>NW_026991716.1:17957500-20357500 GCF_029215605.1 Mirounga angustirostris
TCTACCAGCTGATTAGCATGATGAAAGGTAGAAGCTGCACTGAGCTGCTTTGGCTTCTTCTGATAAAGTAGTCTGCAAGATGCTGGCGTTTATGGACAATCTCTACCCACACACCTTGCCCTGTGTGTGTATATATTTGTACATATGTTATATATATATACATATATATATGTCCAAACTCCTGCATTGTCAGGGCTAGAGATGACCGAATAATACATGAAATCCATCCTCTGTCCTTTCTTTGAAGGAAATCCTTGGTTTGCAACTCATTATTCTCACATGTTGACATTTTTTTTTCACTTGTTGAAATTTTGCTTTTTGTCCAAGTTTTTGAATTTCAGAATAATTCCAAGCTCTTTTTTCTTGCCATCATTAATAATTTCCATTTGGTGCTTAATCAAGGGAACAGAAGGGTAATTGGGTGATACGTTAAGTCCCTGTTAGAGAACAATACAAATAATTAATATTAGGTCAGTGTCCTCGCGTCTAGTGAATGAAAATTATTTATGTAATTCTGTCAGATACAAGGTTAATCCTTATACATAGCCTAGGGTCATTATTTTGTGCCATGGGAAATTATGAATAGCAATAACAAGTACTCTTCTTATGTATAGCATGTTGCATTTTAAGAACTTTCCCCAAGCATTAGCTCATTTGAGCTTCAAAATAATCCTATGGCACAGGTAGTAATATATTAGCATTATCCCTGTCCTATAAGGACAGAACTGGGGTTGAAAGAGGGAAAATAAATGGAGCTAGTATATACATTTAAGTTATTTAAATTCCAAATTACATGACCTTTCTCTTATAACCAACTGCTATCCATTATCATCCCTGTATCTCACATCTTAATCATAAAAAGTGTTTCATTATAGATATTTATAAATTTGAACCTGTAACCACTTACACCTCAGAAATGAAATATAATGATCTTCTTTATGAAGTAACATGAGGAGAAAACTTTGGAGCTGTTGCCAGCTCCCATGATCACACCTACAGGAGAGATGATAAACTCTACGGTGGAGAGGAACTATGATCTGACACAAAAAATTGGAAAGCATAATCCATTCATTCATTGGTCCTTCCCTCCTTCCTTTCTCCTTTCCTTCCTTCAGCACTTAGACGGGTAGCTAAAATAGTCACCCTTTGAGAAAACACTGGTGAAAACTTACTCAAGATATGAACAGAGAACATGGCAACAAGAGTAGTTGGATGAATTAGTCAGTTATGTTCTAGTTAGACAAGTATCATATCTCTCTGGGCTTTTCATTTGTTTGTTTGTTTGTTTTTAAGCTAAGAAACAAAAGGATTAGATTAGCTAATATCCAAGAGTTCTGCACCTCTGACATTTTATTCGATTGAATGTCTCATAACAAGTTTAGCGTAAAAAGAGCTAAATATTGTGCGTGGGTCTTAATATCTTACTAAGGATTCAATCAAGTATTGAATGAGCCACTGATGGCAATCTAAGCAACTCTATAAGGCGGGAGCAGCATAACAGCATAAGCCAGTTATGATGATTCTACGTGGTAGATTTTCTGGAGAAAATGATTTTTATTCCTATTTTTCTAAAATTTATAAATACCTATAGTGAAACACCCTTTGCAATTAAAATGAGGCCTGACTTATCAAGCTTTAAAACTTAAACATCTCAACAGCAGGAAAGAAGAGTTAACATTTTTTGAACCCCTGCCATGTTCTCAGGCCTAAAATTAGGTACTTTGATGTAAATTAGCTCAATTACGTAGAATGCCTTATAGCCTGCCTACTCAGATTGGCTCCCAGTTACTGGTTGTACAGATTAATTAATTCTCTTATGGGTGTTGTTAGTACTAACCACCTCTATGTATTTTCACCTTTCTCCGGACACACATGCTTTGCTCTAATCAGATTGTTCTCTTCAGTTTTCTCCGTCCACAGGTTTACCTCTCTCCCTCTGTCTCTTCTGCTCTCTGTCTCTGTATCTCTCCCTGCCTTACTTCCTCCTGCTCTTTCTTCCTTCAATAAATATTAACCAGACATCTACTACGTACCCCGCAATATTCATTTCTGCTGTGGATACATCAGCAGGTTAAACAAAGTTGCTGGTCTTATGTTTTAATTGGAGACAATTGATAATTAGGTAAGTAATACATGCCAGGTGTTGTAAGTGCTGTGATGAAAAATAAAGCAGAGTGAGGACACAGAAGGTGACTGTTCCTGTCCAGCTGCCACTCCTTCTCTTGACCTTCCAGTGAAACCTGCCTCCTTTGCTTCTTGGAATTTTAACCATACCTCAGTGTCCCGCTCAAGCCTCACCCCTCCATGCAAGCTTGCCCAGCATTTGGGGTCCATATGCATGTCTTCTTATTTTTCTGAACTCTGCTTTCGCCCTTATTGTTAGCGCTAATCGAATATTTGGATCACGATTATGTTTTAGTCATTATAAGTCATGGCCAGGCCACTCAGCTTGATTGCAAGGTCTTTTAGAGCAGGAATCACTACTATTGTATTTCTTAGTGCCTTGCTTTGGAGCATGCGCATACCGAGTGCTCAACCAATTCTCATAAAATGATGCATTAATACATTTTATAGAAACATGAAGGTAAATCTTATGGAAAAATATAGGTATAATAATAAATTTTAATTAAGCCCTGATGTGGTAGAAGCTATGCAGAATAGAGAGTGAACGTGTGCTTTTGTTGTTTTTTTGTTGTTGTTTTGTTTGTTTGTTTTCCACTTAGAAACTAAAATGTCTCAGTGATATAAATTTTTATATAACCTGAAGCAGGGCTTCTTAACTCTTCTTGAGTCATGGGTTTCTCTGGAATCTGATGCAGGCTGTGAATCCATTCTCAGAATGACATTTTTTAAATGCACAAAGTAAAATACTTCAGATTACAAGTGAAACTGATTATATGAAAATAAAGTTATCAAAATTTAAAGGATTTTGGTAGAGAAATGCATGTGCTTCATCAATTTATTAAATAGTAAGATCAAGTGGTGGACCCAATAATCACCACAAGGTCAAAGGGGTGATGAAATATATCCTATTCCATGATCTCTGTACCCATGTGATAGGAGTAAACCTGTGATTTCTACTGGTGACAAAATCGTAAGTACTGTTAATAATACTACAGTTTTTGACAATATGAAAAAATGAAAGGAAATGCCCCAAATTTTTAGCACATATTAGTGAAAATAAAGAAGTCATTTTTCCCATCCAAGTTCACAGACTCCTTGAATTCTCTTGAGGGATTCTGGAGTCGTGCACATGCATGTGATTCTACATCTCAGGTAATCATCTTTCATGATAGAGTGTCCTTAGAGTTCACATTCAAAAATATCTCAGTTCTTGGGAATCTTTAGTCCACTTTAATCCCTAGCTTAAGATGCACAAACATGAATGACTGGAACATTTTGATGTACTGAAGAAAAACAAAATTAATCACAGAAATGTATACTGAAATTAAGCACAGCAGGTAGACAAAGATCCTGTGTGGATTTCAAATGATATCACACATCAGTGCACTGGCTCACGTTGTCTTTCTATTTCTGCTGCAAAGAGGTCTTATTGGAAACAATTAAATATGCTAATGAGATGAGAAATAAAGCTGAGAATTTAGAGAATATTTGGCCTTTTGCTGTTTTTTTTTTTTTTTAAAGATTTTATTTATTTATTCATGAGAGACAGAGGCAGAGGGAGAAGCAGGCTCCCCACGGAGCAGGGAGCCCGATGCGGGACTTGATCCCAGGACCCTGGGATCATGACCTGAGCCGAAGGCAGATGCTTAACCGACTGAGCCACCCAGGCGTGCCCTGGCCTTTTGCTGTTTTATACTATCTTTCTAAGTTTTGGCTTCTTAACAGCAGGATCTACCCTGGGTTTAGATCCTGGGGTTTTCAGCAGATAAGGGGATTACATTTACTTAGTGTGATCAAGGATCCTATTCCGGATGGGAGAAGTGATCTGTTTTGGAGATTTTTCTAGTTTCACTTCATGGCATTCTGGCTAAATGCATACCTTGCTATTTATACATAATGTGAGGATCAGGGTTCAATTTGGAAACGTGGAGGATATAAGGATGAAGGAACCAATAGAGAGATCAAAAGGAACAAATTTGCATTATCCATAGTAGTTGGTCAGACTCCTTACCTCACAGACTCATATACCTCACTGTGTAAATTTAAAGCCTTGAGACATTATTTTCATTCTGTAAGGTAAATCAGCTTTCCTAAGGTGATTATATTTAGATTTTTTTTTTTTTTTTTTGGTGAGAAAAACAGCTTCTCCTCATGCATCCTGAATGAGGTTGCTAACTCCACAACAAATCCATCTGTTCCTGCCATATTGCCTAGAAAAGTTAAGGGATAGGTGAAAAGTCAGAAAAAGGGATCATTCATGATAGGCCCACTGTAGATTTTTCTTAGAAGTTGTGTAACCCCATATGGGCAGTAGGAAGTGGAGGGCAGCCATGCCTCAGAGGGCATTTGAGAAAACTTACCTACCTATGAGCATAGGGACAAGAGTCAAGAAATAGGAATCAGGGGAAAATGTGTAAATTTCAAAATAATCAAGGTAAGACATGTTCTTAGACAGAACAAAGATACATTTCTTTCTTGCTCCTAGTTTAATGAATTAAGTGGATCATGCAACCACAAAGGTGGCACCCTGAATAGTAAGTCAAATTCTGAAAATTCATGTAATTGATTATCATGTGAAAAAAAGAGACGATGAAGTTGAACCAACAGGGTGTAGGTTTATATATAAGATCTAGAAGAGGTCTAGAAAAAAATCCAAGTTAAGTGTTTGAATGATTGTGATGGTAAGACAATGGGAAAATTAATTTTATTGAGTGCACTGTTAATATGAAATTAAGTCAGATGCTTTTTTTCTCTTAAATTATACATCTATGGCGACGTTTTACCCCTCGTTTAAAAAAAAAAAAAAGACTCTATTGTATGAAGCCAAAAGGAATGCTTTCTTAGTACAAATTTGGTCTCTGAAATCAAATGGAACGGATTTCAGTATATGTGTTACCTAATATTCGATTTTTTTAAAAGATTTTATTTATTTATTTGACAGAGAAAGACACAGTGAGAGAGGGAACACAAGCAGGGGGAGTGGGAGAGGGAGAAGCAGGCTTCCCGCGGAGCAGGGAGCCCGATGCGGAGCCCAATGCGGGGCTCGATCCCAGGACCCTGGGACCATGACCTGAGCCGAAGGCAGACGCTTAATGACTGAGCCACCCAGGCGCCCCAATATTCGATTTTTTTATCATGATCAACTGAACTTTATCTCTGAGCCTTAGTTTTCTTATTTTGAAAACGTTTGTCGTTGTAAAGGTTAAATGTATTTAGTACATGTAAAACTCAGTGACCTTCACTTCGTAAATCCTCCAAAAGATGTAGTTCTTATTAAATGGTGGTCTAAATTGTGTACTTTAGAAGGCGTGTGGCCTCAGTGGCCAAAATTTTAATATAAAAGCCTCTGGCACATGTATTCACAAAGTAATTTCTGCATTCAGTTTATTCCGGGAGACTTATGGGCTTTCCTAGAAAAAAAAAATTGTCACAAGTAGTTTCTCAAATTTTCATTTACACAACAGACAAAACAAATATTCTCAGACTTTGTCAGCCTATGGATGTGAATAAGATAGTGCTAACATTGTTTAGCTAAGTATTGCTAGTGGTGTGCATCCATTTCCCGATGGGGACACATAGCATCCTTGTGAAGTCCCAGTGATTATGTCTGGAAGTCCTTGAGGACCACCTCACCTATAGTCAGAGTCAAGTGCACACCTTGCGGATACTTTCCCTCTTTGTTACTAGGTACTTACTGGGCATGCTGTCTGTTGCTTAAATAGGTTCTGCTTCTCAATGTCCCCTGACATTCCCCCCAGGACCATGTAATCTATTCAGGAAGATTCTCTAGGCTTTCTCAAAGTGCAAAGCTCAGTGGAAAAGAGAGATTGGCTCAATCTCAATAAAGGTCAGAACTTGTTTCTGGGTCCTAGTGGGTCAACAGATCTCATTGCTCTGACACGCTCAGAACCTTAGCTCTCCCTTGCATTTCTTCTCTCCCCTCCCTGCTAAACAAAGAGAGAAGAAAACAAAAGCAAATCCGAACATCTCTTCACCAGCCCCCTTTACTCAGAGGGTTTCAGGTGATACAACTCATTCCCAGATGAGACCCCATGGCTCCTTGGCTTTCTTTCTAGAGTGGCCCTATAGAATAATCTAGGTTCTCTTTTTGGAGTTCCCCAGAACTTGACCCCCACCCATGGCCATGTTCCAAACTGGTGCGCGCAGTCCAGCTGCCAGGGGGCAGGGCATGTTTGTTTAGGATTTTCTCTTCCCTAATCTGGTTGTGCAGTGTGGGTAGTACTTACTTGTTCATGGAAACCAAATGTCTCATTTTCTAGTCCTAGAAAATCATTGTCACTTCATTCAGGAGATTGAGTTAATGTTAGGTCTGTGATTAAAAATAAGTTTCAAGTAAACAGGTTTCTGGGGGAAGAATCCCATGGCTATGCAAAGGAATTACAGTTAATTCTAAAGATGACGTACTTTAAAACTATTATGAGACAGTAATTTTAGCAGTTCTACAGATGATTAAAAAGCCGTTTTCTAAAATATTCTCAGTGGAGTTTTTTTTTTTTTTTTAAAGAAAACATTTAATTGCTCCAATCAAGCATAACTACTTTCTGCTTATGGTGTAATTTGTATACTCTGATCACACGGTGTGTGGCTATTTGTCATAATTTTATAAGTAGATATTCCCCACCATAGTGATTGGCTATCATTAATTGTGAATAATTCCCTGCTCATTAAGGTACCTCAAGAAGATGGGAAAACAAGGCCCAGCAAACAAAAAGAGGATGGAAGCCTAGTTTGAGTCCTCTCCACAAATGTGCATTCATTTCCCAAGACTTTGTAAACTACATCTGTTTGGAAGACATACAAAAATGATACAAACAAGTGACAAAAACCTGCTTTTCAAGGCTTCTCAGTGAGAAACTGAGCATCCTGATGCTTTCTCTGCTTCAGGTAGCAACTGCTCTAGGCAACCCAAACAAGCTTTACTTTGAAACATTGAAACCTGCTGCAACCCTTCTCTCTGTGTGTAGGTTAAACCATACTGACAGGAAACAGGAAACGACTTAAGGAGTTTCCCAAAGGGACCATTTTGGAATATAGTAATACCATTACCTATTTAGGGAACATCAAATCCTTGCAATATGCAAACACTTGGAAGATATAATATCTGGAAGTAACATCTATCTAAGTAGCTGAATATGTGCCTCAATATGAATAAACTGTGTAATGTTAATAAGGATGAAAACCATCCAGGTTTCTTTGGAATAGAGCAGAATTCAGGACAATGAGAGCAGAGGGTACTGTGTTAATGGTAAACATCTGCAGTCAGCTGGCTGGAATACTTTATCTATTGTCTTGGTATAATACAAACATCTTACACATGTAAACTTTACATGGAACCACCTACTCCCCTGCCCATCATCCCCATTCCTTTCAAGAGAGGTCTTTTGTCTGTTCTTCCCACTCCTACCCCTGCTCCGTGTCTCAGGTGTGGAACGCACCCTAGTTCTGCAAATTCTCCCACCTGTTGTTCAAGCAGTTGTGGAATTCCCACCCCTCTCTCCATAAAGCGTTAAACAAATCAATCCAGAAAAGCTCAGACAATGTTCTTTAGCCTTCATGATGAAGTGACCGGGGGAAAGGCAGCAGGTCTGTGGCTGGGCACATGCCGCTGACATGGCCGCCTCTTCATACCGCAAACCATACATGTTCTACCTCTATATGCACTTTGGAGACATTTTACTTACTCATGTAATTTATGTGTGTGTTGACATTTTCCTTATTTGTGTATTTGTTGAAACTTTCTTCTTTTTCTTTAAAGATTTTATTTATTTATTTGAAAGAGAGAGAGAGCATGAGCAGGGGAGGGGAGAGACAGGGGGAGAGGGAGAAGCTGACTGCCTGCTGAGCAGGGAGCACAACATGGGGCTGGATCCCAGGACCCTGGAATCATGACCTGAACTGAAGGCAGATGCTTAACGACTGAGCCACCCAGGCGCCCTGAAACTTTCTTATTTTTCAAATCAAATCAATAACTCTATATTAATCCCTTATTATCTGCAAGGCACATCTATCCAAATCAATGGTAAATATAACTAGGTGTTACGTATAATTTACCATAGTGTCTCGAGCAAATAGGTTTATATCATAGTTACCGCTATTTCCCCCAACATCATCAAGTCCTGGAGTTCTGGACTTGGATCAGGTGAAGAATGTATCACACATATCTTAACAGAAGCGGGTGATCATAGCTTCTTCCATGTTTACATTTTCCTTTGTATGTTCCTGTACATACATGTGTGAGTCTTCTTTTTCCACACTACATAATGACATGCCCCTCAAATCAATTTCCAAGTGCGCCGATGCTGTAGACATTAAATTTTTTGACTGTCTCCTTTCATCTGTCCTCTGTATCATATCATTGCTTTGTCATTGTATTTACCCAATTTGGATCTCTTGTTTTGGCTTCTGTTATTGGTTCTACACTTATCCTTGGGAATTGACAAATGGGTATAGTTTCTCTCATTTGTTCCTGAACATAGTGGACCCTTGTGATCTGGTTCAATTTCTCTCTGGCTGTTTCTGGTCATTCCATAGCCCCATTTATTCTCAGTGATCAGGGTTCCATGCTGGCTCATCCTGAATTGGAATACTAAAGAAGTGGAGAGGCAGTGGTTATGCATTATCCGTTAGCTACTTGACGAATAGACAATTATGAATAAAACAGTTCCTGTTCCTGAAGAGTTCATGGTCCAGTTGAAAGTATAAATTTGTAAACATTATTAAATAACATAGTAGTGCTACAAGAGAAGGATGTTCAAATTGCCATGGCTGCTCAGGAAAAGATAACAGTGTCTCAGTAAAGGATATTTTGAAAATATTTAATTAAACAAAAGGGGAGGGGTGCCTGGGTGACTCAGTCGTTAAGTATCTGCCTTCGGCTAAGGTCATGATCCCAGGGTCCTGGGATTGAGCCCTGCATCAGGCTCCCTGCTCCGCGAGAAGCCTGCTTCTCCCTCTCCCACTCTCCCTGCTTGTGTTACTTCTCTCGCTGTGTGTCTCTCTCTGTCAAATAAATAAATAAATAAAATCTTTAAAAAAAACACACAAGGGCGCCTGGGTGGCTCAGTTGGTTAAGCGACTGCCTTCGGCTCAGGTCATGATCCTGGAGTCCCGGGATTGAGTCCTGCATCGGGCTCCCTGCTCGGCAGGGAGTCTGCTTCTCCCTCTGACCCTCCCCCCTCTCATGTGCTCTCTCTCATTCTCTCTCTCTCAAATAAATAAAAAAATAAATAAAATCTTTAAAAAACAACAACAAAAAAAACACACAAAAAACAAAAGGGGAAAGGTTGTCCAAACAGAAAACTTGACTCAGTTACTTGTGTCTTTAAAAGGAAACTAAGAATTTCTATTATAATTATCATATGTTGTGCAGCTTCTTTCTCCTCAATTTATTTACAAAACATCTTTATTTAGATGTGACTAAGGAGTGTCTTTGTTTTGATACAAAGGATCAATATTCTAAAAGTCATTTAAAGTCATTTATGAAAGTTGGATAGAGAGATGAACACCCTACGATGTGAGAATTCATTTGGGTTCTTTTGATCTTATTGGTTGGGGTTTTCCCTTACAGGCACCCATGTTTTCTTCTGAGATAATCTGGATTTCTCAGATGCATCTGAAATAAGAAAGCATGTGCCATCATGTGTAGGTATCTGATTATACAAATGATTTATAATATTTACAACTATTTAAAAAGAAACTCTAACAAACTGCTGGATTCCTCTAGACAAAACCATTTTTATTTATTTTATTTATTTATTTATTTTTATTTTTTTTTAAAGATTTTATTTATTTATTTGAGAGAGAGAGAACACCTGAGAGGGGATAGGGTCAGAGGACAGAGCAGACTCCCTGCCGAGCAGGAAGCCCGATGCGGGACTCGATCCAGGGACTCCAGGATCATGACCTGAGCCGAAGGCAGTTGCTTAACCAACTGAGCCACCCAGGCGCCCTATTTATTTTTTTTAAAGGGTTCTATATAAACATGGTGGTGGGAGATGTCATACCAGGAAGTCACAGGGCACTGTAGCATTACAGAGAAATAATTGTTACCTCAGTCTCATTATACCACCTGAAAGGATTTAGTAGAAACCAAAGAGGGGGTGAAATTCATTGGTTTGTAATGAATTTGCACATGTGAACTGATGGGGCTGTTTATAAATTGAAAGACATAATGAAAACAAATTTATATACTACTTGCATAATTCAAAATATTATTTAAAAGACACCATAGGATGTGAAGGCGGTCTGGCTGTGACATCTGTCACCCCATTGATCGCCAGGGTTGATTCGGCTGATCTGGCTGGCTAGGCGGGTGTCCCCTTCCTCCCTCACCACTCCATGTGCATCCCTCCCGAAGCTGCGCCCTCGGTTGAAGAGGACGACCCTCCCCAATAGAGGAGGACTGTTCTTCGGTCAAGGGTATATGAGTAGTGCTTCCCTGCTAGAACCTCCAAAAAAGCTCTCAAGACATCATAAATGAGTCCTTGTCTGATTGTCCAGTTTGATTGATTAAAGTGTCAATTTCTCTGTTCCTATGCCATCTCTCTGTTCTTCACCTCACTTAAACCTCTCCAACATGAACAGAGAAGGAGGAGCTCTTCCTAGGAAAACAATATTCTACATATGAGGTCCTTAATTCCTTGCTGATAGTCGACACAGCAATGTGTCTTCTGGCCACCATTCCATGGACACCAATCTCCTTAAGGTGACAACTTAATTCTCAAATTAAATAGGCACTTTTATCTCCTATCTTGATAGATTGTGGATTTCATTTACTGCCGTTGATTCGTTCTCCTTGGAACTGTTCCCATGATTTTATGACATCAATTTTTTTTCTTAAGCTTCTACTTCTCCTACCACTTCCTCCCTATTTCTTTGTGAGTCTCTTCTTTGCTCACCATTTTAAATATAGCATTTATTTTTTCTTTCTTTCTTTTTTCCCTAAGCCCACTTCTTTTTCCATTTTTTTTTTTCCTCCTGGGCAAACTTATGGCTTTAGTTATTATTGATATGTAGACAAAACTTGACCACACATCACTCAGCTAGTTCTACCTTCAAATAGAACCATTCTCCTGAGATATAAACCTTCATATTCAGATGCCTGGATCATGTAACTACTTAAAGGACTCTAAAGCATTTTAAAGTAAATAAGTCCAAACTGGAATAAATCAACTCCCTTCCTCAAAATATGTTCCTAATCTTGTGCTCCCATGTCAGTTGATGGGTTCTAACAGGGTCATCCAAGTAAGAAGTTTGAAGTCATGACTGACTCTTACATCTTCTAATGCCTAATCTTACCAATCAATATTAGTAATCCATTATTTTACTTAAAAAATTATTTGTAATTCACTTTCTCTCTGTGCCTATTACCACTGTTCAGCTTAGGTTTTTAAGATCTTTCTGAGGGTGATTACAGTAGCCACCTAATTAGTCTCTTTGCCTTTATTCTTTGTCCATTTAAATCTGTATTGTATGATCCTTACACAAGGACAATGCTTGAGCTAAAGTCAAATCTGTCTGACTCATGTTAGTGGCTTCCCAGTGTCTAGGGTATGAAAGTCAAGTGACTTAGAATAGCATCAAAGGCTGTCCTCTGACTGCATCTATCACTGGCCCCGTCATCCTTCATGCCTCACTTCAAACATAAGGTTTAGCTTTACTAACCTATTTATAGATATCTACAAATTCTACAGCTTCTCATTTGTATGCTCTTCTTCCTACCAAGAGCATCTTTTCCTATCCCTTCACTTGTTTTCATTCAGCTAGTTCCTTTTTAAATTTTTTAAATTTTTATTTTTGAGAGAGAGAGAGAGGGCACAAGCCAGTGGAGGGGTAGCAGGAGGGGGAGAGAGGATCCCAAGCAGGCTCCATGCTAAGCAAAGAGCCCCATCGGGGACTCGATCTCATGACCCTGAGATCATGACCTGAGCTGAAATCAAGAGTCAGACCCTTAACCAACTGAACCACACATCATTCAGCTAGTTCTTATTCATGCTTATAAGACCCAACTCTGGAGAGTTCCTTCTGGGCTCTAGCAGGTTTATCTCAATGGGCTTTCAAAGTAGCCCTTGTAGGTTCTTTCTACATTCTAAATGCATTATATGTATGAGCAACTTAAGAGTAGGGTCATTTTCAATGACATATATCTTGGCCCTTAGAGATTTCTTCAGAAAACCTATGCAATATCTTCAAACTAAAACTATGGTTGACAATTTTTTAAAAATGATGTTACAGTTGCTATAAGTGTTTTCTTATGAAAGGTCAAAGATTTGATTCAAAAGATCAAAATTTTTGATGGTGTAAAAATGAAATGGTTTAAAAATGCAAACTTTTGTTAGAGCAATTTAGGCCATATAAATGCAAATTGGTATTCATTTTCTCTGCTTGATCTAGATAAAGTTCTGCATAAAATCATAGTATCCCAAGGGTGGCTAAGATCTTAAAGATTATCTGGCTCCACCAGATAGAAGTGAATCTCCACAACAAATTCCCAACTACTAATTATCCATATGTACTTCAACAACTCCGATGTTGAAGGACTTACCAATCACAGGTTCGAGCACTTTCACTGTGTGAGGGGATTTCCTTGAACAAATCAAAATCTGTATTCCAAAAAAGCCTGTACATTGACCCCATCGTTCTTCTCCTTATAGTCAGAGCTGGTCTGTTCCTTTTCTACTTGACATTCCCTTCTCAAGGAGTCATCTTTTAAATGCGATTTGGCCATGTCTTCTCCAAGCGTTCTTTTAAGCTTTTTGGGGGTGATTCTATTTTAGGTCCCCTTCACTGAGCTGATCATCCTCCAGGATATCTGGAGTGTCTGTTTCCCAGATTTATGTCTGATTCTGTTCATGAATCAAGTGCTTCAGGATTGCATGTTGAAAAACAGGTCATTGCCTCCCCCATTCTAGATATTTCCCTTCTATCAATGTCTCAAAGGTACACATGGTTCATAGGTAGGTATATCATATTATTGATATCCTAAATCAAATAACTATTATGAAAGCATTCTTTTTTCTCTATGGGTCATCACATAGGCCGGGGATTATCATTCATGATGCTTTTGCCTTGTTGCCCATGTTGTAGAACAGGTTTGTGTTACAGAGAATCCCAATTAATTCTCACACTGCTTCTTTTCCAACACCTGACTCTTTGACCCCATTCTCGTTGTTCTACCCTATTTCTCCTATGCCTGCCCATTCCTGTGGCATTCTCTTATTTCTACATCACCCCATTTTTCTTCCTTCTCCTTCATCTACTAATCAAATTCCCCACTTCCCCTACATGCACTATTTTCTACCTTCTCTGACCTCCCTCCTACCATTTAGTCATCTATGTTATTAGCAAATATACTTTAAATTCTAACAATGTGCTAGGATATTGCTAGCCCATTCTTGTGATAGAATGAAAGGATGCCTTTACTTTGCCAAATTAGATCAAGGTCAACCCACCAAAGACAAATACTTTTTTGGGCAAATAGTGAGTCAAGTTGAGGCAAGGATGCCAGTGATTAAAGAGAAATACGGAATGCCAAGGGAAGTGAGTGAAGGAATATGATGTGATACATGTGATACATGATGAGAGTAATGAACTCTCCTTCATACAAACCTCTTAACAAGCAAGCAAAAGGTCATATGAACAGGATAAATGGGGGAGAGCTTATGAGCACAAACTAATAGGTTAAATATGATACAGGGCATCCATCATTTGGAATATTATGCAACCATTAAGAATTAATTTTCTAATATTATTTAATATTCATAAGAATACTTTCCCAGTGTAATATAAAGGGGAAAAAATCTTTAAAAATTAGCATAAAATAACCCTAGTGATATAATTTGTAGTAAATAGAATAAATATAAGATTTTATATTGTTTTTAAAAATAAAAAGAGAAAACAGATATTAACCAGAATATCAGAATTATAGATAATTCTTTCCTCTTTGTATATTTCTACATTTTTCAAATTTTCTACGGTAGAATACAAAATGTCTTACTTTTGTCAGAGTAGGAAATGTTATTAAATATAAGATGGGCCCACTGACAAATTCAATTAATAGCTAAAAAACAAAGTGAATTATGTGTTTCGTAGGTTTGATACCACATGGATCATAACATGTAAAAATTGCTTTCATAATTTAATTTCATGGTTTATGTTCTAGTATATAAAATATTATGGAATGTCAAACATAAATAAATATAAGCTGATATGTGAATTTAACATCTATCTTTATGAAAGAAGTACCATTCCCCCCGCATTCTCTCTCTTATAACACAGCCCAATCATTCAAGCATACTTTTAAATAGCATTTCTTGTATTTGAAAAGTTATTGAGTAATCAAATAGTGACCTTTAGTGCTCCACCAAGAAATGCAATTCAGCTTTGTATGGCATCCAAACTAATCAATATCCTATTATGATCACAGACGAGGTTTTTTACAACTGAGACACAGCAGCTAGGGTATCAGACGCACTTTTGTTTTCTCTAATGCCAGAAATTTGGTGGCTTTAAGTAAGAACAACAATTCATTTCTCTTTTTAACAGGACAATTAAGTTTTAGCTTCTAATTTTTATCATAATATTAAGAGAATAAGGGTGTACTGGGCATCATTACCTCATACAGACTGACTCATTACAAAGGGTAAAAACACGTATATGAGTCTCTTTTTATCCTGTCTCTACATTCTGAATGGATCTGTAAAAAATAGTGTATATAATACTGCCCATACATCAGATCACAGAAATGCCAAGAGATACTAACACATATAGCTGATTTGATTATTAGTCTGCACTAGCTGGTTATCTAACCAGTTATTAAGATAGTTGATTAGTTCATCTGTAATGACCAAACCAGTACAAATATATCTGAAATGCTTATAAGGCACTTGAAAATCTGACATACAATCTAGGCAAAGAGTTGTCTGTTGATTTTAGCCTGAATGGGCTTCCAGGGTAAAATCAGGTTTGTTTAAGGTTATGGCACAGACTATTGGTAGGCTCACTGATGAATTCCTATCACTTGAGAATGTCAAGGACAACTGACTTGAAATATGTATTTGAACATTTATATAACCAAACATTTATAGGGTTTCCTACATTGCTAATTGGATAATACATGCTTTTGGGATTCACTATCCGTATATATGTTTCAGAATATTATGTAAGCAGTTCTTTTTGAATAATAGAAATGAATGTTTGATGAATTTACCTCAACACGTAAACACCAGAAAAAGGACGTCGTCCTTTTAATCTACTATCAACAAGATGGATATTTTAGGAAAACTCTCATGCTACTAGCTAAGTTAACCAAGAAAATGAATCCACCAAGTCTTGACCATCATCACTAGAAACAAAGATTGATCTTTACAAAAGCATTATTGGCCCTTTTAGCTACTAAGTTTCTGGGGGGAATCCCTAAAGATTCTTACTATTGATGTCATTTAAAGACACCAGACAAAATAAACAAAAACTTTTCTATATACTGAAGAAGGGCCCTGTTTCTATCATGTATATTCATTTTCTTAGTATATGTTCCTATAACCTTTCATCACAATAAGTTCTAGATGTCTTGGTTTGGAGCTTTTTGTCTGTGATCAAAAAAGTAAATGATAACGTTCTCATGTCACTTTGAATTGAAGAGGTCTACCTTCTGTTCTGATATCTATTATACCAATAGCATAGGCTTCTTGAAAAGTACTTTGAGTCAATACCTATTCTGTGTAAGGGAGTTGTGTATTTCTCTCAGAGAGTCCTAATAGAGCCTTGCCCATTTGAGTCATTGTTATTAAAAAAGAAATCCTAGGGGCAGGAGTGTAGAATCTTTATTGGGGATTATATCTCGAAAAAGGAACAAGAATAATAATAATACTGAGTGCTTGCTGTAGACACATCTCTGTTCTAACTTCTTTATATGTATTGTTAATTTCAATACTCACAGTCACACTATGGAGTATTATTATTATTATCCTCATATTACAGATGAGGAAACTGGGAAATAGCAATGTTGAATGATTTGCTCAACATTACAAATCCAGGAAGTTCCTGAGCCATGTTTCAACTTGGGCAGGTCTGTCTCCAAAGCCCACCTTTAACCAGCATAGTCCCTCAGGCACCCAGAGAACGTTGGTTTCCCTCTGTCCAGGAGCGATGTAGCAAGGAGTAAACCACCTGCTCCTCATAGACACTGGCTCTTTTAGACAGGAGTAATCTCTAGAGATAATGACTCAAGGGGAAAATTTTAACAGCATTAAGTAGGGCTGATTGAACTTAACCTTTATCTTGAGAAGTGAAATCTAGTGCCCTCTAGAGGGCAAAAGAGGAGATTATGGGTTATTTAGTTTTTTATGAATATAAGCAGAAAAAAATTCATTAAGAAAATATGAACATAGGTGTTTGAAAAACCTGCACTCCTACTATTAAATCTCCTCTCTCTCTCCCTCTCTCTCTCTCTCTGTCCCTCTGTCCCTGCTAAAATTACTCATCTTCCTGTAATGTGGAAAGGATAATGTGTTCTGGATGTTGGGCAAATGAACTGCAGCCAAGATGATAATATTAAAATAAAGAGCATTAGAAAATACATAGTAAATATTAAAATGTCAAAAATAATCATTTAGGTAGTACAATTTCACAGCTGTATGATTTGAAGACACCAAAAATTACTTTAAGCATGCTCAAATAAAAGAGAAGATAATTAGTGGAAAATCCATTGTTCTTTTGCAGGGAGCCTTGGTATCACTCCAATCAACATGAAATCAGGTCATCTGCACAGTGCATAGAGAAACACACCAAGCACCAAAAACCCGTCCTGGTTTTGAAGAAATCTGATCTCTCTAGATATCAGTGTTTTGTGGATGCTGAAAATAAAGAGAGCTTTTTTTTTTCTCTAAGGCAGAAAAAATATATACATCACTAATATTTTAGATAATTGGTACTCATTAAATACTTGATAAATTAGTGAATGAATTCTGGTTCCAGTTATACTATAAAGGTCAAATACTCTTTGGTTCTTTTTTTTATGTATTGTCTAACTTCTCACCCATCTTTGTTGTACTAATGAAATGAAGATATCCATCATGATGTAACTGTGAGCTGGGGGGATCTAAATTACCTTCATCTGGCACCATTCCAATATACTATAAATGAGGTAATTGTCCTTGACTATAAAATTTGCATTTTCAAGACTTAATTGCTATCATTATATCTTTTTGTAATTCTATTAATTTAACTGAATGGAGCGTTTGGTTTTTATGGTTAAAAATTTGCATTAAAACATTGTACATCTAAATAAAATTTTAATATTTTTATCAAAAGCTCTGTACAGTTATCCCAGAGGAGCAAAATAATTTCTCAAGAAAAAGTGGGAAGCTGTCAACAAGCAGGTTTTACCTTCAGTGATCATTAACAGACCTTCAAGTCACCTGGCAAATGCTTCATTCTGGGATTTGAAAAATCACTGAGGCTGTGCGCTCCATGGAGTCCTCCCAGTTAATCATTAACAGGAAATCTATTAGCCATGGCCAAGGCATGGATGGGTGCCCTTTCCTATGATCGTCCTGGTGTTTGAGGCATTTCCCTTTTATTCTTGGTGAATGGGTCTTTCTATGTCTGCATGTATTTGGGTTCTGCTAGAACATACTGTTCTGACTGCCCTCTCCCCTCCTGAGCAAGCCTTTACATTTACAGGTCTGATCTTCCAGCCATGGTTCATTGAACAGACTAGTTAGGAAAATGCTATAATTCTCACATCTACTGGAGGGTGCATTTGAGAAAACTTTCCACCTTAGCCTTTAGAATCTTCTGGGTCACTTTACAACCATGTAGCAATTTCTTAATAAATTTGAATGTGAATGTAGCACCTTCCTAGCAGATTAACTAAAGTGCTTTCTTAAGTAAAGTTATATGTAATTGCAGTTAGTGAAATTGACTTTCTACTTAATAATTCTCCAACCCTTTAGACCCTTGAACATCACCAGCATCTTCAGGTGAGGCGGGTTGCAAATCAGAAGAGTATTGGAGTAAAATTTCAAAATAAAGTTTGGAAGAAGGGATAAAAACTCAGAAGCAGTGTTTGTTTTAAAATATTTGGAGACAGTAGTGGATTCTGCTCAGACCTCACTAGGTCCTTGCACATCTTTGTTTACACCTTCATTTACACCTCAGAAAAAGGGATATTTGCAGAAAATGGATCAGGAAATGTCATTAGGGACCCAAGAACCCAAGGCATACTTTACACCAAGCACTCATTTTGAAGATGAGGAACTAGAGCCTGGAAAACTCTATGACTTGATCTAGGACTTGCATTTGGTCAAGTGACAAAGACAGATCCAGAAGGGAGAATTCTTGATTTCAGTGTGTACTTTTTGTCACTGCCTCATACTTTCCCTCTGCCACCCAAAGGTCTTCTGAAGAGCTTCTGGAAAGCATCACAGAATGCACATAAAGCAGCAGGGCCTGGGAAGGTTTGATGAGAAGCCGTTGATACTAGTCCTGGATGCCAGGGTTAATTCTTATTAACAATCTCTTTACCTTGTGGATCTTCCTCTAAATATTCCCAGACCCAACCCCTGAAGCCCAATAAATTGAAGAGTGTGTGTCCAGTCAATGACGAAGCTATCGTGTGTCATTAAGTTCCTTTACCCACCAAACTGACCCACCCATCACAGATTCTACACCTGATGTCAGTTATAATCCATTCAGAGGCTCTAAACGTGACAGGTCCCTTCTCAAAATAAATTCAAGGTGCACACACCAGAAGTACAGAACCGTATTGTATTGAGCACACTGTAATGTATCTACTTAGCAGGGGCAGCAGGTGTGAGTAATATATGAAAAGCAAAACATTACATTAATTAGCATATGCAAAACATATAGCTGTGCCTATCCAGAGATACGGGATGGGTCCTTCTCATTGAATTGAACCTGTCATTTCAATTATATAACCCATTTGACCAATTTAATGAAATCAGCCAATTATTTATGGATTAATATTTACAACAAAGATATTTCTTGCTCAAACAGGAAATTAATTTCCTCATCTCTGCCTTTTTGCCCCAAATCCTCCCCCACGGTGTGATTAGTCATCTCTTAGTATGAACTGTAGATATTTAATGTATGATATTTCCAGTTTGCCCATTTAGAAAAGGGCACCTAATAATCACAAATTTATTACCACCATGGGCAAGTCAAAAGACTGTGTAACTTTGACCAACATCCCACTATTTATCAGACACCTCAACTCAAAAAAAATCCCAGTCAATTTAATAAACATTTATTGAGTTTCTACTATATTCTAGGTGCTATACAAAGTTCTGGAATCTTTAAATGAATGAAGTATCTCCCTCTGTCTAAGTGAGACAGTATAGGGCAAGCAAGAGGGACTTAACTCCTGTAAAGCCACCGGACTGAGGCAAGGGTTAAAAGTTTCCATAAGCTTAGAGACAAATACCTCCTTCTGGAAAAGATGAGAGATAACAGCCATTAAGGAGTAATGGTTGTCTGGGCAAAATTAGAAGTAACAATCTAAAGCCTGTTTGTGCAAGTAGTTCTATTTTCAGGGAGCCCTAAAGGATGTCGACCATGAAGAAAGATCTCCTGTGGTTGTCTTGTGTCCACTAAAAAGTAACCACCACAAGATAATGACAGTCAGACTGAGGGGACACTTCCCTATTCCCAGCCCCTCAGCCTTCGGGAAAGTGCCTTTACAAACCTTGGACGCTAGTTCTTCAGGAAGTGGCACTCGTCTTTCCTGTCAGCTCCCGTGTATACAAGCTATCTCTAATAAAGTCCACCTGTCTTCTTTCTCTCCCGGACACTGTTCCTTTCTATGGCATTGAGACTCCAGAACTTGGTCTTGAGAGTCTGGGAACATAAAGAGTATATACCTCTTGTCTGAATAGCTACAGCTATTATCACCTACCTGTCTCTTCTTTGCTACTTTGAGGTTTTTTTTTTTTTTTTTTTTTTTAATTATATTTTAAGTCCCAAGCTACTTTCTAAGGAAGCTGGAGCTTGAAAGCACACCTTACTCTGTATCCTGCTCTGCCCAACTTTCTCCTCTTGTCACAGCCTAATTCATAATAGTACCCCCACTTACCCACCACTACGTTCGGCTCTGGATGATAAATTCTATCTGCACGACATGGTGTTTGGCTTGTTGTTGGCTCCTAGACCAAATGGGAAAGGCAGGAAGGGTCGAGCTTCAGAAGCTGAAACCTGTATTTAATCTCTGCTCTACCACTGGCCAAACGATCCCAGGTTGATCCCTTCAAACCCCACCTTCAGCCTCCTAATCTGCAAATGATCAGGGGACACCAACGCTATAGAGTTGTTCTAAGACCAGAGGGTTTCAAATGCTGGGAAGCAATTGGTAAACGTAGCACACTTTGTAACCATTCTAATGAGTCCCTGTGGTTGGGAACAATGGTACAGGAGTGTGAAGAGTTCTAGCTTTCAGTAATAGCAAGAAGGAAGTACACTCAAGCTTCCAGTCTAACCCTAATATTTAGGTTTCCTGTCCCTGAGTCTTACCAAGCAGTTAGCCACATATAACTGAGTATTAGTAAGAGCAACGATGGAAACAATCTTAGCCCTCACTTATTGGATCTATCAGGATCTATCAGCCATGCATTCTATCAGGTGTTACATATGTGCGATTGCTAATCCTCATTTTTTCCCATTTTACACATAGAGACACTGAGGCTCATGGTTGAATAATTTATAATGGGCATGGATTAAGGAATGGCTGAGTTAGTTTTCAAATAAACACTTCCCACCATTCCCAGCTGCCTTTTTCTCAATACCTTCCCTGGTGGGAAATTCCCAGCCCAGATATAGTAATATATTTTTTTAATTTTTAAAAATTTTTTAAAGATTTTATTTATTTATTTGAGAGAGAGACTGAGAGAGAGAGAGCATGAGAGGGGGGAGGGTCGGGAGGGTCAGAGGGAGAAGCAGACTCCCTGCTGAGCAGGGAGCCTGATGTGGGACTCGATCCCGGGACTCCAGGATCATGATCTGAGCCGAAGGCAGTTGCTTAACCAACTGAGCCACCCAGGCGCCCCAGATATAGTAATATAAATACACACTTTCACACACATACACACTCACACACACACACACACACACTCCCATGCATACACCCCTACACACCAAGGAGCTAGATAATATAACACAGAGTGCATGCACATACTGTGCATACAATGCTCTGTTCAAACCAAATCTTAAAGTCTTGATTTCTGTGAAAACATCTTTAAAAACTTTTTTGGGGTGGGTGAGGGATCACATCTATAAAATACAACAAAATATTTTCTATAACAGTGTTCCTTTTTAATATTTAATTGTCATAGATTTTAAATAACTTACTTATTGTTTTGGGTGAACTTTTATTTAAATAACCACCAAATAAATATTATAATTAATTTTCAATTCAAAAATACACGTTAACTTTCCATTAAACCAGAGAATTAACTATTATTTGTGTCTTTCTATTGTTGTGTTATTATCCTCGATTAATTCCTCCTTTTTAAAAATAATACTCACTGGGGCGCCTGGGTGGCTCAGTTGGTTAAGCGACTGCCTTCGGCTCAGGTCATGATCCTGGAGTTCCTGGATCGAGTCCCGCATCGGGCTCCCTGCTCAGCAAGGAGCCTGCTTCTCCCTCTGACCCTCCCCCCTCTCATGTGCTCTCTCTCTCTCATTCTCTCTGTCTCAAATAAATAAATAAAATCTTTTAAAAAAAATTTAAAATGTTTAAAAAATAATAATAATAATACTCACTGTTTTTTATTCACAATTATCTTTCATTAGGCAAAAGCAATATGCTTTCTCCACATTTCATTTTATTTATTAGGTACTTCGATTACTTTATTTAAATGGTAAAGCTGTCTGCTTTTTGTAAAAAAAAAAGCATAGAAGCATCATAGTAATAATTTATACTCTTCTCCACAGGAAATCATTTTTTCTGAATCTTTAAAAAATGCAAATTATTAACAATACATCACACAACATTGCACGTTACACACTATTTGAAGAGGAGTGTTCTAAACTACTTGTATTAAAATCATCTGTTTTACTTCTCCCTCAGTAACCTGGCTGTTACTCAGGTACCAGGACCAATCTGGCCAAAGATACTCGAGTGTATTTTGCTGTGAACCAGCTCCCCTTGCATACCAACCCTAGTAACAGGGTTCAGGAGGGATGATAGCTGTTCATCGTGATACACTGAAGGTCAAATACAATAATACTGTAAAAGTCATTTTCAAACTTAAAATTATGGATTTTTTCCACAAATATTTAGTGAGCAACTTTTCTCTGCCAGGAACTCTACCACGCACCAGGGATAAAAGTAATAATTAAAAAATTAATCATTGTCATCACCATCTGTGCCCTCAAAGAACTTAAGTTCAGGATGAAGATGCATGAAAAAGAATAATACAGGAAAACGCACTGGGATAAATGCTGTAATTGTGGTAGGCGTGAGATTCTATGGGACTGTGGATATTGGAGAGGTCTGCAACCCACACTTGTAGGGGCACCATGGGGTCACCTTATGGAATATGGTGAGTTATGCTCAATCTTTTAAAAAAATGGGCAGAAGACAGGGTCTGAGGCAGGAGCACAGAGCAAAGTCCAGAAGTGAGAGTGGAAGCGATTCTAGTGTAGGTTTTGTGTTGTTGTTTTCTTGTTTATGTGTTTGTTTGTTTTTTAAGGATGACGTGATCTGAAGGGTTTTCTAGAAATTGTTCACAGATCTGTGTTACAGAGTTATCTCTTTGTCCTGACTACACTTATTGGTGAAGCTTGATAACACCTTTGAATGCTTCGAAAGAAAGAATGGAAGAAAGAAAGAAGAAGGAAAGAAAGAAAGAAAGAAAGAAAGAAAGAAAGAAAGAAAGAAAGAAAGAAAGAAAGAAAGAAAGAAAGAAAGAAGAAAGAAAGAAAGAAAAAGAAAGGAAGAAGAAAGAAAGAAAGGAAAGAAAGAAAGAAAGAAAAAGCAAGCAAGAAGGAAGAAAGAAAGAAAGAAAAAGAAAGAAAGAAAGAAAGAAAGAAAGAAAGAAAGAAAGAAAGAAAGAAAGAAAGAAAGGAAGAGAAAGAAAAGAAACTGTGCTTCTTGCCATTCAAAACTGAGGATGAGATGAGGTACTACAGGGACACCTGGGTGGCTCAGTGGGTTAAGCATCTGCCTTCAGCTCAGGTCCTGATCCTGGGATACTGGGATTGAGTCCTGCATCAGGCTCCCTGCTCAGTGGGGAGTCTGCTTCTCCCTCTGCTTGCCGCTCCCCCTGCTTGTACGCTCTCTCTGACAAATAAATAAATAAAATCTTAAAAAAAAGATGAAGTACTACAAAGGAGGGAATGACCCTTGAAAAATTCTACACCAGTCCCTGCAAGAACTGGGAAGAGACATAAGACCCCAGTCCTGAAGGAACTGGTGGAGCAAGCAAGGACTAGAAAAGGGGACAGAATTACTGCAACTCAGCATTTTACAATATGCCGGAATCCCACTATCCATACCTGGTGCCAGGCTACCGTCTTTAGTGATGCAAACACCTGCCCACTGGAGAGTCAGCCAGTTCCCTGCTGGGAAACATCAGGATTCTATTTGCCCACTTTCTGAAACTCTACAACTATTATTGTCAAGACCCGCAAGTCTGACCTTGTAATGTTAATCTCTATCTAATACCATTTTTTTTCAGATTGACCTCAATCAAGGTCAAAGGGAAGCAAAAGGCCCAATAATTTTGCTAAACTATACCATGAAACTATTGTACTTAATTAAAATTATCCCATACTTTGGTGCTGGGTTAAAGATCTCCCATGCCAATTTTGATATGAACTATGATTGTTTTTTACAAGAGGCAGAATCACATAGCTGCTAGAAGTATATTTTCTAAAGCCAAGACTATCTAGGTTTGAATCTTGGGTCACTTCACTGCCAGCTGAGTAATCTGGAACAAATGATTTAACCTCCCTTTGTAACTGTTCCTTCACCTGTAGAATGGGATAATAATAGCATCTACCTCATAGAGTTCTTAGGAAGAATAGATGAAGTCGTTCACATAAAGCTGTCAGAACAATGCCTGGCACATAATAAATGCTCAATAAATGCTGGCTAGTATTGTATTTGGCACCAGGGTTAAGACAGGTTACCTTATTGACACTCAATAAAATTTGTGATTGAAACAAATGAATGTTGGACTCAAATAATGACATAACACTTCATATAAGTTGATTTTAATAAAATTATGCCCCCCCAAAAGGCATAGCTGAAAGCAAACTCAGACATTAGTGTGAGTCAAATGGACACACATGAGAATTGGAATATGCAACAGGGAACAGGTTTTAATGAGGGGAAGTTTCTGTCTGTGGGCTGTTCTAACAAGAGCTCAGTAAATACCTTGCCTGTTACAGAGTGGGAAATTGTCACAAAGGGAAAACTTCAAGGTGTCAGAGAACATTTAAAATATTGAGTCATGAGTGATACTTTCAAAGAAACAATACTCTCTGCTGTTTTCCACTTGTACTTAAAATATCAAAACCAAATAGCAATGATGAAACTTATTATTTTAATCAAGCCTCCACATTAAAATCCCACCTCTCATCACTCTGGCCAAATGTCACAGCAAGAGTGGTTTTGATATTCTGTCACCAGGTGTGTTGAAAGAGGCTGATGCAACCTCACCCCCACAAACAAAGGTCTGTATATTTGGAAGCAGCCAAGTGGCTTGCTGAGTCACTGGCTTGCATCTGCTTATCTGATGTAGATCTATGTGATGTGTAGATCCAGTGACGGAGCCAGTGGTTCAAAGCATCTTTATAGCTCAGACTGGCTACTACAAAAAGTGTGTGGTAAACAGCCAGCATCCAAAACTTGCTCCAGAGGGTCAACCCAAAGAGTTGGCATTTCATTTTCGAAGAAAAGATTTTCCCGATTTTACAATGTCTGGAACATTGTGCTGTCAATAATGAATTGCCCCCATCTGCACATGTGTTTTATAGATTTCTCACAAATGTGGTTCTGCCAATTTATTCTTCCACTAGTAGCAGTCTACTAGTTGACTCACTTTTTCAACACCCTTGGTGTTCTCTCTCTTTTTTAATTTCAGTATAGTTAACATACAGTGTTACTAGCTTCCCGTGTACAATAGAGTGATTCAACAATGCTGTATGTTATTCAGGGTTCATCATGGTTAAGTGTCCTCCTAATCCCCACCACCTATTTCACATATCCTGCCACCCACCTCCCGTCTGGGAACAATCTGTTTGTTCTCTATAGTACCAGTCTGGTTTTTTGGTTTGTCTCCTTTTTTCTCCTTTGCTTTTTTTTTTGTTTCTTAAATTTCATGTATGAGTGAAATCATATGGTATTTGTATTTCTCTGACTGATTCATTTCACTTAGCGTTATACCCTCTAGCTCCATCCATGTGCAAATGGCAAGATTTCACTCTTTTTTATGGCTGAGTAATAGTCCATAGTGTGTGTGTGTGTGTGTGTGTGTGTGTGTGTGTGTATACACCACCTCATCTTTCTCCATTCACCTATTGATGAACACATTTGGGCTGCTTCCATAATTTGGTTATTGGCATTCTCTTTTTAACCACCTGACTTTTAAAAGGCAAAAGATTCATGCGATCTGAAGAGAAACCAGAGTATCCCACCTGACTTTTAAAATAAAAGGTTTATTCTTTTAATTTGCAATTCTTTTTATGATTAGTTAGATTGAGCACCTTTTCATAAGCTCATTGACTATTTTGGTTTCTTAAAAATTGTTTGAACTGCCTGTTCATATGATTTGTTCATTTTTTTTATTATTATGTTATGTTAATCACCATACATTACATCATTAGTTTTTTTTAAATTTTTTTATTGTTACGTTAATCACCGTACATTACATCATTAGTTTTTGATGTAGTGTTCCATGATTCATTATTTGCGTATAACACCCAGTGCTCCATGCAGAACGTGCCCTCTTTAATACCCATCACCAGGCTAACCCGTCCCTCACCCCCCTCCCATCTAGAACCCTCAGTTTGTTTTTCAGAGTCCATCGTCTCTCATGGTTCGTCTCCCCCTCTGATTTCCACCCCTTTCATTCTTCCCCTCCTGCTATCTTCTTTGTTTCTTTTAACATATAATGTATTACTTGTTTCAGAGGTACAGATCTGTGATTCAACAGTCTTACACAATTCACAGCGCTCCCCATAGCACATACCCTCCCCAATGTCTATCACCCAGCCACCCCATCCCTCCCTGATTTGTTCATTTTTATATTGGGTGGTTTTTTCCTCTTAGCAATTTACTAGATTTCCTTGTATGTAATAATCCTCTCTTGGTTCCTTGTATTGTTTCCCTTTTCCAATCTGTGGCTACTCTTTTATTCCCCTTAGATTGTCTTTTAAATACTTTTATTTGGAAATCACCTCAAACATTAGAAGTTTGAGAAGAAGTCTTAGGAGTTCTAAGAATAACAGAGTAAAGAACGGTTACGAATATTTTATCCAGCTGTGTCTATCATTAATATTCTGCCTTATTTATATGCACTAATGTGTGTGTACAATGATGACATGTATATGTAATATTTTGTTATACATATATTCTTTTAAGGTAGTCAAATTTCTCAGCTTTCTTCTTCATGCTTGTGCTTTTGGAGACTAATTTAAGAAATTGTCCTTATTCCTAATATACTATTTATTATAATTTATTATATTTTCTTCTAGAAATGTAAAGCTTTGCTTTTATATTTAAGTCAAGTATCCACTTATTTGTGTCCAGTGTGAGGTAAAATTTTAGTTTTCTTTTTCCCAGAGATAAAAAACATTTGCATTGCCAATAAGTGCATTAGTCATTCTTTTTTTTTTTTTTTAAGATTTTATTTATTTATTTGACAGAGACACAGCGAGAGAGGGAACACAAGCAGGGGGAGTGGGAGAGGGAGAAGCAGGCTCCCCACGGAGCAGGGAGCCCGATGTGGGGCTCGATCCCAGGACCCTGGGATCATGACCTGAGCCGAGGGCAGATGCTTAACGACTGAGCCACCCAGGCGCCCCAGTCATTTTTTCATATTGATTTATAATTATACTTTGATCATATGAACTATCTCTATCTATAGCTGTAGTTATAAACACATACACTCATAAAGAGAACAGAGGAACACAACAGAAACTGCAAAAACAGACACCTCTCCCTTCCTTCCTCCCTGTATCTCTCACCCTCTCTCTCCATATATTATGGACATGTGTGTATATAGTATGTATATATACTGTGTGTATATATGTATGCGTCTGTATAATTATATAGTATAGATATATAGGAATAGATACAGTGTATAGATAGATTTATACTATCTCCATGTATATAAATATATACTATGTATACTATATGGTATACTATATATAAACTATATATACATGTATATTACATATATAAGCATATACATGTGTAGTATAGACATATATATTATATAAATGTTTGTGTATGTAAATACATATACTGGTAACTGTTTCTACAGTTTCTGTTCTGTACTAGTGGGCTGTTTGTTTAATAACTATTTTTAACTATATTTTAAATACTATACCTTCAAAATGTGTCTTCATAAATTTCTCCCACCTTGCAATTCTTCTGTGGTGTTTTTACTGCTTTCGGACATGTTTGTCTTCCTGTCACCATCATGTTTTCACAGCACATTGTTAAATTCCATGAAAACTTTTTGGCATTTTATTGGCTTTAGTTTAATTTAGAGATTAATTTGGAGATTATATCATTTCTGATATTGAGTCTTACCATCTATTAAACAGTATATTTTTCCATTTATAAAAACAGTTTTTTTGTCTCCCAGTCATATTCTGTAATTTTCTCCATAGAGATCTTCAATATTTTGCTAGGCTTATTGCTATGCACTTTATTGTTATTTTGTTTTTGTTTTCCTACCGAGGGTAAGCTATCTTTTTTCCCTAGTATATTTCACAACAATTTATTTGGATGCTTAGAAATGCTCTTATTACTAGGTTGTTTTTAGCCATTTATTTGTTTTAGTTCTAAATGTCTGCAAGTACATTCTCTTGGATTTGCATAGCAAAATATACTATTCTCGGATAATTTTATTTCCTCTTTTCCAATTATTATTCTCCTTTTTGCCCATATTGTACTGATTAGCACCTCCAATACAAAGTTAAATGGAAGTCTCCTATAATTCCTATCTTTAGCAAGCAGTCTTCCAATATGTCTTCAATGAGCATTTTGTTTGTTGTGGTTTATTTGTAGATGATCTTTTATTACTTAAGAAATGTCCTTTTCTTCACAAATGTAATGCAGTTCTACTATGAATAAATTGTATTTCTGTATCTTTGAGGTGACTGTGGTATTTTCTCCTTAATTTTGTTAATAGGTTATATTATTATAATAGATTCTTTGGAGTTGAGTCACTTTTACATATTGTGAATAAACCTTATTTAATTGCAATACTTTATTTTAAAGCACAGCCATCTTTGATTTGCTGGTATTTTATTTAGGATGTCTGCATTAGTCTTTATATAAGAGAGTGGTCTTTATATTTTTTCTTATCCAAAATAATATCAAAATTATAGTATTTATTGGCACACTGTTTAAAACTATCTAGTGAATCTATTGTTAACATTTTTTTTCTGTTTTGTGGTACCAATATCATATACTTGAGATGGTAGCTTTTTTTCCATTTATTAGTATTGCTTGACATTTATCTGTTGTATTACTTTTTGTTTTGTTTTGTTTTTTAAATATTTATGTGGATCCTTTGTGTTAGTTTTTGTTAATTTTAGTGCTTACCTGTTTTTATTTCATTCTTTCTACTTTCTTTAGTTTCATCTTTTTTCATAGCTTTTTGAAAACATCACTCCACTTTTTTTGATTTCTCATTTTTAAAAATGAAGATGTTCAAGATATAAAATAAACATGAAGTTGCACTTGCATTGTGCCCCCAAGCTTTGCTATATTTCGCTTTCATTGTTGTTCAGCTCAGAATATATCTCTGAGATTTCCACCTTAAATATTTATAACATTGTTCAAATTTCTTGTTTTTCTACCAAGTTTTTAATCTACTTGAACTATAATTTCTGAGACATGTGTGTTAACATTTCTCATTCTGATTTGAACTTAGTCATTCTGTCAGTTTTGTTTTATATTTTGAAGTCATGTTCGTATGCACTCACTAGATTGTGACCATTATAACTTCTGGGTAGATTGTTATCTTAATAATTATCTAGTTTTCTATGACTATCAAAGTTTTTTCCTTGAATTCCATTGCTCTGTAACAATTTTGTTATATGATCTATCTTTTGTTTGAAATTTTTCTAGTTTTTCTCTTTCATACCCTTATTTTCAATCTTTATGTGGGTTTATTTTAGGAATCTCTGCAACATGGAGAGCTAGATTATTTTAAATCTGTGATGAAGCTTTTGTATTTAAGCAAATGAGTTTAACTCATTTATGTTTATTTAATGATAAGTATATTTGGACTTATTCTGTCATTTTGTATTAGTTTTCTCATCAAAACATTTTTCTCTCTTTCTGCTTTCTAAAAAAAAAATTTGTATATTTTAAATACTTTTCTCTATTTGCCATTCCTAAAGCTATAGATTGTATTTTCTTTATATGAATGATTCATTTAGATTTTAATATTCTTGCTTAGCCATTAGTTTTGCTACAAAGCATTTGGGTTTTCATTGCTTTTAGTATCTTCAAATCTCAAACAATCTTGTTATTTAGAATTTTCTTTATTTTTTTCTCACAGTACATAGTTACGTTTACCAATTTATTCTATCAGTTTGTATATTCACTATTGTTTCTTTTATTCCACACTACGTTCACTTTTTTCCCCAATGAAATGCATTCTTCATTAAGGATATGATTATGGTAATCTCTTTTAGTCATTTTATATGAAAAATATCAGTATTGTGTAATGATTAAAAGCTTAGGTTCTAATGACAAACTAGGTTCATATTTGTCTCTGTACTCATTAGCTCTATGACATTGGGAAACTAACATTTATGTATTTAGAATAAAAATGTAATAAAAAATATTTCTAGTTCACAAGGGTTGTAAAAACTAAATAAGATAATATATATAAGGGGCTTAGGACAGTGTTTTATTTTTGGCAAACATGGAATAAATGTTCACTATTTTTATTAGCATTTGACTTTTAACCTTGTATTTATTTTACTTAGAAATAACTTCATTAAAAAGTGGCAAAAGTAGAATCCCCAAGATTTTTTTCCTGACCCATTTGAGAGCATATGGCCAACCTGATGCCATAACACTTTAGCATATATTTTCATAAACAGATATTTTTTGACATCTGTTTTTTAAAAACAAATTTTTGCAACATGATCAAAATGAAAAAAAAAATGACATTAATATATTACTACTCTAAACCTCAGACCCCATTCAAGTTTTCCTAATTGTTACAAAATGTCTTTTTAGCAAAAAGAATGCAATTCAAAATCATGAGTTGCATTTAGTTGTCATTTCTTTTAAGTTTTCTTCAATATGGAACAGTTCCTGACTCTCCTTGACGTTTACGTCCTTGACATGTCTGAACCTTATAGACCAGTTATTTTGAAGAACATTTCTTTATTTGGGTTTGTCTGTTGTTCCCTCATGAATAGATTCATGTTACAAATACAGGAATATTTTAGGAGAGATACTGCATTTTGCTGCATTTTATCAAGGAGCACAAAATCTCAATTTATTCCGTTAGTGATGATGATCACAATGGTCACTTGATTAAAATGGTATTGATAGCCTTCTCCATATAAAATGACTCTTTTTCCTTTTGTGATCATGATGGCTTTGCACTGTTTCACCTTAGCTAAGCTTGAATTTGGGTTCCCAGAATTCCTTTCCTTGTATGGTTCTGAGTGAGAACCTCTCACAAGGGAAATCTGATTGAGATCTGAAAGGCAGGAAGACGGTAGCAGCCATGTTTATGATCAGAAGGTTGGTGAAGTGTCAGATGCTATGAACATTCCTGAAAATCTGGCTGACATGAGCCAACATTAGAATCCACAGTTCTCCCGCTCCTGCTAGAACTAGGTCACGTGCATGTTTATTTAGCTCTGTGATAAAGGGCATCAGTTTCTCCTGTAGATAAGATCACTTATCATCAACATTGGAGACAGTGGGAGACTGACATGGGTTCATCCTTGTGGGTTCCAACTTTTCCTTGCCCTTTGCACTTCACAAACATGTTTCCTTCCTGCCTGCCCACTCTGATGACTTCTGGCCCAGCATTAGAGGCAGAAGCAATAGCTATGTGTAAACTGCATAACCAGATCTCTTAATTGCATAGGTTAAGCATCTGCCATAAATTCCTTATTCTATATCACTCCTAATACTTCTGTTTCTCTGGTCAATCCCTGATAGAAATATAAAAAAATATTTGTATCTATCAACCCATCTAGAAAGCCATGAGTATAGCTCCCATTCAAACTGAAAACTATGAGGTTCATTCTTACCTTTCTTTTTCCATGTTTCTAAACTCTTTTCTAATATGAGAAACATAGCTTCTATTGGAATTAATATGTTTACTATTTAAACAATCTCTCTGAATATAACCAATCTTTCATAGTCATCCAACGCAGATGCCCCACTAAACCTATGTGTCACTGACATCCCAGAAAAGCTCACTTTTCCACGTGGACCCCCTCTGCCTTGGCCTCTGACATACCATGTCCGATGGGTCTTCTCACCCTGCTAGCACACTGGTACCTTATTCCTAAGCAGGAGCCCACCATCCCTTCCCCCACAACCATATCCATCTCTCCTCCCTCATTCTGTTCTGTCTCTGACACACTGTGTAACTACCCCCTTCTCATCTCCAACCACATGCCTGGTATAGATGTCATGTTGCTCAGCCCCGGCTAATGATATTAGGATTTAATTTTTCAGGAAGGAAAAGAAGGACAAAAAGGTAGTGGAAGAAGAAACAGAAAAACTTGCTCTTATATTTGCACGATCGTTTGTCTTGAATACCTGTCTCAAGAGGTTACTTGTTTGTTTCTTACACAAAATTTAAAGATACGATTCCTTAATTTCTAGCTTCTCTGGTTGCTAAAAAGAATGATGTTGATTTTAATTGCCCTCTTACTATAGGTAATGTATTTCTCCTGGATTGTTTTAGAATATTAGTTTGTTTTTCCTTTCCTTATGTTCTGTAGTTTGATTACAACATATCTCTATATAGATTTCTTTATTCATATATCTTCTGTTTGGTACTTATAATGGCCTTTTGTTCTGAAGACTTTATGTATCTATTAAATACTGAAAAAAAGTCAGTAGTTATGGGGCGCCTGGGTGGCTCAGTCATTAGGTGTCTGCCTTCGGCTCAGGTCATGGTCCCAGGGTCCTGGGATCGAGCCCCACATCGGGCTCCCTGCTCTGTGGGAAGCCTGCTTCTCCCTCTCCTGCTCCCCCTGCTTGTGTTCCCTCTCTTGCTGTGTCTCTCTCTGTCAAATAAATAAATAAAATCTTAAAAAAAAGTCAGTAGTTATGTGAGTTGATAGCGGTGTTAACTAACTCAATTGTGGTAATTATTTTGTAATATATAAGTATATCAAATAATCACATTGTGCACCATAAATTTACACAATGTTATATGTCTATTATATCTCAATAAAACTTGAAAAATAAATGATCAATAAAATTTTAAACAAGTGGCCGTTGTGCACAGAAAGAAAACTATTTGAGGATGTTTTGATTTGTAAGATTAATATTTGGTTTATTCAAATTGAATTTAAAAACCAAAAACAGTAGTTATTTTTAAGTATATTGCTTTTCCAGCATCTATGTACTCTTTTCCTTGCTTTATTATATGACAAATGCTAGAAGGTCCCAACTGATCTCCCATTTTCTCTTCACTATGCTTTTTTGTTTGTTTGTCTTTAATGTCTCTTTTTATTTGTCTTGAGTTCTTTCTGGATTCCTAGCACTATCTTGAAATTCAATAATTCTCACGTCTGTGGTGCATAGACAAGAGTCTATCCCACCTATTTTATGGAAAGCTTTTTCAAATGTTTTATGAATTCTAGACCAGATTGTTCTGCCAAGTACTAGCTGTGTGACCTTGGGTAAGTTACTTCTTCACTGTACCTCAGTTTTCTCATATTTAAATAAGAATAATGGTACCTACTTTACTGCATTATTGTGCTGTCATTCTTAGCTGTTATTATTATATTATTATATTGAATTGTTATTTTTTCCTGTATTTCAAATTATATCACCATTATATCCACCTGCTCTTGTCTTACTTATGCCTGTTTTTATTTCATAATTTTAAAAATAAAAAGAACCCATGTTTTCTTTTTGAACATCTAGAACGTATAAAATGCCTTGTCTCCCATCCAAGTACTAACCAGGCCTGACCCTGCTTAGCTTCCGAGATCAGACGAGATCAGGCGCGTTCAGGGTGGGATGGCCGTAGACATAAAATGCCTTGTCAAATTCACCTATATAATTATTTTAACCTACAGTGCATTCTTATTTCAACTGATTTTGTTACCTTCTTTCTTCACTTTCTTAGATTCTTCACATGCCTTAGACATTGGGTTTATATGCATGCTGTGTAGAAGTCTCCCCACAGCCTTTACTCTCTCTGCGCTAACTCCTACTTGTCCACCAATTATATATTTGTATTTAGGGTCTTCATCTAGAGCCATTTCCCGACTCAAGGTGTTGCTGGAGAGGTCACATATCCAGTTGCGGAATGAAACAGTGGCTTGAGTAGTTCAGGGATGGAACTGGAGGGGATTATGCTAAGTGAAATAAGTCAAGCAGAGAAAGACAATTATCATATGGTTTCACTTATTTGTGGAACATAAGGAATAACATGGAAGACATCAGGAGAAGGAAGGGAAAAATGAAGGGGGGGAATCAGAGGGGGAGACGAACCATGAGAGACTATGGACTCTGAGAAACAAACTGAGGGTTCTAGAGGGGAGGGGGGTGGGGGGATGGGTGAGCCCGGTGATGGGTATTAAGGAGGGCACGTACTGCATGGAGCACTGGGTGTTTTACGAAAACAGTGAATCGTGGAACACCACATCAAAAACTAATGATGCAATGTATGGTGACTAACATAACATAATAAAATTAAAAAAACAGACTTGTGTCCCTGAACTAATAATGCTCTAAAAATCATATCTTCCGACAGAAGTTAGCAATGACTTTTTGTCTAGTTTTTTTCTAATTATACATGGGAAACGTTTAGTCTCCATTTCCCTTTCAGAAAACAAAGTCTTCGCTGCCACTGCCTGTGTAAGGATTTTTTTTTTTTTTTTTAAGATTTTATTTATTTTTTAGAGAGCGAGCGAGAGAGAAACAGCATGAGAGGGGAGAGGGTCAGAGGGAGAAGCAGGCTCCCTGCTGAACCGGGAGCCCGATGTGGGACTCGATCCCAGGACCCTGGGATCATGACCTGAGCAGAAGGCAGATGCTTAACCATCTGAGCCACCCAGGCGCCCCCTGTGTAAGGATTTTTATCTCCCTTATGTTTTCATGTTTCTGTTCTCTTTCTTGCTATGGAGATGTTTATTTTGTTTTATTTTGTTTTTGATCCTCCTGTGTCCTCATAATTTTTCTTGTTTTATTATTATTAATTTTTACTTATTTTTATTATTGTTTATTTTTATCTGCTATTTACATATGTTGGAAACTTGGCTTGCCCTCTTAATTTCTAGATAGTTATGTTGCTACTGTCTCTACTTTGGCTCAATTCCCTATTTTAAAGTTGACATAAATTGTCAGAGTATATGTTGGCTTTTTATATAACAAGGAGACACCCAACACACACACACACACACACACACACCTAAACATAAATTATTCATTTAGGCTCAGAAAACTGAACATATACAATAAAAATACAGTATTAACAGAAGTATGCCTGTATTTTGCCTAAATTTTAGAAACTAGTTAGAGTTTTGTCATTTTTTCCCAATTGACTTCTAGGAAATGTGTAAGTGTATTCCAAGTTTAAAAAAAAAAAATCACATTTGTGATCAGAATTGTCTGAGTAGATGGAGATTCTCACACTCGAAGAAACAACAGAGGAAAGCAGTACATCTTAACATCTAATAAGATATGTATAGTCTCTTCTTTTTAATGAATGCCAGAACTTACTGCTGTTTGGTCCAGTTTGTTACTAAGAAAAATAGCATGTTTCAAATACTTTAAAGATGTAGAATGTTGCAATATTTTTTTGAAAGAGGAAAACAATAGTACCAAAACAGTGATAATTTTTAAGAAGCAAATCATATTCCAAAACCACAGTTTTGTTTTGTCAGACAAAAGCTAGAAAATGTATTGTCACTTCTAAAACCACTAAATCTTCATTAATTTTTGCATGATGTTTTAAAATATAATAGAATGCTAAAAGGGAATGACTTTAATTGTAATTCTGCTTAATAAATGGGATATACCAAAATGGTATGCTAGGCCACAGAAGTGGGATTTGCAAAAAAAGTGGGGAAAACCAATTTTGCAGCACTTTTCTGACCATGTAATTCTGTCATAAAAATAGAGACTGAAAATAATTTTAGATTGCATCTTGGGTCCTGTGAGTCTTACCCCTTCTCCCCAGTATGGGCTGTTTACATGGGAGGGCTGCCCTAGGATTGTCTTAGATCCTGTTTGAGAGAGCCTTATAAAGGAACAAAAGCCAATTGCAATGCCCTGTGATAAATCCTATGATGGCAGTAGGCATGAGATGCGATGGGATTGTGTACACAGGAAAGGTTCTGATGTAGACTGTTAGGGTCACCTTATTGAATGTGGTGATTCAAGTTCAGTCTTTTTTGTTTTAAAGATTTTTTATTTATTTGAGAGAGAGAGAGAGAGAGCAGCAGGCAGAGGGAGAAGCAGGCTCCCCACTGAGCAAGGAGCCCGATGCAGGACTCAGTCCCGGGACCCTGGGACCATGACCTGAGCTGAAGACAGACGCCCAACTGACTGAGCCTCCCAGGAGTCCCTCAAGTTCAGTCTTGAAGGTAATGGGTATAGGATAAGGTCTGAGGCAGGGGGATGGCTCAGTGTCCACTGGTAAGACGAGAAGTAATTCCCATATGCTGGGGAAGAGGCCAAGTAAACTGCAGGAAGGGATGCATTTACCTAAAGCAAGGGAACTGCCAAGGAGGAATTCCCAACAGTGTAGCAGAAGGGACTTGAAATGATCCACAAAAGTCTCACAAAATATTTGCCCCAAGTTCAGTGAGAACCAACAGGATTTCATACAGTATTTATGTAATAACGCTTTTCTGCTTTTCCCCCACTATCCAACGTTCCCCTGTTTATTGCCCTAATCCATCCTGGAGAGTCAGACACCATACTCAGTAGGATGGGGAACAGAAGTAGAAGTATAAGACAGGGGGAAGGGGAGAGCAAACAGCCCCCTGATCACCAAAGCCACAGGAATGGAGGAAGAACAAGCTCCATATCATACATGTTAAAAGATGTGAAGGACCAAAATAAAATTTCTTTATGCTTATTCCCCATGAGTTTCGTTTCCTTAATGTAACATTTATACCTGTAAAATGGCATAATAATACTTACCTCATATCGTTGTGGGAATGAAGAGATGCAATATGCATTAAAAACATGACACACACCTGGCTTAAAAGAAGAGCTTGCCATTAAATTATTTTAATATTCTTCCTTTCTTATGTTCATCATGACTGGAATGGAGAGCTGAAAAGATTAGGAAAGGGAGATATAAATTATGAAGATGAGTCAGAGATGGAAAATCCCACTGATCAGCTAATCATGTACATTATATAAGGAAAGCCCACCAGATGGGAGAAGGTCAACAGTGGCAATGGTCTTCCCATCCATCAGACCTTCCAAGACTGACATATCTATCACACAGACCACCATCTTGGGTCTGTGTAGTCAATTCATCTATCCTGTCTTTTGTTTAGTTAGTCAGCTAAAAATCTTTGATAGTTTCCATGTGAGAGTCTGAGAGAGCATCTCTGAAGCCAGAGGAGAAGAGACAATACTCCTGTTAGAAAAATTACACAATGTCAAGCTAAAAATTCCCCCTCAATCATCTGTTAAATGACTCACTCTCTGAAGATTCTTTCATGAATATGTGGTACTGAAGGATATGACTCATAGTCTTGGCATATTTGCGGATTCATCCCATGAAGATAAAAGGAGTGAAGTGCATGCAGACTAATAAAGGGCTACTACTGCAGAAGGAGGTCTGTGAAATTATGGTGGCACTTCTGTTTCCATGGTAACTCGCCTGTGGTTTTGGTGCATCTCGTGCCTTCTTTTAGAGCCAAGATGTTATACCCAATCATGATAATGTTCTGATACATAGTTTTCGAAAACATCCAATCAATTTACTTCATGTTTTGATTTTTTTCTCACATACATATTTAGTTAATATTTAGCTTAATCAATGACTTGATGTCATTTGGGTAAAATCCAGTGTCTGTTGCATTCATTAGATTTTTAGTTCAGTTACTCAAAAGGACATTTTCTTCTTCAGCATAAACTTGGGAGTATGAGACACTTGGGAAGTAGTTTCATTGTGTTAATTTTAATCTCAGTTTACCTTTCCCTCAGGAAAGAGTATACTTATTACAGAAGAAAGTGTTTTGTTTTGTTTTTTTCAGTATCCCTTTCTATATATGGCAGGTGTTATATTTCTAGCAACTATCTACAAATTAGGTTTTAGTATTTATGTTTGCTGTTCTGCCGTATTGTTGTTATATTGATCTATTTTTAGGGAGACTGATGGTTAGGGATATAGGATATTGAGATTATTTTGAACTTCTGTTTACTTAAAATATATGACTACATTTAGTCATGGTTTGAAATATATGTCTAAGTGGGCTTAGTCAATGTTTAGAGTCTCTTATTCTCATGCAGGAGAAAACAATGGTCTCTAAGAACTTTTACTGAGTGAAATCAGCATAATCTGAATATAATATATTGATGATATTTAAAAGGGAGTGGAGTGGAGCAAAAGTTGATACAGATAGATCAATGAATATTGTCAGAAATTTAGATAATTGGGTAATTGTAAAATAAAATTCCTAGGGCACCTGGGTGGCTCACTTGGTTAAGCATCTGACTCTTGATTTCAGCTCAGCTCATGATCTCAGGGTCGTGGGATCGAGCCTCACGTCAGGCTCTGCCCTTAGTGCAAAGCCTGCTTGGGATTCTCTCTCTCCCACTCCCTCTGCTCCTCCCCCCAGCTCTAGCTCTCTGTCTCTCTGAAATAAATGAATAAAATCTTTTAAAAAAATTCCTTATGCCTGTGATTGTGTACATGACCAATCACAGTATTTATATTTTTTACTATTTGTTTCATCTACTCCCCACAGAAATTGTAGTTCATCATTTCCCTTGAGACACTGAATTGTAGGGACACTAATTTTATTTACGTCCTGTGTAAAAACTAACCTCACTAAGAAGTGAATAACAGTTGAGAACCAAATAAATGGTATTACTTATAAATTATGGAGTGATACTTAAATATGTTAACTTTCTTCCATAATTTTTAAATGTTCCAAACAGGAAGTATCTGAGTAGACTGGAGTACATTGATGCATACATTCTGCTTTATTTTGGATTTCCTATGCCCATACGATGTCAAAATTATTGCTTTGAAAAATGAACTATTTATTTAGCCACTGAACTAAATGATTTATATGACAATAGTTTGCCTAATGCCAAAAAGCAGAAGCTCTGTGCTTGTCACCTGACTATTTGGGCATTGTTTTAAAACCTGGGTAAAATAGATAATGGGAATTAAGGAGTACACTTGCTGTGATTAGCACCAGGTGATGTATGAAAGTGTTGAATCACTAGATTGTACACCTGAAGCTAATATTACAATGTCTGTTAACTAACTGGAATTTAAAGAAAAATTTAGAAAATAAAAATAAACCTGATGTATGTAATATATAAAATACTATTACGTATATAATAGTTTTATGTGTCCTTCAGAATTAACTTAAAATGGGGTATTCTAGAGAAGAGAAATAGGATAGAGATCACTTAGTGCTTCATTACCTCAGTCCCTAAATATTTTTTAAACCCATTGGTTTTATTTTTTTTTTTCATTTTTTCTGGCTTTTGGGTTTTTTTAACTGCTTTGGAACAATACTAAATATTTAATGTGTAAATATTAAACAGCACACTACTGCACAAGCAATGGGACAAATAAGAAATCAAACAGCAAATCAAAATATGTCTCAAAACAAAAGGGGAAGAAAACACAATATTCCCAAACCTATGGGATGCAGCAGAAACAGATGTTAGAGTGAAATTTCTGCTATAAATATTTGTACTAAGAAAAGAAGTTCGAATAAACAACAACATGACAACACAAGGAACTAGAAAAAGAAGAAACTTGGCTGAGATTTAGTAGAGGAAGGAAATAACACAGATAAAATCAGAAATAGATAAAATAGAGACCAGAATAAATAATAACATAACATGAAAGTAATGACGAGTTTTTCCAAAAAAAAAGAAACAAAATTGGCAGTGCTTTAACTACATTAACTAAGGAAAAAAAAAAAAAAGAGCGAAGACTCTAAAACCAAAATGAGAAATGGAAAACAGTACAACAGATAACACAGAAATACGTAGTGTGATAACAGATTACTATAAACAATTATATTCTAACAATTCAGATAACTTAGAAAAAAAAAACCCAGGTAATTCCTAAAAATGCACAAGTTACCAAGATCGAATCATGAGTGTTGAATCCAATAAAAAGGAAATCTTAGATGAATAATAAGAATGAACATTGAATTAAAGATCAAAAATCTCCCAGGACAAAGGAGCCCAAGACCACAGGTTTCATTGGTGAATTCTACCAAACGTTCAAAAGAAATAATTAATGACAATCTTTATCAAAATCTTACAGAGGAAACACATTCAAAATCCTTCTGTGAGGCCAGTATTACCCTGATACCAAAGCAGGATAAAAACAATACAAGAACAAAAAAGTCTAGTTTGTCTGATATAGGTATTATTACTTGGGCTTTCTCATTCTCCTTACTCCTCAGCTCTTTTCTGTTAATCTTAAGTCATATTTTCCACAGCATCCACAATCTGCATGGGGCTGACTGATGCCTGGGTGGAACCTCACGATTCCCCTTTGCTAAACTATGCGAAGTAGCTGGCAGGGAAAGCCCACGATCAATGTCACTTCTAGATTTGACCACATCCTCCAATACTTAAATGTAGCCACCCTGACAGGTCTGGCAGTTTGAACTATGGAAATTAGAGTTACTCTGATCAGAAAGGATTGTCCATAATGTATTTATAAAATGCGGTTAGAGTTTGCTCTTGTATGATTCATCAAATTACTATAGGGCATCTGTTTGGTGACCAGCTCACTCTTCTTTTGGGCAAGTCGAGGCATTAGAGAGCTGTGTGTTAGAACACACCCAAGGTTTACTGTAATGTCCCCTGAGTCATACTCTGGAATATAGAATGTGCTATTCCAACACCCCGTTCAGATTAAATAAAAACTTTAGGTGAGTGTAAGTTACATGGATTGTAAAGCAAAGGGGATAGCTCCTATTCTCCCCATCTCCAGACACATGTTTTAAAAATAGCATTTTGGAATACCTAGGTACCTACAGGAATTATTGTCCTGAGCAAGTAGCTGCATTACCTCTTCAACGATTTCATCCTTAGGCAACAGGTTGAATTCTTTTTCTGGTACGTAAATACTTTATTCTTTTTTTTTTTTAAAGATTTTATTTATTTATTTGAGAGAAAATGAGATAGAGAGAGAGAGCATGAGATGGGGGAGGATCAGAGGGAGAAGCAGACTCCCTGCTGAGCAGGGAGCCTGATGCGGGACTTGATCCCGGGACTCCAGGATCATGACCTGAGCCGAAGGCAGTCGCTTAACCAACTGAGCCACCCAGGCGCCCCGTAAATACTTTATTCTTAATTCTACTTCATAGTTGATCTAGGAAAACCTATTTTCACTTGACCTCTCCTCTTGAGAACCTGGAAGAAGAGTCAAAGTAGCAAACCTAGAAAACCCTAGTTTCTACAACCTAAGTTTTCTTACATTTTCCCATATATTATGGAAAATATCAAAAGTTGAATTTAAGCCTCAAAAGACATCACCAGAAAGTCTGGCTTCGAGTTGACAGTAATTCATTCACTCATCCACTTGCTCATTCATTCACCGAGCATGAACTCTGTGCCAGGTACTGTAACTATACATCCCTGATACAAGGACAATGATAGTTGAAAACACGAAGATCCTTACAGCGTGACTGGCATGTGGGGTTCGTGAAGGTGGCGTCACGCAGTTTACTTCCAGGGTTTATCTAAGGCTAACAGAGTTTATCTGAGCTCTTCTGTGAGGGCCCGAGAGGGAGTGAAATGTACAAAAGATGTTGCCACTCCCTCTCTGTGGATGTCGGTGGGCTCACATTTTAAACTCCATTTCAAGGAATTAAGGTCACTCAAATACGGCTTCCTCTTCAGAACAGTGGAAAGGTTAGTGTAAAAAATCTGAGAAGTGATTCACTTGGATTGCTAATGGAGGAACAAGGGAGAGAAGAGAGAATAAGAAGCAAAGAATTCAGTTCTGATTCCAGCAGAAGGAGAGAATGAGAAAAAGGGGAGCGGGAGAGAGAGAGAGAGAGAAAGGGAATGCACGCAAGTCTTTTTATAGTTTACACGCCTAAATCCCTTGGCTCAGGGATGGATCAGGACAGATTAGACGTTGCTGGGTGGAGTGGGAGCAGTGTGGCTCCTGTTGGGATGGTTGGTGGTGTTGCCCTGGAAGCCTGACTCACATGTGAAAGAACAAGGGGATGACTCCATGCCCAGAGCACCGCCATCCTGCACCCTCGGCCTCCGTGGTGTGTCTGGCGTTCACCGGCCCACAGTCTGCCGTTCAACAGGAGGCCCGTTTGTGACCAAAGCTCCATCCTGGCAGCGAAACCAGATACCAGTCTCTCAAGTACAACTTTCAGTTTGTGCTGCATCGGCCTCTGCTCAAAGCTGCTCACTATCACTATAAACTGCACTTCCCAGAGCTGTATTTTTAAATAGGGAACTGCTTACAATAGCCATTTACAACTGTATGCTGTTTAATTAGCCAGCCTGGGCAGTGCTGCAGGCATAGATCACTTCCCTTTAAAGATTTGAGAATGTTAATAGTATAGTATATCATTTTAATTATTACTGGATTAATGTTGTGTCTCAAAGAACACCTAATGCAAATCATGAGAAATGGCGTAAAGTGACCCAAGGGTTGTGCGTTATTAGAAAAGTAATAGTTGCGGTGATTAAATATAAGGACATTTTCTTTGTTCACATGTCAGTCAGCGTTCAGCAGCAGGGCTTTGTGAAAAGAAAGCTTTTGCTTCATTTATTGGTGGCAGCATCCTGCAGTTCAGGCTCGGAGAGGCCAAATAGTTGGGTGAGAAGCTGCCTGTCCAATATGGTAGCCACCAGGCAACCATGCACACAGACGAGCCCTTGGAAAGTAACTAGTACTTGGAAAGTAATTAATGCTTGGAAGGTGAGATGTGCTGTAAGTGTGAAATACACACAGGATTTCAGGAGTTAGAATTTTGAAAAAAGAACATAAAATATCTCATTCCTAGTTCTTTTTCATATTGATCACATGTTGTAATAAGAACATTTTAGGTATATTTGGTTAAATCAAATATATTATGAAAATTAATCTCACCTGTTTCTTTTTACCTTTTTTTTTTTAAAAGATTTTATTTATTTATTTGAGAGAGAGAATGAGATAGAGAGAGAGAGCATGAGAGGGGGGAGGGTCAGAGAGAGAGGCAGACTCCCTGATGAGCAGGGAGCCCGACGCAGGACTCGATCCTGGGACTCCAGGATCATGACCTGAGCCGAAGGCAGTCGCTTAACCAACTTAGCCACCCAGGCGCCCATCTTTTTACCTTTTTTTAATGTAGCTGCTAGGAAATTTCAAATTACATTGGTAACTCGCATATATGACTAATATTATATTTCTTATAGATAGCGCTGGGGTAGATAGACTTCCAGGGAGGAAAGAGAAAATTCTGTCTGACAATAAAAGTATATTTAAATTTCTTTTCTATTACCCCTAGCTGACTGTATATAAAAGAGACTATTAGTAAGCAAACTGTAGAAAGGGGAACAGAATACACATGGCATGACAAAGAATGATTATCTCACATCGTAAAACCAGGAAACATAAAAAAACAAGCTTTTTTCTGAGTATTATAGCACATTAGTCAAAATGTAGCCACATTCTAGACACTGCATTTACAAATATCATTCAACAGATACAAACATATCATTAGCTGCTTCACCTGTCTGATAACCATCTATGCCATGAACCTTGAGGTGTGTCTTCTCTCTGAACATCTGAATGTCTGGAGCTAATAAGAAGCCTTGGGTTATGCAAGGCTAACTTGAAATGAACTTGCTCACAAAATAAAACGAGTTAGAAAGAGACTAGAGAGTGTGTGCACATGAGATACATTGATTGGGAAGCTATGGAAGATTCTAAATTTCATTAATATAGAGAACCAAAGGTAAAAGAAAACCGAAAAAATTAATTTGCAGGGTCGTTTTATACATTTGAAGTTTGCATAAAGTTAGAGACGCGGTGAATGAGCTTGTCAGAAAGTTATGGAGCAAATAAATTCCAGGGACGATCTCCTAAGTCCTCCTCCCTGAGCCTCACCTTGGCCATGATTATGTTGCTACTTGTTGAGAAAAGCTTCATTATATCAGCAGTGCTTTAGAGCATGTGGTTATAAATGTTTTACAGCAAACCATGATTAAGCCCATTGAAGCATATTCTTATAAGAAACAGTAGCTTTGACTTTATAACACTTGAATCTATGATTTTAAACAGATTTTAACATTGGACACTATGCCCCTTCCCTAGCCCCTGCCCCAGCACGATTTTTTTTTTTTTTTCAAATGCACATTGTTAGGTACATAACAGCGCCGAAAGTTTAAGGAGGGAGGTGGTGACAGGTTCATACTCTAAAGGAGATGAAAAAAAAATTATGAAGGGTCTAATTGGAACAAACATTATTTAAAGACTTTTTTTTGTAATGTCCTGGCATTTCAAATTGTCTATTAAAATTTCCAAGAAATCCTCACACAGTCATTTGCTTGTTGAAAGCTCAATTTCTTCATTCAGTCAATACTTGTCTGTTCTCTATGTGTGATCCTAGGCAAAAAGACAGAAAACAAAATCATTGTTGTTGTGTTTGGAACATGCAGGGTGTTCATCTTCTCTCTCTCTCTCTCTCTCCCTTTTTTTTTTTTAAGATATTATTTATTTATTTTAGAGAGAGAGAGAGCGTGAATGGGAGGAGGGGCAGAGGAAGAGGGAGAGAATCTCAGGCAGATTCCATGCTAAGCGAAGAGACATGCGGAGCTCCATCTCAAAATCACGACCTGAGCCGAAACCATGTCGCTTGTTTAATGGCCTGAGGCACCTAGGAGCCCTACACAGTGTTCATCCTACATATACCTTAACTGTCCTTCTTTCCAAAAAAAAAGAAAAAAAGAGAAGAAAAGGTATGCTCAAATGTATCCCATAACTTAGAAAAAAGAAAATCAGGCATATACATTTTAAATGGAACACTCATTACCTTTTGTACACATCTGAGTTACTGGAACATCTGCCATGAAACGGAGGACTTTTTCTTTATTAGCCTCAAACAGATCTTTCTTTATGATGGTCCTAATCAATGAAGATCCGAAAAAGCACTTCTTCAAAAAATTGAATTTCTCATCTATTTGCAGAGAGGGGAACATAACGTAAAAGTGCACTTCAGTGACCGTCCACATGTGGCGCTCTGTGGCTCTTCCATACGCATTTACCAAACTTGCAATGGCTCATCTCCAGCTGGGATCCAGAAGCATGGGTTTTTACCATTCTCATTACTTATTTGTAAGTAAGACTTACATTGAAAGAGATGTATGACATGTTAGGAGTCTTTAAATAATCATTAAAATAATGACAAAAATAACAATAGTGAACATTTATTGAGTGCCTACTGTCTACTAGCCACTGTCCTAAGCACTTTCTATCTCATTTAATTCTTACAACATGCCCAAGAGCTAGATACTGTTACCTCACCTTATAGATTAGGAGCCAAGGTTCAGAGATATGGCCCAAAGGCAGAGTTGTGATTTTGCTCAGATTTGTCACTTTCTCTGATGTCACACTTCCTTCTATACACCCATTTTACTCAAATAATAGAAATGGTATACAACTGACATCATATTATTATAATAATATAAATTGTGGGGGCGCCTGGCTGGCCCATTCGGTTAAGCATCTGCCTTCGGCTCAGGTCATGATCCCGGAGTCCTGGGATCGAGTCCCCCATCTGGCTCCCTGCTCAGCGGGGAGTCTGCTTCTCTCTCTCCCTCTACTCCTCCCCTGCTCATGCTCTCTCTCTCTCTCTTTCTCGATCACTCTCTCTTTTAAAATAAAATCTTTTAAAAAATAATATAAATTGTGTGTAAGACTGACTTCTCATTTGCCACTTCTAGAAGAGTTGTCTATGACAAAAACAACAAAAATTATTCTACTATGTATTAATTATTTTTACTTGCTCTAATTTCTAGTTATTCTTCTAGAATAAAGTTTTGTGTATCTGAAGCTGTATCACATGGCATCGAAAATCAGTTGAAGGGGCACCTCGTGGCTTAGTCGGTTAAGCATCTGCCTTTGGCTCAGGTCATGATTCCAGGGTCCTGGGATCGAGCCCCGCATTGGGCTCCCTGCTCAGCAGGGAGTCTTCTTCCTCTGTCTCCCTCTGCCCCTCCCCCTGCTTGTGCTCTCTTTCTCTGTGTCAAATAAATAAGCAAAATCTTAAAAAAAAAAAAAAAAAAAGAAAATCACTTGAAAAGGGAAAGCAGTTGACAATCAGCACATATGGGATACACACACCTAAACTAGCTTAACTGTTTAGTGTCAGTGAATTTACCAGCATATGGATTTATACAGTCTAATATAGTAGCCACTAGCCACACATGGACCTGAACTATTAAATGTGGCCAGTCCTAAGAGACGTACTGGTAAGTAAGAAAATACACACCAAATTTTGAAGACTTTATACAAAACAATAAATTGTCTCATTCATAACTTTTCATATTGACTGTATATTGAAAGTACTAAATTTGGACTAAATAAATATTGGACTAAATAAAATATTATTAAAATTAATTTCACTTGTTTCTTTTGACATTTTTAAAAATACAGCCACCAGAAGATTTAAAATTGCGTTTGGCTTGTATTGTATTGTTATTGGATGGTAGCAGTATGGAACAATCCAGAAAATAAGATTGTGATAGACCACCACTGGAATAATTTCTTAAACTTATGAAAAAGTATTTATTTTTTCCTACGTCCCTAATAATCTTCCAGGCATGGAGGACAGAAGGGTGAAAAAAAAATCAAAATAAACAAGGCTTTCAAGGAATTTACAGTTGAGGCAAGGAAACAGGACCTTTTATAATGAGCGCTAGGGAGGAAGTGGTAGAACAGGAAAGGGTACCTGCTGAGGAAGAAAAGTATCCAGTCTTAAAGTTGCAAATTGATGTTACCTTTAAACCTGTTTTAAACCTGCTTAGTGTCAGAAACTCACCTGGTTGTCTTGCAGAGGGAAACTGGGCGGATATAGGCTACCCACTCTGAATAATTCCCAAGCAGTCCTAATTATGTTGCTTGACCGAAGTTTTTAGGGTATCAACAAAAGGAACTTTTTGCTTTGGCAGCGAGGAGTATATGGACTATTCTTCACAGTTTGGGGCTCATTAGTACCCAGGAACTTTCTACTCTAAATGAGAAAGGGTCTCATGGTCCCAAAGAGAAAGTCCTGCTGACCTTAGACCCCTCTTTTTTTTTGGAAAGTGGAATCATGGGCCACAGGAGCAGAGTTCGGTATTTGACCGAATCCTTCACAATTATCATGCATGTGTATATAATAAAATTAATTCTGTGTCTCTGCATCGTAGCCTGCGGCAAGAAGCGTACAATCAGTTTTGTATGTATAATAGATCACAGAGTTGTTCATGAATAATACAAATGCATTGAGCAGATACTAGTGAGAGAGGATGTTTGTCTTTGCATGGAATCGAAGTGAACATGTAATATTGTGATAATATATATTTGATGAATTCAGGTCTGACTTGCCTTTGCCATACTCTGCTAATTCCCCGACAAGGGTTGCCACAATAATTGAGTTTCCAATAACATTATGATTATTTCCACATGATAATTTAATTGTGGGTATTTTTTAATATTGTAATATTGTAGATTTGTGATTATTATGCATTTACATGCAGATTTTCATGGTGACTTGGAGCACATCCCCACATTTATAACTTAATTTTATATATTATTGCATATATATTTGAGGATGAGCTCATTAATGCAAATAAAAAAATGTAGGTCTGTTTAGTCATTCAGCTTTTATTATAAATGGTTGAAAGCTTTGCTCATTTTTTATAACAGTTCTTACAATACTGTGAATAAATGAAAGAGAACCTTAATTCAAGAACAGATTCATTAAAAATAATGGTAGTGGTTATAATAATTACAAATTGTACCATATTTGTTCCACCTAATTGGGATGCAAGATACTATATATTATTCTTTTCAGGATGTAAAAGGTCTATGTATGTTATTTCACTGACCTTATCACATGAGCCTTGCTATTGAGGATGTAGAAAATGCTAACTCAGAATTCAGTCAGTGGAAAGTAAAACTTAAAAAAAAAAAGTAAAATTCTAAATAATGTTTACATTATGCATCTTAAAAACCAGTAATAAATCCCATGGTAAAGACATCCAAGTTTCCTCAAAAACTCAAATTTGAGTTTTAGGGTAGAAATCAGAGGTAGATTTAGAACAAGCAAAATATTATGACAGAAGTGAACTCTGCAGTTCTTTAGCTAAAATAACTTGAAAATAAAAGCCACCAAAAATTTGGTTTTAAAGACATGTATCCTAAAACAGCAAACAGGAAGAAATTACATATCTCTTGCCACTTAAAAGCAATGGAAATGCTCAACAATTTAGGGAAAAAAAACATTTTAAGTAAGATAGAGAGCTGAGACAATCATTAGTATAGTAAGCAGGCCAAGAGCCACTTGCAATAAATACATCCAAAAATTATGGGCAATGAGTTTCACTTACACTTAAGTGTTAATCTTGGATGCCAAGAAAAGAAAGAGAGATTGCTCTTGCTGGGATTAAGTTCATTCATTTCATTTTAGCTAGTTTGTACTTCCATTGAGGAGGGGAAATATAGACCCTCACTTGCACAACGGCTGAGTTTGAATGGACTCAATTCAACTGGATGTGTCCAAGTTAAATGATTTATCAGAATTCAGCCATTTTTTAAGCTGCAGTATAAATTTCATCTCAGATTATCAGAATCAAAATGGTGAATGGATAGGCCATGCAAAGCTTAATTTTAATTTAGATTTTTGTTAGAGTTTGGTTTTCAGATTCATCAAACATTCAAGAATCGATGTGAAGGAGAGCCCTGATTTAGTTACTGTGGGAGGTCAACGGGTTTCCAACAGCAGCTGTTGGAAAGTTTCTTATGCTGTTCTAGACTAGAGAGATACCAAGGCAGAATGAAAACAGTACTACAGTAGAAATGCAGCCAAGGACAACTCAGGGGATGACCAAACTGAGGGCATCTTCTTGATTGGCCTCACACAGAGATGAACAGAATTCTGAGAAAAAGAAGTTGGTGGGGGGATGGCATGATCGAAGATGATAGAAAGGAGTCAGTGTGATTGAGGAAGAAGATAACTCTTCGAAGTAGATAAATTAGATAAAAATTTAACTTCTATGAGCTTCAGCTTCTTCATCTATTAACAGGGGATAAAAATAGCCACGTGCCAGAATTATGGTAAGAATTGGAAATAACTATTAGAAATAACCAAAAGAAGAATGACCCAAAGCTTGGCATATAAAAGGCAACTCAGTAAATAAGAGCAATAATGAGCATTAGCGAATGCTTACAAGAACCCAAGAACATTCTCATCCATTCTCATTATTAGTGTTTGCCCCCTTGTATGGACTTGTGTGTGGATATTTTAGTCCAAAAAAGGAGAAGTACTTAGAGAGAAAGTCAGGTGGAGTTTGGGGAGGGGAAATCACAGATTCTAAAGTGAGCTATGTATTTGTGTGAAGAACGCTTTACATAACCTCTTCATTTTGCAGTGAGATACTCCCAACAATCAAATTAGTCCCTCAGTGTAGCAGAAAAATAACACAAATGTTAATTCCTTAATCCTTAATAAATGTGGCTGAAGAATTATCCAAGGTCTCTAAGTAATTTTATAAGTATGGATATATGTAATTACAAATAACTAATGCAATTGTCATCTGGAAACATTAGCCTTTAAACTCCATGCCTGATGTCATATTCAATGACTGCTGAACATTCTCATTGAGCTTCATATATAGCTGAAATTACCTGAAATTATCAGTTCTTCCACTACACCCGTATTCGGGTGAGGAAGTACACATATGTATGTTCACCCTTGTGGGAATGATTGTTACTGTTAATAAGCTTCTCCCTAACAGAATTTTTTCTTCCCCATAGGTGAACGTCGATACCTGGCAGTGGCTACACATCTGGCGAGGAGCCACGTGATGCTATTTGCTTTTGATCTTCTTGGAATTATTCGACCCGCTACTGAAGCAAAAGGTGCCTGGGCAGGTTGGCAGCTGTAAATCTACTCTTCACAACATGTTGGACTTATAGCTACCCAGAAGCACTGTAGGATATTTACCTGGTATATTGTATTAAATTCTGACTCCCATAACCCAGAAGAGGCTAGGAATTCTTTCTCCTTTTTCCTTTTCTTTCTTTCTTTCTTTTTTTGTTGTTGTTGTAGTTGTTTGAAATTCAGTGCCCTAGTTGGGATCTTTGTGGCATTATCCTTGAGTCTGAGATAGAACAATGATCCACACATTGGTCCCTATCAGTGACTGAAAGGCAGAGAATTGCTTCAGGATTAATGACTGGACTTTGCTCCATATCAAAGTAACAAAACTCCAGCTAGTAATAATCCCGAGAAAATGCCCTGATACTTATTATTGATTTTAAAAGCTGAGAAAAAATATATATACCTCCCAGGACTTCCTTATAGATGTGAAGATTCCATTTATTCTTATTAGTAGTAGTAATGATATGCTCCCGTGGTGTTTTGTGACACATAGTCCTTGCCCTTCATGTCCTTTATGCAGAGCAAGAACAAGAGGAAGTACACTGATTTGCATTGACTTCCCATGGGGGTTCTACAGGCAAGGGGATTTTTTTTTTTTTTTCATATCTCCGAGGGTAGTACAAGATCTCACTGAGAAAGGAATGTCTAATGGCCCTGTACATTGGCCAATCAGATTTCCTGAATAATTGCTCAACATTCCATTTGCCTTATTACATTGTGTATCATTTTAATTTCCTCCAGGTAATCATATGACGGATCTCTCATGCACATAAGGTGCTCGTTTTCTCCCGTGCAACAGCTATAAACAAAGGACTGCATGTTCAAGAGAAGGAAACAAAAATGAAGAGTCAAAACATATTAAACAAAATTAATTTGTTTCAACGTATTTTAATGCCCCTCATCATCCCCAGTGGTTTCCTGTTGTGAAATGATGCATTTTGTTTTCAAAATTGCAAACTTGAGATAAAAAGAAGGCACTCTTACTACGAGGTCACATTCCAAGAATATTATCATATGCCTATTTCTTATGTGTGGCTTTTACCAGAAGAAAGACCCACTTTGTGTGCTTTTATATTTTAGGACCATGTGATGGCAGAGCCATCCTGAAATTCCTTTTAAAGAATTTGCTACTTACCCAAATTCTGGGAACTACCCCACTGATCAGCCAGTCATTTTGTCTATAGAATACAAATTAAACTTTCTGACTTATAATTTTCCCATGAGTTTGGCTTTTGAACTTAAAAGTGTATGGCTATTTAGGATTCGTTAAAGGATCATTGTTTAATTCAGGATTTAGGGCACAGAGGGTTTCTTCAAATTGCAAGAAACAGGGAACAACTGTTGAACTCAGGAAAGTCATCCTCCAAAATGAGAAGAACCACAGCTTGAGCTCCCATTATATAATTATAATAGCAGTCATGGCTAACAGTTGTATTTATGAAGTGCCAGGCACTATTCTAATTACTTTGCATTTATTAATTAGCACTTGGAAAACAAATTTGGGGACTTTTTTTATTAGCCAACCTAAAAACTTGGATTTTAATTCCACTTTTATCAAAAATTAATGAGACTAAACTTTCTCTATGAAACAAATTCAATGGATAAGTATATACTCTTCTATTTTACCTTTCATGTTGAATCCAAGTAATTGACTGTCATCAGTTATGCGAGGTAGAGGTTTTGTTGAGTTTACATAAACGGTTAATGAACACTTTTCAGTTAGAAATGTCATGTAACTCCTCTTAGAACTAAGACAATAGTGCAGAGAATGACAATTGCCATAATTCACTGGTTTTAAAGCATCAGCTTTGGAGTAACAGAGTTGGATTCAGCCCCCAGTTCTGTTACATTCTGCAGGCTTCAGCAAATAATAAGCCATGTTAGGCTTCAATTCTGGATCTGCAAAGTGAATAAAATAGCACTAAGTTATGAGTATTCCTCTGAGAGATAAGTCCATTTTAAAGTATGAATGGAAGCTGGAACATAGTAGATGCTCAATAAGGCCACTTTCCTTATTGTTATTGAAATATAAATATCGTGGCATTTTGGAGTTTACATATATATCTGTATATATATACACACACACATATATATTAGTAGTAATAATGAATATGCCTATATATGTATTAGTAGTAATAATGATATGCTGCTGTGATTTTCTTGTGACACACACATATATATAAAACCAAGTGCCATAATGTGTGTGTGTGTGTGTATGTGTATGTGTAACGATAATGACTGGATACGTATAATTTAGAATACTAATGCTTTCTTCACTTTCTATATTCCTAAAGTTATTATAACCAGTTTTCAAAGTTTTAAAAAGTGAAGATCTTATATTTTTGAGCTCCAGAAAGACCATTCATCTTAGATTCTCTCTCTCTCTTTTTTTTTTTAAAGATTATTTATTTATTTATTTATTTGAGACAGAGAGAATGAGAGAGAGAGAGCACATGAGAGGGGGGAGGGTCAGAGGGAGAAGCAGACTCCCCGCTGAGGAGGGAGCCTGATGCGGGACTCGATCCAGGGACTCCAGGATCATGACCTGAGCCGAAGGCAGTCGCTTAACCAACTGAGCCACCCAGGCGCCCCTTAGATTCTCTCTTGAATTCTAAAATACTAGTTTGAAAAATGTCCACCTTGGAGCATCCTGGTTCTTCAGAGGGGCTTTATAGTCAGTTGGGGAGAGATGGTTGGACATCATTCAAGCAGGTTTGCTTTTATGGGTTTTGAAGTTCACTGGAAGGGCTCTATTTCTTTTCATTTTACCTTTGGTGCAAGGATTTAGTATCCCAAGTCCAAGTAAGCATTACTGGATTCATATGAACCAGCATGGTCTAATAGAAGACACAGGCTCTAAAGTCAATCCTACCTGGCTTGGGACTGTGGTTTGCTTGCTTCCTGGCTGAACTTGGTAGAACCACCTACCTTCTCTGAGTATCACTTTCTTCATCTGCCAAATGAAGTTACTAACACATTTTAGGGCTGTTGGAAGGATTGAAGGAAGCCATTACATAAAGCGTTGGCATCTAGCAGTTCCTGACATTTTTTCCCTGTACACTAAAATCACAATTATTTACAAAGGCTTTTTGTTATACATACACGTAACTGTATACATACATACATAAACACACATGTGTTTATAAATGTGAAACAGAAACAGTAAGACAACATTCGTTTTCAAAGCAATGGATACATAGTTTTTCAGGCTAGAAAATATAAAGAAGTGCCTATGAAAGAAAGATTTGCTAAATGAAATTTTCTGTGGATTAAACCCAAAGATGTTGCTTCAGTAAAGCATGGCCAAACACCCCCAAATAATTAACTTTTCAAAGTAAAACGTTTGTTCAAAACTTATATTTAATTAGACACACAAAATATCCCAAAGTTCCAAGGAATATGTTCATCTTTATTAGCTGTGCATATCTGTCGATTAATAGACTTATCAATTCCATTCCAAAGAAGCATCTTGGATCCTAATTGTAATGGTGGTCTTTGAATAAGAGGTACATTCTCTTTGTGGTATCAATTTCTGGTTAAAGTTGAATTCCTTGTTGGCTTCATTTATTACAGTAGATGTTCATTATTTTAGATAATACAATGCTGTGTTTGTATGATTAATGAGCTTGAGATGCCAAGTTGAAAGTAAGAAATTTGGTTCTTGTTTATCAAGAGAGGCATTATACCCCATTTGTTTACACGAGAGTGATATGAAATATGGTGGTTCTCAGTGGAGCAGTACCATCCCTGGGGACATTTAGGATATTTTGGGGGGCATTTCTAGTTGTCACAATGTTTAAAGGGGTGCTGGTAGAAGCCAGAAGACTTAGTTACCACTGCATTGTGTGGTTCAGTTCTGCCCTGCAAGAAACTGCCTGCACCACATGACTTCTGTTAGTCTTCCTGGAAATTCATGTACACGAGAATCTTCATCTGAACCTAGAGCCTAACTCAGGTAACATATGAACAAAAAGTTGTTGCTATTGCTGTTGCTTTTTGTTTTATGGTTTTTGTTTTGTTTTGTTTTTGTTTTTCACTCAATTTTTTTTTTTAAGATTTTATTTATTTATTTGAGAGAGTAAGAATGAGAGAGAGTACAAGAGAAGGGGGAGGGTCAGAGGGAGAAGCAGGCTCCTCGCCGAGCAGGGAGCCCGATGCGGGACTCCATCCCGGGACTCCAGGATCATGACCTGAGCCGAAGGCAGTCGCTCAACCAACTGAGCCACCCAGGCGCCCAGTTTTTCACTCAATTTTAATCTACATTAGATATTCTAGGAATACAACTGCCACATAAACTGAGATAAGAGGTCACTTTACTTTATCTGGAAAATTACAGTGGCTTGTTCACCATTTTAGAAAATCACGTCACTTGACTGTGATACTACTTTTCACCCTTTGGCCACCCAGACTGCCCATCTATATCATTCTCCGTTTAAATCTGCTGCATTCATGGTATTTCAGGGTAAACATCTGACCTCTTTGTTATGTCTTCTACTACTGTTGTGCCTGATATTTACACAAAAAATGCACCTTATTTTATTGTATAATACTTTCTTTTTATTACTCCTTTATACTACACTTAGAGTTTTGTACTAATATTTTTATTTTTTAAAATTTTTTAAAAAAATTATTTACTTACTTGAGAGAGAGAGAGAGAGAGCGAATGAGTGAGAGAGAGCATGAGCAGGGGAGAAGCAGAGGCAGAGGGAGAAGCAGGATCCCCTGAACAGGGAGCCCAATGTGGGACTCAATACCAGGACTTCAGGATCATGACCTGAGCCGAAGGCACATGCTTAACTGACTGACCCACCCGGGAGTCCTGTACTAATTTTTTCATGACATTTTTAGGCACCTTATGTTACCTAAGAATTTCATTTCAAAATGGTAAAAGAAGAATTACAAAATATTTACTATTAAATACAGTACTTGGGGGTGGCTGAGAACCACTCATATAGTGGTCTGCATGCAGGATTTGGCATGAGTAGTATTTCTGGGTTCGAATTCAGTTCTGCCGCTTAGTAGCTATGTGATCTTAGATGGTCCCTTAATGAGTCAGAGCCATAATAACCTCACATGTAAAATAAGATTAATAAGAGAAACTGCCTCATACATATGTTGAAATAACATCAGTTAATTCAAGCAAAGCTTGATGCACTGTAAGTGTTCAATACATATTACCTCTGATCGCATTCATCATGGGGAATGTGTAGTCATTATATGCCGAGATGAATAGCACTGTTCACTTTTTCCTTATCATTTTGTTTCTGTGTTGGCTTTCGGCTTCAAAATAATCTTGGTGGGCTCTTGCATGGCTCAGTCGGTTAAGTGTCTGCCTTTGGCTCAGGTCATGATCCCAGGGTCTTGGGATCAAGTCCCACATTGGGCTCCCTGCTCAGCAGGGAGTCTGCTTCTCCCTCTTTGCTCATGCATTGTCTCTCTCTTTCTTTCAAAAATAAATAAATAAAATCTTAAAAAAAATAATCTTGATAATGTAACCATCCTGAGGCTGTGGGCAAGAGCACAATGAAGATAATGACCTTCATGTAAGCTCCTGTATATTTTCCCAATTCCAATCTTTCATCACCCTTTTAGGGGTTGTGTGGCCATATTTGTGATTGGAGGAAAAATGAAGGCTTGGGATGCTGTTTTGAGACCTGATTGGACATTGGTGAAGAGTGCACGTGAAAAGGACATGTAAGTGGGGCTGGCCAATGAGAACAAGTGGCAGCCTGGATGAGGCTGGTGGTCCTGGCCATGGGGAGGAATGGAAAAAGCAAGTGCAAGTGACAAGACTTTGCAATGAGCTAACTTGGGGTGGGGTATAGGATAGAGGGGAATGCCACATTTGACCTCATATTTCTCTCTTGGAAACCTGGCTGGGTAGGGAATACGCATGAAAAGATCAAGTATGGATGAACTGATTCAAATTAACATACCAGCAAATATAAATATGTTTCCTGAGAAGTTGGAGTAGTAGCAGAATCCTCCTCACAGGACTGTGTGAGGAATAAATAAGCTTAAAAATGTGGTTATTATAGTTTTTGGCAGCAATAAGCATTAAAATAATGGTAGCTATTATTATAAAATAATAACAGTAATAGATAATAGGTAATAATTCACAAATAATTCAAAATAATCTCAAGAGCTGAGAATGTATCCAGTTCATTAACTTCCTATGAATGTTTCTCTTCCTTACCAGAAAGGACATGATGGATACTTCTTTATTTTCTTGAACTCAGACTAATGGAAGGGTAGTTTTATCTTACGATTGATGCACTTACTAAATGGTTTATATATCTATCTGCCATCCATACTGTTAACTCTAAGAAAATAATTTTTTTTATAATCCAGATTTTACAAAAGCCCTTGTCTCTTTTGAACAATTTTCAGCATTAAATTTATTTGAACAAGACACTAAAAAAGAACACATTTTCAAAGAATGAGTGTTTTTGTATTTCCTCACATATGCTATGTGCAGGGCATTGCACTTGGTGCTGCTGTCATGATTTAATAGAAGACTGCCCCGATCTCGACTGCTTACAGTCTTCTTGCTAAAGGAATCATTTACTCTCCTGTGTTACTGGTTATCTTTTTTTTTTTTTCTAATTTGCATGTAAGTATCAAGTTATGCAGTAATTACTCTAAAGAATCAAGGAAATGAAGAACTCATTACCAACAGCAGTAGAGAAGGACGGCTTATGAAGTAGGTAGACTTTGGTTTTTGCCCTGAATGATATCTAAGACTTAAATATGCAGAGAAAGCCAAGAGAGCATTCTGTTTAGCAAACAGGAGAATAGACATCATGATATAGAAGGCATTCTTTTTGCTCTAAAGTTTTCCTATACCAGTGATTATGTGTGAGAAGAACACTGGCTAGTGAAGGAAACTGGAGATAAAAGTGCTTATTATTTAGATTCTGGGGTGATTTGAGGCAAGCAACTTTCTTGAAAACAATTTTTTTTCTTAATGTCTGCTAATACTTAAAGAGAACCTATGTTATCCTGAAATCTACCTGTTAACCCTATGTCTGTTGCGGGTAGCCAAGTTTACTTTTTCATACATGCTATGGCTCAGGCTGATGTCATCCATTTTTCTCTCTCCACTGACATTTTTTAGCGCCGGCCAAATATTAAACCCTACACTGATCATCCTAAGTCCCTTCCCCCAAGAATCTCACCATCTAATGTATGAGGCAGATGTATAAAGGTTTGAATGATGTGGCATAACCATTATAAATATAGGAAGATATAAAGAACAGAGCCCTCCAAGTCACTCAAGGAAAATCTAGGAAGAGTTCACATTGAAAGTGATTTAAATCTTTATGTGGATGGTTTTCTAGACAGAATTCACATGGAGAGGGTGCATGGGAATTCAAGGAGATGTAATACAGTGGGAAAGAAATTTAGTATGCTTGTATTGCTAAACATAAAATATACTTAAAGCAAAAGCAAAGGATGAAGCTGATTTAATTGATCTAGCATGCACATTGATATTTCTTTTAACAGCTTTATTGAGGTATAATTGACATACAGTATTTAGAGTGTACAACTTTTTAAGTTTTGGCCCATGTGTATGGTGGTAAAACCATCCTCACATTCAAATTACCGAATATGCCCATCACCCCAAAATCTTCATTGGGTCCTACTGTAAGCCCTTCCTTCCAGCCCTCCTTATCTCCCCTTACCAAGCAACAAGTAATCTGCTTTATATCACTCTAAATGTGTTTCCATTTTTCAGTTTTATGTAAATAATGTCATACAGCTGATTCTTATTGGATTCACCTTATTTTATTCGCCATAATTATATGAAATCTTCCATGTTACTGTGTGTAACAGTTGTCCACTCCTTTTTAGGGCTGAATAGTGTTCTATATATAACATAATTTGTTTATTCATTAACTGATGGACATTTCATTTTTTTCCCACTTTGGGCTAGTGCAAATAAAGCTACTATGACCCCTATGTACAAGTCTTTGTATTCATATATATATATATATATTTTTTTTTTTTCTCTCTTGAGTAAATATCCAAAAGTAGAATGGCTAAGTCATGGGGCAACTGGACACTTCCTATGTTAAGAAACTGACAAACTGCCACAGTGGTTGAAATGTTTTACATTCTCACTAGCAGTCGGTGAGACTTCTAGTTCTTTCATATCCTTACCAACAGTTAGGAAGTCCATCTTTTTTTTTATTTCTAACCATTCTAATAGGAGTGCAGTGGTATCTTATTACAGTTTTAACTTACATTTCTCTAATGATTCATGATGATGATCACCTTTTCATGTGCATGTTGGACATTCATATAGCATCTTTGGTGAAGTGTCTGTTTAGATCTTTGTCCCTATTGTAAAACTAGGTTGTCTTCTTATTTTTGAGTTTTGAATTATCTTTATATACTCTCGATATAAGTTCTATATCAGATAGATGATCTATAAATATTTTCTCCCAGTCTATGGCTTGTCTCCATTCTCTTAATAGTGTCTTTCAAAGAGCAAAAGTTTTCAATCATCAAAGATGTCCAATTTTGTCAATTTCTTTCTTTTCCTTTGTAATCATGATTTTGATGTCATATTGACAAAATCATAAATTAGGATCTCTGGTAATAGGACTCACTCATCACTTTCAAAAACTCCCCAAGTAATTCCAATGCACAGCCAAGTTTGAGAACCAGTGTGCTATGACTAGTGCTTCTTAGAATTTAAATATGCATTCAAATCATCTCAAGATCTTCTTTTTTTTTTTTAAAGATTTTATTTATTTATTCATGAGAGACAGAGAGAGAGAGAGAGAGGCAGAGGGAGAAGCAGGCTCCCAAGGAGCAGAGAGCCCAATGCAGGACTCGATCCCAGGACCCTGGGATCATGACCTGAGCCGAAGGCAGACGCTTAACCATCTGAGCCACCCAGGCACCCCATCTCAAGATCTTCTTAAATGGAAAGTTCTGATGCAGTGGAACTGAAGTAGGACCTGAAATCCCACATTTCTAACAACAAAAGCAACAAAAAAGATAAAGCTGACAAAGCAGGCAGTCAGTAGCCAGACAAAGGAGAATTGTGCATGCCATTTTAAGGAATTAGGAATTTTAGTTCGATTATTTGGGCAATGGGGAACCATTGAAAGGTGTTTAATGAAAAAATAACATGGTTGTATTTGTGTTTTCAAAAGATCATTCTGGTAGCAAGTGGGGAAAGATGGGTAAATGATAAGAGGAATCAGGGACCCATTTGGAATATGTTCTGTAATCCAGGAGAGAAATGAAAGGTAATGAATCTGGAGAAAAGGGGATGGATGTGAAAGGCATTCAGGAAAATTATGTTACTGACTGAATATGGCAGTAAGGGAGACGATGACACCACAGAATGGCTTTGGACACTGGGTACTTTGAGGTATTATCACATTTTTCAATACAAGAGGACAGGTTTGGGGTAGGGGCTGCTCTGGCTGGCAGAGACATTTAACTTAGACATGTTAAGCTTGAGAAGCCTTTGCGCCATTCTGGAGTAGATGTTCAGTAGACCACTGGTAAATGGAGCTTGAGTTCAAGAGAGAGATATGAATTAGAAGCATGCATGTGGGAATTTGCAGAATAAGATGGTTGAAACCATGGATGCAAATGGAATTAACCACTCAAGATATAGAGCAGGAAAAGTTAAAAAAAAAAAAAAAGCCTAAAAGTGACCGCTTTGGAGGTCATTGATGTCACGTTTCAGTAGGGTGGAGGGCAGAAACCTGAGTACAGGGTTGAGGGCTGAAGAAGAGCCTGTGCCTTCAGGGTCCTCACTGATCACCTTGCAGGGTAATTATCAGGTTACAAGGGGTGATTGCATACTATATTGTCCTGAGCATCTGGGACTGTCTTTCTAGAATGCCAGTTTGAAGAATGATTCCCTTCCCCCATCCCTATGAATGTTGGCAGCATTGTGAGGTATAAGATACAAGAGTTGTCACTGCCGCACCTCCCAAACCAAAGGTGAAAGAGAGGGAAAGAGCCTCCATGAGCACTTTTCTCTGAGGCATAGTGCAGAAGTGCTCTCTCTGCCCGTTTTTCAAAAACTTTGTACTCCTACCTTGGCCTTCTGGCTCAGTGTCGTAACAATCTTCTTATAGTAAGAGAATTGACCCAAATTTCAGAAGTGTCTTCCTCAACAGGGTTATTTCCCTAGCTGTATTTTTATCTTGCAAGTAACATGCCTTCCTCTAGCATAGACTCGTGTACTGGGTTTGAAGGATCAAGGGCAAAGCCCTCAAGCCATCCCAAGCATAATCAGAAACATTCCCATTTTTGTTCTAATTGTATGAGACAAATCCTAAAATTGCCACATGGATTTAAATGCTCAGTATCATGTGAGAAATACATCTCCAAGTTGATAATTATACCAGCACACTAAGGGTTTCTGGATTCCTTCTCTGTCTTTATTTTGCCTTCCTAAATATACGTCACATTTGTAGCTTTTCAGGCAATGACTATATTACATTCGCAGCTTTTAGGGCCAGGACTGTGAGTATATCCATCACTTCATTTAGTCTGGGTAAGGTAAGGGCAAAGTTCCTGTGTGTTTCATCACTAAATTCCAGCCTGTCACAGAGTGTGTAAGGGATCACCAAAGCCACAATGAAAAGGGGACCGTGCATCTTTAAAGAAAACTGCAAGGGAAACCCTAACCTCTCCTCATTTACATACGGTGACATTTTGCAGAAATATTGAAACATTAGCAGTGACATAATGAAATTCTGCCTATCAGCCATGGAAGGAATAATGTTACTGTAAAGGTAACCTGTCCACAGTTTGTTATCAAGAAAATATTCTTGCCAAGAAACATATATTTAGTAAGGCATGATAAGGAGGGATTTTTTTTCCCCTTTTATATTTTCTCTCCTGGGCTATCCATCTTCCCCTACAGATTTACTGTGCGATCACTCCCTTTACATGCTAATTATGCGCAGGTCTGGTGAATTTGTTAGTGGTGACACTTCTGGGACCCAGTGGGACTACAGCTCATTATGTGGCAATGTCCAGATATATCAGATATTATTAGCTGTCATTAATCTGCTGTGGAAACACTGAGTGCTAAGCCAGGGAGCAAGAAAAAAAGGGTGTGCAAATGAAGTCTGGGAACAGCCTGAACCCTAAAAGGTCAAAAGGGAAATCAGCCAGAAGGGGACAATGACTAGCGATGGACAACACCTTGCCCTAGATTTTTTTACCCCAATAGCTAACTAGGTGTATCAGACAGAAGGAGGAAGGAAGCGTCACAGCCATTTGTTATTTTAATACCCCTTGTGGCTGTTCACTAGCACTAAGCTTTTACTGTAATTATGTACAATTAGACAGTTTTCTCTTCTGAGCCTCAAAAAAGAAAAAAAAGAAAGAAATGAAAAACAAAAACAAAAACAAAAAAACCCAAACCCTCCAGCGGTAAGCATTTGACCATGGGACATAAGTTTAACTCCAATTTTCTACTATATTTCATAGGACAATAAATTTTGAAATACATGTAACCTTCTTGTGTGTTATTATTATTTTTTCTGTTGGTATATTCTCTGAATTTATTGCTTAAAGTGTTTCCTCCACATGGAGTGTCTGGTCTGTATCTATTCCCCACTCCCTCTCCTTTGGTATGCCCAAATTGTTTTTTCAATGCTCAGCTAAAATTTATGGAATCTCACTATCTTCTGGACTGCCATAAGATTTTCTTTTTGTACTTTAATGATATGTAATTACATTACATATTTTCTGTATCTATTTGTCTATCATCTGTCTATCTATCATCTATCTATCATCTATCTATCTATCTTTCTATCTATCTCTCCACCGATCCACTCAATTTCCCTTAGTAGATCATAAGTCTTCACAAGGAGGGTAAGTTGATATCATATTTGGGCTTTGAACAAGATGCTTTGGATCTAATAAGCACACAAAATTAATTTTTATAAAAAGTACAGAAACAAACATATATAAATGATTTTATAATGGAGATACACATAATAAATGTATTTATATGTTCTATATGTCTGACACACACATAAATACACATGCCTACACTAGAGACATGTATACAAAACAGAGAGAGAGAGTAGGAGTTTAAATCATATATTAACATGCTTCATTTTCTCTACTTTCACCCATTCTTTGTTGCTGTAGGAACTTAGCTTGTCCTGCTCTCTTTCAGCTTATCCCTTTTTCAGTGATTCTATGATCTTTGAGCAAGAACCCATCCTCACACCCTGCGTGATTCAGGGCTTCATTTCAGATGCCTTCCTGCTATTTATTTTCCTTCTACTTTAGGTTGTTCATACTCTAAAAGAAGACCTTGCAGGGATTCCTAGGATTATACCAAATATCTTTAGTTTATCAGCTAAGCAACTTTTATATTGTCAAATATTGTGAGGCACCCCAGAATGCTCAGAAATGAGTTGACTTAGGTGTCATGGATGATTAGCTTCCTAGCTATAGTAGACATTGTTAGTACTCTACCCATAACCCTTTAGTTTACCCATAATACAGTCGTATTCAAAGCCAATGGCTTTCTTCATTCTTCCCCAGAGCATTCTGTCTATGGAAGCAGCCAGGAGTTTCAGGGAGTTAATGTCCCAAGAATGGCTCTCAACAAATGAGAGATGGAAGTTGGTGGATAGATACGCCAGCTTTCTTGTGCTTCATTGGGAATCTGATACATAATCTACTCAGCCTCTAAAGGAGTGGCACTAAGCTTAGTTCTCCATAGTGATAACCTCCTTCTACTCACATTATTTCCTTCCTCACTTCTTCACTACATCACCATGCGTCCTATGACACCTCCCAAATAAACTGCATGGACCCAAATCCTGTATTAACAGCAGCTGTCAAGGGAACACAAACAAAATAGTTAGTATCATAGAATCACAACAAAAATTCTGGAGTTGGATCACCCACTGATAGGATGGCAGCAAGTGACTTACCTTGGTGATAAGTAGAGTGGTGATAACTTTTGTGTCACCATTGCTAACTCTTATCTGTGCTGGAATATGATGGGGTACAAGGTATGGGGATATATCAGTATGCAGACAATATGGTGACAAATACCATTACAAGGATCACAGGGTAGGTTGTGCTTTATTAACTGCTATAAAAATCTTAATATAATAGGCTCATCTAACTCTCACCTTAGAGTTCACACGGAAAGTCAGAAGTCCTCACAAAAGGGATTAAAGAGACCTTCTTCCTGAACCTAGAAAACAAAGTATAATGAAATTGGGCCCAAGATTTGAACATTATGGCAGTGGAATCAACAAGGATACTCAATTTACAGCCCCAACAAGTTTTCCATATTAAAGTCATGTCTAATCGGAAAGGAGAGAAGCCTTGAGACCTAAGATAAAGATATTTGAGTGATGCACTTGAGAGCCTTGTAGCCCCAGAATCACCTGAATGCTAGAAATGGTACACTCTGTTTGGATGGCATTCTGAAAGCTTGCATAAAGCACATGCCTCACAAAATACTGCTCCTTTTCTTCAAAACCTGCCCCCATCTTCCCTTACTATTTCTAAACCAATAAACAGAACCAGTTTTTAGCATTGTTTTTAATACTGTTCTTATAGGGGTAAAAGTACCAGTTTTTAGGGCGCCTGGGTGGCTCAGTTGGTTAAGTGACTGCCTTTGGCTCAGGTCATGATCCTGGAGTCCTGGGATCGAGTCCCATATCGGGCTCCCTGCTCAGCAGGGAGTCTGCTTCTCCCTCTGACCCTCCCCCCTCTCATGCTCTCTCTATCTCATTCTCTCTCTCAAATAAATAAATAAAATTAAAAAAAAAAAAGTACCAGTTTTTAGTACTGTTCCTACATGGGTAAAAACAGGGTATTCCTCAAATTCTTCACAAGTCCTGGGTAGTATGTACCAGCAGGAACAGGAAGAATATAAAGAAATTGAAGGGAAGTGTTGATACGGGAGGTCCAGGACATAAGGCTGGATGGAGGAGGGTTGACCATCAGTGGCCACCTGTTTGTGATGTAGGATTTAACATGCTGACCAGCTTATCTGAGCCTGTCTTAATTCATTGATAGGATGGCTGCTTGGAGGTTTGGACGTGACATTGGCCTCTAGAAACGAGGTGGAGAAGCTGAAAGTACCCGGCAGTTGTAGAAAGGGAATAGAAGGCTCAGTGAGGTAGGCATGGACCCACTACAGGAAGTCAGCAAACCCACCAGCCAGCTGTGTTCACAGAAAAGGCCCCAGGAAGACTTCCTTTATTAAATGGTAAGGGATGCACCAGTGTGGAGAGCAATCCTATACATTTATTCTATTAACCTAAGAATTCTATTTTTAATATTTAGGTTGCCCGATTTCCCAATACTAAAAATGATGTGATAGATACTTTTGTCATATGGTGTTCTTCGAGTAAATTCCAAAATACAGCATTGCTTGGTCAAATTGTACATTTTTGGCTTTCTGGGATATATTGTAAATTGTTTCCAGAAAGTTTGAACAGACTTATATTACCAACCACAACATATGATTAAGTTTCTCAGCATCATTGTGAGAAATGAGTATCATTTAATATTTTTCTTTTGCCCATTTGAAAAGAAATCTGAAGTATATAATTTAAAATCTATCTTTATTTGATCTTAAAGATGATATCACCCAATTCTCTTTTTTACCCATCAGGAATTTTGGAGGCCAGAAAGATTTCATTGATTATCCAAACACACAGAGCTAGTCATGTCGATGTCTAGAGGTTCATTTTCCTATCCAGATCTTTCCTTTGCATTATGCTACCTGATTTTGAAGTTTTATCTGCCTGTGCCCATTGCTTGAGCAGTTTTTTGGCATATCTTCCAAAATAATGAATTATTAAAGTTGAAAGGAACAAGCACTGTATTTGAATAAAGATTTGAGGCAAAAGTGTTCTGCTGATGGTTATAATCTGACACTTATCTTTTGAAAATATTTACCATGGTGCTTTATAAATAGTTGGGAGGATATTCTCTCCTGTTGCAGGGAGTAAGATCACTCAATTTTGTAATCTTTTAGTTGACTTCCAGCTATAAATTCAAAAGGTTCTCTTGAAATAAAAATTATGGTCTTCTTCCCCACACTTCCTTCCCCTCTTCCCACTACCTATGGTCTCTCCCAGTGCCACTCTCTTCTTACTATCCCTTTACTTCTTGTTTTGCCTGCTTTACTGTAACACCGTTGCTGCTGCTGCTTCTGCTTCTTCTTCTTCTTCTTCTTCTTCTTCTTCTTCTTCTTCTTCTTCCTCTTCTTCTTCAAGATTTCATTTATTTATTTGACAGAGAGAGACAGAGATAGTGAGAGAAAGCACAAGTTGGGAGGAGAGGAGAAGCTGACTCCTTGCTGAGCAGGGAGCCCAATGCAGGACTCGATCCTAGGACCCTGGGATCATGACCTGAGCTGAAGGCAGATACTTTACCTACTGAGCCACCCAGGAGCCCCTGTAATTCTTCTTCTAATATCACATATGCATCACATGCATGCAGTCTCTGCAGACTTACATTGTAATAGACCTGGCCAGGGTGGTCATGGCTAGGAATTAGCCCCCTGCATTGCTTTTCCTACCTCTAATCTCACTACCATTCTAATTCTTGAGCCAGTCCTATAATTGTCAGGTCATATATCAAGCATGCCCCTAGATCTGGAATCTAGAGTCTTGCCACTACAGATTGGTTCTATTTAGTTCCCTAATCTTTTCTGCCAGCTACAACCTAGGGCCTGGACTTTTTCTTTTTTTTTCCAGCTTCTAAATTATAGATTTCCCTTTACCATACTTCCAACCCAATATTTAAGCAAAGGGAATAATACTTTAGTCTTTTTTTTTTTTAAGATTTATTTATTTATTTGAGAGAGCGAGAATGAGAGAGAGAGAGTACATGAGAGAGGGGAGGGTTAGAGGGAGAAGCAGGCTCCTTGCTGAGCAGGGAGCCCAATAATACTTGAGTCTAATTTTTCTTTTGCTACCTATGTGTATGGTGGTGACACAGCTTCCAACATTTGATTGTTTTTTTGGGGGGCAGCACCCAACTTCCACCAGACTTTTCCTTTTGAAGCCTTCTCTAAACTAAAGACCTAGATTGTGCTATTTATAGAAAGATCTTCCCCAATGATGACCAAAGCCATCCTAACTCTTCTGTAGGCAACTATCCAACTGGATTGTTTCCATCTGTTATCTGCAAACTCTAGAAATAGAACTGTATTAGTCTAGATATGGTGCAGAAAATAGAGATCACTCTAGATATTATAAACAAAAAGGGACTTACAGAGATAGAATGGAAAAGCATGAAACGAGAAGGAAGCTCCAGAACTACTCAAGTTTAAGATCAAACAAATGCACTGCAGGGATCAGGAATCTGTGGCAATGCTGAGGCTGGCCATTGCAAATGGGCCCCAACATTCATGTTGCATGGTCTTTCTTGATTTCAGAATCAACATCAAGAAGATGGCCTCTGTCTCACCTTTACCTTTCAGATCTTTTGAAGGTATATCTAAATAGAGAGACCTGATTTCTACCCAGAACCCTAGTTGTAATAGAGCCTAGGAACTGCAAATTTTAACTTTCTAGCTCTGTGGTAACATAGAAAAGAGTGAGGAAGAGATGTCGAGGGCCCATCATCTTAGCCTCACTTCTCTCCCCGCACCTACCTGAGTGCTCTCTGGATAAAACTTCCCTCTTCTGAACCAAACTCTGTGGTAAGGACAATCCTCCTTACCCCATCCCATCCTCTTCCCCTCAATCCCAATTCACTCCTCTTGGCTGCTCAGGGAGTTTCCTGATGGCTTATAATGCTTCACACTCAAACCGAGTCAAATGTCTTCTGTGGTATTTAAGAGGGACCCATTTTGTATGAGAAATTCCCTGATCTTAGCCAGGAAAAAAGGGTTTTTCTCCCTCAGATAGCACTTGCTTATTCCTTTTTTTTTTTAATTAAAAAATCAAGAAAAAGTGCAAACTTGAAATAACCCTCTTCTCTCACACATGATTCTCATTTAATTCCAAATGTCTAATATACAGTTTAAGGGCTCACAAATAGACACTAAAGAGTATAGTGCATGGTGAATGAGTTCATTAAGTCTGCCATATTATTCTTTTCTCTGTTGTATATGCACGTACCCCTAGGTGTTGTCCAGATGCCTTCACCAAATTGTTCTTTCCGTGTTGTCCTTTATAGTGTTTGTTTGAATATCCAAGGACGAGTTTCTGCTATCTGCCTCAAAAAATTCCTCAATGAATTTGGCTTGCCCAGGCAGGTTTGATAGGATCATTCACAAAGTACGAATATGTGAAGCTTGAGTATGTTTTAAATTCTTTTAAAAATCGTATTTTCTTTATAGCTCATGCATATCCCTTTACTTAAAAGTGACACTTTGTATATTTGAACATGTGTCTTGTAGAAGCAAATTATGTGCAGTTCAATTGAGAACAATAACAAAATTGCATGTAAATATGTAGTCAAGGTATGGACAAGATAAACAGAATTGTTGAGCAAATATCCAGGGTGAGGTTCCCTATATATTAGTAATGTGAATTAAATGTTAAATATTATGGACTACATCCACACACATATAACCTGTAGTAAAGAAGGACCAGCTTAACCAAACACCCAAAAGGCTATGAGATACTAGACATTTCCTTGACTCAAAACCGGGAGTAGCTTTAAGCCCCAGGCACAAGCTGAAATGCCTAGCGTGGCCAGAAAAGGGATCCAAGTGAGTAAAGCTGATGCATGAATAATGAAGTATTAGTTGACACTTAGGGTCCATACTGCGGATTGGTAAAGGATGACAGGGGCTATGTTCTCCCAGAGAGCTCACGTTTGGTCGAAAAGGATTTACTGTTGCTCAGGAAGGCAAGCCCACTATTTTCACTGCTTCCAATTTTCCAAGAGAAACCAAAATTGTGGATTTTTATGTGAAATGTACGAACTTTTAAGTGTTGTGATTAATGCAATTATAAATAACAGCAACAATGTAGGCTAGTGTACTTATACCAAGGCTGGATCTGGCTTAAGGGAACCAGGTTTACTTTCTTAAGTTGCCCCTGCAATGTAGGAAACTCTGGAATGAGGGAACATCCTATCTAGGAAGAACAGTTAATTGAGGAGCTGAATCTAGGTACACTTGCACACCCTGGTACCTTCCTTCGAGTCTCTCTTTAATGTCATTCCCTCTTCTTTACCAGCTCCCCTACCTCAGACAATGTGAGATGATTCTTTGTGGTCTAGTGCAACCTTGACATTCATGATCAAAATCCTTATTAAATTTATTGCTATTATTTGTTTCACTGCCCACTTTCCTAGCCCGACTGAAAGTTCAGTGTGCAGGGTCTTTGTCCTGCTCATCACTATATCCTCAGTCTCTAGAATGAGGATAGCATATATTATATGCTTAATAAACATTTGATGAACAAATAAATAATACATAAATTATGAAATATGGGTAATAATGGCTATCTTGTTCTATTGATAAGGGTATGCTGGGCTTACGTAGCAAAAAAAAAAAATAAGAGAGAGAGAAAGAGAGAATTAGGATGATTATGTGCACAAGAAAAAGAAACTTTGCATTTAAAAACCGAAGTCTCAGGCCTGAATGATCAAAACTGATGTATGTATTTGGATATATAATCAAGTTACAAAGTTATTTGACGAATACCATTTGCATTGAATCCAATGTCTGTGGGATCACGAGGCCAATCAGTTTACCTGGCCTCATCGGGTAAATCAATTTATTTCTAAATTTCATTAATTATGTTCTTGCTGAATTCAGTGCCCAGTTGACTTCATTGGCCAAATTGGTATCAACAATGTTTTGGAGAAAAGTTTGGATCTTTCCTCTTCCTTGAATATGTAAAGCGTAGCTAGCTACCTTAGTCCATAACCACGTGGAGCAAGTGAAATGAATTTGTGTTCAGGCAACTCTAGGTTGAGTTCACAAGACTCATTTATGCAGCAAATTATCCCAAGAAGTATTTGAAAATATCCATGCACAGTGTTTTATTTTCACGGCTGGACCCTTCAGCTGACCTAATTTTTCAGTCCTGTACTTATTTTATAATGCTTCTAACTGGCCCAGTTGTATCAAAGATTACACTTGCTGTTTTGGAGAAAACACTCCTGAAATCATTGTGACTACTTCTTGTAAGTTTCAAAATCAAAATAATTGAAAAAAAATTGAGTCTCAGTCCCTTCTCTTATGGGCTCAAATCTAAAGCACTACATTGGCTCTCTCTCTCTCTCAAATAAATAAACAAATCTTTAAAGCACTACATTGGATCAACATGAGGTATTTTAGTTCTCTGGTGATTTGATCCGTTAAGTGAAAAAAAAGTGGTAAACAAGTTTCTTTTGCAAATTACAAAAAAAACCATAGGCATCTAAGTGGTTTATGGCCCTAGATCGTCCTAACATCACTTAGTAATAAATAACCTTAATAGAGAGAGGTGAAAGCACAGATGCGTTTAGTTGTTTAGGTTAAAGCAAGAAAGCTGGTTTCAAGGTAGTTGTTGCAGTGATTTAGACAAGTGAGCCCCAACCTGAATTGTTAGAAAGCAGAAGAAAAACTCTCCTGGTGTTGCTTTAAATGGTTTATTAGCTGCCATAATGAGCAGCAGTGTTGATTATCATAATTACTTGGAGCTTCAGCTTCTGTTCTTTGAAAGTTTCCCCAAAATTTGTCCCTAACTTCACTTATGATGAATATTTTATCTAGTTAAACAATCAAGTCAGTGTAATAAATGAGAAGAAGGCACATTATGGTCACATTTGGCAACCACGAATAGCCTGGCTTTACATTTCTTATTTAAGGAAACCATCTCAAACAAAATGCATGCATATGTCTGGCATGAAAAAATATTATTGAAAAGAAAGCCAGAAACAATTGTCTTTTAACTTATAACATTAGCTAATACTACAACTTTGTTCCTGAGTTGAAGTTGCCAGTATTCAGAACAATTATAACAGGCCATGAATGTCCTAAATTAAATAGATAATTGATGTATTTAGCACTCAATGGATTCCATTATTCAGTGCCTTAAGCTGCCAACTGGGACATGGGACAGTTCATCTGATAATTTTGGTTATCTCCATTCAGCTGTGTGACTGTTAGGGGCTGGAGGAAGTGGAACAGTTTGGCCCATTTATCATTTAGGATTTTTTTTTTTTTTAATTCTATAAGTTTCACTTCTAAGGCTCCTTTCCAAGGAACTTTGTATAGCCTATAAAAAATTGCCAGAAATATACTAAAAATCAGAATTAAAATCGTACATGATTTTTCTTATTAATGAGCTTTTATGCAATTACCCACACTCATTGCTATGTATTGACATCATCCAATAGAACACGTTGCATTCCTTTGTTTAAATAATGTAATAACACAGAGTCTTTAAGTAGCACAAGTTGTACCTCCAGAGAAATCAAGGAGGCTCAAAATAAATCTGCTTACTGATAGTTTTGAGTCATGTCAGATGGACTAAAACAAGGTTGACTATATAACTCATTGTCTAAGCTATTTCGACTTTAGGGTGAAATTAATGATTACCCCAGAAAAAATGCACAAGCTAAGGCTGTTTCAGGTAGAAGGGGACAGGCCTGGGAAAACTGGAACTTTCTTCCAAAGAATTCACAATCTGTGTCTTTCTCCCTTGTCATATCTTATCCATGATGCATGCTACCTTTCTGATGTGATAGCTTTCCTCTTGTTACAGCTCTCAGAATCGTTGCTCAAGTTATGTGGATGATTCTGTGCTATTTCATTTGGCCCCTGTGATAAAAAGCAAACATTAATAGGTGGCTAGTGGGGATTTGGGTTGTAGACTGTGACAGCTTGACCCTGGCATCCCATCCAATGATCACACTCAACCTCATTCTCGGCTGCGTCAGACTCTAATCAACTGAGCTAACGTTCATTCTAACAGCACTCCATGACTTTACATGGTATTTTATGATTCAGCTTCTCCACACAGAGCTTCTTCTAGGAACCTTAAACTTTAAAGAGAGACACAGAATGAAGTTGATCGCGTACTGAATAAGAGCCAAGGTCTATAAGATTTGTTTTGCTTTTCTGGAGGCTTTGTTACCACAGCACAGATCTTTGTGCAAAGGCTTCCACTGGGTCCCAAACAGCAAACGTCAATGAGTCATTTTGAGTAATACTAGGTGGTGTTTATGCTTAGGCTTCTTTGCTGTATCCTGCAGGCTGGCAGGAACCAGGTCCACTCAGTAATTGTTATAATACACTCCCTTTTCATAATATCTGCGCTGAATCTCTGTTGCTTGGCATCACAGTTTGCATTCCAGCATCTTTTCATGCCAAGCCTGGTGATTACTTTAGGTCCCTGAGCTACAGGCATAATTATCTCCCAAGAAGTCACTGGGGATTCCAGAGAGGGAGGAGGAAGGTGGAGGGAAGAATATGACTTGAAGGACTTAGGTATTTCTTGGGTGATGTAAGCAGGGGGTGGGGAGGCATGACGGAGAATGCTCATTTACCAAGGGTTTAAAGGGGGTCAGGGGCTTAAAATTTAAGCCCTAATGTTGAGACCAAAGTTAAGGTCAAACATTAAAAAAATGGCTGCATATATCTCTAGTCAGAGCATCAAGAAGCTTTGTCAAATACACAGAGATATCGTATCATTTAATTTTTTAAAAATGTTTTATTTATTTATTCATGAGAGTCAGAGAGGAGAGGCAGAGGGAGAAGCAGGCTCCCCGCCTAGCAGGAAGCCTGATGAGGGACTTGATCCCAGGACCCTGGGATCATGACCTGAGCCGAAGGCAGATGCTTAACCATCTGAGCCACCCAGGCGCCCTCATATCATTTAAATGTAGCTATTACTTTGTTTTACTTCAATCCAAATCAAATTCATCAATCAGTTAATTCATGATATCTCGTATTTTTGAAGGAAGATTTGATTTCCAGAGATCTTCAGAGGTCATGCTCCCTACAAACAATGATCAACAATACTTGTCTTACTACATCCTGGGATGTGCTGTGTGGCTTATGAAACTACATCATTAACTAAATTAAAAAGATATGGAACCTTTGGCTGGGAAGGGCAAAGTGGAGCTCATTTAGTAACAAATGAACATCAAAATTCACGAGAGATAAAGGAAAAAAATGCATCCGATGAAAAATAAATAAGTAAATGACGAAATGTTAGGTCAGTATGATTTCATGATCACTGCAGAAAAGTAAATAAAAATCCTTTGATTATTTACATTTCTGGCTTGCTTTAGTGGTGTGTCATCTATTACCAGTTCTGTTTATAGAAAACATTGCTTTTGCAAAAACATGTTTGTAATGAAAAATAAAATCCATGAAAAAGGATTTCATTGCAAAATAAACTTGTAGATTCATTACCCTTGGCAGTATTCTCTATTACAGCTTCATGTTTCTCAGAGACAAAAATATGGTGGGCCTTTTAAAAAAATGTTTATTTTTCTTTTAACAAGCCACCTAATGTATTTGTCTTCATAGGCATCAGCGGAAAAAATCTGGGACCAATCAGTTTCTATTTTATTACAAGATAATTTATTACTATGCTAAGTGTTACCTATTTTTTTTCCCCCAGTAAAATGACTAAAAATAGGATTGTCTCTCAAACACTGACATATGCGATCAGGCTAATACCATAATGTGTGCACTCCTCATTCTAAAATAAGTTACTGCAATCCGAAATGCGGTGTGTGTACAGCAAGCAAAAAGGGCCATGTGTCTGTGGGGTGCCAGGGTAGGATTTTTGCATTAGAATATACATTGCATCCATAAAGCCTTCTTTTCAGAAATGTAATTAGCTTTTTTATGAACTGGTAAATATAGTATATAGAACACCCAGGGGATTTCCCTATAGCCACGTTTATTCCCACATGTCTCTGGGAATCATAAATGGTTGTCTCCCTCTGAAATGCATCAGGACAAATTGCATTAGGACATGATTGTGAATCTGATTAAGGTGGAACACAGTTGGGTTGTTTTTTCTTTCTTTTTTTTTTACTCCTTTGGGATGACCATGTTTTCGTCTAACAACCAGAAGATGAAAAAGCCTTTGGCTAGATGTTTCAAAGGCACATTTCATAACACACATAAAATAATTTTCATACTTATTCAAGAATTGGTCCATACCTTTAATTTCTGTATCTAGCCAAGACAAAGCTTGAAGCATACTCTTCTCTAGTATAGAGCAGTTTCAGATATGATTTGAGGTGTCAATGAAATCTTGTAAAACGGGAATTTTCATGCATAATTTCTTCTAGGAGAGGAGAACCTGGTTGAAAGGATTTTCCCTGACTAAAAGTCTTTAAGAAAGCAAAAAATGACTTCATAGATGGTGGTAATACCTTATGGCAATTAAACCTCTTCACACTCCTTTGTGAGATGAAGGGTCAACCATCAGGCAATGCATTTAGCCTCTATGATAAGAGGCAGGTGGCAGAAATTTGACATTGACTAAAACTTGGAAGATGGAGGATGTTGAGAGGTTTTGAGATGGTGACAAGAGGGTATTAAGAATAATAAGGGAGGGGCGCCTGGGTGGCTCAGTCATTAAGAGTCTGCCTTCGGCTCAGGTCATGATCCCAGGGTCCTGGGATAGAGCCCTGCATCCGCAGGAAACCTGCTTCTCCCTCTCCCACTCCCCCTGCTTGTGTTGTCTCTCTCTGTCAAATAAATAAAATCTTTAAAAAAAAAAAGGGAAATAAGAGAATATGAAATCATAGCAATGACCCATTTTTCTGGAAATTTAAAAAAATGATCAAAACTGAAGCAAGCTATTTTGAAGAGATTTTATTGATAACAAATGTTTCACACATGTGTGTGCGTGTGTGCGCAGGTGCGTGTTCTTCCATTTGTGGTCTTCTCATTTTTGGAATGCCAGATCAGTGATTGTCACACTCTGCTGCATACTAGAATCACCTGGGTAGATTTTAAAACCACCATGCCTGGACCACTACCAGACTAATAAATGGGAATTTTTTAAAAAGATTTATTTATTTATTTGACAGAGAGGGAGAGAGAGAGAGCACAAGCAGAGGGGGGAGCAGAAGGAGAGAGAGAAGCAGGCTCCCCGCTGACCAGAGAGCCCCCCTCGGGGTCTCGATCTCAGGATACTGGATCATGACCTGAGTCAAAGGCAGACGCTTAACCGACTGAGCCACCCAGGCGCCCCTGAGTCAGAATTTCTAAGAATGGAATCCAGTATCTAGCACCATTAAGAAAAAAGGAGTCTATTCCAATATGCAGCCATGTTTGGGAACCAAAGCCCTAAGACTTTGCTAAGATCCAGAAATTAGGCAGTTAACTCGTGGCATAGCAAGATCCTCCAAGATCTGTTTCCCTAGCTATGGTAAGTATTTATTCTGATTGGTTGATAAGCATGTCATAGCGATTATGAAATATATTTTTAATATCTTCCCTCTTATAATTTCTTTAAACATATGGCATATGTGCAATGATCCCTGGCCCATCTGACCTATAGATTCTCCCCGTTCTTGCTTACTGTTGGGACACTTCTTCTTTACAGACATGAGTTTTGTCAGGAATCCCAGCCAGTTTGTCTAGAGCCCTAGAACACTGTCTGTCCTCTTAAATCCCAATGTTTTCTGAGAGTTGGAGCCTAGCTTTCACACTACTTTTTTTTTAAAGATTTTATTTATTTATTTGAGAGAGAGAATGAGACAGAGAGCATGAGAGGGGGGAGGGTCAGAGAGAGAGGCAGACTCCCTGCTGAGCAGGGAGCCGGACGTGGGACTCGATCCTGGGACTCCAGGATCATGACCTGAGCGGAAGGCAGTCGCTTAACCAACTGAGCCACCCAGGCGCCCTATTCACACTATTGTTGCATATAATTAATACACATTATTTCTTACAGCAGACTAGAACCTCCTTAAGTATAGAATTTATGTTTGATTTATGATGGTATCCTCCACAGTATGCAGCATGCTGTTTGGGCCATGGTAGATGTTTGATTAATAGATATTCTACAACACTACTCGTACTATTACTACTATCATTACTACTACTAATGACAAAAATAACAAATTATATTACCGTCACTTACAAAATGTTGGGATTTGTGCCAAGTGATTTGCATCGACTAATTCTTTCAATCATAAAAGGGTCTCTGTTTCTAGGTACCATTAATACCCCCGTTTTTCAAGTGAGGAACTTGACCAAGATTTTCACAGTGTGGTGCTACATGGTAATATTGATTTAGAAGCGATTGCAGAAATTCAATTCTCTTTGAAAGGCCACATTACTATCCAACAATCTTCAGTGTGGATATCCCCTCTTAGCTTCTAATTATAGGTAGAAAAAGCTGATCGGCCTAGCATGGCTCTGTTGATTGATCACCTTTTAGTCCAATAACTGTCGAGGAAATAAGACTCTATGACTTTCCTCTGCTCAGTAATCCCTTTTGTTTCCTTAGGGTAACCGCATCTCAGTTTTTCAATGGTGAATCAGTCTTTGCCACTTTCATGTGCCTCAAGTCATAGGGTGAACATTTAGCTCATCAGTATCAATCCCAGGAAATTTGCTGGAAATCTGTGTTAGCTGAGAGCAGTCATGTTCCTCAGTATCAGGGAAGATCCTATGCAAGAAGGAAAGAAAAGGAAAAACAGATTCTTACCAGTGTTGACTGAGCACTTGCATCTAGCCATACCTGGCCTGATACAATGGAATTTTAGCCAGTTTGACTTTGGTTTCTGTCATTAGCAGTGAAAAGATGACGAGTGTGGTAGATATACAGATGTATTGCCTATCGTTAGGGAGTGGAGTCAGCAGGCAGCCTGAAGTTGACCCCTCCTTAATAGTCTGCCTCAGTTTCAAAGAGCTGCCTTCCCCTAAGGTCATGCTATACCCAAGGCAGCCCAAATGCCATGACTAAGCACAATGGAGTAGAAAGGCTGAGCCATTTTCGTCCAATTTCATACTCACTTCAGAGCTTCCTGTCTAGTTAGAAGACATGTCATGGGTCCTTCACTGTTTAGCGTTTGCCATATGCAATACTGCTTCCTTCCCCTTAAATGTATGGATGTTAACCCCTAATGAATATCTTATGCTTTAAACTCTCAGTGTTTGCTTCCAGAGAACCCACCTTTCAGTAATAAGTAGTCTAGAAGTGTATACAGAAACAGAAAAATTAGGATAAACTTTTAGGTTAAAAATTAGCATGGATATTTGTGGTTACGAATAAAGTGAATGAGAACAAGAAGGCAATATGGACAAATTAAAATAGCTGTGTCAGGGCAGGGGATGATTTTCTAAAGTTTTATTATTGTGTATGCATTAAATAACACTTTTTTTTTGAATAGCACCTGAAAGATTTCCATAATAGTTCAAGCAATCGAAAATTTCCAAGGAATGGATAAGCTTATACTTCCTTTATTTCAAAAATTAATAGAATCTTATCTGAAATTTGGAAATCAGAAATACAATAGAACTGTTTGCCTAATTAATTGATTAATTATTTTCTAATTGTTGGTGTTTGAATGTTCAAATAAGTGTAAGATAAGCTTAGTGATTGAGAGGAATGGATAGACTTTAAACAAGATTGATTAATAATGGGGCTCGTATGATAAGAACTCCAGTTAGTGAACAATGAAACGAAGTGTTAGAGGAAAATTGATAAATGAACAAAATCTTTAAAAGTGGGGGCACATGGGTGGCTCAGTCGGTTAAGCCTCCGACTCTTGATTTCCACTCAAGTCATGATCTCAGGTGTCATGGGATTGAGCCTTGCATCGGGCTCCATGCTCAGCGCAGTCTGCTTGTCCCTCTCCTTCTGTTTTTCCCTGCCACTTGCTCTCTCTCTCTCTAAAATAAATAAAGAAAATCTTAAAAAAAAAAAGAAAAAGAAAATTGGGCAAGATGCTGGCTCAAGGAATCCTAGAACATGTTAATGGATTTTATTAAGGTTTTAAAAATAGGATTTATAATAAACTGGGCTAGGTTTTATGGTTACATTCCCTTTAATGCATACAGAAATTCCCAAAGTTTAATCTCACATTTGGAGGATCATGATGAAGTAAAGATAAAGCAAGAGCAGATATTTCTAAGAGCGTGTTTATAGCTACTTTATTTTTTATGTGTGCTTCTGATAGTTCTGCCTTCAGCTGTGGACCCAGGAGAACATGCAGTAACAGCATTCTCTTGTCAGATACCATAGTGGCTGAGGTTACTTTTCTGTCTAAACACAAGCCAAGACTTTCCCATCTTATTTCACAGAATATTTTTAGAGGGGAGACATCCCACTTTCTTCCCCTTTCTCTTTGAGTGGTGGCCTGCGTGCAAATGTCTCACAGCTTTCTGACATACATCCTCGCTGTCAGGGGTTCCTCTGAAATGTTGAGCACAGTAGACGTACACAGTTGCTAAATTTAGTACTTTATGAGGAGAAGATAAACAGAAAACTGAGCAGAGAGTGGATATCATGCAGATCAGAGAAGATCTGTGTTAAAATATTGATTTGCTCCTCATTTTATGAGCTCAACCCATCATTATCAATATAGTCATCAGGTCCTACAATATTTAAAGAGGTATTCCACTGATTGCAAGACTGGCTCCACTAATTGCAGGGCTGAATTAAATTATATCTTTAATCATTTAGCCAACTACTCATTTTTGATGGTTGGCAAGATGAAAGTTAATGATCCCAGGACACTTGAAACATGTGAATAAGCCACTTGTTACTTCCCTGGGCCAATAAAATATCTACCCGTGTGCTATGGAAAAATGATTGTTAAAGTGCTAACAGTTGGGGCGCCTGGGTGGCTCAGTTGGTTAAGCGACTGCCTTCGGCTCAGGTCATGATCCTGGAGTCCCGGGATCGAGTCCCACATCAGGCTCCCTGCTCGGCAGGGGGTCTGCTTCTCCCTCTGCCCTCTTCCTTCTCGTGCTCTCTGTCTCTCATTCTCTCTCTCAAATAAATAAATAAAATCTTTAAAAAAAAAAGTGCTAACAGTTATATATTTTTGCTTCATTATTTTAAAAAAACAACTTTTAAAAGGAAAGATGTCCATTACATACAAAATTATGTAGCCCCATGGAATTCCTAAGACAAATGACAGTTCCTATCTCTACAGTGTATTTCAGTATGCCATAGCCTCTCATCATTGGTCAGTTTCATTCCACTCTTTATCCTGTTTTAGAAAAATAACCTGATCCTTTGGGGTTTTTTTCATGTTTCAATTTTATACAAGTTATTGATGGTGACATTAATTTGTGACCAATGATTTTCATAAGAGGAGGGTTTTATGTATGCATTGATGGATCCCATTAAAGTGGTAATTGTGAATAGCCACTGAGAATACTAGTCAAGAAGGCTGAAATCCTCACTAAAGTTCTCTGGAGAACACTTTAATGGATGGCCCCTCTACTTTTTCTCCTGAATGGTATAATGAAGGCTTCAGGGAAAATACTCATGCCTAGTATTTTTGGATCTCTTTTTTCCTTGGAAAACAATGCCTCTTGAATAATTAAAAGACAAGGGCAAAGAACAAGGGGAAAAGGATAACTTGAGATAAGAAGGATGTAAATAGAGAAAAGCTAATGCTCCTTTGGTACTTTCTTTTTCAAAGTTTTAGCAAACACCGATAGATTTTCTTCCAAAGATAGGAGCAAGATTAAATCACTGCATTTCTTGTACTGGGGAGAACTGAAACAGAGGTTTGCATCTGAGAGCTCCCAACAGTGAAAAAAAAAGCAAAGAGGTTTTACCAGGCCACAGAACTAAAGTTCAGTAGAATGTAGGGTCTGCGTATGATGGGAAATCAATGGTATGGAAGGTACTCTGTTTCTCCTATAAAGTAAATTTTGTTTGCCTTCCATGTGATGTATTTATTTATTTATTTAATTACTTTAACTTCTATGTTTAATTGTATATTCTCATGACATATACAACTTATTTTATGTATTTTTAATAGACATAGCTGATTTCCGGGGCTTGCAAGAGACAGAGTATTGGCACATGCTTGTCTCTCCCTCTCTTTTTTCTCCCTCTCTTTTTCTTTTTTCTTTCTTTCTTTTTCTTCTTTCTCTTTCTTTCTTTCTTTCTTTCTTTCTTTCTTTCTTTCTTTCTTTCTTTCTTTCTTTCTTTCTTTCTTTCTTTTTCTTCTTTCTCTTTCTTTCTTTCTTTCTTTCTTTCTTTCTTTCTTTCTTTCTTTCTTTCTCTGTCTGTCTGACTCAGTTTCTCCTGGTTGCTCTCTTATTTCTAGCCAGTCATATAGCAGCTTTCACCATCACCTTCACAATATATATTTCACGGATTTCTGAGATCAGTCTCCTCACCATTTAGCTACACATTATTCCTTGGAAATCTTATCTTTTCTACAGCTTAAAATAGTGCTTCTCATTCATTTTTTTTAAAGATTTATTTATTCCAGAGAGAGGGGAGGGGAGGGGCGTAGGGAGAGGGAGAGAGAATCCCAAGCAGACTCCCTGTGGAGTCACATGCGGGGCTCAATCTCACGACCCTGAGATCATGACCTGAGTGGAAATCAAGAGTCAGATGTTTAACTGACTGAGCCACCCAGGCGCCCCATAGTAACTTCTCATTTTAAGCCTCTAAGTCTTTCTTCTGAGCTCAAACCCATAAATTCAATGCACTGAATGTCTCCATGTGAAGGTTTTAGCTCAAATTCTACATGGAGCAGTTAAACTGATCACCCCCACTCTATGCTCTGCCATCAAATTCTTTTCACCTATATTATTCAGTGGCATACACATTCATTAAGATGTCCAAGGAAGACTACTGGTAGGCATAAATCTTGATTTATCTTCTGTGAAGTTACAAATTAAATCTATGATAAATTTATTTGGATTCAATCTTCCTAATATCTTTCAGATCTGTCCTCACTTACCACCCCTGTGGCCACTGGATTATTCTGTTCTCCTTCACTATCCCCATGGCCGCTGGATTGCACCACAATCTCCTAAATGTTCTTCCTCAGTTCAGTTCCATTCTGCCTCCAGTTCTTCACACTGACAGGATCTTTGGTCTGAGATGATTTTCATTTTCATTTTGGTACTTAGGACTTTTAAATAACTGCTCTTTTCATGTCTTTCCTCCACATTAAAAAAAAAAAAAATCTCTAAATCCTTAACTTGGCATGCAAGGTCTTTTATTCAGCATCAATTCCTGTCATTCTCATTCTTGTTCTTCTCACAAGGATACAGGTGCACTCTTAGCTCCCAGGATGTGCTAGATAGTACCACAGTCCTGATATTTCATTCTCTCTCTTCCTTTTTGTGGCATCCCTTCCCTTAACCACCATCCTCAAATACTTCACTTCCTACTCATCCTTCAGAATCAGCTCATATCTGACCTGTTCCAGGGATCTTTCACTAATGTCCAAGCAGGGTCATCCGGGCTCGCTATGTGCCCCTATATATACTCTGCTTGCCTCTCCTTCTCTCTGGTACTTGTATCTCTTTCCCAGGATGGTTTAGTTGTGAGCTTTGTGGACAAGGGATTGTGTCATTTGCATCCTCTGAATACTCAGCACCTAACATAATGACTAGGACATACTGATTGTGTAATAAATATTCTGGTAAAGATATGCTCTTTTCTATGGAAGAGAGCTACATATTTAAGGAGGTGACAGTGTGTACAGGTATGAATAACTAAAATGGGATGTGTAGGAAGTGCAATCAAAGTTTATGTGCAGAGCAGTTACTACCCTAACATAAAAGCACAACCCAATGACATTTATCTAGGAGAAAAAGGAGTTTTATTTCTTAAAAATCAAAAGTGCTTTAGGAGAGTAGGTCTCCTTCCTATTCATGAAATGAAAGAATAATTTGAGTATGACATGAGGACACAGGGAAAATGGTGTGGATGAGGAGCTACTGCATAGACTCAAGGAGGTGGCAGAGGGTTCAATTCATAAAATACAGGTGAGCCCAAGAGAAAGCCACAAGGTGATTATATTTTTACCCATTTATTTTAATCTAATTGCCTTAAAACCATGTTAAACATACAATCAACTTTTTCAGGTACAGTTCCAATTTCAAATATGATTTTTAAATAAATATCTGTAGGTTCAGAAGATATGATGATTTATTTTAGATTCTTTAGGTGATATAAATGCACATGTTCTATATCACTGTATTTTAGTAGTCTTTGGCAAAGAATATCACAATGACAATTTTACTAATGACTTAATTGTAGCCATGACTTCAGGAAAGAAGAGATAGAAATGGAAGCATTTATAAGTACAGCAAGAATCTTCTTGAATAATCTAAACAGAGATAAATGATTGTATTTTAAAGGTGTTCTCTAATCTATTCATCATTATTGAAAACTCAAACCCATGGCATTGGAAAAGTGTATTTTGTCCATTCAAGAGCCTGTAATTTTTATAGAAAATGATTTCAAAATTTCCCATTCTAAAATGTTGAGAGAAGATCATCTTACTAGATTTAACAAACATGTTGGAGTTAAATATTAATTGATTTTGAACTTTTGGGGATGTATAAATATAACTACCAAGCTGATATATTGCTTCATTTCAGAGTAAAGACTCTAAATGTTTTATTTACATAAGACATTTTATTAGACTCATTGAAATTCTCTTTTTCAACACTCAAATTGTAGCGGTTCATGTCAATCTACTTCTTGCCCTATTTCTCAAAATACTTCTCAAAGAAGTGCGCATCTTCAACAAGAAGGAAAAAAGCCATTTCAATTTCAAATGTTATGCTTTCTTTAAGATCCCAGTGGATGTGGTTGGCAAATAAATTTTGCTATTCTATCTATAAAAAGGGGAACAATCGTTAGTATTCGTGAACTGCTTCACTAGTTTGTATGTTGCTGTGACGCCAAGTATGTAATGATTCCTAGTCTCATTTCATTGGTCATCGTGTGGGAAAATACAGAAACGAATGGAAAATGATATCTCAGCCCATTCTGTCATGGCAGTTCCTTTTGGTATGATTTAGGAAACTACAAGCTGTAGAAAAGCCTCCCTTTTAAATGTCAAATACAAGATTCATTTCTGCAAGGCTTTAATCCAAATGTCAGAGTTCTGAGCTGAACCATCAATCTCACCAGAACTTTCTGAGCTTTACGCATCAAAACTGCTATCCTTTAAAAGAGAAATCCTGGTTTCTGGGAATACGCAACATTCAATTTGCATGATGCTGAGAAATGCATCCATCAGGGAGTAAGATATGTTCAATATCTTGTGTACGTATGACCACTCAAGAGTAGGGTTAGAGGGTACTCTTGTCATACTAGAAGAGGAACTAAAGTAAATGAAGAGTATTTCCTTCTAGAACTGAAAGATTTTTTTTTCAGGGACTTTTCTCCTGTCTTTCTTATTTATTTTCCTATCCCCTGTTTTCTCAATATAGAACTATGTCCTTTGTTCTTCAATCTAAAGCCATTTACAGTTGTCAAGGTAAAGTGACCTGGGTTTGCTTTTCACAATTTAAATGTCCCTGTGGGGTTCATTGAAGACTACAAAAGTGTGTCACACTCTAGTCTCTACATGGAGATGCACAGTGAAGCAAAGCTCTCCACTTCTAACCCTCAAGAACCAGAAAATAAACATATAAGAGATTTGACTTAAAAAAAACAAAACAGAACAAACAAAAAACAGACAACAAAGTAAATAAAAGAAGATATGAGTCACATACCAAATATCCAAATAACTTTTATTTGTTCTATGTTTTCCAATTCAAGTTAACACTGAAAGTATTTTACAGTGTTCTGAAAACAAATTATCCCTTTGGATACATGGAGACCTATGTGGTAATCCTCAGCCTATGCACTAAATCATTCAGTCCCGAGTAGAACAAGCAGAGCAGGTCTCCCCTGCCCAGCTTAAAAGATGTATTAGATGGATGCAGAGAAGCAAGGATCATGACTAAAGGTCAGGAACTCAATGGATAAATACCATTGGAACATAGGCCCCTGGGATAGGGATGCTTTTCCTCTGTGAAGGATTCTTCCAAAGATAATTTCTTTTTTATTATCTATCCTAAGAAATTTTTCCTTGGCATATATATCTATAGTGGGAAAAAAGTTCTGTGATCATGACTGCATAGAAAAGCCAATTAAAAAGGAATTCTTAAGTTTGAAAATCATAAACATTAATCTTCAGTTATACTATATGAAGAAATTACATATAGGATAATGATTGCTTCTTCATTTTCATGAATCTCTGGGAAGACATTAAAGAAACTGTTTCAAAGTATTATAAACAAACAAACAAACAAACTGAAATCTGCTTTCTCTGGATATTTTGTGTATGCATCCAAAGGGCAATTTTGTTTTTAGTGGGTCAGTTGGGTGTATATAATAGACATCTGACATGGAAAGGAGCATCTCCTCTTCAGTTCCTTTCTTTATTTCCTTGTTGATATACAATATAGATTCCAGCTCCATGGGTGCCAATGAATTGGTGTGTACTACAGGTGGAGAACTGAAAAATATTTTGCAATGAAGCTGCTAGGAAAATACTTGGCAACAAAGCAGATTTGGGTGGGGGTGGGGGCAGGGGAGAGGATGGGCACGCTTTACTAAGGAGAGTGTACTAAGGAGAATTAATGGATTTTCCAGAGCCCAATAGGAATTCATGGACATCCAAATCCCAAGACTTTGATAATGAAATTGTTTGGCACAAGATGGATGGCTCTACTCATTAGATTCTAAGCTTTTGAGACCAAAGGCATTGTTTGTCTTGTCCATCATGGCATCCCAATCATGGGAGATATGCCTCACATAAATCAGACACTCAACACATATTTCTAAAATTAAGTAATGAAGTCATCAATGGTGACTTCTCCAAGGCTGCCCAAGAGAAAACATTTTGTTTATTTATACAACTTGGAGAAATAAATACATACTCATGGTTTTCTCTTAATTTGTGATACAGGTTATGCTCACCAGGGGAAATAGCTATACAAGTAAGTGGTATCTGATAAGAATGGAGAAGTGTTCTCAAAGCAATTCTAAAGAGGATGCTACTATTTCTTTCTACTCACAGAATACTTCTGACACCAAATGTATGAGTTTTTTCTCATGCCAATCAATTCTTCAACTCTCCAGATACCATCTGGGTGTCCCACAATTAAGCTCAATTATGATACAAACTACCCAGAATTAATGCAGACCCCACAGAATAAGAACTCAGACCACAAGCTTGTCCCCACTTCTAACACCAAAGGCAAGTTCCAAGCCTCTCATATTTCTGACCAACCAGTTATAAATCAGAGGTTCCCATGACCATCTCCTTGGATTTGACAGTTTGCTAGAATGGCTCAGAGGGCTCAGGAAAAGTTTATGTACATTTACCAGTTTGTTATAAGGATACAATTCAGGAAAAGCTAAATGGAAGGGATGCATAAGGCAAGGTATGGGGGCAGGAATGGGTGCAGGGCCTCTTTGTTCTCTCTGGGTACATACTCTCCAAACAACTCAGTGTGTTCACCGACCTAGAAGCTACCTGAACCCCATAGTGTGTGTAGGGGTTTTTAAGGAGGCTTCATTATGCAGGCTGGATTCATAAAATAACATTGGCCATTGGTGATTAATACAATCTCCAACCCCTCTCAACTCCCCAGAGGTCAGGCGAGAGGCTGAAAGTTCCAGTTTGCAAATCTGATGAGCAGTCCCCATCCTGAAGCTATCGAGGGGGCCTGACCACCAGTCATCTCATTAGAATACAAAAAGACACTGTTGTCACTCCAGAGATTGCAAGGGTCTTATAAATTCTTGTGTAAGGAACTGGGGACTATGCTCCTGTCACTCAGGAAATTACAAGAGTTTTAGGAGCTCTGTGCCAGGAACCATATCACAATATTACAGATGCAAATTTTGATACATTACTCCTGATGTGAGAAATAGGCACTGGTAAATACCTTTGAATCACAAAAGTAATAAACCCAGTAGAGTTCCCACAATTAAAAGCAAGTAGTATTGAATATTGACAAAAACTTGGTAATGGATGCCACAAGTCTTTCTGAAGCTGTATCAAGACTCCCGGTGTCTGAGTTCTGTCTAAAGTTCTGATTTTTCTAATGCCGTGAGTAGCACAAGCACTTTATCAGTGGAAAGACACCCTTGTAAATCCAGGGCACCAAGAAAGACACACATAGTAATTGATGTGGGGTTTTTTGTTTTTTGGGTTTTTGTTTTTTTTTTTTGAGTTAAGATCTAGCTCAACCAAGCATCCTCATAGGCAATTTTTAGGATGGGAACATTTATTATCATATTTATTTTATTTAAAAAATTGTTTTAACATAGTTGTTCATGTGTATGTCTTCCATATATGTCCTCTACCAGGAGTTCTCTCTTCTGTGTTGTTTCTTGATGTTGTGGCACACTTTTGAATATTAGGACTTTTGGTGATACTTTTGAGGGAATTAATTTAAAACATCATTATATGAGTTAATAATAATGTCAATCACTACTGTCCTATAAAAATGTCTTAACAGTAGCTTTAAAAGAATCCATGTTTTTTTTTTTTTTTTTTTAAACCTTACTTGTTTACTGTTTCACTGGACTCTCTTCACTTTTCAATATATTCAAGGGGTAAACTTTCTGCATGAAAACTCATCATCTCTTTTGTTTTTCTATTATTACCTTTGACATTGAGCTATCACCTTTACAGTTTGTCTCTGCCGTATCTATCATGTTCACAGTGATAACAGAATGCACATTCATTGCAGTGGAAACACATTTTTTACAGCTTTCTTAAAACTTAGAGGCATACACCAGGGTTTGGCAATTCTGGTTCTATAGATGTCTACAAACCCAAAGGAAAACTACTGATCATCTTTCAGGCACTGAAATCTCTCTGACTTTCTGAATGCATAATTATTATGCCGGCTGTACGACAGAATTTAAGAACTGAAGGAATCTAAGACATCATCAAGTCCAGGACTTCTCAGGCTTAGTAAAGCATAAAAAGTAACTGGGAAGCTCTTTTAAAACAGGTACCAGTTTTATGGCAATGGTAAGAGGTATCTATCTGTCAATGGCTATATCTATGTGTCTATATCTATCATCTGCATATAGCGGTGTCTATTATAATTTATCCATCTATCAATCATCTATCTATATGTCTCTATTTATCATCCATCTATCATCTATCATCTATTTATCTATCATCTATCATCTACCTATCTATCATCTATCTATATCTATCTATCTATCATCTATCTATCTTCTATCTATATCTATCATCTCTCTATCTATCATCTATCATCTATCTTCTATCTATCTATATCTATCTATCATCTATCATCTATCTATCTTCTATCTATATCTATCATCTCTCTATCTATCATCTATCTATCTATCTATCTATCTATCTATCTATCATCTATCTGTCTTCTTTTTTTTTTAAAGATTTTATTTATTTATCTGAGACAGAGAGAATGAGAGAGACAGAGAGCACATGAGAGGGGGGAGGGTCAGAGGGAGAAGCAGGTTCCCCGCTGAGCAGGGAGCCCAGGGACTCCAGGATCATGACCTGAGCCGAAGGCAGTCGCTTAACCAACTGAGCCACCCAGGCGCCCATATATCTATCTTCTATCTCTATCTATCTATCTATCTATCTATCTATCTATCTATCTATCTATCTATCTATCTATCATCTATCTATCATCTATCATCTATCTATCTACCATCTATCTATCTATCATCTCTCTATTCATCATCTATCTACCTATCTATTAATACGGCTGACAAGACTGTACTGTGAATAAAAGTTGCTAATGAAACCATTCTATTTTGGCTATGCCACTGAGAGTGTATTGACACTCTTAGATTTCAAACACTTTTAGGGAGATGTGCTTATATAACTTGCTTTGTAAAATCCTAGCCACCTCCCTTCCAAAAAAAGAGGCAGTGGAACTGAGAAATATCTGTATTATATCTTAGATTATAATCATTAGTTTATGGGTCTTACTCTCCTTACTGCATTGACTACCCCTTAGGGTATAGAATGCACAATATATTTTACTTCCCTGTGTAACTGGTCAGCACTGAACACAGTTCTGGCCAACTGTAGGTGTTGAATGAATGTTTGTTGAATGCAGCTGAGGATCTTTGCTGTCTTCAATTAGAAGTGAAGCAGGGGCAATAAGAAAAGAGTATGGCAATGTAACCCCCTTCCCAATTTCCATTATTTAGGGACTAATTATCATGTTTCTCGATGCCTTGTACTTCCTATGCCCAACTCATTTCACTACTCATTAGCACCTCCACCACACCAGAGGGTAGACAGGAGTTAATAAAGTGATTATAAGGAATAATATGCAAATGAGCCATGCTGGTTTGGTAGGCAGGTAGTTTGCAATTCTTGATTAACAGGAGGCTTTGGGATTACCTTGGAATTTTCACTGTTATGCATCCTCCTGTTGGTGAACATATACAATCCCAAGTATAGACTTGGTCTACAAGTCTTTGGCATAAAAATCAGCATCCACTGGCTGTCTGGCCACCTAAGCTGTGATAGGTGCCGACACATCAGAGAAAATAGATTCAAAAGAGCTTGGCAGACTGAAAGGCCTTGAAGCAAAATTTGTAATCTGATTGGCAAGCAGTTTAATAAAGCAGAAGTGGAGTTATGTGTGTATTTTATATGATACTACAGTAGAATCCCCATGTCAGCATTTTGTACAGCTGCAGTCTGTTAATTGTGCAAGCAGGAGGACATCCTGAAGGGTCATTATTGTAATTTAAATAGGGAGAAAAGCTTAGGCAAGGACCCCTACATCAGCAAAAGAGGAAGGACTAGATTTTGGAATGCAAGGTTCACCTAGTGATTTGTTTTATATCCCATACTGATGATAGGAATCTGGAGGGAACAGGTTGATAAAATTAAAAGAAGTCAATGAGGGGCCGAGTCCTTTACAAGTCCAATCTAAAAACAATTGTTAGATAAAACCAATAAAGCAAAAAGAAAAAAATGTAAGAACTGAAGGGATCTAAGAAATCACCAAGACCACCTTCTCTGACATTGCTAAGCATAAGAAGCAACTGGGATGCTCTTTTAAATACAGATTCTTGGACCCAATTGCCAGTTTCTATTTAGTGTGCCTGGGTAATGGTAAGAGATATCTAATATGTCTAATGTCTATGTCTGTGTATCTATATTTATCATCTGCATATTATCTGTAGATAGAGAGGGATAGATGGATAGATAAATAAATATAAATAAAGATAAATCATCAATCATCTATTTAGGTCTGTCTATTGATTATCAATCATCATCATGTTTCATCTGTCATCTATCTATATATCTGTCGCTTTTTTTTTGAAGATTTTATTTGTTTATTTGACAGAGAGAGACACAGTGAGAGAGGGAACACAAGCAGGGGGAGTGGAAGAAGGAGAAGCAGGCTTTCCATGGAGCCAGGAGCCTGATGAGAGGCTCGATCCCAGGACCCTGGGACACTGACCTGAGCTGAAGGCAGACACTTAATGGCTGAGCCACCCAGGCGCCTCTATCTATCTATCTATCTATCTATCTATCTATCTATCTATCTATCTATCTGTCTATCATCTATCTATCTATCTATCTATCATCTATCTATCTATCATCTATCTATCATCATCTATCTATCATCTGTCTATCTACCTGTGTTCTTAAAGCTTTCATGGAAAATCTGATGTACTGCCAATTTTGGGAATCATTAATCTGATTTTTCATTTAATGATATAATAATTAAGATCCACAAAGACTGTGTTATAGTCAAGTTATTTTCTGAGCTGTGACAAGGAGACCCAAGTCTCTTGATTCTCAGTTCACCACCCTCTTCCCATTCCATAAATCACAGAGACAAAGGTGCAAAGGAAAAATGATGATACTCAACAAAGTGGAATGAAGTGGAATTTGGAGTCAGTTTTTCTTTTTTTGGGTAAGAGAATCATCTGAAAATTATATGAAGACAACCTTTTAAAAATGTTTTCGCTCCAAAGACATCCAGTACACAGAACGCAGAGGAACAGTATGTGAGGAAGGCTGACTTTTCACTCAGATACCACAAAATGGCAAGTACTTTTGTGAACTCATCCCAGTCCAGAAGCTAAATATCAGCTTTAAAGAACCAGAGATAAGATGTTATTTTGTCTGTTTGTTTTGTTTTGTTGTTAAGGTTAATCCAGTGCTGTAACACGTCTTAGTACTTCTTTCTTTCAAATGGTATTCCATTGTATGGATACAACCCATTTATTTACTCACTCAGCAGCTGATGGATATTTGAATTGTTTCCACTTTTTAGATTTTATAAATAATGCTGCCAAAAACATTCATATACAGGTGGATATATTTTTAATTCTTCTTAACTAAATAACTCAGTGTAGAATTGCACAGTCATGTGTTAATGCTATATTTAACATTTTGAGAAACTGGAACTGTTTTTGTAAAGTGGCTGCACCATCTTACATTCCCACTAGCTACTTGTTACTGTCTGTCTTTGTGATCATGCCCATCCCAGTAAGGGTGAGTTGGTATCTCATTGTGGTTTTGATTTGCATTTCCCCAGTAACTAATGATATTTAGCATTTGCACGTGCTTCTTGGCTATTTCCATGTGCATTTTGGTCATTTCTATATCTTCTTTAAATATGTCTATTCAAATCATTTTTCCATTTTTAAAATTGGATTTTTTGTCTTCTTGTTAGTTGTAGGAGTTCTTTGTATATTCTGGATGCAGGCCCTTTAATATATAAATGTTTTACAAATATTTTCTCGTAATCTGTAGACTGTGTCTTATTTATTTTTAAAATGTTAACCTTTGTTGCACAAATAATTTGAATTTTAATCAAGTTCAATTCATCAATTTTGTATGTGTTTTGGTGTCATAGCTATTAATATTTTGCCTAACACAAGACCATGAAAATTTTCTGTTTTCTTTTTAGAAGTTTTATGGTTTTAGCTTTGATCTATGATGCATTTTGACTTAACTTTTTATATGGTGCGAGGTAAGGATTACAGTTTATTGCTTTGCAAATGAATATTTAGTTGTCCCAGCACTATTTGTTGAAAACACAATCCTCCCATTGAATGGTCTTGGCACCTTGTTGAGATCAATTGACCATAAATATAAGAGTTTATTTCTAGATTCTGAATTCTATTCTTTTGATATAGATTTCTCTCCTTTACCAATACAACATATTACTGTAGCATTTAGTGAGTTTTGAAATTGTAAAGTGTTAAGTTCTCCAACACTGTTAATTCTTTTCCAAAATTGTTCTGGCTACTCTGGGTCCTCTGCATTTCTATATGAATTTCAGAATGAACATTTCAATTTATGCAAAATAGTCAGCTATTGGGTGACAGGGGTTGCACTGAATCTACAGAGCAATTTTGAAACTATTGCCATGTTAACAATATTATGACTTCCAATCCATGAAAACAGGGTGTCTCTCCATCTTTATTTGGGTTTTTCTTTAATTTCTCTCAACAATGTTTTGTAGTTTTTAAGCCTCAAGTCTTGTACTTCTTCTGTTAAGTTGAATTCTGAGGTTTTTTTTTTTTTGATGTTATTATGAAGGGAATTGTTTTTCAATTTTATTTTTGGATTATCTACCGCTAGTATATAAAAATGAATTTGAAATTTGGATATGGAACTTGTTTCCTACAGCCTTGATGTAATCATTTCTTAGTTATAGCATTTTTTAAATAGATTCCTTAGGATTTTTTATATAGGAGGTCATGTGTTGTGTAAATAAAGTTTCACATGTTCTTTTCCAATATAAATGCCTTTTATTTCTTTCTTTTCACTAATTTCCCTGATTAAAACTTCCAGTACCATGTTGAAAAGAAGTGGTGAGAGAGAACATCCCTGATCCTAATCTTAGAAGGAAAGTCTTCATTTGTTCATCATCAAGTATGATATTAGCTGAAGATTTTTTAGGCACTCGTCTAAATGCCTTCCACGTATTATTTCTTTTAATCTTCACACCAGCGATATGAGTAAATTTCCACTAGCGTTTCTATTTTATAGGTCAGAAAACTACCACATAAGTTAGTAAGTGGCTGAGTCAGAATTAAATAAAATAATCTGACACCAGAATCCACTTTAACTGTACTTCTATATTGTCTCAATAATTATTAGCTAAATTACATTCACTGGAACTATAGTTAGCCTAACATTTAAAAATAACTAATTTATAAAGTCTACTGAATTGTGAATGAGTTTTATAATTTAATGATTTACTGATTGTAAACTGTAAGCAGCTGATTTTCCTATGTTTCAAAAATTTTTAGGTGTCAAGATAACAAATAAAATAATAATATTGTCCAAAGATCAAAATCAAAATCACTTATATGAGCCTAATACTGGTTCACTGTAAGATAATATATATGTACACATATAATTAATATTTTAAGGCTTCTATAGTTCTGAGGGATTGGATTGATTTCTAATGCATCATCCAGCTTTAACACCTTATGATTTCATACAATTTGTTGTGAAAAATAATTACAGTTAACAAAAAAGTCGTGATTTTGAAAATTTCAGTTCTTGAGATATGTTAGCTCTCACTGCTCATTTTGGTTTGTGCAGAATATTATATAATCAAAAGAGAGGTTGCTATTTCAAGGGTCAATTGGGTGTGCTGAGGATAACCAGGCTAATTTTCCCCCTTGAAGTTGGCCATGAGGCCAGCTGTCTCCGTTTTCTATTAGGCCATGGTCCTTCTTTTTCATTTCCTTCATTTCATCTCAACCTGCTCAAAACAGGTTTAAGTGAATGCAAAGGGAAGGGAAGTGTACACATTTCTTACCTGCTGTGGCTAGATTCTAAATAAAAGCAATCATCTACAATATTTGGTTCCTACTGATTTGATTATGGTACTTTAACTACATATTTAAAATATGTAAATTTTTAAAATTAGAATCTTTAGCAGTCACTGTAAGTGAAAATCAAGACTTTGAGTTATCAGTAAAAAAGCAATCTTTAACTACTAAACCAGGGTTTAGGAATGTTCCACTTAACTATTACAATCGGCCATCATGATATCTAGTTTCACTATGTTGAATGCTGAATGTGTGGGTTCTTTTAGGATCTAATCAATATAAGAATGGACAAAACTATACTTCAAGGAAAACTTTCAAACTCAGATCAGTGAGAAAAAAAGAGGCAAACAAAAAAGATAAAAATGTTTTGGAAACAAAAACATTCAATATTTTAAAATCCTCATGGTTCCAATTGTAGATTCAGCAGTTACCTTAAGTGACTTGTGTATCCCATGCTAACCTTAGGTATAAGTAAAAGAATAAATTACAATTATTTAATAATAAGTTATTAGTGCTTAAAATATTTCTAAGCAAATGAAGGAATATGGAGGCTACAATTTGCTTTCTCCTTTAACAGAAAACAACCAAAGTACAGAAAATATGATTGCTTTTCCCAAAACTTTACTTGTCTCCTTTGAACTAAGATGGAGAAAGATAAATATGCAAGTGAATCCAAATTAATCCCTCAATTGGGGGCACATGAAATAATTTCACAGTTAAAATTAGATTTTCTTGAAATAAGTTTCAATGAAAAATTTCATACTGGAAAATCTAAAAGTAGATTTTCTTGAAATACATTTCAGTAAAGAATTTCAGCTTAGAAAATAAGGATTCTTACTATGGTCTTTGGGAAATGTCTAGATCTCCTAGTAAAGTAAAAAAAAAAAAAAGTCACATTGAAAAGGAAATCAAAACAATAACATAAATGTAGTAGGTGACAAGAACAAAAGCTGCTAATTCTTCTGTTTTCCACCTCTCACAGGCGGGCTAATCAGTTGTAATTAAGAGGCAAAGTAGCAGTCCAATAAACCACACTTGTCACCAGTTGTCATCTTAGTGATCAATTCACACCTCTATCACAATGACAGCAACCCTTCAAGTACTCTAATAACCCCACTCCTTGGTGCAGTGGAGGATTAGGGAAGAGATAATGGATTGTTAAGGCTCTAATGAAGTGGAGGGTAAGGAGATGAAACCTCTCAGCTGGGGAGGTGGGGGGGGTTGGGGGTGGATAGAAGTTCGCAAGAGTAAACTTTAATTAAGGTTTTGGTTCACTTTGGTTTCCTATATTTGAATAAATAAAGTAAACCTAAGGTATTTAAGACTTCTCTTTCAATAATGTTGACTCCCTTTCTCTATTTTTCCTTTTCCCGTATTCACAGAAAAATCTTTGGGTTAATCTCTACCTTGAGCTTTTTTTTTTTTTTTCCTTTTTAATCAGTTACAATTAGAAGACACTTTTACTTCAACTTCTTTCACTTCCTTTTTAAATATTTGGTTTCTCCAATAAATTACATAAAAATCATAGGCAATGCTTTCTTTTTTGTCACATAGAATAGTTTTGTTATGACCACTCAACAATAATGAAAACAGTTCTATATTGTACCCAACCCATGTCCATAATTTGCTGACTATAAAAAACAAGAGGGCCTTATATAGATAGAAGCAAATCAAGCAATTTCACATGTGGTTTATAGAATCAGCCAAAGCAACTATTAAATTACTTTTGCAGCCTTGGCTAGTTTATGAAGTTATCCTTTTAAGGATGCTCTTTAATGTTTTAAGTGATTTGTTTCCCAATCCTGGAGAGTGAAAAATAAAGTTTATAATGGGAACTAAGCATCCACTGCCCAGGTCCACATAAAGCTATGTGGATGGCTTCTACCATCTTCCCTTGCGATCATAGCAGGGTGTGTGCTATGAGGCTACCAGGAATGGGATCAATCAGCCAATCTACTCCTTTGCTTTGGGCTGTATCATATTGGTATGATCCTAGACCAGGGAAACTCTATATAGTTTTAAAAATAAATGTCATCATCTCCTTTGGTTATTTAGTCTCCTGGCCAATAATTCTCTATTTTTCATTAATCTGAGAGTGGGGCTCATTTATATGTACATAGTTATCATTATTACTTTATAGATGGTCATTTCAGCAGAATATTTTTTCATCGGGTTGAATCAGAACCACCACAGCTTCAAGTGGAGGCTGATCAACTCAGGATTTTTTGTTTGTTTGTTGCTCTAAACAGAAATGCTCTTCCTCGTGACCCTTCTTATGAAAATTCTCTATTCAAGATCTTGTCGCCGGAGGACTTAAGATATATAACAGCTTATGAAAGATTTTAGAATTCTAAGACTTTAGTAATCTCATAACATTTGGGAGTAAAAATGTTAAAATTTATGTTTTTCTTTTGAAAGTCCATTCTTATTATCCAAATAGAGATTAAACTATATCCTACTATGTAAATAGGAGTGACACCTTATTTTTTGGACTCAGCTTGTCACTAAAGTGGCTGGATGAAAGCTGTCTGTTTGAAATAGATTGAAGACAGGACAAAAGCTATAGTAACTCAATTGTTTTATTATTTGAATCAAATTTGAAAAAAAAATTAAGAATTAAAAACATTAAAATCTGTGTTTCAGAGATCAAAAGTCATTAATTTCCATTATTCCCCAAAATGTCAGTTTCTCTGGTGGGGTGTGACAGAATCTTTGCATCCATTATCTATCCCATTAGGACAGAGACCCCTCATGTTTTTCTTCTCTAAAATCAAATCCATGGACCAAGTGGTAATGTTTTGATGAGATGCTCGTTTCAATTTGGTTGTTTTAAAATTCCATGCGGAACAAGAATATTTCCCTCTACCCAGTGCCCCCGCCTTTATTCTTTACTCCAGAGCACAGCTTCAGCAGTGCCATCCATGTGTAGTACTCAAAGAACAAGGTCAACATCTCCCCGGCTTTTATTTATTTATTTTTCTTTTGTACTCAACAGATTGTTGTCTGCACAATGGCAAACTTGAGGAACATGAGCCCTGCTTCCTCTTAAGATGTCTTGCTGTGAACTCTTAGAATAGCAAAAGTCTAATATATGCATCCACGGGGCAGAGGGGACCATTTCAACCCACATTTCACACCGCAGTAATCAATTCATTGGTTAAAAAAAAAAAAAGAAAGAAAGAAAGAAAAGAAAAAGAAAGAAGCCAGATCTTTCCTTGTCCAGCTGCAGCAAGCAGGAGCTGAAACATATGCCCGTCTGAAAGAGGAGGAGGGGGGACAGGCCTCTCAGGAGCCGCCACACAAAGAAAGCCAATCTTCTCCACAAAGCGTGGAATGACTTAAACACTCTATTGTATTAAATATGAATGAGTCCTCATTGTGGAGCACAGTGTGTGGGGACCCGTGGTGTCCTCCCATTAGCCACATGATTAACCAGATTACACCGGGAAGCCGCTAAGGTAAATAAGGCGAGCCTTCTGTCACTTCCTCCCCCAGGCCTGACCAACAAGGGGCTGAAGAGCTGGACTCTTTGTAGTCAACTGGGTGGAAAGAAGAAATAACCATGAATGTCATGCTTGGTAATTAAAAAAAGAGAGAGGGACAGAGAGAGAGAGAAAGAAAGTTGTCTCCAGGGACCATCTATGAGAAACAGTGTGAAAACATCTTTCTGATCAACTAACATGTCAGTGTTGTTCCCTTTGACCACATAGGACTCATCTAACCCTCTCCTAAACAGGGTCCTCTATTCCCTTTTGTGGTCAGGGAGCCAAAAAAAAAACAAAAACAAAAAACCCAAAAACAAAACACACACACACACACACACATAAATTAAAGCTGCTTGATTCTGCTCATTAGGGGTGAGACCCGACTATTCTGTTCTTACAAATCTGCTAGCCTGTTACCCCAGACTCCATCTTCCTCCATGTATGGGTCTCTCTTCCCCCCACTTCCATCTGAAGCCCCTGCTCATTCTTGGAACAGATAAACACCCATAGTAAATTGGTTTATGGAAATTGCACCAAAGTTACAATTCTCATAGCAGCTTGAGATTTGAGAAAATGCAAGGAAATGAATAACGCTGAATGGCACCAATGAGAAAAGTATGTATTATCTGAGTTCAGACCTGGAAATTCACAAATTTGATGTGTAACATGGCCTGTGGAATATTTTTTTTAGTTTATTAATATAATAAAAAAGTGAAAGACTTTTGGTGAATCATACTTGAACTGAAAAATATTTCTAGGGATTCGTTATTACTTAAAGACAAAAGCCTAGATTTCTGTTAGTAAAAAAAAAAAAAAAGGAGTCAATATCTTTTAACAAGTCCCATGGATAGAAAGCTACAAAATGAAATCCTTTGATAAAGTACAAGTTAATAAAAAATGACAACTCAATTTATTTTGCCAAAACTTACAAATTTTAAATTAAAACATATTTTAAATGAGAAGCGTAGGTATGATACACCCAATATTTTATTGGCAAAGCTGTTTAAACATAGTATTGTGAGGAGTAAACATTAGTTTCATTTTTATATAATTTTTGTTTGCCTCAGAGTTACTTTATCATTGAAGACATGACAATAATAATTTTTGTCAAATTTGTTTATTGGTATTTACCTTTCTCTAAAAAGTTTATAACAACTATGCAAGATGTGAATCCCTGTAACATAAGCACCCCCCACCATGTCCTCAAATAGTTTCCAAGCTTGGTTTGCAAGTAATATAAAATACACTAATAATTTGGAGACTTTTTGGATTTTATATATATAGAACCTTATCTATATTGATCTCAGGTGTAAGATATAATCACTCTTATTTTCTATAATGCCTTTTCCTTAATCATAAAATTATAGGATAAAGAGGAAGTTGTCCCAAATGATGGTAGTAAAATTCCACCTTGAGAAATAATTTATAATATTTTAACAATTCAAGCAAATGTCAAATGAATAAGATATGAAATAAATTTAACAATTAAATAGTAATAGAGCTTCTATTATTAATTGAATAATTAATTGATTAAATAAATTTATGTTTATTTGTTTGTTCTGTCTCCTCCAACATTTTTTTTTTTTAGGTTTATTTATTTATTTTAGAGAGAGAGATGGGGGGAGGGGCAGATGGAGAGAATCTTCAAGCAGTCTCCCCGCTGAGTGTGGAGACCAACACAGAGCTTGATCTCATGAGTCATGAGATCATGACCTGAGTCAAAACCGAGTCAGAGGCATAACCGACTGAGCCACCCAGAACACCCTATCTTCCAGCATTTCTTAGGTGCAAAGAGCACCATGCTAAGAGAGCAGATCTCAAAAATTCAAAAAGTACACATTCCATTTTGAAGGTCAGAGGGCTCAATAAGGATAGAAACCACTTTAGATAAACATTAGATAAGAGATTTTCCTGGGTAATTTAGTATTTAACTATTTTTGATAAAAAGCACTAGTAAACTATCCAACTATTTGTATTCTCTTGTCGAAATAAAACAAACCATTTAAATTGGTTTTGGTTCAAGACCATTGTGTCAACCATTATAGTTTTGGGGGTGGTGTGGTCCTAGACCTGATAGATTTTGATTTCCCTTGCTCCCCACCAACTTACTCAGATTCCCCAGCCATACTGGTGAGCATCCCTTTAACGTAACACAATGGTTTCCTTGGAAGCAGGAGTCTGAGCTGGCAATGGTTGTGGTCATTAGCTCTAAACAGTTATCTCATTCCTTCTGAAATACTCATTTGCAGAACTCTGTTTTTGCCGCCATTTTCTCCTATATATTTTTTTCTCTCCTCTCTCTTGTCTTCTGTTGCTTCAGTCTAATGTGTAAAAATGTTTTATGTTGAGGATTATTTTATAAATGGTGTCTTAACCTCTTTTTCAGCTAGTTAGTGAACTAATCCCAATTCTGACATTAGTGTTTTTATGATTGTTACCCCTTTTCCCAACATATGAGGCTACCCAATGGTCTTTGTCTTTTCTGTCAATTCTGGATTGAAGATCACTTGAAATTTGAGGAATTCTGGAATATAGGTATCCAGAAAAGGAATATTATTTCAGAATAAGAGGGAAAAGTAGAATATCAATGACTGTTTGTTGTCAGGGTGTGTCTTAAAATTAAGATACTTGTTACTTTGGCTCCTGCCTTTGAGTTTCATTGTCCCTGGAAAACAATCTGAATGATATATGATTCCAGTCATAATTTCTCTATCACTATATGAGAAAGAGGTGAGAATTCCTCTTTCTTGGTGTGTGCAGAGTTGTTTTAAATAAGGTTTGAATAATGAATGAGATGTTTTCAATCTCAAATTTCATGTGTTCATTTGGATATGCAGAAATAAAAAAATTTGAAATGATAAACTATGATATTTCTATATGTTGTTCATATTTAATATACTTTTTGATTTCCAGTTATATCACCAATGGCATAAAAATTCATGTGTTATTAAAACATTTGTCAGTCCTTATGGAAACTTTCATTCTCTAAGATTCTGAACACTTGTTTTATTTATTTATAGCTAGGATTCAAGTCATTTATCAGGTAAGGAATTCTGCATTTAAATTACCTTAATTTCTTCTCAGTAAACAATAGCAAACAAAATTTCATTAGGCAAATTATGTTAAAGACCTGAAGTTAAGCATAACGATTTTAGCTTTTTGGATTATTTTATCTCAACTTTGCAAGGCTCTTCTATGCAGATTGAAGAACTGGGTTTTCTCTGGCATGAGAGAGCATGAAAATTTTGTGCTTTGTATGTAAGCCTCTTTTCAAATGGTTAATGCAGAAGAATCCTATTTGAACCTTGGTTTCTGAGGATGAGGATAATGATATTTCATTAGCCTTCCCCATCATTGTGAAAAATGAACACTATACTGGGACCTGGTTTGAAATTTACAGCAACAAAATTCCTAATAAAATAAGATGCTTACCTGCTAGTAGTATTAAAATTTAGGAGATATTTTTCCAATTTTGTGATAGGTAAAATCTTTAGACAGGACAGTAAGGAAGTTGAAAAGAAAATTATGAAGATCTATATTTAGTTCTACTGGCTTAACAGGTGATTATTCATGAATATTTTAATTCAACTTAAATCTTAGGCTTGTTTTCTTGATGATATTTTAATATTAAAATTAAGATATGAAAACTTTATAAAAATTAAAAGTATTTAATATTTCTTTTCTCTGAAAGTCCCTGGTACTGGCTGACTTACTGGTAATAGAATATAATGAGCTATAGTGAGAGGATATTTTTACTACAGTTAGCTTTTATTCTATACTCTACTCATTACCATTATTTATCCCTAAGATTATCATATTTCAAGCTATTAATCCATAATAACAGCATAACAATAACAGAAATCAGAAGAAAGTTAAAACTACCTAGATTACATACTAACAATTATATTTATGCCTTTATTTTAGGCTTTTGCTGGTCCATGTCAAATTAAATACAAAGTTCTATGTATTTTGATTATGGAATAGATACAATATTGTATTCCTTTTCTGTTCACGAAAGTAAGCACTTACATTTAGTGACGCAGACTTTTAATTAATACTCTAGGTTTTATCTAATATTCTAATACAGATATGTTACTATTTGCCCAGTGTCTATTCTGTGGTTACAAATTCAGGTTATTTCCAATATCCCAATAATTATCTGGTAAATGTCTTGTAAAAATAACATTTTCTTTCCAAAGACTTATTTCTCTAGAAAATTCTCAGGTAAAAAACTGCAATGTGTTTAGAAGAATCCTCTTCCTTACCTGGGTATAATAAGAAGACTCACTGTTTCACATATTAAGCTTGTTTTCATTAAAGATTAATTTTATGTGCCACATTAGAAAGTTGTGTTCTTTTGCAAACTCTTTGGTCATTTTTTACTCCCTCTTCCAACTTTCTGTAAATTCTACTGCACAAGAAATCTTCTAAGAAAAATGTTCTATTCCTCTACATCAACTTTACCTCTTCAAGGCCATTTTGAATTTATTTTTTTCCACATTTTCCTGTTATCTTAGTCAGATAATATTATGGAATAATGCCAAGTTTGGGACAGAGTCCTCCTGACCACACTTGTCAATGTTCCCTTTTTCCCAAAGTTCTTCCCTAAGTATAGTTTATGAATGACCTTTTAAAAAGCTGATCGTTGATGATAAAATCATAGAAAATATCTACAGTTCTCTAATCCTTGAAGTATGTGTTATGTGAGCCAGGATTTTTAAACTTGATTACTCAATGTGTAGTTTCAAACGTGGAGTACAAACTTCAGCTCATGCATAAATAGAAAGCATGTATTTTTTTCATGAATGGGTACTTAAAAATATGTATCTCTTCTGTGCACTCTGGATCCCTCTATTTCAAGGTCCTAGAAGCACAAGTTAGCTCTTTTTTTTGACTATCAACGTGAAGTCAGTATATGGCAAACACAGAACAATGACATCTGCACTAATCTCAAGTAAATTTTAGTATTTATGCTGTAAGAGCAACCAAAGTAGTTTTTATTATATTATGAACATTATTAACAGTTATGCATCACAATTCTCTTATGAGACAGTTACTATTATATCCTCAATTCACAGATAATATAAACAATCTTAGAGGGGCGCCTGGGTGGCTCAGATGGTTTAAGTGTCTGCCTTCAGCTCAGGTCATGATTTAGGGGCCGTGGGATTGAGCCCCCCATGGGGCTCCCTGCTCAGTGGGGAGCCTGCTTCTCCCTCTCCCTCTGCCATTCCCTCAACTTGTGCTCTCTGGCTCTATCTCTCTGTCAAATAAATAAAATCTTTAAAAAAAAAAACAATATTAGAAAGATTTAAAACATTTGCCCACATTACATAGTAAGTGATGGACCTGGGATTTGGATGCAGATATATCTAGCTCAGGGCACGTACTCTTCAACACTATCATATACTGGGAGTGTAATAACAAAATCAAAATCAGTGGTGAAATGTTTTGTCTTCTAGATTCCACTTCAGGACATAGTGGAAAAGTATTCATCAGACCAATGCTCTCATCAAGAACAATTCTAGAACCTAGATGCTATACTAAAATCATCTCATTGAAGGCATTGAACAGATGCCCAAGCAGTTAGGGCTTTAGGAAATAAGATCCCAGAGAAAAGGGAAGCTCACTTAGGTAGACCAATATTTTTTCTCTCTTTTTAAAGGATTTATTTGGGAGAGAGAGAAAGAAAGAGGGAGAGAGAGAACACATGTAGGGGAAGGGGCAGAGGGAGAGGGAGAGAGAAATTTTAGCAGACTCGTGCGGAGGGCAGAGTCCCACCCGGGGTTGGATCTCATGATCCCGAGATCATTACCTGGACCCAAACCGAGAGTCGGTGCTTAACTGACTGCATCACCCAGGCACCCCTAGGTAGACCAATATTCTGCATGACATTTCTCCCTTCAGAATATTTCCCAGTTGTTGATCTGGTGTCTAGGAAGAGGATAGCCTGAGAGGTCCTGTCAGAAGGTGACTGTAAAGCAGAAGACTCTGGGGACTCTCCAGAGCAGTAGTGAGAGGTCAGGGCAACCAATCAATCCAGACATGAAGGGCTATAATCCTTGAGAGAAAAGATGGAACTAGAAGAACTGCATTTCCTAAATTTTTAAGTAGTGCCAAGTAAAAGGTGAAGAAGCTGAGCAGGAAGCAGGTAAAAAACAAACAATAACCCAAACTGGAGATTTTGTTAGTTCTGTCATTGTCACATTGCTGTCTGTTTAGCAATAGAGATCTATCATCTTCCCTCCCTTCCTTCCTTCCTCCCTCCCTCTCTTCCTCTCTCCTTCCTTCTTTTCTCTTCCTTTTCTTTTCCTTCCTTCCTTCCTTCCTCTTCTTTCTTTCTCTTCTTCCTATCACATCTATCATCTATTTATCATCTATCAGCTATTATCTATCCATCATCTATCTTTCTATCATCTATTATCTATCATCTCTCTATTATCTATCTATCTATCATCTATCTATCTATCATCTATCTATATCTATTCTATCCATCATCTATCATCTATCTTTCTAGCTATTATCTATCTATCTATCTATCTATCTATCTATCATCTATCTATTGTCTATATCTATCTATTTGTTAGAGATGAAACTCACAAGTTCTTGCTTATATCTCTACATCCAATCCATCGCCATAGAATCCAATCTGGTCTTCTACATTTCCACTGTATAACTCCTGTATCCTCAATATGTTTACTTACTTGCTTAATCCCAGAATACATTGAAAGTGGTTTTATAATTGTTCATCTATACTAGCACAAAAACCAATCTACGAATTAGAGTTCAAAACGTATTAACCGTTCTTTCATTCTAGAATATAAAATCAACATCCTGTGTTCAAAAGCTAATTAGTTCCCTCCCCTTCAGTGTGATTATGCTACTCATTTAAAATGTGTTCACTTGCTTATGTTTATATTCCACACTAGGGTTTTCCCTCATTCATGCTGATTTGATTGATTTTTTGAAAATTTAAAATATAAAAATGTCAAAACTACAGAAAAGGTGTATTATTGGGTAGTGATTCCCAATTTCTAGTGCTTTCATCTGATTCCCACTCACTTCTTGAGATAACAGATTTGATTAGTTTATTTTTCCTGCTTTCTTACACAAAAAGCAAACCATAAAAACTCATTTGCACTTTGATTTTTGCTTCATAGTAAATTCCAGAAATGATTTCTTATTTGTTCACATAGATCAAATTCTCTTTCTCCCCTTCTACCTCTCATTCTTCCATGATGGCATAGCAATTTGTTTTGTGTTTTACCAAAGTTTACTGAACCAAACTTCAACTTACGAAAATTTACATGGTCACCAGTCTGTTACAGTTATTAACAATGCTGCAATGAATAACTTTGTTCATATGTATTTTTATTAGCATTATAACTGAACCTTTAGGCAAACTCCTAGAAGTAGGTTTACCAAAATTTTCCTAGTCATCTCTTGGTTGGCTGAAGCTTGGGGTATAGGAGGTTTTTGGAGTAGAGTCTTCCATGAGTTATTGTATGTTTAAACTGGTTTCTTTAGATTGCTTGTTTATTTGTTTTTGGTATTCTTTATATGTGCTTGCATGTAAAATCTTTAAGTTTTTACTTTGAGTTATTTGAAAATGCTTCTCCACTGTTACCTAGATTTGTATGTCCCTTTTCTCCAATTTTTTTTTCACTATGGTAAAATACATATAACATAAAATTTACCATGTTAATAATTTTTGAATGTACAGTTCAGTGGTATTAAATACATTCATATTATTGCGCTATCACCACCATCCATCTCTACAGTTATTTTTATATTGTAAAACTGAAATTTTATACCTATTAAACTATAACTCCTCATTTCCCCCTTGTCTCCAGCCCCTGGAAGCCACTCTTCTGCTCACTGCCTCTATGATTTTGACCACTGTAAGTACTCATGTAAATGGAATCATACAGTATTTATCTTTCAATGACTGGCTCATTTTACTTAGCATGATATCTTCAAAATTTATTCATATTGTAGCATGTGTCAGAATTTTCTTCCTTTGTATGGCTGACTAATATCCCTTTGTATGTATCTACCACATTTTCCTTATCCATTCATCAATTGATGAACTGATCACAAGCATCTCTTAAAGACTTTGCTTTCAGGTCTTTTGGGTATATACTCAGAAGTGGAATTGCTTGATCATAGGGTAATGTTTGAGGAAGCTCCATACTATTTTGCACAGTGGCTGCACCATTTTATATTTCCACCTACAGTGACAAGGGTTCCAATTGCTCACATCCTCACCAACACTTGTTATTTTCTGGTCTTTTGGAGGTTTTTTTGTTTTGTTTTGTTTTGTTTTGTTTGTTTGTTTGTTTGTTTGCTAGCAGCCATCCTCATGGGTATGAGGTGGCAATCTCATTGTAGTTTTCTTTTGCATTTCTTAATAGTTAGGAGTGTTGAGCACCTTTTCATATGCTTATTGGCCATTTGTGTGCCTTTGGAGAAATGTCTGTTCAAGTCCTTCACCCATTTTTGAATCATGTTGTTTGTTTTCTTTTGGTGTCAAGTTTTAAGAGTTCTGTAGGTATTCTGGATACTAATCCCTTACAAGATACATGGTTTGCAAATATTTTCTCCCATTCTGTGAGTTGTCTTTTTGCTCTGGTGATAGTGTCTTTCGAGGTGTTTAATTTTTTTTATGAAGTTTATTTTCTCTGTTTTCTTTTTCTTTTGTTCCCTTTGCCTTTGGTGCTGAATCCAAGAAATTGTTGCCAAATCCAATGTTGTGAAATTTGCCTTTTGTTTTCTACTAAGAGTTTTATAGTTTTAGCTGTTATATTTAGGTCTTTAATCTATTTTAAGTTAATTTTTGTATATGGTATTAGGTAAGGGTACAACTTCATTTGAACGTGGATATACAGTTTTCCCAGCACCATTTGTTGGAAGGACTGTCCTTTCCCTACTGGTCTTAGCACACTTGTCAAATATTATGTGATCATACATGTGAGGGGTTATTTCTGCACAGTCTATTCTATTCTACTGGTCTATATGTTTGTCTTTATGCCAATACCACATTGATTGCTGTAGCTTTGTAAGAAGTTTTTAAATTAGGAAGTGTGAGTCCTCCACATTTACTTGTTTCAAGATTGTTTTGACTATTTAGAATTCCTTAAGATTCCATATGAAGTTTGAGATGGATTTTTCTATTTCTGCAAAAAATGTCATTGGGATTGGGATTTTGATGAGGATTGTACTGAATCTATAGATTGCTTTGAGTACTATTGATATCTTAGCAATATGAAGTCTTCCATTCCATGAACATGGGATATATTTCCATTTATTTATGTCTTCTTTAATTTTTTGAGCTATGTTTTGCAGTTTTAATTGTGTAAGTCTTGCACTTCCTTCATCAAATTAATTTCTAAATATTTTATTATATTTGATGTTATTATAAATGGAATTGTCTTTTTAATTTCCTTTTCAGATTGTTCACTGTTAGTGGATAGAAATGCAGTTGATTTTTGTGTGTTGACTTTATATTTTGGTACTTTACTAAATTCATTTTTAGTTTGAACAATTTTTTTGTGGAATATTTAGGGTTTTCTACATATGAGATCACATCACCTGCAAACAGAGATAATTTTATATCTTTCTTTCCATTTTGCATGAATTTAATTTCTTTTTCTTGGGGCACCTGGGTGGTTCAGTCAGTTAAGCGTCTGCCTTCAGCTCAGGTCATGATCTCAGGTCCTGGGATCGAGTCCCACATTGGGCTCCCTGCTCAGCTGGGAGCCTGTTTCTCCCTCTCCCTCTGCCCCTCCTCCCCTGTTTGTGCGCTCTCAAAATAAATAAATAAAATCTTTAAAAAAATAATTTCTTTTTCTTGCCTAATTTCTCCGTCTAGAATTTCTAGTACTATATTGAATAGAAGTGGCAAAAATGAACATTCTTGCCTTACTCCTCATCCTAGAAGAAAAGCTTTCAGTATTTTACCATTGAGTATGATGTTTACTGTGGATTTTACATATGTGGTCTCTATTATTGAGCTAGTTCCCTCTAGTCCTACTTTACTGAGTTATTGTTTATTTTAATCATGAAAGGCTGTTGAATTCTGTTGAATGCTTTTTCTGCAGCAATTGAGATCATCATGTGGATTTTTTTCTTTCATTCTTTTTTTTTAAGATTTTATTTATTTATTTGAGAGAGAGAGAGGGAGCAAGAATAGGGGGGAGAGCAGAGGGAGAGGGACAAGCAGACTCTGTGCTGAGCACAGAGCCCAACATGGGACTTAATCCCATGGCCTTGAGATCACAACCTGAGTCCAAATCAAGAGTTGGACGCTTAACCGACTGAGCCACCCAGGTACCTGATTTCCTTCAATGTGTTCATATGATGTATTACATTGATCAATTTACATGTATTGAACCATCCTTGTATTCCAGGAATAAACCCCACTTGGTCATGGTGTGTAATCCTCTTAATAGGCTGCTGAATTCAGTTATTTAATATCTTGTTAAGGATTTTTGTGTCAATGTTCATAAGGGATACTGGTGTGCAGTTTTTTGTTTTTGTTTTTGTTTTTGTTTTGCTGTCTCTTCATCTTTGTTTGGTATCAGAATCAAGCTGGGCTCTGAAAATGAGTTAGAAAGTGTTTCCTTCTCATTTATTTTTTGGAAAAGTTTGAGAAAGATTGGTGTTAATTCTTCTTTAAATGTTTGGTACAATTTGCCAGTGAAGACATCATGTTTGGGGCTTTACTTTGCCATAGAGTTTTTGTTTACTGATTTCACCTCCTTACTGGCTATAGGTCTATTCAGATTTTATATTTCTTCATAATTTAGTCTTGGTATGTTTTACCTTTCTATTAATTTATCTCTCTTATCTAGGTTGTCCAATTTTTTGGTGTACAGTTAGTTTTTCTAGTATTTTCTTATTCTTCTTCTTTATTTCTGTAAAATCCAATAGAAATAATCCCACTTTCAGTTCTGATTTTAATAATTTTCATCTTCTCTTTTTTTCTTAGTCAATCTAGTTAAAGGTGTGTCTGTTTTGTTGATCTTTTCAAAGAGCAGACTTTTGGTTTTATTGATTTTTCTCTATTGTTTTTCTATTCTCTATTATATTTATCTTTGCCCTCATCTTTATTATTTCCTTCTTTCTGCTACTTTTGGGTTTCATTCACTCTTCTTTTTCTAGTTCCTTAAGTTATAAAGTTAGGTTGTTGGTTTGAGACATTTCTGTTTTTTTTTAAACAAGAATAAGCATTTATAGCTATGAATCCCCCCATTAGAAGTGCTTGTTCTGCATCCCACAAATGCATGGGTAATAAAGGCATGCCAGACATTTAAATCTCCTGGAAATCACTTCAATCAGAGAGGGTGGGACTTGCAAAAATGGGACAAGTGGGATTTGACAATAATGGCCATGTTCCTCTTTGTCTACATCTTTGAGATTAAAAGCAGTGATCAGCGATTTGAGGACAGATTCCTGCTATATGAAGAATAGGATTCTATTTGCCCACCCTGACTCCCACAAGCTGTGTGCAAGCTCCCTCAGTAACACATGCACAACTGTCTGCCACAGGGCTAGAGGGTAGGGGATGAGTGACCACTGCCTAGCTAATAGTTGAAATTGACCAAAATGAACCACAACTTACGGTCCAAGTCTTTTACCTGGAAATTGTAAGGCTTTAGTAGTCTCCAGAGTTCCAAAACAGTTACATCAGATAGATTCTGCCTGTTCAATTTCGGTCCAGATGAGGAGACAGATTCCTGGTGCTTCCTAATCCACTGTCCTCCTGGAACCTCCTGTGTATTGTTTTTTACAAAGTCTGACTCCAGTACAAATCTCTTGTACTTATAAATTATTTGATTATTTTGCTTTGAATCCTTGATTATTAATTAATTAATTAACTAATATTATTTTTTCCCTGATTTTTTTTTTAAATCTTTAAGATTAAATACATCAGTTTTATGAATGGTAAAATCTTAGAGGATGTTTTCAATCAATAGATTCAGATATTTCATTTTCAGAATTTTTCTTACATTATAATTTTAAATATTAGCTTTTGGTCCCTTTGCTTTTCTGCCTTTCTTTAGGGACTTCAATTATACATTCATTAGATCTTCTTTGCCTGGCTTCTATTTCAGCTTTTTTTTTTTTTTTTTTTGAGATCCATTTTATTTCTTTTTATCATCTCATTTGCATTCACACAGTTTTTTTTCTTCTTTCTGTAGTGCTTCTCATTAAAATTTTATTTCAATTTATTCTTCCTTGAAACTGTGAATTTTGACATGGTGTTATCCTTTTGTTTCATTTCTTGACTAAGTTCTGTTTCATTTATTCCTCTTTCTTTTAGCCTATATATATATGTTTTCACATTTTTCTCATATCCCTAAGTACTTGTTTGAGGATATTTAATGTATTTTGGAATGTTGTGATATAGTTTCTTCTGTTATGTGGTTGTGTCTTTTTGGGGTTTGTTTTTTAAATATTTTGATATTGGTTTTCTGCTCTCTTCTTATAATCTTATAATAGCTTTGAGTCTATGCATTTAGTACAGAATTTGGCACCATATACAATTTTATTTCTAAAGCATCCTCATCTATCAGTAGTAAAATGAAATTTTGTTAATAGTTTTCTTTTGAGATTATGTTATGGAGAGAAGAGTACATGTCATCTGATTCTTACTGGTTCTCTTATGACTTATAAATTTCTAAATTTCTTCTTCTTTTTCTCCCTTCACTACTCACTCTGCACTTGTTCTTTTCAGGCTTCTTTCTCCAGAAACAATGCTTGTCAGCACTGTCACCTCAAACTCTGCACTTTTAAGTACAATTTCTGTAATCAGTGTCTTGAATTACCAAGATACTCACAGTATTTTTACACTTAGGGTGGACTTTCTTTCTTTGTTTCTTTCTTCTTTTTTTGAGAATGGGATATTAGATCAATCCTCAAGGCCCCTTTCTCCAACAATATGTTTCACGTCAGTAAAATGTTATCTTAGAAAAGATCATCCTATTCACCTTTACCCCAAGGGAAAAAAAAATCTCATGTTCAAGAGTTGTGGCTATTGTGGTCATAAGGTGTGATGCCACCTATAATTCTGTGTCAATAGATTCTTTTTTGAGCTATCCTTTAATGGTAGTGATGATATATTTATTTAATGAGACATCATAAATAAAATTTTTGCGTGTATGATCATCAGGGATTATCTCCCTTAAACAGATATATTCTAATTTGAAAATAACCAGATAATATAGGGAAGACTACCAGATGTATTTTTCTTACCTTCTCAAATAAAGGTGTGCCCAAAATGATCTTTTTAAGTTTAATACATCACTTTGTTATTGGTGGATTATCAGTCAAAATTAATTTTTTCTGAATTCTCATGAATTTGTTATCTACAAACAACTCTTTTTAAATAAAACATTGTCTTATCTTATGTTCAAGAAGCCTAACCCTGATAGAAAATAGGAATTTTTAAAAGTGTATGAGGAAAAATAAATAAAAGTGTATTGGAAAATATTAAATTTTCTTCTTTCAGTACTAAGAAACATTTCTTGCCATAAACCATATCTTTTAAAAAATTTAACTTAGAAACTAACCTTGTAAAAAGTTTTTCAGAAGTTTGGCATATTACTTTAAAGACATAAAAGCATGGAAATGCTAATGGAAATATTCTTTCTTAAAAATAAGAAACAAAGAAACAGAAGCTTATTTTTCTTGCACTCTTAGTGTTTAAATGGCACAAATGGAGAAAATATTATGTTGGGGATATTTTCACAGCTGGAAAAAATAACTAAAATTTAAATGTTTAATGCAATCATTATTAAAAAAAAGAAAAGCCCTAAACATTTCATTACTGACGAAAAAGAAAGGAATTTTTTTTTTAAATCATATTATACTGTGGGCTAACAAATGTTGTGAGTTTACAAGATTGAGTCTCTTCTCTGCCATTCCTATTTCTATGATTTCAGTGAATGTTGAAGCACTTCTAACCTTCAGTTTCTCAGGCATAAAATAAGAATCCTCACTCTCCTGCCTCTCTCTGCAATCATCTCAAAAGGAACTATCTTTTCAATGAAAAGCAGAAAAGTGGCCTCTCTCACTAAAGTGCTTACTTTTATTCAGTGACACAGATCACTAACATGTAACCCCTAGATTCTAAATGGACCTTAAAAGTCCCAAAATTGCTATTTCAGAAACTGTTCTCAACCAAAGCAGCATTTACAGATAGAAACATCTACACCAACACTCCCCTTTATGAATTCACTGCAGACATGATTAAATGATAACAAATGTTTTTTGTTGTTGCTGTTGTTTGTGTTTGTTTTTGTTTTTGTTTTTTGTTTTTTCCCTAAGCTCAGAAACAGGTCCTTGTCTCAATTCCCAGCTCTCATTCCTGGCCACACAAATGGGTGTCACCATTTTCCAGTCCTACCCAAACCATAGTGCTGGAGCTTCCTATCTCATTCTACATCTAACTCTCCAAAAGGTGTGCCTTCTTTATTTTTTTGTTCAGAGGTGGCATGGTGGAAGTGAATAGGAAAACTTAGATGTGTCCTAGATCATTAAGAAGAGTATCTGAACAAGGCAGTTCTAAAGGACTGCAAGAAAGTGTTGGAACATGAGGAAATATGCAACACCAATAAAAGGTAAGCGAATGGTTACAGATGCTGATGTGGCTTCCTCATATAGCCAACATCATTGTACTCAAATGGTGAAGGGTGACCTTCAAGTTTCCTTAACTGGCAACCACAGACTCAGTGGTTTGTTATCTCTATATTCTGGAATCCCCAAACATCCCACATCCACTCCCAAGCTCAGGAGCCCTCTTCTCTAGGATCCCAACCTTCCGAATTGACTTTTATGTACTTTTCTCTAGTAGCTGGTGGGAGGAATAACAGGCAGCATTTTTCTTAATTCTTCTTCTAATTCTTATAACAACAACAACAAAAATCCTTTTTAAATTCTCAAGTCTTAGAAGTAAAAAAAAAAAAAAGCTGAATATTGACTTTTCTTGTCTGTACTATAAAAATGTTAATTTCTGTTCAAACATGCTCAATCTTCTAAAAAAGTAAAGATTGACCTCAAGGAGTATGGAACAAAAAAAATATATATTTGTGTGTGTGTGTATCTATCTATGTATCTATCTATATATATAGAGAGAGAATGAGAGAAGGAAGGGGAGGGAAAAAGAGATTACTCTTATAATCAATAGAAATTAACTGCCAAATGAAACATATTTGTTACTCCTGGTCTGTAGAATTAATACTCTATTTTTATAGTAGTGTGCCTTATTTGACATCAGTATCTTTTCCTGCAATTTCTCAGAACTTGCCTGTTTTGAAATACTCTTCTCACAGTCTTATATGTCTGGTGAATTCATGTTCACCTTCAAATCCTGAAGTTAAATAACATCGTGTCTGTGAAATCTTCCTCGATTCTGCCGTAAGATTTTATCTCCTCTTTAGTATCTCTCTATAACTTGTATCCACATCTATGCACTATATGTGTTAATATAATTAAATGCCAATTACTTGTTTGCTTGTTTATCTCCTCTACTTGTCTGTGAGGTCTTTAACTGTATACATTTGTTTTATTCATCAGTGCTTTGCAGGGTGCCTGACACACTGGAAATATTTGATGTTTGTTTAACATTCAAGGTCTATTAAATGTTAAATGAATCTTTTGAACATTTTTTTTAGTTATATACCTTTTCTTTAAATAGACTTTTTATTTATTGCATTAAAACTTCACTTTTTTAGAGTAGTTTTAGGTTTAGAGCAAAATCGAGGGGAAGTTCTAGAGATTTCCCATATAGCCTCATCTCCACACATGCACCGCCTTGCCATTTGTCAATATTCTCCACCTAAATGGTCCATTTGTCACAACTGATGAACCTACATTGATATGTCATAATCACCCAAGTTTCACAGTATACATTAGGAATCACTCTTGGTATTGTATATTTCTGTGGGTTTGGACAAATATATAATGGCATGTATCCATCACTGGAGTATCATACAGAGTATTTTCAGTGCCCTAAAAATCCTTTGTGCTCCACCTATTCATCCCTCCTCCCTCCCAACCCCAACAACTACTGATTTTTTTATTGTCTTCATAGTTTGACCTCTCCAGAATGTCATCTAGTGGAAATCATAGACAATATAGCCTTTTTAGATTGACTTCTTTCTCTTAGTAATATGCATTTAAGTTTCTTCCAGGCCTTTTTGATCACTTCATTTTCATACAATTGCATTCAAAGAAATAGATTCTTCAATGATTTAAATCTATTGTTGAATCATGGAGCTAAAAAGTAGTTAAACTAGGATTCATGCCTAGATTATCTCCAATCCATGCCAGGTTTGTCATCTTCCTATTATAGCTTGTTTCTTCCCTATGTTGTTTCTATTTATTTCCAGTATCTTCTTTATATTTAATATTTAGGTGTCAAATTTTCAAGTGGTCTTATATAGATATGGGGATTTTTAAGAAGGACCATATTTGTATTTCATAGACTATTCAATAAACTATTAGACATACAAGGGTAGGTAGTAGTTGTCCTTTTCCCTCCTCTTTTAGAAGGAATTTGCTGTCTAGCATGAAATATGGCAGATAATTAAGTCTTTAATACATTTTTTTCAATAAATGAATAATCAAATGAACAGATGGATGGACATCATTTGTAAGGAGCATGAATGTCACTTCCATGTATAACTGATGTCTATTAGTGGGGAGGGTTAAAGCTAAATATTTGTAATGCTACTTTCATTCCCATCTTCTAACTATTATCATCAGACATATGATCATGGACACAGATTTTCATTTTTTAATACATAAAGTAAGGAAAAGGGTGTGTCACACTCCTCTTAAAAAAAGTATGCCATCCTTCAAAAATAAAAACAAAACATTTGAAGAGTCAACTAGTCCAAAATTTGGTGAACAGAAAGTAGGATTTAGCAACAATATATTAAACACTTGTGCTGATGAAAAGATGGCCTTTGAAATAGCTTTTTGTATTCATATTTAGATAAGAGAAACAGAGCAATTTAACAACTTGCTTATGTCACAGAGTGAATAAGGGAATGAAGCAGGATTGGAATGGAGATCTATTTGACTATTTCCTTATGGAGTGCAAATTAGCAGGAATTTTAAAGTACACAGTGCAAACTGGTGAATAACTCTAAAATGTTAAGCAGGTTTCTTTACTGCTAGACTTCTTGGCAACTTTGACATGCTAAAATGTGTTGTACATTTCCATTAGGAAGATAATGCATTATATTTATAAAAACACATTTTTTTGACCATGGTTATGAGGAACAGAAGTAGAAAAATGTTCACTTTTAGCCCAGAAGGCTGACCTAAAACCTGCATAGTTCCGATAAGGATCAAATATGTGCTGGTTGTTACATTCTTAAAGGGTCTCATGACTGCCTCTATATCTCACCAATAGTTTATATCAAACTGAATGATAAGCACCAGAGAAATCTTGCAAAAGTAGTTTTATGAGTGGAAATTCCTCTTAAGACTCTAGCAAATTACATTAACTTAGCCAAATTTTGTAGAATGCTCTAGAGTTTATGAAGCTCAGTATTATTTCATTTTGTCTTCACCAAAACTCTGTGAGGTCACAATTATTTTATCCTCATTTTATAGATGAGAAAACTGAGTCCTAAAAATCACCTTTGAAACTTCTGGGTTTCTCTTGGTTTCACATAAGCAGTGAATAATGAAGTGTTAACTCAAGTGCAATTGTTCAAATTGTAGTACTTCCAAATTATCATATCAGTTCTCTTCTCTCAAACCATGTACTTTCTACCTTCTGGAGTGGCTAGAGAACATGCCCCAAGGTTTTCTTCCAATTCAAGGAGAAAACCAGAGCAACTTTCTCCTGGCATTTTATCTTTTCTCTTCAAACTCTGCCCATCCTAATTTTTCTTTTTTCATTTCTTCTCCTTCCTTTTTATTTTAGTTTTGCATATTTTCCAAAACCTGTAGATATGCCCAAATTGCTGTATTATCTTTTCACGTGTAACTGGCTTCCCTTTTGTCAACACTGGAGTTACTGGCCCATGGATTTTTCATGACATGGCTGAAGAAAGTTTCTTTCAGTGCTTGAGAGATGTTTGGTTTTTGTTTCTCACAGGTTGACTATTAAATTTGTACCATACATTTATCAGGGATGCTCTAAATGGTACTAAAGCTGACAGGGAACAAGCAGGGGCTGACAGCTTCACTCTAGTTACAGCTGATTAAAGGCTGCAGAGGCCTGAGGGCCCAGTTTCTAAAAGAGGACCACTAAAACTCAGGTGAACAATTCCAGTCTGTGCATTTTACTCTGGCTACGGTGGAAATGTCAGGATCTTGCACTGGTATAAAGGGCTGTACGAATGAAAGCCAGTACTTTAATAGCGTTTACTACAAGACAAATGCATAGTTTGATTGGAAAATAAAATAAATGCACATCCCAATGTGCCCAAATGCAGGTGTGCTATGTTCACAAACACAAAGATTGCATAAAAACGTGCAGACATGCCCACATTTCTTTTCTTTTTTTTTTTTTTTTAAGATTTATTTATTTACTTGAAAGAGCGAGAATGAGAGAATGAGAGAAAGAGTACATGAGAGCAGGGAGGGTTAGAGGGAGAAGCAGGCTCCTCGCCGAGCAGGGAGGGAGCCCGATGCGGGACTCGATCCAGGGACTCCAGGATCATGACCTGAGCCGAAGGCAGTCACTTAACCAACTGAGCCACCCAGGCGCCGACATGCTGGCATTTCTAATGATGCCCCTTAATGATTATTACCAACTATTATGATGCTAAGTAATTGGTGCACATGTTTACATAATAACGTTAGACCTTACATTTGCATAGCACCTTTAAATCCCCAAAATGTTTTCACATCTGTTATCTCACATGATCTTACATAATAATTGCTCAAGCTCAAGAGAGGAATCAGTACCCCAGTTTTACAGATGAGGAAATTAGAATACCTGAAGTTTAGGTAGTGAGTCTAAGAGCCATTGCATGGCAGAACTGGCATTTAATTATTTCAACTTCCTTCTCTTGATCCTTCTGTAAATCTAGTGCCTCCATATTTAATAATTGTAGATTTAGGTCATTTTCTGAAAACATTTGTCGTATTACAGAAGCTACTTTGTTTATAACCGTGTATGTCAAACAAATTCTCTGTTTATGTGCAGATGACATTATAAGATTCCAAGTTCTTTGAGAGCAGGGACCTATGTTCCTATTTATCTTCGTATTCTCACTTCTTGGTACAAACACACTTAGTAACTACTTGTTGAATTGAACTAAATGAAGGATTTCTTAAAAAGAAGGTAATAATATCAAACACTACTTTGCAAAATGAGATTAAATAACCTAATGAATTGACAAGTTAAAACCAGAGGACATTATTAAGAAAATTGTAAGACAACCTATAGAATTGTAAAAAATATTTGCAAATCTATATTTGACAATATTTGAATATCCAGAATCTATAAAAGATTCCCAAAACTCATCCACAAAAAGCCAAAAAAATTAAATGGGCAAAAGACTTGACATTGCTCCAAAGACATATAAATGGCCATAAGCATATGAAAAGATGTTTGGTATCATTAGTCAATAGGGAAATGCAAATCAGAATTATAGTAAGATATCACTTCACATACTAGGATGGTTATAGTAAGAAAGAGAGAGAGAGAAGACAAAGGAAAAAGGAAAGAAAAGAAAAAAATATTTGTGAGGATGTAGACAAATTAGAACACTCTTCTATTGCTGGTTGGAATATATTTTCCCCACAATAAAAAAAAAAAAAAAAATCTGAGTGAAGTATTATCATACCTGTGATCTCACAATTGATCCGAAACCGTTTGTTAAAATAAATAAGTGATAAAAATAAATAAATTTCAATTTAATTGTCCTGATAGGCTCATCATGTCTAACACCTTAGCTTATTTACTAATTTCCCCAAAAAGGGAATAAAGAGGTATGTTTGGATGACAAAGGATTTAGAGGGGAAAAATGAAAGATAACTTTTATAGGAGTTTTTATTGCTCAAAATATATTTCAAATATAATTATTCATGTTCACGGAGTAGGCATCCATATTTTTTTTATAAAAATAATGCAAAATAATAAGAATTAGAATTTGCAGTAAAACACATTATGGAAACAAAGCAGTTTTTTAATTTTCTTAAGTAAGGTGAAAACTCACAAGATCAAATTTATACAATAAGAAAGCTAAACAAAACAAATCTCTTAATTATTTTTGGCATTTATTTACTAAAATTCTTTATGTACCTCATTTTTATCTTTATAGTGAATTTCCCACTTTTCTACTACAGAACATTCTCAAGTAAAACACATTATGTCTGTGTAGTTAAACAATGGGCCTATTTATGATAGGCATTTAAATGTTACTCTCTTTACCAGTTCCCTTATTTGGGGTGATACATTTATCTTATTAAATCTATAACTTATTTTTTAAAATGCTCAATTTAGTTAATCCAATGGGAGTAATCAGGCAAATATAATTTCATGACACCAGACTGGTTAATTTATTTCTAAATTTTAAATCAGTTACTTTATGCAGTTTAGGAAACCATTTTAATAAAAAACTTTTAATTTTAGATACATATTTCATTCAACATTTGTATTATTCTAGTAATCAGTTGTGTTTCTGGTTCCCTGTGTAATGTTGCCATTGTGTAAATTCCTCTATATGAAGAGATTTCTAGTGAATACGGGATAGTTCGTCACTCTTATTTTTTTTTCTTTTCAGGGATTCTGGCAGATTTTTCTGTGCCAATTCATGTGAGCCAAGATTTAAAATTTTTGAATACATTGTTTCTTCAATTGGTGGTTATTTTGCAATACTAAGGTACCTTGCGTTTGCATTTATGCATTAATAGTGGAAATGTAGTTTGTGTAGTTTCTCTCAGGTTGATTTTATTTGGGATGTGCCATTTGACCATGTTCTTCTGAGATGTTCATAATTTCTAAATGTTCATGCAAGGTGTGGATTTTTAGACGTTTTTGCTAAAATCGTTAGAGTTTTTCTTTTTCTTTTCCTTTTTTTCCTTTTTATTATTTTAACCAGGAGCTTTTCATTAAACTATCCCACCACATTTTCCCCTTTAAATCTCAGCCTTCATTTATTAACACCTAAGGCGTGATTCTCAAAAATGCTGATAAAAACTCCACACATAATCCTTAGAAGAGCTTAGCTTAATACAGTACTTATAAAACACGTTTGAAAAAATAAATTATTGCTTGTGGTTTGAGAATAACGTCAACTGTACCTATAATATGTCAAAGAAAAATAAGTTGTGATTTTCCTTTATATTTAATTTTGAGCTTATTACAAAATTTATTTAAACTGTTTCATTATTTGAGTTTTAATAATAAGTCTGAAGAAAGTATAACCAGGGCATTTTAATGTACATACTAAGGAATTATATTTCAAAATGCAATTTATTAAAGAAAAAATGCAATTTACTAAAGAAATTCACTAAGATTTTCAAAAACATTTTGAGGAATTTCTGTCTAAGCTTTTTTCTTAGAATATAAACATCGATGCTTACATATTATAGATAAGTATTTTTACAAAACTGGGATCATACATAAATTGCTTTGAGATAATGCTTTTCCCACTTTATAATTTATTATTTATGTATTTACTGTTAATAAGTGGTTTTGGGAAACATGACTCTCTGGTTTTTTTTAATTACCCGAAGTCTCCGAGACTCTGTTTTCACCACTAAAAAGTAGGTCTCACAATCGCTTCTTCAGAGGCAGATATGTGTTGGAGAGGACATTCCAGCAACCACAGGACTCATCTGGGGAACACAACCCCATGTCTCTTCCTTTATGCAGTTGTTACAGGCCATCACATGGATGGGGACCAACCCTGAAGGAATTGGTGAGGGACTGCATCTGCAAAACCAAGTCCCATGTCCAACGTCCACACAAATGTAATCTTGAAAAAAACTTCTGACATATGACAAAATCCATAGCTACTTTACTACAGACTTTTACTATTGCAGTTAAAAAAAATCAGTTTCCTGGGGCACCTTGGTGGCTCAGTCGGTTAAGGGTCTGACTCTTGATTTAGGCTTAGGTCATGATCTCAGGGTTGTGAGATTGAGCCCCCTGTTGTGCTCTGTGCTGGTCATGGAACCTGCTTAAGATTCTCTCTGCTCCTCCACCCCCCGCAGGAGCACTCTCTCTCTCAAAAAAAAAAAAAAAAAAAAAGTTTCCTTAAAAGCAAAAAGTTTCAAAGTACTTGTTCAATTATTCCATTTCACTTATTTTAATTCATTTATTCATTCACTTGTTCAATTAATATTTGTCAAGTGCAAATTTTGTACCAGATTCTCTTTTAGGTATTTGTGCAAACAAACAGGAAGAGGATGCTTACCATGATTTCACGATCTAGTGGGGAGTAGGCTAGGAAATACTAGGATGTGGACTTTAGTGTTTACAAATTGCTTTATGAAGACAAAGAATTGATTCCTCTAAAGAGTAATGGATAGTTTCTTCATAGAAGTGATATTTAATGTGTGCCTCATCAAGCTCAATAGGGTTTTGACCAGTAGAGATGGATGAGAAGTGCATTCTGGGTAGAGGGCTTGGAATGCACAAAGGCCTTGAGAAGTGAAAGCACCTAGGGCATTTTGTGAACATAAAAAAAATGATATGGTAAGAGCACAGGAAACTATAAAGGTAAGGATATCAGGCTGGAAATCTACTGCAGGTACAGTTCAAAAAGAGAATGTGTAGTTTTACAAATACAGCTAACTCTTGAGCGTTTGCCCTTAAGCTCGTTTCACTCATTATATATTCTTGCACAAACTAGAAAGCCTAATGAACACTCATATTCACCCAAAGTAAGCTGTTACTATCCACAGAAGCAAGTTCTAGGAACCTGAAGCTTTTTACTTAAGAGACAAAATGTTTTCTCCTTCCACCTCTTAGATCCAGCCCTACTCTGCCAAAACTGAGTCCCAGCCTTCTATAGAGCTACAGAAGGGCACGAAGCAGAGGATAGTGAACAAAAAAGAATAAATGAGATTAAAGCAAATCCCTAGGGGAGGAGGATGGGGACTAGGAAAGGGACATTTGAACATGAGATAAAGAGATCCAGGATCTAGACCAAACTATACAAGCATCTAGTCACAAGGTTTGCGAAATTTGCGTCACTTCTCAGAGATTGTGTTTCCTTTTCTGAACCAAAAGAGTTGTTGACTTGTTAATCTTAGCTGTTCTTCTAAATACAACATTCTAGGATACAAGAGTTATGATTATGAAAAGAACATTGAAAATCAGGAAAGGTAAATTTCAATCCTTGCCTTGCCTTTAGTTAACTGTGTCTCTTTGAATATCTTCACCAAATTTTATTATTTATAATACAGGTTAACAAGAGCTGTATCTACTCTGAGCCCATATATGTAAACATACTTGGGGAGAATTTCACAGGCTCGGCAAATGCCAATGTTTCTTCCTTTATAGCTTAATTCAATTAAATATAAAATCAGTGTGAAAGTGTGCACCCTATTAGGTCTGGTTGCACCACAGCATGAACAAAATAAGCAGGTTTTGAGAGGCTGAAGTCAAAAGTGATCAAGGTTAATGCAAGATTAATTGGCCATCTCTTCCTAGAAACACTCTACCAAAGATGAACTGCACAACAGCCAGGCGGAAGATAGCATTGCCTCACTAACAGAATGCCCCTCGTGTGCATTCATAACACATCATCAGCACACTTCAGAAGTGATCATAAGCAGGCCCATAAGTTCCAACCATTTAGAAAAATATTTCCATGGCCAGAATCCCTTGCTACTGGGACTAGGTCAACCACTGTTCTGAGCCATCTGATAGCTGCATATAATCTGTCTAGGAATTTTCTCAAGGACAGAGTAAGAAGGCCCCTGCAAGGCGCTGTGGCAGAACAAATCAGTTACTATTTCTTTTGAGCTTCTCAACAAGTCTGAAATGTAGGTCTTACTGTCCCCATTGTATACATGAGAAAATATTGGGTCCCAATAGATAGAAGACTTTTCCAAGTGCATATAACTAACTAACATTGACAAAATCCAGTTCTGTGTAAAGAGAAAGATAAAATATAAGTGGGTGCATGGTTGTGTGTGTGCATGTATACATGTGTGTATGTGTGTGTGCGTGCATTTAACTTCTTGAATGATGGCTGCATAGTAACATCTGTTGGTTGCATGAGGTTAAAATGGATTGAATAAGCATAAATGACCACATTTTTCTCACAAGTCAAAAAGAATGATTTGTTAGCTCTGAAAAGCACTTTTCCCTCTAATAGAATCAATTATATTGAAGATGGAATCCATTTATAAGAAATCTACACACAAATGGCATTTGCCTTGATAATGTCCATACAGTGATATGCAAACCGAACTGGAAAATGTTATTCTAAAAGAAAAAGTGATACAAGTTGTTTTGCAAATTGTTTTCAAAGTACACTCAATGAAGTATCTTCCTTTCCCTTAATAATGATTTCCTACCCAATTACATGTTTCAATATTGCCATTCAAATAGTGGAGTTAGCAGTAGCTAAGTACAGGTCTACATGTCTACTTACTGTCTACTTGTCTTCCTCTCTAGTAATCTAGATTTATGGTACATCTACCCTTCTCCTTCATCTGCAAGGTCCTAGGACATTCAGGTAGCCAATATGCCCTTAAATATGTCTCTAAGGAAATGGTGCTAATTAGTATTGGAATTTACAGCCTTCCATTTTATTGACTTGTCCTACTTTCTTCGATAATTAACTAATGAGTAAAGTAATGAGCTATGTTAGTCAGTCATGCTGTTCAATTAAACGGCAAATCAATTATTGAAAATAGTTTCGGACAGCTCTAACGTTAGCATGATGTGTGCATGGATGTGTGCGTGCATATTGAATGCAAGTGTAATTATGTCCTAGATATTACAAAGTCAGTCTGTGTGAGGATATTATGACTGAAAATGTCCTTTCTGACTGCAGTGCAAATATGATCTGATATCAAAATCCCAATAAGTCATTATTTGTCTATGTCCATTCTACAGTTTGTAATTTTTACTCAGCTGAGACATTGCTGCTTTCTTTGGTTTATGTGAGATACGTTACAAAGCAATGTCTAGTGGATGAGTGTTAAGAGAGATGACAAAGAAATAGGAATCAAGTTTTTCACTTTAAAAAAGTATCGAGGGTAGCGTGGTTGAGATGGAGATGGGTCTAGCTTAGATTTGCCTTTTCCCTTTCAATCTCAGGTCACTCATCGGAAATATTTTCCATTTGTCTTAATTATATTGAGCTTGAAAATTTTCTCTAAAATACGATATATAAATATTTATTGGGCATGAGAGCAGAATTCAGTCTCACGATAGAGTGAGCAGAGGGCACATGCCTGGGCACACAGTACACACATACACACCTAGGAAACTAAAGCCAGTTGGCAGAGTACAGAGAGTCCTTGTAAGTCTCTGCCCTTCTAGTGTCCCTTGAGGACAGGTAAAGAGACCCGGGCTCCTCGCCAGCCATGCTCTCAACCTCTCTGCGTTTCTAATCCTTTCTGCTTTCTGTTTCCCACTCGGTTCTTTAAGAAGCGCCTGTCACCTGTACGTCTTCTCTGTGCATGACCTTAAACTGGTAGTTTGCTTTGGATTTTAGATACAACACCCTATAGTTTTTCCACCTTGACCTAGTGGCAATCCATAACTCAGCATACATAACTGGCTCAGCCTGGTGCATTTTTTAAATCATGGAATGTCTTAGTTAACAATTCCTCAAAGATGTCGGTTACAATACTGTGGACAATTCAGACTCATAATAACCCATCACTATTTTTTAAAAAAGAATCTTTAATCTGAGATCCGTTCCGTTCTTATTTCTTCTTCATGACAGCCAGTGGTCAGCAATATCGTAGAATAATTATTATGTTTTCCTTTAATATCGCTTATACAGCCTGTGATTTTAGAGCTCATAGATTCTTAAGAATATCTTCTTTCAGAGAAAAATTGAGCAAAGCTTTAAATGGTAAGGTTTTTTTTAGCATGAGAGAATGCAGTTTGCACCTTCAATTTGCACCCAAATTCTTTAAAGGTGTAAAGATAGTTTTTATCCCCTAAATTACGGTTTAAAATCTTAACCTTCAAAAGTGATTAGGTCTGTTACACGAACAACAAAGCAAAGCAAAGCAAATCAAAGCCAGGGTCAAAAAAGGCAACATCAAGTTTTCATTTCCAAACAGTTTTAATTCTGTGTCTGTGTTCTTGCCTGAGAGGAGGCAAGGAACACAAACATTCCCATATGAACCAAATTAGAATTTACATATGAATTACATTAGAAATATGAGCTCCATCAAGGAATAATTAGCACTGTCCTGGGTTATGTGAAGGCGAACAAAATTAAATAAGAACAATTTCAAAGCAAGTTTTGTTTTGCCTCTTCGACTAAGCTGGTTTAATCAGTGATAATGACTGAAATAAATCCACTCCATCCATTGTAATGTACAGCCTACCATATTGTGTGAAATGCCATTACCGACTTAGTAAATCATAAAGTCAATGAGAGGACATCACTCAGGGGTCTTTGACATGGTTACTTTGTGCTTCATGCCAAGTGTAAAGGTGGGAGCACTTGATCTAATCAGAGAGCACAGTGAGGGCGAATGTTACAAAAATATTCCGGGGAGACATCCGAAAAGTCAAGGAGACTCTTAGAACACATCATATGTGTTTTGCATTGCATTTGTTGATGTGATTATTGTGATTGTTATCTTATGTTCACAGAGGACAAAGACTGAAATTTCTCTCTGCAAAAATGACAGTGGTACCAAAAGAACAGAGGCATTAAAACACCCAACTGGAATCAACCTGGTGACATCGAAGTGCTTCAGTCACTAAACAGGGCTATGGTTTATGAGTGCCTCCCCTAATGAGCTAAACTCCAGTGACCATAAAACTGAAATATAATTATGACATTAAAGATGCCTATATTTGAACTTAATTATTAATTAATTTAATGAGAGGAGAGAGGTTGTAAAATTGCTAATTAAATGGCTCCGTAAAACTGCAGACGGTGGAGGATTTACCAAATGATGAATCCCACAACAGTATTTTTACTATATCAATATTCTATTAATATACAGTATGCCAGGCGTCCTGGCTAGAACGTGGTTTTTAAGTTGATGTGCAAGGGTGCAGTGTGGAATGACCTAAAATTCCCAATGACAGCAACCTTGAAGATATTTCAGCCCCTCTGTTGAGAGGAGATACGGAGTCTGTTAAATGAACTGAGGAGGTCAGGGCACAATTCCTCTGACAGCAGTTATGGGGAAGTGAAGGGTTTTCGTTGCTGTCCTTGAGCCAATCTCTTAGATCTTGTCGTGGTTAAGAGTGTCAGGATCAACTTGCTTTGTACTAATCAAAGGTGTGGGTTTGTGAGAAGTTTAAATATTCATCCATCCTCAAAAACAGGACAATACCTCATATAATATGCATGTGGAAATGGAATTAAATTGAGATTGCAAATCTTAGCAATCAATGTACTGGAAAGAACAATATACGGATTTTAGCATGAGATAGACTTAGTTTCAAATTCTGGTTCTAGTGATGCTTGGGTGGCTCAGTCGGTTAAGCAAAGGACTCTTGGTTTTGGCTCAGGTCATGATCACAGGGTCCTGGGATTGAGCCCTGCATCAGGCTCTGTGCTCAGCGGGGAGCCTGCTTCAGGGCTCTCTCCCTCTGCTCCTCCCCACCGGTTGCATGTTCTCTCTCTCTCAAAAGTAAATAAATAAGTCTTTTTAAAAAAAATTCTGGTTCTACCCCATATCAGCTAGGTAACCTTGAGGAAGCAGATACACTTCTCTGGGCTTCAGTTTCTTCATCAGTAAAATGGGGTAAAAATTCCTAAAGTCATATGGCTGTTGAGAGGATTGTAATAATAAAATAAGTAATGCACCTAGCACAGTTCTTACTCAGAGGGTGCATAAAACTCTCCGTGTTGAATTAGTACTTGAGAGGAGCAGTTTGTGAGATTTCCACACCACATTGTGTTAGGAAATGGCCCTTTAACCTTAGCACATAGGAAGCAGTATTCAACTGATGGCCGGCTTTAAAAAGGATGAGTCATCACGAGAAAAATGTTCCTATTCATTGTTCAATCTAATGCAGCAGACTTTTTATTGAAGCATTTTTAACCCTACCGGGGTCAAATATGAATAGGAAAAAATAATATTTGAGGACACATTTCAAAGAATAGCTAAATGAAATTCAAGGTAATTAAAAACACAATATGCTAATTGTTCATACAAGCTGAAGATTGGCTTTGTCAATATGCACAGTATAATAAACAGATTTTCTTATAATGAAAATATGATTAAAAATGGATTCAAATTAAGTGCATGATGATGTTTGAATTACTTGACTAAATCCAAAGCCCTTGCTCTTTTTTTTCATCCGGTCTTATTGTACAGCTTTTCCTAGTAAACATGAACTATAATACTTTTAAAAGCCAGTGATAATTATAAAAATAAGAATAATCAATGAATTAAGAAAAATCTACCTAGGAGCACAGGCAAATCTTTTTATTTAATTACAAAATGAATTTAGTAATTGAAAATACTATTGATTATATTTAGAGTAGAAAAATTCAAAAACAACCTTGAAGAACTTGGGCTTACTAAAAATCCATTTATGGATGAGGATCTAAATGTATACATTTCATATTGAACATGACTTCGTTTTGTTTGTTGCTTAAACAACAGAAATTTATTTTCTCATAATATCAGAGTCTAGAAGTCTGAGACTGAGGTGCTGGCAGGAATAGTTTCTTCTGAGGCCTCTGTCTTTGGCTTGTAGGGGGCAGCGTCCTCACTATGTCCTGTGGTCTTCCCTCTGTGTGTGTCTGACTCCTCATTCCCTCTTCTAAGAACACCAGTCATATTGAATCAGGGCCTTCCAGATAGCCTCATTTTTACGTATTTACCACTTAAAAGGCCGTATCTCCAAATACAGTCACATTCTGAGGTCCTGGGGGTTAGGGCTTCAATCCATGAACTTAGGGAAACATAATTCATTCCATCACAATGTATAATACCAAATTTATGATCTTTTCTTAAATATTTGGTATCTCAATTAATAGCACCACCATCCACCTAGTTCCATAAACCAGAAAGCCAAGAGCCATTTTTATACTTTCTTTCCTTCCCCCATTCACCTATCATCACCAACTACTGTTAAATAACCTCTGAAGTACCTCTCTGGGGTCATCACTGTTTTCCACATTTAGCCCTTAGTCTATCCAGTTAAAATGACTGCCCATGGAATAGTCTCCTAATTAATTGTTTTTCCTCCTTCCGTTATTGGCCTTCCCCCCATGATTCAGCACGTAGCAGTCACTGTCATCTCTTCTGAATGAAAATAGGGTCCTCTTACTCTCCCACATAAAAGCATTTGATGGTTTTCCATTGCTCTTAAGACAAAGACCCAACTCTTTAAAGTAGGCCACAAAGCCTCCGTTGGTCCCTGAAGCCCCTGTCTGCTTCTTCAGTCTCAACCCCAACTCCCCACACTTTAAAGTCCAACCTTAATGGTTTCTTTCAACTCCTCCTGAGCCTCTGTATCTTCCTGCCATGGCACACACCTCCCATCTACACCAAGCATTCTCCTCTTGCCTTCCCCACTGCTCTTCCCATTATCTCTGAGCTCTCAGCTCTAATGACATTTCCTCCCCATCCTTTCCTCCCCCACCTACTTGGGTAGGGTCTTTCTATTATGCCGGTGAAAAGGTAAGTTTTCCTTTCTACCTGTCACAATTCTGGAGCCTGGCACCTTGCTGGTTTAAAATAATAGAAGGGGTTTTTATAACTCCAATCAGAAAGGAGATTGGCAATTTTTTCACCCAGGGAGGACCGGAGATGTGCCAGTGGCAGGCTGACCTCTGCAGTGTTGAAAATCTGATTTTTTAGCTAATTAATTTTCTTAGTTGAAGTATAATTGACATATAACTTCATATTAGTTTCAGGTATATAACATAATGATTTGGCATATGTATACACTGTGAAAGGATCACCACAATAAGTCTAGTTACCATCTGTCACCATAAAAAGTTAAGAGAATTTTTTTTTCTTGCAATGCGAAATTTTAAGTTTGACTTTCTTGGCATCTTTCAAATTTGCAGTATAATATTATTGACTATAGTCACTATGGTGTTCATTAGCTCCCCATGATTTATGTGTTTTATGACTCAAAGTTTGCTCCTCTTGATCCCCTTCACCCATTTTGCTCCCCCCCAGTACCCTGCCCCTCTGGCAACCACCCATCTATTCTCTGTATCAATGAGTTTTGTTTTGTTTATTTGTTTTTGTTTTGTTTTTTAGATTCCACATATAAATGAAATCATACAGTATTTGTTTTTCTCTATCTGACATATTTCAATTAGCATAGGTCCACATATGTTGTTGCAAATGCCAGGATTGCATTCTTTTTTTATGGCTTTATCCATTGATGGCATTTATCCATTCTTTATCCATTCCATTGGATGGATGGACGGATGGATGGATGGATGGATAGATAGATAGATGATAGATAGATAGATAGATAGATAGATAGATAGATAGATGATAGACAGATGGATAGATAGATGATAGATAGATAGATGATAGATAGGTAGATAGATAGATAGATAGATAGATAGATAGATAGATAGATAGATAGATAGATGATAATAGATAGATAGTCCAACCACATCTTCTTTATTCATTCATTCATTGATGGACACTTAGGTTGTTTCCATATCTTTGCTATTATAAATAATACTGCAATGAACATAGGGGTGCATATATCCTTTCAAATGAATGTTTTGGGTTTTTTTTCGATACATACCCCAGAGTGGAATTGCTGGATCATATGGTAGTTGTACTTTAATTTTTTGAAGAACCTCCATACTGTTTTCCACAGTGGCTGCACCAATTTACATTCCCACCAACAGTACATGAGGTTCCCTTTTCTCCACATTCTTGCCAACACTTATTATTTTTGATCTTTTGGATACTAGCTTTTCTGACAGAAAAGGTGATATCTTACTGTGAGGTGATATCTTACTGTGGTTTTGATTTGCATTTCCCTGATGATGAGTGATGCCAACATGTTTTCATGTGTCTGTTGGCCATCCGTATGTCTTCTTGGAAAATGTCTATTCAGAGCCTCTGCCCATTTTTTAATTTATTTTATTTTATTTATTTATTTATTTATTTATTTATTTATTTATTTATTTATTTATTTATTTATTTTTAAAGATTTTATCCATTTATTTGAGAGAGAGAGTGAGAGAGAGAAAGAGCACAAGAGTGGGGAGCGGGAGAGGGAGAAGCAGACTCCCTGCTGAGCAGGGAGCCCGATGCGGGACTCAATCCCGGGACTCCAGGATCATGACCTGAGCCGAAGGCAGTCGCTTAACCAACTGAGCCACCCAGGCACCCATCTGCCCATTTTTTAATTGGATTTTTTATTGTTATATGAGTTTTAAAAAATATTTTGGATATGTACCCTTTATCAGATATATGATTTGCAAATATCTTTTCTCATTCAGTAGATGGTCTTTTTTTTTTTTTTTTTTTGATAATTTCCGTCACTGTGCAGAAGCTTTTTAGTTTGATGTAGTCCCATTTGTTTATTTTTGCTTTTGTTGCTGTTGCCTTTGGAGTCAGAGCCAAAAAATATTGCCAAAACCAACGTCAAGGAACTTACTACCTATATTTTCTTCTAAGGGTTTTACATTCAAGATATTAATTCATTATGAGTTAGTTTTGTATATGGTGTAAATAGTGGTCAATTTTCATTCTTTTGCAGGTGGCTGTGCAGTTTTCCCAATACCACTTATTGAAGAGACTGTCCTTTCTCCCTCATATATCCTTGCCTTCTTTGTCATAAATTTGGGTTTGTTTCTGGGCACTCTATTCTGTTCCATGGATCTATGTGTCTGATTTTATGCCAATACTATATTGTCTATAGTTTGCAGTCAGAAAGCATGATATTATTAGTGTTGTTCTTCTTTCTCAAGATTGTTTTGGATGTTTGGGATCTTTTGTGTTTCTATACAAGTTTTAGGATGGTTTGTTCTAATCCTATAAGGAATGCCATTGGGATTTTGATAGGGATTGCACTGAATCTATAGATTTCTTTGGGTAATATGAACATTTTAACAATATTCATTCTTTTAATTCATGAGCACAGATACATTTCCATTTATTTGTGTCTTCTTCAATTTCTTTTGTCAATGTCTTTGTATAGGTCTTGCGTCTTCTTGGTTAAATTTATTCCTAGGTATGTTATTGTTTTTGGTGCTGTTGTAAATGGGATTGTTTACTTAATTTCTCTTTTTGATAGTTTGTTGTTAGTGTATCAAAATACAGCACATTTTTTATATTGATTTTGAACCCTTCAACTTTACTGAACACATTTTTTTAGTTCTAACAGGTTTTGATGGCATCTTTAGGATTTTCTACATATAAAATCATGTAAATTGCAAATAGCAACAGTTTTACTTATTCTTTTCCAGTTTGGATCCCTTTTATTTATTTATTTATTTTTTCTGCCTAATTGCTCTGGCTAGGACTTCCAATACTACGTTGAATAAAAATGGTGAGTGGGCATTCTTGTTTTGTTCTGGAACTTAAATAAAAAGCTTTCAGCTTTTGGCAGTCCAGTATGATCATAGCTGTAGGCTTGTTATTCATGAGGTATATTTTGTCTACACCAATTTTGTGAAGAGTTTTTATCATAAATGAATGTTGAATTTTGTCAAATGCTTTTTTGCGTCTATTGGAATGACTATATTATTTTTATCTTTCATTTTGTTATTGTGGTGTATCGTTGATTAATTTGTAGTTGTTGAACTACCCTTGCATCCCTAGAATAAATTTCACTTGATTGTAGTGTGTAATTTTTAAAATGTATTGTTGAATTCAGTTTGCTGTTATTTTGTTATGGATTTTTGCATCTGTGTTCATCTGGGACTTGGGCTGGAATTTTCTTTTTTGTGTGGTGTCCTTTTTGGTTATCAGAGTAGTTATGGCCTTGTAAAATGATTTTGGAGCATTCTTTCCTCTTCAGTTTTTTCAACGAGTTTGAGAAAGATTGTATTAAATTTTCTTTGAATATTTATGAGAATTCACCAGTGAAGCCATCTGGCCCTGGACTTTTGTTTCTTGAGGGCTTTTTGATTACTGATTCAGTCTTCTTACTAGTAATCATTTGTTTAGATTTTCTATTTCTTCATGATTTAGTTTTAGAAGATCATATGTTTCTAAGAATTTATCTATTTCTTCTAGGTTGTCGAATTTGATGACATGCAATTATTCAGAGTAGTGTCTATAATCCTTTGTATTTCTTTTGTATCAATTATAACTTCCTCTCTTCAATTTCTGATCATATTTGAACCCTCTCTTATTTTTCTTAGTGAGTCTAGCTGAAGGTTTGTCAAATTTGTTGAACTTTTCAAAGAACCACACTTATTTTCATTCATCTTTTCATTGTCTTTTTGTCTCTATTTCTTTTATTTCCATCTGATCTATATTGTTTCTTTCTTTCTACTAACATTGGGATTCATTTGTATCTCTTTTTATCGTTTCTTTAGGTGCAAAGTGAGATTGTTTACTAAAGATTTTTCTTGTGTTTTTTTGGTTTTGTTTTTGTTTTTTGGTAGGCCTGTATTGCTATAAACTTCCCTCTTAGAACAGCTTTTGCTGCCTAAGGTTTTGGTATATTGTATTCCCATTTTTATTTATCTTAAAGTATTTTTTAATTTCTCCTTTTATTTCTTTGTTGACCCATTGGTCGCACACTGTTTAGTCTCTACATGTTTGTGTTTTTTCCATTTATGTTCTTATAATTGATTACTAATTCCATACCACTGTGGTCAGAAAAGATGCTTAATATGATTTCAATCTTCTTAAATTTATTGAAACTTGTTTCGCAGTTGAGCATATAATCTTGCTACAGAATGTTCCATGTGCACCCTGCTGTTTTCAGATGGAATATTCTATATACATCTGTAAAGTTTATCTAGGCTAATATCTCATTTAAGGCTGGTGTTTCCTTATTGATTTTCTGTGTTGATGATCTATCCATTGATGTAAGTAGGGTGCTAAAGATCTCTACTATTTTTGTATTGTTGTCCATTTCTCTCTTTAGATCTGGTAATATTTCTTTTATATATTTACATGCTCTGATTGTGAGTGCATAAATATTTACAAATGTTATATATTCTTGCTGGATTGACCTCTTTATCATTTTGTAATGCCCATCTTTATCCTTTATTGCAGTTTTTGTTTTAAAGTTGATTCTAAGGATAGCTACCCTAGTTTTCTTTTGGGTTCCATTTGCATAAAACATCTCTTCCATCTCTTTACTTTTAGTTTCTGTGTGTTGTGACATCTGAAGTAAGTCTCTTGTAGGCAGCATAGAGATGCATCTTGGTTTTTGTTTGTTTTTGTTTTGTTTTGTTTTGAAGTCCATTTACTAACTCTGATTTTTGATTGGATAATTTAGTCCATTTACATTCAAAGTAATTATTGATAGGTATGTATCTATTGCCCTTTTGTTAATTGTTTCCTGTTTTTTGTTTGTTTGTTTTTGTTTTTTGTCCCTCTGTTTCTTCTTCTCTTATTCTCTTTCCTTGTGGTTTAATGACTTTCTTTAATGTTCTGTTTATATTCCTTTCTCATTATTTTTTTGTGTATCTACTAGGGTGTTGCTTTGTGGTTACCATCAGGCTCAGGTATAACAGCTTCTCTTTTTCTCTCTCTCTCAAGTTGTTATTTACTTAAGTATGAATGCATTTAAAACTCTAAATTTTTATTTTCTCCTCTCAGTTTTATGCTGTTGATGTAATATTTTACAACTTTTATTTTGTGTATCCTGTAACTGATTATCATAGTTATTTTTACTGCTTTCCCCTTTTAACCTTCATACTAGCTGTATAATTGATTAATCCACTACCCTTGTTGTATGTTGACCTTTACTAGTGAGAATTTTACTCTTACATATTTCCTTCTTACTAATCAGGGTCCTTTCTTTTTTGGCTTAAAGTAGTCCCTTTGGTATTTCTTGTAGTATCAGTTTAGTTTTTGTTTGTCTAGAAAGCTCTTTATGTCTTTTTCAATTCTGAATGATAATCTTGCTGGGTAGAGTATTCTTGGTTGCAAGGTTTTTCCTTTCAGCACTTTGAATATGTCCTGCCACTGTCTTCTGAGTTGCAAAGTTTCTCCTGAGAAATCAGCCCTATGAGGGTCCCCTTGCACATAATTGTTTTTCTCTTGCTGCTTTTAAGAGTCTCTCTTTATCTTTAACTTTTGATATTTTTAATTATGTGTCTTGGTGTATGTCTCTTTGGGTTCATCTTATTTTGAACTTCCTGGACTTTCCTGGCTCTGGGTGTTTGTTTTCTTCTCCAAATGGAAGTCTCTAGGAATACTTTCTTCAAATTAATGTGAATGCTGTTCTGCTTGATATTGTCCTATAGGTCTCTTAAGCTATCTTCATTTTTTAAAATTCTTTTTTCCTTCTTTGCTGCTCTGTTTGGGTAACTTTCACTTTCTTGTCTTCCAAATCACTGATTCTTCCTCCTGATTAATCTAGTCTGTGGTTGAACCTCTATAGTGTATTTTTCAGTTTAGTTTTATATTCTTAACTCATGACTTCTGTTTGGTCCTCTCTCATTTTTTTTTCTATCTCTTTGTTGAAGTTTTTGTTATGTTTATCCATTCTTCTGAGTTTGGTGAGCATCTTAACTACCATTACTTTGAACTCTTTATCAGGTAACTTACTTGTCTCCAGTTTATTAAGTTCCCCCACCCCACTACCTTTGTGTTTTATATCTTGTTCTTTTGTTTGGAACATAGTTCTCAGTCTTCTCATTTTGCTTGACTTTCTCTTTGTTTCTATATGTTAGACAGCATAGCTATCTTTTTCAGTTTTGAAGGTGTGTCCTTGTGAGGAGATGAAACTTACTATTTAACCTTTATTTATCTCTTGGTTGTCTCTTGAACCTTTGTGATTGTCTAGGCAGCCTGATTTGTTCAATTGTTCTTGGTAGGTCCCACTTGTCAAGGGAGTGCCACATCCTCGACATGTTCCAAAGGGAGGGATCTTAGCTCCTAGTTTCAGGCTGGGTGGAAGCTAAACCCTCAGGTAGTAGCTTTTAAGGTATGCAAATATATAATCCTATGGGACTGCAATCCTAAACCATGCTGGTCTCCAGGCCAAACCATCTGGAGGTGTCCCTTTGGTGACAACTGCCAAAATTAGGGCTCCAGATGAGTATATGAGCTCCTCTCTGAGAGATATTGGAAAGCTGTAGCAAGGTCAAGGGAGAGTGCAAAGATTGCATTCCCCAGCCTACATTCCCTTAGAGCACTTCCAGAGGCTCTACATGTGTGGTCATTCTGAAGCATGCCCTTCAGGCAGAAGCTGGAATACAAATAATTTAACAGGCTTTTTTCACAGGAAGACTGGAGTATATTTTGTTCTGTCTGTTCAGTGCCTTGGTGGTAGTAGACTACCAAGAACTATTTCTCTAATTGTTTCAAACTTTTGGGGTCCATAAATGCAATCATCTCTGGCCTCCAGAGCCAGGCATTCAAGGGGCATCCCCTATATGGGCTGCACATGCCTGCCACCTTTGGTGGGGCCACAGGAGGTGGGAAGGGGCAAGGCTGTGGGTGTGATGCAGGGATGGTACATACCCACAAGCACTGTCAGGTGAGAGAAAGAGTGTGGGAAAATGGTGCTCACTTGCTTTGGTCCTAGTTAGACAGAGGGAGAAGATAAAAATGATATCCACTAGAGTCTCCATCCTCAGAGAGAGCCCTAATAGGCACCTGTCTCTCTGGCAGATGCTAAGATTAGCAAATGAGTCTCCTTCACATGGGATCTATGTGCTTTTCAAACCACTGCTTTTGTACTGAGTCAAAGGGTAAGTGAATCTGTGTACAAGCCATTTAAGAGTAGAACCCTGCTCCCTACAGCTCCGTGGTTCTCCTGGATGTAAGCCCCATTGGTTTTCTTTTTTTCTTTTCTTTTTTTTTTTTTTAAAGATTTTATTTATTTATTTGACAGAGAGATAGACAGAAGAGCACAAGCAGAGGGAGTGGCAGAGGGAGAGGGAGAAGCAGGCTCTGCACTGAGCAGGGAACCCGATGCGGGACTCAATCCCAGGACCCTGAGATCATGACCTGAGCTGAAGGCAGACGCTTAACCATCTGAGCCACCCAGGCGCCCCAACCCCATTGGTTTTCAAAGGCAGACATGTTGGGGGCTCATCTCTCTGGTGTAGGTTTCCATGGTTGAGGTGCCTGATGTGGTGAATAAAATGCTCCTCAGGCTCCTACTTTGTGAGATCCCTCCTGTTTGTGGGTCATCATGCCAGGGGTGGTGTTTTTGGTAAGACTGACTCTTTGCCTCTCTTATCCATCTTGATGGAGCCCTTTTATCCTTTGCTGTGGAGTAGCAGTTCAGCTAGTTTTTAGGTCTTTTTCAGAGGGAGTTATTTCATACATAGTTATAGATTTGTTGTGTCCCTGGGAGGATATGATTTTAAGATATTCCTATGCTGCCATATTGAATTGCCTTACATCAAGTATGTTTTAGAGGTCTGCTTATGATTGTATGATATCCTGGTTCTCAGAGTGGACTTATGATTAGAATGAAAGTCTGAAAAGATTAATTAGCTAATCTTGGATTAGAAAATGTCAAACTAATTGAACAAAGGAAATAATTCAACTCATCAGTCAAATCCCAGACTGTTATCATATAGCACAAGATGATATAGCAAACCTTAATATGGCATAATTATAGTTGGACATTGTCACAGTAAAAACTTCCAAGGCAGGGGAGAGCCATTTTTTTTTTTTAAAGTTTGGAATAAGTGGAGAGATTTATGATGACAAAAATCAGTGAAGTAGTATCAAGGTTGTGATTAGAGAAAATATTATAAATAACTAGGGTTACACATAGTGTTTTAGTCTTTCAACTTCCCACACACATGTGCATGTACGTGAACACACATGTATACACCCACGCAGATATACAAATAATGGGTAGTGGAGGAATGTGAATGTCAGAGTAGTGAAAATTTATTCTAAGTACAAAAGTACAAGAAGGGACAATCATTTTCCTTATTAATAAAAAAATTTTTAATGAAAGTACTTGATGAATTATAAAGGCTAGGTGAATATAAACTATTGTTATCACCACTAGCTCAGTTAACCTTAATATTATATCCTTTTGTGTCACCAACTGAGCCTGTGTATCCTCAAAAGTAGATGAATAAGCTCTCTCCATTCTATGACAAATACTGGTAAGTATAATGAATATGCCTTTGAAGACAATATTTGTTATATTCATAATAAAGAGGAATAGGAAAAAGGAAATTCCTTAAATGACTAAAAGTCCTTTCCCACTCCTTGGAGTTATATACCTAAGGCATAGTTTCCTTCTGGGTTTCCATTGGAGGGACCCCAGAAGGTCCTCACCTAACCACCTCAAGATGATGGAAAGCATGGACCCCATAGTGTGCTGAGAATCACTAGCAATATCCCTCACTCTTACCCTTAACAACGTCCCTATGGCTCCTGCTCTTCTGCTCACTGCTTTACTCCTTCCACCTGCCATCACCAGGGTGCCACAAGGAAAATGAATCCTGCTGTGCACAAAAGCCCACAAGCCTCCAAAAGATGTCAGTGCTGAATTCATTGTATGCCATACACCCATTTTACTTAATCAACAAGCTTAAGTCTGTCCAACTTATCAATTTTGTCAAAAACTATCATCAATTCTTCTTCACTTCTTCACAAAGAGAATTTATTCTCTTTGCAGAAGCCAAAGGAGTCTTTATCTGACAGATTAGTGTAACTCTTATCTGGACAGTTTCTTTGAGTGGCTTACCACTGCTTTCAAGATGCAATTCCAGGTTACATTGACTACCATCCCACGGCTCAGAAAGAGAGTCACCCAGCCCAAACTGTGGCCACGATCCCTCTGCAAGGATCTGTCTGCCTCAGGCTTTTACAAATGTTTTGCTTCTACCAGGAATTGCTTTTTCTTCCTCTCTTTACCAGTCTAACTCATACTCAACCTTAACAGTGTTTTTTCCCTTTCCCCTATGAAAGCACACACTGTTGGGAATTATGTAGCTCACTGGCTGGAAATAACTCATCATTTGACTAGTGATGTATATAATTACATGTTAGACCCAGCTCTTCCAATAGCCATTTGTGAGAACTAGACCAATAGCTTTAACTCTGTGTCCCAGATTTCTCTTTGGTAAAATGAGAGGCCTTTTAGACCTTTGTCTTTGTCCTTTTAGACCTCAAGGGCCTCTTCAGTTTTAGTGATTCCACTAAATTCCATTTTAAAAAAAATATTGTATTTATTTGAGAGAGAGAGAATGAGCAGGTGGGGAGCAGAGGGGCAGAAGGAGAAGGAGAAGCAGACTCCCTGCTGAGCAGGGAGCTAAATGAGGGGCTCAATCCCAGGACCTTGAGATCACGACCTGAGCCAAAGGCAGACACTTAACCGGCTGAGCCACCAGGCACCCCTCACTAAATTCCATTTTTTTTTTTTAAGATTTTATTTATTTATTCGACAGAGTGAGACACAGCGAGAGAGGGAACACAAGCAGGGGCAGTGGGAGAGGGAGAAGCAGGCTTCCCGCGGAGCAGGGAGCCCGATGCAGGGCTCGATCCCTGGACCCTGGGACCATGACCTGAGCCGAAGGCAGATGCTTAACGACTGAGCCACCCAGACGCCCCCTAAATTCCATTAATTATGGATTGTAAAGGTCATATGAAGGCTGGCATAATGAGTAAAATGGGCATGTGTTCTCATAAATCACATAATCCTCAGTTAGCTCTCAGGTATAAGACCCTTAGTCCCATGGATAAATATCTTTTATTTAAGAGTCAGAAAATGTTGGGATATATTTTCTTCCAGCTCCATTCACAGTCATTATAAAATAGTTCATTTGCATGGCAACAGGAAAAAAACATTTCAGCAGCAGACTAGATTCCATTGGGCCACAAAAGAAAAAAATATATTGTGAATTATTATATAAGTACATATACAGTGATCAAAAGAAAAGTTCAGCTTTCAATAGAGCACAAGTTAATTTCAGCTTACTTAGAATTTTGTTCCTTCCATGTTCATAAATTTTCTAAATTTCAAGTGTAAGATTTTATTTAGTTATTTTAAATCAGAATCATGATAAACTTTTGTCTATTTTGTTTGCAACCTATCCTTTAAATGAAAGAACCATAACTACTAGATTTACAGAGCATGTTTTCATCTTTCTGTCTAAAGACAGCACAGAAAGAACACTGTGGTCTAAGCCTACAAAATCTACTCACAATCTTATAAAAATTTTTTCTAAATATCTGTTTTTTTGTTTTTGTTTTTGTTTTTAAGTACAAAGACAATATTTGCTGACTTTCCGATGTACTTAGCTTTCCTGAATCTATCAACTCCAATTTAAGATTCAAGAAAATGAAAATAGATTCATGAGGTTCTGGATATTTCATTACCATGTTTGTATCTTGAGCTCTTCTTAGTCTTGATGGTAAGGTAGTTAGGAACCCTGGTCAAATCTTTCTTTCTCAAAATAGTTCTGTATTTGAACCTCAACATATATATAAAATTTTAATTTGAGGTAAAAATTTTAACACACACTAAGGATTAAATATGGTGAAAGGAAAGTCTTGATCCTATTCATATGCCACAAATACTCACTTTTCCTTACTCAAAACAACCCCGGTTGTCTGTTTCTTGTGTGTTTCTTAAAGATATTTTATGTATGCAATCACATATGTCATGTAAGTAGCTTTTCCTCCTGCAAATTATTCACAGTGTTGTGCACCTAGTTTTTCTGCTAGAAATGGTACCAATTAAGAGTTTCACTGGGAATGCTCACCAATGCTTGTTCCCACATGTTTCTGACAACACAGTGTGGTCAGACATGTAGATCATTGTCGATCTGATGGAAGAAAATTTACATCTCTTCATGATTTAACATTTTAATATACTTTCTTTTTTTGTGCATGAAGTTGAACATCGTTTCAAACTATTCTTACTCTCATTCCTCTCAACCACCCATTCATGGCTTTTGACAATTTTTTCCCTTTTTTAATTGATTTTTTTATTGATATGAAGGAGTGTTTCGTGTATTCAAGTAACTAAAACTCTTCATTGTTTTACAAGTATTGTTCCCAGGACACTCTGGTTTTGACCTTGTGTGCTTTTTCTACTGCAGCTTTTTAATACATTTTTATGTATTCAAATTTTAAAACATTAAAAAATAATTTCAAGATTTTGTATCATTCGTACAAAGGATTCCACATTATAAAAAATTTCCACATTTTATTCCATGGTTTTTATTTGTGGTTTTATTGTTATGTTTAAATCATTAATCTGCTTTGAGTGAGTAATGAGAAAGTGATCTGTATTTTTTTTAATGGTGGACATCAGTACATGTAATATTATACATCTTTCCCCCAATAATGTGAGTATCACTTTTATCATAAATTGTTATATTTATTGGGGTCTATTATTAGAGTTCATTATATTCTATTGATCTATTCCTTACTAAACATTTGTAATCGCTTGTTATGCCTTTTTTCTCCATAACTTCCCTGGAAATTGTATATGTTCATTTTTTAATATTATTCTAGAATAGCTGAAGTAGTGACAAAATAATTATTTTATTATTTTTATTGACTTTTGTTACCTGTGTAGATTATTTTAGGGAAAACCATTTGTGTTATAATTGACTCTTAATTCATAAGACAAAATTGATGTTTTATTCATTCTTTTAAATGTTTTCAGAAAAATTATAAAGTTTCTTCATATAGATTTTTTCACATTTTCATTGAATTTGCATCAAGGCACTTTAATTTTGCTACTATTATAAATTGGATATTTTCTTCCATTACAGGTTTTTTTTTTTTTTTTTTTTGCATCTTTATTGAGGTATACCTGACAAATAAAATTGTATATATTTAAGGTGTACAACTTGGTGAATTTATATATGTATACAGTGTGAAATGATTACCACAATCAAGTTAACATATTCATCACCTCATAAAGTTACCTTTTTTTCTTTTTTCTGGTAAGACCACATATGTACTCTGTTAACAGATTTCAAGTACACAATACACTATTATTAACTATAGTCACCATGATGTACATTAGATCCCCAAAACTTATGCATCTTGTACTTGAAAGCTTTTTACCCTCTAACCAACAACTTCCCATCTCCTCTACCCTCCAGCTCTTGGCAACCACTATTCTACTCTTTGTTTCTGTAAGTTCACTTTTTTTAGATTCCACATATAAATGAGATCATGCAATATTTTTCTTTTTCTTCCTGGTGTATTTCACTTAGCATAATGCTTTCCAGGTTCATCCATGTTCTCACAAATATTTTATAATGTGATTATTAATATTGTTATAATATTATAGTATTTGCTCATATTTTGTAATTATATTTTTTTATCCATTAAAAATTTTAACTGTTGGATTTATTATAAGAAGGCTATGATTTTTCTTTTCTTTTTTTTGCTTTTTAAAAAATTAATTAATTAATTTATTTTTATGTAGTGTTCCATGATTCATTGTTTGTGTATAACACCCAGTGCTCCATGCAATAACGTGCCCTCCTTAATAACCATCACCGGGCTAACCTATCTCCCCACTCCCCTCCCCTCTAAAACCCTCAGTTTGTTTCTCAGAGTCTCTCATGGTTCGTCTCCCCCTCCTCATTCTCCCCCTTCATTAGCGCTCACCAAAACACATACCCTCCTCAGGGTCTATTGCCCAGCCACCCCATCCCTCCCACCCCCACCACTCCAGCAACTCTCAGTTTGTTTCCTGAGATTAAGAATTCCTCATATCAGTGAGATCATATAATACTTGTCTCTCTGATTGACTTATTTCTCTATATATACAATGGAATATTATGCAGCCATCAAAACCCCCGAAATCTTGCCCTTTGCAATGACGTGGATGGAACTAGAGGGTATTATGCTAAGGCTATTGATTTTTCAAATTAACTTTTTATTAACCTTATTAGATCCTTTTTTTTTTCTTTCAATTTCTCAGTTGTTCCTATTCTGCTGGGTTTTTTCAGTTCATAATTTAATCTGAATAATAATAATAGTTACTGCCTCTGCCTTTACATTTATACATGTCACTTCTTTTCCTTATCTAATTACATTAGCTAGTATCTTCAAATATTATTATTTTTTTAATGGTAACATGGTAATAATGGACATCTTTGCTTTGTAACAGTTAAATATTAAATTGTAACTACATGCAAAGTACAGTATTAACTTTGAGAAGAATCAAAGAATGCTTGATGATATTTGAATTGTGTTATTAGGAAATTTATTATGTAAGGGGAGAGTTACATAGTTATTGGCTCTAATCTGTGATTAAAGCTCTAGGTAAGATAATGATGAAATATAGTCAAAATTTAGGTGCAATAAAGATATGTGTTTCTAGGTAGCTTTGTTAAGCTTATATGATGAGGACCTGTTGAAACAGGAACAACAGAATCTTCTCATACAAGAGATTCTTCAGTTAAAAAAAGAGAGACTAGTTCACTGAGTGAAGCATGCTTAAAGTAATTGTACATTCAGACATATCAGACTGGTGAGGATAGGGAATAAGTAGAGTGAGTCAGGACCCATATGGCTTAAAATGGAGTAAAATGGATTTAGTTAGAACACTACAGAGTTTGGAGTTCTAATTTCAGCTTTGCCATTGACCAGTTGATTGACCAAAGTCAAGTTATCCCACTTCTTTTTCTTGTTATTCCTCATTTCTTACAAAATTAAAAGAACAGCACTAACCCACCTTTCCTTTAAAGTCAAAGAGAAAATCAAGAATGTATCTATTAAGTACTTTACAAATAAGTCATAAAAAAGTGTAACCACAGCAACAGACATTCTGAGTTACAACACATGTTGGTCTTTATCTATGGCCCACTGCTATTTAGGAAGAGAGCCTTATTTTTAAAAGCTATGATTTTTTTAAAAGGACATATGGGAACTCAATGCATTCTTCCACAAATAAAAAGCCAAAACATCTGGTGTACCAAATGGAGAGGGAGAAGAAAATGGGTTATTTAGGAATGCCATCTTTTAACAGTGCAGGTGTATATTGATAATCATTTGGCTAGAAAAATGCTTTGCCAAGCCTGGCTCCAGATTTCTGTTTTGAAGGAATTGTAGATAATTGAGAATAGGTTTATAAAGGCTTTGCTCTCCATTCCTAATTATGACATAAACTTTCTACATACTGGGTTGTTTTACATTTATAGTCATGCATTTGTAATCTGAGAAGTGTTAAATCTGCTTTGCTTTATAAGCACTTGATCTATTATAAGTAAAAGTTTGCATTGGGGAGGTGGTGAAATGCCACATAACATGGGTCCATAAAGAGAAGACTGAGTTCTTCCTAATATAAAAGGGAATAGTCAAGAGGGAGCTAATCAAACTGTTGAGCCAAGGAACAAATGAAAAGAAGTTGGAGCTGTGAGATTACCCCCTGACTATTTCCTTGCATGGGTTCAAGTCAACTAAAATATTAATTAGAATGTGAGCAGCAAAGGGATGATGTTCCATCAGTCCCTCATCTATAAAGTCATCAAATAATATATTACTGTTCTTATACAGATTTTAGGTGTACCAAGGAATCTAACCGGGTGCTACTTTTAAGAATTTATTAGCTGTTTAACAGGAAGAAATTTGTCTTAGAATTAAATGTAAGAACATATTTTATATCAATATTCATTAAAACATGTACCAAGGAATTAATGGATATTAATAAGTGTTACCCAGAAAAGTAAAGTTATGTGATGAAAATTGTTTAGGAAATGCTAGGAAGTTCTTGAGAGTAGGAATTCTAAGGATCTTGAATATATTAATGTGCATTATGTGACTCCAAGAGAATAGAAATGTTTTGCTGTATTTCCCACAAGTATTTTACAATGGAACCCTTGTACAATGACATAGTAGAACAAAGGCTCTGAGGCTCTGTCTAGCCCCAAGAATTAACCTTTCTATGGAATCTATTTATTCAAATAATGGAAGGTGCTCTGTATGGAGCACCACATTAGAAGCTGTAGATGGATACACAGAAGGTTTAGAGTAGGGGTGACTGGGTGGCTCAGTTGATTAAGCGTCCAGTTCTTGATTTCAGCTAAGGTCTTTATCTCAGGTCATGAGTTCAAGCTCCACACTGGGCTCCACACTGAGTGTGAGTGTGGAGCCTACTTTAAAAAAAAAAAAAAAAGAAGAAGTAGAAGTAGAAGAAACATTTGAATACCTTATCGTCCTCAAGGAGCTGGCACTCTGGAGAAAGGAAGGTGATGAGAATATAATACCCTGAAAGGAACTGGTGTGTGTGTGTTAATTGCTGCTGTACTCCCAATAGTTAGACTAGTGCCTGCTACGTAGTAGGCACTTAGTAAATATTTAGTGAGTGAATGGATGATAGCAAGATTGAGAAGGGCCAGAATGGTAAATAAATGGACTTAGATTCAATTTTTCATTCTGTAGTAAATAGGGAGCAATTTAAGCTACTTGGGCAGAAAATGTGGAGTAATCTTCCTTTTCCAGAAAAGATTGCACATCAGCTGCCTTGGAACCTTGGCAATGAAGTGTTCGAACTAGATTAACAGGGGGCTAATAAAATGGTTTAAGTGAAGTTTGCATATTTTATATCCACACTCTGGAATTATAATTAACCTAACCAAAATTCTCTACACAATGCTCATTCATTTTTCACACAAAGGTAGGGCTTCAGGAGGAAGAGTTTACTGTATTTTTCAAAGATCTCCAAGTGACCAAGATATCTCATCTCATCTATGATATTTTGTGACATGGATATGTTCAAGGACTTTTTGATGAAGTCAACTGGACTCAAATCTTAACTATTATTTCTGTGTAATTTTACTCCATTCATTTGTCTTTTCTTACCGTATTTCTATTCTAATTTTGATCACCTCCGTGAACTCAGCCTTAGCATACATGGTTGCCTGAATCCAAGGTTCATAAAAGGACCCAAAAGTATATGTGTATGCATAGCCAAGAAAATTATAACAATCACAACCACACCAACAATGATGAACGGATGTAGAAACACGAATGAGATCCAAAGCAAGGCTAAATGAAGTAAATCATCTCCAATACACCCAGCTTTATAGAAATACCTTCAGCCGGCCCAATCCACTGGCACAGACTCACTCAGATAACAAATCATATTCTTAGATAACCACAAATTGGATTTGCATCTAACACACCAAGTAAATATGAAAAGACTGCCAAGTCTCCCCAGCCATCTCATATATTTATATTCTCCATATTTGACAATAATAAAAGAGAAAATGGGAGAGATTTCAATTGTTAAGAAATATAGACCATGCAGAAAGAAAAAGAGAAAGGGCCGTTTTGATGTTCAAAATAAATAATCCCTATTATTTACTGAGTGCCTATTATATGCCACACATTCTGTGTTATTCTCTGCATTCATGATTTTATTTCAGAATCAGCAACCCAATAAAGTAGATATCATTAACTCAGTTTAATATTTCCAAGAACTGGGACTTAATAAGAACCTTGCCTGAGATTATTAGACCAGTGAGTGGTTGAATTGAGATCTAAAACAAGACTGCCTAAGTCCTAGTGATGCAATGATACATAATATTTTTTGCCCATTCTAAAAGCAATTATTTTTCTTGGATTTTGAATAAGAATAAGTTAAGAAAGGTTAAGAACAATGTGTTAAAAAAGAGGTTATAGGAACAGATACCCAGTGAGGCTTTTCTCATTATCTACTTAAAATATAAAAATTAATTCTGGCCAAATCTGTAAAGTAGGTAATGAATCATCCATGGTCTTAATCACTGTGATTTCCTTTCTTTACCTTTTTTCTCTGATACTTCTTGCTTCTTGTTTCTGCTTGCAATTATGCTTGCCCAAGAAGAAATGTTTTCTTTTTTTTTTTTAAAGATTTTATTTATTTATTTGAGAGAGACAATGAGATAGAGAGAGCATGAGAGGGGGGAGGGTCAGAGGGCAAAGCAGACTCCCTGCCGAGCAGGGAGCCTGATGCTGGACTCGATCCCGGGACTCCAGGATCATGACCTGAGCCGAAGGCAGTTGCTTAACCAACTGAGCCACCCAGGAGCCCCGAAGAAATGTTTTCTGTTGTTATTGTTTACTTAATAAAAAGCCATAGAAGTTGTCATCCAAAGGTAACTTTGTTATGAATATGTTATTCAATAGCCACCTAAGCCAGAATATCATCAGAAGATCATTGGAGGGCTTGTTGAAATGCAGCTCGCTAGGCCAGAGTTTCTGACTTACTAGCTGTGGGGAGGGACCCAACCATTTGCATTTCTAACAAGTTGCCAAGAGATGTTGTAAGAATAGCTATAAGGTAAGTATAAAGTTGTTTAAGCTGGTCAGGCTCTTGCAACTATAATATTTTTGGCAAGTGCTTCTAGGCAGGATAGCTCCAACACATATCAAGTCAATGTGCTGGAGAAAGAACGAGAGCCTTTCCATCACTATGTCCATTTAGAGACAAAAGCATTTGGGATGCACCTAAGTGGTACAGAAAGATGTCCACTTTTGAGGAGGGACAGTGGGGAGCCCTGAAAGAGAAACTCAAAGTGTCATTGTAGTGGAGTAACAAGTCTAGGAAAATGAACCTGAATGTCATAGAGGCACAGGGGTTTCAGGAGCAGAAAGGCTACTGTTAAGAGAATTTATCCTAAACCAGCATATGTGGTGTTTGGAGGAGAGGTACTGCGTTTGATCATTAAAGAAACCTGAGAGTCAATACTACCACATTTTGAGGCTTAAGCAACATTTCTATGGATCCTTAGCTTAGAGTGGTTTAAGGCAACAAAAATTTATTTGCTCACAGTTCTGGTGCTGCTTCCAGGGCCTGGTGGCTATCAACATTTCTTGACTTGTGGCTATATTGCTCCAATCTCTGCTTCTGCAGGCGCATTGCCTCCTCCTCTTCTTTGTGTTAAATCTCCCTCTGTCTTACTCTTATTAGGACATTTATCATTGGATTTAGAGCCCATGCAGATAATCCAGGATAAATCCTCCACTCAAAATCCTTGACTTAATCACATCCTTTGCTATATAGAGTGATATTTATTCTTTTACTAATATAAGGTAATTGTATTAGTCAGGATTCTCTAGGGAGATGGAACATACAGGAGATTATATATATAATATATATGATTTATATATATGACTTATATATGATATATATGATTTATTATAAGAAATCTACTCTTAATGATTATGTGTGGTAGCAATTCCAGAATCTCCAGGGTGAGCCAGCTGGCTGGAGACTCAGGAAAGCCGATGTTCAATTTGAGTCCAAAGGTGGCCTGCTGTAGAACTGGGAAGAGTTGATGTTGCAGAAGAAGTGCAAAAGCAATCTGCTGGAGAATTCTTTCTTGCTCAGGAGAGGTCAACCATTTTAGCTACTCACGCCTTCAACTGATCAGACAAGGCCCACCCACCTTAAAGGGGGGCAATCTGCTTTACTTAAAGTCCAAATTTAAATGTAAATCTCATCCAAAAACACCTTCTACAATGACACATAAAATTAATCATCATGACTGTATTACTAGGTTGTAGGGATTAAGACATGGGCATATCTTTGGGAGGGGGCATCATTTAGCTTATTATATGCATGTTCATAATACAAGATGGCAGAGAAAAAGGCCTTCCTGTTAAGTAAGCTGCACGTGCAGGGTATCTACTTGCTGTGCGAGAGTTAAGATCACCCCATGCGGCAACAGTTCTTTCAGGATCTGATGGGTCCTTTTCCTGGGGAAACTAAAAGGGTTAAGGTTATGGGGAAAAATTATAGCTTTGATGCTGCAGCTGGTTCATATTGCATTATATTCCCCTCACCTTTACATAGCATCTCTGCTGATGTAGCTGACTTACATACACGAGGGTTACCCCAATCCTCATCCATGAGGAGTCTGAGCCACTGATCACCAGGCTTTTAGCCTGAGGCAGCTACATTTCCATTTTATGTTAAAATGGAACACGGGAGTATCAAGAGTCAAAGTAGTGTATTACTTGGGGGCCAACATGTTATTTTTTGCCACCATTGTGGAACAGCAGATATACTTCTTCCCAATGAGTAAATCACCTCTGCTGGGATGGAGGCTCCTTTCTTTGACAGCTAATCTCTTGACATGGAGGTTCTGAAGTGAATGTGTTAGAGCCATAGTTTAAAGTTTATGAGACTTTTGCTGTTTCCCCTAATGAAAGAGCATTTCCTCTTTGGGAACCAGGAACTCTAACCTCACAGAGCCAAAATTTTCAGGGAAAAGACATACAAATTGCCTAACAGCATCTTTGAAAGTGAATGTGGGTAAAACCTCTGCTCCCCCATTTGGTTTCCAGACTTCTGTATTCTACCAAATTTGGGACACAATATTTTATATTGGTTATCAATTTAGCATGCATTATGCATATGGAGGATAGTGTCTTATCCTTTCTCAGTCTCATTTCAAAGCTGAATCCCAAAAGTACCTCTAAGAGTCATTCTATTACTTCTATCAGTCTGGCAGCTTCAGTGTGGGGTGGCATATGATAGAAAACTATATTCCACGATTATGGGATTATGCTCGCTGCTGCACCTGCTTTGCCAGAAAGTGGGTTTTTTGGTGTGATGCTATATATCTTATACCTTGTAAACACTGACATAGCGGGGCAGGCTGAACCCCTGCAGGCAGGAAAGGCAAACTCATATCCAGAATATGTGTCCATTCCAGTGAAGATAACTTGCTGTTCCTTCGAGAGTGGAAAGGGTCAAATTAATCAATTTACAACTAACTGGCTAATTAGTCTCCTAGAAGTGTGATACTATATGGAGGCATATGGAGGTTCAGAAAGAAGGTTGGACACTTGGAAGCAACAATAACGAGATAAGCTTTGATCAACGGGACCCCATTCTCCTGGATTTATGCATAGCTTCCACTTCTGCCATCATGGCTCTTCTATTGACTGACCCACACAATCCGCATTGGTGTAGCCAGTGACAGAAGATGACTGATGTCAACTGGCTGCACACTGACTGCCCACTGGTGAAAGTTAATATGTGATGCAAAGGTCTTCACACTTCAGCCTATGTCTCAAAGATTTATCCACATGTCATTGGCCCAGATATCTTTGTCCCAAGTCTTCCAATATTAATCGTTCCAAGGCTCTGGTGAATCAGTCAAATCACTTGCAATGTCTCATGAGTCCATATATATCCTTACCATATATATATATCTCAGTCTCATTTCAAAGCTGAATCCCAAACGTAAACTTTAAACTATGGCTCTAACCCATTCACTTCAGAACCTCCATGTCAAGAGATTAGCTGTCAAAGAAAGGAGCCTCCATCCCAGCAGAGGTGATTTACTCATTGGGAAGAAGTATATCTGCTGTTCCACAATGGTGGCAAAAAATAACAGATATATATATATATCTGTTCCCCACAGAGCAGAGATGCCTAGGTGCACTGTGAGAAGCTTTCCTTCCTGGGGGCATTTACCTCAACTCTACCCTTCATGGCCACCATCGACTGGAACAATAGCGCTGCAGCAGTCTGCTGTTTGGCCTGCCCTCACATACCAACTCGACTGATCCTTGTACCAAGTGTTAGGGAACCTCCTGTGTTAGGGAACACTCCTACTACCACCACCACTGTAGCCAGAGATGTAAGTTAAGGAAGAAAAACCATCTGACCAATGATATAGGGGGTAGATATAGGGGACAGTCTTCACCTATCACTTATAACAATCTTTATGTATAAATACAAATAAATCTATATATTTAAGTATTATGGACGTGTATGAAAACACACAAATAGGATGGAACTGGAGGGTGTTATGCTGATTGAAATAAGTCAATCAGAGAAAGACATGTATCATATGACCTCACCAATTTGAGGAATTCTTAATCTCAGGAAACAAACTGAGGCTTGCTGGAGTGGGGGGTGGGGTGGGAGGGATGGGGTGACTGGGTGATAGACACTGGGGAGGGTATGTGCTCTGGTAAGCGCTGTGAAGTGTGCTAGACTGTTGAATCTCAGATCTATACTTCTGAAACAAATAATGCCATATATGTTAGAAAAAAAAAAAGAAGAATAAGATATTAGGAGGGGAAGAATGAAGGGGGGGAAATCGGAGGGGTAGATGAACCATGAGAGACGATGGACTCTGAAAAACAAACTGAGGGTTCTAGAGGGGAGGGATGTGGGAGGATGGGTTAGCCTGGTGATGGGTATCGAGGAGGGCACATTCTGCATGGAGCACTGGATGTTATATGCAAACAATGAATTATGGAACACTACATCAAAAACTAATGATGTAATGTATGGTGATTAACATAACATAGTAATAATAAAAAAAGAAAACACACAAATATAAACACAAATATAGCATATTCCAGAAGGTTGAAATCAAAGACTTTCCATTAGACATGAAAAATACTAAGAGGTAGCTATATATAAAATATTTTTATATTAATAGGTAGCTATTAATTTATATATATGTTATATACATATATTAATTTATATATATAAAAACATTCCTATTTTATTCTCTACTCTTCTGAATTTCTTGCTTCTTTAAACAATGAGCGTATACTATTGTAGCATGAATATGCTTTAAAAAAAAAGTTTAAAACATTTGAGAAACAGATCACACAGGGCTCAAAACAAAAGAATCAAGTTCATTCTAGATCCTTTCTGACTGACTGTACTCAAGAAGTAGCCTTCCTTTCCTACCCCGTCCCTGAAGCGTTGGTAATATGCCTCCCACTTCAGCTCCTCCTTTGCACAAGCAGTTTGGGTATGGAGCTGTGTCTCTCCATCCTACAGGCAATCCACAATCCAGAGTCACCGAGCACATGCATATTCTTGGCACAAGGCCAGGAAGTGGCATTATTTCTTTTTAAATATTGAGATAGTAAAAATCTACTATACGTAAGTGTGTATTCTTTAAACATCCCTTAGTGAAATTCTGGAGGTAGATTAGAATGTGATTTGGTGTAGAATGATAGGTTATTAATGTTAAGGGAGAATCATTGATGGTATCACTATTGCTTTTATATTGAGAAATCCGAGTTTCACAGAGTTTAATGATTTGCCTCAAATCATACAATTTGTGGCAAAGCTGAGAGTTTTGATTTTTAGCACAATTCTCTCCATGTAGAAGTCTTGGAATACTTCTTTTTTCCCTCATCAGTTATTTTCCCTTTAACAATCCCTGAATTTGAAAATGCATTTTGGCATATGAAATGTGACACTCTCTATTTGGAAGGAGTTACTAATACTGTTCCACCAACTGAAATCCGAGATGCAATTTTGTGTTATTTCTACTTGAGAAATGGTGAGGAAATTGGTGGGTTCTCATTAAACTCCTTCTGGTATTTTGTGGGAAGGAAAATATCTTCAAAATTATATTTTATAACTTGATACATGCTAGAGAGGAGAACATAATTCAGATAATTTAGCTATTAGATATATTTTTGGAACAACCTCAATACAGAGTCAGTGATTTTAAAACATGCAAAACAGATAAAGGAGGAAAGGATTTGTTGGTTGAGTTCTTAACCCATTCAAGTTGTGACCAGGAAACACCAGTGGCAGGTGCATGGGGGTATTGGGGAACCAACACTAAGTCCTCAAGGGGGTCTCAGGACATTGGATAACTAGGATTGGGGAAGTGCAGAAGGAAGAAAGAATAGATCATTTCAGAAAGAATAAGGAATTATGTTTGAGTTCACTGCTTAGCATTTATAAGACTCGCCTATATTTGTTTTCTTTTTAGCTTCCTTTTTTAAACCTCCCTAAGCATCATCCATCCCCCTCCATAAATTCCAAGTGCCTCTATCTACCATGGATTCTCTACCAGAGAAGGAACACAAGCTGAGGGAAGTCCAATGTCAGGGAGGGGAATGGTGTACACTGGGCTAGCATCTAGTGAGAAAACACAGTTTAAAGATAATAAACTTATCTATAATATTTCACACTTCAAATTATTCTTATAAGTTTTTAAATCAAAGGCTGAGGGGAAACCATATACAATTAGAAACTACTGAGCACATGACATCCATGCACTCTTATTAGTTTCCTGGTGTCTCTTTTTAATATTATTTTAAAATGAAATTCTGATAGATATTTTATCTTTCCTTGCCTCAATTTACTTATTCAATTTATTGAATAAGTTAATTTATTCAATTAACAAATAGATTTTGAATAATTTGCAATCTGTGTGACATATGGTTGGTGGCAGAATATAAAACAAGTAAGCTAGCATTGGAATCATAAGCTTAAAATAAAATTAGGTTATTTATCGGGGACAGTTCAACATCAGTAGGTATTGACCTTCTAAAATAAATATTTATAAGATGTGCTATACTTTGTAAAATGCAGATAAATACAAATTCAACTGAATCTATGCAATGTGTTAATACAAACTTAAATACTAAACCATGTAATTCAAATACTTTAAGTGGAATACAATGGTGTCTGTGTATATGTGTGGTCCTTCTTGACATAAAGATGCCACTCTAGCAGATCTTGTGATCTTATTATATTTGACATATTCATTTTAGTTATTTGAAAAAGTTCCCAAACTCATTCTTCTCAGCAATAAAACGTAAAAGGTATAATGATTGAATTCTTAAGAGGCCAACATGGAGTTGATGGTGACTAAGAAAGGAATTTGCCAGATATTTACAAATTCTATCAAATTCCTGTCCCAGTGACAGATTCTGATACCTGAACAAATGTATAAATAATTCATGCATTGGATTAAACTCAAAAAAGATATTTAATAACACACACTCTAGAACTTCAAATGCAACTTTAAAAATTCAAGTAAGCTCTGCTCAAAATTGCCGAAAATGACTCCCTGCCTATCTATTACCTGTTTGTGGGAGGATTTATAAAATAATTGGCAAGATTTAAAACGAGCATTGATTACTTGGCACTCATTTCCTAGAGTTATCAATGAAAAAACAGAAACAAAAAACAATTCCATGACCATAGGCATATATTGAAAATCACGGCAAGGCAAATTTTGGAAAATATGCTTAACACACCCGGATGAACTTTGAAGAAATCTAAGCCTTATGAGTGTGTGTGTGTGTGTATGTGTGTGTGTGTGTGTTCAGTTGTGTGCTAGGTACACAATTAACCTTAGTAGATTAAACCCTATAAAGGGTTTATATACTTAATCTTATTTAATCTTCACATTGACTTACAAATTCAGTATTATTACTATATCACACAGAGAAGTAACCTGAAGCAACAAAAGATTGTCCAAGAAAGAAGACTTTGGGAAAAGCCTTTTTATAAAGTGTCTCTGGTACCAACAATGATACTCTGGCTTCATCATGGGAAGCCGATGGAATCACTGTACTGTTACTATCTATCCTCTTTGAGTGAGATATACAGGCTTTTTAAATCTCTCTTAAAATATAAGTTTCTAAGGAATTAAGCAGTATATCTTCAAATTCTCCTGACAAGTCTTTTTTTTAGAACTCTTTGTTTAGAAATGTTATTTTTTAATTGCACATATTTCTATAAACAGGAGAAATTTGCCTCTTTGTCTTCTGAATAAGTGTCCTAAAATTGGGAGCCTTTAATTTTAATCTGAAGAAGGTATCTTTGTCCTTTCGGGCTGTTATAACAAAATATCACAGACTGGGTAGCTTATACACAACAGAAAATTTATTTCTCACAGTTTTGGATGCTGAAAATTCAAGTTCAGGGAACTAGCATGGTCAGGTGCGTGGTCTTCTCCGGGTCACAGATTTCTTACTGTTTCTTCATTGGGCTGAAGCGATCAGGGATTATTCTGGAGTCTTTTTTATAAGGGTAATACTATTCATGAGGGCTCCACCTTCTAATACCATCACATTGGGCATTAAGATTTCAATATAAGAATTTTGAGAGGACACACACATTCAGACCATAGCAGGAATGCCGACCAGGTGATGCTGGTGGAGATTCAGATGCTAGGAGTCTGGCTTATTCCACAGTCCTAGAGCATTCATACACTGGAGTAATTCTGCATTCAGAGAAGGGAGATCTACAAGTCATCCTTTGACATTACTGGATACTGAATTTGGTAGCAACAGCCATAATCTTATGGTTGATTTCCATCTCCCCTAGGCCAGTAATTTTCATCTTCTGTTACAAAATGTCGTATCTGATGAGAAAGGTGAGACATCCTTAAAAAAAGGCAAACTGAAATAGTCAAATCCCAGGGAAGTACAAACCTTCAGTAAATCTGCTCTTCATGCAATGAATTTTTGTCTTATGTGTTTTGAGGCAGTGGCTTGAGGAGGGCAACGTGCAACTGTTTTTTCTTTTAACTTTCTGTCCAAACGAATACAATTCTTTAATATTTCAGATAAGACTCAATTCTTTATGTTGCATGGTACCAAATTCTATTACTGATAATTTAACTCTACTATCAACACACCAATAATTTGGAGTGTGGCTTCCAGGAAACACTTGTGCCCTGTCTTTAGATATCCACTCCATATCTGAGACTTGACTTGGCAGGATGCTGAGATTCAGTATGAAAAGGTGGCAATATGAGGTGACATTGACATTAGAATGGTTAGTTAATTGAGAGTCCATTAGTAGCAAGAGCCTTGTGATAGCTGGGCAAACTTCTTTTTTTTTTTTTTTTCCAAATTTTTATTTAAATTCTAGTTAGTTAACATTCATTGTAATATTGATTTCAGGAGTAGAATTTAGTGATTCATCACTTACATATAACATTCAGTGCTCACCCTCCTTAATGCCCATTACCCATTTAGGCTGGGCAAACTTCTTAAGATCACTGAACAAAGCCATTATCTTATTACACGAACCTTTCAAAACATGAGATTGAAGAGAGAAAATGTATTAATAGTAGGATCACTGAAACAAATGAATAAAGTTTAACAATGAGATGTAAGTCTTTATTAACCCATAGTAGATGGAAAATTAAGGGCAATACTTCAGTTGGCTGTTTTTTTGTTCTTTTTTTTTTTTTCAATTTTTCTTCTTCTGTGGCTCCCATTCATTCATTCTTTCATGCACTTATTCCCATAAACTTTCCTTTGTTGTGATAGATGGAGATATATATTGGCAAACAGAACAGACACAGTTTCTGTGTTTTTGGATATTACGGTTATTTAGGGGTTACAGTTACTGAGGATGAATTTCTGAGGAAGAATTTTCAGGCCACTGGGAGAGAAGGAATTCAAAGATAAATGTCTTTCATATTGTTCTAAAAATCACACCATGGAACCGTCCCTGTTCTCACTGGTAAGGGCAACTCTACATGAATGCCTCAAATGTTTCAGAATTCTTTAGGAGTGAAAAATATGAGGAGGCTAAAATGCATTGCTTCCCCCAAAAGTAAGACAGTGCCCAAAGAACCATGCTAAAGTGTGTGTTAAAAGGACAAAAAAAAAAAAAAAAAAAAAGCCAAATTGGAAGAGCCCCCAAATAGTAAAATCTATATAAACCTCAAAATAAATTATGATAAAATGGATAACTCATTAAATAAAATAAACCCCATTAGCCCATGTGAATAAAATTAAATGAATAAATAAATAAATGGAGAGATGAAAAATCTCTTCCCACAGAAAAAGGCTGACCAATATATAACAATATGTGGTTAGAAAATCATCAATAAATAATAAAACTAGAGGTGAAAATTTGATAAGGAACAAGATGTTCACATAGACTCAGCATGTTCTGAAGCTTTCTTATTAATCATGGAGAGAATATTAATTCATTAATATAGAAACCTAGTTGGACACTACATTAGTTCAGACTTTAAACATTACATCACTAATATTTGGACAAACTGACAACATGCACCTTCTAATTAAATAACTGAGAAGGAAACAGAAGGAAACAGCATCACTTTCGTGATACCCAAAATGAATACTCTGAGTTGAATTATAAGGAAAGATCAGGCAAGCCCAAAGTGAGGGACATTCTACAAAATGAATAAGAAACACAAAGGCAGAAACAATATTCCAGATTAAAGGTGATTAAGAAGACATTTCTAAACTAAATGCAATGCATAATCAGGCTTTGATCCTGAAAGGGGAAAAAAAAAGTATCTTTAAAAGACATTATTGGAAGGACTGACAAAATTTAAATACTGACTGTAAGTTAGAAAAAAGTAATTTATCGTCCTGAAAATTCCTGTTACTGACCGCTGCATTATGGTTATATCAGAGAATAGCTTTTTTTCTCCCGAAATGCACACTGAAGTATTTCCAGGTAATGGGACCAACTGTTTTCAACTTCCTTTCAATTGCTAAAGAAAAATATCTATCGATCTACCTATCTATCTATCATCTTTTTATCCAGAGATATTAGAGGAGTGGGAGAGAATGTTAAGGAAAAAGGGCCAAATGTAAACAAACAGTGAATAATAATTGTGAATGACAGACGGTATCTGGGAGTTCCTACTGATTCTTGAAGGTTTTCTATAAATTTAAAATTATATCAAAACAGAAAGCCATGAGAACAATATAGTTACTTGAACTGTCTGGAAAATGTAGGTCAAATGCTTTCCAATGAGTAACAAAGTTGTTTGTTTTTTGTTGTTTCTTAAGCCACTGTTATTTGCTCCTGAGTTTGAGCTGAGAGCTTTTCATTTTTCTTCAACTCTAACATCAAATATATTTCTTACTTTTATCCATGGGCAAACATACCATTTTTTTAAAAGATTTTATTTATTTATTTGACAGAGAGAGGCACAGCGAGAGAGGGAACACAAGCAGGGGGAGTGGGAGAGGGAGAAGCAGGCTTCCCGCGGAGCGGGGAGCCCAATCTGGGGCTTGATCCCAGGACCCTGGGATCCTGACTTGAGCCGAAGGCAGATGCTCAAAGACTGAGCCAACCAGGCGCCCCCAAACATACCATTTGATCAAAGGTTTATTTTCCATATACATATCCCATTATACGTGCGAACAGAATCCCACCACATTTACTAACAGCAAACATGCAGACTCTAAAATATTTTAGACACATACTCAACTGGATTTTTCAAAAACAAATGAAAAACCCAGAGAGCATTATAAAAGTAGGCAAATATGAAAATTCTTTGAATAATAAATACAGACCACTAAACTTGAAAATTGGATGAAATTAACATTTTCTAGTAAAAGATAAATAGTTAAAAATAATCACAGAAATACAGAACAATGGAAGAGATGGGCAGATAGGTTTTCCTGGAGAGTCTTACCAAAATTTCAAGAAAGAGATCATCTGTAACTTATGCACGCAGTTCCAGAGAGCAGGAAAAGAAATACTTGGAAAGCTCTAATATATGAGCCAATATAACCTCCATATCAAACCTAGCTAAGGATGGCACAAGGAATGAAATCATGTTAATTTATTTTATAAACAGAGATACATAGTTAAAATTAAACACCAATATAGATAAAATAATGATAAAGTGAATCTGGGGTGTTAGATATGTTCTAGCTCTTGATCTCTTAATTTGGGTGGTAATTACATGGATATATAACATATCTAAAAAAAAATCCAGCTATATAATTAAGATTTGGGCAATTTATGTATCTACTTGCATACAACATTGTAAATCAATGAAAACGTTTTTGGGTTTTTTAAAAATTATTTTATAGATTTTATTCATTTATTTGAGAGAGAGAGAGATAGCGCATGAGTAGGGGAAAGGGCAAAGGGAGAGGGAGAAGCAGACTCCCCACTGAGCAAGGAGCCCAACGTGGGCCTCAATCCCAGGACTCCAAGACCATGACCTAAGTTTTATAAATGTTAGTGTGGATGGGGGGAGCAACATAACATCTTTTTTTTTTTTTTATAGATTTTATTTATTTATTTGAGACAGAGAGAATGAGAGAGAGAGAGCACATGAAAGGGAGGAGGGTCAGAGGGAGAAGCAGACTCCGTGCCGAGCAGGGAGCCCGATGTGGGACTCGATCCAGGGACTCCAGGATCATGACCTGAGCTGAAGGCAGTAGCTTAACTAACTGAGCCACCCAGGCGCCCAACATAACATCTTTGCTTGTATAACCACTTAATTTTTTTTCCTGTGATGTTTTAATAAACTTTATCTCATTTTAGGTGTTTCCTGGGGTTCCAAAAAGATTTATTCCATCCCCTCACTTGGTCTCTAAAAACCCATTTGACCTTTGCTCACAGGTATTGCATAATCTAAATATACATCCCTCATTGCACATTGAAAGACTATAAATTTTTAAAAAATCAAGATGAAAGATGTTTCTTTAGCTCACATAAATGGTGTTTTTGGTTTCCCCAAACTTTATTTCCCTTCCCATTTCTAGTCTTTGATAATTGGCTGTATGGCATGGCCGTTTTCCAAGTCTTCCAAAAACACTTAAAAAGCTCAGAGGATCCATGCAGTGTATATTAATCCACTGTGAAAACAAATAACTTGAGTGCTCCCTCTGCTGCAGTCTCAGCCATTAATGGCAGTGGTTGGAATTTATGGTTGTGATCTGTGTGCTGCCAAGGCAAAGGCCTGGAGATGGAAACTTTCCTGAAACTTTTCAACAACTTTTTTTTTTTTTTTCCCTCCTTGTCTTGTGCAAAGGATACATTTGATACCAGTGACTTTCTCCTCATTGTGAATCTTATCTTCATTCTGCAACTGACGGAGAAGAATTACAAAGCAACAAATAGTAGCTTTTCCTGATTTGTGCAGTGTGACTCTGGGAAGGATCTGGAAACACCAAAGAGAATCTTCATGGTTGGAATGCATCAAATAAAATGTAGCCAAACAAACAAAGAAGAAAACGATAGAGCTCTTTGCTTTCCAGCATTACATCTACTATAATGTATTTTCTGAAAGCCACCCAAGTATAACTATTTATTTTAACTAAAGTAATCGAGATTAATGTCAGCAGTTATGACACACACTGTTTGCTAAAGAACACATAGAAGAATTGCTCAGGGCAAGCTTCATTAAGAAATCAGATAAAATTAGTAAAACTGATTATATTTCAAAACTCAGCAGCAGCTAAAATTGCCATTCAGGAGCTTCCAATTAACACAATTGGTCTTGTTCACAATCAGCTATTGTAATCTCATTAGCTTATTATATTTTAATCACTGCGATAACAGCACAGCAAAATTTATTTTATTTTGCATGGGTGGAGACTGGCCAAATTGGGTGTGCAGCCTACCTAGTATTAGACCCACATAGGCTTTTAGAACTTGGCATCTATCCCACCCTTTTGGGGAATCATCCTGATCAAGTGTCAAATGCACATAGATCCCCCTACCCTAACAGTGAGAAGGCATCCTGGAAATAGACATCTAATTTGGCATCCACTGATGGGAGGATTAATTATATAGCTGACTCTGTGACTCAAGTCATTTTGTAATGGCATTTGGAGATTTGACAGTTCATGCAAGAGAGGGAGAAAGAAAGATTGAACAGAAAAGATTTAAAAAAAAAGGAAATAGAATTCTCTGAGTACCTGCATTTAACTACTGTACTTCTTTGTTTTACAACCATGTTTTGTAAATATGTTCCGAAGATACCAGTCATTGCAAAAACACATCTTTTTGTCCTTTTGGTAGGAACAGCCTGCACATATCTAAAAATACTTGTGTTTCATTGATACCAAGTATTGCCTGCTGCAATGAGATTATGTTCTATTGATGGGAACTGGGGTGTAACAGCCCTCTACAGAAAGCAATAGGTTGCCCTATTTTCTGGCTGAAAATGCGGCGTGTTTTATGAACTGCCTCTATCTTGCACACCAGGGATGTGTCTGTGGCTAAGGCCATAATAGGATTTTCCTAAATGATACAAAAATACCAGTATTCTGACCAACCAGCTTGCAGAGGTTGCTTGTTTTCCAGCAAGTTTTAAGACTGCATTTTGCCCCCGTCTTTTAAGAGTATTTTTTATTTCACTTTTCCATTTTGAGTGTTTTCTCTAAAGACGTCGATGATCACTAATTGTATTCAGCAAAAAGGAAAACAACAGAGGCAGTGTGCCAACATATGTGCAAATCCTTGTTCTTGGCAGGACCCTGCACAACTGCAAAAACAGGAAGAGGGAAACAGGCATAGATGTGCACACGGGGAAATTCGGAAATCCTTCGATGGATTCAAAACTCCACTATGTCTTTTTTTTTTTTTTTTTTGGTTTTGTTCTGTTTTGTTTTCCTTTTTTTTTTTTTTAGTATTTGGCACTAATTCTAGTTTTTTTTTTTTTAAACCAGCCACTGAGATCCTGCTATTTTAATGTCCATAAATAAATACATGAGAGAAAGTGCCCTTGTAAATCCCGGGAGAGAAAGCTAAATGAAAATGGAAGATGGAGTCCTTCTGTGACTATCATATTACCATACCTAAGCACTCAAAAGGTGAACGTTCATCATTATTAAAATCATTCAATTTGTGTCTTTAATTATAACTTTTGGGGGCATGAATGGCTCCAGAGAAATTAGTCTTCTATTTGCTCTATGAAAGAATTTAATAAGTAATACATTATGTTAACTGATTTTTAAAAATCCATTTAATTTTTCCCTGAATTCTATTTTAGGATGATGAGTTTTGATATCACAGAAATTCTTATCTAGCACCTCCCGCTTAGACAGTGACAAAATCTGTTTCTTAAACCATAAGTTCCCAGGCATTGTATATTTATGATTTAACTTATAAGTTACGTGTCAGTCATTCATAACTTGAGCCATGGCCTACGTAGCCATGTATTAATCAGCTGCAGTCCCAGACTCCCTTTAGAAAAATCCTCACAAGTTGTTTGAGTGATGGTCTCAGGTTGCTTCTGAGTCACGGTCTTCATTTCTAATGGTGACACTTGCATATTTAGAGCAGCTCAGATTGTACAATCAATAAATCTCCTCTTTCCATGTCTATAACTGATCTGAAGATTGATACCCTTGTGGTATGGGATCTGCATGGGCTTCACGACAGAAAGAACTTCTTATAAACCTTCACATCTATTCTGATGGCAACTGATAATTATGTTGAATTCTCATGTGCTACCCCACTTATAAATCACTCTTAAGAATGTGGCTTTGTAAATACAGATGAAATTCCTAGACCAGATGCAAACGGGGAAGGCAGGATTTTGAGATTCAGCATCTTATTTTATGCAACTTCAGAGAAAGATGCTTTTCTGTAGGCAGATTGTAAGTGTGTGTGTCAGTCAGTATACATATATACGAGCATGTTAAAGAAAAACTATTGTTCTAACTATTAAAGGAAAAAAAAATTCCATGATACTCGTTAGAGAATGTAAAACAGATAATATCCAATGGCAGGGAGTGGGGGAAGGCATCATGTTGAATGAAAAAATTGCTGCAGTGGGGTAGTGCATGGGGACAGAGAGATTGGACTCAACTGCAACTCCAAGGACAGGTGGGGGTATATAATGAAGAAGCAGGGTTGGGGCTGATGGACGACAAATTACCAAGAGGAGGTATCAGGGCTGGGGAAGATTCTTGTTAGATTTACTCAACAGAATTCTTGCAGAAGGTAGGCAGGGTGATAAAACATTAAGGGTGGTCTGATACCAAGAGTGCAGGATTGTCCCTAAACTGACTTAGCAAGATTGTTACCCACCTAGATTTTACAAGGACAGAGAGGGAAACCAAGGACAGGCCTAGTCCAGCAGAGGGCTCTGAAGAACCTGGATGAAGTAAAATCAAGAATTGAGTCTTGTATGTATGTATATGTGTGTGTGTGTATCAATATGTATATATTTAAATTTATATACATATTTGTATAATTCTATCTCTATCTCTAAAGTCTGTTATCTATAACCCTCAATACTCTCTTGCATAGTCAAGATTATACAGGTGAGCCGGCTTCTTCTGTTTCTATCAGAAGTGCCAAGGTCTGCATGTGCCACTTCAAATCCCTAAGGTATCTGTCATTAAACTACTCCTGCTGCGCTTACTGACGGAGAAGAGTCAGCAAACCCCTCCAAGTATAGACATCCAGAAATAGTTAGCTCATTTGTTCATTCATTCAATTAAAAAACAATTATTCTTTTGTTCATTAAATGGACATTCATCTAGTAGCCACCATGTGCCATGGAGTAGTATCTGATTCATGGGTGATTGCAGGGTTTAATCTGAGCAGCTGGGTGCCTTTTTATCAAACAGCTTATTATTATCAGAGAATTTTTAGTAATTTCCAGCCACTGGTCACAGAAGTGTTACAAGCTGGGTGGACAAGCCCTGGAAATTCCTTGAGGTTCGATCCTATTGCACACGAGAGCCTTTACTGGATTCCCAGTTTTTACTGGACTGACGGCTCTGGCCAAGTCTGGCACCATCTCTCTACCCCTATTTTATCAGCATTTGATGTCAGTGCTCCTTTTACCATTTTCACTTTCCATCCTTGATGCTCTTGACAATGGGAGCTGGATAATGGTTATGGGAGCTGCCCCTGCTTTGTAAGATGTTTAACAGCATCCCTGGCCTCCACCAGCCAGATACCAGGAAACCCCCTCCCCAAGTCATGACAATCAGCAATGTCTCCAGACATCGCTAGATGTCCCCTGGGGTAAGGAGGGAATCACCTCTAGTTATGGACACTGCTATGGACTTAACAGCTGTATTTTCTTATAAAACACGATTGAAGGGTTTTTCTCCACCTACATCACCTAAGGCTACTGTAGGTAAACACCTCTTCTCATTCCATTTAACTTTGATCTGTTTACCTCTCAGGCAGAGCGTGTACCCTAGCCACATCCCTTTACAACACATATCCTGCAATGATTATGAACGTCTTTTTTTTTTTTTTTGAAATATAGTTTTATTGGAAGCCAGGGGAGAGTGATCTTGTCTCCTGAATCAAATCGCATAATGTGGCTATATTGTTATAGCTGGTTTGGCTGACCTTGAACCCCCTGAGCGAATCAAGATGCTCCAGTCGGTCATGTGTCAGAGTTGTTATCATCAAGCATGATGAGATTTTCTCTGGGACCATAGATTATGGAAGATCCTTTTGTTTTTACCCTTCTTCGTTGATAAAACCAAAGTTTTACAAATGCAAAGCTCTCCAAGTACAAAGCAGTTCCATAATTTGCATTGACAGGCTGGGGTCATAGTTCCATTTCAAAAATTCACCTGTGCACAGCTTCCCAGGGGTTGGAGACCCCTGGACGTGAACCGAAATCTGCAGGAGGAGGTAGAGATACAGCGAAGGACAAGCTTTGGGTCCCCCCTCCTTTCATCTTTCACAACTAAAACTCTACGACTTTTTTTTTTTCCTAAGGAAAACAAAATTAATTTGGAGTCTTTCAAAAATCTTGGCATGTAAAATAATGCAGCAGAACCCCAATTTTGGGACTGCTGTGAATGCATTCCCTAGTTAAGCACCCTAGATATCAATACTTAATGGTATTCTCTAAGCTCAGCCAGTGAAGAAAATAGGGTTGTTATCTATCAAAGCACATTTTCGTTTCTGACAAGTAAAAAGCAGCATGGGGAATGCAGGAAGGCTGAAATGAAAGCCTAAAAGAAAACTCATATAACATCTGGTGTCCTTTATCCCCTGTTGGCCTTTCATAGTATGATATGATGAGCTTGTTCTGATTTAAGACCTGATGATTTGGTTTGAAAAAACAGGAGGAGGGGGAGAGATGCAGCCAGGCTGGCAGCAAATTGGGATACAAAAATCTGCTCAAATAATTGGAAACACGACAGATTTTTGCGTAACTGACGCCAGTGGCATCTTAGTTTATCCATCTCTCTCAGTTGAATTTGTAAAGTGCATTATCTGATTGGTTTTAAAGTTTCCATCTCACTTATTTGCAGGGGGAAATGTGGGCAAATCGGTCATGATGGATTGCCTAATTTTCTGGACTGAATAAGCCAGTTTTATGAGATTGTGGATTCCTAGGTTATTAGTTAACAGAAACATTGATAAATTTTAACTTAAAAAAGAGGCTTATCTTATTATTGCATTTAAAATGTTTCATTATTGCTACCATAGTATTGGTAATGAATATGCTAATTAAGGAATTGAGAAAGGTTTTTATAAAGGAGTTTTTCTTAGCTTTTTCTATTTTCAATCCAAACACTAAAAATTGACCTGAGTCACAGATGCCAGAGGATTAGTAATTACTCTATAAGAAGTCATCTTTGATCAAAAAACCAGAAGAAGGGGCAGAGAAAGATCATTTCCTACCTAGAAAATATAGGTCCAATTTAATTCATTGCAAATTTCTTACTGCTTCATTTACAAGATCTGGAAAATAAGGAGAACCAAATACTATAGAGCCATATTTTTTTAATTTAATGAATCTCTTAAGGTTCATTGGCTGTGGAAATACACATGATAATTAACAAGGAGAAGAGTTTTTTATTCGTTGATCTGAACCCTTGACTAGGAGTTGGTTTCATGGAAGCTCCAAATGTTAATGCTCCAATAAAAAGCATTTTTCCTAATTAGAAAAATATCAAAAATATTTGATATACTTATTCATCAAAAAGCCATGTACCCAGGTGTGAACTCCAAATAGAAAAAAAAAAAAACTTTATCTTTTTTTCCTCAAATTTGAAGGATAATCAGGAGACTAAAACTTCCTTTTTGTTGTGTTATCTTAAAACAGAGTCATAGTAACTATGCCACGGTGGCTCAGGAATAATTAACAGAAATCCAGACATCATTTTTTGGCAGAAAAAAAAAGTCCTTGATTTTTCTTTTTTCTTTCTTTTTCTTTCTCCCCCCCCCCACCTTTTTTTTTCTGTCCAGCCTTTTTAATGGGCTGCATCTCAGTGAATACACACTCTTTCCCAATGTGAATCACAAGTGAAGATGCAGTTCTTTCACAAAGGGAAAGAAGAGAGTTAAAAACTTTTATGCAAGTAGACTTTACTGTGAAATGTTATCTTTTGTTAGTTCAAAGGTTCCCAAAGATATAAATTCTTCAGAACTGCCCTGAGGTGCTGGGGATGTAAATTGAATACTTTACAATTTGTAGACTCTTCCTGCAGTAATGTGTATCTCCTCTGTGAGTGAGTGTTTGGGGATTTTTCAATTACTGGAGTCTGAAAACTCAGAGATTCTTTAGGGCAGAAAAAAAGATTCTTCTCGAAGTTGAGTCACTGATGTTCAAATTAGCTGCCAAAAGCACTATAATGATCTGTGTTCCAGATTTTGCTAAACAGGGAAAAATGGCCCATTTTTGTCAGGGGGAAAATAGCCTCTTCTAACTGCATCCATGAATAACTGCAGGATGGGTTATGTGATAGGTTAAAAGTGAAATAAATTGTTGATATGTGCCATATACAAGAGACCTATGTTATTTCTAAAAGACTCAAATGAGCTTCTTTATATTTTTTTAGAGTGATAGCTTAAGTATGGCCTTTAGGCTCACTGTTAACAGCTTTTTACAAAACAATGAATGAAACAAATGATAAAACAGTATATGTGCATTGAAAATTAGGAATATTTCAAGATTATATGTAGTACAACCAACTCAAAATAATGGGATGACTGAAAATTATACTTCCCAAACTTCCATCTAATTTGACCAACCTCCTCTTATTCTACGTCTCTTCCTCCCATCCTCAAATTAACGGAACTGACCAGTTTAAGTTGTAATTCTTTTCCTGTAGTAAGCATGCTGAGCATTAGTGAAACACAATACAAAACAGTCAACATGAAGGAAAAGTCCTGAAAAATGAACAAAGAAATAGCTTAACGCTGTTACCTTCCAGCCCTTTCGATAGGAATGAGTTGTGGACAAAGGCAATCCAAATTAGAGCAACATCTGTTACGGAATTTTTAACCAGGCTAAAATGTGTTATCAGGTAGTCTTTTTTTTTTTTTTTCCCTAAATGGAGGATCTATTTCAACTAATATATCTAAGAGGATTTATCATCATGCAATTTTCAATCCAAATACGTGGTTCTATATTGTTTAAAACAGACTGTTCGTCTAAGTAGGTCAGCTTTTCTCCGTGTATTGTCATTTCTTGCGTGTTTTACATCCTTTATAAATGCAAACTGATTTTGAAAGAAAAAAAATAAGCCACACATAAAGCATTCTTTAACTGTCAGAGTTGGACCTACGCTCATGTCAGATGATCAGGAAAACAGTCATACCAGGCAGATTAGATTTTATTGTACCAGGGAGGACGAGATAACCTTTTTAGGGCTTCACCTCATTGGACCTACAAACCTTTACCACATATTTTCTGACTTTGCTTTTTCAGGAGAAAGAGGTAGAAGATTAACAATTAAAGGATACAATTAAACAATTAAAAGGATAAGACTAAGATACAATTAGGCCTAGAATACTTGCTAAGTCAAAAAAGTGGGTTAAAACCTTTCTGTTTTAGTTAATAAACATTTATTGAGAAACAATTATGCTCCAGGCAACAGAATTCATGCAATAGATAGAAACGTACAGATACATCTTTGAACTTTTTAACTCCAAGGACTTTCCTCTGACTAAAATATGCAAAGCAGAGCTAAGAAACAGACACAGCAATGGATGGTGGGGAAATGAATAAAATATTCAGTCTTGGGAACTTGGGAAGGCTTTCCAAGGAGGAAGGGATATGTAGGTTGAGGGATGATGAAAAGAAGGTAAAGAAGGATACAGGCTGAGGTCCTTTGGACCACAAAGCCTACATAAACAAAGGCAGAAAGGGGTGATATTACATGGTGTCTGAAGGGAACTACTCCATTCAGTTACTTAGGACAGACAAGTTGTGAAGTTGAAATCACTAAGGTTGTTGGACTAGGCAAGGCCAGTCATGTGGACTAAATGTTTTCTTTAAATATTTATTCCTGACATAGGACTGCCTCTGTAGATTTCAGTTATACACCTTAGTACTAAGATTGGGGTTCTTGAGTGACCGAGGGTCATGATTTGAGGCATCACCTTCCTATACTAATTAGTAGTATGTTAGTAAGTGACATTGATTTATTTTCAATTCGGGCAGACTGGCATTTCTCCACAGTCGCTTTGGCTTTCTAAGTGCATTCAAATTTTTAAAAGGCAATGTGGCAGAAGTCTGGTTGCCAGAAGGCTAAATGAAATGACCGTCAATTTCTCTGAGTGACTCATTTTGCCAAACCTTCCAAATACATTTTCGAATATGAAGATGAAACCACCCATGAACCTTAGGTTCCCGCAAATTGAACTCTGTTTAAAATAAATATTCTAAGAAAAATTGTCCTTAAAATAGGTATTTGGAAAATGGGGGCAAAAAGTGGCTAAACTTGTCAAATTGTCTGCGGGCAAACAATATTATTAAGCCATAGACACATTTCTCATATTGATCTGTAGTCATGTGCATTGAACAGCTTGGTCCACTGACAGAATTTGGCCTAATATTTTATTGTAATTTACCAACTCTGGTGAAGCAGATATTTAATGATACAGAGTTCAAAGAACGAAACAGAAGAGAAATGGCAATTGTTCTACCCCCAAAATGGGAATATGATCTTAAAAAATATTAATATTTGGGGGAATTGAAAACTTATTAAAAAAAAAGTTAGCAGGCTCTTAATTGATGAAAATTCATTAAAATGAGTTTTCCTATTCTAACTCCAATCCTTCACATCTGCACTTCTACAATTAACTCATTTACTTAGTGAAGTTATTTTTATGGAAATATATGCATATCCATAATATTATTCTATGTGCACATTACATAGCCACAATTAATGAACCAGCAGTTCATTTAATATGTGTTCTTAAAACATCTTACGACCATATTTTCTGTGTCAAGGGCAGACTCTTTTTTTTTTCCTCCAACTAATTTTATTTTTTTTAATAGGTTGAGAATCCGACCACTTCTTTTTTTTTTTTTTTTTTAAGATTTTTATTTATTTATTTGACAGAGAGAGAGACAGCGAGAGAGGAAACACAAGCAGAGGGAGGGGAGCGCGAGAGGGAGAGAGGCGGGCGGAGCAGGGAGCCCGATGCGGGGCTCGATCCCAAGACTCTGGGATGGAAGGCAGACGCCTAACGACTGAGCCACCAAGGCGCCCCTCCTCCAAGTAATTTTAAAGTTCAAAATCTCAAAACATTTTCCATCCTGAGACCGCTGAGATTTGGCCTGCAGCTGGTAGACCATCCTGGGTTTGCTGTAAAAACATCCCGCCATGCCGTGCCAGATTGTGTTAACTCTGGGTAGAGCGGTAACAGATGCGCTGGGCCGTCGTGCTCGCTGGAAATGGCAGCATCTTCCTCTGCTAGTTTCCTGACTGCAGAGATGACACAAGCAGCCGCGCGCTGGTGTGCCCTGGCAAGCGTCCCATTCCTTGGCTGCGGTCTCCGCTCACCCCCAGTGGGCCCCAGTTCCACCGCACTGTTTTCCAGGGGAACAAACAGGCCGAGGTTCTGCAAGTTCCTTAGCAAGACTGGGCGGCTTTCCAGCGTGGCAGCCAGGGGAGCCCCGGTGTCCTCCAGGGACTGCGGCCAGGGAGGGGGTGTGGAGCCAGCTAGGAGGGCGGGGGGAGGGGGAATGGGACTCCGTGGAGGGAGGTCACGGCCAGGTGTGGAAGGCCCACGTGGCTCGAGCTCACCGCATGAGATGTGCTCTTTCTCAGCTCCCGCACCCACCCCGGATCTCCCCCGCCCTGCGCAGGCGGCCCCCTCCCAGTGAAGTCAGCAATGCGCAATGACAGAGAAAGAGCTCATCTATCTGTGAGGAAAGAAACCACGTTGATGGTTCCCCGGTGGACGTAATTGTGCTCGTTACTGCCCATTTACATTTCATCACTCGATTATCACAAATGCCTCATTACTGTTGAAAAGGGTTTTCTGCTGGTGAACTCCTTGCTAACTCTTCATTCCTCGGCTCCGATGTCACCAGACAGGCTGACTGGAAAAGGAGGGGAGAGGAGGAGCCGAAGAGGGGAGAAGGTGAAAAAGGTCTTCTATCAGATTTGATTAAAGGCCGTGATTTAAATCGATATTTAATAAAGTGGCTGCTACCGCATCACACGGGCAATTCCCCATGCAGTCAGAATCGTGATTAGGAGCCCCTCACTGCCTGCCACATAACTCAATTGGGTTTTGTGCACTGGTCTGACACCTGTGTCCCTTAGCACTGCGCCTCCAAGGTAATAGGTTTATGAGCCGATGAACAGAGCTGATAGGTTCTAAATGGATTAACTAGGTGTCTGCAGTCTGGTGGTGAATACATCAGGCAAAAAAAAAAAAAAAAAAAAAGTGTGCATAAGCAGGCAAGTGATAGAGAGTGTTGACAGACACTGTGTGTGTCATGAGCCCCACAGGGTAAACACTGGCTCAGTGCCTGTCATTCAAGTGCTCTCTCAGAGTAATGGGTGAAGATACCAGGCTGGGCTGCTTAACAAGCCTGCCAGGGATAACAAGATGCCAGGGAACAGAAGCCTGCCGCGGAAAAAGGCTTCCTTCCACGGGGCTCCGCTCACCCACCAGCTACAGCCAGCGTAAGAATAAGCTTCCAAATGGATGCTTTTTTTCTATCCCAGGAATGACATCCTGGGCTCACTCTAATTCGTGGTGGCTGCCTAGCGTGTGGGGTTAAGAAAGATTCTGAGGTTCTATCTAGACTCAGAAGAAGGCGAGGATTAAACAGCACTATAGGGAGGAGTGAGGTATGATGATCACAGAGTTGTCACTTCTTTATTTTGTTCTCCACCCTCCCGAGATGCCTGCAATAGGTCTGTTTATCTTATGGTTTCAACATCATAATGCAAAGACTTGTATACATATATAGTTGAAAGAGATTCCAATTAAAATCCAATTTAATAAGCCTTGTCAGGTGCTCATAAACAAGAGTACTGTAGATGGGTGTTATCATGGATTTCCAATATTCCTAAACTCTTCTGAGACTAAAAATATGCATTTTTTAGTGGGATAAAGCTGGTATAAATGTAGAAACCAATTACATGGCAACGTCCTCCCCCTCCCACAATATTACCAAGCTATTAAGTTAAGAAACAGTGCCATTTGTGCACAAAAAGGGAAAAAACTGACTTAAAGATACGTTCCTAAGACAAAAAGCAATTATTGGCATTGAGAATGTAATCATGAATGATTCAGTAGATTTAGTCAGAATGCATATTGACATAAAGAGCAGTGAATGTCATGACCTTTGAGAATTATTATGGAAACAACCCTGAAAAAGTAAGCATGAAAAAGAGATAAAGTGTTATTTGATGGAACTGCTAACTGTACAAAGTGTAATAATCTTTGCTGAGGAATTGCTGAGGAGTCTATTCTAAATTTGGCTCTGATGTCATCTGAAAATAAGAGTTTGACTGTAAAATAAAATCATGATGTATAATTAAGAAATGGCTTTATGGATTAGGGGGAGTATCCAGCCCATTGTGTTCTTAGAGTGAGACACGGTTAATGCTTTCCTGACATTTCTGAGGTCCATTAATTGCAATCCCAGTCACATTTTCTCTTGTGATTTCTGTTTCCCATAAACACCAAAATACTACTGGGCACTGATGAAATGGCAGACAGCTGTAAAATCCATGAGTTTTCAGTGTCCGTGTGAGAGAAGCTGAAGAAAACACTAGGATGTCTTTAGTACCTAAGAATTCAGAAGTAACCAAAGATAAAAAAAAACTTTCAGTGAACCCATCTGAGAATAATGCTGATGTAAGGAGGGGTACACACTCTAATGGGGGTGAACATAGTTGATCTGAACTGGTCTGAGCATATAGGGCTGACTGGATTCTGGGAACCCTCACAGCCGATGAGCCAAAATCCCCTTCCAGGAAACATACCTCGCGCTGAGGAAAAATTGCCGAAAATAAAATGGAAATATGGACAGGTCAAAAACAATAGGAATAAAGGAACAAGGAGAGTCAAATACAGGTGTACAGGTGGTTAGTGGGTGGGGAGGCAGAGCAGACTAAGGAGATCTCAGAGAGCAAGGTGTCATATTTTTTAAACATTTCACAAAAACAACAGAAGGGAGTTCTCGAGCTATTTTAAAAGATTCCAACAAGTTAGGAAGGCTATCTTAAACTTTCCCCCTAAAAGTTAGGCAAAAGTTAATTTTGTGTAAAAACGAGTCACATAAAAGAATTAAGATCAATTTATACAATGTTATCCTGGAAAAAGATTAAATAGAGAATGATAGTCCTATAGAAAACGAACATCTTCCAGAATGGTATGCCCATAAAACAAAATAAAAATAATACCACATATTTCCAAATAAGGAAAAAAACAGTACTACCTAGAAACTGAAGGTGATACAAGATATGAAATAATAGCACAAATAAGAATTAGAAAAAAAGCTCAAGATTGAGGTAACAAAACTCCAGAGAAAAATTAGATATAAAAGAAATGTCATTTCAGAAAGGAACATTAACTGAGAAAGCACACAGAGTAAACCAACTCAACAGATAGTTCCCTAAAAGACATAGAACATAAAAGAAGAAAACTATTTAAAATCAAAAAGAGAGAGGGATTTAAAAGACTGGAGAGAAAGTGACATACGTAGAAATTAGGCAGTCCTGATCCCAACACACATATAATGGAAGTCCTTCAAAGAAGACAATTAAAACCAGGAAATATATAAAATATAAATAAAATTACAATGCTAGAATTTTTTTTGAAAAGAAAAGGACTCAAAACTATACATTGAAAAGGCATGATGCTCACCTGGGAAAATAAATTCAGAATTATCAAAATCGACATGTATGCTAGGTTACTTCTGGACGTTCAAGAAAAAGATAATCCTTTAGGTGAACCAGTTACCTATAAGAAAAAGAAAATCATATTGTTGTTAGATTTTCTTATGGTACCAGTTTATGCCAGAAGACAAAATAATATTAAGATAGCTAAGAAAAGAAAAAGTGAGTGAAAGATTTCACATCCAGGCAAATCGACTTACATGGAAAAACCACAGATACACTGACATTGCATGAAACTCAAACAGTATTTCTCACATGAGCTGTCCTTGGGAATCAATTAGAAAATAAGCTTCAGACAACCACAATAAATGTAAACACATCAATGTAAACACATCTCAAATTGTAAACATTTGAGAATTGAAACTCTAGAACTGAGGTTTGTAAGATAGAGACTGTAGTAACTGAAGCTGTAAATGCATGCAAAACAACTGTAAGAGATATGGGGAGAATTAATTCATTGTATTAAAAAAAACACATTTTTCAACCGTTTTAGTGATCTTATCATTGGAGGTGGTACTGGCACCTTATTTTGAGTACAGTTTGTGCATTAATATAATTCTATCATGTCTGGCATATTAAGAGTCACCATGATGGAGCACCTGGGTGGCTCAGTTGGTTAAGTGTCTGCCTTCAGCTCAGGTCATGATCCCGGGGTCCCGGGATCGAGTCCCGAGTCCCGGGCTCCCTGCTCAGTGGGGAGCCTGCTTCTCCCTCTGCCTGCTGCTCCCCCCTGCTTGTGCTCTCTCTTTCTCTGACAAATAAATAAATAAAATATTAAAAAAAAAAAAAAAAAGAATCACCATGATGAGGGAACAAGTAGCTATAATTGTGGGATAGAAGAGGTTAGAGAAACATGCTCTAGTCCTGAATTCTAAGTGGAAATATCAATATGAAAAAATAATGTGTTTTGTCTTTAAAATTAGGAAGATACTTATAATTCAGAATATTCAGTGGATGGATATGTGTATATTTGCACATGTTTTCAAATTCAACTTTAAATTAAGCATTTTCAGGTGTTTCCTTCATTGGAAAGACTTAGAAACAATGACCGGCTAACCCAGTAGCAGTGAGCATTGCATGACCAGTGCCCATTTCCCATGGGCTTCTTGGAGGAATGACCTTCTGCAAGTCTGGGGCAGGAAATGTTCAAATTGAGGAGCCTGTGCCATGTTAGCATTCCAGATAACAAGAAAGTCCTCAGAGATTATGCAAAAGATGCGAGAGCCTACTGGAGAAGTATCTTACTGGCCAAATATCAGACAAACTAGGCACTAAGAAGGATAATAACAGACATAGGCAGAAACACATCATATATGCTAAATACAAGAGATCATAACCACACACACATGCATGAGGATACACAAGCACACACAGACACAACAAACAGACAAAAAAGGAGTAATGAGCCACTTTGGAGGATACTAGGAAACCAATCATTTGAAAAAGTGTAAATAAAGAGATAGAATCAAGAATTTATTCTGCATTTCCTTTACAAAATATAGCCATTAGGAAATCAAATAGAAGAAGGAGTAAATTTTCTCTTTGTCAAAGTCCTCCAGCAAAGAAAAGATTCTCGGTTAGCTATTACCATAAGAGTGAAGCATAATAAAACACCTCTCAAATCTTCAAGCCTTAAAATATCAATTATTTATTCTCTTGGATCTGTGGGTCTGCTAAGTGTTGGCCAATGTAGGTTGGGCTCAGCTGAGTGAGCGTTCAACCTCAAGCGGCAGGTCCAGTTGGCCATGGCTACCACCTGCATCCATTCTGGGGCCCAGGATGAAGGTGTCATTGACCCTGAGACTGGGGGGAAGCTCTTTTTGTGGCAATGGCTAAACCACAAGACAGAAAATGAAAACACAGGAAGCTCTTAAAACCTAGGCTTGGAACAGTCACACCCCCATACCATTGGCCGAACCAAGTCACATGTCTAAGGGCAAGGTCAAGAGGCAGGAAATGTGCTCTAGCTTGGAGACGTCAAGGCAAAGGTGAGATGATGTGGACGCAGGGAAGGGTGAAGAATTGGAACAGTACTTTCATCTTCCTCAGATATAATTGGAATATGACCATTTTTTCAACCATGAATGAATTAAAGGATCTAGGTATTGATGTCAATACTAGCGACATCATGAAAAAAGACAGAGAGGCATTACATGTCTCTTGTTGAAGAATACAACACTGCCTATGAAGTAATCTTGCCTCCTCTCTCCAAATAAACCAAATTGTATACAATGGATTCTCTAGATGTAATAACTAATTTACAGGAAATGTAAAATGAAGTAGAACCTGTTAATATATACTATGAGAATGCAACCAGCAAAATCCAGACTGAAAAATTCTATACAAAAAATGATCAATCTTCTTCAATAACTAGATTGAAAAAATAAAAAGGTAGAGAATAAAATTTAAGATCTCTATATAGTATTATAATGTATGCATTACATATATACATATATATATGTATGTATATAATATTGTTATACTATATATAAAAATGTAAAATTATAATATTACCCTTCATTTATACTGTTGGTATTTATCCCAAAGAACTGAAAATGTGTTATGTTTACACAGAAACCTGTATGCAAAGGTAGCAACTCCATTCAAAATACCTACAAACTAGGGGAGCTAGGATGACTCAGTTAAACATCAGTCTCTTGATTTTGCTTCAGGTCATGGTCCTGAGATCCGAGCCTGCCTCGGGCTTGGAGCTGGGCATGAAGCTCAGCTGAGGGAGTGGGGCAGAGGGAAAGGGAGAGAGAGAATCATAGGCAGACTCCATGTGCACGTTCTCTCAAATAAATAAAGAAAGAAATAATCCACAAACTGACAGCACCCAAAATGTTTTACAATGGAACTGCATTAAGAAATCCAATCTCAGAAGATTATACACTAGGTGATTCTCTTTATACAACATTCTTAAAATTACAGATTAGGGAGAATAGATGAATGATTGCTAGGCTTTAATGATAGGCAGTAGAAGGAGTCTGTGTGAGTATAATAGCCTAATTTGTGGGATATTTGAAAGGTTGGAACAGTTCTATATCTTGATAATGGTAATGGCCACAAAAATCTACCCATGTGTTAAATTTGTATACAACTATATAAACATGTGCATATGCACACAAAAAAGGGTGCGTGTTAAGATTGGTAAAATTCAGAGAACTTTTGTAGATTGAGCCAACATTAAATTCCTAGTTTGATATTGTACTTCAGTCACATAATATGCTATCATTGAAGGAAACTGGGCAAAGGCCACATCTGTACTATTTTTTGCAACATGCTATTGATCTATAATTATTTCAAAATAAAGAGTTAAGAGAAAAAAAACAATAATACCTAGAGATATGCACTAGGTGATAAAATGATAAATCACAGAAAGAAATTGAATAACAAAAGTCAGGAAAGTTTCTTTTGTGGGAGAGAGGATTGCGTTTGAATGCTGATATATGAAAATTTCATGGGTAACAGGCAATGTCAATTTCTTAAGACTTTGGTGATTATTACAAAGCTATTTATTTTATAATAATTTGTAAGCTGTGCATTTGTTTTATGCAGTTTTCTGCACTTGAGTTATATCTACCAACAAAATATTTTAAATGAAAAATAATTAGAGTGAAACCCCCTAGATTATTTGAATACAGAGGAGTAACCACAATACAGTAAATGTGTAGGTTGAGAACTTCTTGAACACAAAGGCTGTGTCTTCTTATCAATAACCCTCACAATTGGCATATCAAGATTCAATAAATATTTGTTGAATAAATGAAAAAATGAACAGAACAGCAAATACCCACCTCGAGATATGACTCAGTTTCATCTTATCATAACAGTCTTATAAATAAAATTCAACAAAATGATATTTTTGAGCAATTTACTCTGTTATTCTATAAAATCAGGGAAGTAGACCTTACATAAAATATTCTAGCCAACCAATATACATGTAAGATTGAAACAAAGAGAAGATTTATAAGCAATAACAGCCGTGAGATCTTGCTCCTGTAGAGGTTAAATCAAAGTCAGAAGATTTCTTGGGTGGATTTAGAGAAAAACATCTCAGCTAAAATATGTTAAATAATTGTCTATTCCTAGGGCCTAAAATATACAATAATGGGACCAGAATGCTCGAAGCCAGTTAGCACAGTAACGGATGCCCACTACTGTGGATTTTCATGTATTTTTCTTCTCTTAATACACTTTTTTCTCCCTTTAGATATGTTAGTATCAATCTTGGTCCACAGTATTAATACATGAATAGAGCTAATATCAAAGTAGACATTTCAAAGCAAATGTCATCAGTTATTCATTTACCAGGAGTTGGTTAGACTGATGATTTGGCATTACCAATTTCCCTGAAATGGATTTTAGGATTCTTGTTCCTTCTTGGGCTATTCCTCTGGATGGAGCCTACATGGCTCCACTTTACTTACTCACTCCTTGGACTTCTGAGTAATTTCTCTGAAGGAAGAGTTCCACTGGGGCAAAAAATTAAATTAAAAAAAAAAAAGATTTTTGAAAAGCTGTTCTTTCAATGGCCTGGCAAGTGCTAATGGGAGGGCTGGGAGGAGGATGGGGAGAGAGGATTAGAACAGGGCTTTAAGTGGGAAGCAGACACACTTAAAGAAGCAGTTCATCTTCTGGGGATACTCCAGAAAGCCTTCTGATCCACTTTGCTCTCCAAGTACTTGTCATGGAATTTCAAGCATGACCTGTGCCTTCTGGAAATCTCCACTTTGGTGACCTTTGAAGGCACTGCATCCACAGCTAAACTCATCAACTTCCACCCTCAGATCATACTCATCTGGATGATTTCTATCTCTGTGAATGTCACTTATCTGCAGCCTTTCGCCCAAACCAGCATCAGGTGGGGGTACAGTTACCTCCCTTCTTTCTCTCCTTCACAAGGATAACAAAGTCCTTGGGCATGCTCTCTTCTGACCCCATGTCTTCCTTCATATGCTTTCCTGTCCTTGGAATATTCTCCTTGCCCCCTCTTTACCTCCCAGCAGCACTAGGTGGCCTGGCTCACATTTCTCACAATCTATTTCATGTACTTGTGTGACCACAGTTAATCCATTACATTGTAATTATTTGCTAATGACTTCTTACCTCTCCTATTAAGCCCATTTCTTTTATGCAATGAGGGTCTTTAGATCAGGAACCAGATATATTCACCTCCGTATGTCAGCAACCCAGCACAACATCACACACATGATGACCACTCAGTAAATGTGTGTAATGATTGAGATTCAATAAATGGATTTTATGCTCTTATTTTTAGTTCTCTGCTTGATTTCCAAGTACGGTTGATGTTGGAACAACATGGGTTTAAACTGCACAAATCTACTGATACGCAAATTTTTTTTATAAATACAGTGTAGTCCTGCAAATGTATTTTCTCTTCCTTATGGTTTTCTGAACAACATTTTCTTTTCTCTAGCTTACTTTATTGTAAGAGTACAGAGAATACATATAACATAAAAAATATGTGCCAATCAATGGCTTTTGTTATTGGTAAGACTTCCAGCCAACAGCAGGCTTTTAGCAGTTGAGATTTTGGGCAGTTGCAAGTCATATATGGATTTTTGAATATTGGGGGGAGGGTGTCGGTGCTCCTAACCCCCATGTTTTCAAGGGTCAACTGTATTGGCACTTTTTCCCCTGAGAGAATTTCTTCTAAATTCCTCTACCGTTCTTGTCATTTTCAATTCCAGAGAGATATTACTGCAGAGCTGCCAAGAAGATGTGCATCTAACTGCCCAAACTATGCATGTTTCGATAAAAATTGAATGTATATATTATTTTTTTGTTTTTCACTGTCCAAGCTTTTCCTCAGTCTAGCCACTATCAACGATTGCATATGATTTAAATATATATTGGTATTTGTTACCACTTCTGTTACATACTGGCGCTTCTCGATTTTTCATGCTATAGGGCTTTTAGGAACACCTCTTTGAATACATGAGAACTGTTAATACAGAAAAAGAGTGCTGCATTGAAAACTGCTCAACTATGCCACAACCCGAATGGGAAATGGACTCAGAAACAGTCGCCCCTTTCTGGTGCTGTGTGAATGTTTTCATGTATGATGCACCTGTAGATTCTTGGCAATAGGCTTTTGGGAAGACACCCAAATCCAGAGTCAGCATTTTGTCTCAGTTTCCTTTGGTGAGCTTTGCCATATTTGTAGCCAACGTGTGTGAACTGCTGTGCCATAAATGCACAGAAAAGGCAAAAGTGTGAATTCTTGCCAGCACTGTGCAACTGCTCTCCTGTGAGCAGAGTTGAAAGCAGTAGTCAAGATGTATAGGGAAATTACGCTAGATTCATTTACAGAAAGCATTTATGTTGAACTAGCAGATTCCTACGGAGTCAGCAATTTTCTATTGCATTTATTTGTTACTACAATACTTGGCAAGAGCGCAATCCTATTAAACCTGTACAATACATTACACAAAATTGTAATCATTTTCTATTTTATAAAATAAAAATAACTGTGAAATGTATACAATTGTGGAGTCCTCATAGATTTTCAAGACCCCCCCAAAATGCATAGTCTTGGGCAAGCTAGCTCCAAATGCACTCTTCAGTTCTTTTCTTATCTCACTTCCAATGTTTTCTCTTTAGTGGATATGAACAATAACCTACCTATGAGACTTGACTTCATGAATCAAAATGAAAAGAAAGAAAGTCCTGAAATCAAACATTTTTTTCCCCTTCAGAACATTGCCTCAGCTTGTATTTTTCCATAAACCAACAACCTGAAAACTTATTATTTTAAAATAATAAGCTATTGGTATTACTCATTGTTACATTTAACATAATGATACTATCTTTAAACATGAGACTAAAGTGTAAACTAAATCATGTTTGATGCTAATTTTTATTAGTCCCAAAGCCAATGGCTGCCTGCTCTTGCCATGTTCTGGAGCAGGTCCTGATCATTCTGGCTCTGACCCACTGAAGGAGGTCCATACCCGCCAGTGAGTGGGGGTATCTCACCAGTGTTGGTGCCTCAGAATAGATCAGGTGTTCCTGTTGCAGCTCAGGCTTCTACACACCAACAACTACAACATCCTCCCCCATGTCCCAGTAATTTGACACAACCTATGCAGGACTTCTAACTGATTTCCTGCTTGTGCTCCATCCTCACCTCTGAGGCTAGAGTCCTTCCCTGCCACTGACTCACTTCCGGATTAAGGGTTCAGGGTTCAATCCTTGCGTGAAGACTTCATCACTAAGAGATTTGGGGCAAATTAACTGAGTTCTCTGAGACTTAATATCCTGACCATTAAAATGGAATAATAATACCACCTTTGTTAGGAGGATTTCATTTTGTATAGATTAGATATGTTTATTATACACAGTGTGTGTGCTGACAATTAAATGAGATGTAGACAATAATCAGTCGTTTCTAGTATGTGATGTATGCTGAGTTCCTGGTTATTATCCACATGGAAATGGTTGATGTTGCTGTTGAAGTGTGGTAAGACATGCCACCCCAAAATATGCTATGTCAGCATATTGATTATTTTGAGCTGAAACCACTTGAAAAACAGTAAATTCAGGGAGCGGCTCTTTTGAACTTCTTTTACCCACATATACAGAAGGTATCCATGTTAATAAACTTCCGTTGGTTTTTCTCATATTAATCTGTCCTTTATTATAGGAGTCTCAGCTAAGGACTCAGAAGGGTATAGGGAAAATTATTTTTCTTCCCTTCCATTAATAACAATACCATCATTACCAGTCTCCTCCTGTATTCTTCCATGTTCTCTTATTTTCCTAGTCATTGGCAGAGGTCTCGTTCTAAATATTGCCAGTTCAGAAGAATTGTATTTCTACTTTAAGAAGCACCATTTCCTAGAAATTTTTGTCATTTTTTTCTGGCTCATCTCTTATATATAAGCCAGTCAGAGGGAATGCAAAATGGAACAACCATTTGAGAATACAGTTAGGCAGTTTCTTATGAAATTAAATATACCCTTATCATACAATCCAGCAATCGTGCTCCTTAGTATTTACCCAAATGAGTTAAAGCTCATGTCCCCTCAAAAACCTGCACACAAATGTTTAGAGCAGCTTTATTAAAAATTGCAAAACCTACAAGCAATTGAGATGCCCTAATAAGTGAGTAGATAAACAGACTGTGGTATATCCTTATAATGGAGTATTATTCAGTGTTAAAAAGAAATGAGTCATGGAGCTATAAAAAAACTTGGAAGAAATTTAAGTGCATTTCACTAAAAGAAAAAGGCCAATATGAAAACATTACATACTATATGATTCCATATATATGACTATAGAAAAGGCAAAAATATGGGGGCAGTAAAATAGTAGTGGTTACCAAGGGTTAAGGATGAGGGAGAGCTGAATAGGTAGATTTTTTTTTTAAGATTTTATTTATTTATTTGAGAGAGAGAGAGAGAGCAGGAATGGGAGGAAGGAAGAGGGGCAGAGGGAGAGGTAGAAGCAGACTCCACATTGTGCATGGCCCAGACAAGAGCCTGGACATGGGGCTTGACCTGGGGCTCTATCTCAGGACCCTGAGATCATGACTTGAGCCAAAGTCAGATGTTCAACCAACAGAGCCACCCAGGTGCCCCAAGCATAGGGGGTTGTTAAGGCACCAACACTGTTATTCTGTTATTCACTGAAAAGGTGAATCCGTGTCATTATGTATTTGTCAGAAATCTATAAAACGTACAAAACAAAGTGTGGATCCTTTGTGAACATGGAATTTAGTTAATAACAATGTATCAATGTTGGCTCCACAATTGTACAAATGCTCATACCAATGTATGATGTTGCTAATAGGAGAACCTGGAGGAAGGGGTGAAGGGGTAAATGAGGACTCTGTATTTTCAGCTCAATTTTTCTGTAAACCTAAAATGGTTTAAAAATAGTCTGTTTTAAACATACAAAAATGTGGCGCCTGAGTGGCTCAGTCGGTTAAGCATCTGACTCTTGTTTTCAGCTCAGGTCATGATCTTGTGGTCATGGGATTGAGCCCTGCCCTGTGTTGGGCTCCATGCTCAGTGCAGAGTCTGCTTCGGATTATTTCTCCCTCTCCCTGTGTTTCTCCCCCCACTCCTGTTTGTGCTCTCTCTCTCTCTCTCAAATAAATAAATAAATAAATAAATAAAATCTTTAAAAAAATGCAAAAATAATTTCAGGGACAAGATGGCAAACTATAAACCCTGGAAATGGCACAAATAACAACCAAAGGCAAGTTCTGAAAGAACAACACTGCACTAGGGTGCCTTTGTCCCCTCACCCACCAAAGAAAGACCACCCAGATATGTCATTTCCCTTCTTCAAACCTAGCCACAGAAGGCATTCCAACTAGACTCATTCCTCCTGTAGATAAAATGGGGGTCCTGTGATGCTGTCAGGCGAGCCCTACTTCACCACCAGCAGGGAGAAATGATTGGTAACCACGCCAGAAGTCAGTGACCAGGAGAGACACACCCTTGCCTGTCAAGCTTGAGTCTCTTTTTTCAACTAAGAGATACCATACTAAGTTGGGTGGGACAGAAAATACCCAGTTACAGCAGGCAACCTCATTCAGGAAGCCTCCTTGTCCCTGGGGCCCCAGATTTTTCTCCTCTGCCCAGACTCCACGGCAACTGGGGGGCACCTGTAGGAATATCCTAAGTACCCCTTCCTTAAGACAAATACTCACCTGCCTGGCTGGGAAAAATCTTCAGACAATTTTAGCAGAGACTAGGAAGAGCTTCAATAGCACCAGATAAACCAAACAGGCCAAAATAATACCACAGAAGCTCAGAAAGAGAAACTGCCATTGGAACCACAGCCTGCACATGTAGGGCAAGATCCGTGTGATAAAACTAACAGGGTAACTTTCTGCTAAAATAAAATATTTAAGTAGGACCCAGAGTCCTACTAACATAATAGATAAAATGTCCAGGATACAATAAAAATCAGCTGTCATACAAAAAAGTCAAGAAAATTCCAATTTGAATAAGATAAGACAATCAACTGATGTCATTACCAATTATCAGTCAGAGGTTGTAATGATCTGACAAACGGATTAAACCCAAAGAAATCTACACAAAGACACATTGTAATTAAAGTTTTGAAGTCACAGATAAAGACAGAATATCCTGAAAGCAGCCAGGAAATGGTTCATTACCTCCAGGAAATCTATCAGGTTTCGTGTGTCCAGCCACAGAGGCCAGAAGGAAGGAGCATAATGTTTTGCCAAATGTTGAAAGAAAATAACTGTCAGGTATGAATTTTATATCTGGAAACACTATCATTCAAGAATAAAGAGAAAATGAAGGCAAAACCAAAAAGGATTTGTCTCTAACAGATCACCCTTAAAGACCGGCTAATGTAAATTCTTCAAACAGAAAAGAAAGGATAAAGGCAGGCGTCTTGAAACATTGGGAAGGAAGAAACCGATAACTGAGACAAAAATTTTAACATTAGCCGATTTCTAAAACAATGGTACTTGGAAGAGGAGAAGGAAAAGGGACCTCGATGAAAGTGAGGTTCACACACTTCCCTTGGAGGTAACAAAATGTTGATTCCAATTGACTTTTATAAGTCATGTGTGTACATTCTAGTACCCAGTCAACCACCATGAAAACCGTGCAGATTCACTCACAAGCACTGTACAAGCTTCCCTTGTTTTACTGTGTTTTGCTTTATTACACTTTGCAGATACTGTGTTTTTTTTACAAATCAGAGGTGTGCGGCAACCCTGCATCGAGCAAATCTTTTGGGGCCATCCCTCCAATAGCATTTGCTCATTTCATGGCTCTGTGTCACATTTTGGTGATTCTCACACTATTTCAAACCTTTCATTATTATTATATTTGTTATATGATCTATGATCAGTGATGATGATTTGCTGAAAGCTTAGATGACGGTTAGCACATTTTTTAACAATCAAGTATTTTTAAATTAAGGTATGTATATTGTTTTTCTACTTATTTTATTTCCTTTTTTGCATTTCTTTACTTTTTATTGGTCTTAATTAAAAAGAAATCGAGGTATGAACATCCATTTCTTATAGATTTTTCAAAGCTTTTTACGTTTCATATGAAAGTAAAATACAGTATTTCATAAAATACTTTTTAAATGTCTAAAATATAACTATTTTCTCAGTAAATTCACTTGTAGCTTTTATGATAAATGATCTGGCTTAGAGTCATAAATATGCAAGAAGAGAAATTTTAATTTTATAAGCTTATCTCCCTTTTTTATTAAATTGAAGTCTAGTCGACACACAATGTTACATTAGTTGCAGGTGTACAATATAGTGATTGGACAACTACATGTCATGCTATGCACACCACAAGTGTAGCTACCATCTGTCCCCATGCAACACTATTACCATACCATGCAATAAAGTATCTATTTCTATAGTCCTATTGTTATACCTTTCATCCCCATGACTTATTCATTCTATAACTTGAAGCCTGTACCTCCCACTCCCCTGTATATCATTTCTTTTTAGATATTTCACACCTAATAGACTATAGTATAGTGTAAACATACCTTCTATACACACTGGGAAACAAGAATTTTTTTTTTTTTAAGATTTTATTTATTTATTTGGCAAAGAGAGACACAGCGAGAGAGGGAACACAAGCAGGGGGAGTGGGAGAGGGAGAAGCAGGCTCCCCACAGAGCAGGGAGCCCAATGCGGGACTCGATCCCAGGACCCTGGGATCATGACCTGAGCTGAAGGCAGTTGCTTAACCAACTGAGCCACCCAGGTGCCCCAAGAATTTTTTTTTTTTTGCTCTATTGTGAAGTTCACTTTATTGCAGTGGTCTGGAAATGGATCGCAATATGTCTGAGGTATGTCTATAAATAAATCAAGGTGGAATCCTAAAAAAATCTGTTTAAATAATTCACAGATATACAAGAAAAACAGATGAATGCAAAACAGAGAAAAACTAAAGAGAAAACACATAATAAAATGGCAGATGTAAACACAAACATATCAATAATCACCTGAAATGCAAATGGTCTAAACACCAATCAAAAGACAAATTGGAAGAGTGGATTAAATAAATGATCCAACTGTATGCTGCTTATAAGAAAATCATCTCAAATTCAATGATGTATGTAGGTTGGAAGTGAGTTCAACAACTTAGAAGAAATGGACCAATTCCTCAAAAACCACAAACTACCAAAACTTAGCCAAAATGAGGTAGGCAATCTGAATAGTCCTATAACCATCAAGTAAATAGAATTTGTACTTAAAAAGCTCCCGCAAAAGAAATCTCCAGGCCCAAATGGTTTTCAGTAACAAAGTATTAGCAAACTGAATCCAACAATGTATAAAAAGAATTATATGCCATGACCAAGTGGAATTTATTTCAAGTATGCAAAGCTAACTTAATATCTGAAAATCAACTTATAAAATCCATTATCTCCACAAGTTAAGGAAGAAAAATCATATTATCATAACGATTGATACAGAGGAAGCATTTGACAAAATCCAATATCAAGTCACATAAAAACTCTCAGGTTAGGAATAGAGAATCATCTTAACTTGATAAAGCATGTCTACAAAACACCCTACATAGTTAACATTATATTTAATCACACTTAATGGCAAAAAATTGAATTTTTTTTTCCCCCCTAAGATCAGAAGTTAAGTCAAGGATGCCCACTCTAACTTATTTTAGTCAACATAGCAGTAGAAGTTCTAGTCAATACAATAAGGCAAGAAAAAGAAATAAAAGGCATGCACATTGGGAAGGAAGATATAAAACTAACTCTATTTGTAGCTGACATGATAGTTACGTAAAAAATCTGGAGGATCAGACACATACACACAACTCGAAGAAATAAGAAGTGAGTCAGGAAGGTTGTAAGATACAAGAGACATGCACACAATTTACATTTCTATATACTGACAATGAACATATACAAACAAAAACTTAAAAATGTGCTACCATTTAAAATCACCTCCCCCAAAAAAGAAAACATGTGCATATAAATCTAATGAAACATGTTAGGATGAAGATGATTTAAATTACAAAATGCTGATAAAACTAATCAAGGAATATCCAAATAGACAGAGAGGCCTGCTGTGTTCATGGATTGGAAAACTTAAATAATAAAGATGCCAGTTCTCCCCAAATCTATAGGTTCGATGCCATTCCAATCTAAATCCAAGAAGGCTTTTGATAGAATAGGTAAGCCTATTCCAAAACTTATCTGGAAAACCACAGAATGAAGAGGGGGAAATCGGAGGGGGAGACAAACCATGAGAGACGATGGACTCTGAAAAACAAACTGAGGGTTCTAGAGGGGAGGCGGGTGGGGGATGGGTTAGCCTGGTGATGGATATTAAAGAGGGCACGTTCTGCATGGAGCACTGGGTGTTATATGCAAACAATGAATCATGGAACACTACATCAAAAACTAATGATGTAATGTATGGTGATTAACATAATGTAATAATAAAAAAAATAAATATCTGGAAAACCACAGGTCCTAAGAATGGCTAAAGCAATCTTGACAAACATGAATAAAGTGGGACAAATTACAAATATTAAAGTTTACTAAGTAGCAGCAGTAACCAAACAGTGTAATCTTGGAGAAGAGACACATTGATAATGAAACAGAACCGAGTAACCAGAAATTAAGTTATGTAAATGTGCTCAGCTGATTCTGACAAAGGTTCAGAGGATAGCCCTGAAAATGCTGTTGAAGCAAATGGATAATCAGAGGCCAAAATAAACAAAAGACTCTCTATCTAAACTTCCCATCTTACACAAAAATCATCTCAGAATGGACCATAGAAATTAGTGTAAGATGTAAAACTCTAAAACTTTTGGGGAAAAAAAAAATAAGAGAAAATATTAGGGAGGTAAGTCTAGGCAAAAAGTTCTTAAACTTGATCATAAGAGGAAAACTGATAAATGAGACCTCATCAAAATTTTTATTATTATTATTATTAGTAGTAGTAGTAGTAGTAGTAGTAGTAGTAGTAGTATTGCTTTGTGAAAGCCCAGGTGAAAAGGATGAAAAAACAAGTTTCCAACTGGGAGAAAAAAAAAAGTATTTGCAAACCACACATCCAATTGCAAGATGACAGAATATGTCACTGTAATATATGCTATTTTTGGCATAAAGATTACTTTGAGCTAAAGGCACATAAAAAAACAGCAGATGTAGGAAGGGCATTCTAATCTCTTCCTGGAAACAGGAGATAAAAACTTCCATATAGAATTGCCCTTTCTGTACTAGAAAGAAAGTAACATTCTTATCAACAAGGAGAAGTGGAGACTGAGAGAACTCTATAGAAAGAGACCTTGTTAACATAATTCTCGTTTTCTGTTAACTTTCTCAGGTAGTTGTTACTTTTTCATGGTCACCTCCCTTCATTCAACCTAAAAAGCCTGTAGGTTTCACCATTTCTCTGGGGCTTTCTTTCCTTATGACGGCTTCTGTGTCACGTACGACTTACATAAATCTGTATGCTTTTTTCCTGTTAATCTGTTTTATATAAGTTTTAATACCCAGGCCTGGCCAAAAAAACAAAACAAAACAAAACAAAAAACTCTAAGAGGGTAAAGGTAAAATTTGGCTTCCCTACAAAACAAAGAACTAGTATGTAGAATATGTAAAGAACTACCGAAATCTACAGCTTAACATAAAAATCTGACTAGAAATGTATGAAAGACATGAAGAGCCATTTCACCTAAGAGGATATGCGGTAGCAAACAATTGCTTGAGATGTTCTACATTAGCCGTTCAGGAAATGCAAATCGATCCCACAGTAATATACAACTACATACTTATGAGAACGGCTAAAATAAAAAATATATATATATATTGAAAATACCAAATGTTGAGGTACCTGGGAGGCTCAGTCAGTTAAGCATCTGACTCTTGGTTTCTGCTCAGGTCACGATCTCAGGGTCCTGAGATCGAGCCCTGCATAGAGCTCCATGATTAGTGCAGAGCGTGCCTGATTGAGATTCTCTCTTCCACTCTCTCTGCCCGCCCCCTCTTTCTCTATCTCTCTCAAATAAATAAATAAATAAATCTTTAAAAAAAAAATGTTGGTGAAGATGTAGAGAAACTGGCTCAACTATACGTTGTTGGTGGGGAACGTAAAAAGCAACGGCCACTCTTGAAAAGTTTGCCATTTTCTTAAAAACTAACCATGCAATTACCATATGACTTAGCAATTGCACTCCTGAGCATGTATCCCAGAGAAATGAAAATGTATGTTCACACAAAAACCTGTGCACAAATGTCCAGAGCAGCTTTATTTGTGAGAGCCGAAAACTGGAAGCTGCCCAAATGCCTTTCAAGAGATGGATGGTTCAGCAAACTATAATACATACCTTCCATGGGTTGTTACCAGGAGCTATTGATATGCAAAGATTTGGATGAATCTCCAGATAGTTATGAGAAGAGAAAAAGCCAGTCGTATCTTGACCGTGGTGTTAAGTACATGAATCTACTGAACAACTCAGCCGCCCAGTAAGTGTACCCATTGTACCCACTGCGCTCGGGTATACGATGGAATACTCTATGACTCTTTGAATTGGATGGACAAAGCAAAAGCATGAATGAATCTCACTTAAAAAGTACTCAGCATGTTACGGAACCTGGACTGGATCACTCCATGGAAGAACCAAGCGGCACTCGGAGATCTTGGAGGATAGGAGGTTTATTTAACACCGGCAGGCTCAAAGAACAGTGATCTCCAAAGGTCTGAGCTCCGGGCACAAAAAAAGGGGGTAATTTATACACTTCTACGTCCGCATACTTGGCACTTTTGGCACGTGCACGAAACGGGGCAGGGAGAAGAACCCCAGATTGGCGTGCGTGGGAAGCAGAGCAGAGAGAAGAACCCAGCAGAGCCCCGGGGCAAGAACTGGGACTCTCTCATTGGCTCGGTCGGCCATCATAGGACACAGATTTTTCCTTATCAAGCAAAAAAGTCAATCAGATATATTAACTGATTCCATTTATGCAAAGTTCAATATGGGCAAAAGTACTCCATGGTGTTAGAAGCCAGGATAGTGATTACTTTTGGGAAGGAGGGGCTAGTACTGACTAAGATGGGTAGAAGAAGGTCACCTGTGGGCTGGCGATGTTCTATTTCTTCACCTAGGTGGTGGATTAAATGGGTATGGCCCCACTTATTGAGTGGCATTATAATGTACACTCTTATCTTACACCCCCTTCCTCAAAAACTTTCCATTATTCCCCATTAACTGAAGAATAACATTTAAGCTCAATAAAGTGGCATACAAGTCTTTTTGTTTTCAGATCCCACTGTCTTTTAACCCATCACTCCCCCTTGCCCAGAGCTCTGGATTTACTCATTTTCACGAGTATTTGTTGAGTGCTCAGTTGGTGCAGGGTACTGTGCTAGGTGGCAGGAATGCATTTTGGAGGAATATAAACATCTTTTCCTCTCTTGCAGTGTTTATTGCCCAGTAAAGAAGACATAACATTAAATAGTTACAATTTAATATGGCTGACTGTTATGACAGAAGAAAAATAGGATATAATGGGAACATAAAGAAGAAACATCTATGTAAAGGAAAGCAGAAAAGACTTCTCAGGAAATAAGGTTGATCCTGATAAAAGGACCAATAGATGCTCACCAGGCATGATTCTATATGTGTCCATGTGCCTGTGTATGTGTGTGTGTGTGTGTGTGTGTGTGTGTGTGTGTGAGAGAGAGAGAGAGAGAGGAAACGGAGACAGAAGGACTGAGTCTAACTAGTCACTGATTTATTTGTCTTAGATGGTCTGAGAGATTTGTCTTAGATAGTCTCATTGGGCAGAATTAAAATAAGTAGATGAAAGTCATAGAGACAAAGATTTAATACTTTTAAATAAACTATTTCTAAAGAATTCTATCTTTCTGAAATTAGAGGAGACTATTGTGTTGAATTTTTAATTACAGTAGCTTTTCAGGCCAGATGACATAAGATATTATTACTCTTCTATGAGGCATCTAAAATCATCAAAGGTATAGAAGTAGATAATAGAATGGTAGTTAGCAAGTGATGGATAGAGGAGAGTTTTCAATGGGTATAAAATAGCAGTTATACCAAGATAAGTAAGTTCTAGAGATCCACTGTCCAACATCGTACCTATAGTTAATGATGAGGTGCTGTGTACTTAAAAGTTTGTGGAGGATAGATCTTATGTTAAGTGTTCTTTACATACACACACACACACACACACACACATACACCCCAGAAAAACAAAAACAAAAACAAAGACACATGGAAACTTGGAGGCGATGGGTATGTTTATTACCTGGATTGTGGCAATGGTAATATGAGCATATGCTTATGTCCAAACTTACCCAATTGTCTGTGTGAATTATATGCAGTTTTCTTATACCAGTTACACCTCAATAAAGCTGGAAAAAATAATTAGATTTCTTTTATTTCCAAACAAAAGAACATTTAAGCTGAAGGAGGAATTGAACTAGATCCCTTCTGACATCATGATTGCATGATAATCAGAGACTGTACTGTCTATTGGTCCCCAGTGACTCATTGAGGAGGCGCCGTTTGTAAGGGCCACACTGGGTTATGCTTTCTCAATGGATAGCATATGAACACACACACACACAGATTAAAGCACTGCTTCTATTTCCTATGAAAATTATGTAACAGGAGCTTATTTTTCATGAAACCCCAGGCCACATACTAAATCATAATTAAAACAGTTCATTGACATTTATTTCCTGTAAATATCTACTTTTTCCTATTTCAGTTTAGAACTGGCGGTGTATACAGTTAGACAAACTATGATACCATGCTTTCTTAAGGTGCTCTGAGTGGTTCCTGCTAGGAAATAGAGAACAGCATGAAGCCATGCTTTTCTGTTGTCATGGATAGTCTAGCCAAGTTTCTAAACCCAAGTATTTACGTTTTTCTTGTGCCTATAAATTGCTTTATAAATAAGTGACCCTTCTATTAACTACAGCAGATAATTTATTTGTACATAAGTATTTAACTACTTGGATCCATGCCAGAGTAACTATGAAGTGGGGCATTGGATTTTGAGCAATCATGAGACCCTTTAGATTTTTTTGTTTGTTTGTTTTTTTAAAGATTTTTTTTTTATTTATTTGAGAGAGAGAATGAGACAGAGAGAGAGAGCATGAGAGGGGTGAGGGTCAGAGGGAGAAGCAGACTCCCTGCTGAGCAGGGAGCCCCATGTGGGACTCGATCCCAGGACTCCAGGATCATGACCTGAGCCGAAGGCAGTCGCTTAACCAACTGAGCCACCCAGGCGCCGGAGACCCTTTAGATTTTTTACCTTTTACTACAGCTCTCATCCAAATCTGTTCATTTTCTTCCTTTTGCTTTGAACATTTTATTCAACACCCTCCTCCTACAGCATTCTTCCTGAGCAGGAAACTCCTGCCTTTTACTGTGTAGCACCATTCTGCTGTCATGGTTTGCTCTTTAGATCTGACTGGGACATAGACAGCATGCGTGGTTATGGGACCGGACTTTCTTCCCCACAGAAGATCCCAAGGAAGCTTATCCCACAGAACCAGCAGAGTTTTTTTCCTCCTAAGATTCTAAGTACAAAAAAATAAGAGAAACAAGTAAAGAAATCAATATGCAATTTCAATTGTTAAATTCCCTTTTCATTAAACTGACTTTCTGTGTGGCCAATGTAATATTATTGTTAAATAAGAAACATATACATCTCAAAGCAAAATGCCACCTCCTTTTATATAAAAGATGAAACAGTTTACTTTTTAGTGGTGGTGACACAAAGCATTGTTTTATCTTTAAGATCTGTATCTAGGGCGCCTGGGTGGCTCAGTTGGTTAAGCGACTGCCTTCGGCTCAGGTCATGATCCCGGAATCCTGGGATCGAGTCCCACATCGGGCTCCCGGCTCAGCGGGGAGCCTGCTTCTCCCTCTGATCCTCTTCCCTCTCATGCTGTTTTTCTCTCTCTCTCTCAAATAAATAAATAAATAAATAAAATCTTTAAAAAAAAAAAAAGATCTGTATCTAAAAGGTATAACTTGGCTTGGCTGATACATTTAAAAGAAAAAAAAAGGAAGAAAGGAAAGGAGGGAAGGAGGGAGGGAAAGAGGAGAAGAGGGGAGAGAGAAAGAAAGAGAGCTAGAGAAAGAGAGGGAGGAGAAGGAAGACTAGGGATAGGAGACAATATGGAAAGAAAAGTCAAAAAACACTTATTCGAAGCATTATAGAAGAACTTGTAAATCAGTGTTAATGTTGACTGTCTTTGGTGTTGTGGTATTCATGACACATAAGGCAATATAAAGGTGTTATGTGTGGACTCATAAAGATCTACCGTAAAGTTTACATTAATTGGCAACATTAGCAACAGGTGTTTTTCCCACTAAATATCTATCTTGCAGCATTAAAACTGCCAGTCGAAACATTCAAATATTTTTCTCCTGTGGTTGATGTTATACACCAAATAATAATTAGCACTATCCAAAATTGACCTTATTTGGTTATATTTCTTATTCTTTTATTAATTGTTATGCAAAGGAAGGTGCTTGAACATCTGTTTTCCCTATTACTTCTTTTATGTATTTTTTAAACACTTAGTCTGGAATGTTAAACCTCATACGGAAGAAATAACATATTAGTATTGGAGGTATTTGCAAACATACATGCTATGAATCATGTGTTAACATGATAATTGTTTCCACACACACATACCCACAACTTGCAACAAGAATTATGAAAATAATTTAAGGGAAACTTACCGCAAAGCTTTAGACTCATTTTTTTTTTTTTTAAGATTTTATTTATTTGATAGAGAGAGACAGTGAGAGAGGGAACACAAGCAGGGGGAGTGGGAGAGGGAGAAACAGGCTTCCCGAAGAGCAGGGAGCCCGATGGAGGGCTCGATCCCGGGACCCTGGGACCATGACCTGAGCCGAAGGCAGACGCTTAATGACTGAGCCACCCGGGCGCCCCTAGACTCATTTTTTTAAAGCAAAGTTTTTTGGGGTTTAATTGATAAATATATCATAAAAAAAAGAATTAAATTTGTAAATTTCTTTGAGTCCTTATTGCTGCTAATAGCTTCTTTCTATTTTTTTTTTTTTTTAAGATTTTATTTTTAAGTAATCTCTACACCCAACAGGGGGCTTGAATTTACAACTTCAAGATCAAGAGTCTCATGCTCTACTGACCGAGCCAGCCAGGCACCCCTCTCTCTTTTTTTCAAGAATCTCTCTCTAAACCCTTCATACACAATTATGATTTTAGAATATTTATAATCATGGCAAAAAAAAAAAGAATATAAAAAGCCACTGCACCAGTAACTAACCAAAATTAAAAATATTTGTCTCAGACCCTGAAAGTTAAAAATTTCAGGTTATAAAAGACTAGGAGAAAAAAGAAATCCCAGAGAGGGATGTATTGTATTGAAGTGCAGAAGGCCTACAACTTCCCCTTTCCCACATACCTCTTCCCCTCACCTTCCCCTTATGTTACCAGAAAAACAATAAAAAGTCTTCGAGTCACAAATAAGACCAGTTTAAAAAAAAAAAGAAAACTAGAGCATGCTCACCAATGACATATGAACATGTATAGAACAAACATTCTCTGATGGAATTTGAGCCAAGAACCCTCTGGGTCGAAAATATCAGTTTTACCAAAATACATATTGGCTTTCTAAAGATATAGGCGATAGGACTCCATTAAGATTTGTAATATTCCATAAACAAATTAGGACCAGCTTTTTAGGCCTGAAATTATTTAATTACCCCAGGGAAACTTGACAGAGTCATTTTAAAGGTATAATAAATACCATGTTTGAATTTCTCATTTAGTTGCTAAGAGTTTTGCATGAGGATGTATTTTTGCTTTGCATTTATGCCCCTCCTTTTCAATGTGACAAGGACAGGATGATGAAAAAAGAAAGGTCAAGAGAAAACTCATTCTTTCCTTTTGATAATAATGACCATAAAGCTTACATCTTAACATGAAGGAAAATATACATTTGAACTCATTTGGGTGATGAAGTTCATCTGTCTTTTCTGCAATATATACATGTGTATCATTTTTAAAGTGAATGGTGTGGTCAAGTAGTTAACATAACTTTTATTTTTTGTAACATTTATTGATTTATTTTATTTTATTTATTTTATTTTTTATTATATATATATTTTTTATTATGTTATGTTAATTACCATACATTACATCATTAGTTTTTGATGTAGTGTTCCATGATTCATTGTTTGTGTATAACACCCAGTGCTCCATTCGGTACGTGCCCTCTTTAATACCCATCACCAGGCTAACGCATCCCCCCACCCCCCTCCCCTCTAGAACGCTTAGTTTGTTTCTCAGAGTCCATAGTCTCTCATGGTTTGTCTCCCACTCTGATTTCCCCCTCTTCATTTTTCCCTTTCTGCTATCTTTTTTTTTTTTTTTTTTTTTTAGAGAGAGAAAGAAGGTGAGCATGAGCGGGAGGAGGGGCAGAGGGAGAGAATCTTCAAGCAGACTCCCCACTGAGCATAGAGCCTGATGGGGGGCTTTGATCCCACCACCCTGAGATCATGACCTGAGCCAAAACAAAGAGTGGAATGCTTAACTGACTGAGCCACCCAAGAGTCCCCATAACTTTTAGAACTTTAATTTTCCTCCCAGGCCTACTACTTGTCTTAGGCAAGTCTCTATATTAGAGTTTCCTCACATCAGTTCTTTTTTTCCATCTTTTGTATTCATCAGAAAATGACCACTTATTTTCCTTAATCCTTTGGGACAAAGAAGATCACATAAACCCAAAGAAAGGAATAGATATGGTTAGGAAATCTGAAGTGTCCTGAGAAAAGTAGGGTGCATGAAGAGCGCAATACTATGTATTTTTGACATCACAAGGAGTCTAGATGTGGTTCAGCCAATTGCTCAGAGCTGCTAGGGAGCTTTTCAAAGTTCCAGGTAATTTTTAGCTTCGTCATCCACCATCTTCAGCTTGTGGCCTTAGTCCTCATGTTCACAATATAGCTGCTTCAACCCCACACATACAGCTGCATTCCGGGCAGGAAGAAGGAGAGATGGGCATGATAAAAAGGTGTGTCTGTTGATTCTTTCTGTTGATTCTGTCTTTTTTGAGGAAAACATAACTTTTCCAAAGTTCTATCCAGTTGAGCTCTACCCAATCCATTGACATCTCATTGGCTAGAACTGAGTCACATGATCACCATAAGCTGCAGGGGGATAGTAAGTGTTTGTAACAGAATAAGGTCAGGGTTCTGTAAATAATGGAGGAAGAAGGAGTGAATAGCAAGAGGTAAATATCAGTGTCCACCCGCAGGGATGAGACTCCATGCTATTGAGTTTTGCATCCCCACCTACCAGCACTGTAAGTCTTTGAGAAAGTCAAGTTAGAAGAAGGAAATATGGTTGAATGAGAGAATGAATGGATGAATGGATGGATGGATGGATGGATGAATTGGAAGTTTTTGAGGACAAGAGATATTATCACTGTTTATAACTCTCCCATTACCTAGCAAAGTTCCTGGATCAAAATAAGCTCTGGATACGTGTTTTAAATTTTGAACTTTGGAAAAGTGGGTGCTCTTCTAAACTCAGCACACATCAGTCCAGTCTTGTAGCCATCTAAATATAAATGTCAAGGTCAAGGCAGATGTTCGAAGAGAATTAAAGAGACTATAAAAGGAAAGAGTGTGAGTTCCTAACAAAATGTTCATAATACGTATGGACATGATAAATGTAGGCAAACCTTACATGTAAGTACTCTGGGCATGACTTCGGGGGAATAGATTTATGAAATTTTAAATCTCTACCTTTTTAAGTTAACTCTAGTAATAATATTAAATGTGACATTAATTTTATTTTGTTATTTGTTTTTAAACCTAATTTCTAAATCACAGTGTTTTCAGTAATAAGTTTTTGCTAATTTCCTGCCCATTCTTTTTTTTTTATATCATATACTGGATTTAAAAAAAAATCTGAAATCTCAGAGAGCAAACTGATGGTTACCAGAGTGGAAGTGGGTAGGGGACGGGTGAAATAGGTGATGGGGATTAAGGACTGTACTTGTGATGAGCACCAGGTGTTATATGGAAGTTTGGAATCACTAAATTGTACATCTGAAACTAATATTAGACTGTATGTTAACTAATTGGAATGTAAATAAAAATGAAAAAATCTGAAATCGTTTTTTATATTTCAACAATTATTTCTGTAATTATCTTAGATGAGCATAAGGAATCTTAGTATTATTTATTAAAGCATAGAATAAAACCCACAGCATATTAATCAATATTGATTCCTAATGTTTTAAAATTTAAAATCCTTTTGCCTTCTGAAAATTTACTGTGATTGTAGGAATTATGTTTTAATAAAATTAGCACCTTATGTTTTCCTTAACTTCTTTAGTGACTGCTTTTAAAAGCCATCATATTATTTAATATATATTTACAAATATGAAGGCTGTGGAGATGCAGCATATTTGTATTTTTGCATCTTTTAACCCTAATACAATCTGACAGAGGGAATTTAATTATTTTGAATAAATATTTCAATTTAATCACCTACATTTCTGAATTCAAGTGGTGATGACATAAGTGTATTTTGGTCTTAGGCAAGTTACATGTAGCAGATGATGATTTGTTTTGTTCCTTAAAAATTAGCTTACTTTGACTTTTAGCAAGCTTCAGAAACTGAGCATCTAATCAAAGGATCATCATAAATGGCCTAGAAAGAGTATGTCTAGTAAGTTAAGATGCTTATGATATAGTCATTTATTAGATAAGTATAGTGTTTGGTCTTCTTCCTTTTCCCAAACCCAAAACATACAAACCTTGTTAGTAATATTCAAGCATACTTATAGCATAATATTTAACATAAAGAAGACATTTAAAGGCCTTTTTTTTTCTTTTTTGTAGCTCTCCCATTCTTCAGATGAAAATCTGAAATTCAAAAGGTTAAACAATTTATCAAAGAATCTTTTGGTCATTTTGGGAAGTCCCAAAACTTCAAATATCATGAGCTGTTCTTTCCATTCTACCTTCCCATTTAACACAAGAATGTCTCATGTTACAGAAACTAAAAGTCAAGACTGACATTGGAGTCATCTACTCTGGACATTCTCAACTAAAATTAGGTAAATAGCTAAGATTGGAATCAATGTATGAATCTCTTATTCCCCAAGGACCATAAGGTGGGGCTTGTTGGTTTCCAGATCCTATGGGCACATGGCTTCTACATGTCAACAGGTTCCTCTGTTAACTGTATACACTGAGCAGATATTATACTATTCCATGTACACCATTGCAGGGAAGCATTAATTTATGTCAACATACCTCTCAAGACAGAACATCCTTTATCTTATCTCCAAATGGTGACCATTTATTCTGCTTCACCATATCTATTAAACAGAAGAGTGGCCTGAATGATTCAGGTTTAAAGGCAGACACATTATCGAGGTCTCTGACTTTGGCGAAGATCCCTCCATATCTCCATGTGGAAAAGAATATGGCACATGAATGTGCAGATGATTATGAGCTTCCTCTATGAATTTAACTTACCTTAGAGACAACCCTAAACCCATCCCCAGGAAACCTCAGCCAGGAATGAAAAAGCACTATCAATCAGCACACTGGAATGTAATACTTTAAAGAAGTAGAGAAATCAAATTGTTGCCCTTTGTGGTCAGCATCTCCTGGGTTATTGTTCAGTGACCTCTGGCTGACCTGGTCTGGATTAAAAAAAAAAAAAAAAAAAATGAACGTCATCATAAACTAGAAAAGTAAATCAGAGGGCAAGATCTCCTGATGGTGGCTCATTTTGATAAAAGACAGTATTAGAATTAAAGTACAAATGTGTTCAAGCCGCTTTTTGTAAATTTTAAAATGAAGCCCTATGCTCATCATTATGAGAAGTGAGTACTTCAGATATGTACATACACACATCAGTTAACTCTTGCTGCAAGATTATTTACCACAAAATCCCCAATGGTGGGGCGCCTGGGGGTGGCTCAGTCAGTTCAGCGACAGACTCTTGATCTCAGCTCAGGTCATGATTTCAGAATCCCAAGATCGAGCCCCGGCTTGGGCTCTGTGCTGTGTGGGGAGCCTGCTTGATTCTCTCTCTCCCTCTCCCTCTCCCTCTGCCCTTCCCCACCCTCTCTAAAACAAAACAAAACAAAATAAAGCAAAGCAAAACAAACAAACAAAACCCAGTGGCATACAGGAGTAAGCTTAAACAGCCCAGGTAGTTGTCTAGACAGCTCTACCCACCCGGGGTGTGCCCTCATTTGGATTTGGATCACTGGTGGCTCATCTCAGAGATCCTGGCTGGAGAGCTGGGGCAACTTGGCTTACTCTTTGTGTCTCTTCTAGCCAGGGCATGTTTGCAGGGCAATGGCAGAAGCTCAAGAGAGACCACGCCCAATCGTATAAACACTTTTCAATCCTCGGTGTATATTGTGTTTGCCGAGTCTTGTGACTGAAGCAATCCCATGGCCGAGGCCAGAGTTAGAAGAGATGAGCCCTTCAAACTGACATGGCAAAAGTCAGGGGTTGAAGGAAGGGTGGGAAATTGGGGCCAGTTTTTCAATTTACCACACAATATGGATTTAAATTACATTGTAAATCAAGGAAATTTCACAGAGAAAACTATTTTTAATGTCCCTTGCATAGGAACGCAGTGAAATGACAAACCTCAAACACCATGATCATGCAATTGCTTAACTTGTAAAAACACCATTTTTTCCTTTATCTGAAAGTGAGAATCATATAACCATTTTTAGCACATTCGTGCCTTAGTTGCCAAGAGATGCAAAGTTAAATATGATGTTTTTTTTTTTACAAAAGTATACTTCTTTTCTTACATGCATGTGATTTTGAGCTTGTATTTTTAATCATATGATCTTATCTCTTTTATTTTATATAAGTTGATTTTACATCATTTAACAAAGCCGGCAGATTATATTTTATAAGGAGGTGATACACTGTATTATGACACCATGACCTTTAAGACCATGTCCTGAGTTTCTCATTGGCATTGGATTTCTAGTCGAATAACTCAGGTCGATGGGTTCTACAGGAATTCAACTGATAGAAGAGCACCATAATCAAACTCCTTTGTACTTTTATAATTCACTTCACTTGTGAAACTATTGATTCAAATGTCAGCCACCCAGACACATTTTTCTGGATTCAAGAATTTCCATTTCCATTTTTGTTTTCATTTGGTTGAGGGAGAATCAAAGTTATACTTCTCATAAAGGGTCTGTGAAACCCTTCTGTAATATTGAGCTATTTTACATGAGGAAATGTAGACACGCTAAGGCCAAGTGATTTATTCCATCATACAACTAATCAATAGCAGAATATGGAGGAGACCAGAGTTACAGCACTTGGTGAGCGGGCTGAGCCTTATTAAACAGTGTGGACTTGTGTATATCTGATACTCAGCCCGAAGTATCGAAATTAGACCACCACATCGCACAGGTGGAAATGTATGTACAAGGTCTGTTAAACATGATATATTCCTAATGTACTGCAATCACGGAAACACCTGTGACATAGAACACACTCTGTTCTTGAGGGAAAATGTGTAGCTCATTCAAATAGTCTGTCTCACATTTCATTGCCTTTACCTGCAGTTATATGATCTAGTGATTCCAGGTTAGTGTAAGTCACGAGAACTGTTTCTTAATTAGAGTGACTCTGGGGTGTGACTGTGTTGATTTGTGGGGTTTATTTTTCTTAGAATTTTTGCTAGTTTCAGTAGCCTGTTAGGGGGAAAAAAAAAAAAAAAGAAGTATTTAAGCTGAGTGCTCGACAGCTCTGGGAAAGCCATCTGCCTAAGTTATCAACGGGTGGAAAATACTCACACACTGAAATAGGATTCAACATCCACTTAGAATCTGGAAATTTCCCACCTAAGTCCTTTGGTTCAATAACACACCGAAGGCAGGCATATGCTACCCAACAGGTGGCTATGGGTTTGCTGTCGAGAGGGCAATTCTCTGTCTGTAGCACACTCAACCTTAGGGATGTTGGTGCACGTGTTTATACAGTTCGATAAATTCAATCCCTGATTGTTTCTGAGGGATAAAAGAGTAAGTGGAAAAAATATAAATAAAGAGTATGATGACATTACAAAAGTGAGAAGAAATACTTTTTAAAAGTGTATCTTCTGGTCAAAGAAAAATAAACATGGCAACTATATTTTTTCATAAGCTTCAGGGCAGTTTTAAGATTTTCGGGATTCTGTTGTCTCGCTTCAATTTCCTATATAAATGGTATATTTAGAATTGTCTACCTGTAATAATGAGATGAGAGTACATGGCTTGTGAACAAAGTTAGAAGTTTTTCTTTAGAAGGTGATAGAATCCCACTGATGGGCTTTTACTCTATCCATTATAGTACCTGGCAAAGACTTAGAAACATAGTTAGTGAAAACAAAATACTAAGAAAAGTAATTTATTAGGCTGGAAGAATACTTACGGATAATAAAGCATAGACAACTCCCACCCCGGTTCCCAACTCCCGCAACACATAATAAACTTTTGAAAATTAATAAACTTACCAGAGAAGGAAGGATTTGTACTAATCACAAAACAACTTAGAAGAAATAAATTTGGAACCTAGGTTTCCTGATTTCAGAGTTCACTTCTCTTTTGCCCACTGATTTGCAATGAAAGCTTGTCATAAGTGATCTCTTGCATATATGTGTGGTTTTGTTTCTTGGCTTTCTATTGCATTCTATATACAGACTTGCTCTACCATCTTAATCATTATGCATTTATAGTAAGTCCTGATATCCAGAAGGAATGGTCTTTTACCTTCTTATTCTGGACAGTTGTGGCTTTATTACTCTTCTATAGGAAGAGCTTGCAATTTTACCCCTTCCCCCCCAAAAAACAGCTTGAGTTTTGATTTAAATTAAATTGGTTCTGGAGCGCCTGGGTGGCTCAGTCGTTGAGCGTCTGTCTTCTGCTCAGGTCACGATCCCAGGGTCCTGGGTTCGAGCCCCGCATCAGGCTCCCTGCTTGGCAGGAAGCCTGCTTCTCCCTCTCCCACTCCCTCTGCTTGTGTTCCCTCTCTCGCTGTGTCTCTCTCTGTCAAATAAATAAAATCTTAAAAAAAAAAAGAAATTAAATTGGTTCTAACATTAATTTAGATAAAACTGGCATACTTACATGTGTGTTTTTATACATGACAGGTTATATTTGTTTCATTTATTTAGGTCCTCTTTAATATCTCTCAATAAAGTTTTAAATTTTTAACACAAATTTCTTTCACATATTTTGTTGGATACATTCCTTTATTGTTGCTATTTTTAAATTAGATCATTTAAAACATTTCACTTTAACTGTTATTGGACTATTTCTTTTATTCATAAACCTTGCTAAAGACATAAGACCTAAATTTGGGAATTATATAGATACAATACTTAAATCCTTGGGCTCGGTATGCCTTAGTGTGAGAGCACAGAAAGGAGAGGAGTAGCTTCTACATTTAGAGGTCAGGTAGAGAAGAAGTGAGGTTGGTCATTTAGGAGGAAAAGCATAAGAGAGTGACATCACTTGGCAAAAGCAGGAAAGTGTTTCAAAGAAGAAATAGTCACTAATGTCAAATGCTACCAAGAATCAGGTAAAATCAATATTAATAATGCAGAGAACAAACTGATGGTTGCCAGAGGGAAGAAGGATGAGGGGATGGGAAAAATTTGGCAAAGGGGAGTGGAAGGTACAGGTTTCCAGTTATGGAATGAATAAATCATGGGAATAAAAGGTACAGCATTGTATTAACATTGGATGGTGACAGATGGTAGCTACACTTGTGGGGAATATAGCATAATGTATAGACTTGTTGAATCACTATGTTCACCTGAAACTAATGTAACATTGTCAATTGTAGTTTCATAAAAACAATGATAATAAATAATTTGACAGAAAGAAATGGAATAGAAGTGATGCTAAAATACAGTAGTGAATAAATAGGACATAGGAAATAGAGGTATTGTGTGTAAATAGTTCTTTTGAGAAGTTTCACAGTGAATGACAATAGAAAATATGTTTAAAAATTTGCTATACCGGGCGCCTGGGTGGCTCAGTTGGTTAAGCGACTGCCTTCGGCTCAGGTCATGATCCTGGAGTCCCTGGATCGAGTCCCGCATTGGGCTCCTTGCTCGACAGGGAGTCTGCTTCTCCCTCTCCCACTCCCCGTTTGTGCTCCCTCTCTTGCTGTGTCTTTCTCTGTCAAATAAATAAATAAAATCTTTAAAAAAAAATTTTGCTATACTATTATAATTTATTTGAAGATTCTTTTGTTTTCTGTGTAGACAATTATATTATCTTCAAATAATTATAATACTTCCTTCCAATCATATTACTTACCACTGATACTAAATAATTGTCTTATGGTGCAGGTAAAATCATCAATACTATATTGAATAGCTGTGATGATCATGAACATCTTGTCTTGCTCCTGCTTTAAAGAGTAACCTTGTTGCCTGTCAGCACCAAGAATGAGGTTTGAGGGGCGCCTGGGTGGCTCAGTCGTTAAGCATCCGCCTTCAGCTCAGGTCATGATCCCAGGGTCCTGGGATTGAGCCCCGCATCGGGCTCCCTGCTCAGTGGGAAGCCTACTTCTCCCTCTCCCACTCCCCCTGATTGTGTTCCCTCTCTCGCTGTGTCTCTCTGTCAAATAAATAAATAAAATCTTAAAAAAAAAAAAAGAATTGATAGAGGTTTGATAGACACATTTATCAAGTTAGGGATATTCCCTTTTATCCTTCTATTCCTAATTCATGAAGTGTTTTATCCCACCAATGGGATTTGAATTTTATTGAGACATTATTTTGCATCTTTGAGAAGACCAATGGTTTTTCCTCCTTTTATCTGTTAATGTAGTAAATTACAGTAATGTATTGTCTAATGTAAATATGTCATTGAATTCCTGTGCTAAAAACAAAATACTCTATATAAATTTATATACTTACATATTAGTTGATGAATTCAGATTGCTAATATTTTAAAATATTTGAATTTATTTTCGTTAATAAAGACATTGACCACTACTGATTCTTATGTTAGTTTTATGTAGTTTTGATATTAAAGTTATTAATCTTTATAAAATAAGTTATTCAATGTTAATTTTTTATTTTCTAAGATGGTTTGTATTAGTAGTTCACTTTGCCTTGAAAGTGTGGTAGAACCTAGCACTAAAACCATCTGGTCTATGAGGTTGTATCAGTATGTGTTTGTGTGTGTGTGTACTTAACAACTAATTTAATATCTTTCAGGTGTTCATTTCTTTTTGATACATTTTTAGTAAGTTTTGTTTTTAGATCTGTTATTTGAAGTAAAATTTCAAATTATCCTTATAAATTCATCCTTATATTATTTTTGTATTTTTTTTTAGATTTATTTATTTTATTTGAGAGCAAGAACATGAGTGGGAGGGGCAGAGAGTCTTAAGCAGACTCCATGCTGAGCATGGAGCTCAACACGGGGCTCAATCTCAGTACCCTGAGATCACAACCTGAGCTGAAAACAAGATTCAGAAGCTTAACCAACTAGGCCACCCAGGTGCCCCTGTATTTTATCATGTCTACGTTCTCTGTAGTTTCACCTTTCTTAAAAAAATATTTTTTTAAAGATTTTATTTATTTATTTGTCAGAGACAGAGAGAGAGAGAGAAAGAGAGAGCACAAGCAGGGGGAGGGGCAGAGGGAGAAGCAGGCTCCCCGCTGAGCAAGGAGCCCAATGCAGGACTCGATCCCAGGACCCTGGGATCATGACCTGAGCCATAGGCAGACGCTTAACCGACTGAGGCACCCGGGCATTCCAGTTTTGCTTTTTTAGTTCTTAATACTAGATACTTGTGCCATCTCTCTCTTTTTTTTGTAAGTTCATTCATTTCCTTAATCTTTAAAAGAACTAACTTTTGGCTTTGAAGATCCTTTCCAATTTACCTCTGCTCTAATCTTCATGATTGTTTTTCTTCTGCTTTCTTTGGATTGGTGTTTTTTTGTTTTGTTTGATCTTATTTGCAAGCTCACTACTTTGGAGAATTTGCTAATTAGTTTTTAGCCCTTCTTTTCTAAAATAATATGTAATGTAAAAATTTTATATATAATATATAATTTCATATAACATTTCCATTGTATGACTCTAATAATAACCCTCATATTTTCAGAGATAATATTTTGGTATTATTCAGTTCTAGGTGTTTTCATGTTTCCATTTTGATTTTTTTCTTTAGCCCTTGAGTAATGCAGAAATGTGTTGATAAATTTCAAAACTAACTTTCTTTCTTTCTTTCTTTTTTTTTCTTTCTCCCTTCCTTCCTTCCTTCCTTCCTTCCTTCCTTCCTTCCTTCCTTCCTTCCTTCCTTCCCTCCTTCCTTCCTTCCTTCTTTCCTTCCTTCCCTCCTTTCTTTTGCATCACTGTTTTTGTCAAGGTTCTTAAGATTAATATGTATTTTCTGGACCTAGAACTTAATTGTGTCATCATAAATTCTTTGGTGTCCAATGTTATTGACTTTTGCTCATGGTGATTCCTTTCCCTTTGTGTTTTATAATTTTGGATCATGAACTCATTCTTGACAGAACTTCATCTGTGAGAATCCATGAAGCATGTATCACTACATTTATTCTGAAAGAATTGGCATTTGCTGTTGTCAGCTACTCCACAATTTCTGTAATGTGCTTAAAGTAGACCCCAAAATAAGTACCACTTTAAGTTGAGTTACTTTTTGTTTGGGGTTTCTTTAGCCATTAAGGTAGTATATATTTGAAATTCAGATGCATCTGAAGGTATGCCCATTGATCAAAATTCTTAGGAGACTCTTCTCTTACCCAGAGCCCAGGCTGAGATTTTACTTTGTAGTATCTTTTTTTTTTTTTTCAGGAAAAATAGTATTCAGAGAATGTTAGGATTATGTGTGTTGGGTTTGTCTCCATTCTAGCTTTCCATTTTAGCAGTCTCAAGGTTGTTCTTCCTATCCTTATGTAACTACTAAAATTCAAGCATCTCCATTACTTCTACTGGCAAATTTCCTCAGTAGAGCAATATAATTAGCATAAACTCTCCATTGTGGTTTTTATTTCCTTTGTTGTATATGATCCCCCAGGATTTCCTTTGTATCATTTTAAATAGACTTTATTTTTTAGAGCAGTTTTAGGTATACAGCAAAACTGAACAGAAGGTCCAGCTATTTTCCATATGCTCCCTTCCCCCCCATATGCACACCCTCCCCCATTATCAATATGTTCCACCAGAGTGTTACATTTATTACAATTGATGAACTTACATTAACACATCATTATCACTCAGAGTCCATAGTTTATATCAGAGTTCAATCTTGATGTTGTACTCTTTTCCATCTTAAAAGCTCAGATATGCATTGAAAGATGAGCACATTGTATAATATCCCATATTTGTACATCCTTTATAGCTGGAATTGTCAGACTCTAATCCACCATTTAAAAAAGAATGGAAATGAAGCTGCAACATCATTACATGTACCTTCAAAGATTCCACTGATCAAGTTCTCATTTACCAGAAGCTCATTAGCAATTAGAGAAAATAATAAGCAAGGAAGGAGGAAAGAACTGAGAATAGTGAAATGAATCAATGGCTATGAATCTAGTGACCAAGTCAGATCCCAGGCAGCCAGCAGGCCAAGGTTGTGAAGCATGTATACAAAATACATCCATCAATGAGAGAAAAATAGGTCTCTACAAGTGGTAGTTGGGAATGAATCTCACAGGTTCCACATTCTTCTCTACTCGGCTTAATGTGCTCTTGCTGAGCTGGGAGCATACTAGTCGTCATCAGTGATAAATGAGGAAAAGAAAAATTCTCAAATTCCATTGTGTAAGATTGTGACAATGTACGTGTCAAATTTTTGATGAGCTATTTAGAGTCTTTAGGCTTTGCTCCTCATTTGTAGCAAAAAATAACATATAGGAAAACATGCAAATACTGCTTAGGTACTTCACCAACATCCAGAGATTTGATTTTTGCCATTACATTCAATTTAGAGCCATGTACATCAGCACTCAGGGTCGACATCATAAGAAAATAATAAGCAGTAGTTCTGTTCATGGTCTAAGTGAAAGGTCATGGTAGGGGAGGGGAGGATAATAATTAGTAGAGGAAGTTCTGGACCAACCTGTCTGAATTCAAATCCTGACTCCTCCATTTATTACCTGCTTGACACTGGACAACTTACCTCGCTTCTGTGTGCCTCGACTACTACATCTGGACAATGGAGAGGAATACTCGTGCTATGGTCATGATTTAATAAATTAGCACCTGTCAAGAGCCTAGAACAGCGCCTGTCTTATAATAAGCACTCAGTTAATATGTATATAATTATTAGCCACCCTGGAGAATGACTTCAGAGCCAAATATTGCTACAAGAGTTTTCTAGTGATGCTGGTGTCCTAGTAGACAAGTAAGCAAGATGAAAGAGTAAGGAAATGGCACATACATTTTTTTTAATAACATGTTGTAATCTATCAACCTCCTCCCATCATTAAAATTTAAATCCTTTAAAAGTAGGCCTCTATCTACTTTATATCCCTAGTTCTCATCATAGAGACTGGCATACAGGTAGAACTCATTAAATAATGTGTGTGTGTGTGTGTGTGTGAGAGAGAGAGAGAGAGAGAAAGAGAGATTCAGACAGGAATATAACGGCAGGTGAGGAATAATCACTTCTGAGCCTTATAGATTACAGTGAGAATGCATTCAACTGTCTGTGCCAGCAGACTTATTGGCTAGAATCCGTCCTTCATGACCTCATTCTGCTTGGTAGCCTGCTTACTATTTGTTTGACCCCAAAATGGCCTCTATTAATGCCTATGTGCTGTTGATTGTCTTTTGGCATAAAAACTATTGAAAAAAAATTAGCTCCTACTCCACATTAATTAACAGAGAATGCCTTGAAGTACATTTGATGCAGGGAATTAAAAGAATTAAAAAAAATATTATTAGATTAATTCTTCATATATAATATATACATTATTATTTTAATGAACACTCAAACTTTAAAAATTTTTGTAATGCTTTCTAAGTCTAGGAAATGAAAATCTGAATATTCTAACTAACCACATTTCAATGTAAATTATGTGTATTAGATTCAGAACTAACAATATACTACAAAAAATAAGTCAGTAACACTGCATAATTATTTCATACAATGCAATCGTATTAGCCATAAAAAAAATAACCAAATTGCTTTAGGAGTGAGATTTGGATATTTTCCAGGAAGTCCGTAAGTTTTTTTTTTTCTTTTTAAAAATTAATTAATTAATTAATTAATTTGAGATGGGGGGCGAGGGGCAGAGGGAGAGAGAAATACAAGCAGACTCCCTGCTGAGCACGGAGCCCAACACGGGGCTTGATCTCATGACTCTGAGATCAGGGCCTAAGATCAAGACCTGAGCTGAAACCAAGAGTCTGAGGCCTAACTGACTGTGCCCATCCAGTATCCCAGGACAGTCCATGAGTTTGAAAGTTTTTTTCTACATCTAGTGCTGTTCTCCAAGGTATAAAAATTAATAAAATTAATGACTAGGGAAACTTGAAATAATGAGGAAATCAAATCCATTCACTTTATTGTGATATATTTTAAAGAATATTTTAAGTAAAATTTTTCTAATTTTAATGAAATCTTCAACCAATAAGCTTAAAGAAGCACTGTGTGTGATTAGTGGCTACTTCTAACCTTCTTCCCCAAGAAAAACGGTACATTCTTCAGCCAAAGTTAACATGCAGGAGAACTCCATTACTAAAATTTAATATTTATTAATTTCTTCATATATCTAAAGAAAAATTGCAATAAAACAAACACCTATAATCACAGGTGTTTTCAGAACCTTCAGTTTTCTTGGAATAAATAATATTTACTAGTTTTTAGTTTTTATGAGGGAACAATAGAATTTAGCACATTTATTATTAGAAAGTCAACAAAATGTACGTTTGAATAGCATATTTAATACACTCCTTCCCCTCTGCAGAGAAGCAGTTATGACTGTTTATTTCTTATTCACAAAAAGGCTGCTTCCACACTTCAAATTGTCATTTTTTAATCTGTTGGAAATTGTTTTCCCTTTTCACCTGTATTATGAGAGTTTTAAGTAAATCTGTTAACATAGTGTGTTTCATCTTGAACATTGTCTGCCAAATTCACATGGAAACGCTGGGGTACAAAATAAACCTAGTTATCCTGCAGGCTTTTGTTCAAATTGTTCTAGATTTAAAGTGAAGTATAAAACCTTTAACAGTGTATTACAAAATTCCAAAAAGCAATAAATAAATATTAATGCTCCCTTGACCAATTCTAGTTCTGTTCTAAAGACTTTTCAAAGCAAATATAACATGAAACAATAAAAGTTTTAAAATGTGAAGATAAAGACAGTTTTGTTACATAGTGTGTTAGTTAGGAGTGATATTCGGATGCTCTAATAAATATTCCACAGTGGTGGAATAAAAACTTAACCCTTTGTCATCTAATAGTCTAAAAGTAAGTAATGTAAGACTGACATTGTCTCATGGTATTGTGGACCCGGGCTCTTTCCTATTTTTCACTCTGTCATCCTCAATGCATGGCCTCATCTCCTTGTCAAAGATGGCTGTCCCATTCTCCATCACTGCATTATGTCATCTAAAGGTGAGATAGGGAGAACATGTATACGGTAATCGCATTCCATAGACTAGAATGTGGCCATATGACTATTTCTTGTTGCCGTTGCTACTCCCCCAAAAATGTAGCCTTTACTTTGAATGTCCAAGTACCCAACAAGATACATTGGCTTTATTGCCAATGGAAGAATGTAAAACTGGTTATTTGGGGACAAGTAGCTATCTCTGTTACAATACAGCCCAAGATAATAAATCCAATATATGTATGTTACCTAGCCCATGTAGAAAGAAATAAATTGGTGGTATTTTTATAGAACCAATTTCTACTGAACTTGAATGACAATTTTCAACTTATTGTCTGTATTCTAAACATTAGGAACTTGATCCCGTCACATAAATTGCCCATTCTTTAGGAATATTTTCACAGATTGTTTTTAGTTTTGAATAGACTGGTGTTTTTCTATTTTTATTATCTTTATCGGTGGAATATTAACTACACAATAGTATAACAGCATAGATGATAAAACTAGATTTTAATAACATCATACTAGTCTGGTTATACCCTACAATGCAATCTTATTTAAACACCACACTTGGAACGTTACATAAGACTAGACCCATACATTAAGCAATGTACACAGCACTTTACTTCAAGGGGATATAAAAAACTTGGAGAAAATCCAAAAGAGTGTAAAAATGAAGAAAGAACTAGGAAATAACCCCTTTGATAAAGGGTACAAAGAATTGGAAACTTTTAGCAGTAAAGAAAGAAGTGAATGGATGCGTTAATAACAGTATTTACATCTATGACATGTTTGTTTGTTTGTTTTAGTTGAAAACTAGTTGTCTTTGGCTCTTGGTCTCAAATAAGCACAGAATAAAAGGGAGTTAGATAATTGAACATCCAGGATCAGGACTATGTAGACCAACAAATACCAAATTTATCTTAAAGGTCACATAATCAGTTAGGAGAACATGGCTTTAAACACCAGAGAAACTTGTAATGGAATATATAAAACCAAAGACTTCAAAACCCTGTGGGTTGGATAAAGTGGATATGTAGAGGAAGGGTTCGTAGGAGATATATTGATGCCTCCTTATAGTTCCATGTTTGAAACCATTGCTGGGAAATCCTAAAGATGCTTTTGAACTGGAAACACACTCCAAAGTCTAGAACTATTTAGATTCTGTCTTATTAAAGAAGGAGAAAGAGACTGAGAAAGGAAACCTTTTTTTGATGAAAACTCTGAAAGGGAACCCTTTTTTTTTTGATAATGAGATGTCTTTATAACATAGTTATAAATCCAAATAAATATAGTCTCTGGGCTGGGGCTTGGAACATTTCTCTCGCACCTGGATAGGACTAGAATAAAGCAGATTACACATTGCAAAAGATTTACTGCATTCATCCTTTGTCCTCATTAACTCATTTGCTGTTCATTTCTCAGTTTATGTGTCTTAAAATATTTCTGGCCTACATTATTAAGCGAAAATTACAAAGGCCACAATGTTGCATTCTGCCTTTGTTGACTCCACTAACTTCCCTTAATACCTTGGGTTCCTTTAACCTTTCCATGCCTTACTTTCCTCAGCTGTAAGTGGCGATAATAAAGCCAATCTATACAGACAGGTTCAGTTTCAGTCAACTGTGTCATAATAAGATCATAAAAGTAGAATTCAAGAGAAGCTAATTAGTTCCTAATGATATACTTAAAAAAATTCTTGAACTTTGGACTTACTGCACATCCAATATAAATCAACATGCATTCACACACTCTCAGACCAATGGATGCCCCACCAGGGGAAAGGATATTAAGGGCTCATGTGTGGTACATAAGTGCAAAACTGCAGTGAATATTTGGAAAATCAAACTGCAGCAGAAGATACTTAGTTTAAGGCTTTTAATGTGGTAAATTTCTAAAATAAGCAAATTTCTAACTTCATCCACCCAAACACATCCCTTACCCCAGCTCCTGCATTGGTCCTCCACCCCATCATAATAAATATAGTTTTCAGTAAGAAATAAGATGGTTCATCATATTATGTAAGATGCCTACTTACATTATTGTGTCCATTCAAATAAACACAAGCATGCTTAGCACTTAATACTTTTTGAAAATATTTTCAAAGTGTTTTCAAAAGTTGCTAATCTCACAAAATTAAAGAATTCCGAGAGAGAGCAATGTTTTAAATGTATTGTTTGTTTGATATTGGTAACAAAGTTGTTAAAGACAGTTGTATTGCCAATTTTGGTCATGTTCAGCCATTATTATTTCCTTTTTTTAAAACCTTTTCAGTTCTATTTGATAGATAATTCAAATAAATGTTAGATTAAAACTTTACTCAAGAAATCAATATCAAAATGTAAGCAAGTACAACCTTACTTTAAATATGTAGGATTTTTCATGTCAACTTTAAGGTTGAAAGCTTTAAATACAATCTTAAACTAAACTTCATTTCTCCGGTTCACTAGAATATGACGTATAACAAAATCTGGGTTTTGTTTGTTTGTTTAGAGAGAGAGAGAGCACACATGAGTGGGGTGGGAGGTTGGCAGGGAGGGGTAGAGAGAGACTCTCAAGCAGACTCCGTGCCTAGCACAGAGCCTCACATGGGACTTGCTCTCACGACCCTGAGGTCATGACCTGAGCTGAAATCAAGAGTCAGTCGCTAAACAGACTGAGTCACCCAGGCGCCCCATCAAAATCTTTTATATTAACAAATTTAGAATATAAATCTCGGAACTGAAGCATCATGTAAAACTTTAAGTGATTGATTGTATCAAACCTGAAAGAGCTATTTTGCAAAAAAAAAAAAGAGAGAGACATAAGTGTAAGTACTCATTTATAAATTTCTTTGAATATATTAAAATAATAATTGATATTATTAAATACTAACTACTAGAGAAATTTTCTTTTTAGTAGTAATGTGTGGAAGTATTCCCAAAGGTACTCACATCACATTTATATTAACCCAAGTGTTTGTTAAAGCAGGAATTGTTGAAATTGAATATATATTTAAAACATGTTTTGACAAAAGTATTCTCAACCAAAAATGAACATATTTAAATAGCATACATGTTTATAGGAAAGCAAGATTATTATTAGAAGATTCTTGTCAATGTAGAGACAAGTCTAGAACTCATTTTCCAACATGTGCCTTCCATAAAACACTCTAAGGATATGTCATCATCTATTAAAAAAGGAAAGAAAGGAAAAGAAAGAAAAAGTAAGGGACATTGAAAGGTTAGAGTCCTGAATGCAGAAATCTCTTTTCACCGTCTTCATTCTTCCATGGCTTCCTAATGGCGGGGCTCACAGTTTGGCAAACAGCCACTGCCATCATGCTTAGGATCATAGTCTTACACCTCGAACATACAACATGGGGTGCAAGCTTACCATTTTATTTTATTTTTTCAGTTTTATTGAGATATCATCAACATATAGCAATGTACACAACTAAGTTGTATCACATAACAAGTTGGCATACATATATTGTGAAATGATTACCACGATAAATTCAGTTAATGTTCATCTCCTGATGTGGTTACAGAAAAGTGTTTTTTTTTTTTTTTTTCCTAGGGATGAGAACTTTTAGGATTCACTCTCTTAGCAACTTTTAATGGTGCCATGCAGCCGTGTTATCTAAGTTTACCATTTTAGATATAAGGAAAGTAGCTCTCAGGGAGAATAGTCCAGAAGTAGGTAATGTTGCTACTTTGCTCATTCCAGTTTATTCTATTTTGTTATGCCCTATACTGTTTGGTTATGCCCTCTTCATATCCAAGGCCAATTCTTTGTCTTCTTCGTCTAGGTTCAAAGTTTGTTGTCGCTGTCCAGAGGTAGTGGAAGGATTTATTTTTTCATTAACTATTCCCACAACTGGTATATTTTCATGACCATGACATCATTTATACACATAACATGCAGTACAAACCCCAAATTGCCTTAACAATGAAAATTCATATAAAAACAGAGAATTCCAATAAAACATCTCTCTTACTATACTTGTCATTGTAACACAATAAAAATTATAGAATGACATCAGGAAAGTTACAGGTATTTTTTTACTTGTAATTAGTGAGCAATTTTATTCTAACATATAACTTTGTTTGCTTTTAACATGAAAAATATGTCTCAAACTCTACTATCTCATCTTTCATAAATGTGTTGTAATTCAATGTGTTACTGATGCCAGAGTTCCCATAAATTAGACTATTCATCCAGAAATATATATGATCTGTTCACATTAAAAAAATAAAACTCTATTAATCTTTACTTTAGAAATGTTACTCTGCCTATTAAAATGCAAAATTAATTTTAGTTACTTTTATGTTCATTGTTAGCATCTACATTAGTACATAGGTCTCTGCTGACTGGTGTGTGGGGATAGAAAGCATGATATAATGTTGGTCCAAGCTCTGTCATCTCCTAGTGGTATGTCATTTGACAAGTTCTCAACATCTCTGAACCTGGATTTTAATAGCTGGGTTTTAGAGGCATCATAGGTAATGCATGTAAAATATAATATATGTTATATATGTAATTAATAAGCTTGCACCTGATGTTTCATAATGTTCAATAAATAGGCATTTAAAAATATCAACATAATTATTTTTAGCAATAACATAACCACATGAATGATACCCATTATGATATAGGATTATTAAGAATTAGAAATGCATAGGTAAAATGTGGAAGACATGTAAAACATAAAATTGTGTACTCTGTACTCATGAACTTACATAATTAAAAGATTATTCGGACAAAAGGCTGAACTATTTCACAATTCTCTACAAGCAAATTAATTATTTGTTTAGTTGAGGACATCTGTTTCCTGTTGTACGAACCATAAACAAAGAACCAAAATGAAAAACTAAGGAAACTGAATTTGTCCTCCAAGATGATCTGGTTTTATTATATATTAACCCTTTAAAACAACTAGGGCATAGTCTTATTAACATAGAGCTCACTTACTTTTTCCAATTTACCATTACTTAAATATATATATATGGATTTATTTTAGATCACAGTGGCATTTATAATTTGCCACATATAAAATTTGTAAATTTTTTTTTCCTTTATAAACTTTCAGGGCCCTCAATTACTTTCAAGCATCAGTGTTCTCTTGCTCAAAAATTCTAAAAGGATATAGGGCCCTTGTCTATATATGTTAGACTACTATAGATATGTTAGCAAGTTCTGATACCTCTTTTCTGAAACTGAATAAAGACAGGAAGTTGAACTGCTTTCAAACTTAGCTCAAGAGGCGAATCAGAGATTTAATCATTTACCCATTCATCCATCCGTGTTTTGATGCATTCAATGAAGATCATTAATTCACCTACCATATCAACCCTGAAAGCACTCTTCTCTTGTCTTTTATGAAACCACTGGGCTATGCCTCTTGCTACCCTTCAATTTGAGTAAAAGAGATTGTAAGAAAGCAGAGTTTTAAAAATTTCAATTTGAGTAAAAGATTGTAAGACAGCAGGGTTTTAAAAACCATAATTAAAATAACACACTTTTTATATAGAATACCATCAAGTTTCATTTTAGTAAGCATTATTAAGCAAAAAAAATTTACATGAATAGCATTCTAAAAGTGTTATTTAAATTTAGCATGATTTCAATGAAAATTTCTCAACTTAAAGTCAGATTTTTAAAAGGAGCCAACAATCTGAAGCTCGGTTTTGAATTTGCGAAGGTCGGTGACTCTGACAAACCAATAGAACCTGACAATAAAAGTGAGCCATAGAATCTTCTTTTGTACTTAGATGTTTCGCCTGAGGTAAGAATTGGGAGCTGAAGTTACTACCTAAAGCTAAAGAAGGAAACAGGGCCTGAAAGTCTCAAGGCTTCCCTGTCCAGCTTCACCACTTGCTTTAATGTCTCAGGCCAGTGATTAACCTTCTCAGAACTTCTACTCTCTCTTTTAAAAATGGAGGTAATAATTATATCATTGGTTATTGGGGTAATTCATTGAGATAATGTATGGGTTTAGTCAATGATTAACTGTCAGTAATTATCCCATAAGTCACCACTGAAAACTTCCCAGAAGAATATGTTGCATTTTCTTCCTATTTCTTTCACAGTGTTCCCTTCCTTATTAGAAAAATAAAATTACTGAACATTATTATCAAAAAAATGAAAAAACAACCTACTGAATGGAAGAAGATATTTGTAAACCATACATCCAATAAGGAGTTAATATCCAAAATACATAAGAAATTTTTACAACCTAATATCAAAAACCAAACAACCCAATTTAAAAGTGGGAAAAGAACTTGAGTAGATATTTTTCCAAAGGAGATACACAGATGACCAACAGGCACATGAAAAAAGGTTCAACATCACTCATCATCAGGGAAATGCAAATCAAAACCACAGTGAGATATCACTTCACACTGGCCATATTGACTTTTATCAAAAAGACAAAAAATAACAAAAGTTGATGAGGATATGGAGAAAAGGGAGCCCTCATACAGCATTAGTGAGAATGTCAATTGGTACAGCTATTGTGGAAAATAGTAGAGGCTCCTCAAAAAATTTAAAATAGAAATACCATATGATCCAGTTCTACTTCTGGGTATATATCCAAAGAAAGCAAAAACACCAATTCATATAAATATATGTATCCCTATGTTTTATTGCTGCATTATTTACAATAGCCAAGATATGGAAACAACCTAAGTGTCCATGAATAGATGAATGGATAAAGAAAATATGGTATGTATATACAAGAGAATACTACTTAGTCATAAAAATAGAGTGAAATCTGGCCATTTGCAACATGGATGAACCTAGAGGGTATTATGTTAAGTGAAATAAGTCAGAGAAAGGCAAAAACTGTATGATTTCATTTATATGTGGCATACAAAAAACAAACAAGAACAAGACAAATGAATAAACAGAACAAAACAGAAGCAGACTAATAGATACAGGAAACAAATTGTTGGTCACCAGGGTGGGGAGGGGTTGGGAAGTAGGTGAAATATGTGAAGGAATTTAAGAGGTACAAACTTCCACCTATAAAATAAATAAGTCATGGGGATATAATGTATGGCATAGGGAATATAGTCAATAATATTATAATAACCGTGCATAGTGACAGACGGTAACTGGACTTATCATGGGGATCATTTCATAGTGTATAAAAGTATAAATCACTATGATATACACCTGAAACTAATAGGATACTGTATGTCAATTATACTTCAGTAAAAAAATGCTGAACATTTTATTACTTAAGATTTTCAGCAACTGAGCTGTCACCAAAATAATGTAAATGAGATATCATTTTAACAATTGCTTCTTCATCTTTAAAAATACATGGTTGATCTTTCTGGACGTAAATGGCCATGGTGAGAGCAGGACCCATCTTTCTGAAGTCCATTAGGAGAAGATGGAGTGATTCAGCTAGCTGCCTGGGAGTAGTTGTCATTCTTAGATCCATGTCACAACTGAAATGGCATTAGGTGATCTCTAGAGGCTGACAGGTCATGAAGGCAAATTAACTCCATAGTGTGAGTGAGTGGAAACCTCTATACTCTTTGACAATAGCTGTAGGAACATCTCCAGATTGTTAGCTCCTAAGGCTAGGGAGAGCTCATCATACCAGAACCCAGTTAGAAAGGGCCTGTCAGGCAGCACAGGACAAGTGAGAAGAAGAGAAATCTAATATGAACTTTCCACGTTTGACCCATATCAGATGTCCTGGGAGCACCGAATGACAGGGAAGAAAATAGGACATCATGCCAAATATTAAGACATAAAGTCAGAATGATGTATCCTTAGGACCTGAATCAAAGTAATGGTCTGCTCCTCTCCAGGGTTTACTAGAGAATGTATTTTAATGATTGGCATACATGATTAGGCGTGACACATGCAAGAGAAATGATGATGGTCTAATGCACCAATCATGTGCCAGAATTTGCTATTTTGTTGTTTTTAATAGAAAGACCATTTGTGAAGGGGTCAGTCAAGAGGGCTGATGGAGATGTTCAGGAGTATAGAGAACCAAGCCATCATTCCTCCCTGGGTGCCGCTCCAGGTCAGAGCTCTTGAGCTTCTATTTGTCACATAAATGATCTTGATTTATTACAATTAGCTGTAAACTCTTGCAAAGGCAGGGATTTTGTACATTCATCTTGAACTTCAGCCTACCTTCCTGACATTCAGTTCTTCACCCAGGATCTATCACATTAAGTGGGAGCTCAAAATATGTAGTGATTTAAATCGATTTCAAATTAAGCCATAATAGTTCTTGTTTTGAGGGGTTATATGAGGGCATACCACAACTACCGCTACTAGGCCACCAAATGATCTGTTGCTCTTGTCAGAACCAGGAAGCTGCCAGCTACCTGATAAATATAGAATATGTATTAAAGCTTCCAGCTCAAGGACCGTGCAGTTGTGCTGTGATTTGCAACAGTGAAATGGATGTCCCATACTCTTTGTCTCACTTGCTGTCTTCTGATCTCACTTCTTATTTAAAATCTAAAGTCACATTAGCAGCATTATTTCAAGTGAATCTGCAATATAACTTTTGGCTTTTCCACTAGGAAAATGTACTAGAAATGTTTGGCATAGATGTTGAGCAAACCAGCCCACAGTATCTGACACTGCCCTTATCATTACCTGGCATTATTTTAGTTTTTTTTTAATTGTTTGTCTCTCATTGATAGAATATAAGCTTCAAAGAAGAAGAGATTGCTTTAGCTTTTTTTTTTTTTTCACTTTTCTACCTCTAATTCCAGAATACCGTCTGGCACTTACTGGCCACTTATTAAATATCTCTGGATATATAATGAATGGATCATTGAATTAATGAATATGCAACCATACCCAAGAAGGGTGAAGTATAAGTTGTATTTTTAGAACTTAGTTCTGGTTTGGTTGAGGCAAGAAAGTTGGGGAACATTGTAAACTTCAGCTCCTCTTTTATAAAAATCATACTATTATCTAACTCATACATTTATCATTGTGAAAAAAAACCCAATAACACAATGTATATGAAGCACTGATAAAACCTATATTCATCCTCAGCTACCCCCCCCCCCACACACACACGCGTGCACACACAAAGAGAGCCTGAGATCAAGACTTGTGTGCAGGATCTTTACTGAGAAGTGCTCCTAAAAGCAGGCCATTCAGGTATGTCTGGCCTTCCATTAAGTCTAATCCATTGCAAAATGAAATCACATTCAAATGGGTGAATAGCCATAATCCCTAGAGTATTTTTATTTTTGTTTTTTCCTCCAGTTTTATTGTGATATAATTGACATATAACATTGTGTAAGTTTAAGGTATATGACATGCTGATTTACTACACTTATATATTGCAAAATGATTACCACCACAGCAGTTAGCTAACACCTAAATCTTGTCCTACAATTATCATTGTGTGTGTGTGTGTGTGTGTGTGTGTGTGTGTGTGGTGAGAACATTTAAGACTACTCTTTTAGCAACTTTCATGTATATAATACAATATTATTAATTATAATTGTAATGCTGTACATCAGAGCCTCAGAACTTATTTATTCTATAACTGGAAATTTGTACTCTTTGACCAATATCTCCCCATTTCCCTGAACCCTTCATCCCTTAGTAACTCCCATTCTAGACTGTATTTCTATGAGTTCATCATTTTTAATTCCATATATAAATTATATCATACAGTATTTGTTCTTCTTTGTCTGATTTATTTCACTTAGCATAATGTTCTCAAGGTCCACACATGTTGTGTCAAATGGCAGTTATCCTTTTTCTCATGGGTGAATAATCTCTAGATAGATAGATAGATAGATAGATAGATAGATAGATAGATAGAGATAAAGATATATAATATATAGATACTATATAATATATTATATATAATCTCACATCTTCTTTATTCATTCATCTGTCTATGGACACTTACCTTGTTTCCATATCTTGGCTATTAGGAATGATGCTGCAATTAACATGGTAGTACAGATATCTCTTTCTGTTTCTGTTTTTAGTTACTTCTAGAAAAAGAAGAACAAACAAGAACAAACAAGAAAAAGAAGAACAAACAAGAACAAGAACAAACAAATAAAAATCAGAATGGAAGTAAATGAAAGGAAAACTAAAAGACAATAGAAAAGATGAATGAAACTAAGATAATATTTTTGAAAAGATGAATGAAATAGACAAATGTTTAGCTAGACTTACCAAGAAAAAAGGAGAAAGGGCTCAAATAAACAAAATTATAAATAAAAAAGGAGACATTGCAACTGATACCATACACATACAGAGGATTATAGACCATAATGAACAACTATACACCAATAAATTGTACAACCTAGGAGAAATGGATAAATTCCTAGCAATATACAACCTACTGAGATTGAATCATGAAGCAATAGAAAATCTGAACAGACCAATAATGAATAAGGAAACTGAATCAGTAATCAAAAGCCCCCTATAAACCAATGTCCAGAACCAGATGGCTTCACTGGTAAATACTACTAAGCATGTAAAGAAAAATTAATACCAATCCTTCCCAAACTCTTTCCAAAATATAAAAGGGAATATTTCTAAACTCATTTTATAAAGTCAGCATTACCCTGATACAAAAACCAGACAGACATTACATGAAAAGAAACTTACAATCTAACATCCCAGATGAATATAGACGCAAAAATCTCAACAAAATATTAGAGGACCAAATTCAAAAATATATGAAAAGGATCATACACAACAATCAAGTGGGATTTATCCTGACGATGCAACAATGGTACAACATCCTCAAATAAATCAATGTGATATACTCCATTAAAAAAATAAAGGATAAAAATAATACAAGCATGTCGGCCCACGTGTAGAAAGCATTTGACAAAAGCCTACATTCTTTTTTGATAAAAACTCTATAAGCTGAGTATAGAGAGAACATACATCAATGTAATGAGGGTCATATATGATCACACAGCTAACATCATACTCAATAGTGAAAATATTAAAGCTTTCTTTCTAAGATCAGAAACAACATAAGGATGTCAACTCTCACCGCTTTTATTCCACACAGTACTGGATGTTCTAGCCAAGGCAATTAGGAAAGAAAAAGAAATAAAAGACATCAAAATCAGAAAGGAAGAAGTAAAATTGTCTATTTGTACAAGATATGATATTATATATTGAAAACCCTAAATACTCTACAAAAAACTGCCAAAACTAATAAAAAAATTTAGTAAACTTTCAGGATATAAAATCAATATGCAAAAATCTGTTAGTGGGAATGTCAGTTTTTACAACCACTGTGGAAAATAGTATGGCATTCTTCAAAAAATTAAAAATATAAATATCATATGATCCAGTAATTCCACTACTGGGTATTTACTCAAAGAAAATGAAAATACTAATTAAAAAAGATATATGCATCCGTATGTTTACTGCAGCATTATTTATAATAACTAAGATGTGGAAGCAATCCAAGTGTCCATCCACAAATGAATGGATAAAGAAGATGTGGTATATATATATATATATATATATATATATATATATATATATATATATATATAATGGAATATTACACAACCACAAAAAATAATGAAATCTTACCATTTGTGATAACATGGATGAACCTAGAAGGTATATGCTATGTGAAATAAGTGAGACAAAGACAAATACCATGTGATTTCACATATATGTGGAATCTAAAAAAATGAAACAAATGAACAAACACATAAACAAGCCAAAAAACAGATTCATAAATACAGACAACAAATGGGTGGTTGAAAGAGGGGAGGTGGGTGAGTGGATGGGCAAATAGATGAAGGGAATTAAGAGGTACAAACTTCTGGTTATAAAATAAATAAGTCATAGGGATATAATATATAGCACAGGGAATATAGTAAATAATATTGTAATAATATTGTATGATGACAGATGGTGACTATATTTATCATGATGAGCATCAAGCATCAAGTATAGAATTGTCAAATCACTATATTGTACACCTGAAAGTAAGATAAAATTGCATGTCAGCTATACATCATACCAATTTTAAAAATCTGTTCCCTTTCCATACAATAACAAATAACTACCAGAGAAACTAAGGGAAAAAATATACTCTTTACAATAGCATCAAAAAGAGTAAAACAGCTACAAATAAATTTAACCAAGGAAGGGAAAGACCTTAATACTGAAAACTATAAGACACTAATGAAAGAAATTAAGGAAGACACCAATAAATGGAAAGGTATCCCATGTTCATGGATTAGAAGAATTTATATTATTAAAAACAATCTACAGATTTATTGCAATCCATGTCAAAATTTCCATGGCACTTTTCACAGAAATAGAAAAAAATTCTAAAATTTGTATGGAACCACAAAAGATCCCCAGTTTGAGAAAGAACAAAACTAAAAGTATCACACTCCCTGATTTCAAACTATATTACAAAGATATAGTAATTAAAACAGTATCATAAAAGTATCATAAACAGTATCATTGATATTTAGCATAAAAACAGACATATAGATCAATGAAACAGAATAGAAACCTCAGAAATAAACCCATGCATATATGTTCAATTAATTTACAACAAAGGAGCCAAGAATATACATTGGGAAAAGTATAGTCTGTTCAATAAATGCAAGGGTATTTTAAGAGGCTTAATGGAAAAGATTGCAGTCCTTATTGTTTCAGCTTGTCTTGAAGCCATAAATGATGTTTATCATCTCCTTCTCCTAGCACCTATTCTAGAATTTCTACACTTTTCACCAGTGTTTAGACTTCATTGGGTGGCTTGATAAATATGGAAAGCCAAACCTTCATTCCTGAATAGTTTAAGATCATTGCACCTTGCTCTTTTTGGACTGTAGTTGCTGCAAATGTCATTTACTATTAACACCAGGAACAGAAACACTGAGACACTCTGGTAAATTCTGCAGGTTACAATTATATCCCTCTCTGTCCTCAGGGTGTAGTAGAAATATAAGCTTGTTATGGTTATTAGAATGAATTATCCCAGCACCAGAGCAATTATTTTCCTTGACTAAAGTGACCAGGTGGTAATCATAGTTACTAGTTCAGTGGAAAACTAATGTGTCACCTTGTGGAAGCATCTCTCCTTTTGGAACCAGGTTTTCTATTCTTGTGAAGGTCAAGAATGTGAAGACAGGATGCACATATTCCATAAATAGTTCACTGGCAATAATACTGGGAGATTGAAAGGCAATGGGTGGAAAAATATGTAGTAGGTAAATACTAAGCATAATAAGGTTGGAATGACTATATTACTACAAGATAAAATAGACTTCAAGGTAAAGTGTACTACAAGAGAAAAGGAGAATCATTTCAAAATGGTTAACGTGTCTATTCATCAAGAAAAATAACAATTGGGGGCACAGGGGTGGCTCAGTAAGTTAAGCATCCAACTGTTGATTTTGGTTCAGATCATGATCTCAGGGTTGTAAGATGGACACCTGCATCAGTCTCCCCACATGGAGGCTGTTTAAGACTCTCCCCCTGCCCCTTCCCCTGAACCCCTCTCTCTCTCAAAAGAAAGAAAGAAAGAAAGAAAGAAAGAAAGAAAGAAAGAAAGAAAGAAAGAAAGAAAGAAAGAAAGAAAAAGAAAGAAAAGAAAATATAATAATCATAAATAAGCGTGGGCAAAACTTGAGAGAATCAAAGGAATAAATATATAATTCTACAATTACAGCTACAAATTTTAATATTCTCTTAATTGGTAGGAAAAAGAGACAAAATATTAAATATCAGAGAAGACATAGAAGATATGAGCACTATTAATCACCTTTATTCAAGATGTTCACAGAACATCACAGACTACAACTGTAGAACACACATTATTTTCAGATGTACTCAGTGTATCCACCAAGGTTTATGCTGGGCCATAAAAAAAGTCTCAATACACTTAACATGACTGGACTCTTACAGCGAGTGTCCTCTGACCCCAATAGAACTGAATTAAAAATGTGTAACAGTAAGATATTTAGAAAGACCTCCACTCTTTGGACATTAAATAAATAATATATATCTGCATAATCCATGAGACAAAGAAAAACTCATAAAGGAAAATGAGAAAATACCTCAACCTGAATAAAAATGTACATGCAGCATGATGAAATTGGGAATGTAGCTAAAATAGTGCCTTGAAGGAAATTTCTAGCATTAAAAATTTACTAGGAAGGAAGAAAAATCTCAGATCCCTTTGAAAAGCTAAAGAACCCAAATCAAATAGAAGTATAAACACAATAAAGAACAAAAATCAATAAAACAGAAAGCAAGTGAATCATAGAAGAAAATAACAAAGGCAAATGTTCCTGTTAGGATGTCACAGCAATTACACAACCTAGCATGTCACCTTGTCCTTGCCCCTCACCCCAATCTACCTCAGGTATGACTCTTAGTAGTTTTGCTGTTAGTGCCTGCCAGAGGTGATCACCACCCACTATCCAATTGCAATCGGATTCCTATTGTCTGACTGGCACAGAAATCCAGCACCAACATTTCATTAAGGGGGTCTGTTTTCTGAGGACACGTTCAGGACCAATTGTCTCAGAGTTGTTTCTCCTGAATGCAGAGCTGAAGACAAAGGCTTGGGTGTAGATACTTCATGTGTAAAGAAATGTTAGGAATTAGGAATGCAAACCAGGGTTGCAAAACAGGGAAGAAGGGCAGATGATAAAAGGATGTGTCCCTGATTTTACCACCATTTAGGAAGATGAGCTCTCCTTCCTGTGGGCTCCTCTAAGGAACTTTGTGAAATATGTCTCAAAACTGTCCACCCTGAGGACAAAATGGAGAAGTATCTACGCATCAGCTCCCAAGCTCTCTTGGTCAATTTGGTGGTACAGTCATTGACTCCCCTACTTGTTAATGTTGTGCACTTTTGAATGCAGAATGAGTTCACAGTGCTGTTTCAGGGTGCCAGATTAGAGAAGTCCCTGAACAGGAAACAAGAGGTACTTGGCCACCTGTCTGAAGTGAGGTACTCTCTGGTGCCACCTGGGAAAACCTGGACAAAACTCATTTCAGTCTTATCACCGCACTGGTGGTTGTAGTAAGAGATGGCTGAGGGGATTTGAAGGAATGCATCATGCGTCCTAAACACACAGTTATCACTCTGCCTAGGACTATTAATATTTATTAGGAATTTGCATTGAAATTTAGGCAGGGCTGTTAAAGTGTGGCCTGTACATACATATTCTTGGGTATAGATTGTTGAAGATAGATGAGAAGGTTTGCAGTCAGTTTTATTTGTGGTAGTGAGAGTTCACATACTTTTCCTTTTTAAAATTTCCTACCCTATGGAAATTCTATGATCTTCAAATTCTCATGGAACAAATGGAGTTGCAACTTACCTTTTAAATGAAGGTAGCTGATTATGCAAACATTTGAAGACTCCATAATACTTCCAAGGGGTAAAATATTGTTGTCATTCTCCACCCCACTCCCACCCATGATGAAATGTTCATGCCTGTAGAGTTAACCTCTTCCTTGTTTGTGGTCACTAGCGGTCACACGTCCCTGTATTTAGCTCTCCATTATGTTGACTCTCTCTGGATTCCTAGGGCTTCAAGGAAGAAACAAAACCTGCATTTAGGGATAGCAAAATTCTTGTTTGAGAACATGCCCTTCATATGCAAATCACCAATCCAGAACCCATACCCCAACTACTTCTGTTCTTGAGCTCTTACACTCCTAGACACTATCCCTCTGCTCTAATCGTGCCACGGCCAGGTCACAGACAAGTAGGGACAACCTCTATGTCCCAGAGCCAACTGAAATTATTCAAACTAGCCAATCCTCAATCTGCTTCTTCTGTCACCTGTCCTTTCTCACAGAAATCACAACGAATGTTCTTGCCAAGGTATCCTGCACCCTCTGCCTCCTGATTGTCTCTGGTGCTTCCCCCAACCAGGCGTGTCCCTCTTTCTCTTGGGATCTGGGAATAATAAACTATTTTTTTTTTTTTTAATGACAACTCTCTCCTCATCTGTTGGCTTCATACCTGAATAATATAATACAACCAATATGTTAAAAGAGGTGGTCAGTGTGTAGCAGACTTGCAATACTTGTTGAAATAAAAGGAATAGAAATAATAAGGAAGAACAAAACAGTATCTACTATCCATCCATTGTATATGTGGAGCTATTTAAGCATGTGTGGTAGAATAAACCACAATAAGAAAATTAATCAGGGACGCCTGGGTGGCTCAGTCAGTTAAGCATCTGCCTTCGGCTCAGGTCATGATCTCAGGGTCCTGGGGTTGAACTCTGCATTGGGCTCCTTGCTCAGCAGGGAGTATGCTTCTCCCTCTGCCTGCCATTCCCCCTGCTTGTGCACGTTCTCTCTCTGATAAATAAGTAAAATCTTAAAAAAAAGAAAATTAATCAATTTAATAGTTTTGTAAATCCATATTTGCTTTTGTGGAAACTTCACATTCCAGAGTACAACTGCTTACTTTTTCTCCCATTTAGAGTGTGACATAAGGTAGAGGATCATCCATATTCTCTCCATCTGTACTAATGGATTTATTTCAGGACAGGCCATGTTAGGGCTTTGTGTGTACCCACCTTCCTCTAGCAACCCTCTCTTATGCTGCTTGACAGTTGCCAAGTTATTGATGGATAGGACACTCATTCTAGCCTGTCTTGGGGGAAAAGTAGCGATTGTATGCAGTGCTAAAAATACTGTTTTCAATTTCTTATTTCTCCCTAAGAATCATTGGTAACTTGAACACGTAAGGAGTTCAAGATATTATTTCTATGTAATTTGAAGCTGTTTAGAGGCAATTTCTATGATCTGTTATTACTTCCAACACTTCTGACACCAAATGTGTTAATTTTTCCACACAAACAACCAGTTCTCTAACTCTCTGGTCATCAGTTAGGTGTCCAGTGATTCGATTTAATTCTTACACTAACTGTGTAAGAGTCAGAACAGACCCCACAGGTTAAGAGCTCAGTCCCACAAGACCACCCCCACCCCCACTTCAGACATCCTTAGTAAGTCCCCAGGCCTCCTGTACTTCTGACCAACCAGCTGTAAATGGAGGATTCCCAGGATCCCCTTCTCAGGTTCAGTATTTTGCTGAAATGGTTCACAGAACTCAGGAAAGCCCTTTGCTTGCTATCAGTGGATTATTATAAAGGATATATCTCAAGAAGAGCCAAATGGAAGATATGTGTGGGGCAGGATATTTTGGTGGGGGTAGGGAGCAGACACATTGAGCTTCCATCCCTATCTCTCTATGTGTTCACTAATCTGGAAACCCTCTGAACCTCATCTTTTAGGCTTTTTAATGAAAGTTCTATTACTTGGTAGGATTGATTACATCACTGGCCATTGATGGTTAACTCTGTCCCTAGCCCCTCAGCCCCTAGAGTTCTGAGATGGGGCTGCAAGTCCCAAACCTCTAATCACAGGGTTGGTTCCTCTGGCAATCAGCCTCCATCCTGAAGCTCTCTAGAGCCCACCAAGGTCATCTCATTAGCATATACTCAAGTATGGTTGACAGGAACTTATTTTGAATAACAAAAGATGGTTCTCTCACCTGTCAAGACATTGCTAGGGCTGTAGATGCTCTTATGCCAGGAGCCATGAAGGAAGATCAAAACCATATTTCCTATGATATCAGTATCGCAACTACCAATTAGAAAGCCAATCAATCCACATTCAAGTGTGGGTCCTTTTTTATTTAAAATAAGAGGCTATTTTGTAAATTATGTCTTATTGATTGGCTTGAGCCACTTAGAATGAAAATGTATTAAATTGGCTAGAAAAATAAATGCTACTATAGTTCAAAAGGCCATCATTTCCTATTTCAATAAGGTATTTATGAAACTCCTACGATGTATACAGAATTGCTATGTGCTCTGCATAGTTTTATGAAGCTCAACCAAGTTTTTTTCTGAGGAAAAAGTTTCACTTGAACATTTATCTATCTCATTTAGAATATAGTTGACAAGGACTGCAGATAGAATTTCTCAGTAGGGGTCTTTCAACATAGCATAACTTAGTGGTTTCTTATTTCTTATTCTTTGTATGGCTTATTTGGCTTGTACTAAAAGATTAACTATAGCCTACATTTAGCAATTTTCTTAGACAAGAAAAGTTTCAAATATGGCAACTAATGAAATGTTCAACGGGATAAGGGCTACATTAGGACTCCATAACTGTGGGAAGATAATACGTGCCACTAGCATAAATATGGTATTAGTAAAATGCCTAGAAACCTGCTCACCTCCATTCCTGACTTGAAAATTACAGAATTACTCTCCCTCTAGGTTCATTTATACACAATTAAACAAAATGTGCGTAATTTTTCAAATGCAGTAATTTGTAATTCACTAATTTTTTTGAATAACAAAGTTGACTTGAATAAAAGGCAACTGAGATGTTTCAGATCTCCACTGAGTTTGATTTGTATACATTTTAGAGATAGGTTTGTTTAAATTCAGTCAGGCAGGTAAAAGGGGCAGACAATTAAATGACTTGCTTGAAACCAAAGGCAAAATTCACATGAGTACAGGGTTAGACGTGAGAGGAAAGGCTGAAGACATTGGGTTTTACACTCTTAGCCATTACATTCTGAGTAAATAATTCTTTTCCAAAGACTGAAAATTCCCCTCACTTAAACAAAAATCACAATGTTTCCTATGCAAATGGCAATCCTCATTTTAATGTTGATATCCTATGGTAAATTAACTACCATAGCATCATGCATGTGCACAATCCATTTACCTTTTCAGCATATGGATCATTTGTTCATCTCAAAGGAATTTCTGAGAGCAGAAAAAGCAGAATGTGTGTGTAGAAGAAAATAATAATTTGTACCAAAGAGAGTATCAGGAGTTCAGCTTATAACTTTACAAAAGCTTGTAGATAAATACGACTTAAACTGCCTTGTTATGCTTCCTATGAAAATAACTGGTTATTTCCCATTTTAATGGGAATCCATTCCCCAAATTGACTGTTGTAGTGTGGGTAGTGTTGTGTATAGGAATACTCTAATTCCTTCATAGCTAGAGATCAGATTTAAAATAAAGACTAAAAGATATACTCCTGTGTCTTTTGTTTGGTGCAAGGAGAGTTGGGAGGAAAAGGGCATGTATGTATACACAAATATGTATATATAAGCAATAACATGATGCCAGAGCCAGAGTGTTTAGCTGTGGCTCTTCAATGAGAGACAGTATCCTTTTTTTTTTTTTTTTTTGATTTATTTTTAGAGAAAGAGAGCAAGCTGGAGGAATGGCAGAGGCAGAGGGAGAAAGAGAATCTCCAGAAGACTCCTCACTGAGCACAGAGCCTGACGTGGGGCTCGATCTCACCACCCTGAGATCATGACCTGAGCCGAAACCAAGAGTCCGACCCTCAACCATCTGGACCACCCAGGCACCCCGAGAGACAGTGCCCTTTAAGCCCTTGATGGGAAACAGTCCTCTGTATCAATCCGGGGTATCTTCAGTATCACAGAAAGTAAGGGAGTGAGAGGTGGCCAAAGGAAACAGAGTCAAGGGGACAACAGTGTTGACTCCAAAAATTTAGAGACACATTATCTGTCTTAGGTCACACATTTCTGAAACACTAACCTAAGGAATTCTGGAGAAAAACAGCTTCTACCTGGAGACAAGGTAAAACCTGACGTGTCTTGACATTTTCTCGGAAAGTATCCTATCTTAGATAATCCTTCTTCTCGGGCTTCCAGAGGGTTTTTGTTACTTACTACACATAACACATTCAGCATAGCCTGAAATGTGTTCTTCTTGGATCAACGTGCCTAGAGACTCCAAGGAGGCTTTCTGATTTCAGTGGGCTTTGTAATCTGTAGGCTTAGCTATAAACTTGATGTTGAAACTTGGTCAGAGTGTAACAGTTTACTTTGATGCACCAGGGCTTACTTTTGAGTAAGAGTGGGTGTGACTTATAATTCATCTTTTTAAATTGAGCAGCAGGTGAGCAGCCCCACCCCTAGATACGTGGAATACATCCAGCTACCCTCTCAGAGGAAAGGCTATGATGGTGTCCCCAAGCAATAGATCATTCACTCTCCACGACCTGCTGCCTGATGTCACTTTTTACACATGGGTACCCAGTCACTGTCTCCTTTTCTGCAAGAGTGCAGGCTGCCTGGAGGAGAGAGAATGTGTAGACCTTACCTCTTCTCTCTGGGACACCCCTCTGTCTTGCCCACTGGTCTCCTGGTCTCAGTGGTCTTACCTACAGGTTTCTTGCCCATCAAAGCTTGCTTGTGTCTTACCTCTATCAGGTAAGACTATCTCTGTGTAATGAATCTCCACTCAAGAGGAAACAAAGTATCCACCAATGCTTCTTCCATTCCAGAAACTTAAACATCGTTTCTAAATAAGATTAATTAAAATGGGATGTTAGGGGGCGCCTGGGTGGCTCAGTCGGTTAAGCCAGCGACTCTTGGTTTTAGCTCAGGTTATGATCTCAGGGTCCTGAGATGGAGCACCTGGTCAGGCTCTACACTCAACTGGAAGTCTGCTTGAGATCCTCTCTCTTCTTCTCCCTCTGTCCCTCTCTTTGGCTCATTCTCTCTCTCTCTCTCAAATAAATAAATAAAATCTTTTTAAAAAATGGGATCTTTGTGACCACTCTTAAAAACATCAATTGTTTATTCAACAAGAGGCATCAGAATTATAGAATCACATCCCCCAAAATCACCTGAACAGGTGAGCAACACCAGGGGGATTGCTTTTAGAGCAGCACCTTCTCTCCTATTTCTAATCTCACTCAAATTTGTTCTGTCAGAAAGAGGCATCTTATCATCCATCCTAGGCTTACCCTATTTATTCATATTTGACAAAATTGTCAGATACAATGAGAGTTTATTTTCTTTGTACTATGAATTCCTAAAACATATTCAAACACCTTTCTTGCTTGGTGAGGTAAAGTTTAATACTAGAGGTCAATAATTATTTTTTTTATTTCAGTATAATTAGCACACAATATATGTTAGTTTCAGATGTACAGTATAGTGATTCAACAATTCTATACATGACTCAGTGCTCATCATGACATCTGATGCTTACCAGAGGGAGGTGGATGAAGGATGGCTGAAGGATAGGTGAAGGGGATTAAGGAGTGCACCTGTCATGATGAGCACTGAGTCATGTATAGAATTGTTGAATCACTATACTGTACATCTGAAACTAACATATATTGTGTGCTAATTATACTGAAATAAAAAAATAATTCTTGACCTCTAGTATTAAACTTTACCTCTGAAACAATACATGATATGTTAAAAAAAAAAAAAAGAAGAAGATAGCAGGAGGGGAAGAATGAAGGGGGGAAAATCGGAGGGGGAGACGAACCATGAGAGACGATGGACTCTGAGAAACAAACTGAGGGTTCTAGAGGGGAGGGGGGTGGGAGGATGGGTTAGCCTGGTGATGGGTATTAAAGAAGGCACGTTCTGCATGGAGTACTGAGTGGTATACACAAACAATGAATCATGGAACACTACATCAAAAACCAGTGATGTAATGTATGGTGATTAACATAATAATAAAAAAAGAAAGAAAAAAAATAAAAAGAGTCTGTGTCTTTTTTTCTTTGTCCATTTTTTCCTTTAAATTCCACAGATGAGTAGAATCATATGGTATTTGACTTTCTCTGACTGACTTATTTCACTTAGAAGTCAAGGAGTTTTTGTAGTTAGGCAAAGTAATGATCAAAGTCAAGTTATCTCTATTTCATTTGCTCAAAAAAATGCATTCAGTAAGAAGGTATACTCTTTCTGAACTTACTTTTCCTTTTTTTCCCTCACTGAGACATTAACCCCAATATGGCATTCTCCTTTTGGGACACAGACATCTAAATAGATGTCATAAAGGCCATTTAAGAGAGAACACCTATCCGTCTCTAAGTGATTGGGGCAGAGTTTCTTACTCTTGTTTCTATTTCCTGCAGAGCCTATCGTAGGGTTTGGCACAGAGCTATTACTAAATGAAAGGTTTAATTTTATTTCTATTTTCAAATTTGTGTTAAAGTATTATCCTAGTGAAGTGTTTCCAACCTGAGTTTTACAAACCCCAGGAGGTTTCTGGTTGCCTCAAAGGATACCATAACCTCAAATTTTTCTCTTGACAGTGATTTTTTATTCACTTTTAGTATTAAAGTCTATGATTTTACATGATCCCCTGAGAATGAGAAAATATTGCTGAAATTTCTTAAGTGGTCTGGGATTTTTATTTGACTATTGTTAATGCAATTCTTAAAATCCATAAACTTTTTCCAGAGGCCGTATTTTCTAGCAGATTATGATATGTAAAATAAGAATGCTTACTAATGGCTCCTAATGGTAGTCCTACAAAGTGTGTTTGCATAATCTTCCATTGGTACTAATTGTCAGTCAATTTATGGGGTCACATATGACTTTCGAACTTAGGCTTATTACTTTATAGTTAAATTTTGTGTTATTTCACTCACTTTATATAAAAAACTATTGTTTGAATCATTTAATTCCAGTTGATATATCAATGTATAAAGACAGATTTGCTAGGAGGAATCTGGGTAGCTCCACCTAGAACAGTAGTTAGCATCTGACGTATATCATATATCATGAGTAAAAGAAGAAATAAATGAATGAATGAATCTAACATATGCTCTGGACTATGACCTTACTTAACACTGAATTAACAACTTCAGAATTAAATATTTGGAATAAGTGACTGTTTATATTCCCAGTTATACATTTTAACAGATAATGGTGTGTGTGTGTGTGTGTGTGTGTACCTACACGTGCATGTGTGTATAGTGACTTAATACCAGTGAAGTACTCCCTGACTTCTAAGACAGATTTCTGCAGGGCATAACAATTGGGAATTGTACTAATATAAGCTTGAAAGTGCTAAACACAAAACAGTCATTTCTCTAGACTCCAAAATCATAGCAAAGTAATGAGCTCTATTCCCTCCTCTCTTGCAGAATTCAAGACCCATGCATAGTGTTAAAAGGGGTAAAGTCCAAGGACATTTAATTTTGAAATGCCAAGTTAATTTCGCTGGACTTTATAATTGATATATAACAGAACTCACTGCTACCTTGCTCAATTTAGCAGCATTAAGATGTTGTTTTCCCTTTTATAATACCATCCTCTTACCCATGCCTAGAAAACACATATTACCCAATTATTAACCAACTACTCAATTATCCTAAGGAGTCTTTCCTATCTCAAAAATAGTAACACAATAAAAAATATGATGAACTGTGACATCTTGTCCAAGTCAATGGATCGTACAATCTTTAGTATCAAGCTTTCCAATGTGCAGATTAACATTTCCTGAGACATTAAGTCAAGTCATACTGTACACAGCTTGATTACTAGATGTAATCAAAACCAGGCCTGCTGTTGTGGACTAGAAATTTCCAGCTAGGGTAAGCACTATTATTGCTTACTCTTGTTTTTCCTGGTTTTCATCTGATTCACAGGGTAGGAAAATACATGTAAGCAAGAGAGGAAAAAGTAGGCTAAGTAGGAACTTGCCATAGATCTGGCCTCATTTTCATCTTCCCTTTTCTATATCATAAATGCACACTTGGGAGCAGGCATCAATGGTATGCAAATCTAATTGCAAAAGTAATAAACAGAACCTACATTGATGTTTCTTTTGTAGTTAACTCTGTTAATGTCAGACTGGCAGTTGTCTAAATGTCTAACCTGTCATTGAATCAATGGTAACACATTTTAGACATAAGAAAGGTGAGAGAGTACAGGGAAAGAGTTATGGAAGAATGTCATCCCCAGCTGTCTATGGCATTCTCAGAAGATTTTATTCATATGTGCTAGCATGCTAAACAAAACACCCTAAAGAATAGAATTCTTTGGGCTCTTTTTCGGCTTTTATTTGATCCACTTAAATGTTTTCATCAAAATCAAATGGCTATTGGCTTGCTCATTAGTGTCAAAACAAAGCAGGGAGAATTTAAAATAAAGCAGAACACACACCCAACCTAATGGTGAAATTAGGACATTAACACAGTGAGTCTCGTGGTGACATCCTCAGCCAGCAGAATCATCATCTGGGAATTAACTAGAAATACAAGTTCTCCATTCCCATACCATATTCCGTGAATCAGAAACTCTGGGAGTAGGACCAGCAATAGTATTTTAACAAAACTTCCAGATGTTTCTGGTGCTCACTAACTTATGGGAACTACTGGATTAAGAAATATCCCCCAGTTTTCAAGTAAAGTTCTTCTTTGGATCTAATTTTCCTAAACTTGAACCAAGGAATTTCAAGTAATCAAAAGGAAACAAATACAACCGAACTATTTTTACATTTTTATTTATTTGCCACTTGAAACAACTAGTTTTGTATATCATTTAAAGAAAATGAATTCAAAATGATTATGAAGGTAAAATTAGCATGAATAAATAATTGTTATAACTAAAAGAGGAAGAACTTGGAAATCCTGAAAATGGATCCAGTTCAAGCTTTCTACCACACAGCAGTATTGATAATATGGACAGGATAATTCTTTACTTGGAATGCTGTCCCTGAATTATGGAATGTGGACAGCATCTCTGGCCTTCATCCATTAGATGCCCTAAGTTCTCCCTCTCTCCCAAGTTCTGAAAGACTTGAACTTGAACTGGCAAATGTCTTGGGGTGGGGCGGGTAGAAAACTGTCCCCAGGTTGGAACCACTGATCTTGTTGAACATTTAGAAAGCTTTTACTTATTCAATGACTTTAAAAACTAGATATATTGGTCACCTCTTAGAGGCAAGGCACTATGCAGTGCGTTAAAGATACGTATTCTACATTGGTATAAAAATTTTGCCACATCAAAATGAGTCTGACACTCAGACAGTGATCTGGTAATGAGACACTGAGGGGGGACTGGATTGTTGTTTTATCTCTATTACCAATTTGTTGTACTGACTTAGGAAATTTATTGGATATTTTGGGTCTATTTTCTAAAGTTTAAACTGAGGCTGGTGGGCTATATGATCTTTACAGTAAACTCTACTTTTTTAAAGATTTTATTTATTATTTATTTATTTATTTGAGAGACAGGGAGAGAGCATGAGCAGGGGGAGCAGAGGGAGGGGCAGAGGGAAAAACAGACTCCCCACTGAGCGTGGAGTCTGATATGGGGCTCGATCCCAGAACCCTGAGATCATGACCTGAGCTGAAATCAAAAGTCGGACGCTTAACAGACTGAGCCACCCAGGCACCTCATGAACTCTACTTTTTATATGACCATTAATAATGTATATCAGTTAGAGCCAAGTATAATGGATATTTAGCTAATAGTTATTAAGAACCATGCTAAGCACGGTTTAAACTTCTGTCAACTCCATGTGGAAGATGCTATCTCCATTTTGAAAATAGAGGTAGGGAGACCCAGTCCTGCTGTATAACTCCCCAAGACCTCACAGTAATGTCCACACATCCTGACCAGGACCAGAGCTCTTTGTACTCTGTCACACCTGTCTTTAGTTGCACCAAAGTTGTTTACTGGGAGGATGTGGAATAATGACCATAAAAAGGTACAAGAGGAGAATAAAAGTCAGCACCAAATATCTGAAAATAATGTGAAGTTTTATTTTCCACAGAATTCACCAAAATGAAGACAACATAACATAGGTATGGGTATAGGGCAGGTTGCTAGTTTTCACTCCAAAAAGCATTTATAGAACATTATGATTTGTCAAGCACTATGTGAATACTCCAGGATGTGGAAATTTCTAGGTCTTGACTGCCCTGAAGGAGTTCAGCAGTCTGCCCACACATATCCCCTGGAAGATGATCCTGCTTGGCTCTCTTAAACACCAGTGAGAACAAGGTAGGCAGGGCCTGGTGGACAGAACCTCTTTTTTTTTTTTGCGCTCCTAAGGAAGCAGATGGAAAACCTTTGCACTCGTTATCCCCTTTCAAATGAAAAGCATAAGAAATAAAAAATTCTTAGGTTGTTAATAGACCTTAATTTATACCCTATCTTCATTGAGTAGAACTGAGGTGGGTGCTATGTATCTGCACATCACTTAAATAGTGGCCCAAGGATCCTGCTGGGTTTGCAAAGAGGGACCCTCAGCTTCAAGTTTTAACCCCACCACATGTAACTCATGAGGACTTCTCATACAGGATGGAGAGAACTAGTTCATCCCAATCTGTAAAATTGCAGCTAATCATTTTATTCAATTTTATTCATGTCAAATTTGACTCTAGAAAGGTATGAGGGGAGAAAAGTAGGGTCATCTCAGTGTTTGTCTATTTTTTTTTTTTAATATTTTATTTGAGAGAGAGAGCACACATGCACAGGGGGAGGGACAGAGGGAGAAGGAGAAGTGGACTCCCCACTGAGCAAGGAGGGGAAGGTGGGCTCAATCCTGGGACCCTGGAATCATGACCTGAGCCAAGTCAGAGACTTAACTGACTGAACCATCCCGGAGTCCCAGTCTTTATCTATGTTTAACCTTAGCATGCCCACAAGTTGCTGATGTGAAACATAATTGATAAAATTGGTATTATTAGAGGGTTAAAAAAATTGAGGGGGAATTACTTACTTACGCAATTTATTACGGAAAATGAAGTGAAACACAGCCAATACGCCATTGACCTATATGTCAGAAATCACATTGTTTTTGTTCTCTCATCAAAGCCATGGCTTATTTAGCATTTCTCGGACTTTATAGGACACTGACTTCCACAAAATCCAGCAGAGCTTTCACGGGTCCCATTTCTGCTTCTGCCACTTTTACCAAGAAGGATCCTAAAAACAAGAAGCAGAAAACAAACAAACAAAAAGGTGAGTTTCATTGGTTTTATTTTTCTAAACTTGAGAGAAAATGTTTGTCAGTTAATCGGCACAAAAATTGCAGGACTGTCGTCAAGCTTGGCTCCTGGCAGAGTGTCGGAATGTGCTTTCTGTGTTATTAGTATTCTTCACGGCTGCTTGTTGTCTGCTGGGGCAATTATCTTGCTTTAATTTAGGTCACTAATGATATTACGAGATAGTTTGATGGCAGTGTAATTTCTTTTGATGTTGTTTTTTGTTCCTATTGCTTATATCAAGTCATTCTGATTCCATAAAAGACTGAATTCTATACCCACTGAGGGACGGCGGAGGAGGGAGGGTGGAGGGGAAGAGAGGGGAGGGAGGGAGGTGGTGAGTGGGGCGAATGGCAATGTTGGGCCTTAGGATTTAGTGGTGGTGCTTCCTCCATGATGAGGATTTTCTCCTGTTCAGCTCGGCTTCTCTCCCAGCGTGAGAGAGGAAGGCTGGGAGATCATACCGCGCTGCTGGCGTCTTGTCAGGTTGGAAATGATTTCCGACAGGCTACCAAAACAATTCGTCCCTCACTTCAGCAGCTTTTACAGTAGTTGAAGTCTAATTTATAAGATAGATCATTCGCTTCAGTGACCCCATCTCTGGTCTCCCTGAACCATCCCATGCAGAGACCTCATCTGAGACATGCAAAGCTCTCCCAAACCCAGTTCCTCCACCCTCCTTTCTTCCCCTACATGGCCCCCTTAAATGGACAACTCGAAGGCTCTAATGATTATTGTTCAGTATAAATGCTTTCCTTGGTGCTCAGCTTCATTTATTTATTTTTCCACTTAAGATGTACGCTTACTGGTTTTAAATGTGTTTTAATGGAAACCAGCTCTGGGATGTTGATTTCATTATTCTGAATACTGAAGGAAGGGTGGAGGGGTGACTTTGTGCTCACCTACAGAGATATTGTCTGGTCTACGGCCCAACTCAAGTCTTCTGCCACTTTGCATGCCAGGAAAGCTACAGTGAATATGGAAGTGTGAGTCAGAATTCTCACCAATTTTTTTGGTAGCAGAGAGCCACATATTCAAAAAGTATCTATGGGACAAATGAAATATTTAGAATTGAAATAGTATTATTTGATAACATAATTCAGATAATATTATTTAGAAAATATTGTTATTGAAATAATATAATTATTATATTATATTTATTATCAGAAAGGTTATTATTTGGAAGTAGCACTCCAGAAATATTAGTAAATCAATCTAATAGCATTAAGAAAATAAAAACTGTCTGATGTCAGCAAAATGGCATAGGAATTTCTACTGCTTGTTCTCCTTGGAAACACCAATTTGAACAAGTAACTATGCATAAAAATACTTTCACCAAAGCCTAAGATTGCAGGTGCTGGATTATAGCACCTGGATGAAGCACAGAAGTAAAAAAGATGCACTGAGGGTAGGAAAGTTAGATTCACACAATTTCCACTACCCTTTCCCCAAGCCTGAGCAAGCTGGCTGGGAGAGACACCTACTCTGTGAGAGAAAGAGGGGAAAGTGGGTGGTGGACTTCACTGTGACCCCAGACCCAGCACCAAGCCAAATCTCGCAACCCTAGGGGTTCCCTGCAAGCCTCTTTTAACCCAGGCCCCTCCCTCACCCTAGCACCAGTCAGCTCCAGTGACCCAGGTGGATCCTGTGACACCATGCCCCTAGCAGGCTCCAGTGAATCAAGAAACTAGCTCACCAAAAGTGCAAGGAACACAAGCAAGAATAAACAAGTGGGACTACATCAAACTAAAAAGCTTCTGCATAGCAAAAGAAACATGAAGAAAATAAAAGGGCAACTATGGAATGGGAGAAAATATTTGCAGACCATCTATCTGATAAGGACTTAATATCCAAACATATATAAAGGACTCCTACAACTCAATAGAAAAGAAACCCCAAACAATCCAATTGCAATATGGACAGAGTATCTAATAGACATTTTCCCAAAGACATCCAAATGGCCAATAGGTACATGAAAGGATGCTCAACATCACTAATCATCAGAGAAATGTGAATCAAAACCATAATGAGTTATATCCTCACAACTGTTAGAATGTCTGTTTCAAAATGACAAGAAGTAACAAGTGTTGGCGAGGCTGTGGAGAAAAGGGAACACTGGTGCACTGTTGGCGGGAATGTAAATTGGTGCAGCCATTATGGAAAAGAGTATGGAGTTTCCTCAAAAACTTAAGAATAGAACTACCATGTAATCCAGCAATCCCACTGCTGGGTATATATCTGGAAGAAATGAAAACACTGTCTTGAAGAGATGTCTATACCGCCATGTTTATTGCAACGTTATTCACAATTCCCAAGATTTGGAAAGAACCTAAGTGTCCCTCAATGGATGGGATGGGTAAGATGTGGTATATACATAAACTTTGAGGACATGATGCTAAGTGAAATAACTCGGACAGAGAAAGAATACTGTATGATCTCACTTCTATGTGGAATCTAAACAAGATGAACTCATAGAGGGACGCCTGGGTGGCTCAGTTGGTTAAGGGTCTGCCTTCTGCTCAGGTCATGATCTCAGGATCCTGGGATCAAGTCCCATGTTGGGCTCCCTGCTCAGCAGAGAGACTGCTTCTCCCTGTCCATCTGCACCCCCCCCCCCACGCACTCATGCTCTTTCTCACTATGTCTCTCTCAAATAAATAAATAAAATCTTTTTTTTTTTTTTTAAAGTGAACTCCTAGAAATAGAGAGTGGTTGTCAGAAACTGGGAGATGTTGATTGAAGGGCACTTACTCATAGCTATAAGATACATAGGATCTGAGCATCTGATGCACAGCATGGTGACTAGCCAGTGCTGTGTTATATTTAGGCAATCCTCATTTTATTGTCCCTGGCTTTATTGCACTTAGCAGATACTGCATTTTTTATAGATTGAAGGTTTGTGGACACCCTGCTTTGAGCAAGTCAATCAGCACATATTTTTTCCAATAACATTTGCTCACTTTGTGTTCTGTGTCACATTTTGGTGATTCTCACAATGTTTCAAGCTTTTTCATCTTATTATATTTGTCATGGTGATCTGTGATCAGTGATATGATTTGATGAAAGCTCAGATGATGGTTAGCATTTTTTTTTAAGATTTTATTTATTTTTTTGACAGAGAGAGACATAGCAAGAGCAGGAATGCAAGCAGGGGGAGTGGGAGAGGGAGAAGCAGGCTTCCTGCAGAGCAGGGAGCCCAATGCGGGGCTCGATCCCAGGACCCTGGGATCCTGACCTGAGCCGAAGGCAGACGCTTAACCATCTGAGCCACCCAGGTGCCCGATGGTTAGCATTTTTAACAATAAAGTATTTATTAATTAAGGTATATACATTGCTTTTTTAGACATAACTCTATTGCACATTTACTAATTTACAGTATAGTGTAAACATAACTTCTATATGCACTGGAAAATCACAAAATTTATTTGACTCGCTTTATTTTAACATTCACTCTATTGCAGTGGTCTAGAACCAAACCTGCAATATCAACAAAATATGCCTCTACTGGAGAGTTGTTAAGAGAGTAATCTTGAATGTCTTCAACACACACACACACACAAATCGTAATTATGTAAAGAGATGAAGATGTTAATTAGCCTTATTGTGGTTATCATTTTGTAATAGATACATGTATCTAATCATCATATTGTACATCTTACTTACATATGTTATATGTCAATAATATCTCACTAAAGCTGGTGGAGGGAAGCTGAGCTGCATTCTTTGGGTTGTAGGGTCCATCCAAGGAAGCAGTGAATTCTGTATCTAACATGCTGATTCGAAACTGCTAAAAGCCATAACAATGCGGTTCAGAAGAATACTGGTTAATGCATGCTTTCCCGCTTTTGTATCATCATGGGAATTTGCTGACTGCTCTACAAAGCTGCTTTACTCTTCTAGTCTCCAAGCTGGCCAGGAATCCCAATTTCTCCACATTTGTTACAGAAGCCATCACCCTCAGTGACCACCATTCTCAGAACCGTAACAAAACCCCAGAGTCTGCTTTTTTGCTTTTCCAGATTTATTTGTCCAACTACTGAACCAGGTCCACATTTAGATCTCTGGCGATGTGGAAGCAGTTATTTCCATTAGTTATCTGTGCATCATCGCCAAGGTTATTAAAGAAGACCGTTACTTCTGAGGATTCCGTCTGAGTTCTAGCTACTTAGTATTTATTGAATCACTAGCTCTTAAAAGTGATGGGAGTAGAGCTCATAAAATTTCTTTATTGTTGGAGCAAACTTTTTTTTTTTTTACAGTAGGAGTGTTAGCTTTTAATTTCAAAATTTTTCTTAGCATAATTTTTTTCAATAAGGTCCTGGTTTGATACAAAACAGTTTTTAAAAATAAAATAAAAAGTAATTCAACAAGAATAAAGGGATTAGGATGATTGTCCAAAAATGAACATGTGCATACCACAAACGGTGAACACAGCATTTTTAAATCACAGAATTAACATGAAAACTGAAGAACATAAATCCAAGGAAGGAGGCAGCAACTTCTATGAGTCAGATACTTTGCTAGGCACTCTGCTAGGCTGAACTCCTGTGAAGAAGTTTATATTCTATGTGTGTGGCCAGAGCAGGGAAATCAGAGTTTGCCAAGGAAAATGTGAAATAAATTGTAGATTTGCCACAAAACACTTTGAAAACCTCCAGTCATACTTACCAGCGTCCCTGAAGAGTCCAGTATGATATATGGCATATTGACTGTGCAATCAAGTTAATAGGCTGGGGTAACCATAATTTATTTGATTTAGGCAAACAGAGCAACGAAGTCACTTAGGGTAATCTGTGTGTGACTGAATGGAGAATTCCTAGAATTTCTCTGTTTTCACCCGGAAAACATGTCTCTTTTAATTTGATTTTTTTTTCATCCCTCACACCAGTATAGAGATAGAGAAGTGTACGGGATGCACATGAACTACGTGGAGAATTTTATAATGCTTTTATTTAGAGGCCAATATTAAGCTTTGGGGAGTTTTGTTTAAGCTTTGTGGGACTGAGTCCTTAACCCATGGGATCTGATGCTACTTCCAGGAAGATAGTGTCCGAATTAGGTTCTAGGACACCTACCGGTGTTGAAGAGTTGCTTGCTGGTGTGGGGACCCCCCCCCCCACACACACGAATTTGTATCAGAATCAATAACATCTTAATGTCATGTGATTTGAGAGTGAGGAAAGATGATATATTGAAAGCAGCACTAACCTGAGATTCAGGGAAGCTTGATCTTAGTGAAGGCCTGTCATGGATAGGACTTTATGGTTTTCATCTGGCCATTTCGCCTCTCTGAGCTTCAACTTTCTAGCTTATGAAATGAATAGTTGGACTAAATAGTATCTAAAGTCACTTTCCACTCTGAAGTCTTAGAGTTCTTTTTATTTACTTATTTATTTATTTTAATTTTTAAAATTTTTATTTATTTATTTTTTTAGGGTTCTTTTAAAAATCAGCTGCAAATCGAGATTGGGTTGGAAATATGCCTTGCCTAATTTGAGTCAGTTTGAGATTGGCAATTCAACAATTTACATTCTTGCTGTCAATTCCCTATGCCTTCTTATCTTTTGGAAACTTTTTCTGTTTGCTTAATACCTTACTCCAGTGTCACTGACATCTTCCTGCCAAAAGATGAGCCAACCTAGAAAAAAAAGAAACAGGAAGTAGACACAGAAGTACTCTAAACCAGCTTGGTTTTATGTAGTCTTGTTTAAGGAGAACTTCCAAATTCCAGCTGTGTACATTTCAATGTCTCCTTAAATGAAGCTGACAGAGGGAGAATAGGATCCAATTAGCAAGAGTTTCTTTTCCTTGCATCTGATAAGTTAACATCTGTGCCTTCTGATAAAAGCACTCTAATTTTTTTTTTAGTGGCATTTGCACTATTCATTAGTTCCCTTTTACTACAAATAGCTGACGCCAAAAAATGCCCCAGGGCTACAATGAATTGTTAGACAGGTGGTAGAGAGGTATCACCTTAGAAGGGAGCCTCTCCAGATATACATTTGTGTTTCCACATTAACAATATACATTGAAACGTGAAAGTAAACTTTGTTAGTCACACTGGCTTTTTTTCTAATACTCCCAAACAATGATTCACTTAATATAATAAGAATCTGATGATGATGAAGACAAGGTTAGTTACTAATTTGTAGTTGTCTGCTGATTCCCTTAAAAGTACACTTAGCATTTAAGTAAACACTGGCTTTTTTTTCTTTAATTACGTGTCTCTGGTTTTGGAGAGGAGAAATTTTTTGTTGTTGTTGTTTTACCCTCATTCCCAAATGTCAGGCCCTCAGGTTATATTATTGTTTGGAGAATTCTCACCTCTTCTCCGTTTTTTCTGCCAACCTCCTTTGCTCTATCATGTCCCACAATGTCCTCCAGAGCCACCATCTGTCAGCAAGCACCTCTATCCTTCTGTTCTTCACATAAAAGTCCTCCTCTTCTGTCTTAAAGGAATTCAGAAAACTTATAGTCAGTCCTTTACTGAGAGCTGAGAGGCTCCTGGTTCTCGCAAGCCCCACCTTTCAATACCGTAAGGCCAAAAGGTAATGTCTCCTTACCCCGTGCAACGCCCTCTTCTCTTGTGAGGTTCTATAATCCAATTTTTTCACAACACTCAGTCAATCTTTTCTGTCTATTCACAGACTTTAAAAAAACCCACAAGCCTATTTTAACTCCCACAGGGCTGCTAAGAGATTTGGTCCAGAACTGTTTGTTTGAGGTTGTCTCCCTCCTTATTTCTTTTATAGATTCTGAAATAATATCCTCATCATCTGCCATTTGCCCAAGAGCAGAGCTACCAATTTTTTAATAAAGATTTTATTTACTTATTTGAGAGAGCGAGCGAACATGAGTGGGTGGGGGTTGTTGAGGCATAAGGAGAGGGAGAAGCAGACTCCCTGCTGAGCAGGGAGCCTGAAGACTAAGGGCTTAATCCCAGGACCCTGGGATCATGACTTCAGCCAAGGGCAGACACTTAGCCAACTGAGCTACCCAGGCACCCCCAGAGCTACTACTTTTAATCACAAGAATATTTTCATAGCAGGAGCTCTGCAGGAATTTGAAAGATGTGTTCTAGTCACAATAAGTTTCTTCAGCAGTCAACTGTCAACGCACAGCAAAATATCTCCATTTTTTGGCCACTGCTGGGAAGACAGTGATGGCCCAGTATCTTTCTCCCAGAGAATATGAAAAAATGCAAAGAATATCTAAGGAACTGGTTTTTTTTTTATTAACAGTGATCTGACTTAAGTATCTATACAGAGTCCAGACCACTGTAACTCTATCAAGGTGGGTAGGGAAAATATATATATTTTTTAATTTTATTTATTTATTTGACATAGAGAGACACAGTGAGAGAGGGAACACAAGCAGGGGGAGTGGGAAAGGGAGAAGCAGGCTTCCCACTGAGCAGGGACCCCGATGTGGGGCTCGATCCCAGGACCCTGGGATTATGACCTGAGCCGAAGGCAGAAGCTTAACGACTGAGCCACCAAGGCGCCCTGGATAGGGAATATATTTTATAGTCTTTGTAGCCCTAGAAGGCTCTCACTCAAATTATCACTCAGTCACTGGTCATTTCAAATATATGAAATAATAGTCCCATTATTTGATAGCACGTAGAGAGAGGGTATAAAGGCAGATGTCAGATAGGCTTCACACTGAATGTTATCACTAGCAAGTATGTAATGTTTTGTATGTAGAAGGTTCCAGGGCAGTATGTCTTAAAATATTGCCAAGACCACGTTTCTTCTAGTGTGAAGAAATGTTGGCAATTCCCCTCCATGCTAAACAAGTCTGAAATTGGACAATATGGTCAAAAACAACCAATTCACAGCTCTAGAAAATGACCAAAAGTAAACAACAAATAGAGACACATTTATTCATGAAAAACCCTTGAGCTCCAGATACAAACAGTAAAGTCTGTTGTTACCAGGGGATTCTTGCCAAGGGATGTTCCATTTTCTCCTTTTCCCAGTTCAGTTAAGTTTGTAGTGCTGTGAAGGCAGGGCTGGTTGTAAAAATGAGCAGCTTTATTGCTAGAGGAGGCTAATCTGATTTGGCACAGGGCAAAAATTCGACACCGGGGGACATTGTCAATAAAAGCGGCAAACTCAGTAGGAAACAAGGAGGGTAAAGAAGAAGGTGGAGTTATGCTGGGATGAGCAGCAGAATGATGTACTAGCCAGGCATTTAACCAGGACATCTTACACATCAGAGAGCCATAGAGAGACTAAGTAAGCTGTCTACACATGTACAACTGACTAGGAGGTTGCATGACATTTAAATGTGTTCCCTGAATCACACACAAATCTGTCAGGAAAGGAGGCAAGCCTTATTGGTTTGATGTATCTGGGGACAAAATCTGGCTAAATGATTGCCTAACCACTAAGCTGTTCAGGCACAGGTGTGATCCTTAGGATATAAGACTAAAACATAAAAATAATGACAATTAAAAAAATGAATAGAGACACAGTGGCCACATACTGAAGGAAGAGGACAAGCACACAGATATAGTCCAGGCAAGTTATTAAAAAATAAAAACAAAATGAAGATAATAACAGCCCACCTGGGAAAATAATCAGAATCCAGAGTTGCTATAATTAATTGCCTAATATTTTTCAGTGTTTTCAGCCAAAAGAGTATTCAAACAACAGAAAAATGTGAGCCATACACAGGAAAAACTAGTAATAAAACTATCTAAGAGGGAGTAAAGGTGTTGGTTTTAGCAGAGAAATCTTCAAAAGAGCTGTGACATGTATGCATGTTCAAAAATTAAAGAAAAATATGATGACGATGAATCAACAAATAGAGGTTACAATAAAAAAATGGAAACTCCAAAAAGGACCATGTGGAAATTCTGGAGTGGAAAAGTACAATAATTGAAAGGAAAAATTTACATGAGCTCAACTGCAGGTTTGACACAGCAGGAACAAGAACAAGTGAGCCTAAAGATAGAACTGTAGAAATTATCCAAAATGAAAATCAGAAAGGAAAAGGACTGAAGAAAAATAAACAGAGAATCAGAGACTTATAGGACAACTATCAGCCTACCAGGGAAAGAGAGAAAGGAGAAGGAAAAAGTATTTAAAGAATAAATGCTTATAACTTCCAACTTGGAATTGGGAGTTATAAGCAATTGGATGAAAAAATTACAAATTCGAGAAGCCCAATAAACCAAACAGGATAAATTCAGAGACCCACACCTACTACATTGTGGTTAAACTGTTGAAAGACCAAGAGAAAGGAGAAAATCTCAAAAGTATCAAAAGAAAACTGACTGCAGAACAACAATATAAATAAAAGTTGACTTTTTATCAACAACAACGGGGGCCTGAAGGTAGTGGAATGGCAAAACGGAAGTCCTGAAAATAAGACAAAACAAAACAAAAAGAGACAAAAAGTCTATGTCCAATAAAACTGTCTTTCAAAAATGAAGGAAAAATAAAGGTATTCTTGGATAAACCATGGCTGAGAGAATTGATTAATAGCAGAACTGCTCTAGAAGAAATACTGAAGAAAGTCCTACAGACTGAAAAAGAATCACACCAAATGGTAATTCGAATCAAGGGGAACACATGAATGGCATTGGTAATGGAAAATATGTGGGTAAATATAAGAATATGTAACTAGCTTGTGTACTTAAAAAATTTCTTTTAGGGGCGCCTGGGTGGCTCAGTTGGTTAAGCGACTGCCTTCGGCTCAGGTCATGGTCCCAGGGTCCTGGGATCGAGTCCCACATCAGGCTCCCTGCTCGGCAGGGGGTCTGCTTCTCCCTCTGACCCTCCCCCCTCTCATGTGCTCTCTCTCTCTCATTCTCTCTCTGTCAAATAATAAATAAAATATTTATTAAAAAAATAATAAATAAATAAAGTTTCATTGGGCGCCTGGGTGGCTCAGTCGGTTAAGCGACTGCCTTCGGCTCAGGTCATGATCCTGGAGTCCCGGGATCGAGTCCCGCATCGGGCTCCCTGCTCAGCAGGGAGTCTGCTTCTCCCTCTCCCGCTTCCCCCCTCTTGTGCTCTCTCTCTCTCTCACTCTCTCTCTCAAATAAATAAATAAAATCTTAAAAAAAAATTTCTTTTAAAGTCATAAACAATAATTTTGACACTGCATTTATGGCTTTATAACATATACACATATAATATATATGTCAATCAGAGCTGTAAGAAATGGGAAGGAAAAGAGCTATACTGGAACAAAGCTGCTGTATTTTACTGGAATTAGGTCATTATTAACCTAAAGTAGAGTATAAAAAAAAGTTAAAAGGTATATTGTACTCCCTATAGCAACTACTGTAAAAATAACTCAAAAAAATCAACAGGGAACCAAAACTGTACACACAAAAAATACATTTTTAACATAAAAGGAGGCAGTACAAGAGGAACAAAATTCGGACGTATAGAAAAGAAATGCAAATTAGCCAATAATACCAGCTATATCAATAATCACATTATATGTGAGTGAACAAAGCACTCTAAGCAAATAACAGAGATTCTAAGACTGGATCAAAAAAATCCAGATCCAACACTCCACAAGAGAAACACATTAGAATCAGAGACACAAATAGGTTGAGTTTTACAGAAAAAATATATGCATGCAAATAGTAGCTATAAGAGAGCTGGGGTATCTATATTGATACCAGAAAAACAATAGTCTCTAAGACAAAAAATATTGTATTATGTATTTTTATTGTATCATGTTAGGAAGATAGAATATACATACATGCAAATGTATGTACACCTAAAAGAAAAACATCCAAAATACATGAAGCAAAAACTGACAGGAAAGGAAAGTGAAATCAACAATTTAACTGTTGGAATCTGCGTTCAATATCCTATTCTTAATATCCGATAGATCTAGACAGAAAATGGCACAATTAAACATCACTGTCAACCACTGTGACCTATCTCAGAGTTGTAAAACATTATACCCAGTAACAGCAGAATACACTTTAAAAAAAAATTTATTTATTTATTTTTCCTTTTAAAGATTTTATTTATTTGACAGAGAGAGAGTACAAGCAGGGGGAGCAGCAGAGGGAGAGGGAGAAGCAGGCTGCCCACCAAGCAGGGAGCCCAACATGGGGCTGGATCCCAGGACCCTGAGATCATGACCTGGGTTGAAGGCAGACATTTAAGCTTAACCGACTGAGCCACCCAGGCACCCCTACTTTTTTTTTAAACATACACAGAATAATCTCTAAGCTAGACCAAATGCTAACTTATAAGGCAACTCTCAACAAATTTAAAGTGAATTAAAATTATTCAAAGTATGTTCTCCAACCACAATGAAAAAAATTAGAAATGAACAACAAAGAAATTTGAGAAATCCTTAAAATAGTTAGAAACTAGACCCTCTACTTCTAAGTAACCCATATATCAAAGAAGGAACAAGAAAAATTAAAAAGTATTTGAACTGAATGAAAATGAAAACTCAATATATCACAATTATATTAGATGTTAAAACATGGATGCACCTCAAAAATATTATGCTAAATTAAAGGCACCAGACACAAAAGAATATAGAGTGCATGATTCCATTTATATGAGATGTCCAGAAAACTCCAAGTTGTAGTGACAGAAATCAGATCAGGAGTGGCCAGGTGCTTGGAGTGGGGGTGCAGAGATTGACTGAAAGGGCATAAAGGGAACTTGTGAGGTGATAGAAATATACTAAAACTAGATGTGATAATGGTTGCATGACTTTCTAACTTTGTTAGAAACCATTCAATTGAACACTTAAAATGTGTCCATTTTTTGGTGTGTAAATTATACCTCAATACAGCTATTGAATAAACAAATGTATTGAATAAAATGTTTAAAATATGGTCAAAATCTGGAAAACGTGTTGTAGAATAACTTGGCATCCTTTGTTTATCTCTCAGAAATAACCCCCATGAGTGTTTGAATTGAAAACAAAGTCATCGACTAAAATACCCCAAATTACAAAGCCCCATTCTTCTAAGAAAAAAAAAATACAGGATGGCAATGGCATTCTAAGCATTCAGAATGGGTGACTAGCTGTTCTATGTTTTGTGTGTCTTATATTTACATGATAATTAAAGTACATAATTGCAATAACAAAAGTCATTGACATTAACAAGTATAGATACAACAATGTGAGGTAAGCCTAGAACGGAGCTGGTGGAAGAAGAAGAGATGGGTTTCAATTAATCTGGCCAATACATTGAGTGGATATTGTTCGTAGCAAGCATTTGAAAAACCGTTGCCATTGACGTGGGTTTCCATATCCCTATCTCATGTTCTTTGTGGAGCTCCTTTTTAGCAGTTGTCTTCTATAAGTTATTTACTGTCACTGTAATGCTACCCAACTACAGCATTTCAATGCCATATAAAAATAAACATTTATTCTTCACTCCTCTGGAGCCAGCGAGGTAGGCTCGATGGCTCTATTGATCTTGATCGAGTTCTTCATGCTATTGGCTGGTCTCCAATGACCTCAGCAGGTTCAACTGGACAACTCAGCCCTGCTCAGAATGTCTCATCAGATCAGCAAGCTAGTCTAAGCATATCTGCAGGACAGAGTCAGGGGAAGAGGAAAGAGAAAGTTAGACTGCAAGTTCCAATTTTGCTATTGGAAGCCAATATTTATCTCAGCTTCTGCTTTGTGTCATATTTTCTAACAAAACTAATAATGTGGCCCAGCCCAGCATTGAGACATGGCCAGAATGCTACACTCACAAAGGAAAGAGCAAAGGGCAAGATTGGGGGTATGAAGAATAGAGAACATTTTTATTATTAACCAACACCTCTCCCTATCCTGGGAATAAAATTCACATGCATTACCTAACACCCTAGACTCACAGTCCCTTTTTTTCCCTCAGCTACCATATCTTTCCAATCTCCTGCGACTACTAACTTCTGTGGCCTCACCCTCAGGTTTTTGTTTTTTGTTTTTTGGGTTTTTTTTAATCAGTGTTTTTTTTTTTTTCTTCAGTCCAACTCTCAATCTAAACTCCAAGAACCCACTTAATGAATAAATCATTTCACCTCTTCCAGCTTTCTCCCTCCCTGCCTACACTTTTCCAACCTCAATGTGATTGGGTTTTTTCTCCAAATATATTCACTTTTCATGGATTCAATTCTTTCCTCAATGCCTCGGGACTTGGCTATTATTAGTTGAATCTCTTTCTTGTTGTCATTGCTCTTCCATCATACTCTCTTGGAAAAAAAAAAAACAAAAAACAACCTTACATGCAAATGAAATCACTAGACTCATTTTCCACTCTTATACTTGGGCTGTTTCGTGCTGCTGGGGAAAAACCATAGAGCTTTGCTGAGGCAGAGGCGAATGGCTATCCTCAAAAGAGAAACACTACCTTTTCAGTGTTAATTTATTGCTGTGAACCAGCCTCCTGGCCAAGTTGTACATTTTCCAGTATCCCTCCTGCTTCTATATGTGGCCATGTCACTGAAGTTGTCCAATGGAATGAACTCAGGGTCTCACTTCTAGATAGGACCACTAAGAATACTTTTTCAGAATCTCTAGGCTCATCCTCTTTCTTCACTTGTTGGCTGGCCACAGAGGATCAGCAAAGAACTGAAGACCCCCCAAGGATGACAAAGCCACAAGATAGAAAGAGCCTGAGTGGCTAAAGGAATATGAGAAAAGTCACCTAGCAACCAAGAAGACCACAGTGCAGTCAACATGAGCAGGACATATGCTTATGGTGTTAGGCCACTGAGATTTTGAGGTAATTTCTTTAGCATCTTATGCCACATATCTCAAATAATACATATATTAGTGTATTGAGATCTGTGGTCTGCAATTCCACTAAAATTCACAATACGGTTCTGTAATCCTGAGCCAGGATGTTGACAGTTTTCTTCAGTTTCAATGGGACCTTTCAGCCATGGTCCCACACCATTTCTTCCCTCTTTACATCTCAAACTATACATGCTCCCACAACTCCATCATTCCGAAGATAAAATTGCTTTCTCTTTCACAAAAATAAAATTCTCCCTTCCTCCTCTTGGACATACATATGCCAAGAAAATATAAAATGTGCCCAATTTTATAGTGGCTCAGAATGAATCAAATATTCTTTGACAAGTATTTAAATACATCAGGAAAATAAACTCTTTCAAGAGCTGGTGGGTAGTATTGGCTTTGACTTTCAACTTTTGGAATAAATTACTTGTAGAAAATGTAAGTCATAAGACACCAACTAAAGCCAGTTACAAGTGACATTTCATTAGAAGGCTTTACTCAGTCTCTGAAATAGGACCATTACATAAGGAGATCTTCTTCCTTTACTAACTTTCTTCTTGTGGGCTGAGATTAAAGTCTGCTACTCCTGCAGAGTCGTAGTTTCTAACGTTTTAGAATTTGTGGCATACTTCCAAGTGCTGAAATACTAGTTAGCAGAGCTCAAGCACAGTAAAATCTCAACACACTTAATAAGCAAAAATTATAGTACAATCATACTCTGATGATATAGAATATCTTTAAAAGGTTTACAGTTATTTATTTATTTACTTTTTCAGAACTAAGATGGTCTTAAATAGAATTTCTGCCTTGAACTTGAACTCGCTCTGTTGAACCCACAAGGCAGACACCAGGTTCTTATTTTGCTACTGGCTTTTCTTTAGACTAAAACTAAGCTTACAACAGACAACAGGCTGAATGTTACTGTTATTCACTTCACAGGATCCATTCAATAAGGTGTTCTGTCTAATAAACATTGTCCTAACACAGTTAAGTTCTTCGTTTAACTACCCCTCCCCCCCCCATATTATTTCACATTACTGGCACAATTGTAAAGGGCTCAGAACACACACATAGATTATAAAAGCCTGGCTGAGAATGACTTTTGCAGAGAAATTAGAATGGGTAACCCAAACTTTAAAAATTGCAGCAGAAAGGACCTGTTTTAGAGGCGATTCCATGGGATAATACTGAAGATTTTTAGAATGCAAGTCAATTTATAATATCTCAGGGCCACAAAGAGAACGACATTTTAGAGCATGGAAAAAAAAATCAAGTCCAGGAGACTTTATTTACTTTTCATACTAAAATATGCTCTGATTTAAAAAAAAGAGAGAGAGAAAGAGAACAGCAAGATATTCTTAGGGATCAGGGCTCCATAAGATGTTTCCTTCAGTGACAGGAATGTGTAGAGCATTTCAGTGCCCATCAGTGTCAAAAGGATTAAAAGAGGAGTAGTATACAAGGGTACAGAGCACGTCTAAACATAGTGCGCTTTCATCTGCAGAGCAGTTGTCATGAAATGTTAAAAAGCCATGTGTCTATTCTTCCTGTATCACATGAAATCCTCAAGACAGGAATAATGCTCGTTTCAGAAACCTCTACTAAACAAGACTGTGGCATTAATTTACCAATCAATGAGCCATTTCAGCTGATCCTCCAAGCAATTGAGAAGTAGACATCATTATTAAGCAAAAAGCACCATTCTGCACGCCAAGCATACATCATAATTTTAAATAATAATACCTTACATTTGTGTAGCACTTCAGAGTTTACGAAGCACTTTTATGTACATTATCCCATTTATCAGTCTCTGAAAGGGGGAGAAAAATTTAAGGCAAGGAAAGGGATTAATATTAGTGTTGCACTGGATAAATGAGGGCGAGTTTCTAGAATAATAGAAGTCCTCAACAAATCTTTATCAGAAACTGATGAATTGCCCATCTCAACTTCATTTTCCTTATCATGAGCACTTATGAGAGAAATGAAAAATTGATGAGGACCGTCATAATCAAAGAGAATAAATGTTTCTCTGTTAAAGTGAATGCATAATCTTTCCAGGAATAAAATAACAATATTCATTCATTATTAAATTCTGAGAATGCTGACACCAAATCTCATTTCAACCAGTGAAGGAAATTAGCAATATAGAAGAATCCCGTTTGGATTGGGTGTTGTTAAATGGTATATACAAATCTAGATATTTCCCCCCTAAGATCTACTAGTCTGTCTCTCTCAATTAGGGAATATTTTTGGAATCTATTTATGATACAGTGAAGGCTCATTTTTTATAGATAGATTGATTACCTCCTAAAAACAGATGGAGAAAATACCAGAGACATGCCATGCCTTACATATGGGAGACGTTAATGGCATCTTACAACAAATGAACTTTTCCAGAGTGATCAGTTTTCATTAAGATTTCTGTGTTTTCTTTATTATCCCCTATACCATCTTATACACAAATATAAAGAAAAACAATTTACTCCATTAAGTAATTGCCTATTTTCTCCAGCTGATCCTATCAATTATTTCCATTACACTGATGGAAATTAAAATAGATAAGGTGATATTATCCCATTAGCTACTTTAAAATGTGCATTGGTAATGTACTTAAGATGTAGTACTTTTTACCACAGCCCAAAATTGAACTTTCAAAGAAATTTCAAATATGAGTGAGCAAAAGAAAAGAACAAATAAAAGAGTTTTAGTATTTCCATTACCAGCAGATAAGCACTGCAAAATTCTTGGTTTTGGTTCTTTAGTCCTGTTTTCTGTGACTATGCATGTGTGTATCTTCTTTGCATGTGTCTGGATATGTGTGTCTGTATGAATCTATGTGTATATCTGTGTGTGTGTGTGTGTGTATAGCCCATGCCTATAGCTGGGCATGTATGTAACTCGGTGTAATATTGTGATTTATAAGAAACATATGTTTGGTCAATTTCATATATACATTTCTCATATATATTTGGTCTTTGTCCACAGTTCCTGTCTCACAGCTCCCAAAACCCTTGGAATTTCCTAAGTGTTGAGAATGATAAAGGTGTCTTTTGTTCTATTAAAAGGTGACTTTTGGACCCTACCCAAGGGCAGGGTGCTAGTTGCCAGGAAGACCAAACATGTGATTAGAGGTTTGGGACTTTCAGCCTCATACCCTGACCTCCAGGGAGGGTAGAGGGACTGGAGATTGAATCAGCCAATGGCCAAAGACTCAGTCAATCATGACTATGCAGTGAAGCCTTCACACAAAAACAAAAAGACTGGATTCAAAGAGCTTCCCGGTTGGTAAATAATGGAGATGGGGAGAGTGGTGGCTCAGAGAGAACATGGAAGCTTCATACTTTTTTCCAATACCTTGCCCTATGCATCTCATTATCTAGCTGTTGATTCAGATCCTTGATCGCATCCTTTAATAAACTGTAAATGTTAAGTAGGTGTTTCCCTGAGTTCTTTGAGTCTCTCTAGCAAATTAAAAGAACCTAAGGAAGAGGTTATTGGAATCTCCAGTCCTTAGCTGGTAGGTCAGAAGCCCAGGTAATAGTGTGGCGCTTGCAACTGTCATCTAGGGTGGGGGCTAGCAGGCAGTGGTGTGGGTCCATAAATTGACTGAATATTGACTTCAAAGTGGACAAAATAGTTTCATTCATTTGGCAAGTCACTTAGGTGGAGTTTGATAAGAAATAGATCTTTAAAGAATATAGGGGTCAATTTCTTGAAGGACATTTAGCCTTTCAAGGGATTTTGGACTAAAAAATTATATGGTTTCTGAAATTGCCACTTGTCTTTTGAAATGACTATCTTGTGGCATTGAACAATTTCTATTTTAATGTGCAAAAGCTAAACTGCCCAAGAAGTAAGGTTTCACTCTTAAAGTTCATTCTTTTCACAGAAAAACAAAATTTGTAACCAATCCTGTTGCCTCTATTATATTGATTCAGAAAAATAATCTTTGAGGTCATTTTGCTATTGGAAGCCAATATTTATCTTAGTTCAGAGTGTTTTCCCCTTCCCAATCAATCTCATTACTATTAGATATCAAAAACTTTTCATATCTGAAAAAAGCACAGAAAAAAAGAAGATACTGAATTAATATACATTTTAGAAAGTAAACTACCAAAAGAAAGAACTTTTAATCATTGCCATCATCTCTTCTCTACTTTTTGAGTTATGTCAAAACAAAGCATAGCACCTAGCTTATCTTTTCCTTTGAGGAAATTGCACAGTAAACAGGGTGTGCAATATTATGGCACAGGAGGGGTGTCTTGGTGGCTCAGTTGTTAAGCGTCTGCCTTCGGCTCAGGTCGTGATCTCAGGGTCCTGGGATCGAGCCCCGTGTCAGGCCCCCTGCTCTGCAGGAAGCCTGCTTCTCCCTCTCCCACTCCCCCTGCTTGTGTTCCCTCTCTCGCCGTGTCTCTCCCTGTCAAATAAATAAATAAAATCTTTAAAAAATATATTATGTCACAGCCTCTGCACAATGGAACATTATTGACCATTTAAATGTTCTTACTATTGTTAAATAAAAATGTGGTCTTAATATAGTATGCAGGTACCTATGATTCCATTTTGTGAACAGGTATGTACATCTGTCTAGAAAAAATGATTATAAAACTGTGTTTGGGAACATTAATATCTGTCCTTTTTTACTGTTCTCTGAACTTTTTATATTTTCTTTAAAGAAACTATATCCTATATAGAAATAGGGTATTTTGACTTTTTTAAATGGAGCAAAAAGATAGTTTACTGTTGGTGTGGTTAAAAAAGTTAGTGAATCTCTGTCTTAAAAATAAATAAATAAATAAATAAATAAATAAATAAATAAATAAATAGTAACAATTGATTGCATAGAAGGGAACATAACAATTGGTATTAGAACAAATAAGAAACTGGAAGTTGGAGCTTCTTTGCCCGAACTGATCCTGGAGTTATTCTTTTACCTCAAGCAAAACCACACATTTTGCCTTTTCTCTCGTTTTCTTGAGGCTTGTCCTCACAGGCCGGCCCTAGACACTTGACTGCATGCGGTTCACATTTTGCTCAGTAAGGATCCAGGCAGCTGCTGAAGACATGGCTGAAATTTCAAGAGGTCAAATCAAGAAGATGTTACCAACAGGGAACACAGCAGCTGGACCTTGCCCCAAGTCATCGAGTGCAAGGAAATTCAGTATAAAAATCTAAAATAAGTAAACTGATAAAGAAAGGGGGGGCACTCTTGAAATTTAGGGGAGAGTTTTCAGGTCAGGAAGGCTGCATTTGCAATGTTTCTCTTCCAGCCGCCCCTCGCCCCTTGTCCCCCACAGGGACAGAAGCCACAGGGAGAGGGCAGCCGTATTGTAAAGCCAAGAAGGTGAGACATTTCCAGGTTAAAATTTGACAGCTTCAATGGCTCGTAATTTTTTTTTTTTTCCTTTCTCTTTTTCAAAAATTTCCCCTAAGATTAGGAGTATCAGACATTGACATCAGACTCAGGGAACTGACCCGTAAAGTAATTAGTAGAGGAATTCCCCCCATGCCCCGCCCTCTGGTCCCGGAGCTGGGTCAGATGAAAGGCGCTTCTGTTTACTTCCTGATCCGTCTAATTTCTGTAACAAGGACCATCCCAAACTCATCTCCCAGCAGCTGCTATAACTGAAACTCAAGAGATTGCCCCAGGCACCATGGCACCTTCTTAGAGCTGTCGACCCTAATGGATTAGTCTCCTTAGCAAAGGTGGCAATTTAACAGGAGACCAAACTTTTACACTAGTAAGAGACCACTGAAAATCACTTCAAAGACCATAGGCCCCGAGCAGAGCTAAGAAAACACAGGATTTTCTAAAATATATGTCAACTGCCCATCCTCACTTTTCAAAGGAAGGTGATTATGGGAGCAGTGGGAGAGACAGGGAGCAAAAATTAATAAAATTTTAAAATTAAAAAAAAGCATATTTCATTAGGAGTTTCACAACTGCAGGTGTTAATCTAAATTTAAGGACCCATATTTGCATAAGGACTGAATTATATTTCAAACAAAATATTACCAAATTTTTTCCTGAGAAACTTTTTCCAATCGTACAAAAAGCAATATCAAGGATTAAATTTCTTCTTCTTTTTTTTATTGTACAACATTTTCCATTTTTTTTAAATATTGAAAACCTTAAGAAAAGGAAAAATTCATGTCATCCTTTTCACAATAGCCCAGCATTTAAATTAATCTGCTTGCATAAAAATGTTGGTAAACAGGGCATAACACATATACCACCCTATTTCCTAACTTACAGTGAAAGCTCACAAAAGAATTCAGAAAGCAGATGAGTCAGATGTTAGACAAAGACCAGATTAGTTGAAAGACAGATTGGAGGCTGAGAAAAATGGCTCAGAAATGCTGACAAAAGATTCTAAATTACAGGATATTTCACATGAAAGCACTTTGACACATGTAAGCCCCAAATGTAACTATTATTAGAAGTTTATAATTAAAAAGGAAACAATACTCCATATACTGTATTCATATATATACGCATGACATATGCATTTACATGATAAACCATCAAAATACTTCCTCAGTTTTTAAAACATCAAATTTTGTGAATTCAACCACAGAAATTAAAATGATTTAGGGATTGATTTCTTTTTGCATTCTTAAAATAAAATCCAAGTTGCTGAAGTCGATGAATAGGAAGAGAAAAGATATAACATGCCTAGCTGGAATGTTGGAAAAATGTCAGATTTGTCATACATTTTTAGATTTTAATCTCCTACTAGTTGACCACTACCTAACTGTGCAGCAGCTACTGGAAAGCATTTTTTCTTTTAAAAAAAAGTGGAACAGATGTGGAAAAGAAAACATCAGAAATGAAGGCTTGTTGCATAAAAATAAATACTCAAAATGCTTCACAGCCTGTATTGATTCAGATTTTATTTTTTTTAGGGGTGGAAAATTGAAATAAAAATATATGGTGTCTAATAAGACGTTTGGTATCATAATTCTAGTTTTTTGAAAAATGCAATTTCTACTCCTACTTCTCAAATAAGACTGTGCATTTTCTATACCTGCCAGGACTTTCTCTAATATTATTTTTTTGAGTAAGCTAAACGTGGTTTCTGTCATATGCAAGCAAAAGCCTCCTAAGCGGTTTGATAGTGACCTGAGTAGGAGTTTAGGGTTGCAAATGTGCCCTTTTGGAATGATTCCCTTCTTTGTTGTACCTCACTTGTCTTTCAGAGAATGGTTCTGAGTTCCACTTTTAGGCAAAGCATTTTTTCAGGTGTGGTCCAACATGGATCCCAGAATCCTGTCTGCTATCAATCCAGTGCTCATTTCTTGAGATTCTGTGGAGGTGTTTACTAATTTTACAGCAGGAGAGGAGTATGCTGGGAAAAAAACACTGATTTGAATATCAGAAAGCCTGTGTGTTGTGACATCAACTAGCTTGTGAGTCTGGGCTGGTCACTTCATCTCTGTGGACTTGATTTCTCATCGTGAAAATGAGGAGATGGGGTGGGTTCGATTGTTAAGGTCAGTTATGAGATTAACATTGTATCATAAGGTAAATCGTATTTTCTTTTTTGGCACCCATGTCATATTCTACAACCTTATTATAATTTTGGATCATTTGCTGTTAAAGCTTTCTTTACAAATGAGTGGAGTCGTCATGCAATGGAATAGATCAGCCACTGTTGTTTTTCTATTTTTAAAGGTAATGGAATAAAGACCTCTTAGTTGCTGACTCACTGCAAGCCACACGGCAACTTTGTGACCTGCCGGGAGAAGGGAAACCACAACCCCTAACTTCCTAATCAGTGTTCTGAATTGATATTTTTTTTTTTTTTTAAGAGAAACATTTCATCAGGAAGTGCCAATTAGGAATAGGATTTGACCTTTGCTACGATTGCTGGCTCATCAAAACAAAATTGAAAAAACAAAAAACAAAGGTGAACTCTGCTCAGCCACATCCTGAAATATTTCCGGAAGTAAACTGGGTCCCGAATATGAATAAATAATCTCAATCTCTCTTTCTTCCTCTCTCTCAGAAACAGCACCTGTTCTCTACCACTCAAAATGACCTTCTTATGGGGCGCCTGGGTGGCTCAGTCGTTAAGCGTCTGCCTTCGGCTCAGGTCATGATCTCAGGGTCCTGGGATCGAGCCCCGCATCAGGCTCCCTGCTCGGTGGGGGGCCTGCTTCTCCCTCTCCCCCTCCCCGTGCTTGTGTTCCCTCTCTCACTGTCTCTCTCTGTCAAATAAATAAGTAAAATCTTTAAAAAAAAAAAAAAATGACCTTCTTATAATCCGGGTAGGGAAATTAGGAGAATCTTTATTATTTCGTTACTAACAATCTTATCTTAGATTATTTGTTATAGACTTGTCTCTCGCTGTGTCTGCCAAGCACAGCAAACAGCTTTTCATATGATATGTGCTCAGTAAATACTTTCTGGACTAACCTATAGCTTAGGTGATTACATTGCGGTTTCTATTCTAAAAAAGACCTGCATTTAAATCCCCTCTTTGACACTTAGCCCTGTAACCTTTAGCAGATTAATTCAAATTCTCTGAACCTTAATTTCATCATTCCTAACTCACAGGACTGTCATCAAGATGAAAGGAGATAATGCACGTAGAGTATTTAGCACAGGCCTGTTTGTTCTTCTTCCTATTGTTAATTTTATTACTATTTTTATCTTTGTGTTCATCTATTTCATCTTCTTTGTTTCACAAAGACAGAGTCATGCCTTAATCATCTTTATATGTTGGCCCAGAAGGAATTGAATTTTTGAAAATAATTTTTTTTTGGTTTTGCAATGATTATTGCATAATCATTTTTCGTCTGTATCCATAATTTTTTTAGATCTTCAAGGTCAGTAAGAGCTCCTGTCCATATATCCTGGTTATGTTCTCTAGTTTATTTTTAAGATTTTATTTATTTATTTATTTATTTATTTATTTATTTATTTATTTGCCAGAGAGAGAGACGCAGCTAGAGAGGGAACACAAGCAGGGGGAGTGGGAGAGGGAGAAACAGCTTCCCTGATGAGCAGGGAGCCCGATGTGGGGCTCAATCCCAGGACCCTGGGATCAGGACCTGAGCCAAAGGCAGACACTTAACCAACTGAGTCACCCAAATGGGAAAATATCACCTCTTTCTATTTTAATTTAAATACAGTTTCCCATTTATCATCTCAGGGAGACTTCTATTATCCATAAAAGGAGTAGTCACTCCTACTTCCCAGAATTGAATAGAACATTTTATGGGAATTCTTTTGCTTTAAATAACTACTTACTTGTCGATATTTTGTACTGTCTTTCTTTTGCCTTCCATATCACATAGGGATAGTTGGGGGTCAACACATCTAATTACACCTCCTTCTAACTTCAAACTCTGCTGTGCACTAACATCACTTAGGGAATTTTAAAAACTCCTGATGCCCAGGTGGCACCCCAGGGCAATGAGATCAGAAGATGTGGGAGTGGAAGCCAGGCGATGGAGGCTTTACAAGACCCTCAGTGAATCCAAAATGCAACACAGTCTGGCAAACACTGTTCTAAGGAAAGTGTGAATAAAGGAAGCCCTGCATCTGCAAAGGAAGTCTCAGCACTCGTGCTTACAAAGAAGGGCTGATCAAGATTTCAACAGGTGAGATTGGAGTCTCCCAGCTTTTCCTAGACCAGATCCAGGCTCCTCAAAACAGTGCAAGGGGCACCTGGGTGGCTCAGTCGGTTAAGCATTCAGTTCAGGTCATGATCTCAGGGTCCTGGGATCCAGCCCTGCTTCAGGCTCCCTGTTCAGCAGGTAACCTTCTCCTCCCTCTCCCACTGCACCCACTTGCCCCCCCGCCCGCTCCGGCTCCGTCTCTGGCTTTCTTTTTCTCTCTCAAATAAATAAAATCTTTGAAAAAAAACCCAAAGAGCAAAAGCTGTGCAATCATTGAAATCTCAAATTCACATACCTTATATGAGGAAAGCGATTGCAGAAAGACTATTTATCTGGAATTAGGAGAGCTAAACTGGTATCTGACCCTAAGAAGTGGCTGTTCTGGTTTGGAGGATGAGTAGCTGTTACTTGACTTTGGGAAAAGTATTAAGATCATTTGTGCCTCTATGGTGAGGTTGGAAGACCTTTGTAGAGTTGCCATGTCTAGAATTGGCTGGATATGATTCACAGTGAAAAACAAAACAGAACAAACATAGAAGATTATATATTCTCAGCAGCATATGGAGCTTAGCAGAAAGACTTTTTTATGCCAAATGCCATTAGAATTAGCATACATTAATAGAGAAAAAATATCAATGCCTAGAGTGGTTTTGGTCATTTTCCTTCTTTGTAAGGTGGAACAAATGTATATTAGGTTTTTATATACATATATATAAAAGCATATATATATGTATGTATATATACTATATATATATGTAGTCTTGCAAACTTCCTTCTTAACACTATACCGTGAGCATTTATCCCCTCCACTTTTCTGGGGGGAAAACATTTTAAATGATGAAGTAAATGTCTGGCATATAGATGGACCATCATTTATTTTAATAATCCAGTTATGTTCATAACTTGTGTTTCCAAATTTGGGGCATCATAAACAATATTCTAATAAATGTCATTTTACAGAATCTTTTGTATCTTTAATTATTTTATTAGGATAGCTTCCTTGAGGTGGAATCATGGTGGATATAGTAGGGAAGATAAAGGATACAGACTCTTTGAAGGTCCAGTGACACTTATTGATAAAATATTTTCTAGGTGTGTTATATAAATGCAAACTTTTGCTAGTATTTCAAGAGTATATATCTCATTCTAACCTAGAACATTATTTCTTTAACTCATCATTAATGTAACTGCATTCCTTTAATTCACATATCATCAATTATTAGTGATATTAATCATGAATAAAACTGATTTATAACTTCCTGCTTTAGCAGCGTTGATAGAAAAGTGACATCTTCTATGCCATTACTTTTTTGAATTCCAGGGATTAGAATACAAATTTGCCAATTTAAAAAATGGAAAAGAAAGTCTTTTATTTTCCAATGAAAGAAGAGTGATGGAAATTTTCAAGGATAAACAAATGTAACATTTTTAAATATGTACTGTATATTCTTATCACTATTTGGGGATTCTGTAACTGGGGAAACTGAATCTCAGGAAGTTTAAGGTAGGTTTTCAGGATTTTTCATTTGCTAAGTAGCATTGACATGATTAAACATCAGTTTTAACTTCACATTCTATTTTCTTTGGATTATGTGATTTTAAATAGTGGTTTACTCTTATTTCCAAAGTTAAAAAAAAAGAATGTGGGATTAAGTGAGGGCATTTCTTTCTTGAAGGACCACCTTCTTAGAAATTACGTGTTGAAATTAAGTGTTGAATATTATAATGAATTAATTTAACGAGTAAAAAAAATAGAGAGAGAGATGTTTGCCAAAAAATATAAATCTTACAAAAAAGTGACAGGGCAAAAACAAATGTGTTTTAAATTCTGTTGAGCCACAATGGCTCTAAATTAATTGAGACAGTCAAGGAACTTAAGCATTGTTTTATCTCAATCCAAGAAACCAAATATTTTGTTTCTAGGTTCACTTCTTAAAATATAAAATGCCACATCACAAAGTCCCTACTTTTATCACATAAACTTTGATGTTCATAAGCCACAATAAAAGTGGATGAAATTGCTATTTTTAAGTGTAGAGAAGAGTTTTTGTAAGTTTCAAAGTAGCCAAAATGATAATGTTGAACTCTAGTACTGAGTCAAGCATTCATTTAAAATTTTTATTTTATTTTATTTATTTGAGAGAGACAGAGATAGTAAGAGAGCACAAGTGGGGAGGAGAGGGAGAAGCAGGCTCCCCACAGAGCAGGGAGCCCGATGCGGGCTCGATCCCAGGACCCTGGGACCATGACCTGAGCCGAAGGCAGACGCTTAACCGACTGAGCCACCCAGGCGCCCCTGAGTCAAGCATTATTATTTTAAGAAGAAAAACAGCCTTTTTTTCAAATATAATATATTTAAAATATTTCTTTGTGATCACATATTTGTGAAGAGAATAATAAAAATTGCATTTTGTTTACCATATATCATTGCATCTTTTGATATCATAAATATGTATATATGTGTATATATATGTGTTTGGATTATAGATTGAGATATATTTCTACATGTATATGTCTTTATGCATAAAAATGGAAAAATAATTGAATAGAAACTTAAGAATATATAGATAAAAGGCTTATATTCTCTATTATATGTATACTTATTTACAGATTATCTCTATACTATATAAGCAATGCACATATTATAACTAACTCTGTATTCTTTTTAAGTGTATGAAAGTTACTTTCCACTTTAAAAACAATAAATTGCACATTTTATTTGGAATAAGATTAGCTTTGGACTTCTAAAAAGATTCTTTAAAAAATAGGACAAGGACCCAACATGTAACCGTAACATCTAGCTAACTTTCCCAAAGTAACAAAGTATAAATACAGGAACAAATTAACAAAAAGGATCAATATCCTTTATGCTGAAGAAAATATAGATGGCTAACTTTTTTTTTTCTATTTCTGTATTTTTATCATTTGTTGCCTATGATGGGAGGGGAATGTGGAAACCATCTTCAAGACCAAAGGTAAATTACATGCGTAAAAGTAAATAAGTGTTAACTTAAGCACTTAGCATTAAGGGTTTCCCTTTTAAAAATAAGTGTCCACAATTTTTTTTGGAATAAAGTTAGCTCTGACTAAAAAAAAAAAAAAAAAATTAGAAATGACTGTGAAAGTAAGTGCACAAGAATCCCCACATGTTTGCATTATTTATAAAATCTCCATCGATCACACCTGTCATAAAACATTTTAATCAATAATTTATTGAAGGTCAGGACCCTTCTCTGTCAGGTGCTGTTGACAGGGCAGCCAACTGCTTTCTGGTTCCACTGAAGGGGATTTTGTCATGATGAATTGTTGTTACTGATTCTGGATGCCTCTGCCCTGATGATCTGTAAACTAGCTAAATCTGACCTTCTGGCTTAGGAAATCACTAAAGTGTAGGTCCATCATTAGTGGTGCCATATTTTCTAAAACTGAGCTAAGTCCCGAAATATCGATATTAACACTGAGAAACACACCTCATATGTATGTGGTAAGTGAGGAATACAAAAAAGTCAAATGAGAGCAAAGGGAAAATTTGCATTTTCTCTTTTTCTCCAGTCAAAATGTCATATGAACATTTCCAAAATTAGTACATTTTACTAGGTTTCTTGGCTGCCTTTAGCCTCAAGGTCACAGAAGTATTAAAACAGAAACTAAAGAATCCGAAGGAAGCACTAAAATTTAAGCATTTGTACATGAAGAAAAAGAATGCTATCTGTGTAATTAACATGTCACCTCCTGGAGGGCCAGGTGTTCCTTAGAAGTTACCTATGGAAGTATTGATCCATCTGAACTTCATGCAAGTTGACAAGATAATGTAACAGAAGCTTTGTCAGAAGGGCAAAAATATGTCTAAAGACTTGTTTACTCCTTCAACTTCTGTTTAAGGAAGGCTCTCACAGTGCAGTCTTTGTTCCTAAACAGTAGAGTGGATTTACTACAAGTTAATGCTTGTGGACGATTTTACTGTGATTATTTGTTGTTCATTGTTTAGATGTGTAGATTAGAAATGTTCTTGGAGCTTTCCAGGCTCTATCTGCTCCCCATATATCAGGTAACATATTAGATATATTTAGATATGGTGGGGTTGCTTTCAGAAAACAAGGAAATGCCGTATGAGGTAGCAAAAGAATGTTTATCTGTCTCTTAATATTTACTTATTTAATTATATATACTTATATATGCACATACATATACACATGTGTGTTTATGAACTGTAAATAGCTATGCATGTATTTGTATATTAAATATGTTTTCATGCAAATCCATACATTTATTAGAATTCTTAATGTAATTGGGATGATTTTTTTTTTTAGTATTGAATATTTCCTTAAAAAAAAGAAAATATACATATGATTACTGTCTTAAAAAGTTTAGGAATAACATTGACTGCATAATACAGAAAAGAAATTTAAGATGAGTTTAATAAAAATATAGATTGTTCCAAGGTGCCAAGCTTTTGTTGTTTAACCAAATATAAAGATGTAACCACTAAATGCCATTTTAGAAGTGAAGCTGACCACGGCCTAACTACAATAGTTAGTATTCACCATCTGTAAGAAATTTGCATTCAATAACCACTTTACATTGCAACTAATATATAACTTATTGCTCATTTTTCAGACTCAGGCCAAGATGCTTTGAAATATAAATAAAGGAATTTCAAGTTTTAGAAATTAAATGTGAAAATGTACTGTCATAATCTACCATGACTTACTGAATTGACTGGCAAGCAATAGTGGAAAAGGGAAATTGGGACATCTAGCCAGCCCTGTGTAAAAGAGACGAATATATACGAATTTTGGTGATTAGGAGGATTTATTACAGGGTAAAGTGGGAGCAATTGTACAAGTTCTACCACAGCATAAAGAAAATACTCCACTATGAACCTATTTGTTCAAATTTTGTGATTTTTTTAAGTTGGGTTCTTTTTCAGTTGCCTATTGCTATGTGACAAATCACTCTTAAGCTTAGTAGCTTAAAACAGTGACTACTTTATTTTACTTATTTTTTTAATTTTATTTAAATTCCATTTAATTAACATATACTGTGTGATTAGCTTCAGGGGTAGAATTTACTAATTCATCAGTTGCGTACAACACCCAGAACTCATTACTTCAAATGCCCTCCTTAAGGCCCATCACCCAGTTACCCCATCCTCCCCAACCCCCGAGCTCCCTTCCAGCAAACTTCAGTTGGTTTCCTAAAGCTGAGAGTCTCTTATGGTTTGTCTCCCTCTCTGTTTTCCTCTTATTTTATTTTTCCTTCCCTTCCCCTATGTTCATCTGTTTTGTTTCTTAAATTCCACATATGAATGAAATCATGTGGTATTTGTCTTTCTCTGATTGACTTACCTCTTTTAGCATAATACCCTCTAGTTGCATCCACGTTGCTGCAAATGACAAGATTTCATTCTTTTTGATGGTGGAGTAATATTCCATTGTATATATATACCACATCTTCTTTATCTATTCATCTATCAATGAACATCTGGGTTCTTTCCATATTTTGGCTATTGTGGACATTGCTGCTATAAACAATGGGGTGCATATTAACCTTCAGATCACTGTTTGTATCCTTTGAGTAAATACTTAGTAGTGCACATGCTGGGTTGTAGGGTAGTTCTATCTTTAACCTTTTGAGGAACCTCCATACTGTTTTCCAGAGTGGCTGCACCAGCTTGCATTCCCACCAACAGTGTAGGAGGGTTCCCCTTTCTCTGCACCCTTGGCAACATCTGTTGTTTCCTGAGTTGTTAATTGTAGCCATTCTGACTGGTGTGAAGTGGCATCTCATTGTGGTTTTGATTTGTGTTTCCCTGGTGCTGAGTGATGTTGAGCATTTTTTCATGTGTCTGTTGGCCATTTGTATGTCTTCTTTGAAGAAATGTCTGTTCATGTCTTCTTCCCTTTTCTTGACTGGATTCTTTGTTGATCTGTACTCTGAAAACTATAGAATGCTTATGAAAGAAATTGAGGAAGACACAAAGAAATAGAAAAACATTCCATGCTCATGGATTGGAAGAACAAATATTGTTAAAATGTCTATGCTACCTAGAGCATTCTACACATTCAGTGCAATCCCTATCAAAATATCATCAATCTTTTTCACAGAGCTGGAACAAACAATCCTAAAATTTGTACAGAACCAGAAAAGACCCCAAATAGTCAGAATAATATTGAAAAAGAAAAACAAAGCTGGAAGCCTCACAATTCTGGATTTCAAGCTCTATTACAAAGCTGTCATCATCAAGACAGTATGGTACTGGCACAAAAACAGACATAGATCAATGGAACAGAATAGAGAACCCAGAAATGGACCCTCAACTCTGTGGCCAACTAATCTTTGGTAAAGCAGGGAAGAATATTCAATGGAAAAGACAGTCTCTTCAACAAATGGTGTTGGGAAAATTGGACAACCACATGCAGAAGAATGAAACAGGGATCACTTTCTTACACCATACAAAAAACAATGACTATTTTCATATTTTTCATCATCCTCTGGGTCTTCTGGGCTTAGATTGGTGGATTTTTTATTCCTGTGATGTCACCTGACAACTTGAAATCCAAGATGGCTCCTGCACCTGGTTGCTAGTTGGTATTGATGGCTGCTGCATGCTCAGAGGAATCTTTTGAAGATGCCTCATTTCTCTCCCACTTGACTTCTTCATGTAGTTTGGGCTTCTTGCAGAAAGCAACTGGGTTCCAAGAAGAAGCATTCAAAGAAGACACATTCCAATGTGTGAAGGCTTATCAAACCTCCCTTTGCATTAAGCTTGTATCAGCCAAAGCTAGACAACAGGCCAAGCTCAAAGTAAATGTAGGAGGGCATAACTAAAGAAGGCCCGGGTTCACTGAAGACCTCAAAAGTAATTGTCTTTCATAGTTTCCCTTGTGTTTAATCAGGGGTGGGTCTCAGGAAAAGTAGATTCAGGGTAACAAGATTGGGAGGGGGAAGCAGTCTAGCAAGACTATAGCCCCAGCTGGAGAGCAGTTTCAGATTGAGCCCATGGGAAGCCCTGAAGCTAAATTTCACACAGTGTTAGTCCAACTTTTAGGCAGTAGGGCTATGGGATTCTTATAATAACCAAGCTTGTCAGTTTCCAGCCAGGGTCAGCCCTCCCCTTTTGGAAGAGTGGCAAGGTGACATAGTCTCCCAGTGTTAAAGTTCAGGGCAATTTTCTAGAGAATGGAATAGCTGTGTTATTATCAGCCCACTTTCATAATAGCTGGAACAAGAAATAGATTCAGCATCCTCTATAGATGTCAGCCCACCTTCATAATAGCTGGAACAAGAAATAGATTTAGCATCCTCTATACATGTGCACCTACAAAACTTATTAATATTACTATTATCTCAGCAATTTCAATTCTACCAATGCTTTTCATCGAAAAATTGTCATCCATTCTATGTCTTGACGTTCAGAACCTGAGATACCAAGGACTATAACCCTAACCACAGTAAAGAATTCTCATAAAGCTAAATATTATTATCATAAAGACTTCCTATTTTTTTCTCCCTACTTTTATATTTCAGAGCATTTTCATATTTATTATAATAATTATTATTTTTTTTCTTTCCACTTCTCCACCGTAGGAAGGAAGAAGAAAAATAATCTATGACAGTCTTACTTTTTTTACTTATTTTTTGAGAAAAATATCCTAATGAAAGCGAAGAAATCATTTTGTAGCATTAAATAGTGAGCCCATCATTCCCTTGGTGGGTGATGAAAATGAATAAAAGAGGTAGAGAAGGGAGAAGAAGATGGAAATCGGAAGAAAACTTTCTGCAAAGAGGACCAGGAGACCTAATGGAAATAAGAAAGCTTCCTGATGAATAGCAATTAAGTTGTCTTTGTACTCAGTAGTACCTTTATCAAAGAGAGCTAACCAGAAGAGATATGGCTTGCTGACAAATCTTTAACAAAGGTCAGTGAAAGATGAGGTTGTTCATGAAATACTAAACTGAAGATACAATATAGAAGAATACAAACATATTCTGAAAAGGAAAACAATGGTCTGTCTTAAGGAAAAGGGATTTTATATATTATCCCAACAGAATGAAAATGGGAGAAATCATTTGTAATATATTTGCTAGGTAAAAAAAAAAAACAAAAAAACCCCACACAAATATTATTAGATCATAAAAGATATAATCACTTTAAAGAAATAGAAGTTGTACTTCATTTTTTATTTTTAATTTTTTTAATTGTATTTATTTATTTATCTATGTGAGAGAGAGTGTGTCCGTGAGCAGGGGGAGGAGCAGAGTTGGACGCTTAACTGACTTAGCCACCCAGGTACCCCTAGAGTTGGATTATAAAAATAAATATATTTTTGGCTGGAAATATCTGTGGGATATTGGAGCAGAATATACAATAGATTTGCATAGATATAAGCTTCTGTAAAGTTTGCATTCAAATTGCATAAAATATGGTCTATTTAAAAATTACTTCTAACATTTCAACACAAAATGTGTAATTTCACAGTTTTTGATTCCAAATATGATATTCCTGATTTAATATGCACATTGATATGATAAATAAAATTGTCGTTAGTGGTTTTCTTTTGTAGCAAAAATGTTAAAGAACAGTGAAAAGAAAACTTAAATGGTAAGATTAGTGAGCAGAGACTCATTTACCAGACATTAAATGTACTGCAGAGTTATAATAACCAAAACAGCTTAGTGCTGGTAAATGAACAGCTCAGCAGGGAGAATAGAAAATCAAGAAAGACCCAGATGGGTATATTTTTAATAAAATAAAAGTTGCCTTAAAATTAACTGTGAGAAGATGCCTCCAGAATTCCCTTATTCTGTAATACAATTCTGATATCTTCATAGTCAATTTAAAAATAATATATTAAATCATAAAGATACTACAAGGGAACATATCACTGAAAGAAAAACCTTGGTGCAAGAAAGTTTGTTGTTTGTTGTTTTTTTTTTTTTAAAATCAGGTCACAATATTCCAATTGCATATAGTGAAAACACTGATAAATTCTCAGAATGATTAAACATTTCTGTAGGTCAAGAAACCATAAGCAAAATTATATCTAAAACAACAAAATAGGAAAAAATGTTACACATAGGACACAATAATGGCTAATAATCTTTAATAAAGGTTATTTAGAAATCATTAATCAATTAACAATTGAATAAAAGTATTCAGTTATATATATGTGCACGTGTGCACGTGTGTGTAGGATGAGAGAGAATACACATGTACTCAGTAGACAAAACAATAAGGAAATGTTCAAAAACTTGATAGAAAAATAAGCAAACCACATAGATTAATTTTTAAGAAACTATCAAAGGTTAATGTACCCATAAAAAATGCTAAAATTGGGGGGCGGAGCAAGATGACGGAGGAGTAGGAGACCTGGATTTCGTCTCCTCTCAAGAATTCAGCAGGATAGGGATCAAGCCATTCTGAACACCTAAAAACTCAACAGGAGATCGAAGAAAAGAATAGCAACAACTCTCTCATCAGAAAAGTGACCACTTTCTGGAAGGTCTTTTCTGATTTGTTTAGAGTATATTTTCTGGGGACGTGGTTACTCTGCTAGCATTTTGTTCCCTCATTAATCTATTCTCCTCTGCACAAAATGACAAGATGGAAAAAATCACCTCAACAAAAAGAACAAGAGGTAGTACCGACTGCCAGGGACCTACTCAATACGGACATTAGTACGATGTCAGATCTAGAGTTCAGAATCATCACTTTAAAGATACTAGCTGGGCTTGAAAAAAATATGGAAGTTATTAGAGAAACCCTTTCTGGAGAAGTAAAAGAACTAAAATCTAACCAAGTAGAAATCAAAAAGGCTATTAATGAGGTGCAATCAAAAATGGGGGTGCTAACTGCTAGGAAAAATGAAGCAGAAGAGAGAATCAGTGATATAGAAGACAAAATGATGGAAAATAAAGAAGCTGAGAAAAAGAGAGATAAACAACTACTGGATCACGAGGGCAGAATTCGAGAGATAAGCAATATCATAAGATGAAACAACATTAGAATAATTGGGATCCCAGAAGAAGAAGAAAGAGAGAGAGGGGCAGAAGGTATAATGGAGCAAATTATAGCAGAGAACTTCCCTAATTTGGGGAAGGAAACAGGCATCAAAATCCAGGAAGCACAGATTTTGCCCTCAAAATCAATAAAAATAAGTCAACACCCCAACATCTAATAGTAAAACTTACGAGTCTCATAGACAAAGAGAAAATCCTGAGAGCAGCTCGGGAGAAGAGATATGTAACCTACAATGGTAAAAACATTAGATTGGCAACAGACCTATCCACAGAGACCTGGCAGGCCAGAAAGGACTGGCAGGATATATTCAGAGCACTAAATGAGAAAAATATGCAGCCAAGAATACTCTATCCAGCTAGGCTGTCATTGAAAATTGAAGGAGAGATAAAAAGCTTCCAGGACAAACAAAAACTAAAGGAATTTGCAAACACAAAACCAGCCCTACAAGAAATCTTGAAAGGGGTCCTCTAAGCAAAGAGAGAGCCTAAAAGCAACATAGACCAGAAAGGAACACAGACAATATACGGTAACAGTCACCTTACAGGCAATACAATGGCACTAAATTCCTATCTTTCAATAGTTACCCTGAATGTAAATGGGCTCAATGCCCCAATCAAAAGACACAGGCTATCAGACTGGATTAAAAAACAAGACCCATCGATATGCTGTCTGCAAGAGACTCATTTTAGACCCAAAGACACCCCCAGATTGAAAGTGAGTGGGTGGAAAACCATTTACCATGCTAATGGACACCAAAAGAAAGCTGGGGTGGCAATCCTTATATCAGATAAATTAGATTTTAAACCAAAGACTGTAATAAGAGATGAGGAAGGACATTATATCCTACTTAAAGGATCTATCCAACAAGAAGATCTAACAATTGTAAATATCTAAGCCCCACATGGGAGCAGCCAATTATATAAGGCAATTAATAACAAAAGCAAAGAAACACATCAACAACAATACAATAATAGTGGGGGACTTTAACACCCCCCTCACTGAAATGGACAGATAGTCTAAGCAAAAGATCAACAAGGAAATAAAGACTTTAAATGACACACTGGACCAAATGGACTTCACAGACATATTCAGAACATTCCACCCCAAAGCAACGGAATACACATTCTTCTCTAGTGCCCATGGAACATTCTCCAGAATAGATCACATCCTAGGTCATAAATCAGGTCTCAACCGGTACCAAAAGATTGGGATCATTCCCTGCCTATTTTCAGACCACAATGCTTTGAAACTAGAACTCAATCACAAGAGGAAAGTTGGAAAGAACTCAAATACATGGAGGCTAAGGAGCATCCTACTGAAGAATGAATGGGTCAACCAGGAAATTAAAGAAGAATTAAAAAAATACATGGAAACCAATGAAAATGAAAACACAACTGTTCAAAATCTTTGGGATGCAGCAAAGGCAGTCCTAAGAGGAAAGTATATAGCAATACAAGCCTTTCTCAAGAAACAAGAAAGGTCTCAAGTACACAACCTAACCCTACACCTAAAGGAGCTGGAGAAAGAACAGCAAATAAAGCCAAAACCCAGCAGGAGAAAAGAAATAATAAAGATCAGAGCAGAATCAATGAAATAGAAACTAAAAGAACAGTAGAACAGATCAACGAAACTAGGAGCTGGTTCTTTGAAAGAATTAACAAGATTGATAAACCCCTGGCCAGACTTATCAAATGAAAAGAGAAATGACCCAAATCAACAAAATCATGAATGAAAGAGGAGAGATCACAACCAACACCAAAGAAATACAAACAATTCTAAGAACATATTATGAGCAACTCTATGCCAGCAAATTAGATAACCTGGAAGAGATGGAGGCATTCCTAGAGATGTATCAACTACCAAAACGGAACCAGGAAGAAATAGAAAACCTGAACAGACCTATAACCACTAAGGAAATTGAAGCAGTCATCAAAAATCTCCCAAAAAACAAAAGCCCAGGGCCAGATGGCTTCCCAGGGGAATTCTACCAAACATTTCAAGAAGAATTCATACCTATTTTTCTGAAACTGTCCCAAAAAATAGAAATGGAAGGAAAACTTCCAAACTCATTTTATGAGGCCAGCATTACCTTGATCCCAAAACCAGACAAAGACCCCATCAAAAAGGAGAATTACAGACGAATATCCCTGATGAACATGGATGCAAAAATTCTCACCAAAATACTAGCCAATAGGATCCAACAGTACATTAAAAGGATTATTCACCACGACCAAGTGGGATTTATCCCTGGGCTGCAAGGTTGGTTCAACATCCGCAAATCAATCAATGTGATACAATACATTCCAAAAGAAAGAACAAGAATCATATGATCCTCTCAATAGATGCAGAAAAAGCATTTGACAAAGTACAGCATCCTTTCTTGATCAAAACTCTTCAGAGTATAGGCCTAGAGGGTACATACCTCAATATCATAAAAGTCATCTATGAAAAACCTACAGCGAATATCATTCTCAATGGGGAAAAACTGAGAGCTTTCCCCCTAAGGTCAGGAACGCGGCAGGGATGTCCACTATCACCACTGCTATTCAACATAGTATTGGAAGTTCTAGCCACAGCAATCAGACAACAAAAAGAAATCAAAGGCATCCAAATTGGCAAAGAAGAAGTCAAACTCTCACTGTTTGCAGATGATATGATACTTTATGTGGAAAACCCCAAAGACTCCACCCCAAAACTGCTAGAACTCATACAGGAATTCAGTCAAGTGGCAGGATATAAAATCAATGCACAGAAGTCAGTGGCATTCCTATATACCAACAACAAGACAGAAGAAAGAGAAATTAAGGAGTCGATCCCATTTACAATTTCACCCCAAACCATAAGATACCTAGGAATACATCTAACCAAAGAGACAAAGGATCTGTACTCAGAAAACTATAAAATACTCATGAAAGAAATTGAGGAAGACACAAAGAAATGGAAAAACGTTCCATGCTCATGGATTGGAAGAACAAATATTGTGAAGATGTCAATGCTACCTAGAGCAATCTACACATTCAATGCAATCCCCATCAAAATACCATCCACTTTTTTCAAAGAAATGGAACAAATAATCCTAAAATTTGTATGGAACCAGAAAAGACCCCACATAGCCAGAGGAATGTTGAAAAAGAAAAGCAAAGCTGGTGGCATCACAATTCCGAACTTCAAGCTCTATTACAAAGCTGTCATCATCAAGACAGTACGGTACTGGCACAAAAACAGACACGTAGATCAATGGAACAGAATAGAGAGCCCAGAAATGGACCCTCAACTCTATGGTCAACTCATCTTTGACAAAGCCGGAAAGAATGTCCAATGGAACAAAGACAGTCTCTTCAACAAATGGTGTTGGGAAAGTTGGACAGCCACATGCAGAAGAATGAAACTGGACCATTTCCTTACACCACACACAAAAATAGACTCCAAATGGTTGAAAGACCTCAATGTGAGACAGGAGTCCTTCAAAATCCTAAAGGAGAACACAGGCAGCAACCTCTTTGACCTCAGCTGAAGCAACTTCTTCCTAGAAACATCGCCAAAGGCAAGGGAAGCAAGGACAAAAATGAACTATTGGGACTTCATCAAGATAAAAAGCTTTTGCAAAGCAAAGGCAACAGTTAACAAAACCAAAAGACAACCGACAGAATGGGAGAAGATATTTGCAAATGACATATCAAATAAAGGGCTAGTATCCAAAATCTATAAAGAACTCATCAAACTCAACACCCAAAGAACAAAGAATCCAATCAAGAAATGGGCAGAAGACATGAACAGACATTTTTCCAAAGAAGACATCCAAATGGCCAACAGACACATGAAAAAGTGCTCAATATCGCTCGGCATCAGGGAAATCCAAATCAAAACCTCAATGAGATACCACCTCACACCAGTCAGAATGGCTAAAATTAACAAGTCAGGAAACGACAGATGTTGGCGGGGATGTGGAGAAAGGGGAACCCTCCTACACTGTTGGTGGGAATGCAAGCTGGTGCAGCCACTCTGGAAAACAGTATGGAGGTTCCTCAAAAAGTTGAAAATAGAGCTACCATATGATCCAGCAATTGCACTACTGGGTATTTACCCCAAAGATACAAAAGTAGGGATCCGAAAGAGTACGTGCACCCCAATGTTTATAGCAGCAATGTCCACAATAGCCAAACTGTGGAAAGAGCCAAGATGTCCACCAACAGATGAATGGATAAAGAAGAAGTGGTATATATATACAATGGAATATTATGCAGCCATCAAAAGGAATGAGATCTTGCCATTTGCAACGACGTGGATGGAACTGGAGGGTATTATGTTGAACGAAATAAGTCAAAAAGAGAAAGACATGTATCATATGACCTCACTGATATGAGGAATTCTTAATCGCAGGAAATAAACTGAGGGTTGCTGGAGTGGGGGGTGGGGTGGGAGGGATGGGGTGACTGGGTGATAGACACTGGGGAGGGTATGTGCTCTGGTAAGCGCTGTGAATTGTGCAAGACTGTTGAATCTCAGATCTGTACCTCTGAAACAAATAATGCAATATATGTTAAGAAAAAAAAAGAAGTAGGTAGCAGGAGGGGAAGAATGAAGCAGGGGAAATCGGAGGGGTAGACGAACCATGAGAGACGATGAACTCTGGGAAACAAACTGAGGGTTCTGGGGGGGAGGGGGTTGGGAGGATGGGTTGGCCTGGTGGTGGGTATTGGGGAGGGCATGTTCTGCATGGAGCACTGGGTGTTATGCACAAACAACGAATCATGGAACTCTACATCTAAAACTAATGATGTAATGTATGGGGATTAACATAAGAACTAAAAAAAAATGCTAAAATTGGTCATAATTTGATAATGCCAATTCAAATGTAAAATATAAATACATAATTGTCTCTATTATGGAAGCCATTTGATGAAACAAAGTGTAATCTAGACTAGTTTGAGGAAATATGCACATCATGAATTATTGGGGAGAAGTTAATTGGTGTAACTTACTTGTAAAGAAAATGAGCAATATCTACAAAATTTTAGTATGTGCATATCTTTAGACCAAGATGGTAAACCTAAAAATACATTTGAAAATGGACATGAAAAAATATGTTCAAGGATGTTTCTAATTGGTGTTTGTAATTTGAAAAGATAGAAGAAATGATAGACCGATACAGGTAATAATTTATGATTATTTTAAAAAAGAATACAGTAGATCTACCTGTAGTCTAATGCCATTAGAAACACACACATGCACACACATTCATATGTACATTTTCCTATTTGTATTGAAATTTTCTTGAAACATCAATAACCTGAACTTGGCCCTGTAATAGACTAAATGGGTGCAACAGATTACAATTTTTTGAATTTCTGAATACGATACGCTCTTTGGCAGGGACAAATTAGATGTTCACCAGTCCCATTTCCTATACCTGGGGCCCCAGGAAACATGTTCCCCAGCTGATCTTGCATTGAGATTGGGACTATGGCACTAGTTCAGGCCAATGGAACGTGGTTACAAATTATATAAACCACTTCGGGAGCTAGCTGTCATCTATGGAACATGATCTCCCTAACGGTATTGTCTGCAATTCTCAAAACTGGAAGAAAAAAATCTAGTGATGGCTGAGCCACAGGGTGGAAAGGGTGCAGAACCCAAGTTGCCGGACCCACATCTGACCACAGTGAGAGCTAGAAATCAGTGCTCACTGTTTCATTCCACTGAGACTTCAGGGTTCATTTGGGACTGCAGCTTTATCTTTCCTATGTCAGAAAAATCATATAGATATATCACTAACTTTCACCAAAAAGTCCAAAATAAATCTTAAGGCAAGAATTGCCCTAAGTTTGATTTTGCTATGTTCCATCTTAGAATTTTATTTTCCTAGAAGGACATATTTTCAATTTTTTGTGAGTCAGGAAAAACATAAAAGATTTCCTAGAATTACATTTATGTTATGATTTTGACACACATCAGCCTGTTTTTTTCCAAATCGAAGATATTTGAAACACCAATCTAGTTACTAGGCATACTGATAGAATCTTGAAATATACACATAATGTAAAGCAGAGGAAGAATACTTTATTTCACAAAATATCCCAGAGATGATGAATATAGAAGAATATGGCTCGTGACTACTTAAATGCCTCAGGTAGAGGAAATATCTGCCTGTCGTTGCACAACCCAAAATCTAATACTAACCCATCTCAGGTGAAGTTTGCATCGTCCAAGTGAGGAAAATCTTATAAAAAGGAACATGCAGCTTTAATTATATGTTCCAATATTTTGAATGAATCTAAACATGTAATTTGCAAGTGATGCCAAATCATAATGTTCTACAGTATTCTACTTAGTCATGAAACTGAATACAATGTGGCTAAGGGTTATCTAATCCTGTGAATGACACGTCATCGTTTGAATAGTGAATACGGTAAAAATGATCCCATCCACTGTGACAATGGCTTCATGTAAACTTTGATGATATAAGAATAGTGTTACCTTTAACCCAAAGATAGACAAAATTACTCTCAAATAAACACATCACTTGATAGTTAATATTTTAAGGTATCAAAGGCTAAAATCTTAGTGTTTTATTTACAAAATCAATTTTGTGTCTGTGTTTTATTTGAGTCTTTACTATCTAGAGGGCAATCTAGTTGGCAAAGCTACAATACTTTTGTCATAAAAATGAAAAATATGTTTTTCAATAATCAAAGCTTTATTTAAAGTATCTAGGAAAAAATAAGAAAGTCTATTGTTTTATTTAAAAATCCTTTTTACACTCATGTGCATATGATTTTATGTAGATATTTATATTGTGACATACATTACATGCTGAATTTTTTAACTTTACATTTTTCTTGTCTCTCTGAACTAAACTCCTATCACTCTCAAAGTGATGAGCTTTGTTAATTAATATTCTTAGAAAAAATATCTTTAACTTACATGTAGTTGTATCCTTCAGATTCTCCGTCTTATACCCATAGTACTCTGGATAATCATTTTTTGTGCTATTTTGACCGTAAAAGGAAATTTTACATCCGATTACTTCAGTTTTCAGATAAATACCTCAATATAGATTTTATTTTGGGATAAAAAACAAACAAACAAAAAAAGGTGATAAGTAACCTGGTTTTGCGATCAACCCAATCTTTTGAGAATACTACTCTTCCCAGTATTTCATATAACAATAATATTTTTACTGACCACTCTTAAAATGTTTCAAAGTCTTACTGTATGCAAGACACACCTTTATAAAATTTGGAGTATTATTACAATTGAAATTTTCTGCTAGCAGTGATCTTCTTAGCAGTGAGAAATATGCAAATATTCCTGGAGCACATTCATTGAAGCTGCTTAAAAGTTTCCACCCTTTTCCAGATGTTGCAGTGTAATAAGAGACATTTAATGATGAACAAAAGAACTCCTTGATGCCAATCCTCTATCACCCCAGATTGAACAATGCATATTATTACAAGGCAATTCTTTCTTATTTTATCACATCATCGGAAGACAATAAGAGAACACATGTGTTGGCAATCCTGTAATATATTTATTAGAAAGAAATCTGACTGAACAAGGCTGAAACAGATAGAAGGACTCTACAGTAAAGAGGTTTTTTTCAACCCTAACTGCCTTGGATTTATCAGGGAAAGCAATGGAAACAAGATGCACCAGTGTTTTCTCTGTTCTTAGATGTTTAAAGAGATTTTATTTCATTCAGTTGCTTTTGATTAAGTGAAAAATGCTGCTCAACATCTTCTCCTATTAGTGTTCATATGCTTGAGAGAGATTTATCTTAGATTTTTTTTTGACCCACTGCCCATCTTCTCCCCTTACCCCAACACTGGAATGCAAGCTCTATGCAGATAGGGACTCGGTTTTTGGCAGTGATGGATCTCCAATCTATGGCACAAGGTGGAGAGTTAACAAATATTTGTTGAATGGATGAATGAATGAATCTAGGTTTTTCATAAGCCCTATTTGAGGCATAAATTTGAAGTCTTGTCAAACAGGCATTAGAAAGAGCTTTAGGATTTGGGAAAGTTACTAATGTCATTTTATTTCCTCTGTCTCTATTATATGTACCTGTTCAAAATTCAAATGATTCCAAAACAACTAAAAGAAAAGAAATGAAAGTCACGACATATTTATTTATTTATTTCTAAAGCAAGTCTAGTTCTCAGTCATACTTATGCCATTCCATTATTTTTAAAGCCACAGATAGGTTAAAGTGATGGGCATTTCACTAATTATTTTGCTTTTGAATTTTCAGGTGACTTCTGATGCTGACATTCTACAAAACAATAAAATATCTTCATAATGGAAGCTAACATTTTTTATCACTTTACAACTTAAAAAGTAAATTCATGTATGTTTAGTGTAGAGACAAGTGTTTCTAATAATAGTAATTCTGCATTTTATTTTTTTCTTCTGACCTGGAAACCCATAAAATGTATCAGATTTGATGTTCTACTTTACATTTATTAACTATTCTTTTTTATTTAGTAGTTATAATATCTTGCATACTAGCTGTTGGTAGAAGAAGTGGTAGAGGATTTGAACGGACATTATTTCATTTAATCTTCAGAAAAATCTTACATTTCTTGTATTACCCCCATTGTACAGTTGGAAAAAGAAAAACAAAACAAGATTCAGCAAGTGAGAGGATGAACCCAGATCTTTCTTAAAGTCTCTGTTCTTCCCACTATTTCAAACTGCCACTCACATAATACTCACTATGTTGAATTAATGACTATGAAGGGTAGTTGGCTTTCATCTCAAAGTTCTTTTCCTTTATTTACATAACTTTACTTTCAGGGAAATCAGTCAAAGGAGACTCATCCAGTCTGTCTTCTTGTCCATGCAGGTTTACTTCTGTAATTCTTTTTCCTGGTATTTTTCTCAGTCTTAATCAAAATCTTTTATTGGATAAAATGTTCTTCTCACATTAAACATATATTTATGAATTGTATGTTTTTTACTAGTCAGTAATTTTTATTTTAACCATTTCATCTCTGCTTCTTCATATAGAAAAATTATGACATTCAAAGTTTAAGTTCTATAATATCTCTTTCTACATTCAGTATTGTCATTCAGAGCAGCATAGTTGGGAGGTGGAGAAAGAAAATCAGAAAATATAGAATAATATTGAATAAGACCACCACTATATTCAGGATCAATAGATCCTAGAACCAGAAATGTTGGTGGTAGAATAGACAAGTATATTTCAATTAGCAAGCTAGCTAATTATCCAAATTTAATTTGGTAATATGTTGTATAATCCACATTTCTAGATTATATGAATTCACTTTTAGTTATACCCAATAAAAGGTTAAAGAAAAGCAGATTCTTCATTTTCTTGGACCTTGATATTCTAGTACCTTTATCTAGATATGACTTCAGCTATAACCTATTGCTTAAAACAATAATATAATTAATCTAAAAAGAGGATCCAAGGGGCTTTTGGGTGGCTCAGTTGGTTAAGTATCTGACTTTGGCTCAGGTCATGCTCTCAGGGTCCTGGGATAGAGCCCAGCATTCAGCTCCATGCTCAGCCAGGAGTCCGCTTCTCCCTCTGCCCCTTCCCCCCACTTGTGAACGCACTCACTCTCGCACTCTCTCTCTCTAATAAACAAATAAAATCTTAAAAAAAAAAGAGGATCCAAGTGGAAAATTACATTATAATCATCCTTAATAGTGAACATTATTTTATAATCACTCTTATGTCAGAGTCTGTCTAAAAACAAATTCAATTGGATTCAGAAAAGTAGCATTCTTATTTCAGATTTTCCAATAAATAATTGTGAGACTTCTTCAAAGTTTGGTCGATTATGTTTGTAGGATATTTTTGTTTTTAATTGTCATTCTCACCCAACATTGTCCAAACATTATTTTCAGGCTTCATTCAAAGGAAAGCATAAAATTTCCAGAATCATCTATCTTTTAATTGATACTATCTGCTGATATTATTCTGTTTTTACTATTAGTACCCTTATCAAGGTTAAAGAAAAATTTCAGAATAATTTGTTTTTCAATTCAGTCCCTGTTGGCATCATAAAACACCTTAATAAATAGTAGTGGGTTTGCAATTTAAGAGAAATCCCATATCCACAGTAGCTATGATGGTTAAGGACAATATACTCCTTATAGATATGATTCAACAATAAACTTTATGGTATAAAGACCTCTTTAGAATTGTATTTCTTTCAATTTGGCTCACATTTAAGAATTTCTAGCTAATATGTTATCTATCATTTATTTAGCACATACCATGTAATAATCACTGCATTGGCATTATATATGCATGCAATTGTTCAGTCTTCTCTCCTTTGTAGATTGTAAGGATGAGGCTATGAGAGGTTCATAAGAGGCCATGAGTGGTGATTCTACTCATAAGTGATAGATCCAGTGTGTGAGTTGTGGATGGCAAAGTAGGAGATATTTCTACTATGGTATTATTCCTCTCTAGGGAATAGGAGCTAGAGATTTTTTTAGAGCATTATTAAGTCAGGGCCCAATCAGGAGAGAGAGATCACTCAGTAATTTGAAGAGAGGAAGTTAATACGAAGAGCTATTGAACTAAGAAGAGTTATGACAAAGATGTGAAGAGAACGCTAAAGGGCTCCCTAGGGATGAGAAAAAGTACCTGAGGAAGGCAAAGTTGAAAATGGAGCCACCTCCCAAGGCTGAGGTTTAGACCTTACTGGAGAAAGTGTGATTTCTGTCCAATGGATGGTAGAGAAGTTTACTGGTGTTCCCAAGCCAGAGCTGGGTCATGGTTATTTATAAGCAGGAAGAAAATGGTCAGGATGTAAGCAAGCTGAGCCTTTCAGCAGGCATGCCAACATAGTTGGGGTGCTACTGAGAATGTGAAACCAAGAGTATGTCGTGTCCATTCTGGAAGACACAAAACACCAACTTCTGGATTGCAGCTGAACACAAAGCTGCTACAGCTCTCAGGGGTGTGGCAAGTCAAGGTTTGTGGGAGGTTTCTCAGTGGAAGTCAGCGTACTGCTCAGTTAGGAGTCCTGGAGCACCAGGAGTCTGTGTTGGGAGGGCTGAAGGCATTTCCAAGCCCAGGCTAAGGTTATGATATCACTAAGTGATTACCCCCTCCAGGTGTATAGATGGAGCAGTGCACCACTTGACGTCCCACCCACACGTCCTATTGGCTAATCCTGTGGCAACAAAACAAAGCTCAATAGAACAATGCTCACTTTTCCCAGGGTGGGGGAGAAGCCTCTTCCTCCTACAATGTCCCTACTGTGCCCTCTTCTGACCAAGCTTTATGCAGTGGTCACAGTTTAGGAGAAATGCTTAGAGTCCAGTATACTAACATAGAGCTGGTACTGAAGGGTGAATTCACCAATGAGATGCAGTAAAGTAATAACTGGTGCAAACTACAAAAAATTACTATTATGGAGTTGCTATTATATAGCTGTTTAAAAATCAATGGAGAAGATTTCCACCAGTAATTAAAATTGCCTTTTAAGAATAAGTGAGACACCTAACTTGCATAGTCTTTCCAAGAACATGCAAACTTTATTGCCTAAATTGCAAGGGATGTGTACCCCAAACCTCACATAGCCAGTGAGTGTTCCCAACTATCTTCCAAAGCACAGGTTTCTCCATGGAATTATTAAATAGACCATTTTCCTAGACCAATCTTAGGAATTCTTTCAAAGGGAAGAGACTTAGCTATCTCTCAATATCTACCAATATCTCTTAATCAATACTGTGACAACTCTTTGAAATCCTTGGTATGACCTCCTCAGACCATGGACGTGTTTCACAGAAGATACATAAATTCACAAAGAAGGGAATTTAAAATGTCAGAAAAGTTTATGATTTTCTTTTATAATTGCCTTTTAGAACTGAAGGTGATTTGTGTTCATATTACTCAAGTCCTACCCTATTTTTAGGTTTATAAGATCATGAATAGACTCTAGAAACTCTAAATGGTTGCCCTTGGTTAGCTTTTATTATTCACAGCAAATTGGAAACTCACTTTTCCTTAAAGTTTGTAAGATTAGTTCTCATTTTGTTTTTGAATTATTATTTTGAAGAGCAGAGGAAAAACTGCTTTTAAAAACCACTTTCTTTAATATAGTTGGAAAAATCAACTAAACCTAGACAAACTTTCAATTATAATTTGTGTTCCCACGAGCTTTGCTAGATTTAAAGAACGTATTTACCCTGAAAACATCTGAGCCGGTTTTATGTCCTTAGCATAGGAACAAAGTGTTACAGAAATCCGTTCCAAATGATAATATTGCTTCAATCACGTTCCCGTTTCGGATTGCAAAGGAAATGTCAAGTGGGGAAAATTTTTTAAAGATTTAGATATTTTCCTCTAGTTAAAAGCAAAATCAGATATATCATGTAGGAAAATAAGAGAGATTTGGTAAGTTTCTGGCTTTCCCTATATCTATCACTAAGATTTTCTTGGTTATAGTTAGGTAGGTTTAAGAATCAATTATTTAAAATTTATAGATCTTATTCTCAGCATCTGTTTTTAATAGAAACGTTCTTAGTTTTATAAAAATGGAATCTAGAGCCAGGCTAGGAATTTTATTTTTGTTTAGAGGAATTTTCAAGACTTGTTTTCTCTTTCTTGCCTCACTTCTCTTTCTCCCTTTCTCTCTCTCACACACACAGTACAGAATCTATTATAAAAAATTTCATTATTATGAATTCAATTATATGTGTTATGATACAATTCATTTTCCTGAAGCATAATCACATAAATACCATATAGCATGGTTAGCATAAAGGGAGAATGTGAGAGCCTCTACCATTTTGTTTAAGAATATTTCATGATGCCTTATATAACCCTTCCTTTTTTTTTTTTTTTGCACATTAGGGAGCAATTTTCATTTCCTAGCACCGTAACATAGAAAAACCCCATGTGAAAAGGCTTCTAATAGAATTAACATTGAAGATTTAAAACATACAACTTCAGTTTTATGACATAAAATCATAAACTTCATTTTATCAGATTTATCAAAATTACAGATTTTTGAGGTTTAAATCTTAGTACTGACACTTCTGGTTGTATGGGCTTCATCTAGTTTATGATCTTTTTTATGTCAGTGTTCTCGTTATTAAAATTTGGATAAAAAATATCTACCTTGAGGATTTTGAGTATGAGAAAGTTAGGGTATATAGATATAGAGAATTGTGGATGGATGGATGGATGGATATAAATAGACATGTAGATATAAAAAGCCAAACACAATGCAAAATGCATATTGAAAGATTATTATAGCTTTCATTTTTTTTATTACTACATTGTAAATAGTTGTATCCCCTGTGCCTAAAACCAGTCTAAGTGTTCAATAAATACCACAAAGTACCCCTTGGTAAAAATTTTTGCAAAATATATTTTGGTACACATTCTCTTTAAATGAATAAATGAATAAGTTATCATTGTTCTTAACATCTTTTCAATTTTAATGCTATGGTATAAAATCCAGAAAGACAAACTACTTATATTTTTAAGCACAGAAATGGATATTTGTTTGCTCCTAGAAAATGAATGAAAGGTGTGCCTTTCTATGTTTCTAAGTATAATAATTTTCCTATTGGGAAAAATAGGGAACAAATGAAATACATAAGACTGAAACTTTTTCAAAGAAATAAACATTATTACTCATTACAGCAAAACAGTACATTTTGAAGATCTGATAGTAAATTGTCCTGAAGCCAGAACCTCTATTGTGTCTATCCTCCACACCTCAAAGGTATTCCTCCATGTCTTCTAATGTTCGCTCCCCCAAAGTAATCTAATAAGGGACAAATAAGTAAAGTGCTTGCTTAAAACAAAACAAAACAAAACACAAACAAACAAACAGCCTTTGGAAGATATAAAATAATTTAAAATGTATACAGTATATCACAGTGTCTAGGATACAATAGGATACAATCCAAAATTATTTGACAACTAAGAAGAGGAAAACAAAAGCTATTCTCAAGAGAAAAATTCATCAATAAATATAAACCCAAGAATGCTCAGATGGGGCAATTAGAAGGCACATTTCCCTAATTTGAAGGAAAACCTAGATTTACAGATTCACCAATCTCTGCAAATTTCAAGATAAATGTTGAAAACCATCACTAAGCACGTCAGAGATAAAATATTGAGAAATTTAAAATGAATCTTGAAATCTTGAAAAAAGAAAATAGCAAGACATTCTATACAAGGAAACAGTAGCTCAAAATATTATTAACTACTAATTTAAAAATACAGAGGCCAAAAGACAGTAGTACAACATCCTTAAAACACTGAGGAATAAAAGAGAACTAAAATCAGAATTTTATACCAAGTGAAATTATCCTTCAAAAGTGAAAGTGAGCTAAAGATATTTGCACATAAATAAAACTAAAATAATTAGGTGCTAAGAAACTTGCACTGTAAGAAATGCTAAAGCAAGTCCTTTAAGCTGAAAAGAAATCATTGCAGACTGAAACTCAAGTCTACATGAAGGAAAAGCAAATGTCAACAATGTGTCTGGGTGAAATTAAAACACATTTTCCTCTCAATTTATGTAAATAGTAGATATAGTTGCTTAAAGCAAAGATTATAGCATTGCCTCTCAGAGTCCGTAATGATCGTAGGTGTAACAGTTACTACAAGGGTAGCATAAAAAAAGGGCAGGGAGCGACCGGATGCACGTGTACATCTACAAGTGTACTACACCTCTGCAAAGTAGTGCACTGCGACCTCTAAAAAGAGCACGGGAAGCGAAGGTGTAGGTTGCAATCCCTAGGTCAGCCACAGTTAAAACAATACTGAGGCATATGCAAAAAGCTATTGGGTAATATAAAATAGATTTCTAAAAGTATTCAAATAGGGACACCTGGGTGGCTCAGTCAGTTAAGCATCTGACTCGATTTCAGCTCAGGTCATGATCTCAGGGTCGTGAGATCGAGCCCCACGGTGGGCTTGGCGCTGAGCGTGGAACCTGCTTAAGATTGTCTCTCTCCCTCTCTCTCTGGCCCTCCCCCACCAACACATTCTCTCTCTCAAAAAACAAAACAAAAACAAAAACAAAAAAACAAAAAAAAAAAGCAAAATAGTATTCAAATAATCTAAAAGAAGTAAGGAAAGAGAAACAGAAGAGCAAAAACAAAGGGCAGGGCGCCTGGGTGGCTCAGTTGATTAAGCGACTGCCTTCGGCTCAGGTCATGATCCTGGAGTCCCGGGATCGAGTCCCGCATCGGGCTCCCTGATCTCCAGGGAGTCTGCTCCTCCCTCTGATCCTCCCCCCTCTCATGTGTTCTCTGTCTCTCTCATTCTCTCTCTCTCAAATAAATAAATAAAATCTTTAAAAAAAAAAAAAACAGAGGGGAAATACAGAAAAAGCTACACTTAATTTCAAAATATAAATTATATTAAGTATTAATGTAAAAACTCTTCAATTAAAAGGTAGAAATTATTTTTACCATAGGTAAAAAGCATGTTCCAACAATATGCTATCTATAAAAGGTGCACTGATACGTAAAGACGGGTTGAAAGCTTATGGATGGAAATGTTAGACCAGGCAAATGATAAAAACAAGAAGGCTGTTATTGCCATTATTGGTAGTATTATCAGATTATAGCAACTTGAAGTAAAAGTGTTATAAGAAATAAAAAGAGGTATTTCATAATAACAAAAGTGTCAATTCATCAGGAATACATAGCAATCATAAATCCCTAATACAGACTTTGAAATACATGAAGCAAAAATAGACTCCGTTAAAAAGAGACATAGGAGATGCAAAAATTTTACAATCAGAGCTGGAGATTTTACCACTACTTTCTCAGCAGTTGATGGAATTGCTTCCGCAGCACATATACAAAGAAAAATCAACAAAGACAATATCTTTGTTTTATTGTTTTTCTACATAATAAAATATAAAAAAGACATAGGTGATCTGATCTAGAGCAACAACCTTGACTTTTCAAATGCACATAGTATATTCATGGAGATAGATCACATGCTGAACCATAAAACAAGTTGGGATATAATCAGAACAATTGAAATCACAAAGAGTTTATTTTCTAACAATAAAATTAAACTAAATGCCAATAACAAGATACCTAGAAAACTCTAAATATTTGGAAATTAAACAACAAAATTCTCAATAATTCATGGTTAAAGACAAAGTCAAGAAGAAATTAAAACCATTTTTAGTTAAATGGCACTGAAAATATGTCATATCAACATTTATAGGATGTGTTAAATGTTTAGAAGACTTATAGCTTGAAATTTATATAATAGAAAAGAAAAAAAAACCTAGAAGTTCGTGACCTAACTTTCATCTTAAGCTGCTAGAAAAAGAAGAGCAAAGTAAATCCTAAGTGATATAGATAAGTCAATAAAATAGAAAACAAAACAAGGAGAAAACTAACAAAGACAAAAGTGGTGCTTTAAAAAAGTCAACAAAAGTTATAAATTCCTAGCAAACTGTTTAAAAAACAAAAAGAAGGAACAGGTGACCAATATTAGATATAAAAGAGGGGTTTCTCATTACATATCCTCGGACATTATAATTATAATTTATAAATCATTATAAAAGAATAATTGTAAATAGTTATAAAGTAGTAATTATAACATAAATAATATTAAATAATTATAAAGCAACATTTTGAAAAACTTCAGGAAATCCACACACACACAGACACACATGCACACTCACACATGCATCACACCCCACAGAGAGCCTGATATTCTCACTGGTGAATTCCATCAAACAATAAAAGAGTATCAGTGTTAAGTAAACTCAAACAACTGAAAATCATCAATTATTTCTCACCTGCTTTTGTGAAAAAGGAATAACTCTTATACTGAAATTTGAAAAAGTCATTACAGGGAAAGAAAATTATAGCCAATGACCCTCCGAAACTTAGCCCTTAATGAAATATTAGTAAATACAATCCATCTATGATAATACATAGTGATCAAGTGGAGTTTATTTCAGAAGTGCTGCGTTGATTTAACATTTAAAAGTAATCTGCAAACAATGAATCATGTGACACTACATCAAAAACTACTGATGTAATGTATGGTGATTAACATAACATAATAAAATAAAATTTAAAAAATCACATAAAAGAGAAAAAAAATAAAAGTAATCCAAAAAATAAAAAGTAATCAACACAAGTCACCATATTATCAGAATAAAGAATAATCATGTGATTGTTTCAATAAATAAGTAAAAATATTTGACAAAAGTCAACTTGTAAACATGTTTGAAACTCTCCATAAAATAGAAATAAAAGGTAATTAATTGGACAGAAAGCATCTATTAAAAAAAACTTCATATATCTCACTGATATGAGGAATTTGAGAAATAAGACAGAGGATTGTAGGGGAAGGGAGGGAAAAATGAAACAAGACAAAACCAGAGAGGGAGACAAACCATAAGAGACTTAATCTCAAGAAACAAATTGAGGGTTGCTGGAGTGGAGGGGGGTGGGAGGGATGGGGTGGCTGGTGATGGACACTGGGGAGGGTATGTGCTATGGTGAGCACTGTGAATTGTGTTAGACTGATGAATCACAGACATCTACCCCTGAAACGAATAATGCATTATATGTTAATAAAAAAAATTTTTAAAAGACATCAGCATTTTCTCTCTTCCATAATTCAAGTACAGAAAAGACACTAAAAATTGAGCCAGATTTTCCATAGTTATGTAAGAAACTCTATTATATATAATTTATATCATATTGTATATATATATAATATTATTATATTTACTGTACTTTTTCCTCTCTCCTTTTGATTAAAATGTGTCCACCAAAAAAAAAAAAAAAACAAAAAACCTTCTGGTAACATTTTACCTAATAGTGAATTATTAAATAAATTTCCTGTAAACTTGGGAATGAGGAAAGCATAGACACTTTCACCATTTTTATTCAACATTTAATTAAATGTCTTAGCCATTGTAATACCTAAATAAATAGGCAAAATGCATAAAGATGATGATGGCAGAAGAAATAAGTTGAAAGATGACATGATTGTGTAGAAAATCCTAAAAAATCTATAAAATGGCTTTAAAAATTAATCCAGGAATTAAATATTCACAGAGCATAAGGTTTATAAATAAAATTAATTATACTGATACAGACAAGCAGCAAATATTTGGAAAATGAAAATTTAAAAAGTATATTCACAATAAGGTCAAACTCAGAAAATATTTAGGAATAACTAAAACAAGACACATGCAAAGTTCTCAATGGAAGTTATAAAATACTGCAGAGAAAAAATATAAAAGACAAAATAAATGGAGACACATACAACGTTCATGGAAGAAAATGATCAATATTATTAAAATATCAATTTTACCCTACTTTATCTATAGATTGAACGAAATCCTTATCATATGTATTTTTTATTTTCAGAATGATTTTTGTAGAAACTGACAAATTAATTTTAAAGTTGATATGGAAATGCAAAAAACCTGGAGTAGCCAGGGAATCTTGAAAATGAAGAACAAAATTAGAAGAATTATGTTATCTGATTTCAAGATTTATTATAAAACTACTACACAAGACAGTGTGGAAACAGCCTAAGTAGCAAAAAATGAATCAACAAATGAGAATTAAAAGCCCAGAAATAGATCGAAGTATATACAATCATTTGATTTTCAATAAAGGAGCCAAAGCAATTTAATGGATAAAAAGAGTCTTTTCCAAAAGCTGTGCTGGAATACTGAATATTCATATTTTAAAACTGGCAACTCTGACTTCACACAACACATAAATATTTAAATGAGGTGGATCATCAACTTATACATAAAAGCTGAAATCATAAAGTTTTAGAGAAAAACACTAAAGAATATCTTCATGTCTTAGGGATAACCAAATGTTTCTTTGACAAATCACAGAAAACAAAACATAAGATTAAATAATAAATTAGACTACATTTAAATTAAAACAACTTCTGCTCATCAAAGATATTGCTGAGGAAATAAATAGGTAAATCAGGTACCAGAAGGAAATATTTTCAAATTGCCTGGTACCTAACATATAAAGAACTTGAACTGCTCAATAATAAAAGAAAATGACCCAAACAAACAGGGTTCTAGAGGGGAGGGGGGTGGGAGGATGGGTTAGCCTGGTGGTGGGTATTGAGGAGGGCACATTCTGCATGGAGCACTGGGTGTTATGCACAAACAATGAATCATGGAACACTTCATCTAGAACTAATGATGTAATGTATGGGGATTAACATAAGAATAAATAAATAAATAAATAAATAAATAAATAAATAAATAAATAAAAAAGAAAAAAAAAACAGGCAAGATATTTGAACAGACATACAAATGGACATTAAGCACATGAAAAATGAACGAACTCATTATTCATCAGCAAAATCAGAGTGAAAACTACAGTGAGATACCTCTCCATAGCACCAGCAGAGCTAAAACTGAAATTACTGGTAATATCAAAAGTTGGTGAGGATTTGGAGGAAAAAGTATTCTAACATCTGGGTGGTAAGAATGTAAAATGGTACAATTATGTTGTTAAACAGTTCAGAAGTTAGAAAGTTAAACACAAATCAATCATTGACATAGCCGTTCCACATACTCAAGTGAAATTCTATGTCTTCACAAAGCAACGTGTCAAAGAATGGTCACTGCAGATTTTCTTATTAGAGACAAAGACTAGGAACAGAGGTGTCCATCGGCAGAAGAATGAATTAAATAGACTGCAGTATATTCATACGATGAAATATTACTTAACAATAAAAAGCAATCTATTAATATGCAAAACATGTATTAGCCCCAAAAACATGCTGAACAAAAGATAAATTACATAAACAGTACATAGCATGAGATTCCTTTTATACAAAGCTATGAAGTAGACAAAAATAGTCTATGGCTGTCAAAAGTCAGAACAGCAGTTGCCACCAGGGGAATGAGGATAAGATTGAATAAGAAGGAACAGGGGCTGAGTCAGTGTAGTATTTATTGCTAGGATTTGGATTACAGAGAGGTACTCATGCCTTTGGGAGAAGTCAGTGAATGGATACCTAAGATTTCCAGATTTTACTGTAGTAAATTTTATATCAAAAACATTAAAATGGTAAACAAATATTGAATTCTACTTAATATATGTTGAATATTTAAGAAGATGCTTTAGTTTGAAATGCATCAAAAATGTGATGGTTCTGTGGGGAGATAGATAGACACATACATGATAAACGGCTCTGGTAAACCGTTCCTGATTAGAAATTACTTGGTGAATATAAGTGTATTCACTTTCAACTTTGTTATATGTTTGAAATCTTCATAATATAATGTTGAAAAATATCTTCATTCTTTCATTCCACTATCATATGGTTTAGGCTTGTAATCTGTGAATATGAGATGAGATAATATTGGGAAAGTCATGAAAACAGTGCTTGGTATACAGCAAGTGCTAAATAAGTTGGTTTTAAAAAACCAACTCCTTAAGCAAATGAAAAAAAAAACAAAAAACAGAAATATCAAATCATATGTTATCACACCAGAATACATCTGTGAGAAATTTTCAAAATATGTTTTCTGTGAGGGCTGATTGTAACAGGTCTAGAATTGGCTTGAGTTGTTTTGTCCATGTACATGCATGGTGCTTCCCCTTCAGCAAGAAAAGTACTAATTCAAAGTGTTGCTTTGTAAGCATGGATCCAAGGGGTGGTTTGTGTGAGCTTGTCAGCAGTGTTTATTGATAACAATAAGATTGATGATTTGCAGCTGGGCTCAGTGAGATCCCCAGAGAGTTCAGCTGTTAGGCCTGGTTATGTAAAAAGATGTATGTGTGACTAGCAGGATATTAGAATCTCTAGCCAAAACTTCTTTCTGGGCCCACTGGTTCCAAGACATCCCATGCACAGGTCAGTGGTTGGAGATCCCAGAGAGAACACACAGTGGGAGCTTTTGGCTGACTTCTCCTGACCCTAGCTGTGAGGCAGTCTTTGGCGGTAAAGCATGTCCTTTTTTTTTTTAAGATTTTATTTATTTGACAGAGAGAGAGAGAGAGAGAGCACAAGCAGGGGGAGGGGCAGAGGAAGAGGGAGAAACAGACTCCCCTCTGAGCAGGGAGCCCGACATGGAGCTCAATCCCAGGACCCTGAGATCATGACCTGAGCCAAAGGCAGACACCCCAGTAATGCATGTCCTTATGGAACAAGGCAGCTCCAGAGTATCCTTGTTCCATAAATTGAAGGTTTATAAGCATTATCATTTTGGGTCCTATTGACATTCCTCAGCACTAGAACTCTAACTCCTACCTTTAATACAATGTGTTAGTTTGTTTCCTTTAAATAATTTAGATAAGGTACTTATATATACATTCTTACTTGTTTTTTTTTTCTTTTTTAAATTTAATTTAATTTTTTTTTATTTATTTTTTTATTCTTATGTTAATCCCCATACATTACATCATTAGTTCTAGATGAAGTGTTCCATGATTCATTGTTTGTGCATAACACCCAGTGCTCCATGCAGAATGTGCCCTCCTCAATACCCACCACCAGGCTAACCCATCCTCCCACCCCCCTCCCCTCTAGAACCCTCAGTTTGTTTTTCAGAGTCCATTGTCTCTCACGGTTCGTCCACCCCTCTGATTTCCCCCGCTTCATTCTTCCCCTCCCGCTACCTTCTTCTTCTTCTTTTTTTTTCTTAACATATATTGCATTATTTGTTTCAGAGGTATAGATCTGAGATTCAATAGTCTTGCACAATTCACAGTGCTTACCAGAGCACATACCCTCCCCAGTGTCTATCACCCAGTCACCCCATCCCTCCCACCCCACCCCCCACTCCAACAACACTCAGTTTGTTTCCTGCGATTAAGAATTCCTCATATCAGTGAGATCATATGATACATGTCTTTCTCTGTTTGACTTATTTCACTCAACATAATACCCTCCAGTTCCATCCACGTCATTGCAAATGGCAAGATCTCATTCCTTTTGATGGCTGCATAATATTCCATTGTATATATATACCACTTCTTCTTTATCCATTCATCTGTCGATGGACATCTTGGCTCTTTCCACAGTTTGGCTATTGTGGACATTGCTGCTATAAACATTGGGGTGCACATACTCTTTCGGATCCCTACTTTTGTATCTTTGGGGTAAATACCCAGTAGTGCAATTGCTGGATCATATGGTAGCTCTATTTTCAACTTTTTGAGGAACCTCCATACTGTTTTCCAGAATGGCTGCACCAGCTTGCATTCCCACCAACAGTGTAGGAGGGTTCCCCTTTCTCCGAATCCCCGCCAACATCTCTCGTTTCCTGACTTCTTAATTTTAGCCATTCTGACTGGTGTGAGGTGGTATCTCATTGAGGTTTTGATTTGGATTTCCCTGATGCTGAGCGATATTGAGCACTTTTTCATGTGTCTGTTGGCCATTTGGATGTCTTCTTTGGAAAAATGTCTGTTCATGTCTTCTGCCCATTTCTTGATTGGATTCTTTGTTCTTTGGGTGTTGAGTTTGATGAGTTCTTTATAGATTTTGGATACTCATTCTTACTTGTTTTGACAAAGAGATGCCAGAGGCAGATACTACCACCTGTGTGAGCACTGTCCAGCAGTTTTCCAGATAGTGGGAAATACTGGATCAAAATACCTTGCATTTTATAAAAACAAATGGCTTTTGACAAGGCACTTTTGCTTCATCTAATCTAAACTAATGGAGAAATACAGTTTTGGGGACAGTGAGATCTATTTTCTTAAGTATTAAACAAAAGAAAATCTACTAAAATTTTTCTCTACTTTGTTTAAAAGGAGCATAGTATTTTTCATTCATCAACACTTAGCAGATAAGCCAGGCTTTTCAATCATGGATTTTAACACAATCATCTAGTGGGATATTGTGAGTAGTATTCCACTGATCTACAAAAGTGAATTATGTGCATGAATGTTATACATTGTAATGTTTTCTTAATAGAATGAGACATTATCAATTGCATATCTTGATTTAGGGGAAGTGATGAATAATCTAGATCCATATTGGTAATCCACTGTACTCTACTAGCCTAAATCAGGCTTAAGAGATTGTCAACTGTGGACATACCTTGTTCTCTAATACCATTTAGAATTCCCAAATAGCAACCACTATACATCATTCCAGAGTATGTAAAAATGAGTGCCAAATAATCACTTTACGCTTAAGGGAAGTTACTGAACAAGAAGAGAAAAAAAATTAAGTAGCACACAGATACAAGGTATTAACAGAGAAAACGAAATAAGATGCTGGGTTGTGCAGGAGTTAAAGTTTTCTCAGAATTATCCTGTAAAACACTGCATGATGTATCTTGAAAAAAAAAAGTCCTGTGTCCAATTAAATTTAAAAAATGTTGTATGGATTATCCATATCCCCATACTTACCCTAAGGAGAGTCACAAGGAAAACTGGCCAAAACCATAGAGGAAACTAGAAGTAAGTCTGTTTATTTTTGTTGACATTCAGTAGTTTATCAGGCTATCTCTTTGTTGTTATTTGTTGTTGACTGTGTTATTCCTTAGTTGACCTGGAACCCTTTTTCTTAGGGACAGTATTCATGTATTCAGCGCAGCACACTTTGGAAAGGGCTGGATTATTCTAGCAAAAGAACTGTGGGACTGAGAGTTTGTGGTGCAAATTCACACTCCTGGATTCTTAACCCTCAGCTCAAGCCTGAAGAATTGGAATCTTGACTTAAGAGTACTTTGAAAAATGATATAAAGTACTATATTTAAGACAAAAGCAAAACAAAATGTATAGTTTTGAATATCAATCATAAAAATAAACCCTTATAAAAATCTTGCTGAGCAGAGGTGATCTGTAGAAAATAGACATTGGAGTATGTATTGGGGTGTCCCTGAGCAGTGAGAATCTAAGTGTATCTGTCTTGTTGGATACATGCTTAGAAAAGCAGGAAGAGGTGAAAATTCTAGGTATTTAAAAGAGAGCAGGCAGGGTCTAAAGTTTTGAGAGTCATTTCTATCATAAGAGAACTCTTCTGGGAAGTGCACCAATTTCTCAGATCTTGATGAGATAAACATCCACCAGCATCTTGCATATTCCTATTGCTTTTCTGTTTCAGGTCCCTGTGGGCCCCTTGGACATTTAGAGCTAGTCTCACCAGAATTATTCGGTTCAGTGGGCTATGACCAGAGCTGATCCCACCAGCAGCACATTAGGCACAGGAACCTTAGGGACAATGGAGGTGATTACTGTGGAGTTCCAAAGTAAGGAGCCTTTGTTCCACTGGTAGGAAGTTGTACATTCTCTGGCTGTGTTTAGTTACTAGATGACTTGTATGCATTGGGAGAAAGGTTACATTGGTCAAACATTTAGATAAATCATCTGTCCTACACTCATAGAATATCTATGACTTAGGATTTGATAAGAATCAACAGGTGGTAGAGTAAGAGGCATGTAGGACCTAGGAGATCTTGAACAATCCTGCTTTCTAGAATTCAACTTTGCCACCTGTATCATGAGAGAATTGGAATAGTTGGAGTCCAGGATCCCTTCCAAACTATAAAACAAGCAAGCAAGCAAAGAAAACAGAACAAAGCACTACAATTTTGTGGAAATCAGGGATCTGGGTGGGAGTACAACCCTGCTCTGAGCAAATCTACCCCTCCAGGAGAAGCCTTGCTTTTTCTCATGGGAGAGTTCTAGCTTCATTGTGTCTGTCTACTACTGAAACACGAGCCTCATGGAAACAGAGTTTTCCCAATGTGCTAATTTATTATGGCCACTTAATGAAAGCAGCATATTCTCTTTTCTCTACATGAATACTAAAATAATCAGATAAAAAGCAACTGTTTTGTAAGCAGCTGAATTTATTGAGGGAAGAGGGAAAAGAGAAGACAAAAAAGAGAATTCTTTTATCCCTCTCAAACATCCTCATTGTATATAGTACCTAAATGTCACATTGCTAGTATAAGTAAGTATTTTTTCAAAGGTAGGAAAAAGTGCCCTACCTTCTTAAAGGTAGGTAAAATTCATTGCAAAAAGCTAGTCTTCATTACACAGAAGAAAAATATTTGATCAAAGTTTGCATCCCGAGATACAGTACAGTCAAGCTATATAGGTCATAACTTAATTTCATGCTGACTGTCCCAGATAAAGGCTGTATGAGGGAAGGTTAGCTCATATGTTTTGCTTTCAGATTCTCTCAGTCAAATCTTAGATCCCTCTTTTCCATCTGATATGACACCCCTGTGTGTTCTCTGCCGATGACATCACATAAACCACCGAACCCTGTAGGAGACCAAGGCACCCCAGCAGGAGACAAATAAATAGCATTTTGTCAAACTTCCAAAGGTGATCTACCATAATACATTGAAAAAGCAAACAAACTTGCATGACAATTGAAAACTTAATTTGATCATCAGTGGTGTGCAGAATATTTCACAAAAATATTTTGTGAAATCAGTGCTTTGAAATAGGATAAACATAAAAGCTTAAAACTGATTAATAGCTACTATATTCAAAGATTTCTGAGATATATGTCTTGGAGCTGTGGATCAGAATAGAATTGCAAACAGATTAATTAACAATAATGTTTTTGTTTCCATTGCACTGAACCAAGCAGAGCAAGCGAGTTCTACATGAACAAATATTATTTCCCAAGGAAACTGTGTTGCAAGATCTTAGTCAAGGATGTGGCTATTGGCCAATGCCCAGACATCTGCCATGTCAAAGTTAGAAGAAAACCACTCTGAAGTAATAGGGAAATTGATGCATAATGGAAGCTAGTGAGTTTTCTTTAAGTGCTTCTCCAGTCTTAGAAAACTGCATTTATGGAGTTCCATTTTCACCCTGCCAGAATTTTATGATTTTTTTTCCGACTCCCATATCCTTTCAGTCCCTGCTATGGTCATACTGGAGAATTTCTTATAAACAGGACCAGAGGTTATGAGATAAAGGATAGGCAGCATTATCCTTTCTCTTTCAAGTATGGTCGCCATTAATGTAAACAAAATAAGAAAGAGTGAAAAAAATAATCTGTTATAAATTCTAAACAATGTATCCCTTCCCAATCCATGTCTGAGTGCTTTGAATATTGACACACTTAGATTGCCTTTTCACTCAGGTGTGTTTTTTTTTTCTTTTTGTTATTCATTTGTTGTCTCACATTTGGTGATTCTACAATCATTTATCACTTCCTTTATTTATTTATTTTTTTAATATGAGCACAGTGCTATAGGCTAAGAAGAAAAACAGATTTGCTCTTGTCATCAAAGATCATGCTGTTTTTCCTGAATGGTGCTTCTAAAAGATGAATGATGGATGTGTTGAAACATGAGAGAACAATACTCTGAATGTTGGAAGGTTGGTTTGCTCAGATGATTTTCCATGCATTTCATGGGTAATGCTTGGCCTATGCTAATGCCTTGATTTCCCCAATAGCAAAATGAAATCAATAATGCACAGCAATTACCTACTTTGTGGGAATATTTGGGGACTTGTGAGAATGATGATTTTTGCTATTTGGAGGAATAAAAAAAATGTCCTGACAAATTATTATATCATATTTATCATATAAGAAAATAAAAGCAACATGTTTTCAAATAAATACTTTATACTTTAGACATTTTAATTGAAGTAGCAAAGTGCATGGGTAAGAATGGCTTTCAAATGAAGTTGCTTTTATATAAAGAAACTGTACTTCATAGTACTGAATGAGTTATTAAATACTACAGCCCACAATGGCTAAAAAACTAAATTAAAACACTGTCATATTTAAAATTATCAAATAATAAACAAACTATAGATATAAGTAGTTGTTTAAAAGGTAGACTTTTTTTCACATTTATATGGACTTTCTATTTCTTTGTAGGCCAATAACCTGGAAAAAAACAACAGTAATCTAGAATGTTTATCCCATGTCACCTTAAAATTGATACTTAAAAATGCATTAGTCTTTTCTAGCTTAATGAAAAGCAATTCAAGTTATTTAACTTCTCAAATATCATAATATGAATTGAATGTGATTTAAAGGTTCCAACGGGTCTCCTGAAATCCACATACATTAAGTGATCAAAGTGGTAATTTAATGAGATTGTAAGTCATTTACATTACCTTCAAAGTCCTGAATTCTTTCTTTTGTGATTATTTAAATGCCTGGTGGTTACATATGTAGTCAAACTGTCTCCTGTAGATATACTACTATTTTGAGGTAAGAAACCCAGCTAAGGCAATAATTTGAACAAGAAATAATAATAAAATAAATTGCTTACTATAGTTGTCACTAGTTTCCTCTTATATAAATAGAATACCTAAATCATAACATTTTAAGCTAAAACAGCACTTTTGAAAGTTCAAATTCTCTTGATCTATAAAAGTAATTTATGACAGCACAGTAGGCAAAACAAAGGTTACCAATCCATGGCCCAAATTATTAAATAGAAAAGACCAAGGTGGGCATAATTATTTTTACATTTCTGACAGATGCAATTTTTCACATGCTAATGCTTAACTGAGTGATGGGAAGGGTTAGGAGAAGTGGATTGTCACCGAAATGTAGATGTACTTGTAGAAATTGCTTGGTGGGTTGTGGAAATGAGTTTTGATCTTTCAGGTACAGCTCTCTTCATACAAAATCCAGTACGTAGTGTAGATATGGACAAAACCCTTTTCAGCATGTTTTTACTTAAAATGATTTTTGGTCATATAGCTGAAGCTTGAACATCTGTTAAAAACAACAAAATCATCTCTCAAAAGTAGTTTTCAACCATGAGCAGCTTATAGTTTGCAGGTTACTTTTATCCTATGTTCTTAGTTTCAGCTTCCATAAAAGGAAGGGGCTAGATTAAGAGCGATTTAAGGTCCTTCCAGATCTAAAATTCTGTATTTTTATTAAAATGAAGTCTTGGTAGATTGATGAATAGATACATATAGGATAAAGAAAGTATCATAAAATATTAAGTAGGTAGTGTGTATATGGCATTTGCTGTACATATAAAATTTTTCATGATAAGATGTTAGAAAATATAATTTCAATTACTAAAACTCTATGGGATTGTGTACTGATATATAAAAATGGATACAGGCATTCATATCATTTGGTATTTACAGGGACTTTTGAAGTATAATTGAATTTTTTGCAGTTCCATTTTGTAGATACAATCAAGAAGGGAAAGGACTTCTCTAAGATCACATAACTGGTTAGTGGGAGAATTTTTGTTAATAGCCCCTGATCTGTGGAATTGAAGTTCAGATTCCACATTAACATATATATCCCCTTCATGAAGTACTCATTCCTAATTGGGGCATTTATTAAATGTGCCCAGCAGCACAATGATGACACTGTACAGTTTTACAGCATTTGACAAAGTGGTTTCACATATGTTGCCTCATTCAGTTAATAAAACTATAAGATAGGTTGGCAGGAAATGTTACCTGCATGTTAGCAACGGGGCCTCTCGAACCAGGGAAATGTTATGACTTGCTCAGGGTAACAGAATCAATACAGATAAAAGGAGATATGGGCCCAGAAGCCAGATTATCCACATCCTACTGGAAATGTGGCAAGTTTGAAAGAAGAGATCATACAGACTTGACTTATGAGCCGCTAACAATCAAATTGGTGAGATAAGAGATGTTTTATGAAGTAGAAAGTAAATAAGAACTGTTAGCAAATTTATCTTGAAAAGTCAATTATGAGAGAAGACTACTGTCACTGTCAAATGACTGAGCCTAGAATTTCAGACATTGGTGTCAATTCTGAAAATTAAAAAAAAAATTAGGCTTTTCAGTATTTCTCCAATTTTCTAGGAAATGTGATGGTATGGTAATGAGCACTTTGGTCTTCTAAAAGGTGAATCTTGAGATGGCTCATTTATAAATTTGACAAATGCCTTTATTTATACTTAGGGTGATATAATAAAAGTTCATATTTGTCCACTATGACAAGGTTCATGGTCCATCACTATGACCTCACTCTGATCAACCTATTCTTTAAAAGAATGTCTCTACAGCATAGTATGAATATTTAAGAGTTTACAATGACTTTAAGCAATGCAAAGCTATAGACAGAATCAACAAAACGAAGAACATTTTTTTTTTCAAACAGCAAAATGTTGGTTTGGAATTAAGGAAATTAAACTATATGGTGTGAATTGATTTTCTTGTTGATACCACCTCAAATCGTCAAAATGAAATTTCAATAAAATATATATTTTCCATTGTATACTCTTATGGAAAAGGGGAGAAAAAATAAAAAGTAATAAAACTAAAATGTTAAGCATGGTAGAGCAAAATTATGAGGTTGATTTCAATCTTATAAAATAAGAAGAGAATAATTATTAAATAAGATATTATTATATCATTATTGTGTACAGTGTTTTTAGAAAAATGAGGATGAGTTAGATTTTTTCTGGTGCATGCGTGCAGATTTGAGTCTAACCATAAACCAATTACCTAACTACTTGCCACTGGTCAAATAGTAGAATGTATGATTATACCTATACAAACATGGCAGAAAATCTGTATAATAAGTCAAAGTCAACTCTGCAGAATAAGAAATCTTACATAATTACAGATCATTAACACATAATATTAAATATGAATAAAGAATTAAGAATATTGCACAATAAACATTCCTTTGTAATTGAAAGACACACCCAGGCTTTAAGAATGCCACTCCACATTTATGGGGCAGTGATCCTGCATAAAATCACTGGAGAATTTTCTTTTCTCCTAATCTCTTCTCTAATCCATGGCAGAATGTAGAGCGTCGGCACTTTAAAAATCTTAGGTAAAGGCATTAGTTTCCCCATTTCCAATCACTTTAATTGAATGTGCAGTGTGTATACAGCACGGTAATTCTGTCCAGAGGTTGCTTGTCAAGCCATGTTTTTATTGTAATTACCTGATTTGTTCAGCTTTAATCGTATTTACTTTTGAAGGTCAGCTGTCCTGCTCAGACATGGTTAGTTGAAGTAGGGAAAAATATGTAACACCCACAGGCAGAAAGCCTTAAAGAAAGAAAAAGGGGAGGAGTACAGTTTTTTCCATTTGGGCACAAAAGAGAGTAAGCTTGTCACCTACAAATTACTGTTTACCAGCAGATCATATTATTTTCTTTAACTTCATTACATTTCATATTCACTTTGGCTATTTGATACTAACTTGTAACTTTGGGGGAGAAGACTCATAGCTCTCCTCTGAGGATTTATTTACCTTTTTCTCTCCTGGTGCTCACAGAGATGAATTATTCACCATTAACACTTGGGAGAGAAAGCTGAAAAAATGGACAGCACCTCTCCTTTTTCTGGTTTCCACTTAGAAAACTTAGGTCAATTTTCCATCATATTTCTATGTATTGTGAAAACCTTCCCAAATTCCTACCCTTGGATCTCAGTTAAACTTTTGTAGGGAAGAGGAATTTTAACCTTATGATTCCAACTCATGCCACAGATCTTTAGGATTATTATTATAATCATTTAACATCAATTACAAATACTTAAGAGGTTAACTAAACTTGCAGTAAACATTTTGCAATATATGTATGTTAAGTCATTGTTCTGTGCACCTTAAACTTATACAGTGTTGTACATCAATTATATTTTAATAAAACTGAAAAAAACACAAAAATTGCAAATACTTATCGTTTCTAATGTGTTCACCTATAGTTTAATACAAAGCAAATTATTTGATCACACCTTGAAATTCTTATCAGCAGGGAACCACTTAGCCAGGGGCTTCATCTCAAAGTAATATTAATGGTACAAAGGATAAGAAAAAGAATAGTAAGATGAAGGGGATTAGTATCATGAAGTAATCTTAACTGGTATGTGGGCACCTATAGCAGGATCTGATGGGAAGCATCTGAGACACCTGGACACTTTTTGTACAAGGCAACAAGGAGCTATCCAACAGAATTGTAGCCAAAGGGGGAAAGAGTGAATTTCAAGACAAAATTAGCCACCATAACATTCCAGTTATCTATTGTTCTGTAACAAACAACTCCTAAACTTAGTGCATAAAACACCTTCAATCATCTTATGACATATTTTATTGTTTGGGGAGTCGATTAGGCTCAACAAGGTGGTCTGGTCTTCTCATGCATTTGCAGTCTGACAATGACTGGGACTAGGACCATATAAGGAAAACTTCTCACTCACATGTCTGGAACCTCAGTTGGGGCTGCCAATGAGAACACCTACATCTGGCATCTACATGTGACCTGGGCTTCCCAAATGGTTACGGGGTCCCCAGAGCAAGCATCTCAAGAGAACCAGGCAGAAGTTTTATTGTCTTTTATGATGTAACCTCAGAAATCACATAGCACCAAAAAATGCCTCTTCTACTATAGGCACATCCTTATCCTTATAGGAAAGAAACACAGACTTCACTTCTCTAAGGGAGGAATTTTAACATCACACTGTGAGAAGAGCACGTGCATTGCGAGATCATGTAGCAACCTCATTTTGGATACCATGAGCTACCACTATGTCCATCTCTGAAAGCTGATCAGAATTGTAGTTTAAATTCCACATATCAGTGAGATCATATGATAATTGTCTTTCTCTGATTGACTTATTTCGCTTAGCATAATAGCCTCTAGTTCCATCCACGCCATTGCAAATGGCAAGATTCCTTTCTTTCTTTTTTTTTGATTGTGGAATTTAAGAAACAAGATAGAGGATCATAAGGGAAGAGAGAGAAAAATGAAACAAGATGAAACCAGAGAGGGGGACAAACTATAAGAGACTCTTAAACTTAGGAAACAAACTGAGTGTTGCTAGAGGGGAAGGGGGTGGGGAGATGGGGTAACTGGGTAACGGACACTGAGGAGGGTATGTGCTGTAATGAGCACTGGGTGTTATATAAGACTGATGAATCACAGACCTGTACCCCTGAAACAATAATACATTATATGTTAATTAATTGAATTTAAATTTTTTAAAAAAATATATGAAATAAAAAAAATTGTAGTTTAAAGTAACTTCCTATAATATAGTCCAAGTGAGGATTGACTACAGACTGTAGGTAGCACTTTAACAGCTAAGCAAAGGGCTATAATGTTCAACAAGTACTTGAAAATATATATATATAAAATTACATTTTTAGTCTTACTAAGGACTTTGTAATTCTTTTATTTGTTGCTTCTAATACAGATGTTACTCTATTCATTTTGATGCTACATTATTAGATACATATAAGTTCATAATGTTTCTACCTGTTTAGTATCTTATTTCTTTATTCTTATTCATTTCACCTTAAAGTCCTTTAGCTGGATATTAACATTTGGTATAGTAGCTTACCTTTTACTAGCATCTGCCTTTATAACTTCTTCTATTTCTTTGATTTCAAATATTTTATTCAGTTCTGTTTTAGGTGCGTTTCTTTGAAGGGCATAGAGTTGGATTTATGGTTTTAACTATTTTATAAAATTCAAGCTAATATTCACCCTTTAAATAGTGAGCTTAGCTCCTTTTAACTTACGTGATTATGGTGTATTCGAGTTTATATTGACTTTTTTTTTCCTGCTTGGTAAATCTTTAAATCTATTCTTCTTTCCCCCTTGTGGTTCAGAATCTAGAGATTATTTTTCTGTTGTTTTAATTGTTAGTATTAAATGTTTGACATAGGTTAAAATTTTTGGACAAAATCTAAAATTATTTTGCATTTCTGTTGTCTTATAGTATATGATACGGAACTTAGTCTGTTTGAATTCCTATTTAGCACATTCCTAATTAGTAGTGTTAATCAAATTTTTAATATTGTCTTTTAACACCAATGGTTATACTAAACTGTTTACCTTTTAATTTATTAAAATGTCCACTTTTCAGTTTTACTGGTCTTTTTTCTAGAACTCCATGCTTATTATGTAATTCTTATTAAGAAACAAACATTCTACAGAAATTCTTCCACCAGTAAAATCTTAGTCTTATAGTATCTGAACATGTCTTTATTTTATACTCAACCTTGCAGAAGAGCTTGACTGATATTTATAGACTGATATTTATCTTTCCTTAAGCAGCTTAAGATATTATTCCATTGTTTTCCAGCATCTATTTTTCTTATGAGATGTCTTCCTAATGTCTCATTATTTTGTTTGAATATAATCTTTCTTTCCTCTCTAATAACTTTTAATATTTTTCCTCAATATTTTGTTATTTTAACACCAAATGGCAAGAGGTGCATTTATTTTTGTCTAACCTATTAGATACTCAAAATGTTCTTACCATCTAAGAATTGATGTCTTTCTTCAATTCTGGAAAAATGCCACCTATTATCTCCATAAACATTGATATTTTGATGTTTTCCATAATCTCTTCTTTCAGATCGTCTAATTGATAATGTGAAGATTACATACTGTGGATTCTGATAATCATGTCCAGTTCTGCCATTTTCTGTTTGTCTATCTTAGTCTCTTCATCATCTACCAGAAAATGTTTCGAGGTCATTGGCATGTCCTTTGAATAGCCATATCCTATGGAATAAAACCCAACTCCTGATCCATATAGAATCTGGCCTATAAACCCTATATAGAATTTGACCCAACTAAATCTCTTAAACTTAATTTTCCACTAACTTAATATTCATAATTTCAGCTTAAATCAAATTGGTTTACTCACTGCCATCTGAACTTACTGTAGGCTTTTGGTTTTTTACACATTTTTGAAAGTTGTTTCCCCCTCATGGAAATACTTTACTTCACTTAAAGCACCCTATCCATCCTCTGCTGCTTGGAAGGATCTCCCCCCCGACCTTTTCATGAAGAAAACCCATGTAGAAGTGATTTCTGCTTACTTTAAATTCTTTTAAGACTAATTTGTCCATTAATGGAATGAATACAACGTGTAGGGTTGAAGTTCTTAAATCGTAGAGTCTTATTGCTTGAATTTGAACCCCAGTTCTTCCATTGATGTATTATCTTAAAAACATCACCTAACCTGTTCCCCAATTTCCAAATCTGTAAAATGGGATTAAGAGAAGTATTTACCTCATACAGTGCTTTTGAGGGCTAACAGGTTAATATAAGTAAATGTCTCCTAGAACAGTGTTTAACATGTATATACTATCTAGTATTGATATATTTTCTAAAATGTAAAGCTACATTGGAAATCTTTATCTGCCACATTTTGGGGTGAATGTTTCTCCTCCACTTCTGAGGATTATTTCTAAGTAGAGGGAACTCAATTGGCTATAAATCCTGATTTTCATGTTTTCCTTTACTTTGTTCTGCATGTGGACTGACTCCCAAAATTTCCTCTTGGGGCTCAGATCGCCACAGAGGATAAACATTTTACTTTGCCCTTCTTGAGGCAGTTCCTGCCCCTGCAGAGGGATGGGGAGAGATTGGGAAGCCAGCCCTGGTCATTGTTACCATAACTGGGTGGAACTATCCTTCAGATACTGAATTTCGCACCTCTGGTCCATTTGGCTTTCAAACTTAATTAAGTTCACCACCTTAACCTTTATCAGTAATAACGTTTATTTTTGGAGTACACGTGCCATGCTCTGTTTTACTTCTTGATGCCTTCAAAGTCAGGAGGTGCTAGGAGTCCTTCATTCAGAGACTCTACCACCTCCGTATCTTAATGACAGTAGATGGTAAATATTTGCTAGAACCAATGACAACTGTTATGGTTCTACACCGGATGAGGAATATTAGATATACTTACATAAATTTAATTCCAAATTCCTTCCTGAAAGGATAAATAATACCTTACAGAGCTTATCATCAGCAAATCAAACTTCAAACTAAAAAAAAAAAAAGAAAAAAAAAAAGAAAGCTCCATAAGGTACTGGGCAGCAATTCATAAGACTTCAGAAACAGCTGGATGGTAGCATTATTGATTTTTAAAACCCTCTATCCTCTAGTAAAACATGATTATTTAATTTATGTCCTTCACACCATTTAAATCACATCCATCCAACCCTGGCATTTGTTCTCTGAGAGGGAGTAACAATGAGATATTAGATGAGAGGCCAGCTTGGAACAGCACTGACTGAACAGAATGAAATAGGTGTTAAAGCATGGACACTGAGCTAGCACAGAGTAAACTGAACTATGTGCCTGAGTTATTGGCAAATACTTTTAATCATGAGTATTGTCAGCCAGGTCTATAACTCATTCCATTCACTTTCCCTATGGCAGTGTAAAAAAAATAATAATAAAAATAAATAATAATCTAGATGTTTACTTTTATGTTTCACTGAACCAAGTCTTCATAGACACAACTGACAAAAATCTAAGAATCTTCGGCTAGTGTCTTTATAGTATATATATAAATATATATATAAGTGTGTATATATATATATTCAATTATAAGAGATTTAATATAGTTGACATTTTAATTTATTCTTCGACTACAGAAGAAAATCACATGCATACCAAAGCATGAAATGGGAACATTTTGGTTTCTGATATGGATGGCCGCTAGTAACTGAATCAATCAAGGCTCGTTCAAGAAATCAGAAATCACTCCTTTTCTTAAAGGCAGTGGGGATTTTATGTTGGGTCTTACAATGATGATGTGAGAGCTAAGGGGCTGATAGTGAGGCAATGCAGAGATTGACAACAGCAGCAAGAAGCAACTACTCTTAGTCCCGGGTACAATGGAGTTGTGGTCTTGCAGATGTCAGAGCCTCTCCAGAATCATCTGTGACCATGAAGGGAGGGTTGGTCTGGTGGTAACTGGGGTTCCAGAGGAGACACTGGTGTGGTCAGAAAGATACCACACACTGAAAGCAAGAAAGGGAGGGATAGCTTGGCTTCTCTCCTTTCCCTTTTCTCCAATCTTCTACCAGCTTCTATTGGCTAATATACGAGAAGCTAAATGTCAAGGGATCCCAGAAACGTTTTTCCCAAAGATCAGAGCAAGAGAAAGACAAAAAGATCAAACAGAAAAAAAAATTACCCACACAGGACTCCTTCAGTATCATTGTGGTGTAGATAACATTTATGACTGAACTGGGATTCCAGCTACGCTGACGTACATGGGGTTTCCCAAATTAGGTTGTGCCTTGTTTCTGTGCCTTTGCCCAAGCCCTGTCTTTGCCTGAAATGCTTCTTTCCTCTCCATCCACTTGGGAGAAAACTGCTCATCTTTTAAGATTTGCCACTCTGAGACCTTTTCCTGACTACCCATCCCTACTTCTGGTAGAATTAGATCACTTCCCCATTTCTATCACTATTGTTCTTTTTCTAAATACCTACCATAGCACTTCATCACTACAGTTAACATGTCTACTCTCTTTTACTAAATGGTAAGCTCAAGAGAGCAAGTTTTATTTTCTTTGTTTCAATGTCTAGAGTACCTGTCATAGTGCCTGGACTATAATCCTGTGCATTAGTAGTTAATGAGTGAGTAAGTGATTAGATGGATGGTGTGTGGGGTCCCAGCACAAATCTTCATAAATATTTACTGGTAACTTGCCTTGGAAGTCTAGCGTTTCTGTCACCATTCCATCCCTTCATCTTCTGATATTCAGATAAATTTTAGCTAAATAATTGAATAATTGCAAAGATGACAGAAATCCTTTTCTTCCATCAAAGACTCTTTATTAAACTCCTACTTGAGTCTAAAAGACTGTTTTAGGAGCTAATGAAGGCTTGAGGAACGTATAATCTAACTGAATCATTTGTTGATTTCAATCCAATTTATTTATTTATTTTTTTGCATGGGCCAACATTAGTATATACTAAACCAATCTGTATCCAGATTAATATATTTAGCTATAAAATTGAGTAGGCATTAATTTTTTTTCTTAAAGCTATTATAGGTAAGCAGATTACAAGTTGGTAAAAAGTTTATATATGTGCGCTTTTCTCTGACAAAACTGAACCTACAAGCTGTGTTTTTTTTTTTTTTTACTGATTGAGTCAATTAATCTACTTCTTGCTAAATTATACTAAGACAACATAGTTAATACAGTACTTTGATATATCCTTTCACTATGTCTCCAATGCAATAATGATGGATTTTACAAATGCATTTGCTAATGAGTGGGGCAGCGGGGATTTTATTCTTTTTTTTAAGCCAACAATAGTGTATACTTGGATGGGTAAGATCCTACAAGAATTACTGAGTTTAAGATGGCAGTTTTATGTTTGTTTGTTTGAAGGATGGAAGAAAAGGAGTGAAGCAAATATCTCATTATTATCTATGTGCAAGAAAATCCTCATGGAGAGAGACCTAATAATAAATTTTATTTTAGGCAATACATGTTTGCTCCCACTCTTTAAATTCAGTGAGTAATTCAGTGACCCTTTTTGTTTGTTTGCTTGTTTTTTTAAGATTTTATTTATTTTTTAGAGAGTGAGGGAGAGAGAAACAGCATGAGAGGGGCGAGGGTCAGAGGGAGAAGCAGGCTCCCCGCTGAGCCGGGAGCCCGATGTGGGACTCGATCCCAGGACCCTGGGATCATGACCTGAGCCGAAGGCAGACGCTTAACCATCTGAGCCACCCAGGCGCCCCAGTGACCCTTTTTGTACCAATCTAGAGAATTCTTTTGGTCTCCACAGTCTGCTCCAACCAAATGAGCACAAGCTGTCTCTCCCCAGCCTTGCTTCCACCAGCAGCATAATCTATACTGACTTGAACTGTCCACACCAAGCCCTCAAGATCTCAACTACAGAAGACATGATTTTGCAAGTCTACTGTTTAAAATAGTCACATCCAGGGCGCCTGGGTTGCTCAGTCATTAAGCGTCTGCCTTCGGCTCAGGTCATGATCCCAGGGTCCTGGGATCGAGTCCCACATCGGGCTCCCTGCTCGGCGGGAAGCCTGCTTCTCCCTCTCCCACTCCCCCTGCTTATGTTCCTGCTCTCACTATCTCTCTCTCTGTCACATAACTAAATAAAATCTTAAAAAAAAAAGTCACATCCTGTTATACTTAACATCTTAAAAAACTTGCATGTAACCATATCTAAATTGTCATTAAGTTGAGCCACCCAAAATATGTTTAAATGTCCATTTAACATTCAAACATTATTAAATATAATGTATATCATAAGCTGTGGCCTATGGGACATTTTCATGGGTGAGAATTTTCATGTGAGCTGGGTATCATTTTGAAAAGAAAGTTGAAAACAGTGTCTTTAATAGTTTATGCCAGTTTGAGTTTATAGGAAAAATTCTAAATTTCTAAAAATGAAATTTAAAAAAAAATAAGTAAAATCAAGTAAATCATCTTACTATATGAATGAAAGTTTGGACAGTTTACAAGTACTTCAAATTCTGTATCTTATATTGCTATTCATGGTGAATTTTAACTGAAACATTGCTTCTGATTTGACATGATGATATTTCCCAATGGCGTTTTTATTTTTAAATTCCCATTCTCTCTATTAAATACCTAAGCCAATGTTATTTGCATCAAATATTTCACGTCCCCTAGAGATTTGCTTGCAGGCCCTTCTATTTTGTTGACTCTCTAATCCAATTTGATCTTATGAATTTCACCCTTAAGTCAAATGATTTGGCAAAGGAAGATATTTTGGGGTAAGATTTAAATAGTAATGACAAATATTTTGAAATATTTAACAGTCAAAACTTTTAAGACATGTTTTTTTTCCCCCCAAATGTGTAAAACAAGCAAACATACTTAACAAAACAGCAACAGTAAAGTCATTTTACTAAACAGAGATAGTCAACAGCTGGTAGAAAATTGAATTGAACTTTGTCCAGAGACAATAGAAAAAGGAAATTAAAGGCTTCAAATTGCTTATAGAAGACCAAGTAATCCAATTGCTTTTTGGGGTCATTTAAACATCTTGAAAATTTTTCCAAAGATTTTTGGTTTCAGGAAGCCCAAAAAGAAGATTTTGCCAAGCACTGCTTTCTTCTCATTGTATTTTGTGAGAAATTTAATCCATATGTTTCTGATTCATTTATATTTAAGTCATCAAACAGTTCTTGTGCAAGAGCTATTTGATTTCTAAGAAATCATTTGAGCCTTTTATAGAAATCTGCTCATTTTCTTTGAAGAAAATTTTGCAAAACAAAATACTTGACTTGATGTTCTAAACTGAGCTTGTAAGTTTTTGTACAATCATAGAACCTTAGATTTTAGAAGAAATATAAAATGTAATCTATCCAACCTAAAGTAGAATATGTCTTACCAGTATTTGGAAGATACAATTTTCATTGCTTCTGGATCATTTTCAGTGATATGAAACTCATTATCTGAGAAGAAATCATTTCCCATCATACTTCATCCTGTCGTTTCTCCTGGCACAATAATTTAGCATTTATAATATGAGGCTAAGTTTAGTTACGTGTGTGTGCCGTGACTTAGACCTCTTTCTCAAGTGCTTCCTAGCATCTGACTGCTATCTTGTCTTCATTTTAAGATAATTTGGAAATTTAACTGAGGTAGAGAGACTATCTTGAGTTCAAAACACTACTTTATCTTAGAAAAGCTTCATTTAAATGTATTTTTGCTTAAATATGTAATAGACCTAGGTATATGTCTTGCAAAATAGTCCCATTTAGTCCATATCATTTGCCATAAGAAGATACTACTGTCCCAATTTATGAGTGGGGAAACTCAATTTCAGAAAATCAATTAGTTTTATGAGGTCACATATTTGGTAGCTCCTGTGCTCAAACTCAGGGCTCATTGATTCCAAAGTCATGGTTCGTTCTTCTACATTGAACAGAATTCCAATTAAAATTTCCTCATAAGGCCTTTCTCAACAAGAAGTAGTTATGACGAAATAAGTTGAGTTTTTTTTTTTTTTTAAGATTTTATTTATTTATTTATTTGAGAGAGAAACAGCATGAGAGAGGATAGGGTCAGAGGGAGAAGCAGGCTCCCTGCCGAGCCAGGAGCCTGATGCGGGACTCGATCCCAGGACTCCGGGATCATGACCTGAGCCGAAGGCAGTCGCCCAACCAACTGAGCCACCCAGGCGCCCCGAAATAAGTTGAGTTTTACACACCTACGTATTTTTCTGCCTCAGAATTATCTAATTATGTATTAGGTTGACTTACCTGAAAGTATCATTCTTGTCAGTAAAAATATTCAATGTCTACAGTTTGATGACCCAGTTTAGTACATTGATATACTTGATTCCATGTTTGCATTATGTTTTGCAGTAGGAAATTTCTGGTAGTGCATACATAAGTTCAGTACATGAATGAAGTTGCTTGTATTAAAAAGCGTTTTCTTAAAAAGTTAGAAGAGAGAAAAAAAAATAACTGCCATCTGTCCAAGTACAAGTACCTAACTAAACAGATACCTCTACGTATAAGTACTTAACTAAAGAGATGAGCTCAAGTGCAGATTATGTGATACCAAGCTTTGGAATACTTTCTCCTCTGAATTCACTTTATTTATTGAGGACCAACTATGTGCCAAACACTGGGCTCAGTCCTTGACATAAAAAGATGAATAAGTCACTGTTCCCCTTTCAAAGAGTTTTCAGGTGTTTTTTTGAAAGAGATTATTCTCTCTCATATTGTGGTTCAAGCATTTATATCCTGACTTCCTGGCTCTATTGCTTTCTTTTGTTCTTCTTTTAACTGTCTCTGAATTCTCTTAAATCTTGGGTGATCCAATGATTTTCTAGTTGAAAATGTGACCTCTCTCAGCTCCTTTAAAAAATACATCTTTATAATATGCTTGTTTTCTGTTTTCATGACGGCAGTAAGATCTCTCTGGCAGAAAGCATCCTTGTTACAAATAAGTTCTGAATTCCAATTTCAGAATTAAGTATGTATTAATGCTCAAGTTATCTGATTCATCAGCAGAACTTGATGTTGTCCTTAGACAAATAATATCATTCTTCATCCTTATAATGAAGTTTTCAAACAAAATGTCTGAGTACTAGAACATTTAAAAAATAAAAAAAACAAAATATTACACTGCTAGCTATACTTATTAACATATTGATATTTAAAGGTAATTTAATCATAACCTTCATTCAACATTTATTATGTCTACTTTATTAGGAACAGAAAAATGTTGCAACAGAAATTTTGAGGGACTCACACATTCACGAGCCATTTTTAAAGAGAAGAATTGGATAAGAGGAAATAAGCATCACTTGGCATCAGGGAAATCCAAATCAAAACCTCAATGAGATACCACCTCACACCAGTCAGAATGGCTAAAATTAACAAGTCAGGAAACGAGAGATGTTGGCGGGGATTCGGAGAAAGGGGAACCCTCCTACACTGTTGGTGGGAATGCAAGCTGGTGCAGCCATTCTGGAAAACAGTATGGAGGTTCCTCAAAAAGTTGAAAATAGAGCTACCATATGATCCAGCAATTGCACTACTGGGTATTTACCCCAAAGATACAAATGTAGGGATCCGAAGGGGTATGTGCACCCCGAAGTTTACAGCAGCAATGTCCACAATAGTCAAACTGTGGAAAGAGCCAAGATGTCCATTGACAGATGAATGGATAAAGAAGAAGTGGTATATATATACAATGGAATATTATGCAGCCATCAAAAAGATTAAAATCTTGCCATTTGCAACGATGTGGATGGAACTGGAGGGTATTATGCTGAGCGAAATAAATCAATCAGAGAAAGACATGTATCATATGACCTCACTGATATGAGGAATTCTTAATCTCAGGAAACAAACTGAGGCTTGCTGGAGTGGTGGGGGGTGGGAGGGATGGGGTGGCTGGGTGATAGACATTAGGGAGGGTATGTGCTATGGTGAGTGCTGTGAAGTGTACAAGACCTTTGAATCACAGACCTGTACCTCTGAAGTAAATAATACATTATATGTTAAAAAAAAAAAAAGAAGAAGAAGAAGAAGATAGCAGGAGGGGAAGAATGAAGGGGTGGAAATCAGAGGGCGAGATGAACCATGAGAGACTATGGACTCTGAAAAACAAACTGAGGGTTCTAGAGGGGAGGTGGGTGGGAGGATGGGTTAGCCTGGTGATGGGTATTAAAGAGGGCATCTTCTGCATGGAGCACTGGGTGTTATATGCAAACAATGAATCATGGAACACTGCATCAAAAACTAATGATGTAATGTATGGTGATTAACATAACACAATAAAAAAAAGAGGAAATAAGCAATAACAGAATGTATGCACAAGAAATATACTTATAGTGGTAGATTTGATTGATCATTAAAATCATCATTGTGATGATTATAGTTAAAGGAAGACTAGGCTATATAGCTTGGCTAAATACACAACTAGAACATTTTGATACAGTGGATAAAAATCATGGGGTAGGAGAAGATATATTTTCTAGGCAAGGAATATGGATTGAGATATTATAAGTGACTGAAATCCAATGTGTCAACAGGAGTTAAAGAATCAGAAACTGTAGTATAGAAGGTGCTGTAGAGATTACCACATCCAGACATTATGAATTAACAGAGAATTAAAGAAAAGCTCTAGGGTTTTCCAAGTGGTTTCCCATATAGCTAGGACTGGATTCCAAGAGCCAGCAGTCTAAATTCAATGATTTTTCCATTTGTGTGATTTATGTTGGCTTGTTTAGGATACGTTGGAGGGAATAGAAGCTGAGAGCAAAATGGAGACTTTGAAGATTTACACTACAGTCCCGTATTCACTAGTGAATTCCAAGTCAAGGTACTATCTATATGATACCTGAAATAAATTTGTGAAATTCTTAAAACAGTAATCTGTCCACGAATGTGGAAGGAACACATTATCCATTCATTTAAAAGTTTCTATTTATAGGGGCGCCTGGGTGGGTCAGTTGTTTGTCTGCCTTCGGCTCAGGTCATGACCCCAGGGTCCTGGGATTGAGCCCCACATCGGGCTCCCTGCTCCACAGGAAGCCTGCTTCTCCCTCTCCCACTCCCCCTGCTTGTGTTCCCTCTCTTGCTGTGTCTCTCTCTGTCAAATAAATAAATAAAATCTTAAAAAAAAAAAAAAGTTTCTATTTATAAGAAAAATCTGATGTGAACTTTCACAACTAACTTTGCAGTGTAATAAATGGTGAGTTTAACTGGGAATAAAAATGTTTACTTATGGATCAGACATGTTTAAGATCCAGGCAAGAAAAAACCTGACACTGGGTGGAGTATGTAAAACGTTTGGCAATGGTAATGTTATTGATCTTGAGTATTAAATATGGATTGTGTGTATGAGTGTATATAATATAATCCTAAACCAAATCAAAGGCAGTCTTATATGTGAAACTGTAATTACTGTTCTTTTAATTTATGATATCAGGATGCCAAAGCTCATTAAAAAACAGAAGTTTCAATCATCGTTTGAGAGCTTTGGAAAGGATGTCTTAAGAACTATCACATCTGGTTTCAGACTTGGAGCAAGGAAGTTGGGCAAGTTTTTACAGGACCTTAAAGCTGATATAGTCTTTTTTTATTCTTCTGTGGATAAAAAATGATAAAGTAAAAAGACATCACCTTAACAAGAAAGTCAGAAGAGGATCACTTTTATGTATTAACTGTTACTCTTTTCCTACAAGTTACATATTCTCATTTTTAAATATTTACTTTTTTAAATACCATTAAAAATGTTACAAGTTTCTCCATAGTCATAATGTAAGACTTGTTAGAAACAATTTATAAATTGTGGAAGAAATTGAAGCATACAGATTGTAGAGATATATATTTCTTTTTTTTTTAAAGATTTTATTTTTTTATTTATTCCTGAGAGACAGAGAGAGAGAGAGAGAGAGAGAGAGGGGCAGAGGGAGAAGCAGGCTCCCAAGGAGCAGAGAGCCCGATGCGGGACTCGATCCCAGGACCCTGGGATCATGACCTGAACCGAAGGCAGACGCTTAACCATCTGAGCCACCCAGGCGCCCGATATGTATTTCTTTATAGTTATTATTTATAAAGCCTCAAATATAAAATCTCAAAGGAATTTAGAATCCAATCAGAAGCAAAGGGAAATACAAGGATAAAGAGAAGAAGTTAAAGAAGAAATTACTTTCCTTTAAGATAATCCTATTTTATTCTGTTAACAATTATATTATTAGGTACATAGAGACAAAATGGGAGGAAACCCCAACTGCTGGAATACAGTTGATACCTTTTGCTTTATAGAGGACCAGTTGAGACCCAAATCTTTGTTTTTCATTGGGTAGAGCAAAGGCAGATCCCCAGACTCAAGAACCCAAATTCAAGGGCTTCTTCCTTGTCACGGGGCTTTCTCCATGTATTAAAATGTTAATGGTGAGTTTCAATAACAACAACAATGATAAGTTGATTTGCTAGTTGCAACTAGAATATAACTGATGCTTTTAGATGACTGTAATGACCCGAGGGTGATTTTAAGCCGGGCGTATTTGTGTATATCCTGATTATTACGAGTAGTAGAGACTTCGCCATTATATAATATATAATTAAACATATTAACATGGAGCTGGCATATTTATATAGTTCTTCTAATTACCCTATGACAATCTTGCTTTAAAATATTATTTTAGACTCAAGAAACCTAGGAAGTCATGTGAGAGGTACTTCATGCAAGACCAGCAAAATATTTGAATTCTGACTGAACGGTATTTACCCAATTAAAAAATATGTGTATATATGTATATATATATAAAATATGTATATATGTTACATAAAATGTATATATATGCATATATGTATAAGTGATAATAGGTGCTATACTAAGTATCTTTTTATTATATATAAATATGTATATATATTATATATACAAAATATGTATACATATGTATATATGTATAAATGATAATGGTGCTATACTATCTTTTTTTAGCTCCAAAAATATTTATTTTTAATTTTCTTTTCTTGAGCACATAAATCTTATATCATACAGCTATTTTTTCCAGTTTTTTTGAGGTATAATTGATATATAGAAATGCATAAATTTAAGATATACAGCATAATACTTTAAAAAATTTTTATTAACATATAATGTATTATTTGTTTCAAAGGTATAGGTCTGTGATTCATCAGTCTTACACAATTCACAGCATATTTGATGTAGGCTAGGCTGAGCTATGGTGTTTAGTAGATTAGATGTAAGAAATACATTTTTGACTTACTATATTTTCAACTTACAGTGGGTTGGTTAAGACGTAACCCCATGGTGAGTCAAAGAAGATCTGTACTGTGAAATGATTAACACAAGAAGTTTAGCTGATACCCATCATCTCATATAGATACAAAATGAAATAAAAATATTTTTGCCTTGTGATGAGACCTCACACAACATGCTTATATAATGTTCTTTTATATCATACAGCCATTTAACTACTGTCAACATCCATTAAGTATCTTAACACATGTCTTCAATATTTATTTCTTGAATCTTAAAATACAAGTCTCATTTTAATTATATTTTGCCCATTATTTGTCTGATGTGGTATTTTCTTGTATTTCTTCATCCAAGGGAACACTATATCTCAGGAGGACTTCCTGTCCCCTTCATATATCATTGTATGGGGGACAGACTGCACTACCTCGATTCTCTACAACTTGACAGAACATGCAACGTGATTTTTTGTTTGTTTCCTATACTCCTCTTTAAATATTCCCTTTACCTATTCTTTCTCATTATGTCTTTCTATCTCTTGAATGTTTGTATTTTCTATTTTAATTCTTCAGACAGACTTTGCTATACTCAAGCCATGATTCCTTGGACAGCTTTCTCCATTTTATCAGATCTGTGATTCTGCTCTGTGACATGGAAATCTTGTAGGTTTAGGTGATTTAGATTGTATTACTGCTATACGTTTTCTTTATAGATGTTAAGAACATATCCCCTCCAAATCACAGCTTAGAAAGTTAACTGTAGTCTTCGCTTTGGGATTCTTCCATAAGAAGGAAAATCCATTCGTTCCCATTATAAGAGTTTGTTTGTGAAGTCCTCTTATGCAACTAACATCATGTGGGAAGAAAGAGGATTAAGAACATCATAATAGGCACAAAAATAGGGCTAATTTTCACATTACACAGCTAAATTGGAAAGGAAGGAAATAAAGACATCAGTGGATGAAATTAATGTAATTGGAGAATACTGTAGTCAAAGTAGTTTGTTTGCTCTAATCTTGTACACCATGTAAAAATGTTGTTGCAAATGGATCCCAGCTGCAAGTAATCACAGTCAGAGGCTAAATGGAATCAATGATGACGATCTGGGAGAGAGGCAAATGTCCATGCAGCTTTTCTTGGAGGAAAATAGACAATCAACAGTCCCAAGATTAATACATGAAAAATGTGTTACAACTCTGGAAATTAACTCATATATCCAAGCTAATGAATTCAAAGGATGAAAACATTTCCAGCTCCACAATGATTTTATTTTTAATTTTTAAAAATTTAAATGGCATAGATGCCAACCTTATACTCATGTGAAAGTCATCATCATATGAGCCATTTAACTATGAAAGGAACTTTACGTGTGTTGATCCCAAAACGCTGATGAGAAATGGTCCCTCACTCTCTGATATATATCTTATATGGACTTATATGTTATATTTTAAAACACTGCTTATTTTTTGCCAAATTTTAAAGACCAATACATACATGTACACACGCAGAAATATTTCAAGAGGAAGAGAGGAATCTTACAGATATGTCCCAACTGCTTTGGAGTACAAAATATTGTGTTTATTTAAGAATTGATTAGCTTTAGTTGTGAACAACTTATAAGTAAATGATTAAACCCATTCTCATTCTGTTAAAACTCTCTAGAAAGATCTTCACAGAGTGGAGGGTATACCCCTACCAATAACTGGATATTCACTAATCCCTTCTCAAATGCTTTACCCTCTGACAGAATAAGGAGGAATAGATGAAGCCACAGGATAAGCAGCACTAAGCTTCCTGGGTCATCGATTGTGTTCCAATATTTGCGGAGGACTTTCAGTAATTTTAACAGTAATTCAAAACATCATTTTGCTCTTGAAGTAAATACAGAGTGCCAAATTAGCATGAATATAAAATATAAAATTTATATTTTCTATTCAGGGTTATTTACCTTCACAACTCCTGATGATAGAAGCTTATTCTCACCTGTATCAAAACAGCATCTGTACAGATTGTTTTCTATCACCTCACTCTATTTTTTTCCTTGAACTTCTCAGTTTGAAATTATCTTGATGATACTTGGGTTACTTTTTTATTATTAGTTCCATTCCAGAATGCAAGACTCATTGGTCTGGTCACGTACATCTGACACACGCCTGTATCAGATCACCAGTTAGGTGTTCAGTATATGTTTGTTGAATAAATGAGTGGATCTTCAAATTTGAGAATTATTGACATAATAGATTCCAGGCACACTCCTAAATGATTTGTGAGGATTCAGAAACTGTTGAGATTACTTCCATTTTTTAGAAAATGACTTAAGAATCTAGTAGGTTAAATAATTTATCCTAAAACATGGGGATAAGCATTGTTTCCTCAACTTAACCCCTTCTCTGTTCTCTTCAAAATTACATTTTACAAGGATGGATTGATCTAAGGATAATGCAGTGGTTAAAACACGGGTTTTAGTGTCAGTCTAACTTGGTATCAAACTGGATCTACCACTTTCCAAACATGATCATAAGCCAGGGAATTAATCTCTCTGTACCCCAACTCCCTAAAATGGACATAGTAATTCCTCCTTCTTTGAGTTGTGACAATCAACACAATGATATATGTGATAAACTTACTATAGTGTCTGGCACATAAGAAGTAGCCCCAAATAGTTGCTCTTTTTATTACTTGAGTGAATTTTCAAGCAAGGGTGGGCTGAAAGCCGGACTAGAAAAGAAGCCAGAGACAAGCAAGATCCATGTGTGGAAATGTGGGTGGTTCTATGAAAGGTGCTGTATAATTATATGCAAAGTCCATGCTTAACATTTTGTTTAACTGCACAGAAATTGAAATGTCATAAATATTAATGTACTCCATGTGAAATTAAAGCAACATTTTAAGACAAATATTCTTTGCAGGACAAATATTTTCTCATCATGGAAAAGTTCTTTACATCATAAGATCTCCAAATTATAAAAGCTTTCATTTCCAATTTCTTTTAAAGATACTCTTTCAGAGGATTTATTTCTTTATTGAAATGATAAAGAGAATCCATGGGTCATGCAAAATTAGCAGCCTCTCAGTTAAAATGTGAGTGGATATGGGGCACCTGGGTGGCTCAGTTGGTTAAGCGACTGCCTTCAGCTCAGGTCATGATCCTGGAGTCCCAGGATCGAGTCCCACATCGGGCTCCCTGCTCGGCGGGGGGTCTGCTTCTCCCTCTGATCCTCTTCCCTCTCGTGCTCTCTGTCTCATTCTCTCTCTCAAATAAATAAATAAAATCTTTAAAAAAAATAAAAAAAATTTAAAAAAAATGTGAGTGGATATAAAGTCAAAACAAACTTCTTTCAGGTTAAGAAAATCTGATTTGTGGAAATGCACCTTACAGATAACTTGGGACTTAATTTTTTTTTTTTTAACGTATGAGTAAAACAATGTAAAATGCCTTGAAGGAATCTGCAACATTCAACCTATCAGAACTCTACTTCTGATATGACATAGTTCTCAAATTCCTAATAACAACCTTCAGTATTTCCTCATTGGTGGCTGCTTATTCTAAACAGTTTATGATCACATTTGGCATGGTGTATAAATAACTCCAAATTCATTTTAATTAATATAACAGGAAACAACCTTCTGAGCATAGTCAAAGGTCTAATGTCTCACGTTTTGAATCAGGAGCTGTCCATGGCCTGGAGTCACTGAGGACCCAGATCACATTGCCACTTTAATATTTGGACAAAACTTGTCAAACAGCTTTGAAAAATAAACATGAGAAAGTGTGTTTTATTCCCTAGTCCAAGACTTATACATGTAGGGTATTTCCATACCTCTGCCCTCCAAAACATAGTTGATTTGATGTGGTTTCACCCCACAATCTGATGCAGATTCTGTCTTATACATTAGCTCAGTTAGTCTGAGCAATTTTAAAGCATGTAACAGAGAAAAATAAAATCAGTGTTTTAAAACTGGACAACCAAGTTAGTTTCTCCAGCATGAAGTTAGTAGAATAAACTACAATTTGAATAGGGAAATGACTTCAATTTTGGTGTTTGCCTCCAAAATCTTTTCACATTTATGTATTAAATTTTTCTTTTTGTGTATAAAAAATGACAAAAGTGAAGTTAATCTGTTGAAAAAATGGGGAAGAATAAATGGCAACAATAAGAGAAAAACAGAAGGAAAATGGGATCCACAAAGCTGATTCTCTGTGGTCCCTCCACTAGAGAACTGAATAAATTAAGTAATGCAAAGCTATAGAAATAGGGAAGAATCTAAATTCTTAGAACTTACATTGTCCCGTATTTTGTGGCTAGTTTCTTTATCATTAGATTCTAGAAGCCATTCCCTAAACTTAGCACTTCAGCTCAGCTTTGCAATCAATATCAGCATCAAGAGGACTAGGAACCAAGATTATTGCCACCTCTTCAAGTAAAGAGTAAACGGCTTTCTTGGTTTTCACAGCTGTGAAATGGAACTATAATATCTAGCTTGTAAGGATGTTTTATGTATAAACTGATGATTGTAAAACACTGTATAAATGCTAATTGCCCTGTATTCGTGTCAAAGGTTTTGAGGTTATACCCGCATCTTGCCAAGGAGAGGTCTCATTCATGCCAAGTAGAGTTCATTCACGACCCCTCTGGGAACTATGTTGGAGTTTCAGGTTTGATTGGTGGAGGTGTAATGTGGCTGTGTTAACCTGGTTTAGAGAGGGACTTCACTCCTGCTCACATGGTCTGTGATTATAGCACCACTAAAATACGTTTATATTCCACTTGCGACTATAAAGCCTAATGCGTACGAGTCTACTATTTCAACTACAAAGAGGAGAGCTGATGGCTTTTCGAATGGGATGTAATGAAGTCTTGAGTTTTTATACCCTGAACTATCACCAATTAATAAGCATAAATGACCAAATCACTCCACTCAGGAAGAGCATATATAATATTTCCATGCCCTAGAGTGATGTGAAGACTGTCATCAGGCATACAGCAATTGTTAATGTTTGTAAAGAGTCTTAAAATTCTTGGCTAAAAGCAAAACGTCGTGTCCTATACATAAAGTAATCTGTGAAATTTTTAAAATGAGAAATCATGATATGCAAAAAAGAATTTAAAAGGAGGTCCTCAAAAGACTTTCTGCATACTCTATTGTGAATAAAAGAAAAGCATTTACCTTATATAGAAAAATATTTTTTCCTAAAGATTCTTAATAGAAAGAAAATGTATAACCAGCAATTAGTACGTTGCAATCTGTCAAATATTGAGATTGTCTCAACTTGTCTAGGCAGAAGCAAACTTGTATTTCAAGAAGATAGTTTAAAATAAGAGAAAAAATGCTATCTGTAGGCATTATTATATACACCTGTATCCAAAATATAGAGTTCTATGGTATAATCTTTGGATACAACTCTAAATAAACGAGGTGTGTTCCCAAACTTCTTTTTTTAAAGTCTGTAGTTCTGAAACTTGACTTGCCATCCATGTCTCCACGTGTTCTCACTTGCCTTGGTATGATGAACAAGTAAGAGAAGTTGTGTATCCTCTGAGAGGCAGGCCATGTAGCTACTCTAAAATCACTTCAATATGATTTATTGATATCACTCAGTTCTACTGACCCAAAAGTAATAGCTCCAAATTCACACCTGGGACATTAAAGTATTTTTATATAGCTGACAACTAAAAGTGTGCTTATAGGAAAGAGCACCTACACATTTTCCATGAGCAAAATATGTTTTTATTCCTACAGCAAATGCATGGCATAAAATAATATGTTTTTTCATATTTCTTTCCCTCTATATAGAATGAGACAACATATATTTGTGTATTCTCTGTTCCATCAATAATTTCTTTCCTTTGAGAAATGTCCATGATTTTCAAGCCACATAATGCATTTTTCATGCAGATTAGGAGTCTCAAAAAGTTATGGCTGAGGAGAAACATCATCATTGGATTGAGCAAAACTTGAACCAGTTGGGAGTTGAAATATTTTATACACACACACATACACACACACACAGAGTTGTATATGTCTATATGTATACGTATGAGTAATTTTATTTATTAGTTATGCAATAAATATTGCAGAATATACGATTGCTTTAGGGTAAAATTATCTCTTCTGATTCTGAAAGATCAAAATGAAAATAATCCAAACTCTTAAGTTATATATTTTTATACATTATGCTATTACTACTTGCAATTATCAATATATAATGCATATTATAAATATGGCATGCATATAAAAGACTTAGTCAAGCTATTTTTATATTTATTTTGTTAAATAAATATACATTGTGTTGGGTGTTAGTAGGTACATTGTCTTTTTTTTTTTAAAGATTTTATTTATTTATTTGAGAGAGAGAGAATGAGAGAGAGCAAGCACATGAGAGGGGGGAGGGTCAGAGGGAGAAGCAGACTCCCTGCTGAGCAGGGAGCCCGATGCGGGACTCGATCCAGGGACTCCAGGATCATGACCTGAGCCGAAGGCAGTCGCTTAACCAACTGAACCACCCAGGCGCCCAGTAGGTACGTTTTTAAGGCTTAATAAATCTAGATCCACAGTCCCTTATCTGTAATTCTTGGTGCTGGGTGTGTTTTGGAATTCTGACTTATTTTTCATATTTTACAAGGGTAATATAGGGAGATATTGCATAGTAAATTATGAAACACTTTCAGAGAGCTCTTTCAGAGACAATATTCTGTTATTAGTGCATTAATATACCTAAAGAAGAAGTCTGAATAATCACCCCAAACTGAATAAATTAAGACTAAAAAATATTTTTGCATCAAGTAATTTTGTTGCCAAATGAATTCATATCAGGTAAGACCTGGCCAAGTTTCTATGTATGTGCACACAGACACACATAAACTATATGCATGTGTATGATGTACATATATGTGTGTGTGCATATATATACCTATATAATGAATGAGAGATTAGCCAAGTGTGAACTTTTTGGGTTGTTTCTTCTTCCAATTTAAGAAAATATAAATCCACATTTCAATTCTCCATATTAATGGCAAAAACACACTAAAGACATGTCAAGCCTCTAATAAAGTACATTTTCAAAAACTATCAAGAAGTATCTTAGTAAGAGGAAAAAAGATTAACTACAAATAGGGCTTTGTAATTTTTTTGTCCAGCAGTTTTACCACAAACTTGTTTTAAGAAACTGAGTATTTAGTCAGGGGATATAAAAACAGGCTTTTACTAAAAGAAAATCCATGGTTCCTTTTAAATCTACTGATTTGATCTGTAACTATAGAAGCATTTTTCATTTTTTAAGCTAATATTTTAGAGGTAAATGGTCTAACCAAGAGAAGCTGGTATAAACTACAAAACCTAAGATCTTTTCTTTTCTTCTAGATTGTCTTTTTTTTTTTTTTCAGACAGACTAATTCATTAAATCGTGGATAACTTAAAAAGCATCCATAGCTAAAAAGATCCCAAATATTCTTGACGTTTTAATACTAATGATTATACCATCAACGATGTCAGTCCCTTGGTTGTGGTTGCCCGCCTCTCCCTTATACTTTCTCTTAAGGCTGTGTGGGTCCATCCTGTGACTTGGATGGCCCTTCCACACAATGACAGCCTCGCGCACTTGGTGATGCTGAGAAGGTAGTAACTGCAAACCACAGCAGGCTCAGAATTTTATAGCTGAGAGAAAAACCGGAAATGTTCCAGGCCAAACCCCAAACTTTTCTAGCCCCGAATTGTGACTCGGAGCGAATAAACATGTTTGAGGGTGGCATGAGAATCCCTTTTGAAGATCTCGAGGTTTGCAGCGTGGAAGTTTGAAACTCTGCTGTCCGCCTTCCTGGGTGTCCCTGGGTCTATAATTCTCTAAACCTCAGCGCAGAGTTAAAATGAGGATGGTGATACGCACCTCACACGGCGGCTGTGATGATTAAATCAGATCATGGAGGAATAAAGTGTCAGGCACATGACTGGGTAAATTAAGGGCTGTTATAATTTTTAAATAGAAATGGCCATGTTCCTATGAGGTGGAAGAAGTATGACGACGATGATTCAGGTTTCTTGGCTTTTAGTCCACTATTTTTAAAATTTTTATTTACTTATTCATTTATTTTATTATTTTTTAAGTAGAATCCTCCCCGCCTCCCCTCCCCCCGCCAGGGCATGTAGCCCAATACAGAGGTTGAACTCACAACCCTGAGATCAAGACCTGAGCTGACTGAGGCACCCAGGCGCCCCAGTCCACTATTCTTCTTACTCTTCCGTAGTATCTCACAGTTATCTGGAGGTAAGGAGCCATATAGGAATATATAACTATAACTGCTAAATGAGAGATGCAGCTTTGTTTGGCTAATGGCAAGCCTCAAAAAGAATACGCATATGAAAAAGTCTAATAAATTTAGGAAAGGAAAACAAGAAAACAATGTACATTTTATAACACTCTGGACAGCCTACAAAGTACTGTCTAAAAATATAGGGAAATTTTATAATTTATTTTAATCCAGAAGACTTGAAAATACTTGGTGAATAATGTTTGCACCAAGAAGAAATTTTGCAAATCAGACACTGAATATTCTTGAGTTTTTAAAGCGGTATTTCCTTAAGAAGAATTCGGCTTAGTTTTTCAGTGACACAGAAAATTCCTATCATTTTCACTTTGTTCCAAAATTATATTAATGGAGTTTTTGTCATGGGAATAAATTAAAATGGGGCATACAGCATGTGGAACGTGATGGTATTTCTGCACCATGCCATTTACAAGAAAACAATCTCATTTAGATGGTGTCACTGACCGCGTGGCCCGCCGGGGGGATCACCTGGAGCCCATGTGGAACCTCCTAACACACACGGGTTCATTCAGTGAGAAGCATGTGATTTTGGAAAAGATTTCATTTAGAATTTCTCGGCACAAGTTTATGAAAGGATCACTTATATTTAGATGAGAATGGGCTATTCCTTGAAGCTATGCAAATTTCACATATTCTGTATTTAAGTCCTAGTTTTCTGGCAGAAATGGAAGTTGAATGACAGTGACGAAAACCACAAAACAGACAAACAAAAAAAAGAGATACTTTGGTTAAGAGAATCAAAAACTGGACTTTAAATATGAAATTATCTAAGCTGTAGGAGCTTCTGCCTCACCTTGTTGCTCCTAGATGTGCTCCTTTCTTATGTAAAGGATAAAATATACCATTATATTAAGCCTCCATGTAATTTAATAACAACAGTTAGAAAGGATCTAAGACCAAATCACAGATTGGAACAAATCAAATTCAGCTACCATTATATGCAGGCAATATTAAAATACAAGAATTGGCATCAAAGTATTTATGTTTCATGAGCTTATAAATGTGGAAAGGGTAAAATATACATTTTTGTAACATTTTTAGGATTTGGATGGTTGCTTTATTTTTATTGTAGGCATTTTCTCATAACCATCCAAATTGTGAGGCAAATCTACATGTATCAAACTAAAGTATATCCAGGACATCAAAACTTATCTATACAGTACACCCATAAATTAGAATCTCCAAATTTGTCCTCTTCTTCAGATGTTTTAAGAATAAAGATAACCAGGGGCGCCTGGGTGGCTCAGTCGTTAAGCGCCTGCCTTCGGCTCAGGTCATGATTCCAGGGTCCTGGGATCGAGCCCTGCATCAGGCTCCCTGCTCTGCGGGAAGCCTGCTTCTCCCTCTCCCACTCTCCCTGCTTGTGTTCCTCTCTAGCTGTCTCTCTCTCTGTCAAATAAATAAAATCTTAAAAAAAAAAAAAGAATAAAGATAACCAATAAAAGAAAGTAACTATTATTTTGTTTAGTATTTGACTGTAACCTGACATTAAATTGACTTAAAAACTTTTTTTAATGAAAAAAAATTCCGAAGCCACACATTTACCATATCTCATAAAACCCTAAATGCTTGCACAGAAGGTTGCATAAGCGGTGAGGTGGATGGGGTGTGGAGGGGGGAAGAACACACCATAAAGAAGTTTTTAATTAGCATCCCTGTATTCAACAAGTTTCAAGCTGATTGTTCCTCTGGTTCTGTGAAATTTATGCCTTTAGCTATTATGCTCCAAAGGAAACAGAACCACCCACTGGGTGTGACAGTCAATATCCTTCTCTCTTCCATTTTTCTGCTTTTCTCTCCACAGTTAAAACAACAACAACAACAACAACAACAAAAAGTTTCACATACGCTTCGGAAAGAAACTGTATATGACCCAGCAATCCCACTGAGACATCAGAGTACAGAAGGGCCAGGAAAGAGGCCAAAGCGAGACAGCGAGAGGAAGAGAGAAAGCAAGAATACAACACACGTTCTCAGGATAAATCCGATAGGAAATCACATAAGTAAGGCATGCAGCCAACTGCCATATGCCCCGACAAAGATACCAACAGCAGCAGTGAGCCCAGGGAGCTGTTTTATCATTAGCCCCTCACCCAGCAGTGGTGGAAACTCATTTAGCCCCATGCTGGACTTTCATTAGGCCAGACTCGCATCAGATGGTCCCGTGTTTTGGCTCCGGAGCGGTGTGGCCCTGTGCTGGGGGAGGCAGCCACATCTCAGCGCAGTGGGGAGCCCAGATTGGAGCGTTCCTCTCTGACAGATGCCAAGGCTGCCGTGGAGGCGGACTTGCAAAGGGGGCTCGGTGCAAGGCTATCCTTTATGTTGGCATTTTGTGACATGAAACCTTCGGAAAAGGAAAAAAAAAATACTAAACCTTCAAGTTTATTTTTCACCTTACTTCTATGGAAGAAAAAAGATGGAACAGAAAAAAAAAAAAAAAATCCACAAAACTGAAAGCAAAGAGGAAATGCCAGAAATCTTCCCTTGGAGACATAGAAAAAGAGCTGAGCTGACCCACTGGCAATCTTCCTCTTCTTCTTCTTCTTCTTTTTTTTTTTTAACCTCAGGACTGTAATAAAAAATCAACGAAGCAAGGGATGTCAATATATTCTAATAGCAAAGATGTGAAATTTTAGAGGGCCTCTCTTCTTCTCTTTCTTCCAGGATGCTATGTTAAAAATATACAGAAATAGAGAATGAGTATTGAAGTCCAATAGACGCACATAAGGCAGAGATGTTTCTTAAGAAGAGAATCTGAAACTTACATCATAGCTGTGATTTTGAGGAAGGAGGGATTTTCAAAATTGAATCTGAGTTGATTTCTTTTAAATCAGTAATCATTTTATCAAGAAATATACAAAAAAGAAAGAAGACAGGTGATGCTATTTTTTTGTTCTCTTGGCCTTTTCAAAGAGGTAAAAGTCATGTTCAATATTTGAATCAGTGATTCTTTTAACTCATTATATTACTATGCTTTATGTTACTATGTTTCATTCTCTGAAAGTTTTTTTTAATATGATAGAACCCAAATTGTGTCCTTTCTGTTAATTTTTTTTACATTCCTATGAATTACAGAACAAACAACGATGATCTAGGAGAAACAAAAATTTTATTTTTATTCTTTTATTTCATTCATTTAATTAGTTTATCTCACATCAATTATAAATGTTATTACTTTATATATAAATTTAGTTTTTATATCACTATGATATATTAAATAACAATTGTGCAAGTTATTTTATATTTGCTTGCTATCCTATCCAATATCCTAAAATGTATATTTTAATTCACTTTATATGAAAGCAGCAGATTGAAAGGCAAAGAGTTTACAAAAAAAGAAGCAGGGGGTATTTTCCTAAAATCACCATATTTTCAAATGGAAGATCTATTTAATGTATATTTAGAAGATTTTAAGAAAACATTAGTAAATTACACAAAACCTAAAATATCTGTAATGGTATTCTGAACTCTGAATGTTGGGCAACAAATCGGGGGAAAAATTGAATAGTTGTCACTCATTTTTTTTAAAGAGACAAGGGGCTAGTTGTTGCTAAAGTAGCCTGTTTTCTTTCCTTGTCTTCTCTTGGAATGAAGTTTGCAGGTATCTTTAGGTCAATGGACCATAGGGAACTTCCTTGGTGCGCAGTGAAGCCCCTTTTAGTACATTTCACTCCAGGCATCTCTATTCCTGTTTGTCAATGACACGTGGCTTATCGTCCACTTAATCATCCTGTTTTATGTCAATTTATACACATGTTAGGGAACACTGCTGCAGATGGTTCCTTTTACTGAATTAAAGAAAAAAAAAGAGCTGTTGGCTTTTTCATATAGTCTTTCACTTATTTAAATAGTAAAATGATTTGAAAAAAGAAATGTCTGTTTTTTTCACTAAAAATAAATGCTGCAAAAATATTACAACATTGTGTTTTAAGGGGAAAAAAATGACATGCATCTATGCAAATACGATACAAACCAATCACTCAATCAAAAAATAAAAATGAAGCTGAAATTCCTGAACTACCATTGAAATGTTAAGATCGATTTTTCTCTGATTTTTAATTTTGGAAGTAGAGCTGGTATAAGTATGCATGAATGTGTGTGCATTCAAATAATGACCAAGGATTGTGTTAACAGTTCTGCTGTCCAGATGTCTCAGCTGCATTTGGGGTAGTTATTAGTGGAGACAACAATTTAGCTGCACTGTTAGCGAACTGGGCCAAGCCTCTTGCATGCACCTCAGGTATGAGAAAGTTGAGTACACATGCACGCCCTAGAGCAGGTGGGTTGTGTTGAAGCGCCACCTACTGAAACGTTGTGTTCCCCAATCCCGCATGCCCGAAGTTGGCATTTTCTATAGCATTGGCAAAACTGGTTCAGGGGAAAAAATAACAGTACAAATGAAATCCTATTTTTGGCAAGCAGGACTCTATAAGTGTGTCAGCTTCAGACTTTACTGATTACAGCAGTTTGTCTATGCTAATGCATTTGTGATCTACCTTTTCTAAAGAAGAATAAAAACCAGAAAGGAGCATATCAGCTTGCATGCTCATAAATTGGGTCATTTATGGGTAGAGGAAAAGAAAGAGTATATGAAAAAAAGGAAAGAGGAGGATGGGACAGTTTTCAATGCATTCTGCGCATCTGCGAGATTTTGTTCAGAAGGAAATAGATTTGTGTAAAAAATCATACAATCTCACACACACTTAGCTGTAACAGATTTTAAGATTCTAATGAAGATGGTTAACTTAACAAATAGATCTAAACACACCCATGCTCTTACCTCTTCCAACTTTCTACCCCCATATTTAAAGCCACTGAAAGAAAAAAGTCCCTAGAAAGAACTGGATGTTCTATCTCACCTTATAAGTGAGAATAAGAATGTCGTCCAGCCACATTGCACACAAGACAGCTAACCTGTGACCAACTGGACAAGCTTCAGTAACTGATTTTGAGATTGGTGGAGATATTTTTAGAAGGTTTTAAAACAGAATATCGTGTTGCATCTTGTGGATATCGAGTGAATAAAATTATTTTCTTTATGAAACAACACCTTAAAATTATAATGGAGCATTTCTTCTACAAACTAGGCTTGACCTTAATGGGGAAAAGTCACTCAGCTTGAAAGCATAGGGGTTTCTGTTTGTATAATTTAAGGGAGGGCACTATTTTATTTTGTTTTTCTTCTGACCTGGATTTTTAGTGATGCAAGTAGCAAATCCAGTCTTCGTAGAAGTATAGACTATTTAATGAATACACAGCAGGTTAATTCTGACAGTGCTAATATAATTTTATGAATACAGGCAACTTACTTAACGTATATTTTTAACTAACCAAAGTAAAAGTTCCCAAGCATATATTCTTAAAAGTAAATATATATTTGCATGATATATGTAGGAGCAGGGCAGAAGTAAATATTGAATAGGAAAGTCATTTATATACTTAAGGACCATAGTATCACATTTAGAGAGCCTCCCTTTTGGACTGTAGTCTTTTATTACATTAATGTTTAGACTCAAAAACTTCCAAAGGTTAGATCCCTTGTAACACTTACTCTCTTCTACGAACAGCCACTGCCTTTTCATTATAGAGAAAGTTTAACTGCCAAAATCAAAATTAAATCATATTAAGGGAATTCTTTCAGGTCACAAAGGAATAAAATAAATTTTAGAAAATTGCTTAATCCCCTTCCTCAAATATAATTGTACAATTATGCATTGTGTTCTCGATGTAAAAAGAGCTCATAAAGATTTAAAATATTTTTCATATGTAACATTTTAGGGATTGTTCTAATTTATTTTTAGGCCATTGTCCTTAATCAGAATCGAAAATTGCACCCTTAGGAATTATGACCCTCACAAGCACTGGGGCTCACTTTTTGTGGCCTCTACTAACTCATTTAACTTAAAAACACACACACACACAAAAAAAAACACCAGAGAATCCTTTTTCCTATTCTCTATGAAATGAGAGTCATATTAACTACTATGAAAAAACACCCTTAAGTCATCAAGATCTCTATTGGGTCTTTTCAAAACCCAAACTTCAGTACTTGGCTGAAAATGCATATTTAGTTTTGAGCTTACCTGATGCAAAGTTATATTTGGAGACAGGTACCGAGACCTACGCAGACATGCTTCTATCAGAAGGGCAGATTCAAAAACAACCCTTTTCCCAGTTTTATGTCAATGACTGAGAACTAGAGCCAGATTTAGAATGCTACGCTATCCAAAAGCAAACGTAAGGAAATGATTTGTCAAAAGCAAGTTCTCATTCTGTAATGGAATTTTAAGGTTTTTCAAATATCTACCAGAATAGAAAAGGAAAATAAGGGCACCAAACACCTGTGACCCTGAAAAGCAGTCCATCTCACTTAATAGATAGGAAAGAACGAATCCCACGTAAGAAGAAACTTTCTCTCATTTAATGAAAGCACATGGTGTTCAAGTCTGCCCTTGTGAAAGAACACAACGATCAAAATATGCACATGTTTTGGGTCCTAATAACTAACACCTAAAATAACAAAGCACAGAAGCACAAACAGAATCATGAACATATTGATAAAATGGATCGGCCTGTACCTTCCACTCTGTCTCAAAAACCATATCACTCATTCAATAGTCCAGCCCCCCGGGCAAAATCCTGAGTAAATAAATGGGCCTTGCCCCATGCTCCAGGGTCACCAGGCTGTAGCTTGTCCGACTCAATGGAAAGCAAATTCCAAAGTGGAGAGTACCCTGCCCCGTTGTTCTGAGTAGGACTGCGAGCCATGCGAGGTAGCTGGTCGCTTTCTGGCCATACACCATCCGCACGCAATTCTGAAATGAAGTTAAGTATTTAAACCCATCTATCTAGTTGATAAGCAAAGGTACATTTAGGTGATTTCTTTTGTTATTAATTATTTGAAATAATTATGCTTTCTTTACAAATCTCAAAATTGGCTTAATTTGCGTTCTTTGCTAAAAGATCAGTGTGTAATCAGTATCTTTAAGGAATGGTTCTAATTTAACATATTCTGGATTTCATTTAAAGAAATCTGGAAGGGCTTTCAAAGCAATGTGGCTTTTTCAGAGCAAATGAAAAGTATATCTTAAATGGTATTTGGCAGCTAACATCCCCCAAACAACACCATCACTAACTTGTTTGCAAACTATAATTCCTATTAACTGGACAGAAATGTCCAGTTTTCTCTCAAGAGGGTCCTGTTAAGCTCAGCGAAACAATGCTAGGGCCGAAGTTGATATAGTAAAAGTGAGGCCCAAGGGTTAAGCTTTTAAGCCAAGGACTTGGGGAGATGGCATAGATCAAACCAAATTACAAATGTATTTTCAATATGCAACATCAATCAGGGTTCTTGGGTATTACTGTAAGAAATTACTATTGGGGATCTATTGTTATTGGTGAATAGTAGAGTCCTAATCAGAAGATACACTCTGTTGAGCATCTCTATATGCCAGGATTTTGTTAGGCCCTTGCACATATGACTTTACTAATATTCTAAATAATTGCATAAACATTTAGCCATTTTGCAGATGGAAAACATGCTCAGAGAAATTAAATGCACTTAAAAATAAATAACTAGAAAGTAACAGAGCCCTGATTATATACAGATATTTCTGATTCAATTCCAACTATAATTTACTCTATTGGTTGAAGATTTTTGGTGTAAACAATTTAATTCTTGTATTTTTCAATCATGAAAATTTGCAGCTTAGAATAAAATTCTAAATACCTCTCCTTTTCTGAAAGCAAATAACTTGTTCTCTGTATATACAATTTTTATGGTCTCTACAGATAAAATTTTACTAAGAAATATTACCACTTATTAACCTAAATACTTGCCAGAAATTGTTTTTCTTTATAAAAATAACAAAATATATGGCTAATTAAAAAAAAAAAAACTTTTCTATACTTACAAACTAAGCAAGAGAATTCAATAACCACTCAGAGACTATTACTCAAAGTACTGTATATATAAAAAGAAAAGCACACTAAAACATTGGTAATTAATCCAAATAAAATCAATGTGACATTCGTTTGCAGTTATTCATATTACTTTTCTGAACTTCAAAGCAGCAACATCTAAATGTTTGTCCAAAGTTCCCAATTTTAGTTTTAACTGTGGTTATTTAGCTTGTAAAGCACAATGCTGGCCTAATTTTCAAGCTCTAGACCTTATTAGTGAACAAATTTCTATATTTAGAACTTCATATTAGTACTTGATTCCTCACATACTTAATTTTTGGTGCCAAGACCCTGATTTAGGTTCTTAAATGCATATTTTAAGCAGCCAACTATTTCTTGTTATAATTGGATTAAGTTGTCAATGATAGATCATAAAGCAGAGAAGATATGCCAAAAATGTTTATATAAAAATTTAAGATCCTAAGTTAGCAGAATTTCATTTAACTTATTACCATAATCCTACAAAAACCCTAAAGTCATCATTAATAATTGGTTAGGTTTATAAATTAGGTTACTAAATTAGCAGATCTAAAATGATAGCACTGATTTCTTTTTCTTGATTTGAGACACCTCATATTTATAATAATCCTACTGGATTTACAGCATGAAAAATTGGCAACCACCCAAGTTACTTGATATCTAGATATTTTACTTACATAATGGCAGAACTGAAGGTAAGCTTAGGAAACAGCAAGCTCATCCTCTCATTACACAGATGAGGTCAAATGACTTACTCAGGATCACCCAGAGAACCCAGGATTCTTGGCTTCTGGTCCAATGGGCTTGCTGCTACCCTTGCTGCATTTAATTTAAAGATGAATGAATAATAATATCATTTTGTGGTGGAGTTCACTAATAGAACTATGTTCAAAAATCATTTATCTATTTACTCTAAAATGCAACCCTTCTCAAATTTGGATGTAAATTCATTTGAGAAACAAATAACTTGTTATATGTGTTTACAGATTTTGAACTACCTGCTAGGGCCAGTTGTTTCGAGGGGAGATATAAATAGTTATGTGAGCCAAATGAAGGTGATGCCTACCACCCTGTCTCCACACATTGTGTGGGTTACCTGGTTTACCTATGATGGAAACGGCATTGCTGATGGTGGTTCTATGACCTGATTAAAATTACACACCCAACAAGGAGGCTCTCTGGAAAATGAGACCACTGAAGGGTTCTCCTGACTTGATGAGGTACAAGGAGAACACGGGAAGAGATACAGTGATGGATCTGAGTCAAGATGGTGCCTTAGAACAAGAGAATCTGAGGTCTCCAAAATAAACCAACGGCAAATCAGGAGGCCTTCTTTTAGCTCTCTCCTTCCATCCTTTCATCCCCACAAATATAAATAATAGAAATATGATTCTTCCTTGTGTAACGTCATCTGTCTCAGTTGGGTGGTTTGAGTCTGTAACCTGAAACAGCTTGCCCTTGGCTTTCTCCCTGCTCTTCCTCTCTTAGACTTGGGAAAGGACGGGGAAGAACTATCTCGATTTGTGACACTCAAAAGGCACATGGTTTCCTAAACAAAATAAACGTGGGGAACTCCTTCACCTAGAAAATTCCAACATCAAAGAATTCATAGGAAAACAAAGAGAATGGCTTCTTCAGGGATTTATTCCCTAATACCCTATGGGAAAGAAAAGTGATGTGACTCTATTCAATGCATTGACTTCTTCAGAGCTAATGTTGGCTTTAAGCATGAGAGACTGAAAAATTCTTCTATGTTATTGAATGTCCTTCTATGTGAGGCTTTCTATAGTTTTCTCAAGGAGTCTAAATATCCCTTACCTCTTTCCTTCTAAAATATGGGATGTTCCATCTATCCAGCACTGACTATATTGTCCCATAACTACTTACAAGCCTGCCCCCAACAGCCCACTCAGCTAACAGCTCACAGAGAGCTTGCCATGTTTTTATCTTTCTTCATAATGACAGGCTCTGTCTATCTGGAAAACCCATCCTCTCCCTGTCCAACCCCCACAGGAAATGCACATTCATCTTGAGAGCCCCAGCTCCTCTATCAACTGTGTGGGTGTTCTTTTGTTCCTTAACTTACTCACCCCAAATAAAATAGACTACATTCCAACCTGCACAGTGTGATATTCCAGCACTTTTATAAACTATTTAATATGGAGTCTGGCACATAGTAGATGCCATTATAATATAGAATTAAGAACACAATATCCTAAAGTGGTTCCTAGATTTTTTTAAATTCCTGGTTTAATTGTCTTGAGGTATTTCATATAGAACGTAATGGGTATTTAATAAAACAGAACAAAATACAAATTAAGCCAGGCTTTCTTTTATAAATCTTGTATTCTTCCAAGAACTAAGGATAAAAATGAACATTTCAATTCCAGAGTAAGAAATAAGGAAAATACATGAAAAAATATTTTAAAATGGAAAAGCCCCTTTCTTTTCTTCTTCTTCTTCTTTTTTTTTTTTTTTACTTTTTTCATTGTTCTTTACTAAAGGTTTTATAAAATGTTAAAGAGCTATCTGTCAGTAGAAGTTTTTTGCTATGACCATAGCCCATATTCAGGAGATAAAAAAATATGATGTAAAACCAGGTTCTCTTGGGCGCCTGGGTGGCTCAGTCGTTAAGCATCTGCCTTTGGCTCAGGTCATGGTCCCAGGGTCCTGGGATCGAGTCCCGAATCTCTTCTCCCTCTCCCACTCCTCCTGTTTGTGTTCCCTTTCTCGCTGTATCTCTCTCTGTCAGATAAATAAATAAAATCTTTAAAAAATATTAAAAAATAAAATCAGGTTTATTCTTGGGACGCCTGGGTGGCTCAGTAACTTAAGCATCTGACTCTTGATTTAGGCTTAGGTCATGATCTCAGGGTTATGGGTTTGAGCCCTATGATTGGCTCCCCGTTCAGCACAGAGTTGGCTTGGGAGTCTCTCTCTCCCTTTTCTTCTGCCCCTCATGTGTATGCTCTCTCTCAAATAAACAAATAAATAAAATCTTTAAAAAAATAAAAATAAATGAAAACAGATACTCTCTGACCAATCACTTTAATGAAAATATTTGGGATTAATTTGCAATAACATTTTTTAAATCTCTGGATATGCAAATAAAACGTAAATGCTCTAGACAACGAAAATACAAGTCACCCTATTTTCAAAGAGGCCACATTCTGTCAGGTTGCCTAAAACATGTTTATTTAACAGACATTTATGTTGTGCTTACTATAAGCTAGGAATCATTCCAAACATTTTACCAACCTATGAGCTTAATAGTATCACTAATGCCTTGTTACACTTGAGGAAACTGAGACACATAGAAATTAATCAGTGTCCAAGGTTACATAGTAAGTGGCAGAGTTGGTATTGCAATCCAGACAAAATTCATGCTATGGTGCCATATAACAACTCACTAATGACTAAAGACTCCACATGTCCATTGGCTTAAATGGGAAATAAAAGAAGTATGTCCTAATAAAAGAGATTTTAGTCTGAGTTTAAAACTTGATTGAGGAGATGATTAAGATGCATTCTTACTTTGTGACAAATAATGTTTTTGAGGAGTGCTAATCTATAGCAGGACTTTGCTTTTGCACAAAAATAACTGCCTCTGTTTATGGTTAAAATGTACAGTTAAAAGTCATTCCCCTGTCATTCTCTGACTAAGTGACCAACACTACCCAGACACTCAGGCATGAACTTCAGAAACCTACCTCTCCTTCTCACACCCTTTCTTCCCCAGCCTCATGTACACTCTGTTACCCAACCCAGTGCATTTGGCTTCCTTACCATCCTTTGACTTCATTCTCCTCTCCATCCGCGTTGCTGCAACCTTATTCCAGCTCCCAAGTCCTCGCCTGGGCAACCACTACGATAGCCGTCTGGTTTATGGGCTCTGGTCACCTACTTCCCCCACTTCATCCTCCATACAGCTGCAGCAGTAGGTGAACTTTGTAAAAGGTAAATTTAGTCATTCCATCTCTCTGCTGTCCCATTGCTTATCTACCCAACTAGGATAAGGTATGAATTCACTAGGCTGGAAGAAAAGGTAGTAAATGACTGTCTAGCCTTGAATTGCCCAATATGGTAGCCATTAGCCACATGCACATTTAACTCTTGAAATGTGGCTAGTCTAAAGTGAAATGTGCTCTAAGTATAATATATGCTAGATTTCAAAGATTTACTATGAACAAAAGAATGTAAAACGTCTCTTTAATGTGCTTATATTAACATACTGAACTGTGAACATTTTGGCATTTCTGACATAATAGGTTAAATGAAATATATTATTAAAATTGATTTTACTTTTTTTCTTTTCACTTTTTTAAAAAATGGGGCTACAGAACAAATTCGAATTACATATGTGGCTTGCATCAAAATTTCCATCCGACTGTGCTGACTAGCTGTGCGGAACTCCGGGCATTTGCCTTGAATGCCCTTCCTCTACCTCTCCACCCCACTACCCGCCTTGGTAGAGGCTCATTCATCTTGAAATATCCAGTTTCCTTACAGAACTTTTACTAACGTTACTGCAGTATGGAAGGACCTTCACTCTCTGGGCACATACTGACTTCCATTCCCACAGCCTACCCCTCGAGTACATTATCATCATCATCATCGTCATCCTCACCATCACAGCTAATATCTTTAACACTTCCGTGTGCAATGCGCTGTTTGAAGGGCTTCCCATGTATTCATTTAATCTTTACAAGAACTCTCTCAGGAGGCCTCTAGCACTATTTCATCCTCAGAACAGTCCTATTTAGTGGGCGCTCTCCTTCTCCCCATCTCACAGTTGAAACACAGAGATAGAATGTTCCTCGTCCCTCCATCAGCTCCAGCAGGAGTTTCTTGCACCCCTACCCTGCCAGCCCTCTCATTTCCAGCCCTCACCAACTCTACTCCAATTTTCCCTGCCTCATGCTTTTGCCCATGTTGAACTTGTGCTCTGCAGAATTGTCACACTTAATTATCCAATACCAACTGTTTGCTAGCTAATAACGCCCATGAGAGTAGTGGTTACACTCATCTTGTTCACTGAAATATTAGTGCCTAACAGATACCCAGCACATAATTACCAGTCAATAAATGCTTTCAAACAAAGAAAACATAATTACAGGCCTATTTTCCCTCCTTCTGGACTATATAAGAACTGTAAGACAGTAAGCAAAACATAAAAGTAACAGTGATGTTAATAATAATCATAATCACCTTCCGTTGAATGCCTGTTGTGCCAGGTGTCATATACACTTACCTCTGATCCTTACAACCCTGCGAGCTGGACATCACTGTCCTCATTTACAGAGGGGAGTACTCAATTCATTATGTGTCTTGTTGAAGAAAACATAACTGACTAATGCCAGGGAAAGGATTCAAATCTCAATTTGTCTGGCACTATTTCACAAGCTTGTGAGGCTATAGGAAAAACACTTCCCAAAACCAAGAGGCTCAAAAGACTAGGTGGAAAGAACATTGAGTCTTTCTTCATAAAAAGCTCCTGAGTGCTGCTTTTCATGAGTAAAAAGCTAGCTATAAAGGGACCCTGGCCATTCTTCCTCTTCCTCCCCTAAGATGCGAGGTAATGAAAAGCAGAGGATGCTAAATGCAAAACGCTCATTCTCTGGGTGGGTGCAGGGCTGACTGCCTTTCACTCCAGTGCTCCGTGAAAGCTCTCTGGGCACTCTCCTCATCTCACCTGCCTGTTCAGAGAATTTTTTATGACCCTATTTGGTTACATAATATACGTGTGCATGTGTTTTAAGTACATGTTTTTATATATTTAAGTATTATATAAACTGATCATGAAATGGAGCTATTTGCCCATTGTAAAATCTTGTATGCATTTCACAAGTTCCTGAATATCAATTAATTTAACAAATCCTGGTTTAGGTGGTTAGCAGTTCAGAAACTCCCAATATAAACTCTTAAGGATTTACAATCTAAAGAGGCACTGGGGATTCTAACAGCTAAATATATTGTGTACTTAGTATATGTTAGGTGTGGATCAAAGCATGAATTTAAGTGTTAATTCATATATGCCTTAAAAACAGCCAGTTTTAATTCCAATGTACAGGTGAAGAGAATGAGGCATAATCAGAGAAGTACATGGGTATCTTCAATATAAACAATATGATCGGAGTCACAATAGGTTTTGGTATTTCATAGCAAGGGGGTCTAACTTAAAATCTGATGATTCTAACCAAAACAAACCATGCTGATTGATGGATTTCTTTGTTCTGCCTAGATGAAAATGACTGCTAAGTTATTAAGAGGAAAGTATTTTCTCCTTCTTATCCAATACTAGCATCTTCATAATGTGCCAATCGCATGTCATATGGACATTTCCATTTTGTTAAAAGCATCAAATTTATTTTTTAAATGACATGTAGGGTGATAGATTTCTGCACCAACAAAATGTTAAATAATATTCAAAATTTCCTGAAGTTATTTAAATGCTATCTTTATTTAATATACCCATAAAATCCTTTTCAAGTATGCTTTTTGGAGTGTCTAAAATAGTTGTTTGACTCATGCCAGTAGTTTAGACATTCAGTGGTAAATAAAATCAAATGCAATTATGTGAATGGGCATAATGTTATTGACAGAGGGGGGTTAGGCTAAGCCAGAGAGCTGAGGACAGCATTTTGGCTCTGGAGTTGGTCAAATGCTTTTTTTTTTTTTTTTTATGATATTCTGCAGGCTTTGGAGGAGGCTATGGTAGAAAGACTCTAAGATATGAATTTAACCCCTGTATTCAAACCCATCAAAAAAACCAGCAGAGAGATAAACCATCTAATAAGGGTAGAAACAGTAGGGGAAAAAAAATGCAACTTAATGTCTGCAGGGTGCTCTCTAGGCGATGATAAAGAAAATCATGGAAGTTTAGGGATTGTGGATCTAAAGTTGATTTATTAAACAGTCAGAAGGGTTTTTTTTGCACGATATACTAGCTGTTAATGCATAAAAAAACCTGCAGGACTTCTCTGGAAATGTTTCTGTATTGATTTCATCGTTGCTTGAGTCAGATATGGATGTTTTCCTTTTATGCAAAATGCTGATGTGTACTGATTTGTGACTGGGTTTGTGCCTTCAGGAATTCTCTGTAGGGCATGAAAGCAACCATATTGTAACAGTTTGAAATTGGAAGAACCGCATTTTCCATTTATTTTCACTTACTCAGCAACAAAGTACTAAAGGCCAATGACAATCCTTCTCCTCCCAACTCATCTCATCCCCAGAGACGGAAAACACTTGTGTTAATTCTTTGATATGTTGTATCCTTATTATCACTGCATTAATTCTTCTCTCTCCTGAATTCTTTCTAAAAATAGCTACTCCTTAGAGCCCAATGCTTATTTACCGAGAAACATTATCTTTCAGGGAAGACAATTGCCAGGTGATGGTTCTAACGCATTTTGAGTGATATTGGTTTAAAATGTCCCATACACAATGCTCAGCAGAGGATTAAGTAAAGGAGCAAGTTAAGATGTACCTTCGGTTGAAATTTATAACGCATCTAGGGTTTGTCCTTCTTTTCAAGAAAGGCTTTGCATTTTTCCTTTGTGTACTTTTAATTTCTTGGACCTATGTTAATGTTTGTATACATCTTCATTAAGATGTCCTGCAGCAACTGTGAACATTTAACAGGTAAGCCAACACAGTTATAATCATATCTCTGTATCTGTAAAACACAATGGATCTTGTCTTAGTCTTTGAAAGTCAAAGATCAAGCTTTTGAGAAAGGGATTTCCTTGACAGATCGGTGCCCAGGTGCTGTTTGTGACCATTCAACATGTCCACTGTATAGTAAAAAAATAGCTGAGCCTCCCTTTATGGGGTACTGAGTGAGTGGACTCTACCTGGGCTCATGAACACTTTATGTCCTTAACACTTCTGAGCTATTAGAGCACAAAAATACAAAGATAAAACAAGAAGAGAACACGATAATAATGAGTCAACTACTTACAGGTTTCTAAGCAATAAAAATGTATCTATATATATGTGTGTGTATATATGTCTATTTATATATGTATCTACATATCTATATCTATCATTTATCTATTATCTATCTATCTATCTATCTATCTATCTATCATCTATCATCTATCATCTATGTAAACAATGGTAGCGAAGGAGAATGGCTGTAGGAAATTAACTAAATGTGAACCTCTGAGTATGACTGATCTTTTAGGTTTGCTCTCTTCAATTCCAAACATCATATTAAACTCAAGGGACACACTCCTTACTCCCAATAAAGATTTGAATCCAGGTAAGGCAAAATTTAAGAGTGTAAACTATCCTGGGTTCAAACCCCATTTCTGCTCTTGCTCTCTGTGATCTAGAGTATGTTATTAATCCTACTGAAACTCCTTAAAAAGACTTACTGTAAAGCAGGTAACAATGACAATATCTACCTCATGGAGTTTTGGTGATGAGTAAGCTAATCCATTATCAAGTGCTTAGCTCAGAGACTGATAACATTAGGTAAAAGCCTGGTGAATATTAGGGAACTATTATTATATTAAATAAAACCATTGATGGATTTCTGCTTACCACCATACTTTAGTGATGAAATTTAAAAAAAAAAAAAACATTTTTATTAAACACTGGAGTTTATTTATTTTTTTTAAAGATTTTATTTATTTATTTGAGAGAGAGAGAATGAGATAGAGAGTGAGTACATGAGAGGGAGGAGGGTCAGAGGGAGAAGCAGACTCCCCGCCGAGCAGGGAGCCCGATGCGGGACTCGATCCTGGGACCCCGGGATCATGACCTGAGCCGAAGGCAGTCGCTTAACCAACTGAGCCACCCAGGCGCCCTGGAGTTTATTTTTTGAGGCCATTGTAATTCAGAAACTGTGTTCACTTATGTAAGATGCACACATGCACACAAACATATAAATCAAAAAGACAACTTAAAACTCTGAGTGAACCTGCAGTTATTTAAAAATAAATTTAGCTAAAAATACAAGAGCGCTGTGTCTATAAATTCTTGATGATAAAATACAGGTTATAAAGAGAAAATAAATGTATCAAAATGATACGGCGATATATTACTCCCTTTAAGAGTGATGGTGAACATGGTATCTATTTAACTTTATGGGTCATTATATTTTAGATACCTATTTAGTAAACAACTCATAAGTTAATAGTTAAATTAAAGAAAATGATGGAGTTTTACTCAGATTGTGGATTTCTACCATTTAAAAGGCAAAGAGAATTTATTTATAATTTATAGCAAATATTGACACATTGAATTTCTTCCTATTATTTTTATTATACTATCATTTTATTTTTAAAAAATCATTGTTTCCATCTTTCTATTAAACTTTCCACATTTGTTTTAGTTCTTTGTTCTCTCTTCTCTCTCCCTGCTTAGAAGCTTTTTTTTTTTAATTTGCATTATTTTTTGTAGTTCCCCTTAAAAATACAACATGCACCCACAGAACTTTTAGAGCTAATATTCACCACCCTTCTTACCAACAACAGATAAACAAAAAAAGAGGACCAAGGAAAATATACATCAGAAGGCAGAAGTAGAATATGGATTTGAACATTATAAAGTCTTTTATTTTTTTAAGATTTTTTAATTTATTTGTTTGTCAGAGAGAGACACAGTGAGAGAGGGAACACAAGCAGGGGGAGTGGGAGAGGGAGAAGCAGGCTTCCCATGGAGCAGGGAGGCCGATGCGAGGGCTCGATCCCAGGACCATGGAATCCTGACCTGAGCTGAAGGCAGATGCTTAACCGACTGAGCCACCCAGGCGTCCTGAACATTATAAAGTCTGTATCAAGTGTATGGAGAGGCAGGAAGCAGACCAGCTACGTCAGCAGAGTGCATTTAATATGAAGTGAGGATAACTAGCTATAAAGTTGTCAATGAGGTAACTAAAAAGATGAAAACCAAAGATATTACAGAGATATGGATTCTGGAAGCAGCTACCCACCCTAGGGCTGAGGGGGAAAAGCAAGAGGCTGGAAATAGGAAAGCTTGGGAGCCTGGAAGGAAGCAACTGGTTCTTTTACTATCGTAGAAACCACAAACTAGATGTAGCCTCTTCTGCTGGAAGGCCCTGCCTGGACTGCATGACATGAGGTCACAGGAACTACAAGCACACAGGGGAGCTGCAGGGAGCCCACGAGAAAGACCCAGGAAAGAGAAGTCCCCTCTCCCTGCCCCAGCCTTGGCCACCTCCTTCTGGCATCTCCATCCCAGAGTCTAACAGGAAACCAGCTCACAAATCAGATGCGAGGCACAGCATCCCCGCCCCGCCTCCCAGAGCAGCACAAAGAAGGGTGGGTTTGGCCCTGAGAAGAGGCAGTAACTTAATGACTGGAGCAAACTTCAATACAGATTTCTGTATCTGAGTGGCAAAGTTGAATCTGAGCTTTGTTGTTTGGAAGAAAAAAAAAAAAAGAAAGAAGAAAGTAGGGTGATCAGAAATCAGTGCAGTCATTATTTTCGGAAAGCTGTTTTCTGCTTTTCCCTGTTTGTCTTCTTGTGTTTCAGGAAAGCTAAAGTCAGGACATCAGAGTACAAGTAAGAAAATATACGGGCGCCTGGGTGGCTCAGTTGGTTAAGCGACTGCCTTCGGCTCAGGTCATGATCCTGGGGTCCTGGGATCGAGTCCCGCATCGGGCTCCCTGCTCAGCAGGGAGTCTGTTTCTCCCTCTGGCCTTCCTCCCTCTCATGCTCTCTGTCTCTCATTCTCTCTCTCTCAAATAAATAAATAAAATCTTTAAAAAAAAAAAAAAAAGAAAATATTCAAGGCTCCAAGACAATAAGATTAGGTCAAAGGGAGAAAAATAAAAACAAAAGATTATAAGAAACATACAACCACACTGAGTTACAAAATACAAGTTGTGAAGCCCATCTCAACTAGGAAAAGCATGCTGGGCATCTCAGAACAGACACACACAAAAGCAGCTAATCCCCCATCAGTGGAATGACAGAGATGCTGGGGTCCTACTTTCCGGTTCTCAAACTACTTCCAGAACAGTGATTCCTGACTTATGAGCTTGGCTGCTAAAGATGTTGCTACTTTGTAGTCAAGTTCAATAGTGCTTTCTCTGAAAGTGGGGTATTGGAAGCAGTTTTAGTTGTCCAGTATTTGTGACAATTCTCATATCATGTACCTTCCTGAGTGACAGACATTGTCTCTGACTGGAAATGTTGAAAACTCCAGATACTTTTTTTTTTTTTTTTTTGTGACAGGCATGCTGGCTGTAGCTCATAGTGTCTAGTGCCTCAGGGCCCCAGGCCTTGGCGTTCTCATGGGACAAGTTCTGTTGCCTGACTGATTGGTGCATGGTCCTTCCTGGAGAGACTCTGGCTTCTCCCATGTCTCAATGTCTTCTCCCCTTATTCTTGGTCAGCCAACCACTCAACTAGACTGCATTTGTCATCCTCTCTCTCTGCCGACCCCTCCAGGTTTGCACAGTCAGACCTAAGTCGCAGTGAACCACAAGGTGGGTTCGAGGTGAACATTCTGAGGAAGATGGTTCAGACGTCTGAGTTCGCCAATTTCAGAGGCCCCTGCCTGACTGGGTGAAGGGCAGTACATCCTTGTCTTCAAAACTCTCCCATTTTCAGCTGTCCACTGGGGGTCCTGCCTCAGAGTCTCAGCTGGAGGAAGGACTGGTAGGTTCCTAGAGGAGTTCTGCTCTCTTCCAAGCTTGTTATTCTCTTCATTACCTCTCAGACTGTCCCAGGGAGCCCTTCTCCGTCTGCCTCCCAGTGTTCAGCTGTGCCTTGGCAGCAAGACCTCTCACCGGAGGGGAGGTCTCGATGGTAGAGGCCAGAGTAGATTTCACCATCTACATGTCTGTTCAGTTAATAGCCTTGCTGTTTACTACCTGCCATCCTAGGACACGTATCTTTTCTCTGCCTTAAATCTCATACAAGAGGTCAATACATATTTGAAATTAACAAAAATACAATAAATGTCTGCAATGAGAAAAGAAAAGTATGATCTTGTGGCCAACTTCTCCCCAACAGAAGGTAAGCAGTGTGCCTTTGAGGGTCTTGGGCACCCTGACTGTCCTGTGCACCCCACTTCTATCGTCAGCTGAGCACCCTGATTAGGCAGGTCATGAGCATAAAAAAATCAGTTTAGTTTTTAAACAAGGTTATAAAAACAAGGTCTGTAGCATTATTTTATTCATTAGGGTGTTCACTCAGAGTTATTTTGGAAATAATTTTATTTATTGAGGTAAAATTGGCATCTAACATTATATCAGTGGCTGGTAGATCCCACTCTTGTGACAATGACTATTCTCTGGCCTATTCTCTCTCCTAATTTTTCATCTCTGCCAGTAGCCCTATCCAGCCTGCTGCCAACCAGTGAGGGATGATGTGTCTTCCCTTATGGTCTTGATTCAGGAGGTGTGTCTTCCCATTTCTGTGCCACTATGAAGGCTACCCTCCGTCTCCACCCAGGACATTTTCATTTCTTTAAAAATAAAATGATTCTGTTGAAGTTTTAGTTGAACAAATAACTGAAGTTTAGAAACTCCCCACTGATACTTAGATGTGACCTCAAACCTTTTCTTTTACCAGGGAATACTCCCAAGACTCTACTTGTTTACTTATTTTTCATGAGGTTTGGAGTCCTTTGAAAATATTAAGGGAATATGTTTTTGAAAATCTATCAACAAATTCTTTTTTGACTTTAATAGAAAATTTTATTTTATATATTGTCATTATACATTAGTTTTTAATTTTCAAAATTCTGCTATTGCATACAGTTTTCTACTTTTAAGTCTTCCTGGGATATCTTTTTAGCAAACCTAAGCATGAACAAAAATGCAAAAGAACAAAGTGATCTAATTACAAATGCACCACTTACAATGATATGAAAATTGGTTTAAAATATGTTCAAAGTTGTATCGTTAATATCTTACCCTAAAAAATGTGGAAAATCAAAAGCATGATATCGGTAAGATGGAACTCTGAGATCATTTCCAGACCTAAGGAGAAGAAAGAGAAGTCTTATCTTCCTCCTCACCAGTAAGTCATCAGGAGAGTTAGAGTCTCCCAGTTCAGCTGAAGGCCTGCGTTTCCCTGGGTTATCCTGTCCAACAGTAGACATAGTTCTACAATTCAACCAATGGTACACCGAAACTGATGTTTGGTTTCCGCAAACCACACCCTTCACTAAAGAAAGCCTTAGGATACTATCATCATTCATGAGCACAAAAATTCAATTCCATTATTTAAAAATTACCAAAACAACGTCTGCATATTATTTTAATTATTCATCAGGGTGTTCACTCAGAATTCTTTTGGAAATATTCTTTTTCTTTATTGAGGTAGAATTGACACGTAACATTATATTAGTTTCAGGTGTACAACATAATGATTTGATATTTGTATATACAGCTAAATGATCCCACAATAAGTCTAATTACCATCTGTCACCATACAAAGTGTGTTTTTTTTCTTGTGATGAGAACTTTGAGGATTTAGTTCCTTGGTAATTTACGTATACACTACATATTATTGACTATAGTCACCATGCTTTGCATTACATCCTGTGATTTATCTTATAATTGGAAGTTTGTCCTCTTGACCCCCTTAACCTATTTCACTCACCCTCCCTCCCAAAAATTGGCATCCCCAGTCCACATTCCCTGAGAGCACCTCTGTAGCCCCTATGTGCGGTAAACCTGAAGTCTGCCCTCAGGCTGAAGCTCCAGGATAAGTTAATAGGCCTTTTTCACAGCAAGACTAGAAGTGTATTTCAGTTTGCGGTCTGTGTGGGTCTCTGGGGGTGGTAGCCTTCTAAGGACAGTCATTCTGGTTGTTACAGTCTCATGGGACACAGAAACACAATTTATGCCCCCACCCATGGCCACCAGAGCCAGGCTATCAGGGAGACTCCCCAGTTAGTCCCTGTGCCCACTGGCTTTCGTACAGTAGCAGGAGAGCTCAGGGGTGGGGCATGCCTCTGGCTTTAGCCAGATAGCAGGAGGATTACAAGAACTGCGTTTGCATGCCTGAGCTAGCCAGGTAGAACGTCCCAGAGGGCCTTTGCCCCTCTAGCAGCCTCTGTAAGATTAGCAAATGGGTTTCCTTCAGAAATAGTTTAGGCACTTTTCCAACTGCTGCTTTTGTGCTGAGCCCTGGGGTGAGTGAGGTTGCCTACAATCCCTTAAAGGGTGGCATCTCAATCCTCTACAGCCATTTGGGACAGAAGTCTCTCGGTTTTTCAAAGCTAGACATTTTGGGAACTCATCTCTCCAGTGCAAGCTCCAGTGGTTGGGGTGAAAGCCATGGGACACACACCTCTAGCTCCTGAGGGAGTAACTCCTGCTTTGTGAGATCCCTCTCAATTATGGATCTTTCATTGCTAAAAGAGTGGGCTTTTAGCAAGACCATCCCTGTCCCTCCTACAGACTCTTTTATTCTCTCTTGTGGAGCAGTAGTTTTCAGGCCTTTGTTAGAGGGAATTATTCCTCAAGTAGTTGTATATTTGCTGTGTCCATGGGAGTAGGTGAGTTTAGGATCTTTCTATGCTGCCATCTTGGACTACCTCCCAGGAATATTCTTTTAATAATACTTATGATTGTATGGTTTAAATATTCCGGAGGACACAAGATTTCCCCCTCCTTTACTGGGAAAGATTTTTTTCTGAACTATAAATATTACAATCCTAACCCTTATAGATGACTTCTGGTGATATAAGAGACCAAGAGGATAATTTTTCAGAACAGATATTTACCGATATTCCCTAGGAATAAGTAACATTTAAAGAACTATACTTTTATGTTGATTTAAATGAAGTGGCTGAGACTCAAATCAACCATATTGACCTATAAAATGGCCATTTCCTCTGGTTCAGCCTAGCACTGTGCCTGGTCGAAGTATATCATACTACCTGCTTATGGCATCTTATAGTTGCAGTCCTTCAATATGTGTTAACTTCTTTGATCCCTAAAATAGTCTACTTTTTGGTAGGTAAACCATTACTATTCCCTTTTTACAGATGAGAAATCCATTCTTTAGAAAGATAAAATGGCCAGGCCCGGGTCATGTCATGCCAAAGAAAGAGCTGGTGCTTCTGTCCACACTCAGAGCTCCCTGCAGTAACAGGGCCTCCGTGTCTGGGTGTATGGATTTTTAGTGCAAGGATGCTCTTTTCTAATGTACACCAAAATCTGGTCAGATGTAAACAGAAACAAAATCATTTCCTGATGGCAGGACTAATTCATCTTAAAGTAGTCTCATTAATAAGGTTTGAGTTGTTTTGCCAATGGAGGGAAGGCTGTTGAGCTACTGTGTTACATGGTGTGGTCCTCTTGGTTTGTCACAACTTTGTTTCTTAACTTTTTATGGGCATTCTCATTGTGTAAATTACCATATAACATAAGGAGGTAAGAAATGTGGTCAGCAGAATTCTTAAATGGCTCCTCGAGTTTCTGCCCCCTGGTATATATGCTCCATATTCACCTTCCCTTCAGTATGGACAGAACCTATGAATATGTCAGGATAGTCACTCCTATGATTGCCTTATGTTATGTAAGTCTCTTTCTTAGTCTCTTAGATGGAGAAAGATTCTCCTGCTGGCTTTTATGAAGTAATCTGTCAAGTTATGAGAGCAGCTTCAGGAGCTGGGAATGACACTCAGCAGATAGCCAGCAAAAAAAACAAAAAAACAAAAAACAGGGACCTCAGCCCTGCAACCTCAAGGAACTGAATTCTGTGAACAACCAGTGTGCTTGGAGGAGGACGTTGAGCTCCAGATAATACCTTGATGTCAGCCTGCTAAGACCCTGTGGAAAGAACCCACCTAGTCTGTACCTGAGACTATGAGAAAATAGTTTTGTCTTGTTTTAAATCCTGAAGTTTGTTGTATTTTGTTATGCAGCAATAAAACACTAAGATAGGGAGAAAGTGCATCCAATTTATTAATGGCTGGACTAGATGGGGATCAGATTAAGTTACATAAGTATTCATTCTGTGGTCCCAAATTTAAGCATTGCATGTATCTATGTGAAGGGAATGGCCCATAACCCACTATTTTAAACATAAACGTGATATATCAGCATATACTTTTTACTTATTTAGTCTCTCTAAAACAACATAAAAATAAACCTTATATTCTATGATTGGTACATACACATATTTGCTGTTTTAATTATTATAAACCATGTAAAATAATGTTTTTGTTTTATTTTATAATAGAGAAAGTTTGAAGAAATACAGTTTTGTTAGTTTTTTTAAACATAAAATAAATAATTGCTGGGCTATGATATTAGATTTTATTGACATCTGGATGGTCCTCTTTGTGTGTGTTAGCTTCACATTATAGATGAATAAATTAAACCATAAATTTGTTGAAATAATGTACCAAGAACTAGTAACTGGCAATATTCGACAATGAACTTAGCTTTTCTGACTCCTAAGTTCAAGATTGCTTGATCATAGCACACCTATAAAAGTAAAACAAAAGAAAATATAAAATAAGTATAATACAGAAAACTAGAGTTTTTCCCACAATAGCAAAACTAACAACAAGAGAATACTTTGATTAGGAGTGGTGATGTTGGTGAGTGTGGTATATAAACTGGTTTCCTCCCTATGTTAGAGCTTCAGGTGCTTGGGATTAATCTCTTAAAAAAATTCTTCTTGTTCCACTCCTTGTTAATTGTCCAGAATAACATTTTTGACCTTGTTGATGATGATTCAATTTGTAGAAGCCTTGCTTCTTCAGAATTCTTAGCTTTTTGCTTATCCTTTGAGTAGATGTTTTAGATTGTCTCAAAGGTTTTGGAGTCTGTCCTCACTTAAATTAGTGGCTTGTTTTTTTCTTTGCTTCTGGAACTCTAATCTACTTTATACCCTGGATCCTCCCAGAGGGTGCCGAGGCCATCTTAGGTTCAATCATAGGCCTATTCAGTCCAAGTTCTACTGCTCACAAAGAGAGGTAAAAGTTTGAACATTAAACCGATGAGCTATGTCCAGTATTTGTTTGCTTCATATAAAGCATGCAAAATAAATGGCTTTATCGATAGAAGTAACTTGCTTATTTTATAAATGCTTAATTACTGAAATATTTTTTTCAAAAATTAGGTATCTAATTATAATCCCATGGGGTATTGGGAGGTAGACTCTGTAATCAATCAGGTAAGAGATATCCATTACACAGTGTTTAAGAATTTTAAGTTCCATATTATAGAGAAAAATATAGGCGAAGAAAAGAGCAGTATTTTTGCATTTTTTCATAACAAAAACGGATACCAATACAATGAACAAGTATAGCATAAATTCAAATATTTTATTTCATAATGACTTCAATTAATTCTGGGATAATGGGTTTCCATTTGAAGCATCTATATCAAAAATAAAATCAGGTCTTAAAAATTGGAAGGTTTTAAAAAATTTGATTGCTAGTCACTGAAATTCATTTTAGATATAATCTAAACCTACATAACATTATCTAAAATAAAATATAACTGATTATTTTATAATCTGTGAAGAAAATACATTTCAAGGTAATGTGCATAGGATGATAATAATTTATGTAAAAAATTCTGGTGGAGGGGTGCCTGGGTGGCTCAGTTGGTTAAGCCACTGCCTTTGGCTCAGGTCATGATCCCAGGGTCCTGGGATCGAGCCCCACATCAGGCTCCCTGCTGGGCTGGAAGCCTGCTTCTCCCTCTCCCACTTCCCTGCTTGTGTTCCCTCTCATGCTGTCTCTCTCTCTCTCTCTGTCAATTAAATAAATAAATAAAATCTTTTAAAAAAAAAGAGAAAAAAAATTCTGGTGGAAAGACTAAATGTCAATATTGTTTTTCTTTTAGTAGTAGAAAATATGGATTATTTCTCTACTTTTCTATATGTTCATTTTATTCCATAAGGAATATATATTATTTCAGTAACAGATAACTAAGAAATAATATTCAGACATTTAGAAGTTGTTGTAAATAAATATAAAGGAAGAGACTTTAAGAAGTTGCTAATCTGGGGTGTATTCTCCATAAATAGTTCCTGGATTCCAGATCAGTGAGTCTTTGATTTCTTTATTTATTGACTTAAAAAAAAAAAAAAGCAAAAACAAAACAAAACAAAACAAAAACACAAAATGCTCTTACCTCTTCCCTGGTTATTTTGAAATACGATCTTACTTACAGAAAATCAACCTATAATTATCTCCATTATCTTTCTCATGGTATAGCCCAACATCAGCTGTTTCCTTGTCTTGTATAAATCTGGTCTCCCCATACCTACTCTTGTTCACCTCAATTTTTCATCCACATTACGGTGAGAGTTATTTTTACAAACACAGACTGTAAAGAAATAGATTTCTATTAGCCTTAATTGCATACTTACTAAAAGGCTCTTTATCTAGCCCCCTGCATACCTCCTCAATCTCATTATAAACTACTCTCTTCTGTTTCCATAATTCAATCATGCTGGACCTTTTGCTTCAGGGTCTTCACATCATAAATCTTATTTCCCTCTCATTTTGTTCCTTGTTTAATGTCTATTCTTTCAGCTCTCAGTTTTTATGTCACTTCTTCTAGGAACTCTACATAGATCCATACTTAACCCTTAGACGAGGTCAGCTTGCCCTCTTTTAAATTTCAGTAGCACATGTTAGATCCTCATTATCTGTCATTCCCACTTGGCTGTCTACTTAAGGAAGGCAAGGTCCTTAATAGCTTTGTGTTATAGTCTTTCCCCAAAACTTACACAATGCAGGCCCTACAACAGTGCAATCACATTGCCCACACTTGAAAATACGTGTTGAATAAATGATGGATGGGGCTGCTTTGCTCTGATGGGACTGAATCGGCTCCTGTATACCAGCTGTCGCCAGTGTGCCCAGCTACTTTGCAAGCTTGAGGCCTTGTCCCAGTTATGAAAGAACACAGAGTAACGACAGAGAAATAACTTCCCACTCCTCTTTGTCCTCACATGCCTTGAACCATACCTTTTTTATAAGCTGTTGGGTCAGGGTCATTTTGTGTGAGGAACAGAATAGTTTTTCTTATAACCCCAAAGAGATTCTGCTTTCTCTGTATTCATGAGGAGAATAGGGCAAAGTGTGTGTAATTGCTGGCTCTGGTCCTAATCAGAAGCCTAGAGAACTAAAAAACTCATGACATATTTCTTGTCTTCTGTCTGAGAATTTTCATATTGACATCAATCAGTGGTCAGCTGAAAAACTGCAGACTGTGTGGAAAGGAGCTGGGGATGGAAAAAGGAATGCTAGTGCTTCATCCAAAACAAATTTCTCAATTGTTTGACAGTTGTTGAGCAATAAGAAAAGATACAGTCAATTTGGATTTTTTTTTCACTTGTGACCTGAAGTCTTTTGACAATGCACCATGCTAGTCAAGAATGGTGGAAGAGGGGCGCCTGGGTGGCTCAGTCTGTTAAGCGGCTGCCTTTGGCTCAGGTCATGATCGCAGGGTCCTGGGATCGAGCCCCTCACTGGGCTCCCTGCTCAGTGGGGAGCCTGCTTCTCCCTCTCCCTCTGCCTGCCACTCTGCCTGTTTGTGCTCTCTCTCTATCTCTCTGTCAAATAAATAAATAAAATCTTAAAAAAAAAAAAAAAGAATGGTGGAAGAAATATTGTCATGGTTTCTTTAAGGTTTTAGGGTCTAAAGAGCACATACAAAAGACACAAAGGGAAGGTAACAATATTAATAATATCATTAGCATTTATATATAGCTCTGCTTTTACATGCTAATGTAAGCCAACAAGATCAAATACCAAGATGACTTTTAATCAAAGTTCCATAAGACTAATGTTAAACATTTCACACAATGCAAAAGATTTATCTGTAGTTTGAATTTTCCAGGGCTTCTTATTTCTATCTCACTAACTGTGGCCTCAAACATGGTGGAAGTTTGAAGATATAGTCCACCCCCAGAATGCATCAAAATCATCTGCGTTCTGCCATAGGCCTGTTCTGGCAGAAACTCTGAATGATTTACATGGTTACTCTTAGAAAAGAAACTTGTAAACTGTCTAGACAAAGGACTATGAGGAACTTGGAGACTATGAGGTCTTGGAGATTTTTACCCTACTTGCAAACTAACAAGTTAGCCTGCCATGATTTCATAGCTCCTGGCAGAAGACACGAGACTCTTGGGTCAGAGACAAAAAAAATTATGACTCACAGCACAGCAAGCAGCAGGAGGGTCATGTTTGTGTTGATTGCCTTTGCCTCCCAAATCCTATAGAGGTGACACTGAAGGACCCCATCGGATCCCACACACATAGTGGGTTTGTGTCACAGCTGAGGAACCCAAACTCAAGAAATCTGAATATCATATAAGAGACTGCATGTATGGCTGCCCTTTGTACAGAGCTGGACGTTGTCTCTAATTTCCAAGGCTGGGAAAGATAGCCCCGATACTCACAAGGAAGACAGAAAATAAGAGAGCCATGGATAATTGTTAAGTAAATCAAGAGGGGAAGAATAGTACATTTTTCTTTTTGTTCTTCTATCTGTCTTGGCTTGTACATAGAAAACAAAACACTTCAAATGTGTTATTTACAATTAGCACAAATGATTAAGCATTTAGTTATGTCTTGTTTATTTTGTTTATCTTGCCCTCCTTCATCATGGCCCAGAGTAATATTTGCTTAGCATACAGTGAGAACTCACAAATGCTTATTATCTGTATGAATGCTCAGGGGGTGTCAAACAAACATTGCTATGTCTCATCTCTAGAAAAAGCAGCAACTATACAGATGAAAAAGTCACCAACCACTTGATCACCCCTACTCTGACATCAACCACACATTTTCCATAAGGAGTAACACCAGATGTAGTTCAGAGATGTCACCTTGTACAGAAAATTATGATTATTTTCTGTGTTACCCTGATAAAATTAAACAGTGCTGTGCGGCACCACTTTGCTTATGTGTAGGAAGAAAAACAATTCTACTAGAAATTTTCATGTTTGTTGTGTGTATCAGGGCGAAACCTGTGAAAAACACTGCCTTTACCTATGGGAAGCTGATACCTCATAAACATGTGGCCTTCTCCTGCAGAGTGTAAAGATTGGTAAATAAAGAGCTCTCTGATAGAAAAGTGCTCATCCCTGTGAGGTCAATGAGTCCTTTGAAGACACCATGGTTCTATTCAGTGCCCTGGAAGAGTTCATTAACCCAACACAAATAGACCATTTACTTCTACCTAGAGGATCACACTAATTAAATTGCTCTGTTTACCCACCTATGTCCCAATTTTCTATGAAGACATGAATGTCTTGAGTCTCATTCCCTATGTCTTTGTTGAAGGCAAAGATGATTACAGATTCACATTCTCTAATTTATCCTTCTGCTATAGATCTCAAGCTTCCCTGGACTTCTTCAAAACCAATTTTTAGAATATTTGTCACAACAGTGCTATACTTAGTAAGAGCAGCCCAGATGGAAAAATGTTAATGTTTTCTATGTTTATAAATGTCTACAATAGTTATGTATGGGCAAGTTTTATTATTACTTCATTTCCTTCTTTCTAAAATTCAAAAAGATCATTCCTACTGCCTTAGGCTAATTTCTACATCTGTGCTGTGTATTCCATCCTCAGGGATCTTAAATTATAAGCAAGTCATCTCTCTTTTATTTTTTATTTTTTTTTAAAGATTTTATTTATTTATTTGAGAGAGAGAGAATGAGAGACAGAGAGCATGAGAGGGAGGAGGGTCAGAGGGAGAAGCAGACTCCCTGCCGAGCAGGGAGCCTGATGCGGGACTCGATCCTGGGACTCCAGGATCATGACCTGAGCCGAAGGCAGTCGCCCAACCAACTGAGCCACCCAGGCGCCCCATCTCTCTTTTATATATTCAAACTCTTCCTGTGTCTCTGTCTCTCCCTGTCCTATCTCTCTCTCTCTCATTCTCTATCTCTCAATTGGAGCTTTCCCACTGTCTTTTCTATGTGCTCATGTCCCCTTCATAAAATACCAATAATAAATAATCTCTAGGCATCTTATCGCCTTCTGGTAAATTTCTTCTCTATTTTCTCTGTTCAGAGCCAAACTTCTTAAAAGAATTATCTTTGTCATTGTCTCTATATACTCATTCTAATCCAATATGGATTTGTTTATGAACCACTGAAATCATTTTCATTAATGTTCACACGGATGTCCTATTCACAGGATCTGAGATTTCCAGTCATTTTTGTATAAGACTTCTCAGCTTCACTCAACACTTTGACTTATTCTTTTTAATTTTTTTTTTCCAATGGCATTTAGAGCCTCCCATCTCCAGGTTTTACTTCCTACCTTTCTGATGCTCCTTTCTGTCTCCTTTTCAGGGTCAACCTCATCTACCATGGGCATGAAATACTGATCCTGAGGATTTTCTTTTTTTTTATTGTATATTTTCTTTTTTATTGTCTTCAAACATATCTGTGATTTTAATTGCAACATATTTGTAGATGATTTACAGATGTACAGCTCCAGCCCAGATATCCTCTGATTTCTGGACCCGTACATCCAACTGCCTTCTTAACATTTTCTTTTTGAGACTCAAAGTCATCTAAAACTAATAAAATTCTCCAGTTAAAACTAATTTATATTTCTTTGATCTCCCACTCCATGCTCCTCCAAACACACCTCCATCTTATAATCCAAGCCAAAAATCTTGCATCCTCTTTGTTATCTTCCTTCCCTAAATTCATCAGCAAATATGATTGATTTTCCCTCCTCTGTAGTCTGGCCATCTGCAGTACTCCACTCTAGACCACATTTTCAATATCTTCCTCAAAGATGACTGTAGTGGGCTTCCAAGTTGTCTATCTGCATCCACCCTGGTTCCCCTCCAATCCATTATGAAAAGAGTTTTTAACATGTATGAGTGTCCAAAAATAAACAAACAACAAAAATCCATGCTAGTGTTTTAGCCTCCCATTGTCCTTAAAGAAAGCAAATTCCTGAGTGTGGCCAGCCATGTTTTCTCCAGATATTCTAGCTATGTTGGCTCTTTTGATCCTGCACATCATGCATGCTTTTTTCTTCCCCATGGTGCTTTGTGCATGAATCATTGCACAGTGATATATTCTTTCTTGAATTTTTACCTACTTGTTCTAAATCATCCTTCAGCACTCTGGGCAAGTATCTCTTGTTCAGGAAAACCTGCTTCAATTCTTTGACTAGGTCACTTTTCCTATTATGTGTTCTCAGAACATGATTGTACCTCTCTCTTGTAGCTCTTGTCACAGGGGTAATCTTGCATGTTTGTATGATGATTTAATGAATATCTGCCTCCTCTATCAATATAATCAATATAATCTGTATGAAGTTAGAGAGTTAGACCTCTTCTAGAAGTTAGAGAAGTTAGAGTTAGGTCTATTTTTTTCTCATCAGGAATTATCACAATAAGAGGCAATGAAAGGCACTTGGTAAATGATTGATGGCCCGAGAAACTAAAATAAATAAATAAATAAATAAATAAATATAAAAAAAACACAGAAGATTTGGAATAAAAGGCTTATAGAATAGAAGAGAATATAAGGTGATCAATGAGAGAAAGAAAAGAAGGAGGAAGGAGAAAAAGAAAAGAACAATGAAAAGAGAAAAAAACTTGTTTGGTGAAAAAAAATTGTTAAACATTTGGTATGTGTTAAGTATTGTGTTAAGATACATAATAAGTATTGTCCTTGAAACCAATCCAAAGGATGAACTATTTTAATCTGTATTACAGATGAGACAACTGAGGCACAGGGAAGTTCAGGATAACAGGATGTGGAAATGCTATGATTTAAACCTTGATCTGTTTGGATGGAGTGAAATGGATTAAATTAGAATTTTCAATCCCAAGATTATGATTTTGAATTAAACATTTAGAGTAGCATAAAAATGCCTGAGAACTTTTGAGAAGGCATCTCATGTGGTTCCAAGGTATGTACAAAACATAATCCATCATCTTTAACTAGATCAAGTGAAAAAGAATCAGAAAAATAAACAATTAACTACCACATAATTCATTTTTTATTGTCAGAATCATGTTTTTAAATTATAAAATGACCATTCATGTGAGATAGCAACAGCTTTTTATCAGCTTTATTGAGATATAATTGACATATATCATTGTATAAATCTAATGTGTACAACATGATGATTTAATCTATGTATATATTATAAAATTTTTATCACAGTAAGTTTAGTTAACATGCATCATCTCACATTCTTACATTTTTCTTGTGATAAAAACTTTTAAGAGCTACTCTCTTGACAGCTTTCATATATACAATACAGTATTGTTAACTACAACTACCGTGCTATCCATTATATTCCAAACCTATTTATCTTATAATAGGAAGTTTGTACCATTTGACCACCTTCCCCCATTTCCCCCACCTACTACCCTGTGCCTCTGCCAACCTCCAATCAGTTCTCTGTTTCTGTGAGGGTTTTGTTTTTGTTTTTTCAGATTCTACATATATGTGAGCTCATAAAGTATTTGTCTTTGTCTGACATTTTATTTAGCGTAATATCCTCAAAGTCCATCCATGTTGCTGCAGATGGAAGCATTTTCTTCTTTTTTATGGCTGAATAATATTTCCTTGTGTGTGTGTGTGTATGTGTGTTTATTCCTTGAACTCTCTTAGTTTAAACTTAACTATTAATACTTTTATTTATCTATATTTTCTACCTGTTTTGTGTGCAATATATCAATTTATTATCACAATCACCCAATAAAAGAGATAATATCACTACAAATTTGTGGATTTGGAAACTGAAGTGGAGACAGGCTAATCCACCTGCCAGACATCACTCAGTAGGAGTGGAGCATGGAACAGGAACATTAACAAACTTTTTACTAAAAACCATGCAGTTTATTGGAAGTTAGTTGGAGAAGATTTTTTTAGAAGAAAAAAAATTAGCTTTCTTAAATGTTAAGAGGAAAAACCCTAAATCACTGGTTTAATAAGGGAAGGAAAGTATTAAAAATTCAATAAGATCTTATTATTAACAGGTACACATTTATGTGACTTTAGCATTAAAAGAACAGGAATAAAAATAAACTTTGTTTTTTTCCTAATTATTAGCATCCTATTCTAATTTTACTATTCTCAAGGCATTTTCTCAGTATTGTTAATTACTTTTAACAAGAAGCAGGTACTAGTGGTCTGAAAAGGATACACACAAAACAAAAGCTAAGTAAAACTTTCCTCACAATACATTTATTGTTATTAAAAAACAGCTGGAAGTCTAAGAGCTATGATAAGAACATATTATTTCTAAAAAACACATAGTGTCTTCATTAATGAACTATGTCAAAATTTAAAATTTCAATTCAGGTTGAATAACTGCATGTTTTTCACATTTATGACAAGCATGTGTCTCTGGTGTATATGAACTTTTTTTTCCTTATATAAACCAATTCTTAAAAGCCTCATCAGGGTCAGATAAGGTTATTAGTTGCCTTGTTAGTTTGGGAAAACATCTGATTTCCCAATTTTTGGAAATAATTTAGAAATCTAGTTTCTCGGGAGTTAAGAGTATGCCTACTTCTATCCTTAGTGGAAAATATTTTTAATAAATAGAACAAAATCTGTCAGTAATGTCTCAACTCAAGAAATTAACTGGAACACCAAGTCAAGAAAGGAGAAAAAAAGGAAAACAAATACAGACACATGCAATTTCAGAACCTCTACTTTGAAGAAACTCACTTGATGTCGTTAAAACAAATGAGGATATGGTAAATTTCCTCTACTGGTGTGTTCAGAATGATCATATATTAGAAATGATTTTTTAAAACAGATTGAATGAGATTAAAGGAAAAAAGAAGCACTAGCATTTAAATCATGAGAAATGATACTCTTCTTGCTCCTTAATGTATTATCATGACCTTCATATCATCGATCTGAATTGGTGCACTTTATACCATCTATGTTTCTCACAAGTTGATATAATCTACGAGTTTTTCATGAACATGAAATGTCTCTCCTTTATTTAGACCTTATTTAATTTTTCTATCAATGTTGTATAGTCTTGTATTTCTTTTGTTAAATTTATCCTTAGGTATTTTCATCTTTTTATTTCTATTGTGAATGAAATTGTTTTCTTAATTTCATTTGTATATATTCATTACTAGTACATAGAAATATATATATCTTATGTCCTGTGACCTTGCTGAATTCATTTATTAGTTCTAATAGTTGTTATTTTTTGTTGTTGTTGTTTTTTAGGGAGGTTGGGTGGGGGTGAAGGTGTTCTTTGGGATTTTTTGTATACAAGATCATGTCATCTACAAATAAAGACAGTTTTGCTTCTTCCTTCCAATTTGGAATTTATTTTTGTGCCTGCCTCTTCTGGCCACAAACTTCTGCACAAGTTTAAGCAGAAGTGGTGAGAATGAACATTCTTGCTTTGTTCTTAATCTTAGGGAATTCATTTAAAATTTCACGGTTATATGTGATGTTAGTTATAAGCTTTTGTTTGCTTGTTTGCTTCTTTTGTAGATGCCTTTTATCAGGTTAAGGAAATTCTCTTATATTTCTTATCTGTTAAGATTTTTTTATATAAATAGGTATTGGATTTGCTTTTTCTGTGTCTATTGAGATTTTCATGTAATTTTTGCCGTTTATTATATTAATAGAGTATATTATCTTGTTTGGGGTTCTTAAATTAAACCTTGCATTTCTGGTATGAATTCCACTTTGTCAAGGTTTATAATACTTTTTAATTTGTTGCTGGATTCAATTTACTAATATGTCATTGGGAAATTTTGTGTCTATAGTCATGAGAGATATTGTTCCATAATTTGTAATGCGTTCATTTGGCTAAAGTACCAGAGAAGTACTAACCTAATAGAATGAGTTGGGAAGTCTTTCCTCTTCCTCCATTTTTCTAAAAAAATTTTTGATGAATTGTTATTCCTTCTTTAAATATTTGATAACATTTCCCAGCAAAACTGTCTGAGCTTGAGTTTTCTTGATAAGCAGATATTTTTATTACTAATTCAATTTTTTATTTATAATATATCTATTCAGATTTCCTGTTTTGTCTTGAGTCAATTTTAGTAGATTGTGTCTTTCTAGGAATTTGTCATTCTATTCTAACTTGTCTAATTTATCTGTGTAATGTTGCTCTTAGTGATCCCTTATAATCCTTTTAATTTCTTTAAGGTCTATAGGAATGTCCCTTCTTTCATTCCCAATTTTGGTAATTTGTGTGTTATCTTTTTTCTTGATGTTTCTACCTAAGGTATTGTTATTTTTATTGATCTTGTCAAAGAATCAGCTTTTGTGTTCATTAATTTTCTGTATTGTTTCTCTGCTTTTTGTCTCACTGGTTTTTGTTCTAGTCTTTATTATTTCTTCTTCTTGATTTGGGTTTAGTTTGCTCTTCTTTTTCTATTTTTTAAGGTTGAAGTTTCGTGTTCTAGTATAGGTTTTAAAGCTATAAATTTCCCTGTAAGCACTAGGTTAGCTTCATCCCATCAATGGAAGTGGAGGAGCCCCAGCATAAATTTCCAATCTACTCATATGTGGAGAATCTCTGATAGAGGCATTATCTGTTTATTATTTAAATGAGGGATAAAATGTCTATAGTCAAAGACCTTTGGTTAACCTAAAAATAATTTTATATAAAACTGCAATGCAGTAAATATCATTACAAAGAAAAATTCTAGATAAAATAGTTGTGCTGTCAGAATATATCCATAGGAAAGGACTTTGGTGTGGTTAAAAAAATTCTCCTAATTAAAGAGTCAACCACTTTGTTTGATTTCTACTCAGGAAGAAAATGTGCATATATTTGCTATTAGGAGAAAAACTTGAAATGAATGACTATATTCAAATAGGACTCATTGAATTTCCACCTACATCAGGCTCCACGACAGATATTGGATATCAAAGAATATTAAAGAATGCCTACTTGAATAACAATAGAACATCGAATATCATAAGGACACAGTTTTACTTAAAAAAATCAAATTGATACATTTTGCATAATTTTCTCCTATAGAAGGAAGGGAAGATATTAAAGAAGAAAGACAAAAATAAAACCCCTTAGAAAGTAGGATGGGCTGTTTTACTATTTTCTTTAGTGAAGCAAAGAAATGAGTGAACAATCAAAGAACATTGAATTTTTACCCTTCTCCCCAATTACCATCACCAAAATGTGAGCAGATAAAAAAGAATCCTTCTATATTAGGAAGAGTCTAAACCCAGGGGTTTTCAGCTCCCAATAAGAAGACAATAATCACACCTCTCCCTCTACTGTTCCCTTTCCTTTTTTTTTTTTTTTAAGATTTATTTATTTATGAGAGAGAGAGAGAGTATGAGCAGGGGGATGGTCAGAGGGAGAGGGAGAGAGAGAATCTTAAGCAGACTCCCCACTGAGTGTGGAGCCTGACGCAGGACTTGATCTCACAACCCTGAGATCTTGACCTGAGTCAAAATCAAGAGTCAGAAGCTTAACCTACTGAGCAACCAGGCACCCCTCTACTGTTCCCTTTCTTCCCTCTCACCCTCCCTCTTTTGTATTCTCTTTCCCTCTCTCCCTACTACCTCCCTCCTTTCTCTTTCCTTTCTTCCCTCTTCTTCTCCCTTCTCCTCTTGTTTTCCTCCTCTTCCTACTCCTAATTCTTTGTCTCTTTCCCTTTCTCTCTTTCATTCCCTGTTATCTCATGAAAATAGAATGCTAATATCTTGAGATGAATTATCTCAGACTTTAAATAAAGATGGTGGCACAAAACCAGTATCTGAGTTAAAAGATTCAGGACAAGATATTTGTAAAGTTTGGCATTGATTCAGCCAAGAACAAAGGCTGGAAAATATTTCAGTTTTTAAAGTTTCAAATGGTAAATTATGGTTTCTATATCAAATAAAATACAGAATAAGGTTTTATTAACATGAAACAATTAAAGTAAAAAAAAGATATTTTGATGACTCTTAGATGTAAATGTTCTATACAATATTTAAATGTTAGATTTAAATCTGTAAAATTCCTCTTTATTTTATTGTATAATTAAAATTCTCTAAAGTTTCACTAAAAAGATCTATTTTTGGAAAATACATCTTAAAAAAAATACATCTTGACTTGTGCCCTGCTGTATAGGAGGTAGCAGTAATACAGGAAAATGTCACTGCATGTGACAAAAACAGCAAATACTGGACAATAAATTATAAGTAGCAAATAAATGTAAAAAGTACTAATAAATTATAGATGGATGAGAGCTTTTCCATTTGGGATGATGAAAAGTGTTTACAGCCTAAAATCATAAAGTTAATTTTATTTTATTTGTATTCATTGGAAATGATGTTATTTTAAGCTCTTTTATTATCCTCTGTTGTTAGGTGGGGACAGAGATACTCATGCTTTAGCTTATTGGTGTCTCTGAGTAAATATGTAAAATTTAGTAAAATTAATGTATATTTTTAAGCTTACTTATTTTATTTTAGAATTTGTTGAATATCTTGGATAATCAGTCCAACTTGTTTTTATATTTTCCCAAATAAATGTTTCCCAAATTTAATTTTCATTTAGTTTTGAAATCATAGTACAATTTTAAGAAAACTATAACCCATGTGTTTTTGTTCACCAACTCTTAAATTGTTAAAGTACATTATTGTTTTTAATAGATATTTTATGTTCTAAAGAAGTCTGTTGAGCTATTTCAATGACATTTTTATTCTCATTATAAAACACAATGATTCATTTTAGCCAGGGATTACAAAACATTCTGGAAAAAAAGAATATTCTCGGGTCTTGCCTGTTTTCACATCCTCTTTCTTTAATGCATCATCACCATGGGCATAAGACCCTGAGTGCAGCAGTGTAAGGTCAGAAAGAAGAGTTGGACACAAATCAGTGAAGGTGTTTGTGGAATTGCTTCACTTCCAGTTATAAGCAAAGAATACATTCAGGTTTATGGTGAAATCAAGCAGGAGTGGGCATATTTTGTAGGTTTGTTGTATTTCCTCTCTATACGGATTCAAGTGAAATTAATGAGATACAGTTGGTGATGGAACCATGCCAAAACACAAGATATTTATAAAGAGAGAAAGAATGCTAGTAAATTTGTGAGAGTGGTTGGATGAGATGACAAGATCGATGGCTAACACTCTTGCATTCTTTGGGGAAGACACCTTAGCATAGCCCAGTGGCAATACCAGGGCTTCACCCAAACTGAATCTATGAATTGGCATCATACATCTATCTATCCGATCACTCTTCAGCCCAAAGTAGCCACAGCTATAAAGAAGGAATGTGAGTAAAAGGTATCCGGAGGAACTACATTACATGCAGCTGAAGTAAGGAGTTGCTAACGACATCAGAACATGGTTCATCTTAAGATTCCATCTTCACGCATCTTGTCGTTGAAATCTGGAAATCTATGATTAGGAAATCATTTCTTTGGCTAAAGACTTTGTCTTCTAAAACAGTTCAAATCACTCCATGAGAGGAAATGCAATAATCCTTCTCAACCATTGAACATTATTGATCAAGTTTATCAGATTCTTTTGGGGGCTTATGAGTTTTGATGGGGGAAAATGGATTATTCTTTATTTCAGAGCTTTGATAAGACTTGATATATTTGTAACAAATCTTTAAGAATGGAATTTATTTGCCCAAGATCCTATCTACATAGTTTAAAATAGACATAGTAGAAAGAAACTCTCTGCCATGCTTATAACCAATGCCAAAAGCAATCTGTCAAAGGAATTTTGTAGTCAGTTGAGTTATTTATAATCTAATAAAATTCAAACTTAATATATTCTGGCAGAGTTCTGTTGGTGTGAGTTTTCATGAATAAATTTCATGAATTTTTTCCCTCTGTTGAAAGGCAACATGGCAAGGCAGCAGTTAGATATTGACCCATCTCTACTGGGATGGGTTTATAGTACACAAAAAAATGGTAAATTTTCTGCCAAGGTTTTAGAGGCATCAGCAACATACTGGAGGTGAAACCCTAACATATAGAAAGCATGTGTGGCAAATCCCTAATCTATTAGGCTCGTGATAGATGCCTTTTAGTATGAATGCCTGGATTTCTTTTTTTTTTCTTTTTTTTAAATTTGGGATCTTTTTAAACATTGTACTGATATATTTCCTCACTTTATTATTACATCTTCATAAAGGAAGACATAATTAACATCCATTTTTATAGATGTAATAACTGATACTTAGGGTACTATCTGAAAGTGTAATCTCTGAAGGAAGGGCAAGTGTCTGGTTCTTTTCTGTGATATTATAGTTCCTTCCTCCCTTGGGAAACTATTTTTTTGTTTCCTCATGTGAGAACCATGGAGATTCTTCAAGAGACCTTGTAAGAATGCATTTCTATGATTTTCAGAATAAAGTTTCTAAAGTCCATTCTAGGGCCAGGTAAGAGCTCAGACTCAGGATGTGTAAAACTATCCATGAGATCTAACAGCTGAGTAGGCTGATAGATTTCTTTTTGCCCTTCTTTCTTATTTCAATGGAATTGAACCAAAGTTGTAATTCTTGGAGAGTTTCAGAACAGTAAATGCAGTTCAAACCTGGATGCTAGCTGCTCTCTGCATGTTAAAAGGTAATTGAATAGGAGCAAGTACAAGTGCAATTGGATATGTAGGCTAGAGGCACTAAGTTGCAGGCTCCAAGAGGTCACACTGAAATGAATTTTTTAAAAGGACTATAAAATTGCATCTAAGATAGATGGGGAGCAAAAGCAATATTTAAATGAAATTGTTATGGATATAAGTCACTTTCCAGGCATTATAACTATTTCTAACATAAAATATGTTTTCACTTCATATATAAAACATTGTTATTATTCACATTTTATGACATGTTAACATATTAAAACTTAAATGTTTAATGCATATATTAAAATTTTGTGTCATCATTAACCCAGCTGATGAATTTTCTTTGAAAAAATAATGGAAAAGATATATCAAGAGAGATAATTTTTACAATTAGAATAAAAGTATGTGGCTTAAAGTGTGGTAAGATAAAAATGTCTAACTCAAAGTTCCAAATGCCTCTTTTTTTTTTTTTTTACTCATGAGAATCTTACTGCCATTTGTTTTCCTATTAAATGACATTTCAAATACTTTACTATAAACATAAATAATATCTCCTTTCAAGAAGGCAAATGACAAGCTAAATTTGAGATCTAGCTATATTTCTGCACCCTACCCCAAAATAATAGAGGAACAGTTTCTTTACAGATTGTATCTGAAGCATAAACAAAGAGAGACAGTAGGTTACAGAAAACATGTCACTTGAAACTGGCATCTGCCCTTTAATTCAGGAACATCATCCTAAACCCTGTCACTTTGGTTGACATCTGTTACACATCCTGATACGTGAGGTTCTGGAAAAGCTCAATCTGATTTGCAGTTGGTTAGAAAACATATATATGTTTTCTATATATATGTATGTATTTTAAACTGCTTTGATTTATCTATAGATTTGTCTTCATCTTTATTAGCCTTCAAAATGGGGAAAACATTGTTCACATACTGATCCACCCAGATTTAGCACTGGCTGCTGCTGGAGTCACTGAAAGCCCCATACACTCAAGCTATACATCCTCTGTGATGTAGGAAATCTTCACCATTAATTGACTTTTTTGAATTGAAGCATCTCAAGACCTCTGTTAGATGATTACATATTTCCTGAGATGAGTAAACCATGAATATAGTTATGCTCATTACCATTGGTCACATTAAGGGAGAAAAGATCCTTTGCAATAGAAAGAGGAAGAACTATCCCATGAGATAATGACTGGAAGATATCTAGAGCCTTTGCTACTCAAGTGTGGTCCACTAACTGATAGTATCAGTAGCACCTGTTAGAAATGCAAATTATCTAGGGCTGCCTGGGTGGCTCAGTAAGTTAAGCATCTGACTCTTGATTTCAGCTCAGGTCATGATCTCAGGGTCTTGGGATGGAACCCTGTGGCAAGCTCCATGTTCAACGTTGAGGGTGGGGTGGTGGTCTGCTTGAGATTCTTTTTCTTCCTCTCCCTCTGCCCCTCCCACTCATGCTCTCTTTCTCTTGCAAATAAATAAATTAATCTTAAAAAAAAAAAGAAATGCAAATTCTCAGGTCCCCTCCCTCGCCTACTGAATCAGAATGTCTTAAGGGTGGAGCCTGGGAGTCTGTCTTACAGAAAGGTCCTGAGGAGATTCTGATGAGTGCTCCCATTTGTCAAGCACTAGTCTAAACTTGAGAAAAATGAAACTCCTGTCAGCATGAGAAGAGGAGATGAGCAGAGCTGGAACAGTATTTCACATACCACTTATATTTATTTCACATGCTTATTACATGAATTCATGATCTCAGTTATATTTATCCCCCCCTGGAAAAAAATCATGGCAAATATTAAGTGGCCAGTATGAGTGTGTACCTAAGCAGTCCCATATTTGCATATGCTATGATGACGTTAATAAATTAAAAATACTCTTCCCAGAATACTTAAAATAGACTTTAGACAAATATGTAATTTCTAAAGCTTTGGGGTATTCTCTAGAGAAAAATTTTAAAAAATCATTTATTTAGATATTTCTATATGTGAAGTCACTGTTAAATCTTTTAGGATGAATGGTGTACAAAACAAAACAAAATAAAAATAAAAACCAAAAAACTTCTACATGTAGAATAGTTATTTCACACATATGTGAATGACAAAACCCTCACAGAAACATGGAATCAAAGGAATCCTAGGAACCTGTGAAGTTATCAAGAATCTTTTAGTTTGTAGATTATAGTTGTGCTCACTAAAGGCATAAAGCCTTTGAACATACGCTATTGCTAAATACCTACTCATTCATTCAGTTGACCTCTCTAACTCAAATGGAGAATATTGTATGTGCCTCTGCTGAACCTCATCTTTTTAGATTTAGTTCATTGCTCAAGCCTGCTGAGAATTTGTCAGAGCCCAATTTTATCATCAAATGAATTCACTGCTCTACCTTGTTTTGTGACATCTAGAAATTTTGTGCATATGCCTTATTTATGTGAACATTTTTTATGGAATATCCTAGAGGCAAGAAATTTTAGAATTTATAATTTTTTTCAAATTTTAAAAAGAGGAGATAATGCTTATATGATATGTAAGTGTATCTGCTGTGATTCCACAGGAACACCTTGTGTTGTGCAATATGGTGCGCTAGAATTTATAGGGCTTGTGGGGGGAAAATAGGTTTATGGTAGACCACCCAAATTGTGTGAAATTTTGCAGTCAAAACAAGAACAGAAACAACAAAATAACTGTCCTAATAAATACGTAGAGCTGTTCTCTACTGGCATTCACATCTACCACCCCAATTAGATAATCCTTTGCAAAAAGAAGCCATGGAGCTCTTTATCTCTGGTGATATAAATCCTGAAGGGTGTTTAATTTTAATAGCAACCATTTTCATCCCCAAAAGAAAACTGAAATATAAAACCCAACTTTAACTCAAGGGCTGAAGGTCTCAGTCATCTGATCTTGGCTGACCGACCGCTTCACTATTCGTTTCCACTGTTCCCTTCAAAGAAACGTTCTGGAGAGCACACCAGCAGGTTACAATGGCCCTGGGATTTGGTTTCCTATTCCCGTGTTTGCAATTTTCTCTCCGTTGTTTTCTTTACTGTGAATTACACTCCATACTCTTCTCAGGATCCAGTTTTTACTGTCAATGAATTATGCATTTCAAGTCTCATTTCCTTTTGTGACAAGCCCATTTTGGCAACATCTCCTTCTATATTGCTATAGAACTAATTAATAATTATGTATGACAATCTTATCATACTCAACATACAAAGGCCTGGACTGCAATATCATATAGATATTGCACAATATATGTGGATATCATATAGATATTTTATATCATATATATATATATATATATATATATATATATATTCCCATCCTCATCTTTCATCTCCCCATCCTGAGCTAGTTCATGTCATTAAAATGGCAGAAGAGTAATTGATTTAATAATGTATCCATTATTCAGTTTTATTAGTCAGGATTCTCCAGAGAATACATATCCTCTGGAAAGAATATATATCTGGAATACATATTCTTTATATGCATTTGTTGTTTTGATAGCTATTAAATTGCTATTCATAGAAGTCCCATAATGCAGTGTACTGACTACACTGAGAATTTCTGTTTCTCCAGACCCTTCCCAACACGTTACCAAACCTTTTAAACATTGACAAAATGAGAGTTGACAAATGATATCTTACTGCTTTTTTATTATAAATGAGGTAGAATATCCATTAAAATGTTTAACAACCAGGGCACCTGGGGGGTGTAGTCAGTTGAACATCCAACTCTTTGTTTTGGCTCAGGTTTTTTTTTTTTTAATTTTTTTTTAAGATTTTATTTATTCATTTGAGACACAGAGATAGATAGAGAAAGCATGAGCAGGGAGAGAGGCAGAGGGAGAGGGAGAAGCAGGCTCCCTGCTGAGCCAGGAGCCCGATGTGGGGCTCGATTCCAGGACCCTGGGATCATGACCTGAGCTGAAGGCAGATGCTTAACCATCTGAGCCACCCAGGTGCCCCTTGGCTCAGGTTTTGATCTCAGAGTCATGAGTGTGAGCCCCTAGTTGGGCCCTACACTCAGCATGGAGTCTTAAGATTCTCACTGCCTCTCCCTCTGCTCCCCCACTCTAAAATAAATAAATAAATCTTTTAAAAAATGTTTAACAACCTGTATTTTCTTCTATGAAGAAGTTATTCTTATCTTTTATTTATTTTCCATAAACTTAGATATTTTTATGATAAATTAGAGTTAATTCTATAACAAGAGAAAAAAATAGAGTATATCATTGTGTTTTGACTTGCAAAATTTTTACAGAATTAGCTGTTTAATCTGTTTTTGCAATAAGGATTTTTAAAAACTTTTTATGTATGCCAAAAATTTAAATTTCTAATGCTTATTATATGTTATAAAATAATACATATTTTTAAAAGATATATAAAGTATGTATTCTTTGGGTGTCTAGCTTTGTTTGTTCAGCATTATGTTTCTGAGATTCATCCAGGCCATTCTGTGTCACATTAGTTTATTCCTCCTGCATTGCTGTAAAAGCATGCTAATATAACAAAATTGCCTTCATCTGCTCAGGCTGCTATAGCAAAATACCAGGGACTGGGTGGCTTATAAAAACAGAAATTTATTTCCTACAGTTTTGGTGAGTGGAAATCAAAGATCGGGATACAACAAGGTCAAGTGAGGGCCCTATTCCAGGTGGGAAACTTCTTGTATCCTCATATGATGGAAGGGGCTAGGGAACTCTGTGGGATCTCTTTCATAAGAGCACTAATCTCTTTCATGAGGATGAGCTCTTATGACCTCGTCACCTTCCAAAGGCCACACCTTTTAAAACTATCACACTGGGCATTAGGATTCCAACATGTGAATTTGGGGGGCACACAAGCATTCAGACCATGGCAATAGTTTATTTCTCAAATGCTAAAAGACATTTAGGCTGTTAGGATTTTTGACTACTTCAAGAGTGCTGCTAAACGATGCTTGTATATGTCTTTTGGAGGACATGTGTATATATTGCTGTGCACTATATACTTAGGACTGGAATTGCTGGATCATAGCATATGCATATGCTCAACTTTAATAAATGCTATCAATGAATGATCCAATGTGATTGTAAAAATTTTCACTCTCATGAACAGTGTATTATTTGTCATTTTAATGTTAGTCATTCTGTGTGGTGGTGCCTATGTGTGCATATGTGTTGTATTCTTCTGATGACTAAAGAAGTTGATAATCAATTTTTTTGAGCTCCTCTGTTGAATATTAATTTTAAATTTTATTATTTTATTATCTTACTTTTGCTATCTGTGGGTTTAGTATGGGTTCTTTTTTTTCTGCTTGAGAAGAATGATTGGATCATTTATTTTTAACTATTCTTCTTTCTTACAATATGTATTTAAGGTTATAAATTTCCTTCTAAGCATTGTTAGCTACATTCCCCAAGGTTTGATATTTTATTTTCCATTTCATCTAGTTAAGTTGTTTTTTAATTTTTATTCATTTTTTTTAAATCCATGCATTACTTAGAAGTGCATTGTTTAATCTCCAAGCAGTTGGAGGGAATTTCTAGTTTTCTCTTTCTTATTGATTTCTAACTTAATTTCACTGTGGTCAAATAATGTACTTTGAATGTCTCAAAACTTTTGAAATTTGTTGCGGTTTGTTTTATGATCCAATATGTGGTCACTTTTGACAAACATTCCTGTGCACTCAGTTGTCATTGGGTGAAGTGTTCTGATGTCAATTAGATCAGTTGGTTAATTGCATTTGTGAAGGACATACTCTAAGATGGCCTGTAATTATTTTTACCTCTGGGCAATCAAACAGTTATGTAATTCCCTCCCATGGTGTTTGGTGGATCCTGTGACTTGCTTCCAACGAATAGAATATGTTTATGTTATATAAGATCGGACTATTGGTCTTGCTAGGAGACTTTGTCTTGCTGGTTTTAATAAAGCAAGCAGCATGAGGGGGACCTATGTAACAAGAAACTGAGCCTCAAAACAAGCTATAAAATGAGGGTTACATCTAGTCAACAGGTGGCAAGACACCAGGGCTCTTGGTCCAACTGGCTTCAAGAAACAATTGTGCCAAGAAATGTGTGATCTTGAAAGCAGATCCCAGTCAAGCCTTGAGGAGGGACTGTAGCTCTTGGCAATACCTTGCTTACAACTTTCACATGAGATAGAGATCCCAATGAAGCCATGCCAGGACTATTGACCCAGAGAAACTTTGAGGTAATTGAGTAGTTTAAGACTAAATTTGTGCTGATTTTTTTATGCAGGAATGGATAACTATTATAGCAATTTTTATAGCTTCAATATCTGTATTGCACTAGCCATAGAGAAAAGTATGTAAGACTACCCCACTTTTTTGGTTTTCTTGATTTCTCCTCTTAGTTCTATAATTTTTATTTTGCTTTATAAATTTTGAATTTATATTTTTGATTGTACACAAATTTAGAATCTCTATGTCTTCCTGGTGAATTTACTCCTCTGTCATTATACAATATTCTCTTCCTCCCTAATAGTACTTCTTACTTCGAACAACTGTTAAAACTTTTTCTTTCTCTGGTTTTCACCAATCTTCCAATAATAAGCTTAGTTGAGATTCTCTTTTTTTAATATATTTTGCTTCACAGAACATACTGAATTTGTGGGTTGATATCTTTCATCAATTTTGGACTATCTTGGCCATTTTCTCTGTTCAGGTCCTTCTTCTGAACCACTTATTTCTACTTAGGATGCCCTACTCACATGCATGTTATCTGTCATTTCTCACATGCCTCTAATTCTCTTTTATGAATTTTCATAATTTTTTCTTTCCTTTTCAGTTTCAATATTTTCTTTTGGCCTGTCTTCCAGTTCACTACCAGTAGTATCTTTCAATTTATGCAATTGCTTATTAAGACTCACATAATGAAGTCTTAAGTTCATCTCTTCAACACACATTTAGTGAGTAGCTACTTTGTGCCAGCATTGTTTTATGCCCTAAACACGTATCAATTACATATGAACAAAATAAAAAAAAAATAAATAAAATGACAAATATCCTTATGTTCACACAGTTTACATTTTAGTATAGGGTACCAGAAAAAAAAGTCAAACAATCAGTTTATTACATAATCTGTTAGAATGTGAATGTACTATAGAGAAAATTAGTGCAAAGGCTAATAGCTGTAAAGAATACTACAATTTTCGGGGCGCCTGGGTGGCTCAGTTGTTAAGCGTCTGCCTTCGGCTCAGGTCATGATCCCAGGGTCCTGGGATCGAGCCCCGCATCGGGCTCCCTGCTCTGTGGGAAGCCTACTTCTCCCTCTCCCACTCCCCCTGCTTGTGTTCCCTCTCTCGCTGTGTCTCTCTCTGTCAAATAAATAACATCTTAAAAAAAAAAAAAGAATACTACAATTTTCAATAACATGGAAAATGAATGGTACCTTGAAAAAGTGGCATTTGACCCAAGAATTAATAGAATAAAAAACTTAGCCAGGGGTGCCTGGGTGGCATAGTCAGTTAAGCATTGGACTCTTGGTTTCAGCTCAGGTCGTGATCTTAGGATGGTGAGATCAAGCCCCACATCGGGCTCCATGCTCAGCATACAGTCTGCTTGAGTGAGATTCTCTCTCCCTCTCTGTCTGCCCCTCCTGCTCATGCCCGCTCTCTTTCAATCTTTCTCAAATAAATAAATAAATAAAGCTTAAAAAAAAAAAAAAAACTTAGCTATATGGATTTTCGGAGGAACTGTACTCCGGATAGTCTAGACGCTGGAGTATTTTTGGCAAATTCAAGGAATAGCAAGCATGCCATGTTTGTGGAGACAGGTAAGTGATGGGGAGAGTAATCTGAGAGATCAAAGGGAAAAATGGTGAGCAGTGCAGAGAAAGTAGTGGAATCTTAAGGAAAGATTGTAGGATTGTTTATTTTTTGTTTATTTTTTAAGATTTTATTTATTTTTGTGCATGCGGCTGGGGCGGAGAGAGAGTGCAGGAGCATGGGGGAGGGACAGAGGGAGAAGCAGACTCCCCACTGAGCAGGGAGCCTAATGTGGGATTCGATCCCAGGACCCTGGGATCATTACCTGAGCCGAAGATAGACGCTTAACCATCTGAGCCACCCAGACACCCAGGATCCTTTAAATCATTATAAAGATTTTGATTTTGACTTGAATAAGTTGGAAAACCACCAAAGAATTTTATACAGATGAGTTAAATGATCTGACTTACAGGATTATTCTGGTTTGTGTTGTAAATAGTTCTAGCCTAGAAAAAAAATGGAAGCAGAAACACTGATTAGAGGGCTGATTTTAATAATCCACATGTGTGTCATTGTGCTTTGAACAAAGGTGGTACAGAGGTTGTAAGTTATAGTGAGAACTTACTGGAGTTTGGATATACTTTGAAGGCAGAGTCAATGGTATTTAGCTTAATGCTGCCTTATTTAATAATGAGATCATTTATACCTATGTATTTTCTACTGTGTCTGGCTTTGGCTATAACATATATGTTTTATATTAGGGATCATGTCATTTTAAGTAGTTTTATTATTGACAAATAATCTAAGATTTAAAAATTTGTAAAGGATTGGGGTTATTTTTACATGGAAGAGGTAATTTACCTTGCCTTATGATTAAATTGTATTACATCATGGTGAACAGATTAGTATTATCTGTAATAGCCCCATTATTAGTAAATTTAGGATCGTCTTTGTGGTGTAGTATATATATATTTTTTAAACTGGTAGGCTTTTTAAAAGATAGTATCTTTTCTATAAGCAAAAAGTTCAATATTGTACCTATTGAATAAAATTTTAAATTTTATTATTGAAATCCTATTTGTGCATATTTATTCTTAACCCGACTTTTAAAAACCTGGTAATCAGGGCACCTGGGTGGCTCAGTTGGTTAAGTGACTGCCTTCGGCTCAGGTCATGATCCTGGAGTCCCTGGATCGAGTCCCGCATCAGGCTCCCTGCTCGGCGGGGAGTCTGCTTCTCCCTCTGACCCTCCTCCCTCTCATTCTCTCTGTCTCAAATAAATGAATAAAATCTTAAAAAAAATAAAAATAAAAATAAAAAATAAAAAAATAAAAACCTGGTAATCATATTATAAAAATCTCTGACTGTATAATATTTCTGAACTTATTTCAAAATTTTAAAATATATTGCAAGTACACAGATTACCCAAACATTTCAGACTTTTAATATAAGGAATATATAGATCATCCATATTAGCCATATATATTTTTAATATGACTGCAGTTTCTGTTTTGTTTTTTTTTTAATTTTTTATTGTTATGTTAATTTCCATACATTACATCATTAGTTTTAGATGTAGTGTTCCATGATTCATTGTTTGTGCATAACACCCAGTGCTCCATGCAGAACGTGCCCTCCTCAATACCCATCACCAGGCTAACCCATCCTCCCCCCTCCCCTCTAGAACCCTGTTTGTTTTTCAGAGTCCATCGTCTCTCATGGTTCATCTACCCCTCCAATTTGTTTTGTTTTGTTTTTTAAGATTTATTTATTTGAGAGAAAGAGAGGCATCATGGGGGGAGAGGGAAAGAGAGTCTTAAGCACACTCCACACTGAGTGTGGAGCCTGACTTGGGGCTCATGGTGGAGCTTGATCTCATGACCCTGAGATCATGACCTGAGCCAAAACCAAGAGCCGATCACTTAAACAGATGAGCCAGTTGGGTACCCCTCCTATCATTTTTTCTAAAAAATTTCCTTGATTGTCAAAATAAAGATATATATCTATACAGTACCTGATATTTGCTAACAGGAAGAACATCTGGTCTATTGTCTGTCCCTACCCTTTCTAGCTCATTAAAAGCCTCTTCCTCTAGATCTGTATTTGACTATCAGATTGATATACATAATTCCTAAGAAAAATGATAATGTCTTGATAGCAAAATTAATGACAATTTGTGTAATTTCTTTTTGATTTTATTGTTTTGATGAGAAATAGATACACTCAGTTGCCTCCAGAAATAGGAGCTTATTTTAGAGATAGGTATAGCAATGAAGGAGACAGACATCTCCTGGGATTTTAGGAACAACCCTTCAGTGGTATTTCAAAGATGTTGGAATATAGTTCAAGAACTGAAAAGACCCAGTGTGGCAATAAGAATCAGGCTCTTATTTAACTCCTACAAGCATATTTCATTGATATTTATCTTCTCAGTGATTCACCACTTATATGACTATCATCAGCCTCCAATTCTCTTCATCTTCTCACATCTATCAGCTGAAAGTAGATAGATATCCACTGAAGTTCACAGTATTGTTAAAACGTCTATACTACCCAAAGCAATCTGCAGATTTCATGCAATCCATATCAAAATACCAACAGCATTTTTCATGGAACTAGTACAAATAATACTAAAATTTATATGGAACCCATAAAAGATCCTGAATAGTCAAAGCAATCTTGAGAAAAAAGAACAGAGATAGAGGTCTCCAATCACAGTTTTCAAGATATACTACAAAGCTGTGGTAACAAACACTTGGCAAACTTGGATTTCTTTTTCTTAATAGCATCACCTATATAGATTTAGTTCACAAATTTAGTTTAAGTCATCATCTAAACATCTTTCTCATCTCTTCCTATTTCTCTAATTTCAGTGCTATTCCTTTGGTTCAGGTATACCTGATTTCTTTCTTACATTAGCAGAGAGCCCCATTCTTAACACTTGAGTTGGTTTCTTTGTGGTCTATTCCCATTCTCATGGGCACAACATTCTTCAGTGTAACCGGAATTGCTCAAAACATTATGTTCCAGTTCTTTAACATGATCTTAAGAGTTTATTTTTGTGTCTATTTCTTTCCTTAATCCTCAAGAATAAATTGCTCAATTTCCTGAAAGGCATGATGCTCTATCATCTGTTCTTTCTGACTAACACTCTGGAAAATTCATACTCATCATTCAAAACTCAGATTAAATAATATTTTCTGTCACTACCTTCAGACAACTGTAATCATTTTTCCCTCTGTGTTCCTATAACATCTTGCACATATCATACCAAATCTTAAGGGTTTTTTTGTTGTGTTTTGTTTCTCTTTTAAAATGTCTTTTTTTTGCTCTATATTTTGACATTGTTGAGGGCAAGACCTTTGTCTTATTCTTTGTGCCAAGAGCAACTACTATACTACCTGGAACACTGTGGACAAAAGAAGTAAATACTTCTAATGTATAAAAATATAAATGATCTGATGCTTCTGGGTCAGTATAAATCCATCATCACCTCAGAAAAAAATGCCCAGGGTATATCCTTCAAATAATGGGAAACAAATTTATTTTTCTATATAAAGTAAAAATAAAACTGTGTGGAGAATATTAAATATCTTGTTCCACTGAGGTATTTATGAGGTTTTTGAACTGAATTGAAATTCCTCCCTCAATATAAATCCTAGATACAAGTCAAGTGTTTTTAGAGGACTGATACTAGAAAAAGAAACAAAAAGAAAACCAAACATTAGGTTTTAGTCTAAGAATTTGAGTGCTTTTTTAAACCCACCAAATATAATCAGATTTATATTTATTTTTACAGAAATGTTTGCTCAGCTAATGCATTCCTAATCAAATAATGGGTGTTCCATGATGGAAATTTCAAATAAAGTTCTTAAGGCTGTCAAAAAGTAAATACGCTAACTAGAATTATATTTCATTGTTTCCCAGTGGAGCTCATAAATACTTGGAAAGGAATATAGTGTACTTAGAAATAGACCAGATAGACACTCAAATGCAAGCATAGTCAACACTCTCTCCTCCATCCTTCACCCCCAACCGATGATTTCACACATACCTTCTGATGAGATATCTTCATTTTTTTTTAAAGATTTTATTTATTTATTTGAGACAGAGAGAATGAGAGAGACAGAGTGCACATGAGAGGGGGGAGGGTTAGAGGGAGAAGCAGACTCCCCGCCGAGCAGGGGGCCCGATGCGGGACTCGATCCAGGGACTCCAGGATCATGACCTGAGCTGAAGGCAGTCACTTAACCAACTGAGCCACCCAGGCGCCCTCTTCATTTTTTTTAAGTGACAATTATCTCCATACCCTGTTAAATTTAACTTCATTATTTAGTTTATTTTTTACAAACTCCATACCACCTCAAAAAATCTATAATTTCATTAACTAATCTATTTTGTATAAAAATAAAAACATTTTATATTTCCTCATTAATTTTGCTTTTATGGTTATCCACATGAATTTTACCTGCAAGAGTGTGAATAATCGTTGACAAACTTTTATGCTTTGCAATGCAGAATGCACAGGTGAACAGTGTATACTGTTAAATGTAATTTGAAATTATTTTGAAGTTGATTTTGAGTTCTTTTGGTGGAAACTTTCAAATGTCTTTGACATAATGACTTTAGCCCATAGGGGTTTTCCAACTGAACATAAAGCTCTTCCGCTGTAAGTCTCTTGACATAGGGATGATGAAAAACTTACTAATGCAGTACTCTTGAATGTCCAAACAGACACTGCAGAAAACAGTCTATTACCAACGACACATTCATGAAAAACATGAATTTATTTTCAGTTTTGTGGTTCATCAGGCATTCATAATTAAGCAAAGCTTTCTGAGACAGAATTATGAAAGATTTGATTAAAATAGATTTGGAAGCATTGAAAGGGAGTGGCAAGAGTTCAGATTGTCTGTGTTTACTCTTGTTTAAAATATCTCTCAATGGGAAAGATGAGAGCGACTTTTGTAGGGTTGAGAATCTACTTTGTTTGAAAAGAATTTGGTTCACACGTTGTGAGACAATTTGAGAAAAATGAGATTGCTGCCCGCTGAGCTCATGAAGCTTTAGGACAATTGGCCATAGAAGGAAATAGTCAATAGGACATAACTCATCATTACTACCCTAGAATGCTGAAGCATGATTGAGGGTTCATTTTTTCCATATTATCCCAGACAGGAAAGTCAACATAACTCTTAAGAAACCTCCAAGTTTTAAAATCACATCTATGCATCTAACATAGTAAAGAAAAAAAATATCTAAAGACTCTCCTTATACTCATCTTCATTTGCATTTACAAAAACTCCAGAGAAAATACATTTCTTGGAAAAGTCACAAATGACCTGATTCTTGGTTAACTTATTTTTAAAGAGTATTAACAAGGGCAGTTCTAGCACTTACCTTTGGACTGTACTTCTCATGTTCAAGCACTTGGTTTATTTTATTTCATTCCCACAAGAAAGCTGAGTGCCCTTACTCTAGAGAATTTGCAATTTGTCCAAAGCCACATCTCTGGAAACTGGAGGAGGTGAAAAGTGATCTCGGTTCAAAGTCTTTGATATTCTGAGTATAAGAAAGAAGGGGGGGGAAGCTACCTCTCTTATGCAAGAAAAATACAGAAGCTCACAAATTTAAATTGAACAAAAACTAGCAGCACTCTGGAGACTGAATAGTATGAGCAGGTTATAGCACCTTTTACTTGAGGATGGACTGTCCCCATGGCTGGATGACACTGACCCTGGACACTACCATTGCTGCAGTAAACCATGGCTGTTGCTGCTTCATGGGCCTCTGAAACAGGTCCTCAGCTATTGCTCCACTTTTGGTCACAAGTTCAGATTCAGTTGGCCAAGTCATAGCCACATGGTCATGTCATGGCTGCCAAAAGGTGGGGTAGGGAAGATCTGCTGTATATTAGGTTGTAGCCCACTAGCTTCCACTAATAAACTACACAACTGAGAATTCCCCAAAGTAAGAAGCTTCAAACCCAGTCCGTGCAGCCATATGATCTTGGTCACCATCACTTCTTTGCATATTAAAGTATCATTTTCTAAATTGGTTCCTGTTCTCATGCTTTCATCACATCTATCCATTCACAACAGAGTGGCCAGAGCACTCCTTTTAAACTTTTCAGATCATGTTACCTCTGTTCAACTCATCAGTGAGTTCTCATCTTGCTCAGAGTAAAACCTTACATCCAATTTTCAGCTATGTGGGCAGGATTAAGGGAGCAAACAAGGAGAGATAGTGAGGCACTCAGGGCCTAGCAAAATTAGGAAGTTGTCATCAACCCTAGACCTAAATGTGCACATCAGTTCCTCTTGCATCCCAAATCCCATGGCATGATGGGAAGGTGGACCCAAGTGGATAGCGCATGCATAGTGGGTCTGTGTCATTGTTAGAGAACTCCAAGCTTGGGGGACTCCAACCTTAAAAGCAAGCTGCTAATAAACCTGCTCAATCTTTGTCCCTTAATAAAGACATTCTTTCTCTTATGTTGGATTTCAAATCCACCATCCACTTCAGAGGGAGACAACATGTCACCTCCAACAAAAGCTGGAACAAGACAAGCTAGAAGCAATAAACTTATAGAGAATTATTTCCCAACAAGTGCTAGATACATGTCTATATTTTAAATTACTCCTTATATATTTTAGGATGTACAAAATATTTCATAATAACATATCAAAATAACATGAAGTCTTTACATAGTTAGCCTTGGTTACTGTCTATATTCATTAGATGAAGCTTGCTAGTTGTACTGTTTCCTTAATATTTTTTTTTCTGTTTCCTTAATATTTATTTCCTATTAGAAGTGTTTGATCCTGAGAGAAATGTATTAAAATACCTTACTGTTATTTTGGATTTTTAACTTTATTTTTGTATTTCTTTAAATTTTGGCTTCAATAGCAATGCTTTTTTTTTTTTTAAATTAACATATAATGTATTATTTGTTTCAGGGGTACAAGTCTGTGATTCATCAGTCTTACACAGTTCAATAGCAATGCTTTTTGACACATAAAAGTTTTAATTTTTATTTTCTTCTAATGAGCTGTTAAATTTATTATTTGTGATTCTCTCTATCCATAATAATCCTTTTTTTCTGAAAGATTATCTTATAATCATTACAATCTACACCTTATTTCTTCTGTATACATATCTGTTAGGCTCTGGGCTGTAAATAGATAGCCCACTATCACTGAATAATTGAGAAGATTTTAATAAAAAGACTACAGAGTTGTGGACAAAATTTGAGGAAACAAACAGTGTGTTGGTACAGTAAACTGAGAGTGCTGGTGCTTTAGTTCCACCTGTTTTGAAATCTTCCTTTTCTATCCCCAAAGTTACTCGTATTTTGTGGGATTGGTGCAGTACAGTGAGTTCATTCACAGGATCTTGCTTCTCATGAAACTGCCTTTCTAGTCCATTCCATCAAGTGTCCCTTCCTCATCTCTGATTATGTCTTGGGTACAGCTCGTAGCTTCTCCAGCAATTTTCAGGCACTACAACAGACATTTTTAGCCTTAAAATGTGCAGTTGGAATATAATCTGGATTTCAATCTCTCATCCAATTGAAAACTTCTAATACTACGCAAATCTGACCTGTGAATTCTGCTAACTCAAAGAAAGGAAAGGGGAGTGCTCTGTTCTTTTACATTTTCCCTATTTTTTCTGTTCAAATTCTCCTCCACTCATGGAGGTGCTATGAGCTTTTCCAAGATGAGGGAAGTCAGGGAGAAGGCAAAACTTATCTTAATAGTTCATGGTTATAATATGGTATTTGTGCCTTAAGTGTACAAACATTTCAATAATGGTTTTTTGGTGTGTTTTTTTATGGCTGCTGTCAGCTTCTAGAAGCCTCTCTTTATAGTCTTTGTATGTGACTCGTTCCTTCTAATCAGCAATGGCATGTTGAAATATTCATAAACTTCAAATCTCTCTGACCAGCCAGAGAAAACTTTAATTCTAAAGGATTTGCCTGGTTACTGGGATAATCTCCTAACTGAAGGTCAAATGACTTGGCACTTCAATTTTACCTGCAAACTCTCTTTATGGCAGTACCAAGATTTGTGTTTAATTGAATAACCAGGGGATTGGAATTTGGAGAGTTATTTTTAAAATTCTGCTTTTCAAAGGGTGTCTCTGGCCCTCCAGATGCACATCTTTCCAAAATGCACAATTCATTGACTCCCACCCTTTGTCAATTTGGCTAGGCTAGAGTTTCCGGTATTCCAGCAAACACTGATCTAGGAGTCAGTGTAAAGGTATTTTATAGGTATGATTAATATCTACAACTAGTTGACTTTATGTAAAGGAGATTGTCTTTGATAGTCTATGTGGGATGATTCAATCAGTTGAAAGATTTTAAGAACAAAACTGAGAAGAAGAAATTCCACCTGTGTTGGATGGCAGCATCTGTGTTTCCAGCCTATTCTTCCCAATACCCTGCTCTATGGATTTTGTATTTGCCTATCCATGCAGTAAATCTATTTGTTCTATACATATATATGTGTATATGTAATATATTTAAAATGTAATATATATACACATATATAACACTATATATATATGTGTGTGTGTGTATATATATATCCTATATACTTACTATATCTATAGGTAGATATATATAAATGTATATATATCTTCTACTGTTACTCTAGTAGACCCCTGACTGATACAGTCCATAAGGGTCTATTCCCATAACAGTATCAGTTTATCGAAGTCCAAAACCTCATCTAAATATTATTAACTTGAAAGTCCAAAATCTCATCATCTAAATCAGGTGCCAAGGAGGCTCCCAAAGCTGCTTCATCTGTTGACCCAAGAAACTAAAGATGGAGTTATGTGCTCCCAGTACTCCCAATATACAGTGGTGGTTCATGCTTAGCAAAATAGTCATAGATATTCCAGTTCAAAAAGGAGGAAACTGAAAGGTTAAAAGGAGTCACCAGCCTCAAGTAGTTTTGAAATCCAGTCATCAAACTGCTTTAGGTTTCAGTGCCTGGTGTTAATTCTCTGTGGCTCTCATTTTCCCCTCTACATTCATGGGCCATCCTCCAAAACCAATTTCTTGTTCCCATCCTCGCAGTCATCCTTTGCTGCTGAACAGGTTCATTGATCTACTTCCTATCAGAAGAATAGAAATTTAAAATAATTCTTTGCACATAGTACAAATAGATGTTTTATGATCTGTGTCTGATAAATACAATATGGGAAGTCTTTGTGATTGTCCCTGTTGGGTCTTGTTTGTGATGGTTTCCCTTGGGGTGTGTTGTTTCTGTGTCTGATCATTGCCATTGAATAATTATTTTTATTAATAATTTGAGGTCCATGATGATAGTATCTTCTTTCTGAGAAGACTTTAATGGACTTTCCTTGGTACAAACAATCTGGAATGAGCTTAATCAAAATTCAAGCTTCAAGGTTCCATCTACCACTCATGCAAAGGCTTCTTATGATTACTTTAATTTGGGGTCACCTTTTCTTGGGGGTATTGACATTTAGGTCCGCATCTTATTAGTTGGGGTGAGCAAGGTTAAGACTGCCTAACTTGGACAGACTGCTCTACAACTTAGCTTTTTATGCATCCTTCTGGATTGACAATTTCCCTCAAAGCAAAAACAACTTTAAGTGTTGGGTTTTTCTCTCTGGGTCCTCACCTTCTCTTTGAATATTGGCCAAGTAATTTCTCACTGTCAGTAAGATTTCTGAAGCTGTCAAAAATATTTTATAAAAATATTGCATACAGTCTTTTTAGTTGTTTTCAGTGAAAGTGTTACTCAGCCTATCCTTACTCCAAGCTGAAGTTTCTGAAAAAAGCATTTTGAGTAACTATTTCACATGTGAAGAAAGCTTTTGAAGCTCTGGGCATTCTTCTAAATCCAAGTCTAAGTCTAGGAAGGCGTAAGATAACATCCCTACTCCTACCTGGGTTCAAAATGCTTAATACCCGGAGCCCCCGGATGGCTCAGTCCATTAATCCTCTGACTCTTGATTTTGGCTCAGGTCATGATAGGGTCATGAGATCGAGCCCCATGTCGGGCTTGCTCTGAGTGTGGAACCTGCTTGGGATTCTTTCTCTCCCTCTGCCCTCCCCACTTGGGCTCTCCCTCTCTCTCAAATAAATACATACATAAATAAATTAAATAATTAAAATACTTAAAACCCATCTAAGGTCCAGTATGATTCCACTCTCTTCTATTTTCTACTTAGACTTCGTGTTCACTCTTCGTTTCTGTCATATGGCATTTCCCCTCCCTGTTTTTGAGATAAATTAGATATTATTTATTTTCTACTTTCTTCTTCTTCTTTTTTTTTTTTTCCTTTCCTTTTTTGAAAGCCCCATGTGGGGCTTGAAGTCATGACCTCTGTGATCTTGACTGAGCCAGCTGGGTGCCCCTAGTTTGTTCATTTTTAAATATTGCAGATGCAATTTTTATACAAATAAGGATGTTTAGCAATTTTTTTCTTGTTGTTGGTTTTTTTTTCCCCCCCAAGATTTTTCTGCAGCTATATTAGGATAAAAGCTCTCTATATCAACTTCCTCGGTGCAATGTTGGAAGCACTCCTAACACACATACACATACTCTTCACTGTTTAGGCTTCTCTTCCTCAAGCAAAAGCATACCAAGTGCTACATGTCCTTTATAAGATATTTGTGTGGATCTCATTTACTTTTATCTTTGACTAATTTACAGAATTCTGTTTACCCTTTACTACATTTAATGGGGTTTAATGTTACCACACAGGAAAAAAATGTTATCCACTTTCGATAGCAAAATTGGCATTGTTACCTCATAACTTCAAAGAACACTTTTTGGCAACTTTCTAATGTGAGACTATCAGTGATGTTGCCAAGATCTAAACTTAATTGCTATCGTAATTTTTTTTAGTGGAAAAACATATGACTTTCTAAAATAGATGATCACAAAAGCAGAAAATTCTGCTAATCTGTAGAATTTTATACAACAGATTATCTCTAGGTGTCTATCTAGGTATAAGCTTAGCTATCCAAAGAATGAGCAGATAAAATCTCAATTTAATTGCAAGACTAGTCTTAGCTTGGGGAAGAAAAATCCAACCAAAGCCCATCTGGGGATAATTTTTCAGAAAAACTAATAACTCACTTTTTTTCTGGTTTTCCCACAAACCAAGCTCTCTCCTAACTATCTTGAGATAATACTGACAAACTTGGTGTTGACTATAAGAAGGTTGAAGAATTTTAGAGCTTTTAATTACTTAAAGATTCAAGAAAATGGCACCATAATGTCAGAGTAATTTATAGAAAAAGTGATGCTACCTTCCAACCTTAATGCTATAATACTACTGGGTGTTCTAGAATTCGTTTTAATTCTGGTACTACCTGGAGTTAGTGCAGACCTCACAATTTAAAAGCTTCATCTCACAAGACTCTCCCCACTTCAGATACCAGTCTCAAGTGTTGGGTTTCCCGAAGGCACCCAAACTTCTGTTTGAGTTAGATAAAAATTTGTGGGTTCCCACAACCCCTTCTTTAGCTGAGATAATTTGCTGGAGTGACTCACAAACTCACTGAAAACACTATAGTTTTGACTACAGTTTTATTATGACAGATACAGCTCAGGAATAGCCAAATTGAAAAGACACATAAGGCAGGTCTGAAAGGGTCCCAAACAGAGGAGTTTCTGTCCCCATGGAGTTGGGGTGCATCACCCTCCCAGTCATTGATATATTCACAAACCTCACTGCTCAGCGTTTGTATCTGGAATTCCATTACATAGACATGATTAATTAAATCTTTGGCCAAATGATTGAACTCAATCTCCAGCTCCTTCCTCTCCAGGGAAGTCACAGAATAAAACTGAAAGTTCCAATCCTTTAATGAATGTTTGGTCTCTTTGGCATGGCCAACTTCTTCTCTGAAACTATTAGGGTCCCACCATGAATCACCTCATTAGCATTAACTCAGGTATGGTTGAGAGGAGCTTTCTATAAAAAAGCCAAAAAAACAAATCCAAAAACAAACAAACAAAAAGACCACAAAGATTTCTTTTTTTTTTAATTAAAAAAAAAATTTTTAAGATTTTATTTATTTATTTGACAGAGAGAGAGCACAAGCCAGGGGGAGCACCAAGCAGAGGGAGAGGCAGGAGCAGGCTCCCCACCAAGCAGGGAGCCAAATGTGGGGCTCGATTCCAGGACCCTGGGATCATGACCTGAACTGAAGACAGACACTTAACTTACGGAGCCACCCAGGAGCCCCCACAAAGACTTTCTAATCATTCAGAAATTCTGGACATTTTCGAAGCTCTGTGTCAGTAACTAAGGACAAAGACCAGATATATTCTTTATTATGGTACAGATACTTAACAAATTTTGTCATAAACTATACAAACAGTCTATGTTTTGGGAAGAACAATTACAATCAGGGATAGGAAAAAACATAAATTATTCAATCTAAGACAACATGTGAAATGGGTGCATATCAGTGTAGCAAAGTATAAACACGAGTAGAAGAATTATATAAGAGTAATTATTGGGGCGCCTGGGTGGCTCAGTTGGCTAAGCAACTGCCTTTGGCTCAGGTCATGATCCTGGAGTCCTGGGATCGAGTCCCGCATCAGGCTCCCTGCTCAGCAGGGAGTCTGCTTCTCCCTCTGACCCTCCTCCCTCTCATGCTGTCTCTCATTCTCTCTCTCTCAAATAAATAAAATCTTAAAAAAAGAGTAATTATCAAAGAGGAGAAATGATATTATACATATTTCTAATAAGTTCTAGCTCATGAACAAATAAATCCAAGGGATTATTATCCAAATATGTTAACAACATGTCTGACTTGGTAGTAAAAATCTCCTTGGAATTATTCATCTCATCATGAAATCTTAGTTTATATAGCCTTGAAGAAAAAGATTTAATTTTAAGATGAAATGAGTTTAGTTTCTCTGAATTTTTTTTCTGGTAAGAACAGCTGTTCATATATATTTGCCTATTCCCCAAATTCCCCTTGCCAGTGCCCCAGAGAAATCTCCTCTGTAAATTTAATAAGAATTATATTATTGAGAAACTCACCTATTCTCATTTTATTATTTGTAAGTGACAGTCAAGCAGTGTCAGTATGTTGTTATCTGTGATCATACAATTCTACCTGAATAGAAAAGATGACAAGTAATAGTGAGAAAAAGACTGTGTGAGGAGTCAAATGGTCAATGTCATGTTCCTGGACCTGACACTAATTTAATGCGTGATTATTATATGGCAACCATTTAACCTGTATGAACTCTTAATTTATTCATTTGTTGAATAAATACACTTGTTAGATTCAAGATTTAATATTTTGTGGTTCTATTTCTATTGACTTCAAAAGCATCTGACCTATATACATGTATACACACACCAGTGCACAAACTTGCTTTATGCAAATTAGCAGTACTTCAGACTAAAACGAGGAATTGAAAATACAGATCCTTGGGCGCCTGGGTGGCTCAGATGGTTAAGCGTCTGCCTTCGGCTCAGGTCATGATCCCAAGGTCCTGGGATCGAGTCCCACATCGGGCTCCCGGCTCGGCGGGGAGCCTGCTTCTCCCTCTGACCCTCTCCCCTCTCATGCTGTTTCTCTCTCACTCGCTTTCTAAAAAATAAATAAATAAAATCTTTAAAAAAAAAAAAGAAAATACAGATCCTTGTAAGAACATTAAAAAGAGGATATTCTCATTTTCCTTGATTAGCATAAGTATCCTTTAATAAATGTATATTTAAACATAAAACATAACTTTGTTAATGGATCAGATATTATCTCTCATCCCCTTGACTTACTTTTTACTCTAAGCACTACTATGGCAAGCAGCATTTTATCACCCCACCTGAATTGTACTTCTTGCTTTCTGTACCAAGACTCCCCGATGTTGTGGCAGGGAATCACATAGAAAATCACTAAAATCATGCATGCACAAACTGGTTGTGATGGAGAGCTAACAGCCCATGGAGCAATCTTGAGCAATAGAAAAAGGGATCAGGAAGATAACTGTCCCTTCCTGCTATCCCTCAGGAACACAAAGCTGAGGATTATTCTGTGCATTTTCTCAGAGGGACCCAATTGGCTGAGTTTCACTTGCCCTCCACAGTGATCAGATCAATAATGCACACTGTGTTGGATCCCCCTTCCCCATTTCAACCTCCTTGCTTCCATATTTAGTGCCCTGTGACCGCTTTCCAAACAAACCACCTGCATACAAGCTAATGTCTGAGCTCTGTTTTTGCTAAAAACATACCAAGACTAAGAATATTGGTACTAGAAATATCCTAGAAAACAGATCTTAAAGAGGAGATTCTGGTACTGGGCCACTCACTGGCTCTATGGAAATAAGAGTCAGGTGTAAGGTTGTAAGCCATGAGGCATTTAATAGCATTACAACTACTAGAACTCTCACCAGTTGTGGATTAGGATGAGTAGAAGTTGACTACTGACTGGTATTGAACAATTGAAGTCAATTGTAAGTATAGGCCAGTAGTCTATTATCTGTTTTAGAAGACTTGAGCAAAAATAAAATAACAGGTTTTTAGCTGATAATCATCGACTTCAAACATGCTGTGAAAGCCAGAGGCTTCCATGTGTAAAGAGTTACTATCTTCTGAGGCTGCAGGATAGACTGTGCTGTAAACCAGACATTTAAGTATGGGGGTTAGCAAAACTAATAAGGAGAATAAATGTTTCAATGGGGTCCTATGTTAAAGTGCCAGGATAATAGAGAACACATGACACCTAGGCATGAACATTTGGGAGAATGAGCCTGAGGATCTTGGATCCTTATATTGTCTGGAAACCTCCTTGCTAGAGAAGAATGGCATATTTGTCCCTAGAGTCCCTGTAAAGGTCTCCCCTGAGGTAAATGTGTCTCAAGTCCAGATTTACCTCCATTCTTTACCTTTAGTTTAATCACTAGAATCAGGTTTCATTATGGGTCATGTGGAAAAATATAATCATTGTTCTGGTAGGAAATATCAAAACACTAAAACAACTGTAAAATATGGCTACTATGTTCTAGCATTCCAGCATGTACTAGGGAGTGGATCTTGAGGTGAAATGGAGGAATGTGGAATATAAAAATGAGTAAAGAAGAATTTATTGTCATGTAAGCCTGCTCTGAGTTCGCTCTGGCATGACTTTGAGTTTAATTTCCCAGAAAGCACACTGGAAGCTGAGTACACTATAATCCTAGGAGGTCTCCTTGAGACGTGGACACACCAGCTCTAATAATTGGGATGGAGATATTGGAACAGTATTGCCATAGTATTGAGAAAAATTCAAGAAGCTCAGGAGGCAGGTAATGATTTATTTTGCAAGGCAAGAGAACTCACCATCTGACTATGTTCCCTTGGAGGACCTAAAGTACATGCCATCACTAAGAAAAGAATATTGAAAAGATTGGTGGTGGTTGTTCTTTACAGTTTGGAGTTGCCAATAGGAGACACTGCTGTGTGACTGGGCTCCCTAATACCAGAATGGCTCAGAAATGACAAAGGCCATTGGTGATATCTAATACATAGAGTCAAAGTACACATAATGAATAAAATGGGCAGAAAGGCCCAAGGTGGCAACCAGACAGTCTTGATGCTTGATGTGTCATGATGGCTTTTAGTCCATGGTATTCCTAGGTGCAAGATAGATAGACAAATGTGGTACATTTAGATCTTTTTAATCCTCTGCCCCACCCCCCAAAAAACCCAACAGCAACAACAACAACAAAGACAACAAATAAATGAAAGACTGAAATCAGATGGTGTGATGAAAAATTGAAAACCTTTACCCAATATTTCAACCTAAGCTATTTTTAATGCCCAAATCTCATTGGAAAAAAGTAACACTGGACCCTCTTGAAGTAGAACTCTTCAAACCATTCCAAAGGGGCAGGTAGCAGCTGTGCACTGGGGAGGTGGGAAAGCACAGATCTTCCTATGTCTGTTGGAAGCAGAGTGTGAGCTGAAGTGAACCTGAGTTACTGTAATGGTCCTCCGGTTAGAATGGGGCTCACAGAGGCCAGGTGATAAGAAGAGTACTCGCTCAAGTCTGTGTCACTGTGAGTCCACTTGTATATAGCAGTCATTCCCAAACCTTGCTACTCATTGAAATCATCTGGGGTGCTCTCAAAAATCCTGATTCCATCTACCAGCTAGATCTTTCAACTAGCATGAAAGCCAAAGATTAGCATTTGAAAATTTCCCCATGATCATTTCTTTGGTCTCTGAGAATATAGTGGGATAGATATACTGAGAAGCTAGCAGAACCCTCAAAATGGTTCTCTGGATTATAGACATAGGAGCCATGATGATAAAAAGGGCCAAGAAGAAGCCTTTGACATTAATCTTCCCAAGTGATGGTGAGTAAAAATGGCACATACTTTGAATGACCTAGTAAAAGTCATTTGTGCCACAGGGTGAGAAAAACCAGATGAAGTTTCAGAGTCTGCAATATTACGTTTTTTAGGGATTAAATGGTATTATGGATTGGATGTATGTGCCTCCCCAAAATTCATATGTTGAAGCTCTAATGCCCAGTGTGGCCATATTTGGAAAAGAAGTAGCTAAGTTTAAATGAGGTCATAAGAATGGGCCCTGATCTAGTAAGATTAGTGTTTTAATAGGAAGAGATACCAGAGAGCCTACTTCCTCCCCACGCAAGGAGGAGAAAGGCCAGGTGAGGATACAGTGGGAAGGAAGCTGTCTGCAAGCCAGGAAGAGAGTTCTCACCAGAAACCAAATTGGCCAGAATGTGCACCCTGATCATAGACATCTAGCATCCAGAACTGTGAAAAAAAATTCTATCATTTAATCCACAGAGTCTATGGTATTCTGTTATGGCAGCCCCAGCAGACTAATATAAATAGTCTGGAAGTTATGCTAAGAAAACACATTCAGGGTAAAGACCTAATTGTTACTCCTTGAAAGAGGCACAGCGTTTAGTGAGAGAAACTTTGAATCTTTTTCAAGCCTTTTACTGAAGTTTACTATACACATAAAAAAGACACGTCATCAGTGGAAAATGGTTTTTGGTATGTTATTAAGTTCTAGTAGACACTGAGTATCTCACCATGGGTCATCAATTAACTGTGCAATCAGAGCTTCCCACCATGAGTTGGGTATTATCCAATTAACTAAGTCAGGAACCACAGCAATCCTTTGTACACTGGAAATGGTACATTTAGGATCAGGCTGGAATAGCTTCAGAAAGCAAAAGAAAACCACAGGAACTGGTGGTACAGACTCCCAAAGCATCTGTATTTCTAAAATGATGTCTTTTGCTCAATTCAGACTTATTCATTCATTGAAAATATTGACCAAGAAGGACAGATCTCAGGCCAATTTCAAGGATAGGCTAGCTAGATATATGCATCCTTGTCCAAAATGGATTGCTGCAGCCTGCTGTCCCACTTGGGATGGACCTAATGGATGAGGGTGAAAAGAAATGCTCCCAGTGGGCAAAGCTTGCAAGAAATGTGGCTCAGGAGTAGGAGACCTAAATTTCGTCTGGTCCCAGAATTCAGCTAGATAGGGATCAAACCATTCTGAACACCTATGAACTCAACAGGAGATCAAAGAAAAGAATAGCAGCAACTCTCTGAACAGAAAAGCGACCACTTTCTGGGAGGTAAGATGTGCGGAGAAGTGAATCCAAGGGGATATTCGGGAGGATAGACGGTGGGGGAGGGGGCCTCCGTGGGCCGCTTCTGGCAAGTGATAGAGCAGCAGAGCCCAAAATTGGAACTTTTAGAAGTCTGCTCCGCTGAGGGACGTCACTCCGGTGGCTAAGCGGGGGGTGGAACCCACATGGGACAGTGTGGTCTCAGGACCCTCGGGGGCACAGAAAGACCAGGGGTGCCTGAATGCGGCAGAGCTCCCAGGTATCGGAGCAGGGAAGCCGGCTGCAGAGATGGAGCCGAGGAGCAGGCTCTCAGCTCGGGGTTGCCATAAACCATGATCCACGGCACAGTCCGTCCACTGCTCCCCCAGCAGGGACCCAACAAGCGGCAGGGCTGGGGAGACTCACCTTCCTCCCCCAGGAGGAGCGGTGCAGGAGTGCACTGCAGGGATCTGCTGGGTTTGGAGACTCCACACGGGGTCGTGTGCCAGAGATAGAAATGCTCAGTCACAGGCCGGGTGAGCACGGAGTGAGGCCGGAGACCGGGGAGATGGGAGCGACGGACTGCTTTTCTCTGGGGGCACACTGAGGAGCAGGGCCCCGAGTTCTTGGCTCCTCTGGGGTGGAGATTGGGAGGCCGCCATTTTCACTCTCATCCTCCCAAGCTCTACCAAAAGCTTGCAGGGAACAAAAGCTCCTGAGAGCAAACCCGAGCAGATTACTTAGCTTGGCCCCCCAGGAAGGGCAGGGCAATTCCGCCTCCAGCAAAGACATTTGGGAACCACGGCAACAGGCCCCCCTCCCCAGAAGATCAGCAAGAACAGCCAGCCAAGACCAAGTTTACCGATCAATAAGAATGGCAGAACTCCAGCGCTAGGGGACTACTGCACATAGAATTCATGGTTTTTTTTCCCCTGATTCTTTAGTCTTTCAAAGTTAATTTTTTTAATTTTCTTTTTTCGTTTTCTATTTTTTTTTAATTTTTCTTTTTCCCTTTTTCAACAAACATCAATACCTTTTTTAAAAATCATTTTTATTTTTCATTTTTAGAGTCATATTCTGTCCCTTCATAGTAGTTAACCTTATTTTTGGTATATATATAAGTTGTCTCTTCAAAATTTTGGGATACAGTTTCTTCCAACAGACGAAAATATACCCTAAATCTCTAGTGTATGGCTTTGTTCTAGTCTCCTGCCTGAACACATTCTCTCTCTTTTTTTTTTAATTTCTCTTCTTTCTTTTTACAGCCAACTTCTTATCTTATTAATTCCTTTTATAAAATCTCTTATAATTTTCATCTTTAAGTCATATTCCATCCTTTCATCGTATTTACCCTTATTTTTGTACATATATAAGCTTTTCTTTCTTTAAAATTTTGGGAGGCAGTTTCTTCTAAAAGGCCAAAATGCACCCAAAATCTAGTGTGTGGCACTGATCTATGCACCAGCCTGATCATATTTGATCATATTCTTTTTTTCTTTGTATCTTTTTCTTTTCTTTTTTTTTTCTTTCTATGCCTTTCTTTTCCCCCAGGTTCAGGTGTCTCCTGATTTGTTTAGTGCATACTTTTCTGGGGTCATGTTACCTTGTTAGCATTTTGTTCTCTCATTCATCTATTCTCCTCTGGACAAAATGACAAGACGGAAAAAAATCACCTCAAAAAAAAAGAAAAAGAGGCAGTACTGACTGCCAGGGACCTAATCAATACAGACATTAGTAAGATGTCAGAACTAGCGTTCAAAATGATGATTTTAAAGATACTAGCTGGGCTTGAAAAAGGCATGGAAGATATTAAAGTAACCCTCTCGGGAGAAATAAAATAATTAAAATCTAACCAAGTTGAAATCAAAAAGGCTATTAATGAGGTGCAATCAAAAATGGAGGCACTAACTGCTAGGATAAATGAGGCAGAAGAGAGAATTAGTGATATAGAAGACCAAATGATGGAAAAAAAAGAAGCTGAGAAAAAGAGAGATAAACAACTCCTGGATCACGAGGCAGAATTCAAGAGATAAGTGATACCATAAGACAAAACATTAGAATAATTGGGATCCCAGAAGAAGAAGAAAGAGAGAGAGGGGCAGAAGGTATATTGGAGCAAATTATAACAGAGAACTTCCCTAATTTGGGGAAGGAAACAGGCATGAAAATCCAGGAAGCACAGAGAACCCCTCTCAAAATCAATAAAAATAGGTCAACACCCCGACATCTAATAGTAAAACTTACGAGTCTCAGAGACAAAGAGAAAATCCTGAAAGCAGCTCGGGAGAAGAGATATGTAACCTACAATGGTAGAAACATTAGATTGGCAACAGACCTATCCACAGAGACCTGGCAAGCCAGAAAAGACTGGCATGATATCTTCAGAGCACTAAATGAGAAAAATATGCAGCCAAGAATACTCTATCCAGCTAGGCTGTCATTGAAAATAGAAGGAGAGATAAAAAGCTTCCAGGACAAACAAAAACTAAAGGAATTTGCAAACACAAAACCAGCCCTACAAGAAATCTTGAAAGGGGTCCTCTAAGCAAAGAGAGAGCCTAAAAGTAACATAGACCAGAAAGGAACACAGACAATATACAGTAACAGTCAACTTATAGGCAATACAATGGCACTAAATTCCTATCTTTCAATAGTTTCCCTGAATGTAAATGGGCTCAATGCCCCAATCAAAAGACACAGGCTATCAGATTGGATAAAAAAACAAGACCCATCCATATGCTGTCTGCAAGAGACACATTTTAGAACCAAAGGACCCCCAGATTGAAAGTGAGGGGGTGAAAAACCATTTACCATGCTAGTGGGATATCAAAAGAAAGCTGAGGTGGCAATCCTTATATCAGACAAATTAGATTTTAAACCAAAGACTGTGAGAAGAGATGAGGAAGGACACTATATCCTACTTAAAGGGTCTATCCAACAAGAAGATCTAAAATTGTAAATATCTATGTCCCTAACATAGGAGCAGCCAATTATATAAGCCAATTAATAACAAAAGCAAAGAAACACAACAACAACAATACAATAATAGTAGGGGACTTTAAAACCCCCTAATTGAAATGGACAGATCGTCTAAGCAAAAGATCAACAAGGAAATAAAGACTTTAAATGACACACTGGACCAAATGGACTTCACAGATATATTCAGAACATTCCATCCCAAAACAACAGAATACACATTCTTCTCTAGTGCCCATGGAACATTCTCCAGAATCAATCACATCCTAGGTCACAAATCAGGTCTCAACTGGTACCAAAAGATTGGGATCATTCCTTGCCTATTTTCAGACCACAATGCTTTGAAGCTAGAACTCAATCACAAGAGGAAAGTTGGAAAGAACTGATACATGGAGGCTAAAGAGCATCCTACTAGAGAATGACTGGGTCAACCAGGAAATTAAAGAATTAAAAAAAATCATGGAAACCAATGAAAATGAAAACACAACTGTTCAAAATCTTTGGGATGCAGTAAAGGCAGTCCTAAGAGGAAAGTATATAGCAATACAAGCCTTTCTCAAGAAACAAGAAAGGTCTCAAGTACACAACCTAACCCTACACCTAAGGGAGCTAGAGAAAGAACAGCAAATAAAGCCTAAACCCAGCAGGAGAAGAGAAATAATAAAGACCAGAGCAGAAATCAATGAAATAGAAACCAAAAGAACAGTAGAACAGATCAACAAAACTAGGAGCTGTTATTTGAAAGAATTAACAAGGTTGATAAACCCCTGGCCAGACTTATCAAAAAGAAAAGAGAAAGGACCCAAATAAATAAAATCATGAATGGAAGAGTAGAGATCACAACCAACACCAAAGAAATACAAACAATTGTAAGAACATATTATGAGCAACTATATGCCAACAAATTAAATAACCTGGAAGAAATGGATGCATTCCTAGAGATGTATCAACTAGCAAAACTGAACCAGGAAGAAATAGAAAACCTGAACAGACCCAGAGCCAGTAAGGAAATTGAAGCAGTCATCAAAAATCTCCCAAAAAACAAGACCCCAGGGCCAGATGGCTTCCCAGGGGAATTCTACCAAACATTTCAGGAAGAATTAATACCTATTATTCTAAACCTCTTCCGAAAAATATAAATGGAAGGAAAACTTCCAAACTCGTTTTCTGAGGCCACCATTACCTTGATCCCAAATCCAGACAAAGACTCCATCAAAAAGGAGAATTACAGACCAATATCCTTGATGAACATGGACGCAAAAATTCTCAAAATACTAGCCAATAGTATCCAACAGTACATTAAAAGGATTATTCACCACCACCAAGTGGGATTTATTCCTGGGCTGCCAGGTTAGTTCAACATCTGCAAATCAATCAATATGATACAATACATTAATAAAAGAAAGAACAAAAGCATATGATCCTCTCAATAGATGCAGAAAAAGCATTTGACAAAGTACAGCATCCTTTCTTGATCAAAACTCTTCAGAGTATAGGCCTAGAGGGTACATACCTCAATATCATAAAAGCCATCTATGAAAAACCCACAGCGAATATCATTCTCAACGTGGAAAAACTGAGAGCTTCCCCCCTAAGGTCGGGAACACGGCAGGGATGTCCAGTATCACCACTGCTATTCATCATAGTACTAGAAGTCCTAGCCACAACAATCAGACAACAAAAAGAAATAAAAGGCATCCAAATTGGCAAAGAAGAAGTTAAACTCTCACTCTTTGCAGATGATATGATACTTTATGAGGAAAACACAAAAGACTCCACCCCAAAACTGCTAGAACTCATACAGGAATTCAGTAAAGTGGCAGGATATGAAAATCAATGCACAGAAATTAGTGACATTCCTATACACCAACAAGAAGACAGAAGAAAGAGAAATTAAGGAGTCGATCCCATTTACAATTGCACCCAAAACCATAAGATACCTAGGAATAAATCTAACCAAAGAGGCAAAGAATCTGTACTCAGAAAACTATAAAATACTCATGAAAGAAATTGAGGAAGGCACAAAAAAATGGAAAAACGTTCCATGTTCATGGATTGGAAGAAATAATATTGTGAAGATGTTAATGCTACCTAAAGCAATTTACACATTCAATGCAATCCCCATCAAAATACCATCCACTTTTTTCAAAGAAATGGAACAAATAATCCTCAAATTTGCATGGAACCAGAAAAGACCCCGCATAGCCAGAGGAATGTTGAAAAACAAAAGCAAAGCTGGTGGCATCACAATTCTGGACTTCAAGCTTTATTACAAAGCTGTCATAATCAAGGCAGTATGGTACTGGCACAAAAACTGACACAGAGATCAATGGACAGAATACAGAGCCCAGAAATGGCTCCTCAAGTCTATGGTCAACTAATCTTCAACAAAGCAGGAAAGAATGTCCCATGGAAAAAAAGACAGTCTCTTCAATAAATGGTGTTGGGAAAATTGGACAGCCACATGCAAAAGAATGAAACTGGACCATTTCCTTACACCACACACAAAAATAGACTCAAAATTTTGAAAGACCTAAATGTGAGACAGGAATCCCTCAAAATCCTAAAGGAAAACATAGGCAGCAACCTCTTCGACCTCAGCTGTAGTAACTTCTTCCTAGAAATATCGCCAAAGGCAAGGGAAGCAAGGGCAAAAATGAACTATTGGGACTTCATCAAGATAAAAAGCTTTTGCACAGCAAAAGAAGCAGTCAACAAAACTAAAAGACAACTGACAGAATGGAAGAAGATATTTGCAAATGACATATCAGATAAAGGACTAGTATCCAAAATCTATAAAGAACTTCTTAAACTCGATGCCCAAAGAACAAATGATCCAATCAAGAAATGGGCAAAAGACATGAACAGACATTTTTCCAAAGAAGACATCCAAATGGCCAACAGACACATGAAAAAGTGCTCAATATCACTCGGCATCAGGGAAATCCAAATCAAAACCTCAATGAGATACCACCTCACACCAGTAAGAATGGCTAAAATTAACAAGTCAGGAAATGACAGATGTTGGTGGGGATGTGGAGAAAGGGGAACCCTCCTACACTGTTGGTGGGAATGCAAGCTGGTGCAGCCACTCTGGAAAACAGTAAGGAGGTTCTTCAAAAAGTTGAAAATGGATCTAGCATACAACCCAGCAATTGCACTACTGGGTATTTATCCCAAAGTTACAAATGTAGGGATCCAAAGGGGTAGGTGCACCCCAATGTTTATAGCAGCAATGTATAATGGAATATTATGCAGCCATCAAAAAGAATGAAATCTTACCATTTGCAATGACGTGGATGGAATTGGAGGGTATTATGCTGAACGAAATAAGTCAATCAGAGAAAAACGTGTATCATATGACCTCACTGATGAGGAATTTTTTTTTTTTTGAGGAATTCTTAATCTCAGGAAAGAAACTGAGTGTTGCTGGAGTGGTGGGGGTAGGAAGGATGGGGTGGTTGGGTGATAGACATTGGGGAGGGTATGTGCTATGGTGAGTGCTATGATTGTGTAGGACTGTTGAATCACAGACCTGTACCTCTGACACAAGTAATAAATTATTTGTTAAAAAAAAGAAGAAGAAGAAGATAGCAGGAAGGGAAGAATGAACGGGGGGCAATCGGAGGGGGAGACGAACCATGAGAGACTATGGACTCTGAGAAAAAAACTGAGGGTTCTAGAGGGGAAGGGGTGGGGGGATGGGTTAGCCTGGTGATGGGTATTAAAGAGGGCATGTATTGAATGGAGCATTGGGTGTTATACGCAAACAATGAATCATGGAACACTGCATCAAAAACTAATGATGTAATGTATGGTGATTACCATAACATAAGAAAAAAAAAGAAAGAAATATGGCTCCATTTTTCAGTGTGAATGGAGAGAGAAATATATCTGAGGTACATATATATATGAACTCTGAACAACACAATGTCTTGGCTTCAAAGAGTAAGATTCAAAGATTAGAAATAAAGAATTTTAGGGAAGTCATGTGGATAGACCTATAGGACTAGTCCAAAGCTAATTCTGTCTCATTATATTCTCTGAAAAGATTTTAAAATGAGGAGACTCTCAACACAACACAACATATGACGTCAGCTATTGCTATGCTAAAACAAAGGGCTCATGAACCCAAGCAACCATGGAGGCAGGCAGGGGCATTTTACATGCACGAAAAATGGATGCCCTCTTGCCAATCATGTTCTAGCTAGATCCACTGCTGAATGACAAACCTGCTGACAGAGAAGGATGGTAAGCCTTCTAAATGACAGCATTCTTTGGAGAGAAGATGCAGTTACTCGATAGATTATAGTGGAGCTGTACCTCCCTGGGAGGGTAGTGAATTATTCTTACCAGAATTGATAGCATCTCTGGTTATGGGATTGCCCCACTATCAGCAGACTTACAAAATGCCTGATTTCCCAGCATGATATCCCTTGCCACATTATCTTAAATAAAAAGATCCATTCTTATAGAGCGAGGTTACTAGCCATTACACAGCATCTTCTGACCTGACCATATAACACATCACTTGGAAGCAGCCTGTCTAATAGAAAAGCAGAATGGCCAGTTAAAGGCTTAACTGAGATGTCTGTTTAGGAACCAAACTCTGGGATTTGAGTGTTATTCTCCAGGATGGGGTATGTATGTTGAGCTCATAGCTGACACATGGTACAGACTGCTAGATGATGCCCACTAAAACTATATGGGCTGTGGAATCAAAAAGTGAAACAGTGTAGCCTCTCTCACCATTATTTTCAATAAGCTCGGTGGTAGAACCTGATTTCCCATCTCTGGACATGTAGATTTTGCTAGACTAAATGTTCTAATCTCCAGGGGAATTATTTCCACCAGGGCACATCGTATGGCTTTTAATAGACTTAAAGCTCTGACCACCAGCCGGTCCTTCTGGGCTCCTCATACCCCTGGATCAACAGGCAAAGAGAGTTACCAGAATATTAAGGATCACTTACTCTAACTACCATGAAGAGCTAAGGTTGCTGCTACAAAATGCAGAGAGCAAAGAGTGCATCTGGAACCTGAGAAAGTCACAGAGGCAGCTTTGGACCCTCTATGCTCAGTAAATGAAGGTAGACAATTGCAGCAATCATAATAACAAAAAATGAAAAGTAAGCTCTCAGTCCCTGGGGCTTAAAGCCTGGGTCACTCCACCAAGCAAGCCTCCTAAACCAGGTGAACACTGAGTGGAGGTAAGGGAAGTCAGATGGCGCAGAAAGGGCATGATGCAAATAAATTACTATCTCAGGAATGTGACAGCTTGAGGGACTGCAGCTTGCCCTACAAACCCGAAGTCATTTGCAGAGATTGCAATCTGCTACCACATAAGCAGGGAGGGCTTTGACTTAATGAAGGACATGAGAAAATCTGACTTGTGTAAGGGATGGGACCTCTCTTCTGCTCAAGCCGCTGATCTACAAACCAGCTTTGTGCAGGTGTAATCTGGCCACATCTTGCCTCAGCTGTCCTGTGTCCTTCTAGCTCTCTACCTAGGGGCTGCTCTGAAGCCAAGGCTGGGGAATGGTCCGAAAACCCACTCAACATTCACACTTGTGAATCCTGAAGACATGGGCTGGAAATGTCTCATGGTACCTCTTAACAATAGCGGGGTAGGAGGCAGTGAATGAATGTTCCCCACTCAGTCCTCAAGAGACACATTCTGTATAGCTTCTCCGAAGGTTCTGATGAGTTTGATTCCCACTCCCCACCTGCCTCTGGTCCACACAGCATAACCATTTAGATGACATACGCTTTGCTTTAAATATTGGTTTTGTTTTTAATCAGGCACAGTAAGGCCAACAGATCAGGAGATGACTACTACTGAAAAGATAATTTGTTACAGTTCCCATGTCCTTCAGGGCCACACAGGGCAGTCCCAGGGTGGGTCAGGAGGCCAGAGACAGAGAGCAGGGGAAATGGAAGCGAGGGCCTTTATTATGGTGTTTGCAGGAAGGAATTGGAGAGGTGGGTAAGCAGACAAACAGGTTGGCCAGTTTGAATACTTTCAGCAGGTTCCAGGATGTAGGAGCTTCAGGTAGTTGCCTGGAGAGCAAGAACCTGATCAGTGAGGCTGTTGGGGGGATGTGGGTGGTTTGCACGTGAAAAGCATGCTCCCTGGAGACTCATGTATTAGCTCTAGGAATCAACTCACCGTGGGGGTGGAAGTCCTTCCAGGGTCAGCCCAGATATCGAAACCTCAGAAATACAGAAAACAAAACAACATGGGTAATATACCCTTGCTTTTGATTTCCTCCTTCCTTCCCTGCTATACTCTTTTCAGTTTTCACTCTATGCTCTAAAGTCACTTTACAAATAAATTACCTTTATGCAGATTATACTCTTATGCATTGCTTTCATGAAGGGGGTGAGTGGAGAGGGAAAGGGGTGAGTGACAGGGAGTGCAGACAAAAAATGATTCATTCCAACCCACTCATTCCCTTCTAGATTTCACTGAACTGTCTTAGATTTTGACCCTATGCCTATTCAACAGATTCACTCTCCGTGACTATATGGCCTGCATGTTGCATTTCTAAATAAGGATTTGTGAAAATAAAGATGCCATATTAAGAAAAAAGTAGGACTCACCTGGAAGATGGATTAAGAGATTAAAGAATTGTGGGGTTTTTGTTTATTTTTAATTATTTTTTTTAAAAATAAACATTGGCAACTGGAGTTTCTCCTTGATGATGAGTAAAGTTAAATTTAAAAGCCTATATTGTACTTCACAAGGAAAATGGGAGCTGAATCACACATAGAGTTTTATTAAAGAATAAGAAGTGGCATGAAAGGCAATAATCAAGAATGTAATCAAATAAATCCAACATTCTCTCAGACATCCCTGTAAGTTCTATGCTATTTGTCTGCCTCAAGACCTAAAGGAGGGACGCCTGGGTGGTTCAGTGGGTTAAGTGTCTGCCTTCAGCTCAGGTAATGATCCCAGGATCTTGGGATCAAGTCTGACATAGGGCTCCTTGCTCAGTGGGGAGCCTGCTTTTCTCTCTGCCCTGCTGCTCCCCCTGCTCATGCTCTCTCTCTTTCTTTCTCTCTCTGGCAAAGAAAAAAAAAAAGGAATTTCTCAGGTCTTTGAACACTTGTGACCTGGGTGGTCACTTCATTCTTTCTCCTTCCTCAAGATCCTGTGATGGCAATCCCACTACAAGAAGGAAAAAGCAATCCCCATTTTACATTGCCCAATGTTGGGGATCATGAAAGCCTCCTACTCCCCTGGAGCACAGCTTGGTTCTCTGTCTTCTGGGCACATGTCCTTCTGTAGCATTTTCATAAACTGACCTCAACAATGGAAAACAATGAAGGAGTGCCTTTAAGAAGCTCATTACCATCATCAAATCACTACGTTGTACACTTGACACTGATGTGTGATGAACTTTGTGTGTCAACTATATGTCAATTTTTTTTAAAAAGCCCTTTAGATAGCATTTATTTTTTTTAATTACTGAAAATGTTGGAGAATTAAATATAAAGAAATGCTAAATTATTTTGCTGGCTTAAACAAACAGGGGGGAAGAAAAGATCTACACTAAATTAACTACCCTGGATTTCAAAATGGGAAATTCTTTGGCACGAGTCATAAATTTTCCCTTCTCTGAGATTTCCCTGTGTACTTTCTGAAGGGTCTGAATTTGGAAATCCAAATACAGCAGGGACTAAATTATTTAGAAATTACCCTGAATACCAGATTAGTGAGATTATCTAAAAATAACTGAGGTAATGTAATGCAGAAGGTAACTAATGACCTGTAAATGCAGGTTCTTCTACAACTTTCCCTTTAGGGAGTAGTTAATGTTTCTCAAATGGCTTCTGTGGGAACTGGGTGGTTCAAAGGAATTGGTAATAAGAGATGATACAGTGATTTTGCCATTACGTCTTGACTTGAGCAACCTATAAACAAACCATCTTTCCAAACAAATATATTCATAAATGCTTAAGGAATTCATCAAATGCTTATAACAGCCTGGAAACCTGCACTTCTAATCAGACCACAGGCTTCCTTGTCAGAATCCATTTTGCAGAGCAGACAGCATCATTCTTTTGCTTTTCTACAGCAATGGGCTATGCTATCACTCTAGTGTAAAACTTCCATTGCGAACAAAAGTTAATCAGAAGTTCTCTCTTCGTTTGTACCTATTTCAGTTGGCCTTTATATAGGTAATCAAGTAATTTAGGGACTAACACAGGGAACGGAAGACAAGAGGATAAGGAAGCATTTACTATCAGGTGCAATGATATAAGCACCAGAGGAGAGAAAAATGGAGCTGAAAAGGAATTTATAATTATGTAGAGCCAAGTTCTTGATTTCATAGATGTGTGCAAAATGAAACGAGAGGGGTTAAACTGACTTGCTGTAGGTGAAGCTCTTAAGAGACACCACAGACTCAGGTCTTGCCCCCTTGCCTGCTGAAGGCTCTTTCCTCTGCCACACCCTGCCTCCCCTCCAAAGGCATTAGGAAACAGGCCATAGGATCTTGCTGCAAATTACCGAGACCTGGACCACAATAATAGCAGGCAGACTAACCATTGCAAACCAGGTGGTAACCCAAGGTTTCTTTAAAAATGGGTCACAGGCGTCTGGGTGGCTCGGTTGGTTAAGTGACTGCCTTCGGCTCAGATCATGATCCTGGAGTCCCGGGATCGGGTCCCACATCAGGCTCCCTGTTCAGCAGGGAGTCTGCTTCTCCCTCTGACCCTCCTCCCTCTCATGCTCTCTGTCTCTCATTCTCTCTCTCGCAAATAAATAAAATCTTAAAAAAAAAATTTTTTTTAAATAAAATAAAAACGGGTCAAGGTGGCCCCATTGTTTATACCCATCACTACATGACACTAGTTAAGAAGTGAAAAATTACAGTCAAGTAACATCACCCTCTTAATACTTTTTATTTTATCCGGCACCATACGGAAAAGAAAATTAAGGAAATGGGAAAATGGCAATTCTAGCTAACCATTTGATCACACTTGCTAAGCAAACTAGCTTCTCTGACGTTTTATAATGGCAGGAGTTTTAAGAGACATATCTGAAAGTATCATCAGACGGGTGAGTCGTATCTGTGAAGACAAACCAAAGGGTAATGTCAATGTGTATGAGTAGGAGAGGAAGATATCACTCTTCCAAAGAAATAGTCCTGAAATTATTCACAGTCCTTTGTAGTAGAAAGGATGCAGTCTTGAATGGAGCACTGGGCAAACAATGAATCATGGAACACTACATCAAAAACTAATCATGTAATGTATGGTGATTAACATAACATAATAAAATTTAAAAAAAAGAAAAGAAAAGAAAGGATGCAGCCTTTGGAATCATATGGGCCTGGAGCTGCTATCCTTCCAGCTATGTACCTCATGTCTTTTGACATTAGCAAACTCAGGTATAATATGAAACTAATAATACCAATCTACTCGATGTCAGGATTAAATGGGAAAATATATTTAAAGTCGGTGACATGAAATAAATGCTCAATAAATGCCAATGGTTACCATTTTCACATGTTAGCAAGAAAAAATCAAAGATACATTTAAAATTATGTAATGTATCCCTATGAATCTATTACTCAGTTTTAATAGTAAAAAACTTATGGACAATCTTGTCTCATCTAAACCTGCATCCACTTCCACTCTTGTATTATTTGGAAGCAAATCCCAGGCATCATTTTTCATCTCCAAATAGTTCAATATGTATATACAAAAGATAAGGATTCTTTTATAATATAACCCTAAACCATTATCACACCCCCAAAGTGGTAACTATTCTTATTACCAAGTATCTAGTTGGTATTCAAATTTCAAACAGTCTTGTGAATATTATGTGGGGGTTTTCCCCAGGGTAATTGAATCAGGATCTAATAAGATTGGTTGATATGTAATCACTGTGATGATGCTGATAAAGGTTGCTGGCATTGAGTGGTATACGTTGGGGATGCAAATAATCTCCATAAGTAATATAAACCTATTGCTACAGGAGTTTAAACAAAGTACGAGAATATAACACATGGCTCCTAGATTAAGCCAAATCTCTCCTTTCTCTTCCATTCATTTCAAAGGGATGATTAACTCAGTTGTCCTGGCAAAAGTTCCCATCGTTGACCTGTGCCAGACTCACTTTGCTCTTTTGCTTTGTTTGCTGTGTGAACAGGCACTTTAGGGTCACCAAGGAGAGAGGAGTGCTGAGTGAGGAGATCTAAGTACAGGAGAGGTATAAGTCAGGGGTTTGGTGGCACTGGCATTTTGAAGGAGCCTGCTGGTTTGTTTTGGTGCTCAGATTTTGAGGGTGTATATATGGTAGCAACACGTAGTCTCCTCCTATAATTGTATTCAGCAACAAATGAGTTCCCACTAATAGTGTTCCATAAAGTCTAGTTTTCTCTAGAGGTCTACTTATTCAAAAAGACAGCTAAACAAGGAAATGGCCCATTTCCTGCTCTTGGGTATGGGGAGCAGAATACTACAATGGACTAGTAGCTGCAAAGTAAATCAGAGGGCACACAATAAAGCTGGTAGAAGCAACCTCTTTTCTGCTTTTCTCTTTCCCTCCTCACCCTCCAAATAAAGGTGACCTACTTATGAATAAGAATGTAAGGATATATATCCTTGTTTTCAACTGGAGATGAGGTGACAGATAAGGAGAGAAGAGAGAGGACATACCTCCAGCTGTAGCAGCTTCCTAAAATCGATTGTGTCTAGGGTGATGTGGTTGAAAGACCCAAGAAATCTGTCAAAGATTGAACCAAAGAAATGGATGGACAGAAAAACGAAATGCAAGACATGCCTTTGTTACTTGTACATGTTTCTGTAAGTCATTAATTTGAACTTGTCTTACAAATAGGATGCTTAAATATTTGTCATATATCATGGATTGAAACTTCAGTCCCTTTTGAATAATAACAAGTAGTAGATGTGTTTAAATAAACTAAACCACCATGCAAGTATGTTCCAGTTTCACTGAAGTTGATCCAGACCCAGTTGAATTAGGCTATAAATAAGGCATTATTTAGGTCACGCAATTGTTCAAACAAAGCCTGAAAAGGGTGGTTGCTCTCTTAAATATTGTGGTAACTGCCATAAATTATACACTTTTGAAAGGGAGGTGGATCAACTTTAGACACAAATTTATTACCATACAATAATTAAATCGTGGGCTTAAATACTTTCTTTTTAAAAAATAAGAGGAGTATCAAATCTGAGGAAAGTCATATTAGAACAAAGATTTTCTTTTTATTTAGCCTATAGAGCAGTTTCTGGTGTATGATGCTCAGTAAACATTTGGGCACAAACATATAAATTAACAAAGCCATGATTTGTCCTGACAGAGATGGAGTTCCACCCAGTGATTTCCTGGTACACGGCACAAACAGCCATCTGATTTGGCAAGACAGAACTGAGAAGTCATCCGTAAAGGCTCTTCTTTCTTTCTCTCTCTCTCTCTCCATCTCCCATTCATCACCAGGTTCTGTGGCGGGGGCATCCTGCATGTTTCTCAGTTATGCTCTCCTCCTTTCCACGGTTCATCTTGTCCAAGCTGTCAGTCTCACCACACTGCTCTGCTAGCTTAGCCGTGTAGATTCTCTACACTTGTGCAGAGAGAGCTCTTGAAAATGCGTCTCTAAATGTATTCTATCACTCATCCACCCACTCACTTAACATCTCTTCCTTTCCTTTAAACCTCTTAAAGGCTTCCTATTAGTTTTTTCAGTCTTAAGATAAAGACCTAAATACCTCAAATGACCCACAAAACCTTTCCTGTCTTCAGCCAAGCCTTTGCCTTGCTACCTCTTCCCTGCGCAGAGCACCACACTGATTTTCCTGCTGATCCTCCAACTAAACACAATTTCTCCACCACCAGGCCTTTGAATATACTGCTGCTTTAGCTATGACTACGTCCCCTCCCATTTTTGTCAGTTCATACTCCAGATCTCAGCTGAACCCTTACTTTTTCAGGGATGCCTTCTCTAATCTCCCAGAAGAGATGAATCCCTACTGTATATAAGCTCTGGCGATACCAACTAACTTATCATCATACCATTTGTAACCATTATATTTATCTGCATAGTGATTTAATTAATGACTGACCCCATCAAGAGATTCTCACTGCAGGGAAGGTAGAACGTACATCTGTTTTTTGTTTTGTTTTGTTTTGTTTTTTTTATCTTTATATCACAACACCTAAAAAAGTAACTGATATATAATTAAGTGCTTAGGTGGATGCATGTCTTCCTATAGTGAACATAAATGAACAAATAACTAGTACCTTTAGGATGTTGATGGGAATATTATAGATACAGCAAAGTCTCTAATATTTATTAAGGGTGGTTCCATGATTTATCAGAAGCAAACATATACAAAACAATTCAATCAGCTATGATTTATATAGAACCTCTATTTGTGCTCAGTACTCTGACAAACTTTTTTTTTCATTTTTTAATTTGATGTATGATTTCGATAGAGCAAAATCCACTCTTTGCTGTGTGCAGTTCAAGGAGTTTTGGCAAACACACATAACCATGTAATCACCAGCTCCATGATGATATAGATTAGCTCCATCACCTCTAGAATACCATCCCCACCCATTCCTGGTCATTTTTAGCCCCCTCAGACCAACAGCCTATGTTCCCCACTGATTTGTTTCCTCTCCCTTTAACGTTCCTTTTCCCAAAATATCAGATAAGGCATACAGTATATAGTCTTTTAAATCTGCTTTCTTTCACTTAAAATAATGCATTTTAGCTTCATCTATTTCGTTGCATCTGTCAAGAATTCATTCTTTTTATTGCTCAGGTTTATTTAATTGTATGATATAGTACAGTTTATCCATTCCTAAATTGAGTGACATAGTGACTATTTCTACTTTGTGGGAATTATGAATTAAGTTAACGATATGCTTTTTGTGTGAACATGGGTTATCATTTCACTTGGATAAATACCTAAAAGTGTGATTGCCAGGTCTTTCGAGAAGTATATGGTAAGTTTACTAGAAAATGCCACAGCAATTTCTGAAGTGTCTGAAACACTTTTTTTTCTTATTCTAACCAGAAATGTGTAAGAGTTTCAGTTGCTCCACATCCTTGGCAACACTTGGTGTTACCTATCTTTTAATTTTAACTGTTCTAGTGGGTGCTAGTGGTATCTTATCATGGCTTTAATTTGAATTCCTATAATAACAAATGGCAATAAACATCTTTTTATGTGCTTATTTACTGTTTATATATCTCTGGTGAAGTGACTGATCAAGACTTTTGTCCATTTTTCTATGGTTTTTTTTTTTTTATTGAGTTGCCAGAGTTTTTTACATAGTCTAAATAAAAGTTCTTTCTCAGATATGTGATTTGCAAACATTTCCTCTCACTACATGCTTGTTTTCTCATTATATTTACAGTATTTTTAAGAGCAGAAATTTTTAATTTTGATGCAACAACTTGTCAAACTTTTAACAGATCATGTTTGTGGTGTCATATCTAAGATATATTTGGATAAGCGAAGGGTCACGCAGATATTCTCTAATGTTTTTTTCTACAAGATCTATAGTTGTACATTTTATAATTAGGTCTTATTTCCAATCTTTATTTGTATAAGTTTTGAGATATGTGTTCTAAGTCTCTCTTTTTTTGCATATGTATATAAAAAATTTCCAGCACCACCTGCTGCAAAGAATGTTCTTTTTCCATTAAATTGTTTTTGCAACATTCTTGAAAACCAATCAACTATGTATGCTAGTCATAGGTTTTTCATTGATTCCTTTTTATCAGATTAGAAGGTTCCTTCTATTCCTATTTTGCTGGGACATTTCATCAATGATGAACATTAAGTACAGTCTATTTAACCTAAATTGTGGAATTCATGGACATAGAGTGTTCTAGTATCTCCTTATTAGTTATTCCATTACTGTATAGTCTGTAATAAAATTCATTTTTTATTCCTAATATTTGTGGGTTTTGTCTTATATATTTTTTTGTTGGCAATTCTAACTCTAGGTTTAGCATTTTTATTAAACTTTTCATGGAACAAACTTTTAATATTATTTTTTTCTTGCTTTTCTGCTTTCAGTTTGATTGATTTCTATGCCAATCTTCATTTTATTTTTCCTTCTATTTCTATTGGGTTTTAAAGACATTGTATGTTAATTAAAAATAAAAAATTAAAAAATTAATTAAAAAATAAATACTCCCCACTTTCAAGTTTGTTAAGGTAATGCCTACATCTGTGATTTGAATTTTTTTTATTTTCTAATATAAACCCTTTATGTTATATATTTTCTTATAAGCACTGCTTTAATTGCCTCCCGTGTGCACTGTGTTTTCTTCACATTCAATTCATTTTATTTAATCTTCACTGTGATATTTAATTTGATCTACAGTTTTAAAAACATTTTTTAAAATTTCCAAATATTTGGGAATTTCCCCAAATAACTTCCTGTTGTGCATTTCTATTTCAATTATATTCTGATAAGAAAATACCTTTTGTATGAGTTAAGTTCCTTAAAAAAAAAAAAAAGTCTTGATTAGGCCAAGAATACGGTCTATCTTGATTAATAGTCCAAGTGTACTCGGAAAAAAATTTAAAAAGTATATTCCACTCCTGTTAGATTGAATGCCTTATAAATGATGATTAGTTTACTGGTAGTCATTGTTTGGGTCTTCTACTTACTAACTTTATATCTACTTATTTTAATGATTACTAAAGGATGAATGTTGGAAGCTGCAAATATTATTGTGTATTTGATTATTACTTCTTTTGAGTCTATGAATTGTTTAAACTGTTTTGAAGCTGTGTTGTTAAATGTATATATAGTTATGATATTCATATTTTCTTGCTATTTGACATTTTCATCCTTATATTGTCCCTTCTTCTTCTGAGACCTACTTTATTTGATCTTAATATTAATATCAATTCAACACTATTCATTCACATTTACATGGTTTTATACTTTTCTTTTGCTTTTTACTTTTGTACATCTATATCTCACATATATGTATAATTTTACATATATATGTAGATACATATATAAGTTGGTTTTCTTTTGGACAGCATACACTCACTGCTTTTTTTTTTCTTTATTTAACATGACAATCTCTGTCCTTAATTGGTTATTTAGGCCATTTACATTTAAGGTAATTATTGAGATCATTGGAATAAAAAATATACTCTTGTTAGATATTTTCTGTTTGTTCCTTTGCATCTTTTTTTTTTCTTCTGCTCCTTTTTAATTACTTAATTATTTTTAATTCATTTTATCTTCAATGTTGACTTATGTATTTTAAATCTTTGAAATGTTTTTAGTAGTTTAAGCAGGGTTTGTAATATACATCTTTAATTAATCACAATCTACCTTAAAATAATATCACTTCATTTATAGTGTATGAGCCTTACAATAAAAGATTGTTTCCTACCCTTAGTGTCATTTTTAACATTCATTTCACTTCTACATATGCAATAAAGCCAAAGTGCATCAGTACTATATTTGTTTGAGAAGTCAATTATCATTTATAGCAACTAAAATTAAGAAAAAATAAACTTTATATTTATCTTCATTTGTATCCTTTCCATGTCTTTTTAATGCTTTGTGTAGATTCATGTTTTTGCTTGCTGTCATATTCGTTCTGCCTGAAGAACTTCCTTTAACATTTCTTCAAAGTAGGCCCAGGGGTAATGTTATTTCTGTTTATTTTTCACTAATTGTTCTTTCACTAATTTTTGAAGATACTTGCCATTGTCTCTTCAAATATTAATTACTCTGCTATATTATTATTTGCATCTCCCTCAGGGATTCCACACAGACATATATTGGATGATTTGATATTGTCCCACATCTCATAGATGCTCTATTTTGTTTTGTTTTCAGTTTTTGTATGTGTTTTAGTTTGTGTCATTTTTTTTAAATTTTTAAATTTTTTTTTATTAATATATAATGTATATTTATTTCAGGGGTACAGGTCTGTGATTCATTAGTCTTACACAATTCACAGTGCCCACCATAGCACATACCCTTCCCAGTGTCCATCATCAAGCCACACCATCCCTGCCACTGCCCTGCACTCCAGCAACCTTCAGTTTGTTTCCTGAGATTAAGAGTCTCTTATGGTTTTTCTTCCTCTCTGGTTTCGTCTTGTTTCATTTTTCCCTCCCTTCTCCTATGATCCTCTGCCTTGTTTCTCAAATTCCTCAGATCAGTGAGATATATGATAATTGTCTTTCTCTGATTGACTTATTTCGTTTAGCATAATACCCTCTAGTTCCATGCACATCATTGTAAATGGCAAGATTTCTTTTTTTTTTTTGATGGCTGCATAATATTCCATTGTATAAATATACAACTTATTCTTTATCCATTCATCTATTGATGGACATCTAGGCTCTTCCACAGTTTGGCTACTGTGGACATTGCTGCTATAAACATTGGGGTGCATGTGCCCCTTCAGATCACAACATTTGTATCTTTGGGGTAAATACCCAGTAGTGCAATTGCTGGGTTGTATGGTAGATCTATTTTCATCTTTTTGAGGAACCTCCATACCATTTTCCAGACTGGCTGCACCAGCTTGCATTCCCACCAACAGTGTAGGAGGGTTTCCCTTTCTCTTCATCATTGCCAACATCTGTCATTTCCTGACTTCTTAACTTTAGCCATTCTGACTGGAGGGAGGTGGTATCTCATTGAGGTTTTGATTTGGATTTCCCTGATGCCGAGTGATGTTGAACACTTTTTCATGTGTCTGCTGGCCATTTTGATGTCTTCTTTGCAGAAATGTCTGTTCATGTCTTCTGCCCATTTCTTGATTGGATTCTTTGTTCTTTGGGTGTTGAGTTTAAGAAGTTCTTTATAGATTTTGGATACTAGCCCTTTATCTGATATGTCATTTGCAAATATCCTCTCCCATTCTGTCAGCTGTCTTTTGGTTTTGTTGACTGTTTCCTTTGTTGTGCAAAAGCTTTTTATCTTGATGAAGCCCCAACAGTTCATTTTTGCCCTTGCTTCCCTTGCCTTTGGCAATGTTTCAAGGAAAAAGTTGCTGCAGCTGAAGTCAAAGAGGTTGTTGCCTGTGTTCTCTTCAAGGATTTTGATGGACTCCTGTCTCACATTTAGGTCTTTCAAAATTTTGAGTCTATTTTTATGTGTGGTGTAAGGAAATGTTCCAGTTTCATTCTTCTGCATGTGGCTGTCCAATTTTCCCAACACCATTTGTTGAAGAGACTGTCTTTTTTCCATTGGACATTCCTTCCTGCTTTGTTGAAGATTAGTTGACCATAGAGTTGAGGGTCCATATCTGGGCTCTCTACTCTGTTCCATTGATCTCTGTGTCTGTTTTTGTGCCAGTACCATACTGTCTTGATGATTACAGCCTTGTAATACAGCTTGAAGTCCAGAATTGTGATCCCACCAGCTTTGCTTATCCTTTTCAATATTCCTCTGACTCTTCAGGGTCTTTTCTGGTTCCACACAAATTTTAGGATTATTTGTTGCATTTCTTTGAAAAAAGTGGATGGTGTTTTCATAGGGATTGCATTGAATGTGTAGATTGCTCTAGGTAGCATAGACATTTTCACAATATTTTTTCTTCCAATCCACGAGCATGGAATGTTTTTCCATTTCTTTGCATCTTCCTCAGTTTCTTTCATGAGTATTCTATTGTCTTCTGAGTACAGATTCTTTGCCTCTTTGGTTAGATTTATTCCTAGGTATCTTATGATTTGGGGTGCAATTGTAAATGGGATCGACTCCTTAATTTCTCTTTCTTCTGTCTTGCTGTTGGTGTATAGGAATGCCACTGCTTTCTGTGCATTGATCTTAGTTTTGGGATGGAATTTTTGGGTTTTCCACATAGTATCATATCATCTGCAAACAGTGAGAGTTTGACTTCTTCTTTGCTGATTTGGATGTCTTTATTTCTTTTTGTTATCTCATTGCTGTGGCTAGGACTTCTAATACTATGTTGAATAACAGTGGTGATAGTGGACATCCCTACCATGTTCCTGACCTTAGGGGAAAGCTCTCAGTTTTTCCCCATTGAGAATGATATTCACTGTGTGTTTTTCATAGATGGCTTTTATGATAATGAGGTATGTACCCTCTATCCCTACACTGTAAAGAGTTTTAATCAAGAACGGATGCTGTACTTTGTCAAATGTTTTTTCTGCATCTATTGAGAGGATCATATGGTTTCATTCTTTCTTTTATTAATGCATTGTATCACATTGATTGATTTGTGGATGTTGAACCTTAAATCCTACTTAGTCGTGGTGAATAATCCTTTTAATGTACTGTTGGATCCTATTGGCTAGTATTTTGGTGAGAATTTTTGCGTCCATATTCATCAGGGATATTGGTCTGTAATTCTCCTTTTGTTGGGGTCTTTGTCTTTGCCTTGGGATCAAGGTAATGCTGGTCTCATAAAACGAGTTTGGAAGTTTTCCTTCCATTTGTATTTTTTGGAACAGTTTCAGAAGAATAGGTATTAATTCTTCCTGAAATGTTTGGTATGATTCTCCTGGGAAGCCATCTGGCCCTGGGCTCTTGTTTGTTGGGAGATTTTTGATGACTGCTTCAATTTCCTTACTGATTGTGGGTCTGTTCAGGTTTTCTATTTCTTCCTGGTTCAGTTTTGCTAGTTGATACATCTCTAGGAATGCATCCATTTCTTCCAGATTATCTAATTTGCCGGCATATAGTTGCTCATAATACGTTCTTACAATTGTTTGTATTTCTTTGGTGTTGGTTGTGATCTCTACTCTTCCATTCATGATTCTATTTATTTGAGTCCTTTCTCTTTTCTTTTGGTAAGTCTGGCCAGGGGTTTATCAATCTTGTTAATTCTTTCAAAGAACCAGCTCCTAGTTTCGTTAATCTGTTCTACTGTTCTTATTTCATTGATTTCTGCTCTAATCTTTATTATTTCTCTTCTCCTGTGGGATTTAGGCTTTATTTGCTGTTCTTTCTCCTGTTCCTTTAGGTGTAGGGTTAGGTTGTGTATTTGAGACCTTTCTTGTTTCTTGAGAAAGGCTTGTATTGCTATATACTTTCCTCTTAGGACCGCCTTGCTGCATATCAAAGATTTTGAATAGTTGTGTTTTCATTTTCATTTGTCTCCATGAATTCTTTAAATTCTTCTTCAATTTCCTGGTTGACCCATTCATTCTTTAGTAGGATGCTTTTTAGCTTCCATGTATCAGTTCTTTCCGACTTTCCTCTTGTGATTGAGTTCTAGCTTCAAAGCACTGTGGTCTGAAAATAGGCAGGGAATGATCCCAATCTTTTGGTACCAGTTGAGACCTGATTTGTGACCTAGGAAGTGATTCATTCTGGAGAATGTTCCGTGGGCACTAGAGAAGAATGTGTATTCTGTTGTTTTGGGATGGAATGTTCTGAATATATCCGTGAAGTCCATCTCGTCCAGTGTGTCATTTAAATCCTTTATTTCCTTGTTGATCTTTTGCTTAGATGATCTGTCTATTTCAGTGAGGAGATGTTAAAATTCCCTACTATTACTGTATTATTGTTGATGTGTTTCTTTGATTTTGTTATTAAGTGGCTTATATAATTGGCTGCTCCTATGTTAGGGGCACAGATATTTAAATGTGACTGTTACTGTATACTGACTCTGTTCCTTTCTGGTCTATGTTACTTTTAGGTTCTCTCTTTGCTTAGAGGACCCCTTTCAAGATTTCTTGTAGGGCTGGTTTGGTGTTCACAAATTCTTTTAGTCCTTGTTTGTCCTGGAGCTTTTTGTCTCTCCTTCTATTTTCAATGACAGCCTCGCTGGATATAGCATTCTTGGCTGCATATTTTTTTCATTTAGTTCTCTGAATATATCATGCCAGTCCTTTCATGCCTGCCAGGTCTCTGTGGATATGTCTGCTGCCAATCTAATGTTTCTACCATTGTAGGTTACAGATCTCTTGTCCTGAGGTGCTTTCAGGATTTTCTCTTTGTCTCCGAGACTCTTAAGTTTTACTATTAGATGTTGGGGTGTTGACCTATTTTTACTGATTTTGGGGGAGGTTCTCTGTGCCTCCTGGATCTTGATGCCTGTTTCCTTTCCCAAATTAGGGAAGTTCTCTGCTATAATTTGCTCCAATATACCTTCTACCCCTTTCTTTCTTTCTTCTTCTTCTGGGATTCCAATTATTCTAATATTGTTTTGTCTTATGGTATCACTTATTTCTTGAATTCTTCCCTCGTGATCCAGTAGTTGTTTATCTCTCTTTTTTCTCAACTTCTTTATTCTCCATCATTTGGTCTTCTAGATCACTAATTCTTGCTTCTGCTTCATTTATCTTAGCAGTTAGAGCCTCCATTTTTTATTGCACCTCATTAATAGCCCTTTTGATTTCTACTTGGTTAGATTTTAGTTCTTTTATTTCTTCAGAAAGGGATTCTCTGGTATCTTCTATGCTTTTTTCAAGCCCAGCTAGTATCTTTTTAATCATCATTCTGAACTCTAGTTCTGACATGTTACTAATGTCCATATTGATTAGGTCCCTGGCAATTGGTACTCTCTCTTGTTCTTTTTTTTTTTTTTTGAGTTGAGTTTTTCCGTTTTGTCATTTTGTCCAGAGAAGAATAGATGAATGAGAGAACAAAGTGCTAAAAGGGTATCAATGACCCCAGAAAACAAACAAACAAACAAACAAACAAAAATTAAACAAATCAGAAGAGACCCAAAACTGGGGGGAAAAGAAAGAAAAAAATATATATATATATAATCAGGCTGGTGAATAGAACAGAGCCACACATTAGATTCTGGGTGTATTTTGGTCTGTTAGAAGAAACTGCTTCCCAAAACTTTAAAGGAAGAAAAACTTACATATACATATACATATATATATTACACAAAAATAAGGGTAAATATGATTAAGGGATGGAATATGACTGTAAATATGAAAATTAAAAAAGATTTTAAAAAATGAATTGATAGATAAGAGGTTGGTTGAAAAAGAAAGAAGAAAATTAAAAAAAAAAAAAGGAAAAAATGTGATCAGGCAGGAAACTAGAACAAAGCCATACGATAGATTTAGGGTATATTTTGGTTTGTTGGAAGAAACTGTATCTAAAATATTAAAGAAAGAAAAAAAAATATATATATATACAAAAATAAGGGTAAATAGGATGAAGGGATGGAATAGCACTGTAAAGGGAAAATTAAAAAAGATTTTATAAAAGGAATTGATAAGAAGGTGGTTGAACAAGGAAAGAAGAAAATTATAAAAGAAAAAAAAGAAGAAGAGAATGTGATCAGGCAGGAGACTAGAATAAAGCTATACACTAGATTTAGGGTTTATTTTGGTCAGTTATAAGAAACCGTATCACAAAATTTAAAAGTAAGAAAAACTTATATATATACAAAAAATAAGGTTATAGACAATGAAGGGATAAAATATGACTATAGAAATGAAAATAAATAGATTTTTAAAAAGGAATTAATAAGATGTTGGTTGAAAAAGGAAAGAAAAAAGTTTAAAAAAAAAAAAGAAAAAGAAAAACAGAAAATTTAAAAAAATTAACTTTTAAAGACTAAAGAACCATGGGAGAAAAGCCATGAATTCTATGTGCTGTATTCCCCTAGCGCTGGGGATTTTCAGTTCTCATTGATTGGTAAACTTGGTCTTGGCTGGCTGTTCTTGCTGATCTTCTGGGGAAGGGGCCTGTTGCAGGGATTTTCAAAAGTCTTTGACTGAGGTGGAATTGCCCCACCCTTGTCAGGGGCTGGGCTAAGTAATCTGCTCAGGTTTGCTCTCGAGAGCTTCTGTTCCCTGCAAGCTTTCTGTACAGCTTTGGATGAGAATGAAAATGGTGGCCTCCCAATCTCTGGCCCCAGAGGAGCTGAGAGCTCACAGCCCCACTCCTCAGTGAGCCCCCAGAGAAAGGCAGTCAATCACTCCTGTCTCCCCAGTCTCCAGCTGCACTCCACGCTCACCCAGCCTGTGACTGAGCATTTCTATCTCTGGCACCCGACCCTGGGTGGAGTCTCCAAACCCAGCAGATTCTTGCAGTGTGCTCCTGCACCACTCCTCCTGGGGGAGGAAGAGAAGTCTCCCTGGATCTGCTGCCTGTTGGGTCCCTGCTGGAAAAGCAGTGGCCCAACTGTGCCATGGATCATAGTTTATGGCAACCCTGAGCTGAGAGCCCATGCCTTGGCTCCATCTTTGCAGCCAGCTTCCCCACTCCAATACCTGGGAGCTCTACTGCACTCAGGCACCCCCAGTCTTTCGTGACCCCGAGGGTCCTGAGACCACACTGTCCCAGTGAGGTTTCCACTCCCACTTAGCCATTGGAGTAATGTCCCTCAGCCGAGCAGCCTTCTAAAAGTTCTGATTTTGTGCTCCGCGTCTCTATCACTTCCACTTGCTGGTAGCTGTAGCCGGCTGAACGAGGCTCCCTCCCCCTGTGGTCTATTTTCCCAAATATTGCCTTGGATGCACTTCTCCCGCCGTCCTACCTTCCAGAAACTGGTCACTTTTCTGTTCATAGAATTGTTGCTATTCTTTTCTTTGATCTCCTACTGAGTTTGTAGGTGTTAGAATGGCTTGGTAACTATCTAGCTGAATTCCTGGGACCAGATGAAATTTAGGTCTCCTACTCCTCCCCCATTTTTCTCCTCCCCTTGTGTCATTTTATTGATCAGCCTTGAAGTTTATTAATTTTTTCCTTAGTTCTATTGAATCTATTATTTAGTCCACTGCAATCATTAATGTTATGATTTGCTCATTTCTAGCATTTCTATTATTTTCTTTCTTACAGTTTCCATCTCTGTGCTGAGATTCACCATCTAAACTGGCACATTGGCCACCTTTTCTACTCAAGACATTAATATATTAATTATTGTAATTTCAAATTCTTTCTCTGATATTTCCAACAACTGTGTCACATCTGAGGTTGATTCTATTGATTGTTTTATTTTTTGACAGTGTAATATTTTTCTTGGTTCTATGGGTATTTTATCATTTTTAATTAAAAGGTGGCATATTGTATAGAACAGTAGAAATGGAAGTAATTAACATGTATGCCTGGAGTGAACATACATCTTTTTGGGGAGTAAGGGAGAGGGCTAGGTTTTTAGTATACTAGGTTGAGTCAATCCCACCAGGAAATAGATAGATTTAGTTTTTGCTGTTACTATTATAAGTCTCAGTGCACCCAGGTTTAAGATTCTTCTAGCATTAAATTGTAATTCAGGTAGGACTGGTTTGCCAGAGGATTCTTCTCACTGTTCAGTTTTTGCTTTAAGTCTTCCTTTTGTACTTGCACCTCAGAGAAGGTTTCTCTCCATACTCTTGAGTTCCTCCAAGCTGTGATTGTTACTTCATTCTTGCTAGTCTGGGAAAAGGAGAAAAGAAGGATTATTTCACTATGTTTAATCACCAGTCTTATCCAAGCACTGTGTCCCTGAGTCCCTGAGACTGAGTAGTGGGGACCTCTCCATTGTATTGCGCTGTCCCTAGTAATAGAGGATCTCTGATTGTGTGGGACCAAGACATATTCCTGCCCCTTTCCCAGAGGCAGCAACCTCTTTATCTAGGGATAAAGAGTGTTTGGGTTTTGATTTTTTTCCCTCTATTCCACATATGCAAAGAGTCTTCACCTATAGTCTTAGGGGACAGGATGTCTGCCTTTTTACAGGTAGCCTAAGTCTTCTGTTCCATAGGGGTGTTAGGGTAAAAGGATCTTGGTGGGCTTTTATGCCTTTTTTGTAGTGGGCACTTCCTTGTCTTAGTCTTATCAGGCTGCCATAACAAAATACCATGGACTTGGTGGCTTAAACAACAGAAGTTTATTTTCCTACAGTTCTGGAGTCTTAAAGTCCAGGAATAGGGTACTAGTATGGTTGTGTTTATGTGAGGGCCTCCTTCTTGGCTTGTTGATGGCTACCTTCTTGCTAAGTCTTTATATGGCAGAGAGAGAGAGCAAGGGTAAGCTCTCTGGTGTTTCTTGTTATAAGGACACTGATCCCATCATGAAGACCCCACCCTCATGATATCATCTAAACCTGATGACCTTCTAAAGACCTCATCTCCAAATGCTATCACATTAGGGGTTAGGACCTCAATATATGAATATTGGAAAGACTCAGTTTGGTCCACATCAGTACTGTTCCCCTCTTCCATATCTGTATAGCAAAGTAGGCTTTCTGGAGACTCCCATTCTGCCACCATTCTTGCTCATGAGCTCTCAGTAAGTCTATGGTATGAATCCTCTTGGGTGAGAAGCTCTCAGAGATTGTAGCTTCGTACACTATTCCACACTTAGCTTCTAGTAATTCATTAGAAAATCTAGCTAAAATCATCTGTTTGGTTTGTATATTGCTTAGAATCTGCCTCAGATAAGAAACTGTTCTCCCTCTCTCCTTGGAGATGCCCATTTTTCATTAGCTTTTTAGTTTTTTTGCCCTGTGATTCCAGCATTCTGATGGATTTTAAAAGGCTGTGATTTTGTAAATTTTCTGTCTTCTTATAATGTTGGGAACAAAGCTTTTCCAGCTTTCTGCATCATAAGCAGAAACTAAAAGTCCCCACATTTTTTACCAAGTATGATATATATATATATATATATATATATATATATCTCATTGAACAAAGTAAATAATATCAGAAAGCTTTATAAACAAGCACAAATATAAATTACTGATTAGAAATAAAATAGAAATTCAAAATTGAGGAACCAGGGAAAGGATGGGCTGGACTACTTTTGAAAAAGATACTCATTATTTAGGTAGGATCTGAGAATCCACATAAATGTATGAACAATTTATGTTTATCTCCTCAAGAACAGACATATTTTGTTAAAAATAGAACACACAGTAGTCTGTAGTTTAACTGTTAGGTTCAAGTCTTTAAGCATGTATGACTGATTGTAGCTAGCAACATTTTGTAAAACTAGGCCACATGTGTTTCTCCTTTCCTGGCCTTAAAAATAAAAGCAGTAGTGAAAGAATGAATAGTAAAACAGTCTGAATAAGATAGAACAAAAGGATTGTCATCCTCACAAATGTTGATTAATGAAGAATATGGCAGACATCAAGCTGTACTACTGAATGTAATTTTAGAAAGGGAATCTCAATAAGAAATATTGCTGCTGCTATTCAATTGTAGAAATTATAGTGAAAATTTCTAAACACCCCAATATTAGATACAAAATAACAATAGTTGTTATGGTAAGCAAAAATCTTGGTCTTTCTTAAAGGGTTTCAAAGTCCTAAGTCAAGACTGAACTATAATTCATCATTCACTTCCAGCAACACAAAGTACTTGGAAGAGAGAGAGAAAGCGAGCAGGCGAGCTATCTAGCTTTCTATTCCTGTGAGTAAGGAGCCAGTTATCAGAAATTTCATATTGGTTAAATCTTCATTTCACTATAGGTCAATACAGAAGAAAGAAAACATTTTTCTACAAAGGTCTATGTTGCTGTCAGATGGCAGCACATTAAATTGTTTGAAAAATCCACATCCTGGCATGTGAGTATTTCTCAAAGCTAACTATTCATAAAATGTTGACATATCATTACTGTAACTGTCAACAGACATGGATACTGGTATGATCACATGAAATTCTATTCTCGAGGAGACCAGAAATCACAAGACTACACTGAGAATTTTTAGAATACTAGTACCCCAAACCAGAAAATGGTCAAATTTATCTAAATGTATAAGAAATATAGTTAAAAAGAACAGCTTCAAAATAAGAAATTCTGAAATAGTCATTAAGTCAGAGATTTAAATAGAATCACAAGTCATTAGAGAGGCCTATTAATTATATTTGCAAACTTAAGCATATAGCTTTGCAGGTCATTATACATGGGAAAATTCATTTTTAAATATGGAAAGTCCATATAAACCTTTACTACATTAATCATGGTTCAAAAAAGTGATACACTTTGATGCTCTTGGGATAGGAAGCTTTGCCCAACTCTTTAATGCCACATTAAAGTGGAGATTTTAATATCTGTTTTCAGATACTCTCAGGGGAATTTAATTTGAGGAAGAGTATAAATTATATAAGTAGAATTCCCCTAATTAATGATATAGAAAAATATATTTAATTTAACAAATTTGAGGTGTTTTCTTAAATATCTCTGAATTAATAATAATACAAATTATTAAATCTTTAAAAAATAAATTCAATAATTTTCTTCCAAAATAGGTATTATTCTCTCTTTCAGTAGTTTATCCATTATTAATATTAATTAAAGCCACCATCCACTGACTCCTTATTTGGTGACAAGGAGAATAAGTGGAGTTTTTGCATATGTTATTTCACAATCAATAATGTACAACTAGGTAAGTTCCCCAAAATGGCACCAGAGAGAATGGATAATATTATCAGTCTACTCAGATCTTGGTGATCTCAGTGGGCAAGCTTTCTGGATCCCTTCTTGTTTTCCATTTTGCTTTTCTATTCAGCTTACTGTTGATTTCTGCAAATATTTTCATATTTCCTCCATGAAATAATTAAGCACTGATAATATAAGGCATCTTCTGTATGTAGCCATTTGACTTGTCTCTTACATTCAGAGTGGTTCTTGTTATATACCATTCCTGGGAAATAAATGAGAAAATAGTCATTAAAATCATGTTCTGTGTTATGGTTCATATGAGGAACCTGGTTGAGAAAAGCCATTGGAAAAAATAATGACATAGAAGTTGGACCATTTGATCTCTCTTGATTCCCACTTGCAACTGGTGAGAAGCCTAAGGCTAAATTCTCATGTATCATGCTATTTAATCCTGGTTTCCCTAGGCATTGTCATATGGGATTATTGAGAATGTCTAATTTTATTTAATTTTTTTATTTTTATTTATTTATTTATTTAAAGATTTTATTTATTTGACAGAGAGACACAGCACGAGAGAGAACACAAGCAGGGGGAGTGGGAGACAGAGAAGCGGGCTTCCCGTGGAGCAGGGAGCCTGATGCGGGGCTTGATCCCAGGACTCTGGGATCATGACCTGAGCCGAAGGCAGACGCTTAACGACTGAGCCACCCAGGTGCCCCGAGAATGTCTAATTTTAAACTAGTAGGGAAGAGATTTAATATCACTATCTCATCTAGACTAGTATTATCATTACAGGTTAGTGTATTTGATGAGTTATTTCTCTTGTTGTCACAGAATTATAGTAAAATATCTGGGCAATATTTAGAGATTAAAATGTAATCAAGGAGAAAAGAACTGGAGAAAAATCCTATGTGTTACATAAAATAAGATTGCCAGATAATAAATTTCAAAAGTTATTTTTCACAAAGATCACTTATGTGGTTATTAAAAATGCAGATTCCTCCGGTGGGGCCATGGAATCTGTATTTTAACAGGCATACATGTTTTTGCTCTTAAGAGATTTTGAACTCTTGGGTGCCTGGTTGACTCAGTGGGTTAAGTATCTGCCTTCAGCTCAGGTCATGATCCCAGGGTCCTGGGATTAAGCTCTGCATCCAGCTCCCTGCTCAGCAGGGAGCCTGCTTCTGTCTCTCCTCCCTGCTCATGCTCTCCCATTATATTAGGAGCAGTAATTTTTATCTACCCAGTTATTCTGATATTCCTTTGAATCCAAGGGTACATAACTATAAGCCCATTTCCATTCAATTGGTGGTGTTAAACTATAAAATAAACAGGATTGTCCAAAACAATTCACATTTTTGTAACTGAAGTAAATGATCTTTTCAGTATGTCTCAGAACACGAATTGTACTGATTTTCTCTCCATACACTAAATATATGGTTGATAAATATTGCTGAATTCTAATTTTTAAGGTTAGAGGTAGCATCATTTATCATGCAACTAAATCCTTTCCAAGTAAAAAAATTGAGGCAAAGAATAAGCAACTTGCCTAAGATGATCTCAGATTAACTAGTCAAAATATGCTATTCTGTCACCTGTTACTAGGTTTTGAAAGAGAACCACCTGAGTCCCAACTTACAGCCATGACAAAGTAACTGGTGTTAAAATTGCCCTCATACCAAAAACAACAGTAAACTACATAAAATATAAAGGCATCTCTTTTCATAGATTGGACAATATGCATCTCAGGTCTGTGATTATTAAGAAGAGGATAAAAAAAGTGATTTGAATCCCATAGTAAACCCCAAATTACCCTGGATCCCTGTTTAGGATAATTATCCTGCCACAATTCACAGAAGAGGAATCCAAGATAGTGGCCTCCCTATTGCATTAAGGAGGTGGATATCTGAATCATGGGCTGCTGGAGTGGCTAGAACTTTCAGTATAAGGAAGTCAGAAAAGGGAGCTTTGCAGAGAGAAGCACCCAGAAATCTGCATGGTGATTCATATAGCTGTGGGCTTGACTGAACATATACAGCACAAGATCCCACAAGGCCTGGAAGAGATCATATGCAGGGCTGAGAATGATGGAAAAAATTATACAGAGCTGGGTGATTTTTAAGTTCTAGCCTTATCTGAACAGAGATCTCAACAAACACCATGGGTAATCAGTAAAAACTCATGACAGTCATGCCTAACAAGGGAAAACCATAGTTTATAAGGGGCATACTAGATAACTAAGTTCAAAAATAAATGAACCCATCAAAAAAATGAACAGAAACATAACAAGTCCAAAATGATTGTTTAATAATTTAACTACCTTCCAAAACAATACTCAAAATTCTTTAAAGGGATGCACCATAATCCAAACTTCTTAAAGTATTATAATTTCTAATATAAAATAAAAATTACTAGAGAATGAAGGAACATGAAATGTTATCCATAGTCAAGAAAAAAAAGAGATAAATAGAAAAGACTCCAAGATAATGTAGATGATAAACTGGAAGACAGGGATATTATAAATATATTTAAGAAGGCACAGATATTATAAATATATTTAAGTCTTGAAAAATACAGTCTTAATTAATGAACTGATGGGGGATCAGTGGAGGAATAGAAACTATTTAAAACAATAAAAGTGAAAATTTTACAATGGGAATTATAATACCCATGATGAAAATATACTGGATTGAATTAACAGCATAACAGAGACAAAAAAAGAGAGGATCACTCAATGTGAAAATACATGAATAAAGGAGCCTAATATGAAAATACATGTTTAAAAGTATTAAAAAGATTACTAGGGCACCTGGTTGGTTCAGTCGTTAAGCGTCTGCCTTCGGCCCAGGTCAGCATCCCAGGGTCCTGGGATCGAGCCCCACATCAGGTTCCCTGCTCCACAGGAAGCCTGCTTCTCCCTCTCCCACTCCCCCTGCTTGTGTTCCCTCTCTTGCTGTGTCTCTCTCTGTCAAATAAAAAAAAAAAAAAATCTTAAAAAAAAAAAAAGATTACTAGACTTTTGTGACAATATCAATAAATCTCCAGAAGAGAGGAGAGTTAAAGATATGTATAGTAATATCAAGAGCAACAACTAAAGGAAAATGGAAAGATATATAATTAAAAATGCAATAGAGGAATAAAAATTGAATGCTATTTTTTATTATCTTAAAATAAGAGAAGAAAGTAGGAGTAGAGGGATAACAACAACAACAATGAAATAAATAGAAAACAAACAGCAAAATGGTATAGACTTAAGTCCAACAATATCAGTTATTACCTTATATGTAAATGGATTTTCAGAATGATGGTTGATTCATCATTAGCAGATACATTAACATAATTCACCATTTTAATATAGCTGAGAAGAAAAAAATCATATGACTATCTGTAAAACAATTGAAAATCCTTGACAAATTTCAAGACCTGCTTCTGGTGAAATAAATTTTAAAGATTTAAGGGCATTTTCATAATATGAATATATATGAGGCGCCGGGCCGGGAGCCAGGGGCCGGGCGGCGGGCGGCGGGGCCAGGCCCGGGCCACGGGAGGCCCTGCCCACCGCGGCGGCGGGGCGGTTTCTCTGGCCAGTGTTGCTCCCACCCGTCTACAGCATGGGAAATATCTTCGCAAACCTCTTCAAGGGCCTTTTTGGCAAAAAAGAAATGCGCATTCTCATGGTGGGCCTGGATGCTGCGGGGAAGACCACCATCCTGTACAAACTGAAGCTGGGTGAGATCGTGACCACCATTCCCACCATAGGCTTCAACGTGGAGACCGTGGAGTACAAGAACATCAGCTTCACTGTGTGGGACGTAGGCGGCCAGGACAAGATCCGACCTCTGTGGCGTCACTACTTCCAGAACACACAAGGTCTCATCTTCGTGGTGGACAGCAACGACAGAGAGCGCGTGAACGAGGCCCGTGAGGAGCTCATGAGGATGCTGGCGGAGGACGAGCTCAGGGATGCCGTCCTGCTGGTGTTCGCCAACAAGCAGGACCTCCCCAACGCCATGAACGCGGCTGAGATCACGGACGAGCTGGGTCTGCACTCCCTGCGCCACAGGAACTGGTACATTCAGGCCACCTGTGCCACCAGCGGGGACGGGCTGTATGAGGGACTGGACTGGCTGTCCAATCAGCTCCGGAACCAGAAGTGAGCCGTGTTCCCCCCCCCACTCCCTCTTTCCACCCTGCTTTACTCTCATGTGGTGTGAGTGCCAGAAGCTGTCTCCATGGTCGGTCACAGTGTGCTTCACCATGCTGTAAATGTGCAGACGCAGCCTGCAGCCGGGTTTTTAGTTAATGTAAATAGTTTTTGTTCCCAACGAGGCAGTTTCTGGTACTCCTATGCAATATTACTCAGCTTTTTTTATTGTAAAAAGAGAATCAACCCACTGTTCAATACTGAGAAGGGATGTTAGGCACGCGGGGCCTCCGGGAGTCGCTGTGTCCAACCAGCCTGGTGCGCCTCCTCTGGGCCTTAGATCTGTGTTGAGATCCATTTTGGTGGTTGGTTTTTAACCTGAACTCAGTGCATTTTTAAAATCGTTACAAATACAAGATAAGGAGAACACGTGAACACACAGAAGGGAGAAACGTGCCTATTGTCGGTTCTGCAGCGGCGGCCAGAGTCTAGTCCACCAGTGGTCCGTTTCCCGTCGGGAACGTGAGACGGGGCAGAACCAGCCATGGTCCGTTCTGCATGGTCACGATAGGGTCCCTGTGATTCGCTGTCTCGGGTCATCCCGCATCCCCTAGCGTTTGTGCTTGTTCTTGTGCTCACACAGCCGCCCAGGAGACAGGCTGGGGGCTGTGGCCACAGCTCACGGACGCTCACGGACCCCTCGGAGGGACCCCGGCCTTCCCTTGGGTCCGCGTGGGCATCTGGCTTGCTCCGGGCTGCCTGGGGTCTCACTAGCAGGAGTGCGGGCGGGCGGGCAGGCCAGTCACCTTAGAGCCTCAGCCCCTGGAGCCCCTGTCTACATGTGCTTTCACTCCCTCAGCCTGCAAGGGTCGGATTTGCCATCGAAACGACGACCTCTACTGTTTTCTTTTGTATTTTGATAAACACTGAAGAAGCTGGAGCTGTTAGACTTTATCTTGGGGAAATCCTCAGAACTGGTTTATTTGGTGTCGTGGAACCTCTTACTGCTTTCAATACACGATTAGTAATCAACTGTTTTGTATACTCGTTTTCAGTTTTCATTTCGACAAACAAGCACTGTAATTATAGCTACTAGAATAAAATCTCTTAACTATTAAAAAAAAAAAATATATATATATATACACACACACACACATACAAAATCTTTGGGATGCAGCAAAGGCAGTCCTAAGAGGAAAGTATATAGCAATACAAGACTTTCTCAAGAAACAGGAAAGGCCTCAAATATGCAACCTAACCCTACACCTAAAGGAACTGGAGAAAGAACAGCAAATAAAGCCTAAACCCAGCAGGAGAAGAGAAATAATAAAGACCAGAGCAGAAATCAATGAAATAGAAACCAAAAGAACAGTAGAACAGATCAATGAAACTAGGAGCTGGTACTTTGAAAGAATTAACAAGATTGATAAACCCCTGGCCAGACTTATCAAAAAGAAAAGAGAAAGGATCCAAATAAATAAAATCATAAATGAAAGAGGAGAGATCACAACCAACATCAAAGAAATACAAACAATTGTAAGAACATATTATGAGCAACTCTATGCCAGCAAATTAGATAATCTGGAAGAAATGGATGCATTCCTAGAGATGTATCAACTAGCAAAACTGAACCAGGAAGAAATAGAAAACCTGAACAGGCCCACAGCCAGTAAGGAAATTGAAGCAGTCATCAAAAATCTCCCAAAAAACAAGAGCCCAGGGACAGATGGCTTCCCAGGGGAATTCTACCAAACATTTCAATAAGAATTAATACCTATTCTTCTAAAACTCTTCCGAAAAATAGAAATGGAAGGAAAACTTCCAAACTCGTTTTATGAGGCCACCATTACCTTGATCCCAAAACTAAACAAAGACTCCATCAAAAAGGAGAATTACGGACCAATATCCTTGATGAACATGGACGCAAAAATTCTCAAAATACTAGCCAATAGTATCCAACAGTACATTAAAAGGATTATTCACCACAACCAAGTGGGATTTATTCCTGGGCTGCCAGGTTAGTTCAACATCTGCAAATCAATCAATATGATACAATACATTAATAAAAGAAAGAACAAAACGATATGATCCTCTCAATAGATGCAGAAAAAGCATTTGACAAAGTACAGCATCCTTTCTTGATCAAAACTCTTCAGAGTATAGGCCTAGAGGGTACATACCTCAATATCATAAAAGCCATCTATGAGAAACCCACAGCGAATATCATTCTCAACGTGGAAAAACTGAGAGCTTTCCCCCTAAGGTCAGGAACACGTCAGGGATGTCCAGTATCACCACTGCTATTCATCATAGTACTAGAAGTCCTAGCCACAACAATCAGACAACAAAAATAAATAAAAGGCATCCAAATCGGCAAAGAAGAAGTCAAAATCTCACTCTTTGCAGATGATATGATACTTTATGTGGAAAACCCCAAAGACTCCACACCACAACTGCTAGAACTCTTACAGGAATTCAGTCAAGTGGCAGGATATAAAATCAATGCACAGAAACCAGTGGCATTCCTATACACCAACAACAAGACAGAAGAAAGAGAAATTAAGGAGTTGATCCCATTTACAATTGCACCCAAAACCATAAGATACCTAGGAATAAATCTAACCAAAGAGGCAAAGAATCTGTACTCAGAAAACTATAAAATACTTATGAAAGAATTTGAGGAAGACACAAAGAAATGGAAAAACATTCCATGCTCATGGATTGGAGAGCAAATATTGTGAAGATGTCAATGCTACCTAAAGCAATCTACACATTCAATGCAATCCCTATCAAAACACCATCAACTTTTTTTCAAAGAAATGGAACAAATAATCCTAAAATTTGTGTGGAACCAGAAAAGACCCTGAAAGGCCAGAGGGATATTGAAAAAGAAAAGCAAAGCTGGTGGCATCACAATTACGGACTTCAAGCTCTATTACAAAGTTGTCATCATCAAGAGAGTATGGTACTGGCACAAAAACAGACACATAGATCAATGGAACAGAATACAGAGCCCAGATATGGACCCTCAACTCTACGGTCAACTCATCTTCGACAAAGCAGGAAATAATGTCCCGTGGAAAAGAGACAGTCTCTTCAACAAATGGTGTTGGGAAAATTCGACAGCCACATGCAGAAGAATGAAACTGGACCATTTCCTTACACCACACACAAAAATAGACTCAAAATTTTGAAAGACCTAAATGTGAGACAGGAGTCCATCAAAATCCTAAAGGAGAACACAGGCAGCAACTTCTTCGACCTCAGCTGCAGCAAATTCTTCCTAGAAACATTGCCAAAGGCAAGGGAAGCAAGGGTAAAAATGAACTATTGGGACTTCATCAAGGTAAAAAGTTTTTGCACAGCAAAAGAAACAGTCAACAAAACCAAAAGACAACCAACAGAATGGGAGAAGATATTTCAAATGACATATCAGATAAAGGGCTAGTATCCAACATCTATAAAGAACTTCTTAAGCTCAACACCCAAAGAAGAAATGATCCAATCAAGAAATGGGCAGAAGACATGAACAGACATTTTTCCAAAGAAGACATCCAAATGGCCAATAGACACATGAAAAAGTCCTCAACATCGCTCGGCATCAGGGAAATCCAAATCAAAACTTCAATGAGATATCACCTCACACCAGTCAGAATGGCTAAAATTAACAAGTCAGGAAATGACAGATGTTGATGGTGATGTGGAGAAAGGGAAACCCTCCTACACTGTTGGTGGGAATGAAAGCTGGTGCAACCACTCTGGAAAACAGTATGGGGGTTCCTCAAAAAGTTGAAAATAGAGTTACCGTACGACCCAGCAATTGCCTTACTGCATATTTACCCCAAAGATACAAATGTAGGGATCTGAAGGGGTATGTGCACCCCAATGTTGATAGCAGCAATGTCCACAACAGCCAAACTATGGAAAGAGCCTAGATGTCCATCAACAGATGAATGGATAAAGAAGATGTGGGGTATATATATATATATATATATATACATATATATATATACACACACACACACACAATACACACACACACACAATGGAATATTATGCAGCCATAAAAAGAAATGAAATCTTGCCATTTGCAATGACGTGGATGGAACTGGAGGGTATTATGCTGAGCGAAATAAGACAATCAGAGAAAGACATGTATCATATGATCTCACTGATATGAGGAATTCTTAATCTCAGGAAACAAACTGAGGATTGCGGGAGTGGATGGGGAGTGGGAGGGATGGGGTGGCTGGGTGATAGACATTGGGGAGGGTATGTGCTATTGTGAGTGCTGTGAATTGTGTAAGACTGTTGAATCACAGACCTGTACCTCTGAAACAAATAATACATTATATGTTAAAAAAAAAAAAAAAAAAAAAAAGAAGAGGAAGAAGATAGCAGGACGGGAAGAATGAAGGGGGGAAATTGGAGGGGGAGATGAACCATGAGAGGCTATGGACTCTGAGAAACAAACTGAGGGTTTTAGGGGGGATGGGTTAGCCTGGTGATGGGTACTAAAGAGGGCACGTACTGCATGGAGTACTGGGTGTTATATGCAAATAATGAATCATGGAACACTACATCAAAAACTAATGATGTAATGTATGGCGATTAATATAACATAAAAAAAAGGTAATGTAAAGAGAAATCCATCTGGCTGTTTAAGATACATTACTATTTTTTATTGGAATTGTTCAGTTAACTGGATCCTGAACCCTGCAGGGAATGGTTGAAGTCAATGCTACAGGTTGCTTTCAACCTGCTGTTTGGAGTCTGTTGATTGTAGTATTAATTAAATGTTGTATGAGACGAACTGAATGTATTTCTTTTTTTTTTAAAGATTTATTTATTTATTTTAGAGAGCATGTGCATGGTGGGGAGGAGAAAGGGAATGGACAGAAACTTAAACAGACACCTCACTGAATGCAGAGCCCCACTGGGGTTGGATCCCACGACACTGAGATCATGACCTGAGCCAAAAACAGGAGTCAGATGCTTAACCAGTTGCACCACCCAGATGCTTCTGAATGTATTTCTTTCTAGTCTCTATTGATCAGATTAATCAGAGTGGCTGATGGAGTGGTATATCCATGTGTACATTTTCTAGAAGGCAAATAGAGCAAAGTCCAGGAAGGTTTGCTTGTAGACCATTAAAAAAAAAAAAAAAAAAAAAAAAAAAAACAAGTTCTCTAAGCTCAAGGTTCCTCAGCTGTCACACAAACCCATATACACCATCCACCTCTGTCCCCCTGCATTGTTTCCATGAGCTGTGAGGGACTAGGGAACCAACGAAAACATGATGCTCATGCTTCTTGTTGTACTGTGAGTAATGAATTCCTTTTTTATGAACTAAGATTTTGTGTCTTTTGCTAACATACATTTCATGGATGGCAAGGTATTTTGTTACCTTGCAGGTGGGGAAAAAAATCTCAGATCCTTCACAGCTGTGGACACAAGGATGTGGGGAAAAAACCCTAAGATTGTATACCAACAGAAACAAATGAACTGAACCATATTTCAAATAAGTAATATTACTATAGCTAAGGGACTGAGGGGAAGAACCAACCCAAGTAATTTTATAACACAATATTTGGACTATGTCCTCAGGCCTAAGGCAAAAAGAACTCTAATTAATAAATTTTTATTAGTAAGGTATTTTGTTTTTATTTCACAGAGGCATAGATTAACAATTCTAAAACTACTTTCTGTGTATTCTAGGATTGAGCAAATAAATATATTGTGGATAATGATAGCCAGTTTTCTGACTGTTAAAATAGGGAGTTAGGGGCACCTCAATGGCTCCATTGGTTAAGCATCTGACTCTTGATTTCTGCTCAGGTCATGATTTCAGGGTCATGGGTTAGAGCCCAGACTCAGGTTCCATGCCCAGTGGGGATTCTCTCCCTCCCGCTCCCTCTCCCTCTCCCCCCCACTATGTGGGCTCTCTCTCTCTCAAAAAAATAAAATAAAATAAAATAAAATAAAATAAAATAGGAAGCTAAAATTAAATGGGGAGTTACTAAAATTAATGCATCAGTGTGAACTCATGGGTTTTAATATAGACAGATGATAGATATAGAAAGATGATAGATGATAGATATAGATGATAGATATAGGTAGATAGTAAATAGATATAGGTATGCACGCATATATATGTGGGTATGTACATGTTTATGCACATGCATGTGTCATACATATGTCATCTATTTCATAGTTTTATCCACTGAGAGGACCTACACATACTGATAACCCAATAGCAATGAGCATACCTATTTCCAGACCTTGGTTTCTGAATATCCTTCAAAAGAAAGACACAGGAATCCATGGTGTGATAGCTAATATCAAGATTTGAACAATAAATATAGGGGATTAAAATGATTCATGGCACTTCAGTTCCTTCTATGTCTTGGCTATTGTAAATAATGCTGCTATGAACAGGGGGGTGCATATATCTTTTCAAGTTAGGGTCTTTATTTTCTTGGGATAAATACCCAGAAGTGGAATTGCTGGATCATATGGTAGTTCTATTTTTAATTTTTTTGAGAAAACATTTACACTCTTTTCCATAATGGCTGCACCAATTTACATTCCTACCAATAGTGCATGAGGATTCTGTTTTCTCCACGAGCTTGCTAAAGCCTGTTTTCTTTTACTTTTTGGTAATAGCCATTCTAACAGGTGTGGGATGATATCTCATTATGGTTTTGATTTGCATTTCTCTGATGATTGGTGATATTGAGCACTTTTAATATACCTTCAATTTTGCACTGTGATCTCCTCCTCCTCAATTCAGTGAGGCTGTCAACTCACTGGTACTGAATTCTCTCTTCTGCAAACTTCCTACTGCATTATTTTTGTAAAGATGCCTTTAGTTATCTATCCTCTAGGTACAAAACTGATGAAATTAGTAGATCACTTTTGTTTTGTTTTGTTTTGTTTTCTTTTCTTTTATCAAGGGATCACCATCCTATACTGCCCAGCTGTCCAATGTTTATATCCCTTGTTTCATGTACTTTGCCCAGTTTAGCTTATTTAAGATTAGAGGGTAAATCCAGTCCCTGTTATATAGAGAAAGAGAAAGAGAAAGAGAAAGAAGAAAGAAAGAAAGAAAGAAAGAAAGAGAGAGAGAGAGAGAGAGAGAGAGAGAGAGAGAGAGAAAGAAAGAAAGAAAGAAAGAAAGAAAGAAAGAAAGAAAGAAAGAAAGAAAGAGAAAAAGAAAGAGAAAATGAAAGAGAAAGAGAAAGAGAAAAAGAGAAAGAAAGAGAAAAAGTATGGTATATACAACTACTTTTGAAAAATTTTCTCAGCTAAATCTAAATGTATTCAAACACTCTGACCCAGAAATTCTACTCCTAGGTATATTCTCAAGATAAATGAAGACATGCTCACAAAAAGACTTATGAGAATTTTCATGGCATCTTCATTCACAGTAGCCAAAAACAGGAAACAACTCAAATTCAAATCAACATGAAAATGTGTAAACAAATGTGGCATATTCATACAAGAAATAGTGCTCAAAAATAAGAAGGAATAACTTACTATACTACACAATAGCATGGATGAAGCTTACATATATGCTTGATGAAGCAGGACACAAATAGTGCCTACTGTATTATGCATTTACATGAAGTTCAAGAGCAGGCAAAACTAATTTATGGTGAAAAACATCAGAATCTGATTGCCTCTAAAAAAGGAGATTAATTAAAAAAGGGAACAAGGGAATGTTTTTGTGAGATCAAATATTCTTTATTTTTATAGAGGTGTGGGTTATGAACTTATGAATTTTTCAAAATTCATTAAATTTTTAATTCAAAATGCATGTATTTTATTTGATATAAACTTTCCCTAAAAAAGAATTATAAATATTTAAAATTTTAGGTACTAGCATTGTTTTTCACAGTGAGATGAATCAGCAGTTCTGAAATCACTTTCTGTAATTTCTGTGTATTTCTATATATTCTAAGCTTGGGGAAATTATAAATATACTGAAGATAACAGGAGCCAGTTTTCCCATTGTTGGAGAAGAAAGTTATAAGTATGGAAAGGAGGAAAATTAAATTTCACCCTGTGGTATTAGATTATAATTGGAGGTATCAAAATAAATCCACCATCTTTTATATAGATACAAAAATGAATAAATATAGGTATCTCTATATGTTCTCTGCTAAAGAAGCAATGACATATCAGTATCATTGACAAAGACTCACCAGTCATCTTGGTTTCTAAACATGATTCTCAACCAAAAGGAAAAAGATTTCCTTGGAATAAAAAGTGATTTCAGGCTAGAGTAGCGAAAGTCCATGGTGATTCTAGAACACCATATTGAGTCAGGAAACAAGGAAGTGCTCAAAGAATCATAGAGAAATGTCAAAAGGATGTAGGATACAACTTGATGAGACTCCCGCTGGTCAAATCTCTGACAATTTGTTCACTAAAATAAATATTTATAGTAACATATTAGCATGTAGTGTGCTGGTAAATTGGTTTTCCAAAAGGAAAAAAAAAAAAGAGCCCTGATTGGCAGTATTTGCTGATTTCTGCAGTGTAAATATTCCCACTATTGGTGATCTCAAACTATCAACATTATGTCACTGAATACAGATTTATAAAGAGATATTTAAAATTGTTTTTCAAGAGTAAGTGTGAGCTGGCCATATTATACCATTATTATAACTATAGAGTAAAATAAGGATACATACATTTATGCTGATATCAATAAATGAATGATCAAATCACTTAGTAGAGGAGAAGAGAAAGCTCTTGCTCACAGTAAAATTTTAACTGATAAATATAGAAGGAATGGTAAAGTAGAAAACAATGAATAGATGCCAACACTAGTGAGGGAGAGTTTAATCAGGACTTTGTGCAAAGAATCACTCTACAAGTTATTTATTAATTACAAAAAGAAAAGGAGTGACTTCACAGTAGAAAGACATGATGGATATCACTTTAGCCAAGTAATCCATGTTCAGATCCCCAGCACTGAGCCAAGTGACATCCTGTACCTCTGGTCAGGATGCACTGGGGAGGACCATACCTTAGCTCTCATGTTTTCTGTGTCAGTCTGAGATCTCCAAAGAAACATAATCAATAGGATATATTTATATAAAGAAATATATATTTTTTCAAAGATTTTATTTATTTATTTGACAGAGACAGAGATAGCGAGAGCAGGAACACAAGCAGGAGGAGTGGGAGAGGGAAAGCAGGCTTCCCACTGAGGAGGGAGCCTGATGTGGGACTCGATCCCAGGACCCTGGGATCATGACCTGAGCCGAAGGCAGACGCTTAATGACTGAGCCACCCAGGCACCCAAGAAATATATTTTAAGGAATTGGCTCACACTGTTGTGTGAACAGCAAGTCCAGAATCTGTAGGGCAAACTGGCAGGCTGGAAACTCAGGCAGGTTTTCTATATTACAGTTTTGTGGAGGAATTCCTTCTTCCCCAGAAAAGCTCAGTTTTGCTCTTAAAGCCTTCAGCAGATGGGATGAAACCCACTCACATTATGCTGGGTAATAGTCTTTATTTAAAATCAACTGATTGTAGATGTCAATCACATCTATAAAATACTTTCAAAGCAAAATCCAGATTAGCATTTGATCAAACAATTTTGCACCGTAGCCTAGCCAATTGACACATACAATTTAACCATCATATCTGCCAAAAAGTCATAATCTGATTCAAATCACGAACAAAACGTGAGATAAATATAAATGGAGGGATATTTTATGAAATCACAGCCCTATGGCCTTCAAAAACGTCAAGTAAAGGACAAAAAGAAGAAAGGCTAATTTAGGTTAAAGTAGATCAAAGATACATGACAATTAAATTTACTGCGGGATCTCGATTTCATGCGGTATTGGATGAAGAACATTATTGGGAGAATTGATGCAATTAGATTACAGAGCGTGGGTTAAACAATTTGCTAGCTGTGATCATTTTGCTGTGGTTATGTAAGAGAAAGTCCTCACACTCAAGTCCACGAACTAGCAGAAGTAGGGTGTGCACCACACCGTCTCTACTGCACTCTACAGGAGTCAGAATAATGGCCGCATGGATGCCAGCACCAGTGAGCATGTTTCCTTACAGGACAGAAAGGGCTTTGCACGTGTGATTAAGTAAAGGCTTTTGAACTGGGGAGACTGTCCTGGATTATCATGGTGGGCCCAAAATAATCACAAGGGTCTTCAAAGTGGAAGAATGAGGGAGGAGAGTCAGAATCAGAGAAGAAGTGAGGACAAAGTCAAGTTCAGACTGACACAATTACTAACTTTAGAGGTGCAAGGGAAGCATAAGCTAAGGAACACAGAAACCTCTAGAAACTAGAATTGTGGCCCCCTATAGAAGCCCGGGAAGGCAAGCAACAGATTCTCCCTAGACCCACCAGAAGGCTCTCCTGACACATCCATTTTAGCTCCAGAAGACCCATTTTGGACTTCTGAGTTCTAGGGCTATAAGATAATACATCTGTGTTGTTTTAAGCTACTAACTTTAGGGTAATGTGTTACAGTAGTAATAGAAAACTAATGCACCCCCAAATGATTCAGAAAAAGTATGCATTTACTTAAAACTATATAGAGAGATAATATAAAATAAATGAAGCAAGCATTAAACATCAGCAAATTTTGGTTAAGGGTCTCTAGAAGTGTCTTGTACTACTCTTGCCACTTTTTTAAAGTTTAAAGTAATATTAAAATGAACAGGGATGAAGTAAGGTCATGAACTTTTAAAGATGGAGAAGTAGTTACACTTGAATGGGCGTATAGAGTTTGCTTCCCCAAAAACCAGGTAGAGGGCAGCGCATGGGGTATGAGCAGGGCGATGTCAACTGTGGATGAGTGGTTGCTAGGAATGGGTGATGCAGACAAGAGTTTGCTTTAACATGTGTTTCAAATTCTTCCTAAAAAGTTAAAAAAAAGGACCATTTTACCTAAAAAATCTGTGGAACCATCATGTAATACTAACAGTTCATGTAACAGTCAGTCTATCTGGGGAGCTAGCAGCCTCAACTGAAAGAGAATTTGTGTAAGTTCTAACAGTCTAGTATCATACCCATTTAATATGCTCTATTTACTTGAACAGGGAAACCAGGAAACAAGAGGTTTTTCGCTGAGTATGTCAGCCAGCGGACATTAAACTTTCTCTACTGTCAATCTTACCCTCTGTAGTTGTTTGGCTTTCTGTAATGATCATTTTGTAGGCACCACCCAAAGTGTTTAGAACTCCGTTGAAAATAGCAACATTTGAGGAAACTAGATGTCACTTAAAATATGATCCTTGGATAAATATCACACACTGCTGGTCTTCTTACAAAACGAGTAAATGCAGAGTTTGTTTCTTGCTGGCTGCCCAGACTCTTTTATTTTCCTGGAGCCTTCTAGTTAGCAGGTAGTTTGAGGAGACCACTGGGAAGGAACAGATAGCATCCATTTGGATTACCACAGTCATGTGCTTCACCTGCCCCCCTTTTATGAATAAATATATAGAAGCATTAAGGATATATTTGCATACCATTAAAAAAAAATACCTAAAACAGTTCAAATAGTGAACCTAACTTTTTGCCCTTCCCCAATGAGAGAAACAAATGAGAACATTCGTTTCTTGGCCAGATCCAGTGAATTTAAATTTTCCATTAGCATATAATAGGTTTAGATTATAAATCCCTTTGAGCGTGGGAATCAGTGAGGAAAAAACAACACTCTGCAAGCGATCGCTCAAATAAGCTCAAACTGTTATTTTAGAATATACTGTGCCTGTAAAGCGAAAGATAGTTAAGTTTTATGTGTGTCGATTTTCTTTTCTTTCTTTCTTTCTTTTTTTTTTAACAGCAAGATTTTTTAAAAAGCCATTTCATCTCTGAGAGATTCAGTGACCACGTTTGATGACAAGCCAGATGGCAGCCGTTCTCTAGACCCGGTGCCAAGAAGCATGACAGGAGCTGCAATTTACCTTCCGCGGTGAGGCTCGACGCCGAAGCACAGCACAGCTGCGGGCGAGCAGGCTGCTGCCGGTAGGTGCACGAACGTACACTTGGTTCCCTCCCAATTTGGACGGAGCAGGTAAGAGCCTGAATCAGTACCCAGCAATTATGGAATTGGCATGCACTGCCTTGTTTACTCACAGTAATATTCCTACTGGACTTTATTAAAACACCATCTGCTGTCAGGGCAGACAAAGACTCCAAACCGAAATACAGAGCAAGACACAGAGAACGAGAGAAAGTGAGAGCGTGCATGTGTGCATGGGAGTCATGCACGCTACAGGACTCGGTTGCATTTCTGAGAGGCCGCGTTGGATCCTGGAGGTTACCTTTTAACACGAAATCCCCCACTCGCTCAGATCTTTGTTCACTGGGTTCCACTGTCAGCCAGGCCAAAGCAATTTGTGGTCCAAATGAAGTTGGCTGGGTGTGAGTCAGGCTGGAATTGGAGGCAGGGAGCGCATGTCTACGTGTGGAACCCGATTACATTAGCGTTACTACAAACTAAAACCAAAATGAGGGGAAGGAAAGTCGTCCCAGTGAATGATGCTCGGAGTAAACTTCCGAGGTAATGTTCAGAATATAGGCTGAGGAATAACGGATACCTTCAGTAATCATACCTTCAGGGCACAAGGGAAAGGGACTGTTTTTTACAATCAGCTGTTTTCTCTCACTCTTTTTAATCCTGCAGATGGGGATCAGATATTTCTAATACGCAGCTGGTCTCTACAAATGGCCAAGTATAATTTTTCATACACCCGCATAGAATTCCAGGTGAAATTAATTAGTCAGAATTTCTCATCAGATAATATACTAATAAAATGTAATGCAAGTAATTAAATATGCAAATACAAGAAAGCATTAAAACTCTGCTGTGTCATTTCAATTTTACAAAAAGACATCTGTCTATTTGGAAATTTCGTGCAAAAAAAATAAAACCCTGAAAATAAAAGTGTAAACAATCCTGATTCATGTGGCAAAATGAAAGCTGCAGAAAAATGATTCTCAAACGAGCACTGAATACCTTCTGGGTAAAAGAGTTGGCTCATTTAAAATATATATTCAAATATTATGGAGCAAATGAATTTGGAGCATTTGGGGGAAGCCAAAGGGAAAGCTTGCTCAGTGTATGATGTCATTGTCTGCTTTGCCTGACACTCAGACCCCCGATATTCTTGCCAGGGTATGAGCGCTCATTTTAATTTACGGAAATGCTGTTTACCACTTTGCAAGCCATACCAATATTTACAGAGAATCCAACGAATGAATGAAAAGAAACAGCTGTGACTCCTTCCACCTCATTGCCCACTTCATCTCTCAGCCTCCTCCTCAGTACTGTCTTATTTAGAGGCATTTTGTTGAGCAATGGATTGGGTTGGCAGCATTCAATACACTCATGCCTATTTGCGGAACACTTTGCAATTCCTATTATGAATTTCCCCTTTCTTAGGTGTGTTTTACAGAGGATACTATGATTGACTGACTACATTCAGGACTTATATTTTAAATAGGCTTCAAAATGCATGAATCTACCAGTTATGTATTTTTTCCTAAAACTGCATTAAGATGGTTTTAAGCCTGTATGAAACACCATGATTTTGTGCTGATGATACCTTGCTGTTTAATCATGTATGCATGCCATGATATCAGTTACTGTACATGTTTAAAAAATTAAAAAGACATTATTCCTGCCTTCAGGGAGCTTAAAATTGAGCTGGGGAGATGAGATAAGAGATATACTGAAACAATAGAAAATAATCAGGTTATATACGATGAATGTGGAGCCAGCTTGTAGACAGATCTGCAGGAATTCAGAGGAAGAATCAAGCAAGGAAGGAGTTATGCCAGAAGATCTGTCTTAACTGTCTTTTGAAGGTTGAAAAGATTATGAAGAGGTAAAGAGGAAAAACTGGACACGTCAACTGCAGAGAAAAATGGAGGGGCAGCCTTTGCAGAGAGGCAGAAGTAGGAAAAAAGAAAGGGGGTCTTCAGGGAACATTAAACTGGGTTCTTAGCCCAGAGCAGCAAAGGGAATGATGACTTAGCAAGAAACACATGGTTTATCCCATTGCCCACAAGGAGACCTATCTTCCGGAGAGCAAAAGGAAGGCTTGCATGAGGAGGAAGTAATAAGATCTCTTGGAATGTATTTTTAGGCTCAATCAAGTTTCAGTGTACAACACTATCTGCAAAATGGACTATATAAATATTTGAAGACCAAAATTTACCAAGAAAGGATGAACTGGTGTATTGATTGGAACAACTGTAAAATATGAATAATGAGAAAATGTTTCAGAAGCTAAATGCCCTTGCTGTAAATGTGCCCCTGCTATGTGGGAAGAGTTTTGCTTAGATTCTACACTAGCAACTGAAGCAAACCACATGAGGATGAATTTTTTACAGTTACCATGACCTGGGAGAGAACAGATGAGCTCTTGACCCAGGAGAGCAGAATAACATTGTTGAACCTGAGCCATGCTTGAAGGAGGGAGTCTAAGTTCAAAGACAACATAATGGTCTCTGGTGTCAGGTCTGAGGGTGAGATCAAACCACACCCAGAATAGAAATGATGTAAAGTCTGAAGCCAGAAAGAACTGGAATGGGTTAAGGGATGGACATTTGAGTAGACTGAGGATGGAGGCCATGAAAATGATGTGGTTATCAGAGCCTTGGCTTTGATGTGGTTTAGAGCCTTGGTACTAAGTAGAGGACCAAGCACGGGTTTTCCAGATAGGAAGGAAGGAAGAGAGAGAAATATATCATATTTTACCCCACAGTATACATTTTATTAAGGTATTTCTTTCATCCTGATAGAAATTGATCCTACCTAGAATAAAAGCATGGACTGCTTGTCCTTACTATCATCATTGAATTACATCAGTATTTACTTAATTAGCATAAGAAATTGACAAAAGTTAGCCATCTGTATAGAATAATTAGACAGGTTGAAAACTATTTGGGGGGCAAAATATTACAAAACAATTATTTCTACGAGGTAAAACGACCTATTCCTCATCCTCATTTTCCCCAGTGCATACTCCATTGGAAAACTTCATGGGAATAAGGTTCTGGTTTAGGGTTTACTCTTGGAGAAAAGCTCTTTTTTTGTCACCAGTCTTTTCTTCTATCTACTAATCCAAATGTGTGTCCCCTTCACTAGGGTTGCTGTCTTCACACATACACCATTGGCTTTTGACATTAATTTATGACACAAGTTCATCCTTTGCTCACCAAAAGTATTTAGTTTGAAAACTCAGAATTAAAGGGAACACTGGAACAAAATATATTCTTTAAAATATTTCCTCTTGTATAGCAAACAAATATGCAAACAATCTGGAGCATTTTCTCTGGGGTATTCTTGCCAATCTCAACAATTGTTTCCTTACATATATATGCACATGTGCATACGCAAATGCACACAGTGCCCTAAGATTGTTAACTTTGGTCAAAAGCAAAACAGAAACTATGAGTAACAGGGCTGTGTCTGGTCCCCAACTGTGCTGTCAAGTAGTTCAAATAGTGTGGAGATGACAACTTTAAGCCGTCACCACCCACACCCTCTTGTCCCTTGGCTGAGAAGTTTTGGAAACAATTGAATAAAAATGTCCCACTGGCTTATGTTTATACCACAGTGTAATGTGTTGAGAGTATCTCTAATGCAGCTCTTCAGGTCCCTTTACATCTTGGACTGCTGAAGAAATGTCCTCTCCCTATAGTGCTGGACTCTGGGGGAAGCAGGACCTGGGCATTTTACACTCATACAAATGACAATACCAAGAATGCTACCTCAGGCTTTCCACAGGCACTCTCTCTTGTGTTGAGATGCCAAGAAACCCTAAACACAAATAGAATCTTCTTCCTTCTCCTCCTCCTCCTCCTCTCCTCTCCTCCCCTCCTCCCCTTCCCCTCCCCCTCCCTCCCTCTTCCTCTCCCCTCTTCCTCATCCTCCTCCCCCCCACCACCTTCTTCTTCTTCTCCTCCTCCTCCTTCTTCTTCTCCTTCTTTTTCTTCTCCTTCTCCTTCTTCTTCTTCTTCTTCTTCTTCTTCTTCTTCTTCTTCTTCTTCTACTTCTTTCTCCTTCTCCTTCTCCTTCTCCTTCTCCTCCTTCTCCTTCTCCTCCTCCTCCTCCTCCTCCTCCTTCTCCTTCTCCTTCTCCTTCTTCTTCTCTCAAATGGTAGCAATAAGTATTTAGGGCAAGGGCTTCCATGGTTCTTCTTACAGAAGAATGCTGGATTGAAACATCATTGCTGTGCTGATCAGTTGTAAATTCTAACACTTCAGCATAGAAGCCAAGACTATCTGGCTTCTATGACAAGGGCATAGTCTGGCTGTCCTCAAAGCAGTTTCCAGGCTCCTCCTCTCTGGTTAGTTGCCTGAAATGATAACCTTTAAGAAAAGTCTTCAGATAGAGCCAAGTAGTGGAATATGCCTTTATATTTAAGGGATATGGATGCCAAAGCTCTATTCTTGGCATTGCCAAATTACTGTAGTAAGGAATGTGCTTTCATTGTCTTTTTGATCTGATATACATATTAAAATAAGGGAGTATCCCTGCTCAGAGAGAAGGAGTTGAGCTATGAGTCTCTTTATATATTGAATTATTAGGAAGAATGGAGAACTCTTGGAGAGGATTGAGAAAACAGTTCAAGATCAAATTTTTTAAAAGATACACAGGTAGTGAATAGGAACAATGTAACACAGAAAGGGTAAAAGAGGACTGGAAGAAATCACATCGCTTATAGCAGACCATACAGCAGACCTGAACATTTTTTGAAACAGTTTCATCCACATGTTCTGAGACATAAGGAACAACCTCAGAGCATGAGGGACAAGTTGAGAAAAAAAAGACAACATTCACGTTGCTTGGGGACTCCCTGTTGGGAAGTAAGGACCTGAGTTTATGGAGTTTAGATCCTATTAACCCCTTTCTAAGGGACTCATAACATGGCTAATCCAGAAGTCAGTTGAGTCACTGGGGCAGTCCTGCTAGCCAGTCCTCTTCAACTTAATAAAATACTTCTTACGCTGGATGAGTTATTTAAAGAAAACCTGGAAGGGATCTCCATTCATGTTATCTCTATCCGGGTAGAAAGTCCAAATATCTAAAAGCAACTTCAAATGGAATGTTGCAAATTGGGAAAGAACAAGAAAAAAAGGATGTGGAAATGAACCACTGATGATGAAGATGTTATCGGAGAACAGGATTTGGTTTTTTGGATTATGCCAGCATGATGGATTCTTGGCAGGGCTAAAGAGAAACTGGCAAAAGCAAGGAAGAGAATCAACCAGATCAAAAGAGTTTTAAACTGGTATTTGAAGGAAGATAAAAAAAAATATTCTGGAGAAAACTTTAAGGCAAAGAAGTGTGGAGAGGGTGCATAAGAAAGAAGCTACAGAGAGCTTCTACATAAAAACATAGAGAATAAATAATTAATTGGGTTTGAATTCCAGTGGAAAAAAATCAGAGTCCAGAATTCAACAAATGGGATAAGACCAAGGATAAAATCTGGCTGACAATGGGGAAAAAAATTCTGTGTTTGAAAAAAAAATAACAGAATAAATAGACCTGAAAGTAGAACAAATTCCTTTATCAAGAAATTATACACGTATAATGAAAAATCCTTTAATGTATAAAGCACATTAAAAAACAATGGGGCAAAGATCAAAAGACAATAAAAAAGATTTTGGTATGGAAGTAGAGTACCGACTATCTTGTCACTTGGGGTTATGGATAGTTTCCCAAATATAGATTAAAGCCAGACATAGATGCAAGATTCATCAGAGTCAGAGAATCCAGTGGCTAGGGTATTTGTTCATTCTCGTTCTTCTAGGAGCAGAACATCTGAGAGATTCTCATCTTGTCTACCTACATTTCCTTAAGTCAGTAATTAGGGAAACTTACTCAAAATTCCATTCTAAGTGTCAGTTAATAATTTGAACTAATGGGAAGTGTCCATGTCATTTTAGTGTTTAGTTATCAGGGGCATAAATTAATGGTGAGGATAGTCAAACAAAATTCCGATGTGATTGGCTTGGGGTGGAGAAGCATGCCATGAATTAGGCAAAAGGTAGATCTAGTTTAAACTTCCTGGGCTCAACTCTTTTGTATCTGAGTGACCTTTACCAAGTTCACTCTTTTACTCCTTTCTAATGAGTAGTTTACATATATACAGAATACAGTGTTATTATCATATGCTGCACTAGACCAGAAAATTTGACTTCAGAAATTCTGTAATTCTTATACCAATAAGGTCACTGAAATAGAAAATGACTGCAATCATTCAAAATCTGACAATTAACTACATCTGCATATGGGAAGAGGAGAAATGGTCATACTGGGCCAGTTACTAAGCAACAACTTTGTAGCACCCTATTTCACCAGGCTGGGAAGAGAATAAAGAAACAATGCTCTCCTATTAGATCCTATTAACCCCTTTCTAAGGGACACATAACCAGTGCAAAGATGGCAAGTCCTTTCTTTAGTAACCTGCTGGTAAATGGGACTTTGCATTTCTATGATTCTTCTTCCCATTGCCCTGTATTAAATTTTAATGTTTCTTGAGACAGACCACGCTGGGAATCATGAAAGCTACCATGAATGAATGAAAGAATGAATAAATGAATATATTAAAACCTAACAGGTAGTACTGCACATATTTTGCCCTTGACATCCACTCAGATAAAACTAAATGGAGAATATTATTATCATTATTATTATTATTATTAATTTTATATATAGGCTCCACAACCAGTGTGGAGCCCACTGTGGGGCCTGAACTCATGACCCTGAGATCAAGACCTGAGCTGAAATCAAAAGTCTGGGGCTTAAGTGATTGAACCACCCAGGTGCCCCAGAGAAGAATATTATTACTAATTTTGAAATGCTCACTCATGGCTTAAAAATATTTATCTATTAAAATGCAAAACACAAATTAAAAGCCAAAAAAACGTGAAAAACGGGTGATGTATGGAAGTCTTGAATCACTGTATTATACACCTGAAACTAATATAACACTGTATGTTAACTAACTGGAATTACAATAAAAACTTCAAAAGAAGAAGCATATGGAAAAAAATTAAAGCCAAAAAATATGAATGTTTACTAAAAGAGAAGACACAAAAAAATATTCCAAAAACTATTCTTAGAAGAAATATTACAATTGCCAAGACCTAATGGGGGTACAGTGGTTACCCAAGACAGTGTATTCTTTTTGCCTGATTCTATTTGAAAAGTAAATTGGACCCATGATTTCAGAAAAACTGACCACAATCTGTAGGTGAGGGTCAACGTGTATTTTATTAGCCTAAAGAAAAAAAATATATGTTTAAGAAGACCTACAGCTATTTTTCTTGAGGATTATTCTACAAACTACCCTATTACCTGGGGCACTTTTTGAAATGCAGATTTTTGGTCTTTTTGTCATTCCTACTAAATCAGATTCTGTAGGTGATGTCCACGAATATATGCTTTTTAAAAAAGCACCCTAGGTCATCCTTATTTAGGTCAATGAAAGTTTGAGAACCATTTTGTACAGTTTTAAAGGTCTTCATTAAGACGATTCTGATATCTAACCTACAATGATACAAAATTTCACTTTATTAAATGAAATGTATTTCCAACCTGGATTGTTTTATTTCTTGGGTATAGATACTCTTTATAGATTTGATTGTGTTGTCCATGGGAAGTTAAAAATGTTACAACCCCAAGGGGTATAAAACTATGCCTATCTGTGATTGTCATCTTGTTCAGTTAATAAGAAATAATAACAATCATATCATCTTGGGAAGTGACATGAATTGTGGTGACCATTTTCACCTTGACAGCTGAGCAGTAGGATCGCCAGAGATTCTTTTCTGAGAAAAACATACCCAAAGCCAGAGTCTTATTCAAAGTTAGAAAAAAAAAAAAAGTGTCATGACTATATGCACAATGAAAGTCCAACAAAACTTGAGATGTATCTTTCATTTGACTCTGCTTATGGAATGTGTAAATGTATGGAATGGAGTGGGATACTTTTTTTCCTTTTATTATCATTTCAATCTTTGAGGTTTGTATTCTTCTTTTCTTTTCTTTTTCTTTTTTTTTCTCCCCAGGGAAGGAATAACATGGGGAAGGGGAGGTTTGGGAAGAGGGAGCAAACAACCAAACTGCTAATTGTTCCAGAAAGAAATTTTTTTATAGTATAAGAGTCCATTAAGGAGCCAGCAGAGGGAAGTAAACTAATTACAAGGAGCTAACCAGCTCCCCTCCCCTGAAGATGGCATTCACTATTGACCTGCTAAAAAGATAAACACCAGACACACTTATTATCACAGGAGTTGGTGCTCGCCCTGTACTAAAACAATGCGGAATGTGTTGGTACTCGCCTTGTATCATGTGTACCTCTAGGACAGCTTCGATGCATCTGAAGACGAGTCCATCACACTGCGCAATGCAAACACGCTGAAGCTGCATTACATCTGTGCCAGAACTTTTGCAGCCTTATAAATCATTTCCCAGCTCTTGCTGGGGCAACAGGAAAGAAATTGCTGGCATATAAATGTAAATGATTGCATGTCCTCTGGATTAGAATAATAATCAAGTTGATTTACCAGCTATGCACAGTTCCCCGAGAAAGTCTGAGAGTGAGGAGTGGTTTTAATGGGGTGGAGGGCTTGGCTTTTGCTGAACCATTCACATAGAATGAAAATCATAAGCCATCACCACTCATCTATCACAGCTTTCTGGGTAGAAATTACCATCAATATGAGGAAATATAGCGGAGTGAGAATGAATTCTACACACCATGTCAGTATGATGTCTCATTTCTTCATGTCCTATTGTGGCCCAAATAAAAGTAATTGATCTATACCAGCAGACCTGATTCCAGGGGTGCACTCAGCTCATTTTTACTGTCCTTATTATTTAAGTACTTTGCAGGGGTCAAGAGTAAACCCAAGGCAAAACCTCTCTGACTTTAGATACATAGTCTTGAGAAATGATACTGCTAGGCCTGGATGGAAAGAAATATATCCCTAAAAGCAATAAAGTTCCCCATAATTTTGGAGCCTGTGCAAATCTCCATGTTGTTCTTTCCTCCTTCTCGTTCTCCTCCTCCTCCTCTTCACTCCCCTCCCCCTCCTCCTCCTTCTCCTTCTTTTTCATCTTCTTTTTCTTCTCCTCCTCCTCCAGAATTGTGCACTGTGTTTTATTCAGTCCTAGTGATAAACAGATAAAGGGTTCAAGTTCCTGAAACATTGGCCTCTCTTCAGTTTCAGAATAACTCTGTCCATAACATAGTGACACATGTAGTCATTCCAGAAAGCACAAACCTGAACATGAATTCTAACAACAAAGTAAACAGGGCGACTACAACACCCTCATTATTCTAGAAGTTATAAGTTTGGGTTCCTCACTTGACAACCAATATTGGAACAGTAGATACAAACTTACAAAGTTTATCCACAATTTCCTAGACACTAGTGGGAATTCTAATTGATTTCCTTTCCAGAAAAGGGAGGATGTCATTATTACAGACCAATAAAGGAAATTATTTTAACAATAAAAAAAAAATCTGACAGATGTAATCTCATATACAGGACAAAATGTTTACAACTCTGCTTAGAAATCCACATTCTCTACTCCCCCTCTCCATTGTGCAGAGAGATTACAAACTATGTTTCCTGAAATTCAGTTATCAACAAAGAGGGAAAAATAAGTCATAGGTCTTAGAGATGTTTGAAGGGCCTCTGACCAATTCATTATGAAACTCAAATATTTCACTTGAATATTTAACCACACTTAACAGGTATGGCCTTTTCTCCGGATTATATTCTATGACATTTTTAGTACCATTCATGGGTTTATTTATCTATCTGTGTATCTAAGTACACAGATATAAATGTACATGTATACATATATGCTTCCATTACTTTTTATTATGATGATTTTAGTATTAAATATTCTTAAATATAATTCCATTATTTTCTTTGAGAATCATTTGTTATAATAGTTAACGCACATTTCTGTTATTTCCACACACAGTTACAAGCATACAGTCACATCTATTAATGGATAATTAGATTACATGTAATTAGATGAATCCGTGTGCTTCCTGAATGAGCAAGTCAACTTTTTGAAGAGTAAGATATTTGTTATTTTCTGATCATGGCTCTAAAACTATCTGCTGAGGTGGCTTTATAGGCAAGTCAATCTTCTTATTCAGGTATTTCTGTTAGGATAACTTCTATGGTGTATGGGGAATGCTGTATAGTTCCACTTTCCACAATTTATCCTGAGGAACAATCCAAAACGTTACACGGTCCATGCATAGAGATGTCCACTGCAGTATTGTTTGCAGTAAGGAATACTTTGAAACTGTATAAATGTTCAACAGAGAGGAATAAGTATGATTTATCATATTGAATAAATATATAACCTCTAAAATAGTTTTAAAATACCAATTTTGAGAACCAGATAGCAACTAGGGAAAGAAAGGTGATATAGCTATTAAGAATAAAAAGCAACAAGCAAAAGTACATTTTTGTTCCATGATGCATGACTATAGTCAAAAACCACACAAATGTCAAGGAAATTTAACAGTTTCTTCCCAACTGATGGCTTTTACAGATTTTATCTTGATAGTTTTTAGTCTATTATCTTTATAAATGAAACCAGTTTGGAATATTAGCACATTCATTATTGCAGTTTTTTTTTATGATACTATGATGGCATTTCTGTGACACACTTCAGAACCAAATATCTTCTAGAACGGATACGATATTCTTTTTCAAATGAAATTTTAATATGTAGACTTTTACTTTTTTTCCTTTTTCTGCTCTGGCCTTAGGATTAGTGGCAGATTCCTCCTGCTTTGGGTGGTCCAACACCACTCCCCCATCATCCCACCCCAGCCCCAGCCCCCATACCCCTAACCATAGTGATTTCAAGGTCTCTGGTAAAAGAGAAGTAGCTTCCTTCAACAAATGCTTTGTCTAGTGTTAGTATCCTATCACTGCCTAATGAATTGCCACACACTTAGAGACTTAGAACAACACAAATTTATCACCTCACGTTTTCCCAAGGTCAGGAGTTTGGGGGTAGGTTCTCTAGCCATCTGTCCAGGATCTCTTCAGACTGAAATCAAGGTGTCCAGTGGTACTGCCATCCCATCTGAAGTTCAGGGTCCTCTTCCAAGCCCACTCAGGTTGCTGGAAGACTTGCAACTGTAAGCCTAAAGTCCCTACTTTCTTGCCCTCTGTCAGCTGAGGGCACTTTTCACTCCTGGAGACCACCTACCATTCCTTGCCCCCTAGCCTCCTCTCTGTTCCTTCAAGACCAGCAGGGAAAATTCTTCTTTCTCTGCTGACTGAGTCTGACATAACACAGTGTTGTCATGAGAGTGACTATCCCACCACCTTGCTCCTATTAGATAACCTAATAACCCTAATTTGTCGAAGGGGAGGGGATTCCATGGGGCACATACAGCAGCAGGTGGGAATCTTGGAGGTCAGCTCAGAAGTCTGCTTACTCCTATCTAGGTTAAAGAAGAATAAAGATATTAAAAGATTTCTTTATAAGAGAAATAAATTATTACATATGATATAAAATACATAAATCAAAAAATTAAATACAGTCTTTTGATTTCTACATAGCAAGGAGGAACAGAGATGTAGAATATATTTCAAGGCAGTCTGTCTGTGATTTGTGGAAGTAAAAACATTCCCTTGGTGAAAAACTAAGTAATGACATATTTGGTTTTCTGGAGAATTTTTTTTTTTGACTAAATATATTAAATTGCTACAGAACTAGTGTCTTATTAAGGAATGAATTTCTAGTTAACCTGCTTGCATTTCCTCAGAGGTGAATGTCTTTGTTCAGGTATATCTCAAGGGTAACTCCTGCAAAACATGGCAGATGCTACAATAATGAAGGGCACACTCAAACTAAAATGCATCCTGCTTCTGTTCAGCTCTATTCTACATATAAGTGCATTAATATTTATATGGTAGCCCACTTTAGTCTAAAGTGTGCCAAAGTGGTCAGCCCCATGGGCACACTCACTAAACATGTAGTCATCTACTGTCTTCGATTGTGCGGATGAAGTCAAGAAAACTGATAAGTTTTCTGAGGCTTCATGACCCATCAGTGATTAACTGGGATTATAACTGAGCCTCTAACTCTTTGCTTGTGTGCTCCTAGCCACTGTAAAGGAGAAGGTGAGCACCATACTAAAAGTTTGAGTTATGAAAGCAATCTGAATAAAACCGAGGTAATAATATGAGCTTCCCACTTAACTCCCCCAAGAGGGGGAAAATCAGAAAATGCCATCAACTCTTGTCCTCAAGAGTGTTACTGAGTGTTTAGACACAAACATAGACACATTGGTGCTTTATATTCCCAGCTGTCAAATTCACTACCATCATCTCCATTTAGGAACATGATTTTGCAAACCCATTCAAGAATGGACTCTAACAGTTTTTCTAATTTGGTTTCTTCCAAAGATAGCAGACCACAACTCTGTACTCTGTGAGCAGTGCAACATTACTTAGGATAATCACTTAGCTCTCTGGGATTTCTGGCAAGCACCCTTCACCTGGAAGCACGCATTTAAACCCTTTTATTTTCTTTTTTTTTTAATTTTTTATTTAAATTAGTCAACATATAGTACATACATAGTTTCTGATGTAGTGCTCAATAATCCATCAGTTGCTTATAATACCCGGTGCTCATCACATCATGTGCCCTCCTTAATGCCCATCACCCAAATACCCCATCCCTCCACCCACCTCCCCTCCAGCAAACCTCAGTTTGTTTCCTATAGTTAACAGTCTTTCATGGTTTGTCTCCCTCTCTCATGACCTCCAATTCAGTTTTCCCTCACGCTATGATCTTCTGTGCCACTTCTTATATTCCACATATGAGTAAAACCATATGACAATTGTCTCTCTCTGACTGATTTACTTCGCTCAGCATAATATTCTCCAGTTCCATCCATGTCAATGTAAATGGTAAGTATTCATCCTTTCTGATGGCTGAGTAATATTCCATTGTATAATGACCCACATCTTCTTTATCCATTCATCTGTCGATGGACATCTCAGCTCTTTCCACAGTTTTGCTATTGTGGACATTGCTGCTATAAACACTGGGGTGCAGGTGCCCTTTTTGATCACTAAATTTGTATCTTTGGGGTAAATACATAGTAGTGCAATTGCTGGGTCATGGGGTAGCTCTATTTTTAACTTCTTGAGGAACCTCCATACTGTTTTCCAGAGTGGCTGCACCAACTTGCATTCCCACCAACAGTGTAAGAGGGTTCACCTTTCTCCACATCCTTGCCAACATTTGCTGTTTCTTGTCTTGTTAATTTTAGCCATTCTGACTGGTATAAGGTGCCTTTAAACCCTTTTAGCTCATCTCCCTGATAATGGAATTTTTAGCCTAACCCCCTGTCGGGACTGACTCATAACAAATAAATATGCTTGGAGGTTATCATTTACTCATTTAGTTTTGCTATTGTGCACAAAGTTTTTCTTGTTTGCAAGGAATTTCTGCTTTCCAAATTGAAATCAAAGCAGTTTCATTGAATTAAGGGAAATAAACATATCCTTTCAGGAGCCCACCTGTACCTTCTCAAAATGTTTCTTCAGCAGTACAACTAGAATTCCTCTTTTCAATTTTATTATTTTTTTCATGCTGTTGATTTTAAATGGTAGATGCCTGTACTTTCATTTTTTAAAAATCTCATTGTTTTTTTTAATTCCTTCCAGTGAACTCTTTCAAATAATCTCTAAAGGAATGTCTAATATCTTGGCATACAATGGTAGATCTTGGCATATAATTATTTTCAACCATGTTTAAATAAGGGCACCAGTCAAATTGTTATATAAATTAGGTAATTATGCAATATTGTATTAGCAAAGATTCTGAAAATACAGATTAAAACTAAACTATTTAGTTCATCTACCCTAATTAATGGTTTAAGCTGTAGCCTCATCAAGCATCAAAGAAGTGATATAGGTCCGTGGTCCACAAACATAATTAATCATTTTTATAATCCTGGGAGCATGCTGCATCATGGATTTCTCCCTCTCTGGCCACCCTGAGATTCAGATTCAGTAGGTTTGAAAGTTTTCATGCTCTTTGTTAATTATGGACACCACTGAGTAAGATGAATTTTCTCACTATTTTCACGGATGAAATCATGGATGAAGATTTTTATTCCAAATGGTTTTTCTTCTTGAGGTATATACTTTATGGAGAATAAAGGCATTCAGAGAGATTTAGCATTACTTGCTATAAATAAAAGTCTCTCCATCAATGTATACACCCTAATTCGAGTTTTTATGTAATTAATTTCAGTAACATTCCTCAAGAGAATATAGAAAATTTGTATACTCTGACTACAAACTGCATTTATGCAAGTATGTTTTTTTAATCTATCGATCTATCGATTGATCTATGTGCTTATCTATCATCTATCTGTCTATCTACGTACCTATCTCACTCACCTATTGGCCTGAATTTTGATTTGGGTTGCCTTTCCTATAATGCTTCTTAAATAACTGTCCTACAAACCCATTTTAATAAGTATATACATTTCTTTGATTGATCTCCTAAAATCAGAAAAATACTATCAGCTATCCATCAATGTGTATTTGTTACCTTCACCCCTATCCGGTTTGCATGGGTTCCTTTTAATGGTAAAGCATGCTTGAGTTTGGTGACCTTACACAGACAAATGATTTTATTCTAGAACATACAGTTTCTGAAAGCAACACACACACAAACACACACAAACACAACAACCAGTCTTAAACAGACTAATCTTAATTTGGTGTGATCCTGATCTCTGTGGATGAGATAGCTTTTGAAGTAAATTATCCCAGAAATGAACACAAGAGAAGGGGTAAAAAGTACTTCAGAGTGTATGTTCTCTATGCTCCCCCAGTGCCTCAATGCCAACAAGTATGTACGGAGTCATCATACCTTCTGTTCAGAGCTTTTTTAATTGGCATTACTTAAGTATAGATAATTGTCTGAGAGTGTCACCTTGTTCACACCAGTGAACTTGTTCTCCAGAGAAGAAAACTGATACAGGCTTCTTTGTTATCAAAGGGTGAAGAAATGTGACAATCTGGGAACTGGTTTTAGGGCCCCATCTGCTAAACCAGAGAGAAATCAAGATTTTACAGTTCTATAAATATTTTAGTGTATCCCATCATTTATGAACTGTGGCAGCTATCATAAAACGTCTCTGACTTTTGTTACAACTGCATATAAGGCCAGAAAATTGCATCTCGTGGTAAACCATAAAAACCTAAGTAAAAGCACCATTCCTTTCAGTATATTCTAAAAATATACAACCTCCCTGTCAGTACATGGCAGACTAGTTACCATCCCAGGATGCCTGTTTCTTTCTCATTTTTTTATCTGATCTTACCCTGGTCTTTCTGAGTCCTTCTATATTTTAGTATCTTTTTATGTTTCATAAATAACAGCCATGACCATGGAACAGCTGAAATAGATTTTACTTTGTCATAATAGACTATAAGCTAGAGACACGGGATGATGATAATGTGGCCATGCAATAAGCTTTCATTCTTGACCTAGTGTCTAATTGTTCAGGAGGTGACTCCTGCTTGGTCTCTACTGAGTTTCTTTCATGTCATGATTAGAATAGCTTAGTTACAAAATGGTCAGTGGATTGATAAGTGGTGGCTACTCCTCAGGAACTCTATAGAATAAAGATAGATAAAGCTGACTGGACAGTTAAAATTAAATTAGTGATTTGTAGATTGTTTCATCTCCTTATTCCACACACTCTTATCTTCTGACTTTTTAAAATGTTTTGTGACATTTGTGATAGTTTAACTCTTAAATATGTTTTGGTCCCTCTGATGACCTGTGAAACATGTAACTGATTTGGGGATCATGTCACATTTCAAGGACAGACTATTCCAATTGGCATCATTTGAACATACAGATTATTTCTCTTATTACAAGGCTATGGATGGATAGGTCCACTAACGTTAACATGGTAATAGATCCCAGGGTTTGCAGTCATTTCTAGAAGCCTGAGAGTTCTCACTGTATGCTGATATACATAAGATGCTGTATGGGTTATATTAGGGGGAATTAACAATAATACTATCCTCTGCTCTTTGTTTCTTACAAACAGATGGATGCATGATTCTCAATGTCCAAATTCTGCCTGAACACTTATCGTACAAGTCAAATATTTCTCACCTTATTTTTAATGTGATTTCTGATCCCCTAAAATACATCCTTCCATTCTCATTTCCCTCCCTATAAATAAGCCGTTTTCATTTGCTGTGAATGATGCCAGACTAATACTTAGATGGGAATGTGAATTTGAGACAATGAGAAGCTGATTTATGACCCACAAATACAGTCTGGGCACCCCAAGATTCAGGACAGACTGCCCTGTGCACCTATGTTCTCAGATATAAGTGGTGGGGATAAAGTCATATCCTGGACCTTCCCCCTATACTCTATAAAGCCTAGCTCTGACCTAAAAAAAATCTGACAGTTAGAGCAGAGGAAGAATCTGGAAAGGAAAACAAAACAAAACAAAACAAAAACAAAAAACAAAAACCAGACGATCTGAATGGAGGGAGAATGGACAGAACTCCAGGAATGCTCTTGAGGTCCTGGCAGGAGCTCTGAAAAAAGAGGAATGCCATGCTCGTGTGGAGGGCCGTTGACCTCTACTGCCTAGTCCTGGAGCTCCTTTCTGGTGCTACGGGACTCCTAATAATGACAGGTGACAGAAGATGCCATCTGCCTGGATCTTTAATGGCAATGACAGGAGGGGACAATGAAGATTTGTGACCAAGACACTAGTTGTCTGGAATACTTGACCCAAAGCTTTCTGGATGCACTGACCAGTGAACGTGTTGTAGAACAAAACCCCAAAGAGAAGGGTAAGAACTGAAAACCACAGTGATGGGAACAACTTATCTTGACTTACAAAGGTAACATATACCACAGTCTTGTGAAAGGTTTATCTCGAAAGGTTTACCACTTGCTAGCTCAGATGAGTTAATTTAATATCTCAAATCCTTAGTTTCCTCTAAGTGGGCTCCCCTGAGTTCCCAGTAGAGTATACTGGCAGGGCCATGTTACTTGTTAAATATTTTGAATAACACCCCCGTCTACCCATATTTACTGTAAGATTCAAAGTATGGAAGGTAATGAAATTCTGAGCACCGTGCCTGAAGCAGAGTAAAGTACTCAAAAAATCTTATCTCTTGTTATTCTCACTACATCAGTGTGCCTGACACACTGTAGGTGCTCAGTAGACTTTGGTTGAATTGAATTAAGTTAAACAGTAGAGATATACAAAAGTATGATATCAGGACATCTTTCTACTCATTAAGAACAGTCCTGGATGGGGGCATCTCCGCTATCCTAAAATAGGAATGAGTTGAATGAGTATCTAATAATGTCAGCTGTGGTAGTAAGCACTGTCTGGTATTTGCTTATAAAATTCTTATATTAATGCTATAAATTAGGTATTTTTCCACTTAACTAATAAGGACACTAAATTTCAGAGAGGTAAATTAACTTACTTGTGGTTATATAACTGAATGGCAAAATCAAGATTTGAACTCAGGTGACCTGGCTCAAAACCAAAGATAAAGGGGAAAGACAACAGGCAGACTGATTAAGAAAAAGCTCCTGAGTCAATACTCTTTCTGTCACAATAGAAAAATAACATTATAAATGTTGAGTAATTAAAATAATCAACATCTTACTATTTTATTTAAAAATTCCTAAAATCTCGACAAGTGTTATGATTTGTGAATAGTATAAGTTCTATAGTCTTAAAAATAAGTTTTATATTAGAGATCAGCAGCTAATGAGTTCTGCAGAATGCACGCTCTTCCTCTTACAGGAAGTCATCTTGGGGTGCGGCACATAGTGGTGTCACAGGAGAATCCCCCATGTGTTCTAAGGAAAGGACTCTCACCTGTTCCCATACAAAGGGACAGAAGGACACTGCAGGAACAGTCCACTAGTGCCCACCTTCATTTCACTGAACATGGTGTAAGATCTTGCTTACTGTTGCTGCATCATTGTTTAACCAGAATTAGGACCAGTGAGTAGAAATTATAAGTAGATTTAATTTCTATCAAGTAAAGAACTTTCCAAACCATTACAGCAGCTGCTGTCTATCATCTATTCTAGAAAAGATTTTAGCAATGGTCAGAAAATTAAACAGATGATGTCCACATTGCCTTTCAACTCGAAATTCTATGATTCTATGGAAGAAGAAAATTTATTCCAAAACAGATATTCTCCTTTAGTTGATAATCCATTTTTTTTATTCTTATGTTAATCCCCTTACATTACAACATTAGTTTTAGATGAAGTGTTCCATGATTCATTGTTTGTGCACAACACCCAGTGCTCCATGCAGAATGTGCCCTCCTCAATACCCACCACCAGGCTAACCCATCCTCCCACCCCCCTCCCCTCTAGAACCCTGTTTGTTTTTCAGAGTCCATCGTCTCTCATGGTTCGTCTACCCCTCCGATTTCCCCCGCTTCATTCTTCCCCTCCCGCTACCTTCTTCTTCTTCATAATCAAGTTTTTGGAAAAGAAAATGAAGTCTAATCTTTTTAAAGAAAATATGGAGAAGCCGGGTCACCAATGAACTCATTTGATCATGTAACCCAGATTCACTGAACACCTGGTGTGTTTTGACCAAAGCATGTGTGGTTCTGTCCTTGTGAACCACACCAAACAACATGGTCTAGCTTTAGACGATGAATCTAGTATACCCAGATTATAGACACAAATCAGTGTCTGAAATTTTAAAAGTGAAGACATTTCAAGATGGCAAAATGGAGGTAAAATTTTAATCCAAGTAGATTCTGACATATTTTTGAGATTCCTTCTGTGCCCTTCTTCACCATCTGTGGTTGGCTGTTCTTGTCAAATCTGAGCACTGACAAGACCACAGTCTTACAAGAACAAGCTCCCAGTTCCATTTCCAAGTTGCCCATGTGTGTCAGAAAGCACAACCCCTCCTCTCTCTCTTCAGCTAAGAGTTTATGATGAGGCTGATAGAAAGACCGTGGGCTGTGGGAATTCATTTCCAAAGCAGGAAGTGAGACCAGGAGGAAGCACAACAAAGCTGATGCGTGTTGTGGTAACTAAATCCACGTCTGTTTTTAATCAAAGGGCACTGGTGAGTCATGACTAGGAGGGCAGGGCTCCACATTCAGTAATCAGCAGCAGAAGCCCACATCAAAATGCAGCACCATGCTTGACTTCCTGCTCTCCATTGTTCCGCAGACAGTCTTGAAGTGAAAGATGCAACAGAGGTGGTTGATGTTTTTAGCCCTTGTCTTCAAGGTCCACGGCTTTCACAGGAATGCATGCCTCCAAGCCACAAAGACAGGACAGCATGATAGTATTTACCAAAAGAGTAGTGACCTTGCTGGATTTGGACCAGTGACATTGATGGTTGTCTGGAGCCTCCTGCTCCAGCAGCTCTGTGATTGGGCCCGAGGGAAGCGCTGTGTTTCCCTCCTTGTCCGCATTGGCGTCATGCCTTACTGAAGGGGCATCACTCCCTCATGTGAGTTATCTCTCTCCCCAAGATCTCAAGGGGACTCCAAGGCAACTTTGCCTAGGGCTGGAAAACGTTATCTTCCTGTGGCACATGGGCCTCTGCAGGAAGTGTTCTTCTAAGGAAAGCAAGTAATTTTTATTCATCACAAAATGCCACCTAAAATAGGAACTATGATGTGTATTGCAGGGAAATCACTGTACGTGGAGTCATGGAATGCGAGTGAAATTGAACATCCCCAAACTACAAGCAGACTATATCTAGAGTTGTTTTTGTGAAGGAACGTAATTAGAATAGATGTTAGAAAAACCATCATGTTAAAAGTCATTTTTCTATTCCATGAACTAAATCTGTACTTAACATCAATTTATACTGAGTAAATTTGTGGATTTGGAACATTATTTTGCAAATAACCTATTGACATGCCCTTACTCAAAATGGAGATTTGTACCACTTTTGAACTTAGCCATATATTTTAAATTACTTCTTTGATTACTTCATTTGGAATTTGAATAACTAGAGCTTTAAAATCTATTTTAAATGTAAATATATTCTCATATTTTTCTTTATTTTCCATATTCATTCTATTTCTCAGTAGTTGTCTATCCTCAGGGAAAAATATCATTGGTGGATTAGTTATATTAATAGTCTTTTTTAATATTTCCTAATAATAATGGTTAACACATAGCATTTATTAAATATTCAGCCAAGAGAACCTGTAATTCTATACCCCAGATATGATGGGATGAGCCTCAGGAGGCTCTTCTCTTCTCTACTCCCAGACAAAATGCATCCCCTTATCAGCAATAGAAAAGTTTATGCAACCAATCCAAAAGTCAGTTATTGATCAAAGTCCAATGTGAGGAGAATTCACCCTTAAGATGATTAGTCACCCAGAAACCCATAGCTCAATGGGCAGTTTTTGCTCACAATTTTGAGCTGCTGTTGCGTTCCTCTTAGGGGACATTCAGTTCTGGAAGAAGCATGCCAATGCAAGTCCTAAGTAAGGGACATTATAGACCTTCATGCTTCGCTTGTTTTTTTTGTTGTTGTTGTTTGTTTGTTTGTTTGTTTTACAACAAAAGGAATCTGTGGATGGAGAAAGTTATTTTGAATAAGTGTCTACTCGACGTATGAAAGACGACAACTTTTCTACTTTCTGAACTTTTCACAAGTTCTTTTACATATAGATGTTTGCAGAGCGGTTTGTTTCTCCTGGTTCAATTATTCTTGTGTGGATTGGCATGTTGACTGGAGGAAAGCAACTTGATCACGTAATTGCATCCAGAACAAATACTCCTGTGACCCCATAGGCTGGCATGAGTTTACAGCCTCCTATTTCCACTACCTAAAGGAAGACCACCTTACTTCAAAGCAAAATAGAGAATGTTTTACTTTAGATATATTTTTCAAAACAAGGCTTGGGATATCAACAGAAATTAGAAATAGGGAATATTAAAAAGTTTCCTTTGCTGGTTTTCATTTGTTCTTTCCTCTCCATTCTTTTTATTTATTTATTTTTTTCATTGCAGACTTCACATAATGGTAAATGGTCCTGCTCTCCCGTGAAACTGTAAACCCTTTGTAAAACCCTAGGATAAAAAGAAAAAAAAAGAATATCCAAAAAAAGGGGTTTTAGGATAAGGAATTGATTTTGCTGTGGTAGAAAAAAAAATAGTTTTGTGTTCAGAACTTCTGTTCTTGTCCATAATATTGTCAATGTCTCTGCCTGCTCTTTTTTATATCCAAGTGAAGGATCACTGGGTGGTACTGAGCACCATTAACCTAATGACTTGGAGTGCTTTGCCCTGGGCCACAATTTCCATTCTTACTTTCTCAGGACATAATTTGGTTTAGCCATGACTTAATTTCTTTAGAGGCCTGAGCCCAAGGGCCTCCAATAATTTCCATGTGCACAGCACCATGTTGTTGGTAAAAAAAAAAAAAAAAAAAATCCAGGGAAAACCAGCAGACATACAATGATTTATCAATAAAACTTTAGACTGAGTGCCACTGACAATTTTCTCCCATAACTGTTCCTCCTCATGGGTATTTTTACACTTACTAATCAGATCTGGCATTGAAATATAAAACAAATACATGGTTAGTAGCAGTTTCGTCATCTAACTTTTACACTGAGCAGCAGAGCTTAACAACAAAACTTCACAGTTGTAAACATTGACACTTTGAAGTGCCTCATGAAAGAGTTTGTTCTATGCCATTAACATGCTGACAGTAACAATATATGGGTTTTTATTTTATATTATACTGTTTCGGTTAAACTTTTCTTTTTATCAGTGCTTTGGCTGAAGAGTAAATGCTTCCCAATCTGCGTTCCCTCAGACAATGCACAGAACATTGGGGAATGGCTTTCACATTCTGACAACCTTGCAATTTTATTTAAACAAATTCTTTCCCCCCAATTCCCTACAGAGAAGCTTTTGTACCCTTTTGTTGATGGTAGTGGACATATTGCAGATCTCCAATTACCTCCCAGGGGACCACCCACCACAAGAAGGGCTTGTCTCTGCCAGCAGAGCAGCCTTGCCAACCTACCCCCTTCTGGAGGCTGGAGGGAGGGCTTTGTCTCAGATCAGGTCAACACCGACACCTTGCAGCTGTGCTTTTCCTGATAGAGAACAACCTAATCAATTACCCCCCAAAACCACTTGGCAGTAAATACATCGTCTAACATAGTAACAATTAGATGGTTAAAAGAAAACATCATAATGTTCTTTTGGATAGGAAGTTGACAGCTTCCAGACAGAAGTAGAGATTTTCTGGATGTGAAATTGTAAGCACTTGCCTTTGAAAAGAAGCAACTGAGTACAATAGGACAAGTGGGTTCCAAGTATTTTGAATCTCTGAGTATTTACAATCATTCCCTTAAATTGAGCACTTCTTTTGTATTCTCCTAAAATAGGTCATTGGGTTAGTAAAATATCTTGCTAATATCATAACATTGGAAAGAGTTTTTTGGATTATGAAGCTTGGAGGCGACATATATCAAAGTAAATTGTGATTGAAAATGAACACGTCTTGGGTAAACAATGTAGGTTCTGATTCTTTTTTTTTATTTTAAAGATTATTTATTTATTTATTTGACACAGAGAGAGAGAGCACACAAGCAGGGGGAGCAACAGGCAGAAGGAGAGGGAGAAGCAGTCTCCCCAAGGAGCAGGGAGCCTGATGCGGGGCTCGATCCCAGGACCCTGGGATCATGACCTGAGCCGAAGGCAGATGCTTAACGACTGAGCCACCCAGGTGCCCCTTTGGTTCTGATTCTTTAAATTATTTTCCCAGGTAAGTTGGGGTCACATGAGCATAATTTCTCGAATGATGTCTTACTCTTATATTTTAATTTCTTTTTCGTATTTTCCTGCATAAATAAGAACAATTATTTGTTTTAATAACCAAATGCTATTTCAATTGGTATGGAAAAGTATTTTGATAATACATCCATATTGTTATAGTACCAGTTACCATAACTTTACAACTTAAATTTTTGAAAGTTGTATGAGTTACTAGACTAGCAGAATAAAAATTAAAAGAATCAAATCTATTCTCAATTTATTTGTTTTTCTTCACTAACCTAAGAGTACATTTTTCTATGACTCACTTTTCTCATCAAAAAGAAATATACATAGCTCTGGGTTTATATCTCAACACAGAAATATGGGAAGAATTTGGGATTTATGTATTAAAAATAGTTTTTAATAGCTTGGGTGCCTGGCTGGCTCAGTCGGTGAGGCATGCAACTCTTGATATAAGAGTGGTGATTTCGAGCCCCATGTTGGGTGTAGAGATTACTTAAATAAATATTTTAGCTCTTTCAAATACATAGTCTTGAGAATACAACAAAAATATTAATGACTTCTTAAAAAATGAGTAACAGGGCGCCTGGGTGGCTCAGTTGGTTGAGCGACTGCCTTCGGCTCAGGTCATGATCCTGGAGTCCCTGGATTGAGTCCCGCATCGGGCTCCCTGCTCGGCGAGGAGCCTACTTCTCCCTCTAACCCTCCCCCCTCTCATGTACTCTCTCTCTCTCTCATTCTCACTCTCTCAAATAAATAAATCTTTAAAAAAAATGAGTAACAAAGAATCATATTTAAAGATAAACATAAAATGTGTTAACTGATTTCAACTAGTCCTGCTCTTCATTATCACTCAAGACCCAATCTTACTGCCTAATATTTGGATATTTTTGAACCATATACCAACTATTAGAATGGAAAATATTAGATTATTAAATTCATGCTTTTTTTCAGTTGGTTATACATTAGAATTAGATATTGCTATGATGGTAATAGAGGTAAACTGATACTCTAATATCCTTCCTCCCACTCCCTTGATTCTACAACCTTGCTCACTCCCAACCCTGCACACACACACATGGACACACACACACACACACACATTCATGCACGCACTCCAGGATCAGGATAGTATTTCATATTGATGAGTTGTTTTTCACGTTGCGGCATTTGGAGGCATTTATTGTGAGACAATAAACAAGCTGGTGTTTTGTAGTTTGGAAGGAACGGATGATAACAACAGTGTATCTACATACACATTCACACACATCTAGTTCCACTAGTGGATTCTGAACATTTATCACCACTTAGGGAACCATTAAAATAAGTTTTTACCCATTCTTTATGTAAAACTGAAGTATAACAAACATACAGAAATGTACACAAATCGTAACTGTACTGACGGATGTAATGTCACAAAATAAACACACCTTGCAGCCAGAGCCAGCAGCCAGATGAAGAAGTAGAATAAACCTCATAGTTCTTAAGCTCAGTATTTCCCACAAAGACAACCATTGTCTTGAGTTCTAGCACCATAAATTATTTCTATTTTTTGAAGTTTATATAAATGGAAAACTTCATAATGTACACTTTTTGTCTGGCATCTTTTACTCAATATTATATTTGGGGGGTTCATCCAAGTTGTTACATATAACAATAATTAACTCTTTCTCAATGCTCTGATAGGATCCACTGCATGATCATATAATAATTTATCTGTTCTACTTTTGGGTGGTTTTCATTTTGAGCTAATTAAAAATGGTGATTTTATACAAATGTCTGTTGATGAAGATATATAGGATAAATATCGGGGGGGGGAAATTGCTGAATCATATGGTATTTATAGTCAGCTTTTTTTTTTTTCTTTAAGGAAGACTCATGTTTCTTTATTCTTTATTTTTTTAAGTTTTTATTTAAATTCCAGTTAGTTAACATACAGTGTAATATTATCTTCAGGTGTACAATATTGTGATTTGACACTTCCCTACAACACCCTGTTCTCATCAGGACAAGTGCCCTCCATAATCCCCATCACCCGTTTTACCCATCAGTTTGTTCTCTAGAGTTCAGTCTGTTTCTTTGTTATAGTCTCTTTTAGTAGATACTGCCAACTGTTTTCCAAAATGGTTGTACCAATTTGTACTTCTCCTCTCTTCAGTTCATGAGAGTTCCAGTTGCTGTGAATCCTCATCTGCACTGATTTCTCCCTGTAGCCATTGTGATGACATTGTGCATATTACATATTATGTTGTGCATATAACAAGTGTCCCTTCAAGTATTTTGCCATTGTTCTGTCAGGCTGTGGGGTCTCTTTCCTTTGATATGTAGGAGTTTGTTATAGAGTCAGAATATGACTTTATTTATTGGGCATAAGCATTTTAAATATATTCTTCCTTTCTATAGCTTGCATTTTCACTCTATAATAGTGTCTTAGAGACAAATTAATTTTTTACTTTAAAATAGTCCAATGTCTTATATTTTCCCTTCAGAATTGGGAGTTCCCATGTCTTGAGAATCTTTGCTAAACTAAATATCATTGAAGATATTATTTTATCTTTTCTGCTAAGACTTTCATTGTTTTACCTATCACATTTAGATCTAGAGGCTGTTTGGAAATTGCATGTGTTTGGTGTGAGGTAAGGATTAAGATTCATCATTTTTTCCATATGATCTCTAATGACTCTGCATTATTAATTGAAAAAACTACTCTCTCTACCATACTGCAGTTTCATCTTTATCATGAATCACATGAGGGGGGTATGTGTGGGTCTGTTTCTGGATCTTCCATTCTGTTACACTATTTGTCTACCCTTCCACCAATGAAGCATTTCCTATTACTGCAAAATTTTAACATGTCTTCATTTTAGGTACTGACAGTCCACTGGCTTTATTCTCCTTATTCAAGATTATTAGTTATTCTTGATCCTTTTTATTGCTTTATTTATTTTAGAATGAGCATTTTTTTTAAGATTTTATTTATTTATTTAACAGAGAGAGACACAGTGAGAGAGGGAACACAAGCAGGGGGAGTTGGGAGAGGGAGAAGCAGGCCCCCCGCGGAGCAGGGAGCCCGATGAGGGGCTCGATCCCAGGATTCCGGGATCATGACCTGAGCCGAAGGCAGACACTTAACAACTGAGCCACCCAGGCGCCCCTAGAATGAGCATTTTAACTTATACTTGCACATACATAAATACCTAAAGTCTTGCAGTGTTATATCCCTCCACTTATGTAGGTCTTTCTCAATGATGTTCTGAGATGGTCTGTGGAAAGACCTTTCATTTATTTATTATTTTAGCTTAAATATTTGATGACTTTTTAATGTTATCACAAATGACATTCTAAAAATATTGTTTTTTACTTATGTATGCCAGTATGTAGAAATATTATTGTTTTTTATATGTTGATCTTTCTTCATCTGATCTCTTAATTTCCTTTTTTTTAAAGAATTATTTATTTATTTATTTGAGAGAGAGAAAAAGAGACAGGAAGAGAGTGGGGAAGGAGCAGAGGAAGAAGGACAAGCCAACCTCATGCGGAGTGCAGAGCTTGATGTGGGGCTCAATCCCAGGACCCTGAGATCATGACCTGAACTGAAATCAAGCATTGGACACTTAACCTACTGAGCCACCCAGATGCCCCTGGTCTTTCTTAATTTCACTTATTAATTTTACTAGTTCATTTAGATTCTATGTGTAGAATCATATAATCTTCATTTCTTCCTTTCTAGTTGGTTTCCTTTCTTTCTTTCTATCTTTCTTTCTTTCTTTTTTTTTTTTTTTGATTTATTTCTTATACTAGGTAAGACTTCCATTAAATGTGGTTGGAAATAGTAATAGTAGGTATCCTTGTCATGTTTCTGAGCTCAAGGAAAATATTTCAATATTGCATTAATCAGCATTATTCTTCATATAGTTTTATTTAAATATATTTATTGGATTCGAGAAGCTTTTTCTATCCCTACTTTCAAAAATTGTTATTGTGAATGAGTATTGAATTTAATCAATTTTTTTCATTTATTGTAATGATCATATGCATTTTCTTTTTTTTTCTATTAAAGTGATAAATTACAGTGATTTTTCAAATGTTGAGCCAAAGTTGTATTCCTAGAAAAAAGAAAAAGGCCTAAATTGTTCATGATGTATTGTCATTTTTATGTATCTTTGCATTTGATTTTCTAACATTTTGTTTAAGATTTTTATATCTATGATAATGAAAGAAATTGGTCCGTGATTTTTCTTTACTATAATCTCCTTTTTGGTTTTCATATCAATGTTATGCTGACATTATAGAATGCTTTGATAAGTGGCACTTTTGGGTATTTTGGGAATTAACCATTGCATTATCTGGGTTTAGGTTTTGCTTTGTAGGAAGAGCTTAATTATAGTTTCAGTTGCTTTAACTGATGTAGAATAATTCAGGTTCTCCACTTTTTCTTGTGTTACTTTTGGAAACTTGCTTCTTATCTAGAAGTTTTTTAATTTCTCTTAAATTTATAAATATATTGATACTAAAATTGCTCATGAGGCCCTCAGTTTAAAATACTTGCTTTTTTTGTAGTTGTTTATACTTTGACATATGGATTATATAAAAGTATATTGCTTTATTTCCAAACTTCTGGGTATTTTCTAAAATTAATTTTGATATTATTGATTTCTTGCTTACCCCCAGTGTGGTCAAAAGAATATACTCTGATAGTTTTGGTCATTAGAAAGGCAATGAGGCATACATTACCACACTGCATGTGATCAGTCTTGGTGAGATCCATGTGATCTCAAAATGTAAACTTTTTGGGGGTGGGTGTTCAGTATTCTAGATATGTTACTTAGATCAAGTTTGTTAATCATGATCTTTCATATCCTTACTAATATTCGTCTGTTTCTATCATCAGCTTTTGGCAGAATTTCGTTGAAGTGTCTCACATTGTGATTTTTTTTCATTACTTCTTTTCATTCTGTCAATTTTTGCTCTCTATATTTTGAACGTTATTAGTGCCTACAGATTTAGATTCTTCAGTCTTCCTGATAAATTGTTGCTTTTATCAGTATGATTTGTCTCTCCTTACCTCTAGGAAAGCTTCTTGTCTTAAAGTCCAATTTGCCTGCTATTAGTATAGCTACAAACATGAGCTTACTTTTGGTTAGTATTTAACTATTTTAAAAATCTTAAAGATACGCATACACTTTGACATGTAAATGTTGTTGGAAAGAATGATTGTTGAGGATGTCCTTAAACTCTGGCGTATTCAGAACCCAAATATCTAAATGCAGTATCACACCTATAAACAGGACTGGCATTCTGCACCAAGTACTTAGTCAGTAGTCTTTGATAAAGTTGGATGTAGTGATGAAACTAAAATATTGTGCAGGTGGAAACTGGAAAGAATTGAAGAGGGAACTTAAGTGAATCTCTTTTCTTGGAAAAAAAAAGTCAAAAAGAGAGAGATTTGTATTCATGTGAATAGAGATGATGGCCCTGGCAGGAGAAAGGAAGATGCGTTGCCTTAAAGGTGCTAGAATTTAGATAAAAACTTGGGGGGAACAAAAGGAACACAACAAATGAGCAAAGAGAAGAAAAAAAGAGGGAGGAAAACCAAGAAACAGACTTAACTATAGAGAACTATCTGATGGTCACCAGAGGGGAGGTAGGTGGACGGATGTGGGAAATAGGTGATGGGGATTAAGTAGGACACCTGTTGTGATGAGCACTGGGTGTTTTATGGAAGTGTGGAATGATTATACTGTACACTTGAAAATAATATTAAATGGTATGTTAACTAAATGGTATTTAAATAAAAACTTGAAAAGGGGGGAGGGCATATGGGACTACTCATATGCTTCACTCTCAAAGGGGTCAACATCCTGTAGGCTGAAAATATGTTTGGCCTTTCCCTTGCAAAAGCTGAAATTATCCTGGGTGTGAGAACTAAAGCAGTAGGTTAGACAATGGTTCTTTAATTTTATTGTAATTAAATGCAGTTCAAGTAAGAACTTGGTGGTGACTGGGGGTTAAATGCCCAGGAATCTGTAATTTATCTAGCCCTGAAGTATCTGTTGGCGCTGGTCTGATCTCCACATTTAGAGGAACACTGGTTTACAAGTTACTGGGATTGCTGGAGTCCTGTGGAATTCACTAGGTCAGTGAGTGGATAGAAGAGAGCAGACCTTATTGGAGACCATCAAGTGGAATAATAAATACTGGAAGACACAAGAACATAATGCATTTCTGGTATTGCCTTGATAGGAAAACTACCTTCCACTTCTAGTGAGGCTGAGGACATTAAAAGAAGAGAATCTCCAGGTTATGGTAAAAGAGGTCATTTGCTTCATGTCCCAGAGCCTGATGGTTACTTATGTTTTTTTGTGTTTGAGCTTATTAATATACTTACAACCAAAGTACTTGAGTTATTAACAAAGAATGAGGCTTTGGACCCTAAATGGAAACAATAAAGTCTGTAGATCTGTGAGACAATTTATAGGGCTGCAACATTTCTTATATATTTTCCTACCCATATTTCCTATACCATTCTCCAAACTTATTAGGTTTGTTGATGGTTTGGCTGGTCATATGTAGGCTGTGACTAGGTTGTGAAGCCTTATTCTTACTTACAATATTTTACTTATAATTGGCCTATCTGTGTATTCGCATCAGTGATCCCACTGAATTCACAATATTGCGATATCAGTATGTAAAGATGGGAAGTCTTACATACGGAGTTTCAGTAACTTGAGCAAAGATCAACTTAAGCAACTGAGTGGCACAGCTGAGACTCAGACATAGGTTTATTTGCAGAGTCCCACTTTTTCCTCCACACAGCACTGCCTCCCTCCATTGCTAAGTAAATATATTTTAGGCTGTCCAACCAGGCCACAGTCCATCCGACTTTTCTGAGACATGTCTCTGTTCTATAAGGACTAGCTCATGGAAGCTATGTCTGTTCTTACTATGCTCCCAAGCTATATGTGATTGGAACAGAGATGAGCAATGGAGGGCCTGCCAAAATCTACCTATTAGAGTTCTCTATTTGAGACTCATTGAGGCTAACAGTTGAAAGCTATGTCAAATGAAGGACAGAATAATAGCATAAAGGTCAATAAACCTTTGCTACCTGGGATTTGTTCTGGTTCCTCCACATCTTGGTATCAGGTTGCATTTTTATTAACTAACTTGTAAGGATTTGTTTTACTGTAGCTGAGTGTTCTAGTCTCCTTTACTACAACCCTGCCCTCCAGGCATTTGCCAGTGTTCACTTGTGCACTGTGAGTTTTTATCCAGAATATATCCATAACTTCTAAAAGACACACCAGTGGGAAAATGGGTGAAGGACTTGATCAGGATGAAAATAAGATGGTCGTATTCAATTTGTGGAAATCTGTTAAGTTGGATCTGGACATCTGCGTACTTTTTTCTGTAAGTATGTTATACTTAAGTATAAAAATGTTCTTTAAAAATTCATTAGTCTGGGACATGTGGGTGGTACAGTCAGTTAAGTATTCGGCTCTTGGTTTGGGCTCAAGTCCTGATCTCAGGGTCGTGAGTTCGAGCCCTGTGTTGGGCTCTGTGCTTAGCACAGAGTCTGCTTGGGATTCTCTCCCTCTTCCCTTGCTCCTCTCCCTGCTCTCTCTCTCTCTCAAATAAATAAATAAAATCTTTAAAAAATTTTAAAAAATGAAAATTCATTAGTACTTTCTAATGCACTTAAAATGTACAGAATCATCTAAAATCATACAACCCAGCCACTTAAAAAAAATGTCATCAAAAACATAAAGCATGCCAATGAAACATGGAACTTCCTATATTACTTGATGGTAAAAATTAATTTGGGAGAGTTAAAGATTTATAGTGTATGTTTAATTCTAACTGCACAATTCACAACTGTGGCAGATCTAAAGTGATCCTCTGTGATCCCTGTATCTTGGTTATAGATGTGTATATATATATGTATATATATATATACATATACATATATATTTAATAATTTCCTCCCTTTGAGTGAAGGCAGGGCTTGTGACTTGCCTCTGCCAAGCGAATATGGCAAAGGTAATGGACATCACCTCTACAATTGTATTGCATTTCATAACATTTTATTTTGCTCGTAGACATGCTTTGAGATTTCTTTTCTTTCTGACTCTGAAGAAGGGATCATGTTGGAAGGCCCATGTCAAGAAGTTGAAGGTGGCCTCCAGCCAAAAGACAGCAAGCCCTCAATCCTAAAGTTGCAAGGAAATGAATTCTGTCAACAGTGAGACCTAGCTGTTAAGAGGACCCCTCACCAGTTGAGTCTCCAGATAAGAACACAGTCCTAGCCAACACCTGTGCCCAGACTTATGATCCATGGTAAATGTGAGATAGTAAATGTGTTTTGTTCTAAGCTACTAAGTGTGTGAGACTTTGTTATGCAGTGATATCTGACTAATTTAAGACCCAGCTTCAGGTTTGTATTACTGGTTCATTAGATTTTGAGAACTTCTGTGCTTTCTCTTCTTGGTTTCTCAATGTTGAGTTAAAGAAGATGATATAGAACAAACAATATATATATATGTTTTTTTCTGCTTAGAAAGAGCTCACAATAGTGATATAATAATTATTGCTAATGCACTAAAATAACTACTAAGGAATTATATAATATAGATTTACCATGAACATAGAAACCAATTACAAATTGGAAACCTGGTATACAACCCCTTGGAGAAATGACAAAAATTTCTTCATATCGATGATTGCCTAAGCAAGAATTGTTCATTTTTCCCTGCCATGTCTATATTTTCGGGATTTAGCACATTCAAATTCAAACATCATGGGTAAATTTGAAATGTTGCAGTTAATGCCCTGTGTTAAGAAAGAAATTCAATTCATTAATGAATAATTTTTTTAATTTACCTTTTTAAAAAAATTTTATTGTTATGTTAATCCCCATACATTACATCATTAGATTTAGATGTAGTGTTTCATGATTCATTGTTTGTGCATAACACCCAGTGCTCCATGCAGAATGTGCCTCCTCAATACTCATCACAAGGCTAACCCAACCTCCCACTCCCCTCCCCTCTAGAACGCTTAGTTTGTTTTTCAAGGTCCATCGTCTCTCATGGTTCGTCTACCCCTCCGATTTCCCCCGCTTCATTCTTCCCCTCCTGCTACCTTTTTTTTTTTTTTTTAATCTTAACATACATTGCATTATTTGTTTCAGAGGTACAGATCTGGGACTCAACAGTCTTGCACAATTCACAGCGCTTACCAGAGCACATACCCTCCCCAGTGTCTATCATCCAGTCACCCCATCCCTCCTACCCCACCCCCCACTTCAGCAACCCTCAGTTTGTTTCCTGAGATGAAGAAGTCCTCATATCAGTGAGGTCATATGATACATGTCTTTCTCTGTTTGAGTTATTTCGCTCAGCATAATACCCTCCAGTTCTATCCACGTCCTTGCAAATGGCAAGATGTCATTCCTTTTGATGGCTGCATAATATTCCATTGTGTATATATACCACATCTTCTTTATCCATTCAGCTGTCGATGGACATCTTGGCTCTTTCCACAGTTTGGCTATTGTGGACATTGCTGCTATAAACATCGGGGTGCACATATCCTTTCGGATCCCTACTTTTGTATCTTTGGGGTAAATACCCAGTAGTGTAATTGCTGGATCATATGGTAGCTCTATTTTCAAATTTTTGAGGAACCTCCATACTGTTTTCCAGAGTGGCTGCACCAGCTTGCATTCCCACCAACAGTGGAGGAGGGTTCCCCTTTCTCCGCATCCCCACCAACATCTGTCGTTTCCTGACTTGTTAATTTTAGCCATTCTGACTGGTGTGAGGTGGTATCTCATTGAGGTTTTGATTTGGATTTCCCTGATGCCGAGCAATATTGAGCACTTTTTCATGTGTCTGTTGGCCATTTGGATGTCTTCTTTGGAAAAATGTCTGTTCATGTCTTCTGCCCATTTCTTGATTGGATTCTTTGTTCTTTGGGTGTTGAGTTTGATGAGTTCTTTATAGATTTTGGATACTAGCCCTTTATCTGATATGTCATTTGTAAATATCTTCTCCCATTCTGTCGGTTGTCTTTTGGTTTTGTTGACTGTTTCCTTTGCTTTGCAAAAGCTTTTTATCTTGACGAAGTCCCAAGAGTTCATTTTTGCCCTTGCTTCCCTTGCCTTTGGCGATGTTTCTAGGAAGAAGTTGCTGCGGCTGAGGTCAAAGAGGTTGCTGCCTGTGTTCTCCTTTAGGATTTTGATGGACTCCTGTCTCACATTGAGGTCTTTCAACCATTTGGAGTCTATTTTTGTGTGTGGTGTAAGGAAATGGTCCAGTTTCATTCTTCTGCATGTGGCTATCCAATTTTCCCAACACCATTTGTTGAAGAGACTGTCTTTGTTCCATTGGACATTCTTTCCTGCTTTGTCGAAGATGAGTTGACCATAGAGTTGAGGGTCCATTTCTGGGCTCTCTATTCTGTTCCATTGATCTATGTGTCTGTTTTTGTGCCAGTACCATACTGTCTTGATGATGACAGCTTTGTAATAGAGCTGGAAGTCCAGAATTGTGATGCCGCCAGCTTTGCTTTTCTTTTTCAACATTCCTCTGGCTATGCGGGGTCTTTTCTGGTTCCACACAAATTTGAGGATTATTTGTTCCATTTCCTTGAAAAAAATGGATGGTATTTTGATTAGGATTGATTGAATGTGTAGATTGCTCTAGGTAGCATTGGCATCTTCACAATATTTGTTCTTCCAATCCATAAGCATGGAACGTTTTTCCATTTCTTTGTGTCTTCCTCAATTTCTTTCATGAGTATTTTATACTTTTCTGAGTACAGATCCTTTGCCTCTTTGGTTAGATTTATTCCTAGGTATCTTATGGTTTTGGGTGCAATTGTAAATGGGATTGACTCCTTAATTTCTCTTTCTTCTGTCTTGTTGTTGGTGTATAGGAATGCCACTGACTTCTGTGCTTTGATTTTATATCCTGCCACTTTACTGAATTCCTGTATGAGTTCTAGCAGTTTTGGGGTGGAGTCTTTGGGGTTTTCCACATAAAGTATCATATCATCTGCAAAGAGTGAGAGTTTGACTTCTTCTTTGCCGATTTGGATGCCTTTTATTTCTTTTTCTTGTCTGATTGCTGTGGCTAGGACTTCCAATACTATGTTGAATAGCAATGGTGATAGTGGACATCCCTGCTGTGTTCCTGACCTTAGGGGGAAAGCTCTCAGTGTTTCCCCATTGAGAATGATATTCACTGTAGGTTTTTCATAGATGGCTTTTATGATATTGAGGTATGTACCCTCTAGGCCTATACTCTGAAGAGTTTTGATCAAGAAAGGATGCTGTACTTTGTCAAATGCTTTTTCTGCATCTATTGAGAGGATCAGATGATTCTTGGTCCTTCTTTTGTTAATGTATTATATCACGTTGATTGATTTGCGGATGTTGAACCAAACTTGCAGCCCAGGGATAAATCCCACTTGGTTGTGGTGAATAATCCTTTTAATGTACTGTTGGATCTTACTGGCTAGTATTTTGGTGAGAATTTTTGCATCCATGTTCATCAGGGATATTGGTCTGTAATTCTCCTTTTTGATTGGGTCTTTGTCTGGTTTGGGGATCAACGTAATGCTGGCCTCATAAAACGAGTTTGGAAGTTTTCCTTCCTTTTCTATTTTTTGGAACAGTTTCAGAAGAATAGGTATTAATTCTTGAAATGTTTGGTAGAATTCCCCTGGGAAGCCATCTGGCCCTGGGATTTTGTTTTTTGGGAGATTTTTGATGACTGTTTCAATTTCCTTAGTGGTTATAGGTCTGTTCAGGTTTTCTATTTCATCCTGGTTCAGTTTTGGTAGTTGATACATCTCTAGGAATGCATCCATTTCTTCCAGGTTAACTAATTTGTTGGCTTAGAGTTGCTCATAATATGTTCTTATAATTGTTTGTATTTCTTTGGTGTTGGTTGTGATCTCTCCTCTTTCATTCATGATTTTGTTGATTTGGGTCATTTCTCTTCTCTTTTTGATAAGTCTGGCCAGGGGTTTATCAATCTTGTTAATTCTTTCAAAGAACCAGCTCCTAGTTTCGTTGACCTGTTCTACTGTTCTTTTAGTTTCTATTTCATTGATTTCTGCTCTGATCTTTATGATTTCTCTTCTCCTGCTGGGTTTAGGCTTTACTTGCTGTTCTTTCTCCAGCTCCTTTAGGTGTAGGGTTAGGTTGTGTACTTGAGACCTTTCTTGTTTCTTGAGAAAGGCTTGTATTGGTATATATTTTCCTCTTAGGACTGCCTTTGCTGCATCCCATAGATTTTGAATAGTTGTGTTTTCATTTTCAATGGTTTCCATGAATTTTTTTAATTCTTCTTTAATTTCCTGGTTGACCCATTCATTCTTCAGTAGGATGCTCCTTAGCCTCCATGTATTTGAGTTCTTTCCGACTTTCCTCTTGTGATTGAGTTCTAGTTTCAAAGCACTGTGGTCTGAAAATAGGCAGGGAATGATCCCAATCTTTTGGTACTGGTTGATACCTGATTTATGACCTAGGATGTGATTGATTCTGGAGAATGTTCCATGGGCACTAGAGAAGAATGTGTATTCTGTTGCTTTGGGATGGAATGTTCTGAATATGTCTGTGAAGTCCATTTGGTCCAGTGTGTCATTTAAAGTCTTTATTTCCTTTTTGATCTTTTGCTTAGATGATCTGTCCATTTCAGTGAGGGGGGTGTTAAAGTCCCCCACTATAATTGTATTGTTGTCGATGTGTTTCTTTGCTTTTGTTATTAATTGCCTTATATAATTGGCTGCTTCCATGTTAGGGGCATAGATTTTTACAACTGTTAGATCTTCTTGTTGGATAGACCCTTTAAGTAGGATATAGTGTCCTTCCTCATCTCTTATTACAGTCTTTGGTTTAAAATCTAATTTGTCTGATATAAGGATTGCCACCCCAGCTTTCTTTTGGTGTCCATTAGCATGGTAAATGGTTTTCCACCCTCTCACTTTCAATCTGGGGGCGTCTTTGGTTCTAAAATGAGTCTCTTGCAGACAGCATATCAATGGGTCTTGTTTTTTAATCCAATCTGATAGCCTGTGTCTTTTGATTGGGGCATTTAGCCCATTTACATTCAGGGTAACTGTTGAAAGATAGGAATTTAGTGCCATTGTATTGCCTGTAAGGTAACTGTTACTGTATATTGTCTGTGTTCCTTTCTGGTCTATGTTACTTTTAGGCTCTCTCTTTGCTTAGAGGACCCCTTTCAAGATTTCTTGTAGGGCTGGTTTTGTGTTTGCAAATTCCTTTAGTTTTTGTTTGTCCTGGAAGCTTTTTATCTCTCCTTCAATTTTCAATGACAGCCTAGCTGGATATAGTATTCTTGGCTCCATATTTTTCTCATTTAGTGCTCTGAATATATCCTGCCAGTCCTTTCTGGCCTGCCAGGTCTCTGTGGATAGATCTGTTGCCAATCTAATGTTTCTACCCTTGTAGGTTACATATCTCTTCTCCCGAGCTGCTTTCAGGATTTTCTCTTTGTCTATGAGACTCGTAAGTTTTACTATTAGATGTCAGGGTGTTGACCTATTTTTATTGATTTTGAGAGGGGTTCTCTGTGCTTCCTGGATTTTCATGCCTGTTTCTTTCCCCAAATTAGGGAAGTTCTCTGCTATAATTTGCTCCATTATACCTTCTGCCCCTCTCTCTCTTTCTTCTTCTTCTGGGATCCCAATTATTCTAATGTTGTTTCGTCTTATGGTATCGCTTATCTCTCGAATTCTGCCCTCGTGATCCAGTAGTTGTTTATCTCTCTTTTTCTCAGCTTCTTTATAATCCATCATTTGGTCTTCTATATCACTGATTCTCTCTTCTGCCTCATTTATCCTAGCAGTTAGTGCCCCCACATTTGATTGCACCTCATTAATAGCCTTTTTGATTTCGACTTGGTTAGGTTTTAGTTCTTTTACTTCTCCAGAAAGGGTTTCTCTAATAACTTCCATGCTTTTTTCAAACCCAGCTAGTATGTTTAAAGTGATGATTCTGAACTCTAGATCTGACATCGTACTAATGTCTGTATTGAGTAGGTCCCTGGCAGTCGGTACTACTTCTTGTTCTTTTTGTTGAGGTGATTTTTTCCGTCTTGTCATTTTGTGCAGAGGAGGATAGATTAATGAGAGAACAAAATGCTAGTAGGTTAACAATGTACCCAGAAAATATACTCTAAACAAATCAGAAAAGACTTGAAGCAGTGGGAAAAGAAAGGGAAAGAGAGAAAAAAGAAAAAAGAAGAAAAAAAAAAGAAACAGATAAAGATAAAAAAAAACAAAAAACAAAACAAAACAAAAAATAGAATGTGACCAAATATGATCAGGCTGGTATATAGATCAGTGCCACACACTAGATTTGGGGTGTATTTTGGTCTGGTCGAAGAAAGTGCCTCCCAAAATTTTAAAGAAAGAAAAACTTATATATGTATAAAAATAAGGGTTGATATGATGAAGGGATGGAATATGACTGTAAAGATGGAAATTATAAAAAAAAATTTATAGAAGGAATTGATAAGAAGTTGTTTGAAAAAAGAAGGAGAGGATTAAAAATAAAAAGGGAGAGAATGTGATCAGGCAGGGGAGTAGAAAAAAACCATACACTAGAGATTTAGGGTATATTTTGATCTGTTAGAAGAAACTATCTCAAAATTTTAAAGAGAGAACAACTTATATATGTAAGCCAAAAATACAGGTAACTACTATGAAGGGATAGAATATGACTCTAAAAATGAAAAATAAAAATGTTTTTTTTAAAAAAGGGATTGGTAAGAAGTTGCTTGAAAAAGGGAAAAAGAAAAATTCAAAAAAAAAAGAAAAGAAAAAAATACAGTTAAAAAAAAAAAGCAACCTTGAAAGACTAAAGAATCATGGTAAAAAAGCCGTGAATTCTATGTGCAGTAGTCCCCTAGCGCTGGAGTTCTGCCGTTCTCATTGATCGGTAAACTTGGTCTTGGCTGGCTGCTCTCGCTGATCTTCTGGGGAGGGGCCTGTTGCCGTGGTTTCCAAATGTCTCTGCCGGAGGCGGAATTGCCCCGCCCTTGCCCCCTCCCGGCTAAGTAATCTGCTTGGGTTTGCTCTCCGGGGCTTTTGTTCCCTGCGAGCTTTCCGTACAGCTTTGGAGGCAGAGAGTGAAAATGGTGGCCTCCCAATCTCTGCCCTGGAGGAGCCGAGAACTCGGGGCCCCGCTCCTCAGTGAGCCCCCAGAGAAAAGCCATCAGTCATTCCTGTCTCCCCGGTCTCCGGCCGCACTCTGTGCTCACCCGGCCTGTGACCGCGCATTTCTATCTCTGGCACCCGACCCCGGGTGGAGTCTCCAAACCCAGCAGATCCCTGCGGTGCACTCCCGCGCCACTCCTCCTGGGGGAGGAAGGTGAGTCTCCCCAGATCTGCCGCTTGCTGGGTCCCCGCTGGAGGAGCCGTGGCCCGACTGTGCCGCAGATCACGGTTTATGGCAACTCTGAGCTGAGAGCCCGCACCTGGGCTCCATCTCTGCAGCCGGCTTCCCTGCTCCATTACCTGGGAGCTCTGCCACACTCAGGCACCCCCGGTCTTTCTGTGACCCCGAGGGTCCCAAGACCACACTGTCCCGCGAGGATTTCACCCCCCAATTAGCCACCAGAGTGACGTCTCTCAGCAGCGCTGACTTCTAAAAGTTCCGATTTTGTGGTCCGTGGTTCTATCACTTGCCAGAAGCGGCTGACGGAGGCCCCTCCCCCGCCATCTATCCTTCTGAATATCGCCTCGGATTCACTTCTCCACACGTCCTACCTTCCAGAAAGTGGTCGCTTTTCTGTTCAGAGTGTTGTTGCTATTCCTTTCTTCGATCTCCTGTTGAGTTTGTAGGTGTTCAGATTGGTTTGATCCCTATCCAGCTGAATTCCTGAGAGGAGACAAAATCCAGGTCTCCTACTCCTCCGCCATCTTGCTCTGCCTCCTCTTTTAAATTTACTTTCATTGCTACTGAAAATAGTTTACTTTTCTAAGGAAAAGTGATATATATTTATCTTATATATGAGCCCAAATCTGAAATGGAGACCTGAACTTTACCGTATTTCAGGTCTGCCCTTAAATAAACCACCGCTTCTTAATTCCGGTTCTGAAGAATGAAGTTGTTCTCCTCTTTAGCCATATCTACCTTTATTGAATGCAAGCCCTTAGGGCAGTAGGTAGAGTTCTGGAGGGAAGTACTGACTCATTCCAGACTTTTCTACACGCCTTTCTACTGGCTGATATATATGTGCCCTCAGGTGCACAGTTGAATTAATTGCACCCATTCCTTCATGGCAACCCATCATCATTTGAGCATGCAGTACCTCTCTCTTGTTTGAATCATTGTTCCTCTCATTCCCATTCTCCACTCCTATTCTGCTTTCCTTTCCACATGCAACCATCCTGATGTGTATGATGGGTATTACACCATAGACTATGCTTCTTCCTTTTTGCACTCAACACCACCACAAACAGCACTGTGATGAGCTTGCACACTCAGTCCCTTTATGAACCTGTTTGAGAGTCTCATTGGCATATATACTCAGTTACACTATACTTGATTTGACCAAATGCTATCCAGTGCTATGCAGAATGATTATCACTCCACCCTCATACTGGTAGTGGATGAGGGCGTGAGGGCTTCATTACCCTCTCCCTGCTAACACTTGGCATCATCCTGCTTTCCAATTGTCAACATCCTAATAGGTTCAAAGGGATCTCACTGTTTTACTATGCAAATGTCTAATGTCTAATGGAATTTGTGTATGTCTTCATATGTTTGTTTTTTGAGTCTCTTCTCTGTTTTTGTATTTTTCCCATTTTTCCATTAAGCTGCTCTTTCTTTTTCTTGTTGGTTTACAGGAATCTCCTAACTAATCTAAATACTTGTTCTTTATTGATTTTAAATATTGCAAATACCTTTCCCAAACCTGTCATTTTTCTGTTGCCTTTGTACATGGTGTGCTTTGTTGAGCTGAAATCCTTACTTCAATATAATCAAATTCACTGATTTACAACAAAGATGTGAAACTTATGAAATCTATGCAAATAATGCCCTCCTAAAGCAGAAATTAAGGAAGATCAAAGAGAAATCCACTTTCTGGTTTTGAATAATCCAATAAAAGCAAATAAGTAGGGATATAAAAGACTTAGCTAGCTTAATCAGTAGGGTGTATCTCATAAATATATCAAACTTCATATCCCGTAATATATAATATGCCTTCTTTTCCATTACATAGGGAACATTCACAACTAACTACATATTATGTCACAAAGAAAAAAAACCTCAATAAATTTCATAAAATATAAATAATTCAAACAAAGCTGTCTTTCCAAAGTAACTAAATTTAAAAATTAACACTAAAACCAAAAAATTTTTAAAAAGTATTTAATTTTAAAAAATTTTAAGCAGATTTCTAATAAGTAAATCTTGTGAGAAAGGGGTTAATCAAACCAACATTGCAGGATTCATAACACTAATCATAATGAAAACTGCATATCAGAATCTACAGCAAATGATGAAAGTGGTGATTAGAGAAAAATCTAATCTAACTAAATCTAAAGTTTCAAAAACTTACATAACTGAAAATTGAATAATAAAAATAAATAATTTAGATTCCTTACTAAAAAAAAATTCACAGAAAGGATCACAAATTGAAATAAAAGCAGGCAGCAGGGAAATATTATAGATATGGTGGATTTAATGAGATATAAAACAGAATAATGTATGGGCACCTAGCTGGCTCAGTTGGTAAAGCATGCAACTCTTGATCTTGGGGTTGTAGGTTCAAGCCCCAGGTTGGGTGTAGAGATTACTTTAAAAAATAAAATCTTTAAAGAAATAAAATAAAATAAAATAAAATAAAATAAAATAAAATAAAATAAAACAATAATGTAAAGATAAAATGATTATTTCTTGATTTTTTTTAAATAACAAATTAGTAGCCAAAGTAATCAGTAACTACATTAAGAAGCACAAATACACAAAAGAAATGATGAGGGGGAAATATACATTAAAGAGAATTTTGAGAAAAAAGTCATAACCAACTACAAATAACTCTATTCAAACGAACTTGAAAACCAGATAAAATGAGTGATTTCTTAGAAAAATTTAATTTAACCAAAAATTGATCCTCATAGAAATAGAATACATAAATATGTCCATTTGCATAAAAAGAAACAAAACTGTAGAACTATCACACAAAAATCATCTGGACTTAAATACTCAAAGACCAGATGGCGCTACTCCAGCATATATGAAAAGAAGGAAGATCTAATTTTTTTTTTTTTTTTTTTTTTTTTTTTTTTTTTTTTTTTTTTTTTTTTTTTTTTTTTTTTTTAATTTTTTTATTCTTATGTTAATCCCCTTACATTACAACATTAGTTTTAGATGAAGTGTTCCATGATTCATTGTTTGTGCATAACACCCAGTGCTCCATGCAGAATGTGCCCTCCTAAATACCCACCACCAGGCTAACCCATCCTCCCACCCCCCTCCCCTCTAGAACCCTGTTTGTTTTTCAGAGTCCATCGTCTCTCATGGTTCGTCTACCCCTCCGATTTCCCCCGCTTCATTCTTCCCCTCCCGCTACCTTCTTCTTCTTCTTCTTTTTTTTTTTTCTTAACATATATTGCATTATTTGTTTCAGAGGTACAGATCTGAGATTCAACAGTCTTGCACAATTCACAGCGCTTACCAGAGCACATACACTCCCCAGTGTCTATCACCCAGTCCCCCCATCCCTCCCACCCCACCCCCCACTCCAACAACACTCAGTTTGTTTCCTGCGATTAAGAATTCCTCATATCAGTGAGATCATATGATACATGTCTTTCTCTGTTTGACTTATTTCACTCAACATAATACCCTCCAGTTCCATCCACGTCGTTGCAAATGGCAAGATCTCATTCCTTTTGATGGCTGCATAATATTCCATTGAATATATATACCACATCTTCTTTATCCATTCATCTGTCGATGGACATCTTGGCTCTTTCCACAGTTTGGCTATTGTGGACATTGCTGCTATAAACATCGGGGTGCACGTAGCCCTTCGGATCCCTACTTTTGTATCTTTGGGGTAAATACCCAGTAGTGCAATTGCTGGATCATATGGTAGCTCTATTTTCAACTTTTTGAGGAACCTCCATACAGTTTTCCAGAGTGGCTGCACCAGCTTGCATTCCCACCAACAGTGGAGGAGGGTTCCCCTTTCTCCGCATCCCCGCCAACATCTGTCGTTTCCTGACTTGTTAATTTTAGCCATTCTGACTGGTGTGAGGTGATATCTCATTGAGGTTTTGATTTGGATTTCCCTGATGCCGAGCGATATTGAGCACTTTTTCATGTGTCTGTTGGCCATTTGGATGTCTTCTTTGGAAAAATGTCTGTTCATGTCTTCTGCCCATTTCTTAATTGGATTAGGAAGATCTAATTTTAAAATACATTAGTGCAGCACCTGGATGGCTCAGTAGGTAGAGCCTGTGACTCTTGATCTCAGGGTTGTGAGTTCAAGCCCCACACTGGATGTAGAGATTACTTAAAAATAAAATCTTAAAAAAAGTACATTAGTATAAGATTGCTACCTAAACCTAATAAAGGGGCACCTAGGTGGCTCAGTCGGTTAAACATCCGACTCTTGATTTTGGCTAAGGTCATGACCTTAGTGTCCTGGATCAAGCCCTGCATCAGGCTCTCTGCTCAGCACAGAGTCTGCTTAGGATTCTCTCTCTCTCTCTCTCTCCCTCCCCTCTCCCTACTCATGCTCTCTCTCTCTCTCAAATAAATAAATAAAATCTTTAAAAATAATAATAATAATAAACCTAATAAAGATATCACACAAAGAAGAAAACTATAGACCAACCTTTTTTATTAATGTTGATACAAAAATCATAACAAAATGGGGAAAAAAATCAACAATACATTGAATAAAATGACATGAGTAGAATATATTGCAGGAATGCAAAGATGATTCTGTATTAGGAAATCTATTAATGTAATTCACCATTTTAATTGATTTATGGGAAAAATCATAATTTTCTTCAGTTATCAACAAATTTTAGTACCAATTTCAGATTAAGGCATTCAGTCAAGTAGGAATTGGAAACTCCCTTGATATCATATCATCTGTGTATAACAGCTCTAAAGCCAGCATCTTACATAATGGGAAAAATTGAAGGAATCCTTTCTAATATAAGGAACAGGCAAAATGCTCACTACATCTAATATTACTTAACATCATATTGGTACATTCTAGTGCAATGAGATTTAAAAAAATCTAACATAAGAAAAGGGAAGTGTCTTCACAAATTATAAAATATCATACCTGGAACTTTTTTTAAAAAATGCAAGCAGATATCAAAATATGATAACTGATGTGCAAAAGATCTGTTGGAGGAAACCTCTTTGAAGGATTAAGTGGGAGGAAGAGTCAACATGAAGGAATTCAGACTATGGTGCAGTATAATGGGGAATTGGGGAAGGGAGGGAAGGGAGCATGGGCAGCAAATCTCAGAATGCAGAGCACTCTTGCTCAAGTTTTGCCTGTGCTGATGGAGAATCTCAAAGCAAAAACTGCCTGTTGGTTTAATTTCACATCAGGCTGGAATGGTCCAGTTGTACCACTTCTTTCATGCCCAGTCATTGGCTGTCAGCAGCCTGGGGGAGCTGTGGCCCCAGAATGCATGTCTCTGTAGAATCACAATTATAGCAACTAGAGGCTATTCATCCAGCTCTTCTTAAGGGAGATCTGAGCTGAGTATCTCCATGGCCATGAGTGACTATTTTATTCAATAAAATAAAAGATTATTAAATTCAACCACATAAAAATAAATGATAGTTTGTGCTTTGAAACATTATGTCCTTGTATTTTTCAAAAAATAATTAACCTGAATCTAATTATGAAGAACCAATCAAACAAGGCCAAATTATAGGAGATATTCTACAAGATAATTGACTTAGATTCTTAAAAATAATGACAGTGTAATGAATGACAAAAAAAGAAAGAAAAGAAGAAAGAAAGAAAGAAAGAAAGAAAGAAAGAAAGAAAAAGAAAAAGAAAGAAAGAAAGAAAGAAAGAAAGAAAGAAAGAAAGAAAGAAAGAAAGAAAGAAAAAGATAAAGAAGGAAGGAAGGAAGGAAGGAAGGAAGGAAGGAAGGAAGAAAGAAAAGAAAGAAAGAAAGAAAGAAAGAAAGAAAGAAAGAAAGAAAGAAAGAAAGAAAGAAAGAAAGAGAAAAGTGGAGAAGTGCTCTAGCTTATAGAAAACTAAAAATTATAACAAAATACTGTGAGTAATCTTTGGTGGGATACTGGATTTTTATTTATATTTATTTATTTGTTTGGACACTGGCATTTTAAAAACAAGCTTTAACAAGATGTTTTAGGAACAGCTGGGGATATTGAAATTAGACTTACTATAGATAATTTTTTTCTCAATGTTGATTATCTGGAATGTCAACATGTTGGATGATGTAATCATGTTGAGGTTGTATGAGAAGTGGCCTTTCCTTAGGAGATACAAGCCAAACTTACATGGGAAATGTCATGATGTTTGCAGTTCTTAAATGTTTCAGAGAACATTTATATATATGCATGTATGGAGAAAGAGATAAAATTGCAAATTTTAAGCAATTGGTGAAGCATTAAATCCATTTTCTTTATCATTCTTTCAACTTCTCGGTAGCATTGGAAAATTTCATGTAAAAATTTGGGAAGGGGACATGGAACAATTTGACCATCAAAATTGCTATTGATAGTTGTGGGTTATAACCTGAAGAATACAATGAATGTGCATGAGTAAATAATTAGTATACTAAATGATTGAGCAAATAAATAAATGGAGAAGGGGCAATTTACCATACCAAAGGAAGAAATCACTATGAGGACACCACTGTAATCATTGCTGCAGGAAATCCCCTGTTCAATCCTGAAATTAGGAGGCAAAGCTTTGGTAACATCAATAAAATATTTGCATAGCCTCAAAGTATCTCCAACAAAATATTCATTCATCACCATGGTGTTTTTAACCCATGCCCATAAATTCTTTGATGCTCTTTTCTCCAGGAGTTGGATGTTGATTCCCAGCCCCTCATTGTGGGTGTAGATTGGGTTTGGTGACTCAATTATAACAAACTGAATATAAAAAGAGCAAAATAGTAACTTGACCATGAAGAAACATGCTACCAGCTTAATCCAGTAACCAACTAACATCACCAGTGAAAATATATAAGGATATAACAAAATATACCTAATTTGATACAATGCCAAGAATATGTCACACTGTCTTTCTTCCCTAAAATCCACAATTTAGCAGTCAAATCATAGGAAACCTCCACTAGACAAACCCAAAATGAGGCAATTTTTATATTCTGACCAGTTCTCTACAAAAGTGTCAAGGTCATGAGACAGGGAAGCACTAGGAACAATCACAGATTGGAGGAGATTTAAAGAGATATAAGCTAAATAACTAAATGCAATGTGGTATCCTGGATTGGATTCTGGAACAGAAAAGGAAGGTACAAAGCTGGGATATCTAATGTTAATTTCTCAGTTTTGATAATCGTACCATGGTAATGTAGAGTTAGCATTAGGGGTACTGGGTGAAGGGCATATAGAAATTCTGGGCTCCTTTTGAAACCCTTCTGAAAGTCTAAAATGATTTCAAAATAATTATTATTTTTTTAAGATTTTATTTATTTATTTGGCAGAGAGTTAGCGAGAGCAGGAACACAAGCAGGGGGAGTGGGAGAGGAAGAAGCAGACTCCCTGCCAAGCAGGGAGCCTGATGTGGGGCTCGATCCCAGGACCCTGGGACCATGACCTGAGCCGAAGGCAGACGCTTAACGGCTGAGCCACCCAGGTGCCCCCCAAATAATTATTTTTTTTAAAATTGGGGAAAAAGGGGTGCCTGGGTGGTTTAGTGTGGAGCCTGTTTGGGATTTTCTCTCCCTCTCCCTCTGCCCTCCCCTACCACCACCCGCCCCCAACCCCCACTCATGTGCATGCTCTCTCTCACTCTAAAAAAAAAAAGGAAAAAAATTTAGTTTAAAATATGATTAAAATCATGCAGGCCTGGGCTTCACTTCTTTCACATTTATTGGCTTATTCTGTTTTTCCAGTTTTTTTTTTTTTTCCCCATCAACTTTGGTATTTTTTTTTTCTCTTCCAAATATATGAAATTACCTACATTTTCTTATTTTTTGTATTACTCTTTTATGTTAAATTTCTGTTAATGTCTGTAACTGTTTCCCCTTTGCCATTCTTTTTTTATTTATATCTCCTATTTTCTTTTTTTCTTAATCATCATTATAGATGTCCACTTAATAATCTTTCCAAAGAAAGTTTTTTATTTTTCTAATCTCTGTTGTACTGTCGTCATTGTTGTTCTTTCATTGATTTCTTTCTGGCTTTATTGTTGCCTTTTCTCATGTTTATTATTTTCTTTTGATATTCTTAAAATTATCTGTATCAGGCTTTTGTTTTTACCTTTTTTCATGTTTTGAGGGAGTTTTCTTTTTCCTAATTTCTTATCTGGGAACTTAGATCATTTGCCTTTAGACCTAGTTGTTTGCTGACAAATATTGCATAAATTATTCATGAGGGACCTTGTAACTGCATTAATTCTCTTGCTGAGTTCAAATAGCCCCTGTTCTTGCTTTCCCAAGAAAAACACTAGTTTTCTTATTCAAGCAGAGTTCTTGGCTAACTTTGCAAACTATCAGATGATATGTTTATTCTGCTTGATATATCAACTTACATGTTGTAATACCTCTATAGAAAAATCAATTTCTGTCTGTTTTTGAGTGGTCTCTACAAAGGGGAGGGCATTTAACTTTCCCCGGAGTCTTTCTCCATATCAAACTCCATATGAGTCTGTTGCTGTATTTTTCTCAGACACAACGAGTCTTTGTATTTTTATTCTTAGACAATTTTGCCCATCTTGAAGCAGTATTTAGTGCTGATATAGAAAACATTGAACATGAGTCTCTTCCAGGCCTTTGAAGATAAAGGTTCCTCCCATCTGCCTATGACACTGATGAGCTGCTAGAGTTCTATGGAGGACTAAAAAGTTTAGAAACTACTCCTTGGCAGGCTTATTAGCCATCTGCTGTCACAGAGAGTATGGACATGTTGAAGGAAACTGACTTTCACTACTCAACTGCCCCTGCAATCTTCTCCCCCATGACATTAAATATTCAATAAGTTTTAAATAGAAATTAACTTTGAAATAGAAATCTAAATAGTGAAACTTAAACAAAGTGAAGCAAACAAGCTTTAAGGCATTACATGGTTAGAAGAGTGAATAGGAGGCACACAAAGAAAATGTCTGTTTCTCTAGAGCACTGACCACTAGCTAGCGTTGAGTTGTCCAAGAGCTCTGTTTGGAATCAAGTGAATCTGAGCAGTTCTTCTTTGACAGCAAAGTGAGAGAATTGAAGAAAAGAGAAAGAAAGAAAAGAAAGAAAGAAAGAAAGAAAGAAAGAAAGAAAGAAAGAAAGAAAGAAAGAGAATGAAGGGGCTTCATGTAAAAATATATTAAATTGATACAATCCTAGAAGAATCTTAATAAAGAGTTTTATAGCCATAGCAATAGCTGCTGGTGAAATCTTTTAGCAGACTCTGAAAATTTTCTTATACATTCACTTCTTCCCCACAGGCCACTCCAAAGTTCTTAATATATTACAGTTGATATGCCTCAAGACCAATGTAGATAGCACTTCAACTTTAAGTGCACATCAAACCATTTAATGCAAAAAATCATCTTACAATAGAAAAAGTCCTGAAAAGACAGCTCCTCAAAAACCAGACACCTTCCTCAATATCTTGAGCCATTCTTGGCATTCTAAATCTTGAAAATATCACCTGTGTTTTGTTTTTTAATCTGAGAAAAATGCAACATATCTTAGGATCTGTTCTTTTTCTCTCTTTATTCCTTCTCTTCCTATTCCAGAATATCCTCCCACAGTGATGTTCCTATTCCATCATTTACCAACATTTTACAGATGAAGGTGGAGGAGAATTTGCTGAGATTATTGAAGATGATGATAAGCGCTTCTAAATCATGGATTCAAGAATAAGCTTCTTTGAACAGGTGGAAGGAAGACCAGATCTTTCATTTTTCAGATAGCAAGTTGAAGGAAGCTCATTTACACCTATGTACACGTAGAATAAAAATGGTATGAATTTATTCATTTATTCAATCAATATTTGTTAGGCCTTTATTATATACCAGATGCTGTAGTATAATACACATCCACACTCTTAATGGGCATTAAGTCTAGCAGTGAATAATCACCTCTAGATTTTCCAGGCTTTCACAGCAGAAATGAGCACAGTGCAATGGCCCAGGGAAAGGTCTTACGAACAACCACATCATAGTCTTACAGCTGTATAATTATCAATCTTTCCACATGCTACTTTTGGAAACTATTTCAGAAGAGTATAAAAATGCTAATCACAGTAGATACTTATACATGCGAATGCTATGCCAGATACTGGGGTAAAATGTTTCCATTTACAGTATTTCACTTATCCATACTATAACCAGTAAAGTTGATAGTTTTATGCCTGTTGATGGGATGGTGTGATTGAAATTCAGAGGGTGACATTAGCTTGCTGGTGTTCACATAGGCAATAAGGGATGAAACTAAAATTCAGCCCTCGGTCAGGATAACTCTAGGACGAAAACAGTGCTCTTACAGAGTTTTGTCCTTTTGCTGCTGCTGCAGCTAATGGCTCTTTTTTTTTTTTTTTCCTCGCCTATTTTTCAGGCCAATCCCAGTTAATTAAAGCAGACCAATGACTGAACCATCAAATAAAAATCCAAGGCATAACTGAAAGGGACTAGCCAGTTCCATGTGCGTGAGGTAAATCTTTGCTTCCTGCTAGAGCTGTCAGAATTTTTTCAGCCTTGCTTAAAGATCATCTTGGAAGGATGCGTCTGCAGAGCCTCCCTCTGTTTCCAGTCTGCTCATTTTCCCCATTTGAAGATAATTCCCAATTGGGTTGTTGGTAGAAGCTGTGGTCTTTGTTTTGGGGATTTTGTGTACACTATTTGGGAGGCACATTCTTTTTGGGAACAAAAAAGGTTGGGGCAGAGGGACCAAAATTATCTCTGACTTCATTTAATGCCAGTATTCTCTCTGAGTGTATTAGGAAGAAAAGAACCCTAAAGAAGAATATAAAACCAAAGCAACCCCTGCAGTGCATTAAGTTACAATTTGGGAAACTAAAAGTAGTTTCTGAAAGTTGTGTTACACAGGAAATCCCTTTGAAACAAACAAACAATGAACGTGCACAATTGCCCAAAGAAAGGGTAAGGCCGTAATAATACATAATGCAAGACATTTTTAATGTTTCTATGTTGTTAGCTTAAATTGGAAAGGATGGAACAACTTTGCTTCTTCATAGGAAAGAAAACCGTTCCAAGGTATATGCAAAGATCAGACTCAACTGTTGTCTAGGGTAACTTTGGACAGAAATAGAGGAATTAGAAGAAGAGATAGAGTACATATGGGCATAATTCAAGAATTCCCAGGAAAAATTTAAACATGTACAGCAGTCTGGCACCCAGGGCATTTTGATAGTGAGCGGGCCTTACTGAAAAGCCCTTAGCCATTGTTTTGGATTTAAAAAAAAAAACAAAAAACAGGGGTGCCTGATTGGCTCAATCAGAGGAGCATGCAACTCTTGATCTCAGGGTCGTGAGTTCAAGCCCCACATTGGTTGTAGAGATTATTTAAATAAATAAATAAACTTGGGGGAAAAAAAAGCAGAGAGCACATGCCAAAAGATGACTGGGATTGGAATATACCTTTCAGAGAGATTACAAACAAATAAGATGTATGGCTTGGAATCACATACTTTTCAGCTTACTAGCCATATCTAAAAAGAAAAGCTTGGTGGAAGAGAGTACGGACAACTCTCTAAGTTATAAATTAATAACTATTTAGAATAATAAAATGAATAAAATGCTAGAGAACCTCTGATAAAGCTGTAAAGTGGAATGGAGAGGAACCTCTGATACATTGTATCATCTTTGTTTCCATAGTGTCTATAACTGTGAATAAAGTGATAATTTCTAATTTTGAATATATATTTATTTTGTATATTTGGAACAAATTAATAATGAGATAAATTTTAAAAGGAGTAGAGCAGAGAGTAGAAAATATATATATGCCTTTGAACCAGACTGACCTAGTTCAAATTCAAATCCATCTGCTTAGCAGCTATATGACCATGGGCAAGGAACAACCTCTGTGAGCCTCAGTTTCTTCCTTTGTAAAATGATGGAGCTCATTTTGTGATTATTCTTTGTCCATAAGGAAGGACGGATAAAAATAGCAATCATCTTCTCCAAAAAATAAGAAAGAAAATTTTAAAATTTTATTATCAGGGGACTCAAAATTTCTGGTCATTTTCTAAGTCAGTAGCTCTTTTGTCAATAATTTCTCAGAATTTTTTTTTTTTAACTTATACTGACTGACCCTATATGTTTCCAGCCAATGTACAATAAACCTTAAGAAATAAGTTTACTTTTTTAGGAAAAAAAAAACCCAAAAACCTCACAGAATGTAAATATTGTTGCATGTGGCATATTTTAGTCTCTTAACTCCTGAATTAACTCTTAGGTAGAGAATCACAGGGGGAAAAAGCTGACTTGCAATTAGACATTCATGACACATTTTATAATTTGAACACTAATGGCTTGTCACTGGTGGGATGCACATTCTTCATTTTCTATTAGTAGCAGCAAAACTTTTTATATTTGTCTCTGCCTTCAGTACTTGGAATTGTCAGACCGTTTTATGCATGACCATTTTAGGAGCAAAATGAAACAGTTGTCCTCCATATTTGAAGCAATTATTACCCAGTATGTGAGATTCCACGGGTAGAATGATCTCAATTAAGACACTGAATGAGTTTGTTTTCTTTCAGTGTATGATGGCAACACCTGGGCATAGACACTTATTTGTAAGTACATAAACAAGGTTTTTGTGATACAGAGACCTTTCATAGACTTCCCCATCAGAGGTCGTTGATGAGATGGAATTAAGAATGGAAAAGTGGGTCTGCAACCTGAGATGCAGCCTGAATTCAGCCCCTACAAGCTATGACATCCGAGATAAGTAACTTAACTATTTTGGCATTAGACTTTTATTTGATGACATTGTCACATTGACTGTGTGACCTCTAAGGGTTTCATCAGCCCTCGTATAGTCTGTAATTCACGAGAGGACCATATAATCCAAGAGAGGACCATATAAACCACGATTCAGGAAAGGACCCTCCTGGTTTGAAAGAGTTAATTTTCTTTTTAGCCTGATTCTAATATTTCAATCACAAACGTTAATTTCTTAAGCGGTGTGGTGATCACATGAGTGTTTGTTTAATAATTATTCACGAAAATCTACATTCATGTTTGATGTATTTTCTATGTGTGTATATATATATATGTTATAAATCAATTTTAAAATGTTTATAAGGGCAAAATTAGTATAGGAATGTGAAAATTAAAATACACATTTTTTTTCTACAGGATAGGGCAAAACACAAACATTTTTTAAACTATTTGCTTTTTTTCTCTGATGTTCCCTAGACAGTTTTGTGATGTCCTTTATTGTTTTCCTAAACTGTTCTCCCAAACCAAATAACAAAGGCATCATTGGTTTACTATAAACCAATTTGGAAAGAAGTTTGTCTTCTTGAAAATTATTGTCATTACCAATGTACGTTATCTAAAGGACAGACTCTTTCAGCTTATCTAGTTCCTCTGCTCATTAATACTTATTTTGATTAAAATGTATTTATGTTTATACCCCTCACTGTACATAGAGACACTGTTTCTTTTTGTGTTGGAAATATGATGACCAAAAAGTCTTTTCAATCCCCCTTAATAGGAGCAGTTTAGATTATGTTCTAGATGTTTTTTTCTTTTGTTGTTGTTGTTCATTTATCCCATTTGGCTGCGGTCATGAATATATTTGGGTCCATATGCTATTAAACTAAATTCTCATAACACTTCCAAGTTGCTCATGAACTTCGTCCACCTTTGCCTTTGCCATATGGTTCCCCAGCAAATGTAGATTGAGTCTGATATAGAGCCTTTTATCCTACTTAATGAGAGGAGTAGATGCCACTGGGGAGAAGTAGGGTCTAAGAATTGTCATGTTTTGTGGAAAACAAACAGGACCACAAAGGGTTACTTGAGATATCAAATAATGCTATTTGAATTCCTTTCAGCCTCTGCTAGCAAAGTCTATCTCTAAGACTTAGACATGATGGATTTCTCTGTCCTTTCTACCAATTCCTTTTCCCTTCCACCTCCACACTCCTTTCCTTATAACTTTTTTTGCGTTTAAACATTAAGCTCATTGATTACGAGGATGGCACAAAGTGACCTAATGATGGGTCAGTCTTAATGAGCAAAGCGGCTGCCTGTGATGTGGCCTGGCTCGGCCACCCCCCACTGCGTCCCGGCATGTCAGACTTAGTCTCCTTTAAGAGACTAGAGCATGGAAAATCAACAGAAACCCGCCCAGTGCCTCTTCACAGAATGGACCATGTGCATGGCTATTTAGCCCTGTAAAAGAGAGTGGATTTGCACAAATGGGAGTGAACATAAGGAGTCCTTCAGAAAAGAATGGGGCCTTGGCAAATTTATAGACTCCCCTGAAAGAAAGTGATTACAGATCATTATCCAATTGAGGCAGATTGATGGGCTGGGGTCAAAGTAATATTGCAGATCTCACCAAGGGGACAATGGTTGCTTGTCACAGTGAAAGAAAAGAAAGAGAAGGGAAACCGCCACACAGAGAGATGCAGGGCTTAAGCTTTACCAACTGCTCTGAAAGGGCCTGGGTGTATGTGTCGTTACTTTTCTTGAGCACCATGTTTTATTTTATGTTACAAAGGATGAGCCATTGAGATCAAATTGGGCATTCAAACGGACCCCAATAAAGAACATACAAATGGCCTAAATACAGACTACAGCTCTCACTTTTTTTTTTTTCCTTCCAAAAGGCAATAATGCAAAATAGATAGGAGGATGGACCACGTAAAAATACTTAGTTCTCTCTCTCTCTCTCAAATGGAAACCTCTCGTAAAATATGAATGTGCAAAAAAAGATAGGAGTAGATAGAAAGTCTTAACGTTTATAAGTAGAGTGGCCTTCAGTTGACAGCCAGGAGATGAACAGATTTGACTTGGAAACTCTGCAACATCTGGTCAAGCAAAACTCTGGCGGCCCCGAAATGGGATAGAACAGGAATAAATGTGTTCTCACTGCTTCCTTTGTATTGATTCCTGAGTGTTTAAAAGTGCTTTGTATTCATGCGTTTTACAAAATGCAGTACAAAAGCAAAAGAATAGCCCGCACACCAGTGTGCATTTGCCTTTCATTTTATGATAGGTTTTTGGTGTCTAGAGATTTAGAAGTATCAGGCAAACATTTATTCAGAGGAGATCTGATTTTGTCTACTTTGTTTGGGTCCAGAGAGCATTAGCAAGTAAAAAAGAACTAATTTATATTCTGAACATATTTACTGGCAAAGAATCATAGTCAATTTTTTCCACATATAGACTATTCTTAAACAATAAGATTATTTGATTTCTCTAAGATATAGTCATCTAGAATTTAAGAATAATAGATTAGATAGATGATGGATGAATAGATAAATAGGCAGATGATAGATGAGAGATAAAAGTTTGGGGAAAGAAAGGAAGGAAAAAGAACACAGAGAATGTGGACGTTTTTGGTTTGCTTTTCAGATAAAATTATAGTTATGAATTCTATCACCTTTATCTTATTAAGATGAAGAGGCTAAGATTTAATGACTGGCAATGTTGTCATCGTCTTGTGTTTTTTAGTCAATATAGCTTACTCGCCTTCACCACCATATATTTTAGATATATTTCATATTTTCATGAAATATTGAGGACATTTACAAATGAAGACTTCTTTCTCAGCACTGCTCTTTTTTGTTTCCCCTGATCACAGGGTCTTCACTGTTTTCTAATGAGCTCTTAATGAGCTGTCAATTGCTTATGCAAATAGAGAAAAAAACAGACACTGAGGGCTTGCTAGATATTCCGATAAAATATGACACTGCCTAACCTCTCAAAGTTATTAAAAATGTAAATTGCTCCAACTCAATAACTGGCCTTGACTCTCCTTTTCTTCCACCTCTCTGCTTTCTTTAGTTATGTGATTTAAAAGAATCAGAGAGAGATACCATCACTTTATTTCAAGAGTCCTAGTTTTATGTTTGAAGATACTGAATGCATAGATAAGGTTTCTTATTGAATGATCTGTGCAGAGCTTAGATTTAAAAAAAAATGAGTGAAGATGGTTTGATCTTCTTTGTGACACATATACTAAAAGATGGGAAGTATATATGCCAAATTGATAGTAGTAGTTATCTCTGGGGAAGAGGAGAAGAAATAGAAGCCATTAGTGAGACATTTTTTCAATGTGTATATATTGCTTGAATAAACTACCAAGAAGTTAAATATAAAATTAAGAATAGTTCCTTTTCCCTGATAATGAATTTTCCAAAAATATCTGGGATTCATGAACATTTGCAAAGAAAGGGAATTCCTAAGTTTATTTTCATTGTGTATTTTGCTCGAGTTTTATTTCAAAGCCACTAGTATTGATCAATGTTATCTTTTTTCATAAATGTGCTGCATTCTTGAAATATTGAGACTCAAAAGGATTCTGAGTAACTCCTTAGGAACTAAAGATCCTCAGCAGGGATTAAAATGATATGATGCAATGCTGATATTATACTCCATAAATTAGACCTCAGAACTGAAGTGTTAAGACATTACTGTCTAGGGGCGCCTGGGTGGCTCAGTTGGTTAAGCGACTGCCTTCGGCTCAGGTCATGATCCTGGAGTCCTGGGATCGAGTCCCACATCAGGCTCCCTGCTCAGCAGGGAGTCTGCTTCTCCCTCTCCTGCTCCCCTTTTTGTGCTCTTTCTCTCTCTCACTCTCTCTCTCAAATAAATAAATAAAATCTTTAAAAAAAAAAAAGACATTACTGTCTAAAACAGAACAAGCCAGCTGAGGCCAGTGATTGAGCTGGGTCAGGAGGAAATTGTATGAGGATGTTTGACAACTATTGTACTAACTAGCTATTGCTTACACCTAAGTAAGGAATGGGCTGACTTCACAGGTGTCCCAAATCCCTTTTTTGCAACACTGACTCTGGGGCCTGAATTTACTGGCAGTTGTGAATGATAGACACAGATAGTCACATCCTTTCCAGAATGTCCAGACAATTAGAGTAGTCTAAGGGCACTGATTTTCATGTCTGAGGAGAGGAAGGTCCAGAGTAAATAAAGGGCCAGGAGAGATTCTAAGTGGGAGTTCACAAAAGTAAATTGTTTCACTTTTCCACTTATCTGGGATGGAGCTTGCCTTGGAACCAGGGACTCAGAAGGTGCCTGATACCCCTTCAGGAGCAAAAATCTACCTGACAATACACAACAGTCGAGCAAGTTAATTGTGATTGTAACTAACATGTACCTGATTGCTCTTTTTACTAGACCATGCAAGAGTAACTTAGAGGCTAAGTCAGCCCATGTAGTACCATCTGAAGCCTGTCAGCGTTATGCACTACACACAGTGGGAGGGAAGCACACTTCAGGTATGTTGGCACGGAAAGATTGGCACCTTTCTTTATAGGCTTGCATCATCTTGGCAAGATAATTTTCTTTCTATAGGGGGCCTTTTATACACTGTGAGGTTCGTAGTAAATCCAGAAATTATGGACCTTTCTATAAAAGATAGGCTGAATTCTGACGTGAGTATACAAGGTTTTCCCCATATCCCCTTTTTCTTTCTTTTTTTTTAAAGTATATCTTTTTTAAAATTTTATTTTATTATGTTATGTTAATCACCATACTTTACATCATTAGTTTTCGATGTAGTGTTCCATGACTCATTGTTTGCGTATAACACCCAGTGCTCCATTCAATATGTGCCCTCCTTAATACCCATTACCAGGCTAACCCATCCCCCCAACCCCCCGCCCCTCTAGAACCCTCAGTTTGTTTCTCAGAGTCCATAGTCTCTCATGGTTCATCTCCCCCTCCGATTTCCCCCCCTTCATTCTTCCCCTCCTGCTATCTTCTTCTTCTTTTTTTTTTTTAACATATAATGTATTATTTGTTTCAGAGGTATATATCTGTGATTCAACAGTCTTACACAATTTGCAGGACTCACCATAGCACATACCCTCCGCAATGTCTATCATCCAGCCACCTCATCCCTCCTACCCACCCCCACTCCAGCAACCCTCAGTTTGTTTCCTGAGATTAAGAATTCCTCATATCAGTGAGATCATATGATACATGTCTTTCTCTGATTAACTTATTTCGCTTAGCATAATACCCTCTAGTTCCATCCACGTCATTGCAAATGGCAAGATTTCATTTTGTTTTGTTTTTACCATATCCCCTTTTTCTAATCCTGTCTTTTTCTTGCTCGGCACTGCATCTATGGATCAAAAATAAGGAGGACAGTGAACTTCAATCTTCTTTAGACATACAAATATTCTGTAAATTCTCCATACATGTCAGACAACGAACAGACAGCGATATGCCTAGTGCTTGAAGTATTCCAAAATGCTTATTGGTAAAGAATTTTTTAGAAATGCAAGGTAAATGCGGCAAGTCGTGATTTTAAAAAGCAGTCATTCCAAAGTTAATAATATGAAAACAAACAACCTGATTGAAAAATGGGCCAACGGACTGAACAGACACCTCAGTGAAGAATATGTACAGAAGGCAAATAAGCATATGAAAAGATGGTCCACATCATATGTCATCAGGGACATTAAAATGAAAACAACAATTAGATATCACTAGATGCCTATTACAATGGTCAGAACCACTGGCAGCACCAGATGCTGGCAAGCATGTGGAGCAGCAGAACTCTCGTTCATCGCTGGAGTGAATGTTAAATGGCACAACTACTTGGGAAGACAGTTTGATGGTTTCTTACGAAATTAAACATACTTCTACCACACAATGGAACAATCATACTCCTTGATATTTACCTAAAGGAGTGGAAAACTCTATCCACGCAAAAACCTCCACAGTGATGTCTCTAGCAGCTTTATTCATAATGGCTGCAATTTGGAAGCAACCAGTATGTTCTTAAGTAGGTGAATGGATAAATAAGCTGTGTTCCATCTAGACAATGGAATATTATTCAGCGCTAAAACAAAACAAGCTATCATGCCATGAAAAGACATGAAAGAAACTTAAATACATTTTTACTAAGTGAAAGGAGTCAACCTGAAAGGGCTCCATACTGTAGGATTCCAACTCTATGACATTCTGGAAATGGTAAAAATGTGGAGACAGTAAAAAGATCGGTGGTGGCCAGGGGTTGAGGGGCAGGAGGAGTGATGACTGGGCAGAGCACAGAGACTTTTAGGGCAGGGACAGTACTCTCTAGGTACTCTGTAGGACACTACAATGATGGATACATGTCATTATGCATTGGTCTAAACTCAGATTGTACAGCATCCAGTGAACCATAAAGTAAACTATGAACTCTGAATGCCAATGATGTGTCAACGTCGGTCCCTCTGTTTTAACAAGAGTATCATTCTGGTGGGAGATGTTGATGGTGAGGGAGGTTGTGCATGTTTGGGAGTGGGGGATATATGGGAAGTTTCTGGACCTTCCTCTCATTTTTCTGTGAATCTAAAACTGTTCTAAAACAAAGTCATTTAAAAAAAAAACAAAATGGTCATTTTGTGTGAGATGGAATTGAAATCTTGAACATCCCACCATAGAGGAGAGGCATAAAAACAATCAAAATGTACATAAGATGATCAACAGGAACATTTTTTACTTTGTTTTTCCCTTCCAAAAGGTACCTTAACCAAAATAGTTGCCCTATTCAAATGTACACTGGGGGTCTGCTCAAAGGAAGAGAAAAATTAAGCCTTGTACATTATTCTCAAGAAAGAAGCTATACTTGAGCCACAAAGTAAGTTGAAGAAGATTGTAGCTAAATTCTTAGAGGCAAATTTATAGGTAATGTGAGTACTCAACTCAGTTAATGTAGGGTTTTGATAGTGCCTTGGCAGAAAGGTAATTGTTTAATAAGGCAGACATGTATCTATTTATATAAATATTCTCCAAAGAAACTACAAAAAAACTTTTGAGAGGCTGTGATTGCTTTTGACAAAGTAAGAAAAAATGTTGGAGGAGGTCGTTGAAAAGCGATGACTGCCAGTTGACCCATGAGCTGATCCCAGGCAAGTGGAGGCTCCTCACCCTCTCCCTTGTCCTTAGAATGTGGATTCTGCCTACCTTTCTTACTCCAAGGTCATAGTCTTGAAATAGTCATGTGGTGTTGAGAACCACTGCACAGTGTATGTGACTGAACCCAGTTAAGGTCTCTCTGTAACCTTAAGGCTCTGGGGTGCAGATGTGGGGATCTACTTGTTTTTGCTGTTGCCCCAAACAAGCCTCCTATGTAAGTTCTTTCTGCTTATTAAAACTGCTACCTACCAACCCGGAATGGCTTGCCTCTTTCTTTGGTTTCTTCCTGCCCTCCATGTTTGGGACCCAGATTCAGATTGCCCAGAAAGTTCCTGAGAGGGTTGCAAACCAACAAAAAGTTATAATTTTTTAGTGATCAGCTAATATAAATATAGAGTCATTTAAAAAAAAACAAAACGGTCATTTTGTGTGAGATGGAATTACATTCCATCTCATTGTGTGAGATTAGTATACAGCTAATCTGGGTCATTCCAGTCTGTCAAGAAATTTGAGGCCCAACTGATTTGATTCATATTTCTAAAATTTCCCATGATTGCCTAAATTACTATCTAGAATGCCTTAAAGAATTTTGGGAAAATACCAAAAACAAACAAAATAAAACAAAAATTTTGGGAAAATAGAAAATAGTGATGAATCCCTCTATACTTAAGAGTTATTAATCTGAATTAAATGGGAATAAATAACACATTATTTTCAAATTGTAATGTTTGTTTATATTTTTTATCAAAACAGATGCAGAACAAAATAGGTTGTCTTCCCTATTCAAAGTAGTCAAAGTAGTTTAGAAAAGTTCCAGCCAGTTTAAATTAAATATCTCCTAAACCGATCTTTACCTTTTCTCCCTCTTTTTCTTTCTTCTTTCTTTCTTTCTTTCTCTTTCTTTTCTTTCTTTCTTTCTTTCTCTTCCTTCCTTCCTTCCTTCCTTCCTTCCTTCCTTCCTTCCTTCCTTCCTTCCTTCCTTCCTTCCTTCCTTCTTTCTTTCTTTCTTTCTTTCTTTCTTTCTTTCTTTCTTTCTTTCTTTCTTTCTTTCTCTTTCTTTCTTCCTTCCTTCCTTTCTTTTTTCTTTCTTTCTTTCTTCTCTTTTTTTTTTCTTTTTTACTTTCCTTAACTTTAGTTGACTCTTACAAATTTAGGGGCTTGTTATAGCATTGTTAATTCTTACAAGTTTCAGAAAATTTTTATAACAATTACACTTTAAGGTATAATTTTAAAATTATCATATATTATATTACATATTACTATTATAGTATATATGGATATTATAATACATTATATTAAATATATATTATATATCATATAATAAATATATAATATAAATATTAAATAATATTATAAACTATATATTCAAATTATAAAGTTATAATTTTCATTTAATCCTCATAGAATGTTGTAAATGACTTTGAGCTAAAGAAAAGTGAAACAGGGCGCCTGGGTGGCTCAGTCGTTAAGTGTCTGCCTTTGGCTCAGGTCATGATCCCAGGGTCCTGGGATCAAGTCCCACATTGGGCTCCCTGCTCAGCAAGAAGCCTGCTTCTCCCTCTCCCACTCGCCCTACTTGTGTTCCTGCTCTCACTATCTCTCTCTCTGTCAAATAAATAAATAAAATCTTTAAAAAGAAAAAAAGAAAAAAAGAAAAGTGAAACAGTCTCCTGAGGAATTACAGATGCTAAAGGGAAAATAAACTTAACACTACACCATCTTACTCAAAGCCTAGCTGAGTCTGCTGGATGATGGCAGGCCACATATTCTTGAATGGAAGAACTGGACACATTCATTTTGGGGATGCCTTTTTGATTTCTAAATTGAAAGGTGATTATAGAACCTAGGAGTTGCCTGCAACAGTCCTATTATGCTGCAGCCATTAGACACCCCAGTGGTGCCTAAGGTAAGAAAGGTAAGAATGGCTCTTGCTTGCCTAGTATTAAGTGAAGATAGAGAATGTCATGGAGGCAGAAAGCCAATCCATGTTTTTTGACTCAGTGCTCAGCCCCTCACTACAAGTAAAATAGGTGTTCAAGCCAACTTTGACCTTGTTCAAGCCAACTTTGACCTTGTTGGAGCCAATGAAAGACCACTTAATGGACTTTTATCAGTCTATAAAACATTTCTTGAATATTGGTTGTGTGTCTAGTGCTGCTAAGATACTTCTAAAGAAACTTACAGCTTCATATATTATTTGGCCTGAAAGAATTCGTGTAGCTTCCAAGAAGTGAATAATTTGTTCCACAGAAGTATTTTGGCACATTGAAAAGTGTGGTTTACTAGTTAGTGGTAGAACAAAGCAGAATTTCTCAGACTTCTTCTCCACATAATATGAGACCATTTTAACAATGTATAACTCTGCCCCAACTCTCCTCATCATGAAGCAGCAGTACCATAGATCTCTTCCCAACTGTGCATATTTATTTTTACATCTCCACCACTGGATATGTCTTTTCATAAACTTGGTAAATAGGTTTCTTTTTTCCCCAAAAAAATAAGTCTCCACAATAGAATGTCAATTTTATTCATACAGAAAATGGTATTTTTCAGTCATGAATATGGTTTCATTTCTTTATAAAGTCTTACATTAAACTTCAAAGTATAACCACAAAATCTTTCACAATTTTGCAATACTACCAAACTTAGATTCCCCCCCCCCCAGTTTTGCCAGAAAATAAAATTTGTTTTGTATCAGAATTGTTTTCTCAGAGAAAGAAGTCTCCCAAGAGATTAAGGAATAAAAATGATTTAAAAAAATACTAACCAATTGCATACAGGACAGCATAACACAAGCAACATGTGTTAAGGACAGCATGTGTCAATTTATTGTGAAAAATTGATTATGCTGGATGCCATCACAAGGTAATAGACTGTTGCATCAAAATGAACAAAGACACCTTTATCAAATTGACTCCTCTTGGACCAGAGTAAATGCATTAACCATCCTTTGCCAGGAAGGCTTTGCTATGGTTCTACCCTTCAGAGGCCATTCACATTGAATCACTTCCCCCTCACTGTATGGGTATGACCAAATCTAAAGAGGATGGTTCTGAGTCCACGCATGATTCCAAAATCAGTTTAAGGGGGATATTATGAATGCAGTCTTGCAAAAGTAACACAGTGTAAAACTGCTATGTTGATCTCTTTAGTGACCCAAATAGATAAAATAGAATAAATAAAATATTATTGGGAATAAAATGTTGTTATTGTTTTTTCTAATAATTTCTTAATTATTCCAGCATAATTTTATCATCATTATGAATATTTATTTACATCACAATATAGTGCCTTTCATTGGTATAGGAGGTTATACAACTCAATGTAAATTCATGCAGATTTTCCCATTTGGTGGTCGTCACTCTTAATCAATAAACTAAGAGTTTTAACTGGCTTATTCCAGGTTATATGATAGTAAATGCAAGATCCAATACTAAAGTTTAAGTCTTGTGAATCCTGTGAAGCTATCATCTTATTCTACTGTGGTATGTGGGTATTTTAAAGATACTTACCTAGATTTCAGTGGCAGGGTATACCTGATAATGTCTCCACTTCAGCAGAACAAGCCCTTCTGTGCTTATGTCAATGAACAAGACTTTCTTGCTTGTGTTATTGGACTTAGAAAAAGATCTGCCCAAATTGAGGTGGAAAGACCAATTTCAATGCTCTGTGTATATCATGATTTTGGGTTGTGATGAACAGGACTGATATTTTAAATCCATGATTGAGATAGCTGTAGTCTTCACAAGGAGTAGTGAGTGCATGAATTAAAGGCTCTCCCAGTTATTGCTAAAGAGTGCCAATTGGGAAAGACACTGGCAAAATGGTAAAGCTTCCAAAATAAGATTAAATTAACTAATAACACCAATAACATCAATCTTAAAGACTGGGAGAGAGAGAGAGAAAGGATAGAGGGGGTCAGGATGAAAGAAATTAGGCATTATTTTTGTTTTCTTCTGCATTTTTTCTCAATTAGTAGGTTTGTATGATTTATTGAGCTCATTATTTAAACATTTCTCTCAAAATTGGTAGATAATAAAATACATTGTGTTAATACTTAGCTATATGGGGAACATGTGAAGGTTGAGGTTATTTCTATATGAACAGAGGCCATCAAAATTTAAAAACCACAACATTAAATTAAAAATATAAATATTTACTCCTTCCTGTGTGATCCCTTTAATAACCTCTTGAGCATTCATTTAATTAGTCTTGGGGAAAATTATTTTAAAATACATCAAAACATTTCTTAGTGTCCATACTTACTCTTGTAATGACATATTTCCTGGGTAGGTAGTCATTGAATGCTTCCCTCTAGGAAACTCTTCACCCCAGACTCAGGAATTTTAAGTGGTGGAGGAGTCAGGGTTTCAATAGTCTCATTGGCTTAACCAAAGACATAAGCCTGAACCTTCCAGATAGACAACTGGACTGCAGGTTGTGATGCTCCTTTCTGTGGATCTCTCTGCAGGCTTACGCAATGGTGACCCTTGCATGTTGACCCAGCTAATTGGACTGCATTTCCTACAATGCTAAGGAGACCCCCTTGCCCACTAATACACCTTTGAGTACACTAGCTCTGGTTAGGAACAGCACTACATTGTTGTTCAAAAATATGTCCCCGTCACAGGACAATTGTCTGGTTCCTTCATTTGACATTCGGTCACATCATTCACATGGAAGTATGCCCCGTCACCTCTTAGGAGGGCAAGGAAGCAGAAAAGTACACTGCATTGAGAGGCAGAACATCATGAATGTGATGACAATGGTCAAAAGGGCCATCTTGAGATTTTGTTGGATTAGCCACTGGAGAACAAAACAGAACACAAAAAAGTTACTATTGCTCTTTTGCATAAAGACAACTTCTGCCTAATGGACAGTGTCTCCTTTTCTCCTGTTGTTGGAGGGTAAGTCATTTTTTAAGCTTTCAATTAATTTTCTTCAGTAGTGACTTCTGCTTTCTAATGAACATTCTTTAAGTATTTTTAAGCAGACAAAAATGGCAGTTGACAACTGCCATTGGCACTATGAGAAATAAAGAAAATTATCTGCTAATAATTATATTTGTACCCCAGAAAACATAAATTAAAGCTGATTTCTCTCTATTAAAACCAAGAATGATTTTTTTTAAATAAAATAATGCTATCCAGACTAGAGACGCTTTCTTTTCCTTGAACTTTGTGAGAGGAAAAAACTGGGAGGGTAATGATATATCTTTAATATCCTAAAGGAAATGTAGGCTAAGTCACTCACCCAAATTATATTGACCATAAAGACTTCACTGGGCCATTTCATTAGTTTATTAGGTAAAATTAAATAAAAAAAGGGACCTTAAATGAATCATAACCAGCTTGTGGAGTAACAAATATATTGTGTACAAGAAAATTAGCTCCATGTGACATCCACAGCTACCATATGTAAAACGCCTATTATTTGTCCTGTCTCTTTGAAAATCATTTTATTGGAATGTATCAGCTAAACTAAAACACATGACCATCCTTCTTGGAACATGAAAGAAACCACTGAATAAAAGTTGCTGCCCAGCCCCCGTCTCCAGCCTGTGAGTGCTCTGGGAAAGCAGCCTGATGGATTTTTTTTTTTTTTTTTTATCAGTGTCTATGTAACAGCAAGTGCATCACATGCACCCTGAACCATGAGCTGTCTCTGTCTAAAAGAATTTGGTCAACATTTAGGAATTCACTTAATGAAAGATTAGCCTATTAAAGCTCTGTTGGAGTGGATTGTGTCTTTCTTTTCAATTTCCTGGATCGCTACAAGAGATGCTCGGCAGTTCCTTCATGTGATGTAGCCCAGGCCCTAGACAACAAGCCAGCATTGTGACTTTAGGACATGTACCTCTTTGCTGTGGGCCTCAGGTTTGATCTCCAGGATGATGTTTATTTTGTACACTGGGACATCAGGTTGCACACTTTATTGAATGCATGAGGTGATGTTGCTCCTGAACATGCTCTCGGGTAGTCTGAGAAGGAAGTACAGCTATGATATAGTCAAGTGTCCAGGTCACCGATGAGAATGTTTATCAGAGGCCATGTGCCATGAGTCTTATTTAAAGAGTACCTCCTGCAAGCTAGTGCTAAATGACTATTTCTTCAAAACTTTCTTTTGAGGACTGAGTGGGTGAATGAAAAGATAAATTCAACATAGAGGAAATCCCTTGACCAAAAAAGCTACATCAAATTATATGAATGGATGTTTTCATAGATGGAGTGTGGCATGAGGGATTTTCCCAGACGCTGTATTCCTTCTTTTCATTGGCAAGTACTTTTATTGTTTTTTAAGCCATCTTGATTATTACTGATACTGAGTAAAAATAATATTATTAATGAATCTAATAGTCAACATAATAGCAACCAACTTTAATGTATGCTACTTATAATTTGGTTACTTATAACTAGTATCCTAAGAATTTTACATGTAAGGTTGCATTTAATGTGCCCAACAAGGCAATGGGATAAATACTATGGTTATATCATTTTGTAGTTAAGAAAAAAGAGGCATAAAAACATTTGCTCCTAATCACAGAGAACTGTCTCATTCTGAAGTCCTTACCCCTAACCATTGCACCACATCCCCAGAAGACTTCAAAGAGATCTTTTATCTGAATGATAGCATTCAGTAAAAGAACATTAATTACTGTGTCAAAGATAAAAATTATACTTTTGAAATAAATGCAATTTTATTCCAGCTTCTAAAGAATCCAGGGCACAGGTTTTCTCCATAATAATTCTACACATATAAGGTGAACAAAAAAATCTTATTAAATAACACTACTGATTACTATTGACTTGAATCAGAGGAAAAGACCTGGAAGGGCAGGGAAAGTCGAAGGGTGGTGGCATTAGGTGACTAGCATGGCTTCTATTCTTGCTTAGGTAGAAAGCTGTGTCTTTGAGAGCTAATGCAGTTATGTGTTTACTATGGAAAGTGCTAGCACTGACGATAGTCAAAACCAGGTCTCGGGGTGCCTAGATGGCTCAGTTGGTTAAGCGTCTGCCTTCAGCTCATGTCATGATTCCAGAGTCCTAGGATTGAACCCCACATCGGGCTCCCTGCTCAGTGGGGAGTCTGCTTCTCCCTCTGCCCCTCACCCTGCTTGTGCTCTCTCACTTTCTCTCAAATAAATAAAAATCTTTAAAAAACAACAACAACAATAAACAGGTCTCAAACCAGATAAACATGAAAGTCTTTGTAGTTCTGTATGACAATGAAAGAATTGAGAGAAATATTTTTTGAAATGGAAATTTGAGGTTTGGAAGTGGCCTGAACGATGATCTAAAACAGTTTCTTTATTCTTTTAGTTGAAAATCAGACTCAGAGAAGAGACACTGTTTACCCAACCACAAAAATTTTTTAATGGCAAAGAACAATTAGAACCTAAATCTTTTTTTTTTATTATTATTAAATGAAAATATGTGTAAAAAAAGCCTCAGTGACTAATGTACAGAAGGATATTCAAAAAATCTTGTCCTTGTCACCGGCCTTCCAAATTATGACCCAGTGCCCATTATTTCAATCTGTGACTATTTGTTAATAAGCAATGAGTAAGCAATTATTTACTGAATGCATTTTCTGTGTAGAATGTGATAATATCAGATTCTTTTTAAGTGGAACTGTTCCAAAGTCCAAGAATAGAAGAGCTAATAAGGAACTCTCAGCTCTGCCAGAGATCTTAAGACAAAGATATAAAAAAATCTGTCTGTCTACATGGAACATGATAGAAGAATAAGACAATTATTTGATAATTTCAATTTTAAAATGGCCAACAATCAAAGCAAGTGTTCATACTCTTTTGGGAAGATAGCTTGGTTTACGTTTTCCAAAAATTTGGACTCTGTTTCTTTCTTTCTTTTTTTTTTAAGACTTTATTTATTTGTTTGAGAGAGAGAGAGAGAGAGAGAGTGCATGAGCAGGGGGGAGGGGCAGAGGGAGAGGGAGAAGCAGACTCCCTGCTAAGCAGGGAGCCTGAAGCAGGGCTCAATCCCAGGACACTGGGATCATGACCCAAGCCAAAGACAGATGATTAGCCCACTGAGCCACCCAGGCACCCTGGACTCTGCTTCTAGGTTTATTTTATACTTGTAATTACAGCTTATTTGTGAGTTATCAAGATTTTCCAGATACTATTATTAACAACTCCTAAATCTAAAATTATTTACAGATTCAAAGCAAATCTTCACAGATAATAACACAAACAATTCTTTCCCTCCTTCTGCTTTGGAAAGAGTCTTGGTCACATGTGTTTGGTGCAATAGACCTTACAAGACAGCTGATGACTAGTTTACAAATTAAATCTTTCTGGGAATACCATCACTCACATTAAAAATTCCATAAACTATCATTGCAAAAGGCTGTTTTGTTCCATTGATTGATTGTCCACAGAAATCTAGTCTTCAAATAATTAACCTGACTGACTTTGATCTGTTGCTACAAGTTGATTCATGTTAAAAAAATCTAGCCATTTTGTAAAGTCCTTGTCATGATTTCTTCTTTATATTAGAAAACTCAAAATACTTTACCTCAAGGGATAAAATATAATATTAGTTCTTGTCACTTATAGTTTTCAACATCTTTCATCTGAGCTTCACAAAGTTCATCTTAAGTGAACTTTATAAATGAACTTTAATAGACAAATTGATAAAGTTAAATTTGATTCTTCTTTTTTCTTGTGATTACAGCTACATAAATAATTAGCTTCATTTTCTATATAATTTCAGAAGAATAAAGAAAAGTGGGAGGAAAAACCTCTCTCTCTGTTCATCTTTGTTACTATTCATATGAAATAAGTGTACCTGGAGAAACAAAGAATTGGATCTCCTTGGGACAGAAATAGTCTTTGTTAGTTAAAGTAGGGAGCATCAGGGGACATCAATATCCCCACCCACACCTCACATCTACCCACACACACAGACACCCACATACTTACACATAGAAGGTATGGGTAGCTTCTTCCCTCACTGGAAATTGTGGGAAAAGAGGAGGGCAAAAACAGAAGAAATGGCTTTACACACTCAGATAAAGCATTTTCACATTCCATGCAAGTGGGGGAAAAAAATACCCCACTTACATGCATTAGTTAATGGAAGCCATTCAGAGTGTTAAAGCCTGCTTTAGCAATGCTAATGATTTTACACAAATTTATAAAGATAAAGAAGCTCTCTTTATGCTGAGTTGAGTTGCTCCTACTAGAACAAGAAAATCATAAATTAAGATTTTCCCATTAATTGATATATCAGTATGACTACATATTAAATACCACTGAAATACACAATAATAATACTATCTTTGTCTTGAGGAGTTTGTTTATCCACCTGCATTGCACAGATTATCTAAATACTAGCTACCAGTAATTAACATAACTTGTTAGCTAACGAATGGCAAGTATTTCAACAAAATCTTGGTATTTTTCTTTTGTTACATGTAGCTGTCAAATCTGTTTTCAGATTTTAGTAGTTTAATTTCTTTTAATGTTTCCATAGAAATAACATTAACAAGATGATAGATTAGAGGCAATAACATGATATCTCTGACATGCAGTAGAATTTATCTTCATCACATGTCTGAGAATATCCTCTTATTGTGTAATGAACCCTGCTATTTGTATCTATCAGACTTTTACTCATTCATCTTCTTAGCTACTAAAGATAGAATTCTCATCCACAGTCTTTATAAATGCAAATTCATACCCCTCTGTGTGTCCTTCATTTTTTGTGGTCATCTAATAAATTGGCTCTTCATATACCAGTTCAACTGTTGTTAGCTGGAATGCACATATATGATGATATAGAAACTGTTTCTATATCAATAATCCCAGCTGCAGGAGAAATTATTGTAATTAATCTCTTTGGCATGTCTGCAAAATGTTAAGAACTGCAAACACCTTTCTGATAAAGATATGTGCTAGGTAGAAACCCTGAGAGAAATGTGGGAGTGGGATAGAAGCTCTGCTGTTTACTTAGACCCAGAAGTTTTCTGAGTGAGAGATCCACTTTAAAATCTTTCCTTTCTGGGGCACCTGAGTGGCTCAGCTGGTTAGACATCCGACTCTGGATTTCAGCTCAGGTCATGATCTCAGGGTTCTGAAATCAAGCCCTGTGGCCAGCTCTCCAATGAGCATGGAGAATGCTTCAGATTCTCTCTCTCCTCCCACTGCCTCTAAAAAAAAAAAAAAAAAAAATCTTAAAATCTTTCCTTTCCCTTTTCTCTTTCTTTTTGTCTTTAAACTTTCACTATATTTATTCTATACTTGCTTTTGGCTGGCAAAAATGGAGAAGAAAGCAGAGAGTAAGTACATATGCTTTCCAGAATTAAAGATATATAATTATAACTCTAAATTTGTTCCTAGCTCACATGGGTTTGTAGCTCATGCCATTTATCCTCAGTGATACACTGACCTTCATCTTTCAATGAAAGAGTCAGACCTACATGAAGGGCTTATTGTGCTGCAAGAGATATGTACATCTCTTGGGATGTAATCATAAAAATACTTGCTCTCAACTTTCATATAGCCTACATTCTGGATGAGAAACTAAAGAGAGAAATAATTTTTACTCAATGTTATGTTATGTCAAATTAATTTTATGTTCATTCAACAAAGAACTACCAAAGGCCTATAATAGCACCCAGGAACAAGTTAGATTTGAGAAAATGATTTCATTAAAATGTATCAAGCACTAAAATGGTTAGAACAGCTATCCCCTCTGATAAAGGAATGACTAATGAAAAAATAGCTAATTATGTTGTTGTTAATCGTAGATCAATGGAAGATTCTTGGATGAGATATTTTCACCATGAATATGTGTTCACCAGAAAAGAATGGCAAACAGGAAAAAACATATACCAAGGGCTGGAGGAACTTGGAAAAACTTTTAGAATATGTGCAAATTATGGCTACAGTGAGACAAAGGGCAGAAAGAAGTTTGGACAAATTTTCTTGGGAAGATAACCGAAATGAGTTGCTTACTTGCATAACCATCTAAGAATGGATCAGATTTTTATAGCTTATATAGTTAGAAAATGGTGATGGCCTTACTAATAACATATTACAGGAAGAACCAGGTTCGAGAAAGAAAATAATAAAATGTTGAGGTTGAAACAAATACTGCAAGAAATCCAAGGATTAGGTAGGAGCCCAATGGCAGCTTGAGTCTAGATCTTCCCAATGTTTTTCAAGAAACCATACAAAGCAAAATAGATATAAGAAGAACAAGTCACTCACTCAAGATTAATCTATAGTAAAATAAGAGACAAAAAACTGCAAACTCTAAATTGTGTATAAATGTAGTACAAAGTTCCTAAGGTCAGCAACACCTTAAAAAGTACAAAAACAAAAACAAAAAACAAAAAGCCCTGAGACAAGTGTTGATACAGAAGAAAAGAGGATGGGTGCCCTCACCAGACACCAAATCTGCTTGTTCTTTGATCTTGGATTTCCCACCTTCCAGAAATAAAAGGGATTGTTCTGTAAGTCACCCAGCCTATGTTATTTTTGTTATAGTAGCCCAGATGGAAGAAAACAATTACCTAATTGGTGGAAGGTGAGGGAGCTCTCTAGGGTCTCTTTTAAAAGGTCACTAACTCCATTCATAAGGACCTCATTCTCAGGACCTAATCACCTCCCAAAGAGTCCACCCCTAAATATCATCACATTGGAGATTAGATTTCAACATATGAATTTTGAGGGGGTACAACTGATGTAGTTTTGGAATATAGATGAGGTTTGGTGGGGTGACCCGACAATCAAGAAAGAATTCTTGGGACATCTTTGGAGCAAAAGGGTGGTTTATTAAAGGATGGGGACAGGACCCATGGGCAGAAACAGCTGCTGCTCCAGGGTTGTGAGGGGTGGCTGATTATATATTTGAGAGTTGGGGGAAGTAAGAAAAGGGAGGTTTCAAAAGGATTTTCATATGTTAAAAAGGACCTACAAGCTATCAGAGGCCTTGCCATTGTCAAGTTAAGGTTGTTTTTCCCTCTATCAAGGCATTAACTTTAAGATAGTTGGGAGATTCCTGGAAGAATGTCACACATGCCCCACCCAGGAGTGGGGGTTGGGGAGAGGTTGCAGGGTGTCAGCTTATGCTTTGTCTTCAGCTAGCCACCTGCTCCCTCATCACAACCATTCCATCTATGGCAGTAACCAAAAATAAAACAATGCAAAATAAACAAAGATACTATAAGAAAAAAAGAAAGGCTCAGAAAAGAAACAAAATTTTCTTACTAATTAAAAAATACAGCAAATGTTGTCAACATATGTGAATAATAATATCTTAACAGGGATTTTTACAAAATGCTGAAAAAATGATGATATAAAATATCAGTAAGCAGAAATGGAAGATGTAGGAGATTTGGTGGACAGACAATAGGAGGACACAGTCAAACAGTGAGGGGAAGGGAAATGGGAGCAGGGAGAACTTGGGAAAGAAAAATTTTAAAAATGCAAAATGTTTTTTTAAAAAAAACTAAACTGTAAGATACACTCAGAGGAATAGACAAAATAGGAAATACATCAAAGTGTAGAAAGATTTATAATAGGAAAAATAAAGAAAATAGGAATAAAAGTTATAAAGGTTTGGAAAGAAAATGATAGATATAAAAGAAAGCAAAAGATCTAACATATGCAAAATGGAATTGCTAAAGAAAACACTAAAATAATGGAATAAGACAATTTTTAAATGGAGAAGAAAACCAGTTTGAAATAAAAGAGTGCTTGGTTTCACATAGAAAAAGAATAGCCCATATTCCAACGAAAATTGACCCCAAAATTCAAACTCAGGAAACATCTCAATAAATGTATTATCTTTAAAAGATAATGAAGCAATTCCTTAGCCTGAGAAAGACATGAATGCATATTCATAAAGAAAATAAATTTGGCATGTATCACATCCTCCCAAAGCAACACTACTCAGAAAAGATTGAATCAAAATGTGTAGAATACTTTAAAAAAATGTATTAGCTAAGAGTTTTATATCAAATTAAGATCTTCCAATATTAATTCTGTAGACTAAGGTTTTAAACACAAGGAACTAGGGAGATATATTTTACATCATGTTCCTGGATGAAACTATTAGAAAATAAAACCCAAAGAGCAAAGTATTACAGGATAAACTTAAATACATGATAGGGTAATCTTAACCATTATATATACTTTTCTCTACATTTGAGACAAAAACAAAGATAGGTATAAGAGTGACCAAATGGAATACAAATGCCATATGCTATGACAATAGCAAAATAATAAAACTAGCAAAAATACCAGAAGGTGAAAGAAAGTATAAAATAGAATAATCATGCTGATTGCCTAATATTTAAGAGGTAACAACCAAGGAAAAGTGTGGGAATACTTAAGATTACATTTCTATTGATTTTACTGTGTTGTGAAGAAGGAATAAAAAACAAAAACAAACATAACTGAAGACAGCAGAACAAATAAATTCATCTGTTTAAAAACACACAACAAACCCAGAAAAGTAAGTGTACTAAATTAAATAAAATCTAGTTTAAAAAAAATATATATATACTATATATATAATATAATATATATATATAGGTGCCTGGGTGGCTCAATTGGTTAAACATCTGCCTTCAGCTCAGGTCATGATTCCAGTGTCTTGGGATCAAGCCCCAAGTCAGGCTCCCTGATCAGCGGGAGTCTGCTTCTCCCTCTCCCTCTGCCCCTACCCACAGCTTGTGCATATGTGTGCATGTGCATGCATGCTCTCTCTCTCTCTCTCTCTAAGTAAATAAATAAAAATAAAATCTTATATATATACATATATAGATAGATAGATAAATTAATCAAGCATAAAAGGAAGAAAGCACAAATATATAAAATAAGAAATGACAAAGGGTAAATAATCTTAGAATTACTTTCAAGGGAATCTATTTTACATAACTTCATGCAAATTGAATCTGAGCCATAGATAGCAGGGATACATCCTGAGGAAAATATGATTTATCAAACTGACTTCAGAAGACATGGAAAGTTTAAACAGGTCAATTTTCTCTAGACAAAACAGAGAAAATTTTACAAAACCTACCTCTAAGCTCCACCAAAAATCACTAGGACTACATTTAACTTTTACCATGATATGAGTTTATTCTAGTTAATTTTTTATGGAATTTATTAAAGTGATTTATCATATCAAAAGGTATGAAGATAACAATCACAATCAATGCCATAGATCTATAGGGCACAATGTCCTTGCTCTGCTCATATGCCCTCAGATATCTTTTTATCATTTCTGGGCCTCCCACTCCTGTTAGGTGTGTTTTCAACAGCCAGAAAATGGTGCTGGTCTTCACAGGTTTGTCTTCGGGTGCCTAGAGTCACTTTGCACAATTACACAGAGAACTGAAAGTGCCTGAGGGTTCATACTCCCCGCCCTCAAGATGATGTCTGTGGTCATTAACCAATGATTATAAAGTTTGGGAATATGAAAGTCAGTTTCTAACCTCAGATTGGGACAACTCAGAGGCATAATTTACACTTCAGAGCTGCCCTTCAGGATATGGCTGAAGCCTACCTCTGCAGGGCTATTGCTCTTGCTTGCTTCTCTCTGGCTTGCTTCTTCCACTTTGTCTGCCCTGCTTTCTGCATGCCTTTGCCAGTCTCTTTTAGGAGTATTTCCTTAGTAAATGACTTGACTTGCACATGTGAACTATTCCTAAGGTCAGCTTCTAAGGAATGTGATCAAAGCAGATGCTGGGTGCATTCAACATTACTTGCTTGATTTTTTTTTTTAAACCAATAAAATAGAAACAAAAGGAACATCTCTTGTCATCATAAAATATAACTATCTCAGTCAAAAGCCAGCATCATACTTACTGTAAAATAGAAAAGCCATTTTGTTAAAGGCAGGAATTAAACAATGATATTCATGATCACAGATATTATTTAATAATGTTGAAAATATTAGCCAACAGCATTGTACAAGAGAACAAAATTAGTGATACACATATTGGGAAGAAGATAAAACAGCTACTATACACAGATGATCTCATTGATCTGAAAAACCCAACAGAGTCAGTCAAAAACCTACTGCAAACAGTAGAATAATTACTAAGATTGAAAAAATACTAATATAAATCAACATCAGTTTATTATACAAACAACTAGCTATAAAATTATATATGTGTGAAGTTATACATACACACACACACACATACATATTCACAGAGAGAGGAGCAATGAAGAGATGGACTATCTAAGAATGAACTTTATAAGAAATGTATCAAAGCTATGTAAAGGCAAAAATTCAAATTTACTAAAAGACCCATAAATAAATAGTACAAATAGAATGTTCTTGAACAGAAAGACACAATATCATAAAGGTGTTGATTCTTTTTAGACTAACATAGAAATGTAACGTGTTCCCAAAAAATATGTCAATAAAAGATCAAATGGAAAATAAGTAGGCAAGACTAGCAGGAAAAAAATCCTCAAAATGAAGAGCTTTGAGGAAGGAGCAGTCTTACCAGTTGCTCAAGGCACCAGGAATACTCAACAGCTCTCAGGGTGTGCTGGTGATATAGGAGCAGGCAGAGACCAGTGGAACTGAACAAACAAACCAGGAATAGACCCATGCACACAAGGTAATGAACATATGATAAAGGAGTGATCTCAAATGAGTCAAGTACAGATGGAAATTTAAATAACTGATGTTGGGTAAAGCAAGTGATCATCAGGGGAAAGCAAGATAAAACTGGAATCATATCTTATTCTGTGAACAGGAAAAACCCCAAGTGGATCAACATTTAAAATGTAAAAAATGAGGCCATTCAGGTGCTAGATGGGATAGGTAAATTCTTTATTACCTGAATGCAAGAAAAGTCCAACTGCATTTTTCAGCATGGTAAAGTTTCAGCATGGTAAAAGAAGGAAGATAACACCAGAAATCATTTCAAAAGTAAAAGAAAAATGGGAAGATACTTGCAAAAAAATTTATAGAGGCTAATCCTTCCAGTAAATAAAGAGAATTCCTACAAATCTAGGAGGAAAAACAACAACAAAAACAAACAAACAAACAAAAAAACCCAAGAAAACAAAACAACCACAAAAACCCTCAATAGAAAGGGACCTGAAGAGAGAATTCACAATAACAAGATGAAATATCAAATGCCCCTTAAGTATGTGGGAAGATGGCCAAATTTACTCATAAAGAAAGAAATGCAAATAAAATATCACTAAGATAATCCTTTCTCACCCATCAGATGGACAAAATTCCAAAAATGTATCATAGTATATTTTAGCAGAGATATGGAAATACAGGCACAACCTCTCTTGCTAGTGGGAGAGTGAAATGGAGATAAAATGTATAAGCACCATGGAGGAAAAGAGGGATTTATGAATCATGTTACCACATTGTCTATTAAAAATAAAATTTTCATTTAAAAAATATAAATTCAGAAATCATGGTTCCCCATTCAGTAGCTATGTGATTGAAATAGGTTGCTTCACACCTGAGCTTAATTTTCCCCATATATAAAAGGAATATAGAGAGGAAATACTGACTGCCAGGAATAGTCATGAAATTCAAATTTAGGAACCATAATTGTAAAATGCAAAACTTTGGTCAAAGGTTATTGTTTTTTTATTTATTTTTATTTTTTTATTTTATTATGTTATGTTAGTCACCATACAGTACATCATTAGTTTTTGATGTGGTGATCCACAATCCATTGTTTTTGTATAACACCCAGTGCTCCATGCAGTACGTGCCCTCCTTAATACCCATCACCAGGCTCACCCATCCCTCCACCCTCCCTCCCCTCTAAAACCCTGTTTGTTTCTCAGAGTCCATAGTCTCTCATGGCTCATCTCTCCCTCCGATTTCCCCCCTTTCATTTTTCCCTTCCTTCTCCTAATGTCCTCCATGCTATTCCTTATGTTCCACAAATAAGTGAAACCATATGATAATTGACTTTCTCTGCTTAAATTATTTCACTTAGCATAATCTCCTCCAGTCCCATCCATGTCAATGCAAATGGTGGATATTCATCCTTTCTGATGGCTGAGTAATATTCCATTGTATATAGGGACCACATCTTCTTTATCCATTCATCTGTTGAAGGGTATCTCGGCTCTTTCCACAGTTTGGCTATTGCAGACATTGCTGCTATGAACATTGGGGTGTATATGGCCCTTCTTTTCACTACATCTGTGTCTTTGGGGTAAATACCCAGTAGTGCAATTGCTGGGTCATAGGGTAGCTCTATTTTTAATTTTTTGAGGAACCTCCATACTGTTTTCCAAAGTGGCTGTACCATCTTACATTCCCACCAACAGTGTAAGAGGGTTCCCCTTTCTCCACAACCTCTCCAACATTTGTTGTTTCTTTCCCTGTCCATTTTTGCCATTCTAACTGGTGTAAGGTGGTATCTCAATGTGGTTTTGATTTGAATTTCCCTGATGGCTAATGATGATGAACAGTTTTTTCATGTGTCTGTTAGCCATCTGTATGTCTTCTTCAGAGAAGTGTCTTTTCATGTCTTCTGCCCATTTTTTGACTTGATTATTTGGTTTTTGGATGTTGAGTTTGAGAAGTTCTTTATAGATCTTGGATACCAGCCCTTTATCTGTAGTGTCATTTGCAAATATCTTCTCCCATTCTGTGGGTCGCTTCTTTGTTTTGTTGACTGTTTCCTTTGCTGTGCAGAAGTTTTTATCTTGATGAAGTCCCAAAGGTTCATTTTTGCTTTTGTTTCATTAGCTTTTGGAGATGTATCTTGAAAGAAGTTGCTGTGGCCGGTGTCGAAGAGTTTACTGCCTATGTTCTCCTCTAGGATTTTGATGGATTCCTGTCTCACAGTGAGATCTTTCATCCATTTTGAGTTTATCTTTGTGTATGGTGTTAGAGAATGGTTGAGTTTCATTCTTCTGTATATAGCTGTCCAATTTTCCCAGCACCATTTATTGAAGAGACTGCCTTTTTTCCATTGCATATTTTTTCCTGCTTTGTCAAAGATTATTTGACCATAGAGTTGAGGGTCCATATCTGGGCTCTCTATTCTGTTCCATTGGTCTATATGTCTGTTTTTGTGCCAGTACCATGCTGTCTTGGTGATCACTGCTTTGTAATATAGCTTGAAATCTGGCAATGTGATGCCCCCAGCTTTGTTTTTCTTTTTCAACATCTCCTTGGTGATTCGGGGTCTTTTCTGATTCCATACAAATTTTAGGATTGTTTGTTCCAGTGCTTTGAAAAATGTCAATGGAATTTTGATTGTCAATGGATGCCATTGAAGGTATAAATTGCTCTGGGTAGCATAGACATTTTAACAATATTTATTCTTCTGATCCATGAGTATGGAATGTTTTTCCAACTTTTTGTGTCTTCTTCAATTTCTTTCATGGGTGTTCTGTAGTTCCTACAGTATAGATCCTTTACCTCTTTGGTTACGTTTATTCTGAGGTATCTTATGGTTTTTGGTGCTATTGTGAATGGAATCGTTTCTCTAATTTCTCTTTCTACTGTTGCATTGTTAGTGTATAAGAAAGCAACTGATTTCTGTGCATTGATTTTGTATCCCGCCACATTACTGAATTGCTGTATGAGTTCTAGTAATTTGGGGGTGAAGTCTTTGGGTTTTCCACATAAAGTATCATGTCATCTGTGAAAAGAGAGAGTTTGACTTCTTCTTTGCCAATTTGAATACCTTTTATTTCTTTTTGTTGTCTGATTCCTGTTGCTAGGACTTCTAGTATTATGTTGAACAGTAGTGGCAAGAGTGGGCATCCTTGTCGTGTTCCTGATCTTAAGGGAAAGGCTCTCAGCTTTTCCCCATTGAGGATGATATTTGCTGTGGGTCCTTCATAGATGGATTTTATGAACTTGAGGAATGTTCCCTCTATCCCTATACTCTGAAGAGTTTTAATCAGGAAAGGATGCTGAATTTTGTCAAATGCTTTTTCTGCATCAATTGAGAGGACCATATGGTTCTTCTCTCTCCTCTTATTAATGTGTTCTATCACATTGATTGATTTGCAAATGTTGAACTATCCTTGCATCCTGGGGATAAAACCCACTTGGTCATGGTGGATGATTCTTTTAATGTATTGTTGGATCCTATTAGCTAGGATTTTGTTGAGGATTTTGGAATCCATATTCATCAGGGATATCGATCTGAAATTCTTCTTTTTGATGGGGTCTTTGCCTGGTTTGGGGATTAAGGTAATACTGGCCTTATAGAATGAGTCTGGAAGCTTTCCTTCTGTTTCTATTCTTTGCAACAGCTTCAGTAGAATAGGTATTATTTCTTCTTTGAATGATCGGTAGAATTCCTCAAGGAATCCATCAGGCACTGGACTCTTGTTTTTTGGGAGGTTTTTGATCACTATTTCAATCTCGCTGCTGGTTATTGGCCTATTCAGGTTGTCAATTTCTTCATATTTCAGTCTTGGCAGCTTATAGGTTTCCAGGAAGGCATCCATTTCATCCAGATTGCTCAGTTTATTGACATATAGTTGTTGATAATAATTTCTAATAACTGTTTCTATTTCCTTGGTGTTAGTTGTGGTCTCTCCTCTTTCATTCATAATTTTATTAATTTAGGTCCTTTCTCTTTTCTTTTGGATAAGTCTGGCCAGTGGTTTATCAATCTTATTAATTCTTTGGAAGAACCAGCTTTTAGTTTCGTTGATCTGATCCACTGTGTTTCTGGTTTCTAATTCATTGATCTCTGCTCTAATCTTAATTATTTCTCTTCTAATGCATGGCTTAGACATCATTTGTTCCTTTTTCTCTAGTTCTTTAAGGTGTAGAGTTAGTTGGTGAATTTGGGATTTTTCTATTTTTTTGAGTGATGCTTGGATGGCTAGTATTTCCCCCTTAGGATTGCCTTTGCAGTATCCCATAGGTTTTGGACCAATGTGTTTCTGTTCTCATTGGTTTCCATAAATTGTTTAAGTTTTTCTTTGATTTTGTGGTTGACCCAAACACTCTTGAGCAGAGTGATCTTTAGCTTCCAAGTGTTTGAATTTCTGCCAAATTTTTTCTTGTGATTGAGTTCCAGTTTTAAATATGAGAATATGCAGGGAATAATCTCAGTCTTTTGGTATCAGTTGAAACCTGTTTTGTGACCCAGTATGTGGTCTATTCTGGAGAAAGTTCCATATGCACTTAGAAGAATGAGTATTCTGTTGTTTTAGGGTGGAATGTTCTGTATATATCTATGAGGTCCATATGGTCCAGTGTGTCATTCAAAGCTCTTGTTTCTTTGTTGATTTTCTGCTTAGATGATTTGTCTATTGCTGAGAGTGGAGTATTGAGGTCTCCTACAATTAACGTATTGTTATCAATATGACTCTTTATTTTGGTTAACAGTAGGCTTATGTAGATGGCTGCTCCCATGTTAGGGGCATAGATATTTATAATTGTTAGATCTTCTTGTTGGATAGATCCTTTAAGAATGATATAGTGTCCTTCTGTGTCTCTAATTACAGACTTTAGTTTAAAATCTAATTTGTCTGATATAAGAATTGCTACCTCAGCTTTCTTTTGAGGTCTGCTGGCATGGAAGATGGATTTCCATCCCTTCACTTTCAGTCTGGATGTATCTTTAGGTTCAAAATGAGTCTCTTGTAGACAGCATATGGATGGGTCCTGTCTTTTTATCCCACCTGCAACCGTGTGGCATTTTATGGGAGTGTTTAGGCCGTTCAGGTTGAGAGTGATTATTGAAAGATATGAATTAATTGTCATCATGTAGCCTGTGAAGGTGTTGTTTTTATAGATTGTCCCTGTAAATTTCTGTTGTACATCACTCTTGGGGTCTTTCTCCTTTTATAGAACCCCCCTTAATATTTCTTGCAGGGCCAGCTTAGTGGTCACATATTCTTTCAGTTTCTGCCGGTCTTGGAAGCTCTGCTTCTCTCCATCCATTCTAAATGACAGCCTTGCTGGATAAAGTATTCTTGGCTGCATGTTCTTCTTGTTTAGTACTCTGAATATGTCTTGCCAGGCCTTTCTGGCTTGCCAGGTCTCTGTGGATAGGTCTGACGTTATTCTGATGTTCTTCCCTCTGTACGTAAGGAATCTCTTCCCCCTAACTGGCCTTAAGATGGTTTCCTTAGTTCTAAGATTTGCGAGTTTTACTATTACATGCTGGGGTGTTGGCCTGTTTTCCTTGATCTTAGGAGGGGTCCTCTGTGCCTCTAGGACACAAATGTTTGTTTCATTCTCCAGATTAAGGAAGTTCTCAGCTATGATTTACTCAAATATATCTTCTAGTCCTCTCTCTCTCTCAACCCCCACCGGGATTCCAATAATTCTGACATTGGAATGCTTCATGGTGTCACTTATTTCTCTGATTCTATTTTCATGGATTCTGAGTTATTTTTCCCTGGCCTCCTCTTTTCCCTTTTTATCTATTAAATTGTCTTCCGGGTCACTAATTTGTTCTTATACCTCACTTACCCTAGCTGTTAGATTATCTAGATTAGATTGGATCTCATTGATAGCATTTTTAATATCTGCCAATTCAGCTTTCATTTCTGCCCTTAAAGACTCTATGTTGCCATTAATTGATTTCTCCATTCTAGCTATTGTCTTCACAATTGTTAGCCTGAATTCCATCTCTGACATCTTAGTTATATCTGCATCCATTTGTAAATCTGCAGCATAAATCATAATCTCTGAGTTTTTCCTATTTGGGGGGTTCCTCCTCCTAGTCATTCTGTTGATGGGTGGTTGAGGGAATGTATGGAGTCCAAATTATTGACCACAGCCCAAGCAAGATGCACCTGTTTTCTAGGGACCTTAGGGTTGCTGGCCTCTTGTTCTCCCAGCCTGTCTTCTGGGAGAGGGGCCTGCAGCACTGTTACTCAGGCAACCCTGTTTGGGCAGAGTTGCCCTGCCCCCCTCTGGTGAGGGATGGACTCAATGGGAACCGGTTTTGGGGGGCTTTTGTTCTCTGATGGCTTTCCCTGGCAGCTTTCTGCATCTCTTCCGAGAGTCAGAGCAGAAGAGACCATTTCCAACCCTCTGCCTCAGAGCAGAGAGAACACAGTCTATTCTTCAGTGAGCTCTCCAGGCCACAGTCTCTCCGTTTCTGTCTGTGCTGCTATAAACTGCAGTGTCCTGGGTTGTGCGCCCCTTGGCAGCACTCCCAGTCCTCACCTCCTGGTCAGGGTATGTCTCTGTCCTTTGTGCTTCTAAAACCACCACCACCCGCAGTTCACACGCATGACCTCGCAGCTCTGGGTTTCCATCCGGGGGGCTGTCCTAAAGTCCTTTCCCCGCTGCTACCATTCTGCGAGTCTGTGCCCCTTTCCCAGTGTGGGAGGCTATCACTCATCAGCAGTGTAGGATCCCCATGGCCAGGGTCCCTCCCGCTGCCATTTATCCTCTGATATCTGCCTGCGGAATCACAGCTCCCTGCTTCATACCTCAAAACCAACCACCTGCGATCTTTTGTTTGTAGAGATCCAGATCTTCTTACATCTCAGGCTGATTTCATGGGTGTTCAGAGTGGTCTTGTAGATATCCAGCTCAATTCCAGGGACCAGCTGGAATAGGGTCCCCTACTCCTCTGCCATCTTTTCCCAGCCCCAAAATCTAAAGTTATTGTTTTTTGAGTGATTTTTTTTGAGGTCACAGAACTTGTTTTAGAATTAGGGTCAGAATCTGATTTCTGCTCCAAAACTTTTTACTATAGCATGCAGATGTCTTTTTTTTTTTTTTTTTGGACTGCAGGTTAATATACAGTGGTTCTACTCTATCTTTCACTGATTTTTTTTTTTTTTTTAAGGAATGTCATTGGGCTAGATAGAGTGGGGAAGAAATAAGACTCCTTAAACATATACCCATAGTCCTGGCTTCAATTTTATTTATTTGCATTTCCAGTTGACTAAAGACATTTGAAACCTGATGCCTGAGGGCAGAGTTTCTCAATGCTTATTCTGTGGACCACATGCAACAGAATCAGCTGGAGGTACTTATTTAAAAATATGCAGATTCCCAGGCTCAACCTCAGACTTAATGTCAGACTTTAGTGAGGGAACAAAATAGCACATTAGGAAACACAAAATTCAGTATAATTGCTGGAGAAGAGGAGGCCCTCATTAAATGTTAGATAAGTATTTGATTTAACAACAACAGGGGCACCTGTGTGGCTCAGTCAGTTAAGTGTCCAGCTCTTGATTTCAGCTCAGGTCATGATCTCAGGGTTCTAGAATCAAGCCCTGCATAGGTCTCCCCTCTCAGCAAAGGAGTCTGCTTTTCTCCCTCTCTTTCTGTCCCTTCCCCCACTCATGCTCTTTCTCAAATAAATACATCTTTAAAAAAAAATAACAACAAATGAATATCAGTGCTACAAAGTTCAGAGTTAGCAGAAAAGAAAATATAAATACTATAAACCATGGTTTTCAAGTTTTAGTAGAATTAGCCTATTTCTCAAGGCCAAGGACCAAGACATGTTTAGAAAATGAAACCCAGTAATTTACACTGTGACCCTAAAGGATTGGCAATATATGCACATAGATGCAGTTTCGACTGCACAGCAGTAGCTCCAAAACGTGCAATCTGATGGATTCACATAGAATCAGAGGTTGTTCAGTCAAGTCTTCTTGAGTCCTGAATTTGCTAGTTCCAGGATAGGTGTGACATAGTTCAAGTTGAACTTATTTAGTAATCTGAAAACATCTAGGTTACACTATATATATATATATATATATACACACACACACACACACACACACACATATGCCTATTTTATATTTTCACAATGATTATCTTATTGGCTTTATTCTGTTATGATAAAGTATATATATGTATGTCACAAAGACATAGCAATGCTAAATGCAGACACTTCAAAATACATAAAGCAAAACTTCCTTTTCTGGGAAGATAGAATAGATATACTTTTGTATTCTACTTCTGCTAAGTACAACTAAAATCCCTGGTCATCGCATATAAAGCAAACATAAGAAGACACTGAAACTTAGAGGAGAGAAAAAAGAATGGCTAAGGAGACAGGAAAATAGAATGGCATAAGGAGCCACATAGTAGTTTCAGATGGAAATCACTCATCATACCAAGAGACGGGAAGATCTTAAATTGAATGAAAATAGGGCAATTAACATATGCCAACATGAAGAGGTCACAGATGTTGAAATTATCTGGCAAAGATTTTAAAGCATCCGTTAAAAAATTTCTTCAATAAGCAATTAGAAGCATGTTAAAACAAGTGAAAAAAAATACTCAGCAAAGAAATAGAAAGTCTTAGCAAATAAACAGAAAATATAAAGAACCAAATGAACGTTTTAGAGCTAAAAAATTAAATAACAGTAGTTAGAACAGATGGGCTCAACAGCAGAATGCAGAGGACAGAGGAAAGAATGAGGGAATTTGAAGATGGAACAATAAAAATTATTCAATCTAGACAAGAGAGAGGAAATAGTCTGAAAAAAAAATTAACAGAATATCAGGGAGATGTGTGACTATAATAAAAAGACCTAACAACTGTGTTATTGAATTTCCATAAGAAGAAGCAAATGAGTGCGACTGAAAATGTATTCCAATAAATAAGGCTGAAACTTTTTCAAATTTGGCAAAATTATAACTCTAGTGTGAAGGATAAAATACAAAGTATTAAAAATAACTATAACTAAAATAATTTGTTATTCTATTCACAAGGTAAAAGGATGAAAATTATTACATAAAGATATAAAATATGTGGGGCTGGGGCAGAATAAAAATGTAGATCCTTAGTCTGTGTTTGAGGTCTGTTATTAGTTTAAAATAGACTTCTTAGGATATTTTCTGTAAGCCTCATGGTAACTGTAAAGCAAACAGCAAAGCAAAAACCTATATTAGATGCCCAAAAGAAAACAAGAAAGGAATTTAAGCATATCACTACAGAAAATCATCACAAAGGAAGAGAGCAAGAGAAAAAGAAACAAAGGAATTACAAAATAGCCAGAAAACAACTAAGAAAATGTCAAACGTCCATATCTATAAATAATTACTTTAAATGTAAATGGACTGAAACTTTCAACCAAAAGAGAGAATGGCTGCATGGATTAAAACAAAGAAACAAACAAAAACCCAAAGACCCAATGATATGCTGCTTACAAGAGACTCACTTCCGCTTTATGGACACACACAGACTGAAAGTAAAGGGATAGAAAAAGATATTCCATGATAATGGGAACTAAAAGAAAGTAGGGGTAGCTAAACTTATTTCAGACAAAATGCACCTAAGCCAAAGACTGTAATGAAAAAGGTCATTATATAATGATAAAGGAGTCAATACACCAAGAAGATATAACATTGTAAATATTTATGTATTCAACATAGGATCATCTAATTATATAAAGCAAATATTAATAGATCTGAAATAGACAGCAGTAAAATAATTGTAGTAGAGGACTTTGATGCCCCATTTTCAACAATGGATAAATTATCCAAACAAAAAATCAGTTAGGAAACATTGGATTTAAAATACATGTTAGACAAAGTGGATTTATATGATTATAATAACTTGAACAGAAAAAAATTAATACACTTCAACATTTATGGATAAAAGCTCTCGAAAAAACCAGGAATAGAACTTTTCAATTTGATAAAGAATATCTACAAAAAAAATCTGTATTTAAAGGTGAATTCTTAAATGCTTTTCCCGTAAGACTGGGAACGAGGAAGGGTGTCTACTCTCATCACTGCTATTCAACATACTACTGGAAGTAGGTGTAAATTAAATAGAACAAGCACAGATCTTATATGCTGTAAACTACACAATACTGATAAATCAAAGTTTAAAAGAATTGGGAGACATATGTAATGATGGATTACAAGACTCAATATAGCAAAGCTGTCAATTCTCCGAAATTGATACACAAGTTGAATACAATTTCCTTCAAAATCCCAGAAAGATTTTGGTATAAATAGAGAAAAGTATGCTGAAATTTATATGAAAAGATAAAGGAATTGAAGAAGGCAAATATTTCTAAAAAAGAAGAAAATATTGGGAGGAATTACTATGATTCTAAGACATTCTATATCTATCTGTTTCTGTGGTATTAACGAGAGGCAGATGCACAAAATAATAGGACAAAATAAACTATCCAGAAATAGACCCACACAAATATGACCAATTGATATTTTAAAAAGAAAAACCAATTTAGTGGTGAAAAGATTGCCCTTTCAACAAAGGGTACTAGAGTAATTGGACATCCATAGGAATAAATTTAAGTCTCAACTAATCTTCATACCTGTTACAAAAAGTGACTCAACGGATCATACTTAAAAGTGGATCATAGTTTTATTTTTAATTTTGTCTAGTTTTATTGAGATATAATTTATATATACAGTGTATAAGCTTAAGGTGAAAATATGATTTGATATATGTATATATTGCAAAATGATTGCCATAATACATTAATGTCCATCCCCTCACACATATTTTTTCTTGTGATGAGAACTTTTAAGATCTACTAGCTTATTAACTTTCAAATATACAACACCTATTGTTAATTATAGTCACCATATTATACATCACATCCCAGAACTTACTTAACTTTAAACTAGAAGTTTTTACCTTCAAACCACTCACCCATTTTCTCCCCCCACACCACATCTTTGGCAACCACCAAAACCATCAATCTGTTTTCTGTTTCTTTAAGTTTAGTTTTTTAGATTTCACATATAAGTGAGACCATACAGTATTTGTCTTTCCCTGTCTGATTTATTTCACTTAGCATAATGCCTTCAAGATCCATCCATGTTCTTGGGAATGGCAAGATTTTCTTCTTTTCTATGGAGATATATGTATATCTATATATCTTTTCTATGGATCTTGATATGTATATATATTGACTTTTTGATAGTAGTCATTATAACAGGTGTGTTATATGTTATTATGTGTCATTATAACAGGTGTGTTATAATGTTATGATTAGTAATTTGAGTGCCTTTCATGTATCTGTTGACCATTTGAATATCTTATGTGGAAAAATGTCTATTCGGGTCCTTTCTCATTTGTTAATTGTATTATTTGGTTTTTAGCTATTGAACTGTATGTGTTCCTTATATAGTTCAGATATTAACCCCTTATTAGATGCATGGTGAAAAGTTTTTTTCCAGTTCTATAGTTTGCCTGCTTATTTTTTGACAATTTATTTTGCTGTGCAGTTTTTAGTTTAATGTATAGTCCCACTTATTTATTTTTTATTTTGTTGCTTGTGCTTTTTGTGTCATATCCAAAAAATCATTGCCAAGACTGATTTCAAGGACCTTTTTCCTTATGTTGTCTTTTAGAATTTTTACAGTTGGAGGATTGAGTCTTTAATCCATTGTGAGTTGATTTTTCCATATCGTGTAAGAAATGGGTCCAACGTTATTCATTTGCATATGGCTGTGGGTTTTCCCAACACTATTTATGAAAGAAACTATACTTTCACCATTGTGTATTCTTGGCTCCTCTATTGTAAATTGATTGCCCATATATTTATAGGTTTATTTCTGGGCTTTCTGTTCTGTTCTATTGATCTGTGTGTCTGGTTTTTATGCCAATACTATAGTTGTATTGATTACCATAGCTTTATGATAGAGTTTGAAAATAGACAGTGTGATGCCAGCTTTCTTCTTTCTCAAGATTGCTTTGACTACTCAGGGTCTTTTGTGGTTCCATATGAATTTTAGGATTGTTTGCTCTATTTTTGTGAAAAATCTCACTTGAATTTTGATAAGGATTGCATTGAATCTATAGTTTTAAGTAGTATGGATATTTTAACAAGATTAATTCTCCTAATCAACAACATAGATATCTTTCTGTACATTTGTGTCTTCTTCAATTTCTTTCATCACTATCTTATAGCTTTCATTGTAAAGAAAAACTAAAGCTATAGATGATGCAATTCTTACCAAAATCACAGCTGGCTTTTTTGCAAAAATTGACAGCTGATGCTAAAATTCATATGGAAATTCAAGGTACCCAAAATAACTAAACAACCTTAAAATAGAAAAAGAAAGTTGGAAAACTCTTATTTCCCAACTTCTTACAAAATCACACTAAAAGCCAGTATAGAAGTAGCTTAAGGATAGACTTATGAGTCAATGGAAGAGAGAATTTGGATCAACTCATTTTTAACAGGGTGTCAGTACAATTCAATGGGAGAAAGAAAGAATAATTTTTTCAACAAATTGCTAAATCTTCCTGACCTCGGATCATGATTTCTTAGATATGACACCAAAAACATAAGACGAAAAAATAGATAAATGGGACCTCATCCAAATTAAAAATGTTTGTTCTTCAAATGGCACCACAAAAATAAAAAGATAACTCACATAATAAGAGGATATATTTGTTAATCATATAAATGGCAAAGCATTTTTGTCAAGAAAATAAATAGCCCTTACAATAAAACAATAAAAAAATAAGCTCATTAAGAAGTGACAAATAATTTGGGTAGATATTTCTAAAGAGAAATTATAGAAATGGCCAAAAAGCACATGAAAAGATGCTCAATATCATAGTCATTAGGGGAACACAAATCAAAATCACAATGAGATATCACTTCACACTCACTACGATGGCTACATTAAAAACTCAGAAAATAATAAGTGTTGAGGTTGTGGAGAAATTGGAACTCTCATACATTATTAACAAAACTCTGAAATGGTGCAGCCACTTCAGAAATTAGGTTGGCAGTCCCTCAATATGGTACATAGAGTTTCCATATAAACTCTAGTTGTATACCCAACAAAATGAAAACATATTTCCACACAAAAACTCATGCATGAATGTTCATAGCAACATCATTCTCAATAGTCAAAGAGTAGAAACAACCTAAACACCAGTCAATTGATGAATGGATGAACAATGTGATTTATCCATAAAATGGAAGGGTATTTAGCAATAAAAAGGGATGAAGTAATGATAAATGCTACAACATGGATGAATCTTGCAAACATTATCCTATTTGAACAGAAGACCGTATATTGAATGTTTCCATGTACATGAATGTCTGGAACAGGTAAATTTATAGACACAGAAATTAGATTAGTGGTTGCCTAGGGTTAAGTGGGAAAGGGAAATAATTACCAATAAATACATTTTTTTTTGAGTGTGATGAAATGGTCTAAAATTAGTTGCACTGATGGTCACACAACTCTGAGTATGTTAAAAACCACATTAAATAGGTGAATTTTATATGATGAGAATTATATCTCAATAAAGCTATAAATTTAAGAAAAAGAAAAAGTATTCTCATTTGTGAGAAATAAAGTACTACTTATAATTACTTGTTTATTTGAACATGTTTAGTTTGGAATACATTCTGTTTGATACTTATATTGGGATTAAAATGTGTTTGGGTAAAATGTCCATAAGTGGACATTTGCATAATGAACCTTATATCTAGTTGGCTCAGCAATTACCTAATAAGTTGCTATTAGTGATAATTTCTAGATAAAAACCAATGTAACCATTGGGGAAAGCTGAGTGAAGGGCACAGGGATCACTCTGTACTATGCTAGCATCCTCCTGTGAATCTGTATGTATTTCAGAATCAAAAATTTTAAAAAGCACAGGGGCAACCTGGGTGACTCAGTTGGTTAAGCATCTGACTCTTGACTTCAGCTCAGGTCCTAACCTCAGGGTTATGAGTTCAAGCTCTGCATTGGACTCCATGCTGGGTATGGAGCCTATTTAAATTAAAAAAAAATTTTTTTTTGAAAAGCACATACAAAGTAAAAATTAATAGAAGTAAAGAACTAAGTGAACAAGTCCACCATTATAGTTGATGTTTTTAACACTTCATCTCAGTAACAGAATAACTAGAGATAAAATCAGTGATAATATAGATTTGAACAAAACTTGAACCACCTTGATTTAATTGGCATTTATAGAACCCCACACCCAACAACGGCAGAATAAAAATTTCAGTTCTACATAGAAAACATTCACCATGACAGACCACATATTGAGCTTTAAATTACATCTTAATAAACTTCAAAATATTGAAAATTTACACAGTATGTTCTCAGATTGAGTTTACTACTATTTTGATATATTTTCCTATACATACACTAGAAAAGTTTTAATCAAAATTAATTGGAAAAGAATATACATAACTTTATGAATTTATACATATACATGCATAAAAATCACTTTATAATTTTACTTCTTTTAAAGATTTTATTTATTTATTTGAGGGAGAGAGAGCAGCAGCAGGGGAAGGGGGAGAGGCAGAGGGAGGGGGAGGAGCAGAGGGAGAGGGAGAAGCAGACTCCCTGCTGAGCACAGAGCCCCACCAGGGCAGGGTTCCACCCCAGAACCCCAGGATCATGACCTGAACCAAAGGCAGACGCTTAACCAACTGAGCCACCCAGGTGCCCCTATAATTTTACTTTTGAAGAGGAAACTAGTTAACAGGTGAGGCATGATAATAGTAGGTATTTTTGCTTCATTTTCTAATATATTTTCATTTTCTGTGGAATATACGTAATAACTATTTCACTAAACTGTAAAAGTATACATATGAAATTTTTGCTTTGCCTTGGTAAAGTCATTGTTGAATTACAAACTCTTAATTATTGACCATCATTGAAATTACTATTATTGCTTTTAAACATTGTAAAAGTTATTTCATTGAAGACATACTCCTAATAGTCATAATCTTTTTTGACCTATATACACTGAGTGTTGGTTTGTAATATACTCTAGCATTTATTTATAATACCCTCAAAATGATAAAGATATCTCATGCTATTTATAAAAGTTTAACTTTTTTAACATCTATTTTGGGAAATTAGGAGTTATTTTGTGAAAAAATAAAATAAATAATTGCATAATAAATCAACATCCAAGTATTCCTTGGGAGATTCCAGAATTCAGAATAGTACAATTAAATAGACGGAGAAGGGGACTAAGCAGAATCTTGTGGCATAAATTTGCAGCCTCTGTCTTGGACATCATGATAATCCATTGCCAAACAGAATTTTCTACACACTAGAGCATGTATTGATGTATCACTTTCTCTCCAGCAAAAATAGTTTAACTTTCTCTCTGGCTGTTGTATATGAAACATGTTTTTAAGTTTTCCTAGACCTCCAACTAGATCCATAACTAACCATCATCAGGATCATTAGTGGATTTTTTTCCTGCCCTAGTTTCCAGGTCCCACTTGTTTCATTATCAAAATTAATCCCAACATTGATTGTGTTTCTAAGATTTATTAATTGTTCTGAAATTGTTCTCTAGTAAGAAGCAATAACCCAACTGTACTATGTAATACTCCATTTCTCAATTTATATTGAGAAAGATATTAACATATATAGCATAGAAAAAGGTTTTTGTTCGAATAAATATATGCATCTTTCTTAGGCACTGCCTTCTCCTTATACGGGATTCTTTAAACCTAAGAAGCAATCCCAACTATCCTGCATTCTGAGGAGAAGCTAGTTGCTGGAGATTACTGAGAAATGTGTTGCTACTTAACATACCTCTTAAACAGTGATTTATCAACACACATAAATTGATTAAAGAACCAAAGTCATCACCCAAACAATGAAAACACTGAAGGTTACCTTTGAGGAAAATATATTTTTTAGGATCTTACCATTCACATTTCTAATATACAGTCTTTAAGCTGTCCATATACTGAATCCACTTTCCATTTCCCTTATATAGGTATAAATACCTGCAATCCTGGCTTTTCTAAAATTGAAGAGATACCTTGAACTTCAATTCAAATAAATGTAAAGGCTTTTCTTCCTTAATGTTTTCTTCCCCCTTCTGAAAGCACTTTTTTTTTTTTTTTTGGCAAACCACCTCTAAAATGAATCAAAAAATCCAGGAATTATAAAATAATTATTTTTTTTATAAATTAGAAATAATTAAAGTTTGTTTTTTGTTTTTGTTTCTTAAACACTCTTGTTTTTGGTTCACTATTTTCTTATATGGAAGCCAAACCAGTGGTTGAAAAATTTACTGATTGTAGAAATGAAACAGGATTTAAAAAATTAAAGCATCTCTCTTTTTTTTTTTTTTCCTTGAACGTCAATTTACCAAAGAACCATAAAAAGATTATGTTTTCTGTTGTGTCACCATCTAACCATGCCTGGAGAAATTTATGGCACCTCTAAATTGTGGTTGCCCTAGGGAACTTACCAAGGAAAATCCAACTACAGCCAGAACTGCAAGAGCCATTCCCAGAACTCACATATGAGAAGGGTCTTCATTAAAGCACAGAGGACACCTCTCTGGGACATCTTTACCTTTCTTCTGGGCACACAATCTTCTTCACTATAGAATTTAAGGTAGTTCAGGAGGGGTAGACCAGATAGTAAATCATAAACTTTTATAATTTATTAAGGGAAAAACTATAGATACAGAATGCTTTTTTTTTTTTTTTTTTTTTAAAGCAAATCCTAAAGAAATCTAACATCAATGACATGGAACCAGTTTTTGAATTGAGCCCTGAGAACTCATTGTGATTTGCATTCACGTAAACACCTACATTTTTTTCGTTAACTGAACTGACTTAACTGCTAATTAAAACTAGTTAGTAAGCACAATGCAAAATTAATTAAACCATTTAGTAGATAGATTCAAATTAGGCAAAGCAATGTATTGGACACTATCAAAGTAAGTACAACTTATACTTGTCATCAGGCAAAATAGTTCTTAGGGTAAGTGCTGTCCTTAGGGAGCAATGTGAAGGCATAAAAATCATCCTGTTGATTATATGATCTTTTATTAAGCAAATGTGCTGGAATTCAGCTTATCTTTAAAATAGAAAAACTAGAGACTCATAGTTGTTTAATAATCACTAAGAAAATTTGTGAAATGGGTACAGTACTTACAGGAAAATTTGTCATTTTTCAGATTTTCTCAAGGCAAAATTTTAAGCCACATAATATGGAACTATTGCTTACCTCACCTAAAAGAAAGAAATCAACCAGACTTTCAATCCTCAATCTCTCAATTCCAGACAGTCTTTTATCTAATAATAGTCTTCTGTTTAAGGTGACTACTTTCTTTGTCAATAAACACATCATTTTGGCACTCTGGACATTTTTTATTTTGTTAACTTGTTTTTCATCTGACCTTGGATTATTTTCTTCTTTAAGTAGCTTCCCGCAAAGCATATGGGACATTAGTCAAGGGGAAAACAAGCACTTTGCCCTTAATGCTCAAAAATACAAAGGGAGAAATTTCACTTATCTTTTTTTTTTCCCTTATGAATGCTGGTGATTATATCTATAGACATTCCTTGAATGTCACACTCTGTCACCTTCTGTCACCTCCCATGTTCAGGGTAATTATACCTCAGTGACTTGGGAAGTCATCTACTGATGTGGGCACTATTTTTGTTGAGGACTGAGATCATCACATATTAGCTGAACTGCTGAACTGACATATATTATGTTACTCTATATTCTCCAAAATACAGCATACACACGTGTAAGCACACACATATATTTTTTTTTCTGTTGTGGGTACCATAACTAACATATTTTATATGACCAAAAATATCTTATGACTATTTTTAAAAAACAACACTAGATAAGATTTACCATAACCAAAACAAAATGACCTTTTATAGATAAATTAATCTGAATTTAGCTTCAACAGTTTCTGTTTTGTACATGTCTGATAGGATTTCCCAGACCCCTCAGAGAAGTTTCTGAGCACATTTCCATAAAACTGGAGTTAGAATGGGCAGATCGTAGAGGAGCCATGGCAAAAGAATCAGACTTGCTGTGATCAACATAATAAATGCTGAAAGAAGGAATTTTGAATCTATAACTAAAATAAGTATATCAAGAACCAACTCATTTCATGTAAATGAAACCTTGTATGTGGTTTCCTTAGCTGGAGAAGAAAATGCTGTTTGACTAGTCACAACTTAACTATTAGCAGATTTCCTCACTATGTAAAATGTTGGCCATGGGGTCTTGTATTCTACATGTGATTCCTTCCAGACCATGAGATGGATGTTGAGCCTTTCAACTACCCAGAGTAAACCCTGGCCCTGAAGTGTATCCCTTATCTTCCGCACTACAGTCAGGTATCTTGGCTTTGCCATACTTGATTTATACCATAAGAATAAGCCCAGAAATATAGATGTATGGTAACCTATAGGAACACATAGTAACTTTTATTCCATGTGTACAATACCTCCTAATTCTGGAATTTTGATTTATACCATAAGAATAAGCCCAGAAATATAGATGTATGGTAACCTATAGGAACACATAGTAACTTTTATTCCATGTGTACAATACCTCCTAATTCTGGAATTTTGATTTATACCATAAGAATAAGCCCAGAAATATAGATGTATGGTAACCTATAGGAACACATAGTAACTTTTATTCCATGTGTACAATACCTCCTAATTCTGGAATTTTGATTGGAGTGGGGTATGGGAAGGGGGGTAAAATATATCAGATTTGAATCTGAGCTACTCAGACATGTATTTCTATTAGATACCTTTAAATATAAATAGAACACATCACTGAGGGCACAAATGCCAGAAGTCTGTAATCTCCTTAAATATGCTTTGAGGGCACCTGGGTAGCTCAGTCAGTTAAGCTTCTACCTGCAGCTCAGGTCATGATCCCAGGGTCCTGGGAAGGAGTCCCAAGTCATTCTCCCTACTCTTCAGGGAGTCTGCTTCTCCCTCTGTCCCTCCCCCCATGCGTTCTCTCAATCTCTCTCTCTCTCTCTCTCTCTCTCAAATAAATAAAATCTCTAAAAAAATATACTTTGAAATTACAACATATGTTAGAAAGGCAAACCTGTTCTTTTTTTCCATCCCAAGAAAGTATTAAGTGTTGATTGAAGTTAAGTTATCCACAATAACCCTAATGAAAACAGACATAAAATAATAATCCTCAGGGAAACTGGGCAATAGACACACTGTGAGTTCTAATTATATATTTAGAGAAGCGTCCTACTGCATCTGTGCTGGGCAATCATCTCAATGGCTCCATTCTATACGTACTCAGTCATTTATCACCCTTTCTTGCCCTTTAGAACTCTTTTTATCCATTCAAGGACCGGGATTCAGAGTCTAGAGACACTGACTACATCCATGAGGCATGTGCCAGACCTCACAGTAAGTGGCTGCAATTGACTTCCTTTATCCCAGACTAGAATTTTTCTCTGTAGGGTGATAGTTTGTTTTCTTTTGCAAGTGGCAGAAAACTAACGCAAACTCTACCTTAAAGGAAAAAAAAAAAAAAAGAAAGAATGCATCGCTTCACTAACTAAAAACTACAGATGCAGCATATCTCCTAGGCCCTGCGGGATCCAGGCTCAAAGAGCATGGTGGGTTGTTTATTTCCTGTCTCACCAGCCCCCTGCCCCCGACCCCTCTCTCTCTTCATCTCCCTTCTTTTCTTACCTCTCTGCAGCTCATTCAGCTTTTCTTTCCTGTGTTTCAATCATGGTCTCTTTCCTGTAGTCCCAAGGCTTACATGCTCCTCAAGGGCCATAATCTCCAAAAGAAGGGAATCTCTCTCTGCTAGCTTCAATGTCAATTCGCTCAAGGATTTTTGATGAAGAATCCTAGGTAATGTGGCCATCTCTGTGGTGAGGACTACAGACTGACACCTGGGTTGACACCCCTGAGCCCCACCTCCCGCCAGTTGAGGAGAGGAAATTTCTCAAGCCAAAGAAAGGTCTGATATCACATGAAGAGGAAGGGATGCCAAGTAACAATAAAACAATAGGTGTTTACTGCAAATGGATTTTGATAGCCAAGGATTGAAAGCATTAAAGAAATGAAGAGTTTGAAACTATTCAATGCAAAGAACATAAAGTAAGAGAAAGATGTATAGTTTTCCTGGGATTTAGAGTCTGGTTTTGATTCTGCTGCTAACTATAGTAACAATATCTTTGCCCTCTCTCGGGCTTCATTTCTTTAGGTAAAAATGGTAACTTTGGTTATATTGATTCTCACTCCATTATGGTAATATCTGATGTGAAACAGAAAGGGTAAGGCCATGCCTTCTACTCTGTTCACACTTCTGTGCTTCTCACCATATTTTAATCGCAAGGGAGGCTCAGCATTAAAAATGCTAAGATATAGTCAAAGCTCACTCTTCAACTCTCTGTCTTTCAAAAGCATTAACAGCCCACATATAATTCTGTTGTACCCATTCTTTGCTAAAGCTTTTTTTTTTTTTTTTTTAAGATTTTTTAAATTTATTTATTTGAGACAGAGAGAATGAGAGACAGAGAGCATGAGAGGGAGGAGGGTCAGAGGGAGAAGCAGACTCCCTGCTGAGCAGGGAGCCCGATGTGGGACTTGATCCAGGGACTCCAGGATCATGACCTGAGCCGAAGGCAGTCGCTTAACCAACTGAGCCACCCAGGCGCCCCATTTGCTAAAGCTTTTTAACTTAGGCTAATAAAACAGACACACTGACACACACAAGGACTCCGTGCTCACATAAACTCACAGCAATGTGTTTAGAAAACTCAGGTGAGGGGCACGTGGTTGGCTCAGTCTGGGCATCGGACTCTTGATTTCAGCTCAGGTCATGATCTCAGGGTCATGGGATGGAGCCCCTTGACAGGTTTGGTGCTCAGTGGGGAGTCTGCTTGAGATTCTTTCTCTCCTTGACCCTCTGCCCCCTCCTCAATAAGTAAATAAATCTTTAAAAAAAAAATAACGTAGGTCTCTTCCTCTCCCACTCCCCCTGCTTGTGTTCCTGCTCTCACTATCTCTCTCTGTCAAATAAATAAAATCTTTAAAAAAAAAAGGGGGGGGCGCCTGGGTGGCTCAGTCGTTAAACGTCTGCCTTCGGCTCAGGTCATGATCCCGGGGTCCCGGGATCGAGTCCCACATCGGGCTCCCTGCTTGGCGGGAAGCCTGCTTCTCCCTCTCCCACTCCCCCTGCTTGTGTTCCTGCTCTCGCTATCTCTCTCTGTCAAATAAATAAAATCTTTAAAAAAAAAAAAATAACGTAGGTGAAAAATTCACAAAGATTGGGTCATTCTTTGCTTTTCAAGCATATTTATTTCAGCCAGTGTTATGGGCTGAATTGTGTCTCCCCCACCGCCCAATTCATATACCTCAGAATGTGAAAGTACTGGGACTTTAAAGAACTAATTAAGGTTAAATGAGGTCATTTAGGGTGGGCCCTAATACAATATGACTGATGTCTTTATAAAAAGGGAAGATGAGGACACAGTAGGGCACAGACACGCAAAGAGGGAAGACCATGTGAGGACACAGGGAGAAGACAGCCATCTATCAACCTAGGACAGAGGCCTCAAAAGAAACCAACACTGACACCTCGATCTGGGACTTTTAGCCTCCAGAACTGCAAGAAAACAAATTTCTATTTTTTAAACCACCCAGTCTGTGGTGATTGTTACGACAGTTCTAGCAAATCAATACAGTTAACAACTCTAACGATGGGAAATTGTTTTCAAACTTAGAAAAATTGCTTGTAATGTATGTCATAGGTCTCATTTTTGGTAAAATTTGGATAAGTACCCTGTTAATTCTATTACAAAACAGGAAAGTGCTCCAAGTCATATAAGGGGATTATATATATGAAACGATGACTACAAACTACCATGTTTCAAGCAACATAGAGTAAACTTATGTCAATATGATTTGTAGAAAACTAGTTTCTCATTAATGATATGTTATAATTATAGTTATATTTGTACCTAGAGAATGAAATCCTTTCTACTCTAACTGGATGATATATCCAAAGAAGGCTTCGGGGCTGCATCAATTCTTTGGATGGATTTCAGTAAATGTTGCAAAAAGACACAAGTCCCACAAGCTTAAAATCTTACTTTGCATTGTCTAGAGGATGAAGATGAAAATCGTATTTTAATTTGAGTAATGATTTCCTTTTATCTCTTTCCTTTTCCCTGTCTGTAGTTCTCTGCTCTATTTACATGTAAAATGACATGCCAGGTAATTTTACAATTGCATATATTTTACTATTCCCTACTTCCTTCTAAAAGAATTTGATCTTCAGGGCGCCTGCGTGGCTCAGTCGGTTGAGCATCCAACTCTTGGTTTCAGCTCAGGTCATGATCTCAAGGTCCTGGGATCGAGCCCCACATCCTGGTCCACGCTCCTCTGTGTGGAGTCTGCTTGAGACTTTCTCTCCTTCTCTGCCTTTCCCCTGCTCCCTCCCTCCCCACCCACTCTCTAAAATAAATAAATAAATGTTTAAAAAATAAAAGAATTTGATCTTCTTACTTCTTAGAGGAATGTGTTTCTAGCATAAATTCACCATGGTGATTCTGGAAAATTAATATAGCACTACTACCCAGTTATGTTGTTGTTGTTTGTCTACAACGAACAGAGAGAAAACAGAGCAATATGGAATTGGAATATATATGTTTCTATTCTGGATGATGACTGTGTATTTTTTTCCACACCAATGACACATAGATGGATACAGAAACAGTCAGTAAACATTAGCCATAGTTTATTCCAGACCAAGAAGGGAGTGCTTATGGAGTTATTTTGGAAGGTTACATTTTTAAAGACAGTTTTTTAAAATAATCATTCAATTAAGTTTATATAAGTGTATTTCCATCAGGAAAGTTTGAATCATGTATAATAAGATTAACAATGCTAAGACATATGCTAAAAATGAGCATTGGTCATATAGATTATTGACTTTGAACTGGTAAGTCACTGGATGAAATTTCAAAGGAGGTGAAAAATAGGATTTTAAGCTGCTCTGACTACAGGATACCTACATGACTGAATGGCAGTTTAAAAGTCCAACCAAAAGCTATATTTACCTTCTATATGTTCAAAGCAGATATTTCATTTGGCTTGGTTTCCTTTTATTGGTTTGGTTATATTTTGTGAACAAAATTGACTGGTAAGTAGGTATAGTTTTATTTAAACAGTCTGCCCATTCTTACCTCCTAATTTCGGGACTTCCAGCCATCAGGAGCCAACATTCAAATGTCTGTTTGGGGGGATGAGTGGCACCTTCTTGCCCCAGAAGTTTATATAGCTTCTTTTACAACCACAGCTGTAAAGGTGGGAGGACGGGGGAATCAACCAGCCTGGCTCCCCTCCAGGAGCTCTGTGCAGGCCATACTTTTCAGAGATGATGCCAAATTGTCCCCTGCCATGTTCCCTGTCCTGCACGTAAAATAGGAACCTACTGAATGTACAACTTAAGGGATTCCCGGAAGGCCTTTATACCGCCAAATATCTCTCCCTCATTGACTCAAACCTATGGTTTCATCCACTTTCTGAAATCCTTCATGAATTGGTTACCAAACATGGGATTTAGTCTGAGTTGTGGAATGAAGGACACGGCCTAAGAACCTCAATTCCTGGTACTAGGAAAGGAAAAGAAAAGTCTGAAAACCTAAGCTTCATCTCTGGACTTCAGAATACACTGGCAACAGGGCGCCTGGGTGGCTCAGTTGGTTAAGCGACTGCCTTCGGCTCAGGTCATGATCCCGGGGTCCTGGGATCGAGTCCCGCATCGGGCTCCCTGCTCTGCGGGGAGCCTGCTTCTCCCTCTCCCACTCCCCCTGCTTGTGTTCCCTCTCTCGCTGTGTCTCTCTCTGTCAAATAAATAAATAAAATCTTAAAAAAAAAAAAAAAAGAATACACTGGCAACAATAATCTAATTGAATTTCTAAGTTTGGAAGTTGTAGGGGAGGAAAAATTATTTTTCCTCTACCTTCCTGGGTTCTTAGCTGAGATCCCTATACTAAAAGACAGATTATCTGTATAATATGTATATATGTATTAACATATGTACCTCATGCATACATGGGGGATATCCAGGGAGAAATGGGTTACTCAAAAAGGTGGCTTTAGAATTCAAGATTAAACACAATCCTACTAGGGAAAAGGGAGAGAAGGTGCAGGCCCCTTAGGGGAGAAGGAATGATTTTTAGGAAAGATGAGTGGGGTCTTAGAAGAATAGGTGGGAAGTATGATAGTTTGTAACAAATATTTCTGGGTGTGGTATGGACTTCTCGTCTCCTCTCTTGTGACCAGAGTCAATCTTTCTTGGTTGATGGAACTCCCAGGGAGGGCTCTTAGGACAATTGAGTTCCATTTGGAGGGTCTGTCTTTAGGCAGATATGGGGAGTTCAGAGAAATTCTCTCCCTGTGTTTGCTATGTTTCAAGTGCCTACAGCTCAAATTGTACCTAAGTGGCATATTTCGAGGTGGCACATTCTGCTGTTCTTCAGGGGCCACATGAGTAAGGGAGGATCTCAGAGTTCCTTTTTATCGATATATTCATTTGTTTTATTTTCTTAATTTTGATTCCTCTTTTCATCAGTTGGAATATGGGTATTCAGATAATCCTTTCTGAACAAAGGCTCCCTTATCTTTGTATAGTGTTGGTGATTTTTGAACAATATTTGCAGCGACTCTAGTAAATAGATATAACAGTTATTGTACAGATCCATAGTGACAGATCTGAAATCTTAAAGTCCAAAAATCTCTGGAAATCCAAAGTATTGTTGTTACTCATTTAGTGGGAACACTTGACCTAAACTAACATGAAACCATTCATGTTCCTTTTTTATCCCACTGGATAAAAACAGGTATATGTTTCACTGCAGAATTACTAATGTGTGTGTGATTTAGAAAACATTTGTATTATTTATTAGTTCAGCATTTTGTTCAAGCACAACAGCTATTATTTATTTTATTTTATTTTATTTTATTTTATTTTATTTTATTTTATTTTATTTTATTTTATTTTATTTTATTTTATTTTTTTAGAAAGAGAGAGCATGCATGTAAGTAGGGTTAAGGAGAGGGACAGGAGGGAGAGGAAGAGAGAATCTTAAGCATGACCCTGATCAGAATCATGACCTCAGCTGAAATCAAGAGTTGGCTGCTTAACCAACTGAGCCATCCAGGTGTCCTGGCACAACAGCTATTTTAATATGTAAATACATACACACACACACATTAAGAAGTCCTATTTAACAAGTAAGTCATCTTTTCAGTTCTGGCAATTTAATGTGTTTTATCGTAGGGTGTGGCCCCAGACTCTAAGCCTTAGAAACATGGGCCCTGTAGTGATCCAGGATCATCCTGGCAAATACATCCAAGGTCACCCATGTCTGGACTGCAAGGACATAGCTTCATAGTAGATTGCCTGCTCCTATTCCTGTCTCCTGTGCATAAGGGTATATCCTCACAAGCATATCTTTTATATTCTTTTAAAACCAAATAAATCTTGGGACGCCTGGGTGGCTCAGTTGTTAAGAGTCTGCCTTCGGCTCAGGTCATGATCCCAGGGTCCTGGGATCAAGTCCCACATCAGGCTCCTTACTCAGTGAGGAGCCTGCTTCTCCCTCTCCCTCTGCTGCTCCCCCTGCTTGTGCTCTCTCTGACAAATAAATAAATAAAAATCTTAAAAAAACAAACAAACAAAAAAACCTAATAAGTCTCCTCACTGTCCTGCTCTCAGCTGTGCACTAACAATGAATCCAAAGGTCCTATCTGTGGACCGAAGGGCCCCTCAATGAGTGGCCCTGGTTCCTCTTCTCTATCACGAAAGCTCATGGCTCATGGTGCTCCAGTCTTCCCTGTCCTCTGGCTGTTCCTCACCCCATCTCAGGCATATCTTTCTCCCAGGGCACCCGCACTTGCTGATGTCTCTGCATGGGAAGTTCTTCCCCTGAGTATTAAGATTGCTTTCTTACTCCCTTCACTGGATGGCTGCTGAAATTCCTTCTCCTCTCTAAGTCCTCTGATCTGTCTGATTAACCTTGCTTACTGCCCCTCGAAGCCTCCATCCCCTGCATCCTGCTTTTTCTCTCCTTATCTATCACTTGTCTCTAGCTGCCACTTTATATATGTGTATGGAACAGGAGTTTTTGTTTTTGTTTTTAGTGTTTCACTCCTTTAACCAAGATATTAACTTCATGAGAGCAGGAAATATCTCTTATCCCACTCTGTATCTTCAGAATCTATAATTGTGGCCTGGAAAATAGTAGGTATTAAATAAATTAATCTAATTGGTAGTAGTTATTTTTTTTTAATTTTATACTTATTTCTTTGTATTTCTATATTTATTGTTTTATTTATCAACACTACTTATTGGTTTACTTGTACAGTAGAGTACAGAGTTTTTCCCATCCAAATTAATTCCCTCCTCAAACTCTATTCAGTTCTATGACATTATCAAAACTGTCACCAAATCTAGAAAAATCAAAATTAAACAATACTACATTGTATTATTTTAACATAGAGACAGTGTTTTGGAAAGGATCTAAAGAGCCAAAGCAACCGCAAAATCTGTCAGTCAAAGGTATTTTCTGCAAAGAAAGCCACCAGGGTTAGCTTTATTCTTTGAGATTATGTTAAGTTTTTTATTGTTATTATTATTACTCTTAAAAAGTCTAACACCATGCAATTACTGTTTCTTAAAAATTTTAACTAGCTAGATTTTATTATACGTCTACAAATCTATAATAAAATGCTATCTTCCTTACAAGTGGCTTTTGCCAATGGCTATCATCTTATCTGATTACTGAGGTACACGGAGATCTAAAAGCCCAAACTTCAATGCACTCTATCTTACAGAAGCTTCTGTCTTACACCCCTTGATAAAATCCCAGGCAACACAAACAACAGAGCAATAGCAGGTGCTGCACCTAAGAAAAAGGATAAATACTTTGAAATAGATAAAGCTTCTAGCTAAGCCGTTTAAAACATGTGTTTTTTTTTTTCCATTACAGAATAAGCCAGATGGGGAAACAAGGCTGGAGAAATAAATAAATTCCAGGTGACAGTTGAAGACACAGGTGACTCACCTTTTTCACAAACTGTGTAAACGCACTGTTGTAAGTCAGGGTTTAGCATGCGTGTGCATGTCAATAAAAATATCAAGTGTAGTTTATTTGCTCTTTTGTTCCGAGAGCTCTTTGCCAAGTAGAAGAAGGTGGGGAGTTTTTTATGATTCCCTCAAAAAAGGCATTAAAACTGGAAGCAAAACACACAGAAGACAGGACTTGGCTGGGAGTCTACACAGACCAGAAAAAAGGTAGAATTAAACTGCTACTTTGCTAGTGAAATTAATCACTGCCAAATGTCTACAGCGTTATTTCAGAGATATGATTCTTTGCATCAGTTCTCCACTGAATTTCCCAACATGGGTAAAACCTTTGTCAATCTTCATCCTGAGTTCTAAGTTGGGTCCTAAAGCAACTGCACAGGGGATTATAAAGGAAGACACTTAACTATAGAGAAAGCCCAGAGGCTTAGGCCTTGAGGCTATAAGACAAAACAAAACAAAACAGAGCAAACATATAAATAAACCAGAGGAATTCCCCAAATAGTTCAGTTCTTTGCTTCAGTGATAGAACCAGTGATATAACCTGCACATGGAGCATGTTGTGCCCATGAATTAGATCTAATAAGATCAGAGGAGTATATATAAGGAAGAAAGAAGAATCTGGGGAAAAGCTTAAAGGGATTTACCATAGGGTCATTCACATGCCTTAAGAGCTTTACAGATATCTCCTGTGTTCTAGCAGTTGCATCTGGGATATTTTATCCTCATTTAGTTCACTGTGGACTAGAAAGGAGGTTATCAAAGACAAGAATGTTATAAAAGTTCTTCAGGATTTCCTCTATGTCTCAGAGAGCATGGCAGTATTGCTATTAAAAAAAAAAAAAATCAAAAGAAAGTAGCCCTACAGTTCTGGGGGGAGAAAGACACAATGCCTTATTTTTGCTTTTTCCAAATTCTGAAGATCCCAGCAAAATATCGTATTTAAAGATGAACCAAGTTTTAATGCAACAATATCTGGAAACAAATAATAAAAATACAATTAAAAGTCATATGGCTAAGTAGGTTACGTTGAGCAATCTCTATTATTGACCACTCACAGAAATTGTGATTAACTTGTCAGTCTATTAAACACAGTATGGAATGAAAAGAAAACTTTTCAAATGTCATTCAGACTATCCATTAAGGAGCTCAAACTTGGTTAGAAAGATAACATTTACTTTCATTTATAAAACAATTAAGAAAGAATTCATGTTTGGTTTACATAAGTAATGTTGAATTGTGCATTTTTAAAGAGGGATTTTAGAAGTAAAGAAAGAAGAGATTGCTACTTTTCCAAAATCTAAACCTCTCCTTGTTTTCCAAATAGAGCCTCTTGTTTCATATTTCTGTTTATTTGGCCTTTGTGTTGTGTAAATTTCGAAAATGTCCCCTGATTGCTCAAGCCCTTTATTGAAACCTTATCCCTATCTCAAAAGGCACCTTTTCTTAAAGTCTAAGTTTCCCCAACTAAATGCAACCATGTTACCATTTTGTACTCTCTGCACCATATGTAGAGGTGAAACATTTTTCCCACTCTACTTTTTTTTTTTTTAAGATTTTATTTATTTATTTGACAGAGACGGAGACAGCGAGAGCAGGAACACAAGCAGGGGGAGTGGGAGAGGGAGAAGCAGGCTTCCCGCTAAGCAAGGAGCCTGATGTGGGGGCTCGATCCCAGGACTCTGGGATCATGACCTAAGCCTAAGGCAGCCGCTTAACGACTGAGCCACCCAGGCGCCCCCCACTCTATTTTGAATAATCATTTCTACCACAGAGGAGGCTCACCTTGAGAGCTTAGTAGCTCATCCCATCCCAGTACTGTACTATATCTGACTAGTAAGTGACTAGCAACAACTTAAGTTAGTGCAAGCATCTTTAAATGACAACAGGCTTTGATGTCTCTTTAAAAGTCACATTTGTTGAATTAAAGCACTCTTAAAGAATTAAATACTTAAGAGCAGATGATTAAATACTAGTAGAATTAAATTGTGAAGAGCCATAGGTTCAAAGAAAAGGGGTAATTGACTAGACTATGCACTATATATTTAAGCATGCACCCACTTCAACTTTTGCTGGAACCAGAGTAACGCATCTGTTTTTAACTATTTTTCATTATATTTTCATTATATTAAAAGCATTTTTTGGAGGGGTGGATTTGTATCTTTTTCATTGAAGTATAATTAACGTACAATGTTATGTTAGTTTCAGGTGTACAACATATTGATTTAGCAATTCTATACATTACTCAATGCTCACCACAGTAAGTATAGTCACCATTCAATGTTATTACAATATTATTGACTATATTACCTATGCCATACTTCTCCGTGAAGTATTTATTTTATAATTGGAAGTTTGTACCTCTTAATCTCCTTTATCTATTTCATTTCTCCCCCACTCACCCCCCATCTGGGAACATTGGTTTGTTCTCTGTAGAGTTTGGGCGAGTTTGGGGTTTTTTGTTTGTTTGTTTGTTCATTTGTTTTGTTTTTTAGATTCCTCATATAAGTGAAATCATACGGTATTTGTCTTTCTCTGTCTGATTTATTTCACTCAGCGTAATACCATCTAGGTCTATCCATGTTGTCACAATGGCAAGATTATTTTATTTTATTATTTTATTTTATTATTTTCAATATAGCCAACATGCAGTGTTATATTAATTTCAGGTATATAATTATTTCAACAATTCCATACATCACCCAGTGCTCATCATGACAAGTGCACTCCTTAATCCCCATCACCTATTTCACCCATCTCCCCTACCCACCTCTCCTCTGACAACCATCTGTTTGTTCTCTGTCGCTAAGCATCTGTCTCTTGGTTTGTCTCTCTCTCGCTCTTTCTTTTATCCCTTTGTTCATTTTTTTTTTTTTCAAGATCTCATTCTTTTTTATGGCTGAGTCATATTCTATTGCATGTATATACTCCATCTTTTTTATCCATTCACCCATCGATGGACACTTGGGTTGTTTCCATATCTTGGCTATGGTAAATAATGTTGCAATAAACATAGAACTACATATATCTTTTTGAATTAGAGTTTTCATTTTCTTTGAGTAAATACCCACTGGTGGAATTACTGGGTCATATGGGAATTCTATTTTAAATTTTTTGAGGAAGCTCCATACTGTTTTCTACAGTGGCTGCACCAATTTACATTCCCACCCATAGTGTATGAGAGTTCCTTTCTCTCCACATCTTCACTAACACTTGTTATTTCTTGTCTTTTTGATTCTAGCCATTTTGATTGGTAATAAGTTAATATCCCATTGTGGTTTTGATCTGTATTTCCCTGAATATTAGTGATTGATAGTACGTATTGTTGGTGAAACTGTGAGAAAATAAATGCATTTATAGGGGCACCTGAGTGGCTCAGTCGTTAGGCGTCTGCCTTCAGCTCAGGTCATGATCTCAGGGTCCTGGGATTGAGCCCCGCATTGGGCTCCCTGCTCCGCGGGAAGCCTGCTTCTCCCTCTCCCCCTCCCCCTGCTTGTGTTCCCTCCCTCGCTGTGTCTCTCTCTGTCAAATAAATAAATAAAATCTTTAAAAAAATAAAATAAAAATAAATAAACAAATAAATGCATTTATATCTTTGTTGTGCATAACATTTTGGAGTACAGCATTTTGGAGAGAAATTTTGCATTCCTTATTAAAGTTAAAATATGTGTTTACCCTTAAGGTATTTCCATTTCTTGACATTTGTCTTATAAGAATATTAGCATATTGCACAGATATTTGCAAATATGTCCTTTGTGCAGTGCTTGTGATAATAAAAATCAGAAATGACCTAAACACTAATACACAGGTTTAAATAAATGATGGTGTATCTGCAGTATGGAATATTATGTAGCACTGAAAGGTAACATCAAACTCTGTTTGAGCTTCAAAATAGCCCTAAGAAATTTAGTGAAAATTAAACAAAAGAAAACAAACGCCAGCATGTATAGACCTTATATATGTAAAATAACAACAGTAAAATTATATATATGTAAATGCATTATAAAGATTGTGATCCCCACTAAATTATTACATCTGGGGAAGAAGAGGAGCATAGCAAGATCATTTCACATGATACGTACTTATTGGATTTCTTAAAATGTCAATGCTTTAAATTATTACATGTATCACATAGAAATACTACCATGAAAATAATCAGTAGTACAAAATGTAGGGGCGTCTGGCTGACTTGGTCAGTAGAGCATGCAATGCTTAATCTTGAGGTTGTAAGTTCAAGCCCCATATTGGGTGTAGAGATTCCTTAAAAATTAAGAATCTTAATAAAATAGTACAAAAGGTAGTTACATGGAAATGAAATGTATCCTTCTTCCATTCCTTCAGATTTTTAATTAAATTCCTTCTAGGAGCACTTGTAAATATAAAAATAAAATGATTATTGTTGATAATTTCTCATTGAGAAGAACAATGTTGAAATGATTTTGAGACCTACATTTCCAACCAGGCTAAATAAACATAACAAATCTTTCCCTGACTTAAACAAATAGAAAATCAAGAAATGTATGAAGCGACTATTTTCAAATATTGGACAGCAGGTGGTGCAGGATGGTCATCCCTGAGACAAGGGAAAAAAAAAAAAAAAAGCCAGAACGGCGAGACCTATGATTTCTCAAGTTTACTGCCTTGGTACAGGTTACAGGCTGTGATACAAGAAGGGGAGACAGAAACAGAGGCTCAAGGCTTACTGAGTTGAAGGAAGACAGATCATAATTTGGGGGAGCCAAGGTGGCTAAAGTTTGTGATAAAGTACTAAATGGGAGGATGCTGCACACAGAGAGCTCTGAAGATCCCTCTCACAGGGATTCTCTCATGTCTTTGATTGACAGAATATGTATGAGAAGAAACTACCCAAGGATAGGGGAAGGATCACCAGAAATCACTAGGCTGAAAAATTTCTGGAACTCATAGAAGAATGGGAATAATTGTTGTTCCAGAATGGCAAGACAGTTAAATATAAGGGACATCAAATTTAGCTAAATTAAAACCAAAACAAAAACACTGTTTTTCCGAAGTCTATACCTAGAGAAAGTAACCTTCAAAAATAAAGATGAAATAAATTATTAACAGACATAAAAAGCTAAGAAAATTAATCAGTAGCAGACATATGGTACAATAAATATTAAAAAAAAATTCTTCCAAGAGAAGGAAAATAATCCAGATGGAAATTTGAATCTAAAAAAAAAAAAAAAAGGAATACAGAATGTAAAAAAAAAACAGTAAATATTTGAATAAATATAAAAAATATATATTTCTCAATGTTTACTGTCTTTAAAAGATAACTGATTACTTAAGCAAAAACAGAATATGTATTAAGTATTATAACATGTAGAATTAAAGTGCATGACAATAATAGGATGAAGAACAAGAGTGGGAAGGAGTAGTGCTGTTTATGTACTTGCACTATATATGAAGTGATATAATATTATTTGAAGACAAACTGTGAAGAGTTAAAAATGCATGTTGAAATCTTAGAACAATCACACAGACATAAGAGGTACTGGTATTTATCCAATAACAGAGATAAAATGAATCATTAAATAATAATTATTTGAAAATAAGGTAGTAAAAAACTAAGCAAGAAACAAAGAACAGATAGATACAAAAAATAGCAAATGTTAGATTTAAATCCAATCATACTGATTGTTGAATTAAATATAAATGGCCTAAACATCCCTTTTAAAAGGCAAAGATTGTCAAAATGGACAAAAATGCGAAGCCCAATGCTAAGAAAGCTACTTAACTAAAATTAATACATTTACAAAATAAATATAAATACACACATTGATTTTAAAAAGTATGGAAAAATAAATAAAAATAATGGAAAAATGTATATATATACTATACTATATATATATTATACATCTAGGCATATATATATATATAGAGAGAGAGAGAGAGAGAGAGAGAGAGAGACTATATTGAGATCCAACAAAGTATTTTTATTCTATTCTAGGAAAATAATTTTTTTTTTTTTTTTTTTTTTTAGAGTGAGCAAGAACACAAGTGGGGAGGGGCAAAGGGAGAGGGTGAAAGAGAATCTTAAGTAGGCTCCACTCTCAGTACAGAGCCCAACAGAGGACTTGGATCTTGCCACCCCGAGATCATGAACTGAGCCAAAATCAAGAGTTGGACTCTCAACTGACTGAGCCACCCAGGTGCCCCTTTCTCATGTTTTTTAAGTAGATTTGCCTGGCATTTTCCCTTCTTCAGTGGAAACGTTCCACTTGAGATTCCACAAATTTGGATGTATTCTTCCAGGCCTAAATCACTCTCTAGCTATAATTTAGGCATTCAGATTCTAGGGGGATACTTTTCACTTGACACATTAGGGCACCACTGTTGGTTCATTGTACTACACTAGCAACCTGAAATTGGGTCTTACTACTAGGAAACGGATGAAGTCACTAGGGGAAATTTGGCCCTGATTTCTATCTGCATAACACTTGGTCACAGGAATATGCATATGTATACACATTATTATCTATATATCAATAGACTGTTACTTCAAGGTCATTGTCTAGGATAGCCATGTGGAGACACAAGCAGTTTTGAAAAATTATGTTTAAGAGATTGTAAAATTGTTCAAACAAAGCCCTTCAAAAAAAAAAGGTAAAGTTTAAATCTTTCTTTTAACTTCCAAAAAAACAAAAGATGAAATGGGAAAAAACAGAATTCAAAACCCCATCCTGCAGAGAGACAGATGCAGAAATAATGTTATCATCTCAAGTACTGGGCGGTTTTTAGCCAACAACAGAAGCATCAGTATGGGATCTTGCAGAACAGGCACACATGTCATCACTGTTAAGTAAAGTAATTACAGATTTGGCACCAGTAAAGGCTTTTTATTTGCCAAAATGTGGTGGTTTAAGTAGCAAATGATTACCACCACTTTTAGCAGGTCTGATCATCCATCAGTTATTAATTCCCTTGGCATGCCATTGCATAACATGGCTGTTTCTCAGCAAATGAGACAGCGTGGCTCTAGTTAAATGAAACTCACTTCCGCAGTCTGATCATTCTTCAAAATTGCAATTTGACTGTGAGATACAATGAGTTATACAGTTATTTTGGTGACTGTCATACTCAAATACGTTTCTACTGAGAATGTTTCTGTCTTTGGTAATTTGAAAGGTTGAAATTTTCAGAAGTCGTGTTATAGATATAAAGAAAATAATTACCCATGACATTATAATTTTTTCATTGTTGGTGTCTACCCTGTTATGTTTCCAGTGCTCATATACATAGAAATTTCTTGCATCATTCAGAATCTTTCATTTTGAATGTATGATACTAGTTAAATTCTTAAAATACAGTCACTGAGGTTTTGTCTTAGATGACATGCTTTTGGCCTATCTTTGATTAAAATCATTGTCTAAATTATATGGTACATTAATTTGTTTATTTGCTTTTTTTGTTTGTTTGCTTGCTTCTTTATTTCTTTGTGTCTTCCACTGGAGTAGAATCTCCATGAAAACAAGGACCTGTCTGTTCATCAGTATATCACCAGCCCTGAAAATAGCACCTGTAACTTTCAAAAACGATTTGTCAGATGAATAAATACAGCTTTCCAGATGCTTCCAGGAAACATATAATGGCTGATGATTTTATTATTCTCTTTTCTGAACACAAAGAAAAGCACTGTATATAGCTATCCCTGAATAATAAAAAGATGTTTTTTCTCTTTTATGATGATAAATAAATAAATATGCCAATAAAAAGCATATTGTTTATTTCTTTTAATTTGTTTTTGCTGACTCCATGACTAACTTAGGCAGCTGATATGAAGTCCTTGAGATTTAAAGCCTCAAGTTCGTAGAGAAATCATATATTCTCTATATTAGAGAAATCTATACTGCTGAATGGTTTTCACAAGTGAAACAAATTTCTACTAATGTACTTAATGATATATGTTCTATAAAGAGACCTCATCTTATTACTTGGTAATAAATCAGAAGCCACAAATTGTCTTTTTAAAGGTCATGATATATACGGTCAAAATACTGCTTAGTGAGGTTTCTCCGTGTCAAAGAAAATGAATCCAAAAATATTTTCCCAGTTTTCTTATATGGAAATACCAAAGCATTAAAAAACATACATAGGTGACTCAGTTGGTTAGGTGTCTGCCTTCGGCTCAGGTCATCATCTCAGGGTCCTAGGATGGAACCCCACGTCAGGCTCCCTGCTCAGCGGGGAGTCTGCTTCTCCCTATCCCTCTGCCCCTCCTCTAACTCATGTTCTTTCTCTGTCTCTCAAATAAATTAAAAAAAAAAAAAAAAAACTTAAAAAAAATAAAAAATTTAAAAACACACACATAATTAGCAACAAGTTGCAGAAATGAACAGAAACAGGAATCCCCAAATTATCATAGAGAAGATGCTCAGGTTGACATTGTAGCCTCCATGTGTATGAGGTCATGGTACACAACATTCTGCACATGCTTAATCCTAGCTTTCAAGCAAGAGTCATGACAAGCAGTCAAGAAACAGATGTGTGCACAATCTTCCAGTGCAAGCTTGTCAGTTTGGATGTAAATAATTTTATGATGCAAAAATCTAATCTGCTCACTGACTGCTTGTATCTACGAAATAAACAGTTTTCCAACTAACCTAAACAAATGTGTTTCCACCCAAGAGCTTTCCTTAAGATTTCATTTAAAATTTATAAGAGCTTGGGCACCTGGGTGGCTCAGTTGGTTAAGCGACTGCCTTCGGCTCAGGTCATGATCCTGGAGTCCTGGGATCGAGTCCCATGTCGGGCTCCCTGCTCAGCAGGGAGTCTGCTTCTCCCCCTGACCCTCCCCACTCTCATGCTCTCTCTATCTCATTCTCTCTCTCAAATAAATAAATAAAATCTTTAAAAAAAAATTTATAAGAGCTTAAGGTCTGGGAGTGCAGAAAATGCAAGGGTAGTTGGTTCCTTGCGTATTTCTGTAAAGGACTGAGTCCTTTTCTGAGCAGATGCAAAATGCCATGCTGATTTCTTTTCACTGCTTTTTCCACTTTTTCAAAAACATACTGTTTTTTTTCTGCTCTCATAAATGATCAATTTAGAGAAGTTTCATGTGAAGGCCAAACCATGTGAAAAGAGATAAGAAAAGGACTAATTAAGTCCACTTCACCAAGGAGAATGTGACTTTTAATAATTACCCATCAGAAAAGAATCTAAATACAAAAGAATTTCTCTATGTAAAGTAAAATGTATTAGATAGTTATGGTCCAAAAAACTGCAATGGAATAATACATGTCTTTATTTTCCATATTCCTAACACTTATACTTTAATATTTTCAAAGCATTGTAACAGTAAAATATTTTTCAAATTTTAGTTGAGTTATGTAAAAGAGAACATAACTGTATATATTTAAATAATTTAAATTTTTTCTAATGGTTGTTATAGAGATTAAACACATGTTGAAAATTCTAGCCAAACACTAATTTCATGTGCAATTGAATACATTAATATTAATGTCAATATTAATATTTAATTAAATTAAGATACAAAGGTAGCTCTATTTTGGTTTCTGTCTTTAAAATCCATAGTTAAATGCTAAATATTAGAGCCACATAGCCTAGGAAAGGTGATAAAGCATATTTTAAGATCAAGACATTTTTACTCTTTGGAGTGAACAATCCTACTTTTTCTCCACTCTGTATGTTTGTAGATGAGCAAATTTGAATCCAGTTCAAGCAGAGGTGTCTACTCTGGTAAGACCCTTTCATAGCTCGTATATTGGATTATATGTAGAATGTTCAAATTAATGGTTTCTTTTTGTAACTAAGGTGAACAGAGGGAGGAAATAGGAAAAGAAAGGTGGAAAAGAGGGACAATAGAGGAAGGGACAAGAGAGTGATGGTGTGGTGGACACGGAGATGTGTCATCTGAATCCCTTTAAGGAAGACTTGTTGCCCCAGCTGTATGGTGTTTCTGGATTTACCTCGACTATGGAGAGCAAATTCACCTGAGGTCCAATGTGAGTTAAGTCAGATGCCATATATATATCCTACTTTTTCTCTACTTTCTACTCTTCATATATTTACTTCTTCTCTACTCTCAACTTTATATACCCATACATATACAACCACAGAGATCTACAGGGATTAGCTAAGGCTTTTTTTGGACCTGTATCTCAGTTCATCTTCTCCCTCTGCTCAGTTCTGCTTCCCATCCCTCTTCCTTCTGATCATCTTTAATGAAGACCCTTCATTCCAAACTCCAACTCAGGATGTGCCTCCAGAAAACCCAACTGGAAACATTCAGGGAGAGAAAAAGAGAGTACAAAGGAATAAATGAAAATGAAATGGAAAAAAATAAACTCACATTTGTTGACCACTAAATATATGCCAGTCATGGAGCTAATCACTTTACAGAAACATTTGATTTAAATATTTCCCCTTCAGGGTGCCTGGGTGGCTCAGTTGGCTGAATAACCAACTCTTGTTTTTGGCTCAGGTCATGATATCAGGGTTGTGAGATGGAGCCCCAGGTAGGGCTCCGTGCTCAGTGGGGAGTCTGCTCAAGAGATTCTCTCTCCCTCTCCTTCTCCCCTCTCCCGCTCGGATAAATAAAATCTTTAAAAAAAAAAAATAGGGATGCCTGTGTGGCTCAGATGGTTGAGCGTCTGCCTTCAGCTCAGGTCGTGATCCCGGGGTCCTGGGATCAAGCCCCACATTGAGCCCCACATCAGGCTCCTGGCTCAGTGGGGAGCCTACTTCTCCCTCTCCCTCTGTCTCTCCCTCTGATCATGCTCTCTCTCTCTCTCTCTCTCTCTCTGTGGCTCAAATGAATAAATAAAATAAAAATAAATAAATAAATGAATGAATGAATGAATGAATGAATGAATGAATGAATATTTCACCTTCATGGGAAAATTTAATGAGGACATTAGACTTATCCTTATTTTATACTCATGGAAACTGAACTACCACTCAAGGAAATTTAGCAACTGTTCTGAAGTTACACAGGTAGTAAATTGCACAGCTAAGATTCAAATGCAAGGAATTTCAAACCTCTCCACTACACCATCACTTTTTTGAGCACCTATATTTTGTGAGACTGCTAAAGCTCTTGAAATGCATTATCTCAATTAAAGTTCTATATTATATGCATTTTTAGTGAGACTGGCATTACCTTGATTCTAAGTCCTGACGAAAATATTACAAAAATTATAATAATCATAAGCCAATCTTACTCATGAACATTGCTTTTTATGGTCAAACGTCCTTTAGATTTATCACCCACTGACACTTTTTATTCCTTCTACCTTTAGATGTGTTTCTCTGACATCAGTCTTCTATCTGAAAGACACCCTTCACCCTTTGTTATTATTATTATTATTATTTTTTTGGTGTGGCTTTGCTACTGACTAATACCTCAGTGTCTTTAAACATTCGTATTACACCTTCATTCTTGAAGAATATGTTCAATATACTAGAACTCTACATTGGCAAACTGTTTTCCCTTTTTTTGAAAGATGTTATCCTATTGTCTTCTCACTTTCATTCTGTTGTTTGGAAAGTCAGTTTTTAGTCTTTATTTTTGCTCCTTTTAAATCACCAGGTGATTTTTTTGGTAATTGTCATAGCAGGCATTAAGTAAGAAAAGTTTTAAAGCCTCCAAATGATGTTTACCTTCTCCAGATGGGATCAACTTATCTTGTAATGAGTAGTTAGTGTAGGAACATGTCACCTAGATTCAATAAAGGATGGAGATGAACTGAGGCTGACTTTAGGTATTTTTGAGGGCTGGTCTATTGGTCGTTTGCCTCTACTCTTAAGGGGTAGCCCTTCAGGAGTGCCTGCTAAAAATGTAAGGTGTTTAGGAAGGTCCTCCTTGGTAAACCCTGAATGTAACTTCTTAGCCTCACAGAAGCTAGTTTATTCGTGGAATTTGAAATGCTCAGAATATGGAATCACCAAGGGCCTTGGGGAGAAAACTTAGCAGAGAATTTTGGGCTCACTTAATCAACACTTGCCTTTCCTCTGAGTCTTGACCGCTCAAGTCCCATCTGCCTTCTTTGTTTTCTGTTGCCCCCAAACTGCCAGCTTTTATAGTTGTTTTCAGCAGGCTATTTGGTCTAATACAAGCTATTCCACTGTAGCCAGAAGACAGTCTCTATTCATTCTCTCATTAAACCTTGTTAGAACAGTGTTTGGTGATTTTGACACTTTTTTTTCTTTTTTTATATACAACCATTTTGTGTAGAGAGATAATATTTTATGTTACTGGTTTTACCAGTCTCTTTTTCTTAACATATCTAGCTTTTGAAGTGTTTCTCTGCTTACCTATCACAATGTATTGCTTCAAGCTGTAGCTGATGATTTTATTTGTGTATATCTTTACACATGAGTTCCCCTACTGTTATCCAAAAAAACCACACTATTTCTCTTATTTTCTCTTTCCTTTCCCTACCTCTCTATTCTTTCTAGAAAGCCATCTCTATTCCTAAAAATTAATATATATATGGCAAGGGTAGTCTGAAGTGGAGTAAGAGAAGGATAATGATTAATAGATTACTAATTATTTGCAGAAATAAATGTTTTAGACATAAATGGAAATGCATTGTAAATATAAAGGACCAGTATGCACTCTTATAGAGATCAAACTATATTAGATATTTTTCTAAGTAAATTTATATAAGATATACCTAGGCATGCTGTAAGTTGTAGTTAGAAGTTTTAGGCCATCATGTTGGTCATGAAGGAACTATATTGGTGTAGCAAACTGTATTAAAATAAACTGATCACACACATGAGACACAGTAATTTCTTACATTTTTTCCATAGGTGAGACTAACTCTTGCATATAACCATATTATATGCAAATACTTATTTTCAAATGTTTATGTTAGAAGTCCTATATCTTGTTTCCTATCCTTAGAAAATTTTGTCTTACTCCTACTTCCCTGAAAGTGATATAAATCACCAACTTGTTTGAATAATAAACAAATAAAATGGTACATAATTTTTCATTCCTTTCCTAGAAACTTGAATTTTATTACTCTGAATGCAGAGATATAATCTAATATTATCAATATATACTGAGCAACCTCAGCTTTCTCAATCTGTGTGCATTTGTAATGTAATATTTCTTCAGAATTACTCTCTTAAACAGTCAAACTTATCTGTATCACCATGCAGTGATATGTGGCTTTATTTTTTTAAAGATAATGAAATGTTGGATGAGTCTCTGCTAAGATTCCTGAGATTGGCAATGCATTTATTTCCTCTGCCTCTTTAAGAGACTATGGCATTTAATGAGTTAGCTTCTGCATTATTATATTTCTATAAATGATAGCAATTAAATAAAGATTAACATTTGAAAAATATCAGATGGCCACCAATCATAAATATTTTATTTTTTATTTTTTTTTAAGATTTTATTTATTTATTTGACAGAGAGAGAGGCAGCGAGAGAGGGAACACAAGCAAGGGGAGTGTGAGAGGGAGAAGCAGGCTTCCCGCCAAGCGGGGAGCCCGATGCGGGGCTCGATCCCAGGACCCTGGGATCACGACCTGAGCCGAAGGCAGACGCTTAACGACTGAGCCATCCAGGCGCCCCGATCATAAACATTTTAAAGCAACACTTTCCTACAAAACAAGAACAAAAAAGACATTCATAGTTAACATAAACAAGATGATGCAGTACTTTCTGAATCTGAATGTAGTAATAAGAGAATTATAGTCCACTATTTGTACTTCTGTCATTCTGACATGGTGATGTTATGACTGACAATGAATAAGACCTCAGAATCATCAAGTGCAAATGTTCTGAATTTCCATGTGAGAAAACATGGAGACAAGGTGGTTAGATGATATACAACTAGGTACATTTGAAAAATAGAGTGTTTGGGGGAACCTGGGTGGCTCAGTTGGTTAAGCGTCTCTGCCTTCCACTCAGGTCATGGTCCCAGGGTCCTGGGATTGAACCCCATATTGGGCTCCCGCCCAGCAGGGAATCTGCTTCTCTCTATCCCTCCACTTCTCCCCGCCGCCTTGTGTTCTCTCTCTCTCTCTCTTAAATAAATAAATAAAATTTTAAACAACAAAAAAAAAGAAAAGAAAAATAGAGAGTTTGAAAGGGAAGTGGTATGCTTGGTTCCTGAAAGGTAGAACAGAAAATTTGGGGGAGCTAAAGAGATCTCAGCTGGATTTAACAGCATCTGTCTAGACCCTGCCCTCCCAAAGGTTGGGTGGCAGAACTCCACTGGGCTTTGCTATGGAGAAAGCACCCCTCACCCTGAGATGTTTCTTGAAATAATCATAAGCCCCAGGAAGGCAGTCAAGACATCAGCTTGTGGTTTGTGGTAGCCTCCACTGAAAGACCTTTGTTTATTTATTTATTTTTTTTGGTTGTTGATTTTTTTTATGGTGTACAATGTGATGATTTTATGTATGTGTATATTGTGAATGATTACCACGATCAAGTTAATGAACATATCCATTACCTCACATAGTTACAATCTTTTTTGTAGGGGTGACAACATTTCAGATCTACTCTTGTAGCAACTTTTAAGTATACAGTATAATATTATCAACCTATAATCACCATACTGTACATTATATCTCCAGGACTTATTCATCTTATTATTGAAATTCTGTCCCCTTTGACCAACATCTCCCCAGTTTTGCAGACCATCAGCTCCTGGCAACCAACTTTCTACTCTCTGCTTCTATGAATTCAACATTTTTAGATTTCAGATATAAATGAGATCATACAATATTTGTTCTTCTGTGTTTGGCTTTTCTCACTTAGCATAATGTCCTTCAGTTTCATTCATGTTGTTGCATATGACAGGATTTACTTTGTTTTTATGGCTGAATAACATGGGATAACATTCCATTATATATGTGTGATACACACACACAACACACACACATGTAGACACATGTATTTTTTTTTACCTATTCATACTTCAATAGATACTTAGGTTCTTTCCATATCTTGGATATGGTAAATAACGCTGCAATGAACATAGGGGTGCAGATATCTTTTGAGATATGGATTTTATTTACTTTAGATGTATACCCATAAGTGGAATTGTTGGATCATATGGTAGCTTTATTTTTAATTCTTTGAAGAACCTCCATACTGGTTGCCAAAGTGGCTGCACCAGTTTACATTCCCACCAGCAGGTACAAGGATTTCTTTTTCTCTACACCTTCACCAACACTTCTTATCTCTTGTCTTTCTCATTATAGCCAATCTAACAAGTGTGAAGTGATATCTCACTGTGGTTTTGATTTGCATCTCCTTAATGATTAATGACTTAGAGCACCTTTTGGCCATTGTATGTCTTTGGAAAAGTGTCTATTTAAGACTTCTGCTCATTTGATTTTTTTTTTTTTTTTTTTTTGCTATTTAGTTGTGTGAGTTCCTAATATATTTTGAATATTAACCTCCTACCATATATATGATTTGCAAATATTTTCTCCTCTCCCGTAGGTTGTCTTTTTATCTTGATGATGATTTCTTTTGCTGTACAAAAGCTTTTTAATTTGATGTAGTCCCACTTTTTTTTTTTTTTTATTTTGTTGCCTTTGCTTTTGGTGTCATATCCAAAAAAATCATTGCCAGAACCAATGTGAAGGATTCCCCCGCACCCATGTCTCCTTCTAGGAGTTTCATGGTTCCAGATCTTACATTTAAGTCTGTAATCTCTTCCAAGTAAATTTGTGTGTATGGCATAAGGGTCCAATTTTATTCTTTTGCTTATGGATATCCACTTTCCCAACACCATTAATTTAAAAGACTATCTTTGCTTATTCTTGGTGCCCTTGTCAAGTATTAGTTGATTGTATATGTGTGGGCTTATTTCTGGGCTCTTAATACTGTACTGTTCTGATTACTACAGCTTTGTAAAATAGTTTGAAATCAGGAAACATGATGCTTCTAGCTTTGTTCTTCTTTCTCAAGATTGCTTTGGCTATTCAGCATCTTTTGTGGTTCCATACAAATTTTAGGATTTTTTTTTTATTTCTGGGTAAAGGGCCATTGGAATTTTTATAGAGATTGTATTCCATCTGTAGATCATTTTGGGTGGTATGGACATTTTAATATTAATTCTTACAGCCCATGAACAGAGGATATTTTTCCATTTATATTCCATCTTCTTCAATTTCTTTCATCAATGTCTTATACTTTTCAGTGTACAGGTCTAAAAGGTCTTCTGAATGATTTCCACTTGATTTTTTTATTTTGTCTTTTTTAGTTATATTTTTTCATTCAGTTTGATTTTAATAAATGTCCTTATTTTTTATATTAAGTTTTATTAACTAAATGCACTTATATATTGATTTCTAACACTTTGTCCTACTTTTCAAATGTGGTAAAGACAAAGGATGAAGGCACCTACAAATATCATTTATTTCTTGTGTGAGGGATATAGGGAACATTTTATCTCCGCATTTCTGATGTCTGTTCCAACCCTGCCTACATGAATGCCAACTACAGAACTGAGGTGTTAATGATAACCAAATGTCTCTGTTTTCTAGCTCCCAGTTCATCCAGGATAGTAATACCAAGACTGCCCTCATGTATTATTGTAAAAATCTTTTAGCAAATTAGTCTGTTCTGTTTCAAAAACCCCATTTCCTTTAGAAAGAAATTTGAGATTAAAAGTTCTTAGATATAGCCAAAAAGTTTTCAGTATAGACCAAGCTGTTCTAACAAATGAAGGAAATAGGATAGAGTCACCATTGATGGGAGGATCCTCTGTGTAATCATACAGATACATATTTAGTAAACAAACATTTCTGATTTTTGCACTACATTTTTTTTGGAAAACGTTCCAAGAGATTTTTTTAAATCTCTATAAATTAGCCCATCTCTTGTGTGAATACTGTGTCATTCTCTAGCAGAACTAGCCCTCACAAGGGGTCTACTTGTTTCCCACTCCTGAAAGCTCAGTAGATTTTGTAATGTATTCAACAGGCATATTAGGATGGGAGCTACATATTTTGTTGGCTTCTCTGTAAATACAAAAGAAAAGGAAACTCATTTGAATCATCTAAGTTTGACTAGAACCCTAGATTTCCTCAGGAAAAGAACTCTGTGCTTACCCTTAATGACAGTGATTACTGAGGGCTCAGTGAATTTTGTGGCATGTGGTTACAATTCACAGTTATCTGATTCCCCATAAAATCCCTTTGCCACTCAGATCTATACATGGCTGAGATAAGACAACAGTATTAAGATTTTGACTCCAAACCAATGTCTATCCACTAAACTGCATTCTTACTCCTTAACAGATTTTGCTCCATTGAGTTACATTGTTTAATTATAAAGTTTTTGTTGTTGCTGTTATTATCATCATTATATCTTAATGAAAGAATTCAGGAGACCTAACTCATAGCTCAGATCTTGGATCTAAGCATTTTTAAATCTTCTCATTTGTAATGTACAGGTCTTAAAGTAGACAATGCAAAAATAAAACAAAATAAAAAGTAGATGATAAAATATCTCTTCTAGCTCCAAGCTTCTGTTATTGATCATACATTTGTATCACCTTCATCACTGAATATAAAACTTGTTGGGTGTCCCTTATGAGTAAGGAAATACCTGATGTGCAAAGAATTATAACACATGGGCCCTGTCCTTTAGAGACTCACAGACATTATAGAAAACAAAACAGGTCATAAGCAAACTTGTGTCTTTTAATAGCAGTATGTGTTTTTGAATGCTGGTCAAAAAAAAAGCTTCTAGTTTGAGATATGAAATATAAATGATCAGTCATTTTGCAGTAGCAAAAATATGACCACTTTTGGTTAACTCAACATTGCACATCGATTGCAATTGGAAAGCGTTGGATCTTTTAAGCCTTCTTCCTTTATCTATTGGTGTTTCTAGAGTAATAAGATGACTGGGTCTCAGAATGTGGGTTTGCTGCAGGCAGCATCATGTATCAGACATTTTATGGTCCACCTATTTCCTGATCAAAGGAGAAGTTCCAAAACCATTTTCATCAACATTTGCAGATGCTCTCCCCCTCCAAATGTCTTTTTAAGTATCCAGACACAGCAGTCTGGCTCTTCCTCTGAGTAGTGATCTCCTCTTCTGGCTACAGGAATAGTTACATGCTCCAATAGACAAGATCTTCCAAAGAACCTACATTTGAAAATAAAAATATTATTTCATATCTAGATACATGTGGTCTTGAAGCTAAGATGATCATCAATGAGTGAAGCCCTCCCTCTTGTTCATAGAGACCAAGGACAGGGAGGGGGGAGACTTGGATGAGGTTCCTGGGACAGTTTCAGGATTGGAGTGCCATTGACAACTGGAGGAAATATCTTTGTCTCAGTCATTATGCCACCAGGAGTGCTTGAAACTCAGCTGCACACAGTGGGAGATGGGAGCTCTCAGAAGAGGCAGATGGAATAACGTGAGGAAGCTAGGAAGCAGAAGCTTCAACTCTACTTGGAACCATCCTCATTTCTCCTTTGTCACACTGCCCTTGAGATTCTGAGTTTGCTTGCTCTTTCCTGCAGTGAAAGCATACTTATTGCTGAGAGAGAAACCCAAGCCTTCCCCTGGATAACCCCTCCAAACTTGTCTCTCAAGCCCTGGAAGAGCAGAATCAGAGAGACACATCAGTGTGGTTTTTGAAGTCAGTGTCTGGCCAGTTAGCTGGTAGAGCTTCAACTTTGTTGAAGAGAAAAAAAATCTATTTTCTTCTTCTTTCTGCATATTTTCTGCTAGTTTAGAATAACACATACACTGTTGCCAAGAATAAGGGGGAATTATATTTCCCACCATTTCTAATCTTCTTGAGTGGAACGAATTTATTTTGTGTTGAATGGGGGTGCTCATAAGCCAAAAGGTAGCCCTGGGACTGGATTGAGATATGAAGGGAAATTGAAGCACAATAAAGCCCCATGCATGATGGTTTGCACCAGATCCATAATTACCACATAAGATGTTCTTATGTAGACAGGTGCAGGTAATTAAGCAACACATTGACAATTTTTCAGTCCCTTAGCCATTTCCAAGGGAGCTGGGATAATGCCATGCTCAACAGACAAACCTTACTAGATGGGATCAGAAACAAAGAACTTCCAGTCCACTGTCCAGTCTCACATGAAACAATCAAAATTTAACTTTGTTCTTTTAGCTGAGTGTAAAATTTACCAATTGTATCTTATTGGGCTGGTTACCTTCAAGAATATTGCCCATTGTAATACGCTATATGTTAAATTAAAGTTAAAGTTAGAATTATAAAAATAATTAGGTATTCAAATTTCAAAATTTCTTGGGATATGGAATTTGTTAATAAAACTATGATACAGTAATAAATTGACAAAATGAGATCTGAAAAGTGATATGAAAAGATAATAATAATACCCATATATGTTGTACCTTAATTTAGTTTAAGCTATTTAGCAATTTTTGATGTAGGCAGTCTCTATTTTACAGATGAGGAGGCTTAAAGAGATTGAGAACTTTTTCCAAAGGCCCCAAAGCTAGAAGAAGTGATGTTTGGGTCTAGGGTCTAGGTACGTCTCAATACAGTCCTGGTTCTTATGGGAGACTAAATTGCAATCAGTTGGGTAACCAGTATCTTTAGAAGACAATTGAGAAGTCAGTCAATGATTGTATCGCAATCTACAACAGAATTTTTCCAGTTTTTCATTAACAGTATTAGCCTGATATTGAGGTTAAAAAAAAATAGTATTGTTATAAGCACATTGATTAATTAAGCTTCTTTTTTTATTATGTTATTTTTTTTAAAGATTTTATTTATTTATTTGACAGAGAGAGAGATAGTGAGAGCAGGAACACAAGCAGGGGGATGGGAGATGGAGTAGCAGGCTTCCTACCGAGCAGGGAGCCCGATGTTATTATTTCATATCTAGATGCATGTGGTCTTGAAGCTAAGATGATCATCAATGACTGATCCCAGGACCCTGGGATCGATCCCAGGACCCTGGGATCATGACCTGAGTCGAAGGCAAACTTAACGACTGAACCACTCAGGCACCCTATTATGTTATGTTAATCACCATACATTACATCATGAGTTTTTCATTTAGTGTTCCATGATTCATTGTTTGCATATAACACCCAGTGCTCCATGCAGTATGTGCCCTCTTTAATACCCATCACCAGGCTAACCCATTCCCCCACCCCCCTCCCCTCTAGAACCCTCAGTTTGTTTCTCAGAGTCCATAGTTTCTCATGGTTCATCTCCCCCTCTGATTTCCCCCCCTTCATTCTTCCCTTCCTGATAGCTTCTTCTTCTTTTTTTTTTTTTTAACATATAATGTATTATTTGTTTCAGAGGTACAGGTCTGTGATTCAACAGTCTTACACAATTCACAGTGCTCACCATAGCACATATCCTCCCTAATGTCTATCACCCATCCACCCCATCCCTCCCACCCTCCACCACTCTAGCCACCCTCAGTCTGTTTCTTGAGATTAAGAATTCCTCATATCAGTGAGGTCATATGATACATGTCTTTCTCTGATTGACTTATTTCGCTCAGCATAATACCCTCCAGTTCCATCCACGTCGTTGCAAATGGCAAGATCTCATTCCTTTTGATGGCTGCATAATATTCCATTGTATATATATACCACATCTTTTTTTAAAAAAATATTTTTATTTATTTATTTGAAAGAGAGAATGAGAGAGAGAGAGCATGAGAGGGGGGAGGGTCAGAGGGAGAAGCAGACTCCCTACCGAGCAGGGAGCCTGATGTGGGACTCGATCCCGGGACTCCAGGATCATGACCTGAGCCAAAGGCAGTTGCTTAGCCAACTGAGCCACCCAGGCGTCCCTATACCACATCTTCTTTATCCATTCATCGGTCGATGGACATCTTGGCTCTTTTCACAGTTGGCTACTGTGGATATTGCTGCTATAAACATCAGATCCCTACATTTGCATCTTTGGGGTAAATATGCAGTAGTGCAATTGCTGGATTGTATGGTAACTCTATTTTCAACTTTTTGAGGAACCTCCATACTGTTTTCCAGAGTGGCTGCACCAGCTTTCATTCCCACCAACAGTGTGGGAGGGTTTCCCTTTCTCTGCAACCCTGCCAACATCTGTCGTTTCCTGACTTGTTAATTTTAGCCATTCTGACTGGTGTGAGGTGGTATCTCATTGAGGTTTTGATTTGGATTTCCTTGATGCCAAGCAATGTTGAGCACTTTTTCATGTATCTGTTGGCCATTTGGATGTCTTCTTTGGAAAAATGTCTGTTCATGTCTTCTGCCCATTTCTTGATTGGATCATTTCTTCTTTGGGTGTTGAGCTTAAGAAGTTCTTTATAGATTTTGGATACTAGCCCTTTCTCTGATATGTCATTTGCAAATATCTTCTCCCATTCTGTCAGTTGTCTTTTGGTTTTGTTGACGGTTTCCTTTGCTTTGCAAAAGCTTTTTATCTTGATGAAGTCCCAATAGTTCATTTTTGCCCTTGCTTCCCTTGCCTTTGGCGATGTTTCTAGGAAGAAGTTACTATAGCTGAGGTCAAAGAGGTTGCTGCCTGTGTTCTCCTTTAGAATTTTGATGGACTCCTGTCTCACATTTAGGTCTTTCAAAATTTTGAGTCTATTTCTGTGTGTGGTGTAAGGAAATGGTCCAGTTTCATTCTTCTGCATGTGGCTATCCAATTTTCCCAACACCATTTGTTGAAGAGACTGTCTCTTTTCCATGGGACATTCTTTCCTGCTGTGTCAAAGATGAGTTGACCATAGAGTTGAGGGTCCATATCTGGGCTCTCTAATCTGTTCCATTGATCTATGTATCTGTTTTTGTGCCAGTACCACACTGTCTTGATGATGACAACTTTGTAATAGAGCTGGAAGTCTGGAATTGTGATGCCACCAGCTTTGCTTTTCTTTTTCAACATTCCTCTGGCTATTCAGGGTCTTTTCTGGTTCCATACTAATTTTAGGATTATTTGCTCCATTTCTTTGAAAAAAGTTGATGATATTTGATTAATTAAACTTCTAAAAACATTTTCTCAGTAAATAATAAAACTATATTCTCTTAGGATGTTGGGTCCTTCTGCAGACTTCTTCTGGGAATTACCTGATGGGTATTTCTTACTGGTTGAACTGTGTCTCCCAGAATTCTTATGTTGAGGTCTTCACCCCCAGCACCTCATAATGTGACTATATTTGGAGACAGGGGCTTGAAAGAGGTTATTACATTAAAATAAGGCCATGAGGGTGGACTCTAATCCAATCTGACTGGCACCCTTATAAGAAGATGAGATTAGGACACAGACCACACAGAGGAAGGACCACATAAGGACACAGGAAGAAGGTGGCCATCTGCAAGCCAAGGAGAGATGCTTTGAAAGAAACTAACCATTGGTCTTGGACTTTCAGCCTCCAGTACTGGGGAGAAAGTCAACTGCAGTGACTTCAGCTATGCAGTCTGTGTACTTTGCTATGGCAGCTCTTTCAAACTAATACAGTATTTTAAGCCCATATTTATGAAATTCAAATATACAAACTCTGACTGACACACTATAAGGATATAATGTAATTCAGAGATGATAATTAAAACAGAAAGACCATTTTTAAAGGATTTCAAATATAAAAGTAAGCCTAGTTAATACATCTTCAAACATCCATTTCTTGTTTTAAATATGAGAGCAAATTCAACTTCTGCCACTTCCAGTACAGATGGAACAACCAAGAACAGTAGATAATTGTTCTGGACACAGTGGTGATGAGGCCTTTGTTCATTACTGTATCTTGTTTGGATTGTGAAATCCATGTATATAAAGGAATAGAGCACAATATATGGAATTAATTGGAAAATCAGGCCCATATTTTGATGCTGCCAGTAGCTCATTCTATGTCATTTGAGAAATTCAGTTAACATCTCTGGGCCTCAGTTTCTCTACTTCCAAAGTGAAGGAGCTGAATTAGATGAGTCCTGGGGTCCCTTCTCACATTAGTGTTTTATATCTATGACTGAACAAAGCAGCAACTGTAAAAATAGAATTTCTTGAAGAAAAAAATGTGGACAGTTTCCCTGGAAAATATATAAGCACCTCACTCAAGAACTCATTCTAAAGCAGAGAAATAAAAAAAAAAAATTGTTTTGATGAGGACCCTGACCAATTATTTTCTCATTTCCTACAAATGAACAGCAAAAATGGGTTTCAGTGAGAAAAAAAAAAAAATTGGAGGGAAAAAAGAGACCTAATTTTGATGGTGTTTAAACACCAAATAGACTATAAAACAACACTAACTAATTTCTTCTTTGGATATGTTTTAAAGTAATAATAATCAGTTATTCATATTTTAAAAGATTTTATTTATTTATTTGACAGAGAGAGAGAGAGTACAAGCGGGGGCAGCAGCAGAGGGAGAAGGAGAAGCAGACTTCCCACTGAGCAGGGAGCCGGATGCGGGGCTCGATCCCAGGACCCTGAGATCATGACTTGAGCCGAAGGCAGATGCTTCACCAACTGAGTCACCCAGGTACCCCTCCTTTTTTAAAAAAATAAACATATTTTGTTTATTATTATTGTGTTAGGTAATATGTCAGGTGCTCTGTATAAATTAGTGAGCAAAAATGGGAACAGACCCCTGCCATCATCCTCATATAGAAGAGAACATAGTAATCAAAGAGCAGAAGCATAAAATCAAAATTACTTAAAGAAAATGTATCTGGGGCTCTGAGAACTCATAATGGGGAACCTAGGATAAGAAGTCAGGAAGGCTTTCCTGAGGAAATGGTCTTTGAGCTATTTGAACTGATGTCTGAAAGTGCACAAACCTTGCTAGTTTCCTGTACCACATAAGTCCCCTTCTTTCTTACCAAAAGAATCCTTTCTTTTTTTCTAGCTTCCAGTATGCTGCTCTGAAGAACTAACTCCAGCCTTTGTTGCAACTAGGAGTCCCTGTATGACACAATTTCTTGTACAAGAGAAGTAATCAGAACACTGCTAGTGTTTCTCGGAAAACATTATTTTTCTAATATAAGGGCTACACTTTTATTTTCATCACATACTTTTTTCTCCCTACCTGGAATAGAGATGCAATGTTTGGTCACAGCAGCCATCTTGTGAGCATAAAGAGCAGCCATCTTGTTATGATTTGTCACATGACAAATCGTGACAGATCACGATCAAAACATTTCTTGACATCTTCTAGTGATAACAATTTAATAATTCATCTGAGCAGCAGCAGCAGGTGGAATCAGTGTTTAAAATCTTGATTCCAGCTAGTATGTCAAATCTACAGCAGCTCTTAGCAAGCTTCCCCTGGATGACTCATGCAACTATCCACACCTTCTATAATTCATACTGTCGTATTCTCAGTTGTACCACTGCATCGTGTGGCTACACAGGCTGCTCCCACAGGTGTGGCTGCTCACTTATTAAGTGTCAGTTATGCTTCTGGAAAGCCTATTGTCAGATGTACTAGGTATTGGAGTTATGCTATTTAATTGCATACTACATAAAACAATGAAACCTAAGTGTTGAAAAGAGTTTTAGTTTTTGTTTTATAAAAACCAAGTTGAATGTTTTAAAAATGCAATGATTGCAAGCTGCTAAAAATATGTCAGAATGGGTTTGGGCAGAGCATTTTTTAAAATTTAGGAAAATCACAGAACTGTACCTCTGAAACAAATAATACATTATATGTTAAAAAAAAAAAAAGATAGCAGGAAGGGAAAAATGAAGGGGGGAAATCAGAGGGGGAGACGAACCATGAGAGATTATGGACTCTGAGAAACAAACTGAGGGTTCTAGAGGGGAGGGGGGTGGGAGGATGGGTTAGCCTGGTGATGGGTATTAAAGAGGGCACGTACTGCATGGAGAACTGGGTATTATACATAAACAATGAATCATGGAACACTACATCAAAAACTAATGATGTAATGTATGGTGATTAACATAACATAATAAAATAAAATTTAAAAAATAAATAAAATTTAAGAAAAACATCAAATCCAATAAAAATTTAAACTTTATAAACAAGTGTCTTCATGCACTTCATTGCTCCAACTAAGATTAAAAACTGGGAATTATGTAGAATACAACATGAGTGTGATTTTTGTTTGCCAGACCACAGGGAAAGGAGGAACTTCAGTTAACTGATACTTAGAGAAAGAACTTATCAAAAGATTAGAAAAACAAAATGTGCATTTATATGCTTTAAGTTAATGTATATATGCTTTCATTTTCCATGGTTTTCTACCTTCAGTAGCTTTTTGGATTAACTAAATGGTTCCGATAGACTGATGGAGGAAGATACCTATCGAGCTTCTAATAGACTATTCTTTTATTCAGCATGTACCCAATTTGAAAACTGAAAATTTTGACATAGCCATTGACTTAAATCTAATCAGGTCCTTTGGTTCGATGTGCTAGTTGTTTATGGATGCAAGCTATGATTTAAGGATCATATGTGGTTCTCATTTCATTTTGATTGTTCAATCCCTGGCCATCATTTTGTCCAAGAAAACAGTGATGCATACAAATAGCAGACATCAATCACGAACTGGGTTTTCAGTGAATATGAACCTACATTGGCATTGAGTCTCTCATAAGACATCCCTTGAATATAAGCTAGACACATTAGGAAATGCATTAATTCTTCTGGGCCAAAAGGATATCATTTAGTATCCTAAACAAATAATGTATACAGCTGTAGAGCACTAAGTTACTCCCATGCACCAAATGACACCCTACAGGGCTAAAGAGTTCATTAGCTTCCAGAATGTCAAACTGACATAAACTAGTTTCTTTATTTGAGACACACTTTCTGGAAAACAGAATGGCAACTCGCCACACAAAGCAAAACACAACAAAAGAAAACCACCAAAACCTGCGCAATTGCACATATCCTTAGTAGCCGAATTATGGCAATTTATTGCAAGGGCTGTTGCCTCCCTGCTGCAGGATAATGCCACTATCTGTGAATTCCTCCTGTGTGAATCTATAGAAGGTGTTGATAATGTTGTTTGTGCACACATTTTAATCCAATGTGACTGTACTTTAGGTAGCTTCTGTCCTCAAAGAGCAAAATAGCCAAATCTGTAAGGAATAAATACATACCATAAAGCTCTAATGAGCAATATAGACTTCAGGTCTTGTGACACAGTGAATGGGTGAATGAGTGAGCATGCACACACATGCATGTGTATGGGGGAAAGGGATATTGGAAAGAATTTTCCACATTTTTGTCCCTCCTTCTAAACATCTGGCCATCCTCTGTTTATTGCCATACCAACTCATGAATTGATAATGATAGGAGCCTTTAAAAGAGAATGTAAAAAAGAAAAAAAAAAAAAAAACCTACTACATATTTAAAATTAAAATTAACAGATTCAGACAATATAAACCCAAATTTTAGTTCTAACCATTAGCAGTTACTTTTAGGTTCCACATGAAACTTCAAACAATGGCTACATTAAATTATGTGGAAAACTTTGTCAGTCTCCTTCCTGGAATTTATATGCTAAAAAATTTCATTCCCTCTTGATACAATATTTTTTGGAAGGAAATATATATCAAATGCAATATGAATGTACAAGCATCGTTTTCTCACATACAAGAACCACACATGAAAGAAGGCAACATGAAAACCTTTTCTGAAGGAAACAGTTCATACTTTATAAAGTCAGTTTTCAAAAACGTCGTGCCATTTTAATGCTCTAAATACAAAAAATTAACCAGCATATTTTTCAAGATAATTTTTTGGAAGTGCAAACTTATAACTAGCAATTAGTATTATTTATCTGCATCACATTTTATCCCAATTTTGTTTGAATATTTAAAAATGTCTTTCAATGGGAAAACTAGCTCAAGCACTATAAAACAATATGTCTTATAGCCCATTATCCATACGAAACTTGTTTTCAACATTTTATCATCAGTTACCCCCAAGGATTTGATGTTCCTGCACCATTCTCAGTAGGTAGATGTAATTAAAAACATAAAATAAGTGAGGTCTCCTAAGAAGGAAACTTAATGTGAGAAGAAAGTAAGACCAAAACAAGACTTTAAGTAACACCAACAAGACCCAGAGGGCAAAGGTGTTATGTAAAGCCTAGATAACACAGGATCATGGAGACTTATTGCAGCTTTATTTGTAATTGCTAAAACAGGGATGCAAACAAGATGCCCTTCGGTGAGTGAATGGCTAAAAACTGTGGCACAGACAGATAATGGAGCATTGTTCAGTGCTAAAAAGAAATGTGCTATAAAACCATGAAAAGGAAACAAATGTAGAGTTTCACATATCAGGTGTTTTGATGTATTTATTTTTTATTTCTTCCCAATAAAATATAATCTCAGTAAGTGGCTGGAAAAAAAAAAAACATGAAAAGACATGTAGGGCACTTAAATGTTTATACCTAAGTGAAAAGGCTAATACTGTAGGATTCTAATTCTATGACATTCTGGAAAATGTCAGAGTTTACTGTTATGGAGACAGTAAAAAGATCTGTGGTTGCCAGGACTTGAGGCGGGGAGGGAGAAATGAATAGGTGAGGCCCAAAGGATTTTTAGAGTGGTGAAAATACTTTATACAATACTAAAATAGTGGATATATGTCATTATATGTTTGTCAAAACCCATAGTACAACCCCAAGAGTAAATTCTGATGTCAACTATGGACTCGGTGATAATGGTGTGTCAGTGTAAATTCATTGATTGTGACAAATGTAGCACTCTGGTGGGGGACGGTGATAGTGGGGGCAGTGGGCTATGCACGTATGGGGGCAGGAGGACATCTTGGTACCTTCTGCTCAGTATTGCTGTGAGGTTAACACTGCTCCAAACAATAAAGTGTATTAAAAGAGAGAAAGTGGTTCTCAATATGAACTGTTTCTCAGTCCTCAAGTGAGATCTAAAGACTGAACATTGTCCATAAGATCCAACCACAATGATGCCCCCCGTGACCTTGGCAATCATAATCTCAGCAGAGCAGTGTGGACAAAAGTCAGCTTGCAATAGAAAGACTTATGGGATTTTTCCAGTGAGAGAAATTTAGCATCTTTAAATATTGAAAGCCCAAGGATGAGAGCCTAAGCATATAGAAACAATAGTCCTATATTAACAATATAAGAAAAAGGGGGGAAATCAAGAATCTGAAGTACCTTAGTTTAGTGGTCAGTCTCCAAAATGGCCTCCAAGGAACTCCACCCCTGCTGCTCACACCTTGATGTAATTGACTCCATTTTACTAGGGTTGGTTCTGTGTAACAAATGGAGTATGAAAAAAGTGATGTTATACTTCTGAGATTAGAGTTTGAAAGATACTATGCTTCTGTCTTGGCTGCTCTTTTTAGGTCTCTCTCTGGGGGAAACCAAGTTTCTGGGGAGCTCAGGCAGCCTGTGGAAAGGTGCATATGGTGAGGAACTGAGGTCTTCCCACAACCACAAGAGCGAACCTAAAAACAGACCCCTCCTAGTTGAATCTTGATAGACCACAGTCTCCAGTATTGGCTTAAAACAATCTCATGAGAGACCCAGAGCCAGAACCACAGAGCTAAGCCACTCTTGAATTCTTGCCCTTCAGAAACGGTGAGATTCTATGTTTGATGTTTTAACTTGCTACATTTGTGGTGACTTGTAACAATAGATAAACTAATACACTGGGAAAACCAGGCAGAAGGAAAGGGGAGCTAGTCCTCAAATGAAGATACTAACTCTAGACAGAAAAAGAGATACCACTTCTGGAAGAAGACAAGAAATACCCCTTTTTGGTATGAGTGTAAGTAGACAGGCAGGTCTCATCAACTTTGCAGCCCAACTGCGTTTCAGCTTGTTTTTTAGTGTGAACGCTTCTTCATTATCCTAGAAGCTAGGCATTTGTGGAAAAATGACAGATTGTTAAGCCAACCCAGACCTGGTGGTTGATAGAAGGATGATGAAGCAAGAGGGTTAGCAAGGACACTTACTGAGCAAGTAGTGAAAATAACGAAACATGACGTCTAAGCTAGAGACACCAAAACAGTGTTTGATAGGGAAGCAATAAAGAGACGAGGTCAAGAAATGAGTAAAAAACAATGAAATTAAGAGCTTGAAGGATAGGCAGGTGTAGCCAGAGTGGGATGTTCAAACTAGTGATTTTAGCAGTGGAACTAAGAAGTACAGGGTGAACATGGCACTGTGTGGCTGAAAGGAAGCTGGGTGCAGTTGATTGACCATAGGGAGACTACTGAAAACCAAGGCGTCAGGCTGTTCAATAGGTCAGCTATATGGGCGTGGAATAATTGCAGGAGGAAGCAAGAATTTAGAGAACGATGAGGCCAGAGAGTCAGAGCCTAGAACATTCTAGATGCCAGTAATGGTAAGGAGTGGCCTTGTACTTCAGATGATGGAAACATAGATGAGTGGCAGTTTTAATAAGCTTTGCAGAAGTAAGGCCATAGGTTTCTAGTAGCCAGAAAGGTCCTACACCAAGAGGTGGGTTTCCATCTGAGCACTTGCATGAACCATTCTGTGCACATTTGTGGGAGAAGTATGGGTTCAAACAGAAGCTGGAGGAAGTGTTCAGTGAAGAGACTGGTTGAAAATAGCTCTTTCCATGTTAATCCTGGCTTGTTCCTAGGGAAGACGGCCACCTCTATGTGTGATGACTGGGAAACGTTCTGTCTGGGAGAATGAAGTTCATTACTAATGATTTGGGGCTTGTAGCTGACACACTCTTTGGCTCTAGATCACTGGAGAGAAAGCAAGTCAGGAAAGAGTCAACTCAGCTCCAAACCAGTTATGACCTGTTAGATGTTATCATTTCTGACAATATGTCTAAATTTATTTTGGTGCAAACGAAGAATATTTTAGATTTTACATGAAAACCTTATCCAAGTGATGGACATTTGCCTCATTGCCTATATGTAAATGATCAGGCTGAAACAAGCTGTGGACTAATAAGGCTGCTCTCAGGGTTGGAATCATCTGGAAAGAAAGAGAGACGAGCCAAAAAGATTTGCCAGTTTTTTAAGTGGTCATCTTTACTATCACCATGTGTTAAATTACTAATGGGGCAGTGGTTTAAAACTTGACTTCATGGGCTCTGTTCAGACATAATTTATAATTTCTACTTAAATCATATTCTAAATATTGGTATGGTTGCACCACTTCTTGACTCTTTTTTACAGTCATGGTTTGTAAGATCCATTAAAGCTTGCTAGTTTCTCTACTCAGAGCTAATTGAGTGCTTTGAATACAATAGGCATTCCATAGTGTTTGCTGAGAAAATTAATTCATGAATGAATGCAATAGGAGTAGCTCAAGAGGGCTGCAGACATTTTTCATACCACCTGTTGTTAAAGAAGCTTTTGTATGTCGTTTTGAAATGAATCTTTAGGGCGCCTGGGTGGCTCAGTTGGTTAAGCGACTGCCTTCGGCTCAGGTCATGATCCTGGAGTCCTGGGATCGAGTCCCACATCGGGCTCCCTGCTCAGCGGGGGGTCTGCTTCTCCCTCTGACCCTCTCCCCTCTTGTGCTCTCTGTCTCTCATTCTCCCTCTCAAATAAATAAATAAAATCTTTAAAAAATAAATAAATAAAATAAAATGAATCTTTAATTAGTAAACAGAAGATTAGTAATATCTTTGCTATATAGTACTTGACAGCATGCTTTAATATATTTACAATTTTATCTATCAATTCAAAATTTTTATGTTTTCAACCAAATTTCTTATAACCATGATCATGAAAAATTAAAAAAGAAACACAAAGTCTGTTCAGGAAAGAATCTGGCTTCGTTTTACATCATAAAACAAACACTGAGGGTAAATGAGAGTTTCTTAAAGGAAAAAATATCCATTCTCAAACTTCATTTAATTTTTTCATCTCTGCATAAACAAATGAACACATTCATATAGAGCTCATTTCTTTCCATTACCTTTGTTACAATAGTTTTCTTTAAAAAACTATTTAGCTGACATAGTCCAAATGAAATAGCTTTGTCTTTTCCAGCAACAAATATGTATTCATTTAACTAATTTATTGTAAAGAGGTACTTGGCTATATATATTCATATTAGCCAAACAAAATATAAAATAAAGAGTTATTGTTGAGTTATTATGAACTTCAAATGGTTAGAATTGGCAGTGATTTCAAAGATGAAACAAAATTAAGTACTTTGCTTTTCCATCAATCACCATTCCCCAAATGCTAATTCTTGATGGTGCATACAAGTAGGTCTTGTACTATTTTAATCACAGACCTAACACCATTGTTAAGTTATACACATAAATGTGTATGCATGTGTGCATGCATGCATGCATCATGTGTGTTTGAGTCACTTGTACATATATGTACATTGAGAAATTATTTTACACTAGCTAGACATTTTATTAAGTGCTGTCTTATATGTTATCCCCCTTAATTGGTGTACCACAGTTGAGAATATTGTAGCTCACAATAACCAAGTAAATACTTAGCAAATATTGAATTTAGAACTTAGATAAAATTCCAAGACCATTTTTAATAACTATGGTACACTAAATATAGTGGATCACAAACAGTTTGCTTTATAAATTAATATTCCCGTGAAAGAAAATATACACTGACAAGAAACAACTTTCATGTCAATAGAGGAACAAGAAGACAGAAGCTGCATTTCAATTATCTTCAGCAATGCTATGATTAAGAAATTTTACAGCACTTAACAAGAGAATAGGATGGGCCGGTTTTATAATTTTATCTCTTTTGCAAACATATGAGATCATGTATCCTAGAAGCACATGATAAAAACAGGGATTCTAAACCTTTGATGATGACAATTAAAACTAGGTAGGAATTACCCATGGTGGTTCTCAGTTTTCTTTTCATCCTGGTTCTAAAAATCTTATTGCTTAAAGGTTATTCAGGAACTTTTGGGTGACACAGTAAAGACATTACTTAGAAGTGGCAGAAAATATGTAAGTATTTTACACAATATTTTCTACTGTCTATATAACAAGAAGCATAATGGAGCTATACAAGGAAGGTTATATTCAAATAAACAGACAATAATAGAGCAGAAGGTGTCAGTCATCCTCCTTAATTAGATGGCAGAGTGGAAACATCACAAAACCTACCCTCCTTTCTTACTCTTAAATCACCTTTATCCTTTAAAAGAACTTTTAAAACACAAGGTATTTTGTTCAGAAGCCATACTTAGGAGAAATGCCTGGTTAGAAAACCCTGATCTTACAATGAAGCCTTGGGATGGTATCCCTCAGTGAGTGGATTTGTAAGCTGTAGTGGCAGATGTTCACACAAGACTCTATATTCTTTCTACCACCATATATATCATGTCTACAGAAAATCATGGGATTCATGCTAACAAAAGAAAGAACTCCTACTCCCTTAATCACGTTAATATTGGCCTTTATTCATGCCAGACTATGCCCCCCAGGAAGAGCTTTTGTATTTATCAAATTTAAAATGACCACCAGAGGAGGAGAAAGAATTGAAGATCAGAATCAGTGGATCTTTATTTTGGGGAAATATCAGTAAGTTTTCAAAGCAAATGACTTCAAATTAAGCAGAAGTACTAATTCCAAGTGTTATGTTCACCAAGGTGCCAAGGAAATATTTCCCCTAGGATTGGCAAAGAATACTTTAGCAGACCATTAAATTTCTGACTCTGGCTTGATATTTATGGGCACCACTATGTTTTCTGTTAACTGTACTCTTGTTCAAAAAAAGTACGAACATTAAGGGAAAAATCATCAAATGTCTTCAAAGTTACTTTGACTTATGGGAAGACTTGTGGGAAATTTTTATTTTTACCAGAATTAGTTTTCCTACTCCTACTAATGATATGGCCCTCTGTGCAGATTTTTTAAAGAATGGCGCATTGTGTGGTCCATTAGAGAAATGTGTTGATACACAAAAAGCTTCTAAAGAACAACATTTTAATTAGAAGTGTCTATATTCACATGGAAATTATTTCCTGAATTAAAATTTTTAAAAGCCAAAAGATTGACAATTCAAAATTTTATGTCTCAGTTTCTTAGAAAAGCTCATTTATTTTCAAATCCATAAGCCAACACGACTAGAATGAAGCTATTTATTGCCTGGATGACACAATCAAAATAACAATGAACTCCTTTTTTTCCAAATGCAAGTGGAAAAACAATTGAAATTGTTAAAAAATAAGTTGAAATATTGAAAAGAAACTTGTAAATGGAGAAAACGTGTTAGAATTAAAGAAAGACCAATCCCTAAAATGAAATTGATTGAAATTTTGGGTTTGTGAATTCTACCATGAAGTTGTATGGAGTCCACAATGAGCTCTTCTTTAAATCCTTTGAACTCTTGCACGTCAGTGTCTTCACAAATGCAATGCTAATTTATGCAAGCCATAATCGTGGATTAATTTTTAATTTTATTAGGTACAAATGACATTAATCCATTTGTTCTTTTCAGGTGTCCTGTGATATACACAGGGTATTAATACAATTTTAAGTAAAAAAACTGAGAACCAGAGATGAAAAGGGATTTCCCAACAAAGCATATAGAAAGTGGCAGAGATGGGAGGGAACCAAGATATCCTGACTTCAAGTCCAGTGTCTTTCTCGTTAAAGTTATACTGCAGAACTGTTAAGATCTTCTATTACTTACTGTGCATTCTACAGAAAACTATCATCTCTTACACTGTAAGTCTACTGCCAGCTATCAGTTATTTTTTTTTTATTTTGTATCAAAGTTTTATACCCCAAACAGATTCTATGATGATTTATCATGCTAGCATAGGAAATCTGAAGGGATAAACAAATGGTATAAAATAACCAGACATGCAATACAGAAAGACATGACATAAAAGATATAGCTTGACCCTGGATTTTTCCCTTAGAATAATTCCTTCCATAAATAAGACTTTACTTTTTATTTTTACATATAGACTCATCCTATAAGTGATCTTGGGTCATGGAGAATGTTAAGGACATAGCTTAAGAACTCTAGACCACATGAACATTCTCCAAGTGGATGCTCAGGTTAGATTAAGATGCTCTTAAACAAATTTACTGAAGCTTAGAATGTAAATCACATAACTACTTGCAGAAGCAATAGTCCTTTCAAAAATAACTAAAACAAACTTTTAAATATAAAGCATATAAAAAAGACTATTAAGGTTTTTAAAAATTTCATTTATTTATTTGACAGACAGAGAGACAGTGGTAGAGAGAACACAAGCAGGGGGAGTGGAAGAGGAAGAAGCAGGCTTCCCACCAAGCGGGGAGTCCCATGTGGGGCTTGATCCCAGGACCCTGGGATCATGACCTGAGCCGAAGGCAGACACTTAACGACTGAGCCACCCAGGCACCCCATCAGTTGTTATTCTTACCAGTTGTTACCAACTGTTATCAGTTGTCTAGTTTAGCTCACACTTATCAGTTGTCTACTTGAATAAGAAAACATGAGAATACAGTCATTGAAAAAAAAATTCATAGATGAGTATAAAAATAGTCATATTTGACAGTTGTTTCAATATTTTCTAGCAAAATAAATAGAATTTTAATTTTAGGACTCTTCCCAAGGCAGCACAGTAAGAACTGCTTAGAAAATGATACCAATGTAAATATGCTTTTTTATCTTTGTGTCACATTATCCTCAGAGTCAAATATAACTCAGTGACCAAAGGGAAAAGTAGTAGTACAAGAACAAAAATTCAACATTGTACTTGGATTTAGCAATCAAACCTGAATAACAAAGATCTGAAAATGCATAAGAATGTCCACAATTTGTGAGTTGACATATAGTTAGTTCCTTCAAGAAATACTTCACAGTAAGAGAGTAACTTTATTTTAGAGCATTGGCGGTAGCATTGTTAAATTGGGTGTGTGGAAAGAAGAAGGGATATGGATAATCAGAGATTAGTAGGGAAGATGGATTTATGAAATGATGAAACCCAAATACAATAAACAAGCTGTCAAACATAGACTCAGCACCTCACACCTGATAAAACACCATTGTTATGGGTTTAGTATCGTGCCAAGTTTTTGTTTCATTAAATATGTTGTATCAGAACAGTATATATATATTTACTTACTGTTTCTATAGAAACTCAGTACATTGAAGAATAAGGGAACTTTGAGCAAGGCGATGAACATGATTCTAAAACACTTGCAACGGCCTGAATGAAGTCAGAACGTGATGTCTTACAGGTCTAGACTCAGCACCATATAAACAAAGTAGGTGGTTTGGTATTTTTTAACTAATTAGTTTAATTCATTGATTGGCCACTTGGGGGGGAATTGTTGATTTCTCTTTTCTTCAGAAACCATATCCATTTTGATGTGGGAAACAAAGGCAAAAGAAAAAATTAAATTTCCTTACTACTTACAGTCCACTGACAAAGCCTTGAAACAGGCAGAGTGACATTCCTCTAGGAACTCAGCTGCCTCGATGTTGACACCTTGCTAAGGGCAAAAGGCAACCTTAGGTTAACATTATCCCAAACCCCCAGGATCCTGTAAGTCTACTTTAACAAATTCCTTTGGAAATTTCCTATATCTGTAAACCCCCCAAGATATATGTTGGTAATCATCCCCCAAGCATGTGGCCCCCTGATATACATCTGAAGGGTCTCATGACTGAGGTCTTACTAAACAGTAGTAAATGACCTTTTCCTAACAATAGCTTGACCCCTCAAGGTTCTAGAAACCTTGCTTCCAAATTCCTTAGAGACTTAAGCACATCTAACCCGCTCCCAACTTGAAAGCATATCATCAGCTACCCATCACAACCCCAGTGCAGCTCTTTCTGCCCACAGGTCCTGTCCCCGTGCTTTAATAAAACCACCATTTTGCCTTGAAGACATCTCAAGAATTTTCTTGGTCATCAACTCTGAACCCCAAAACTTAACAAACCACATCCATTTTCTCCTAACATAGAGAAGTTTTAGAATTCCACAACTGGCAATAAATTAGAAACTTTTTGTTTTTGCTTATGACAGTTCTACTCCTACTTAGTAGACAAAGAGCCATGCCTCCATGTCATTCTTAACCAACAGTGTCACTTGGCCAAAGTCAGGGAAACTGTTCATGCCCAGCATCCACTGACCCAGAAATACAAAGGGGGCAGGGACTCTGAGGAAGCATCTTTCTTGAAGCTGAGGCACAAAGGCTTACCTGTGACTGAGACTGCATTAGGAGAAGCACCCCTGTCCCACTATGAGGCTTTTCCTGTGTAACAGATAACAGCAGTTCACCAATTGTGGAGGGACACGAGAATACTCTGTGACACAGGTGTGTAGGACCTACTGAAAGCTAAATGTGGAGCAGGACTTTTGAGAAAATCTCTTTGGCAGGCCAGCCCTTAATATAAACACAAGGCAGTGACAGGCTTCCACAGGAGCTGTGGTATACTGAAGATAATGAGAACAATAACAAAACCCAAACTCAGCTCAATTGTCGACCATATTGACTCAATTTTACACAACAAAGGTCTTACGGAGGAAAGGGCATGCTGATTTCTGGGTATAAATACTCTACCACCATCTCTGCCTTGCTCTTCTATCAAAATGCCTGTCATTCAGTCATCAGCTATGAAGTACTCAAAAAAAGGGGAGAATAGCAGAATGACTGACCCATTGACTAAAGATAAAATCATTAACTGAACCACATTCAGAGGTGGGGAATATCAGATAAGGATATAGAAATAACTCTATTAATGTGTTAAAGACCCTTCGTAAAATGTAAATAGCACTGTGTTAGTAAGGGTTCTCCAGAGAAACAGAAATGAGAGAGAGAGAGAGAGAGAGAGAGAGTGTGTGTGTGTATCAAGAGAGATTTTAAGGAATTGGCTCATGTGGCTGTGGGATCTGGCAAGTCCAAAATCTACAGGGCAGACTGGTAGGCTGGAAATTCTGGCAGCAGTCAAAGCTGCAGTCTTGAGTCCAAAGGCAGTCTGGAGGCATAATTCCCTCCTCTTTGGGAGACCTCAATCTTTTCTCTTAAGGCCTTCAACTGATGGGATAAGGCCCACCTACATTATGGAGGATAATCTACTTTACTCGAAGCCTACTGATTTACATGTTAATCACATCTAAAAAATACCTTCACAGCAACATCTAGACTAGTATTTGACCAAACAACTGGATATCTAGATGAGCTGACACATAAACTTAACTATCACAACTAATAAATTTGATCAATTGTTAAAAGATGAGTATGAACTAAAATGAAAGTAAGAAAGTTCTGAAGCTGCAGTCAAAGGGGGTCTCCATACTTTCTTGGGCTTTCATTCCAGGAACTATACCAATTTTTTATTGTGAGAATTCATCTAAGAGTCTCTCATGGTCCTGGCAAGTGGAGTTGAAAAGTAGCCATTATGTGCACCTGGGTGGCTCAATCGGTTGGGCGTCTGCCTTTGGCTCAGGTCATGATCCCAGGGTCCTGGGATTGAGTCCCACATCAGGCTCCTTGCTCAGCAGGAAGCCTGCTTCTCTCTCTTTCTCTGATGCTCTCCCTGCTTGTGCTCTCTCTCTCTGTCAAATAAATAAATAAAATCTTTAAAAAAATTTTTTTAAATAAAAAAAGAAAGAAAGAAAAGTAGCCATTATGAAACCCTCCCAGAACCTTCTCCATACTCTCCATGAAAAACATTTCACTAGAGGGCAATACTGAAAGCTTATTCCATCTGGGAGAGGAGAGTATCTCCCCACCCCAGCCCATACCAGCCTTCCTGTCTCAGCTAAGGCTATCCTTAGTTAACAGGGGACTGGGTTTCAAGGAAATGGATTAGGACTGTTGCAGCCAGGGAAAGGAGTAGAAGGCAGAGGGAGGTAAAAACAAAAACAAAAACTATATCTCTAGAGAAGGGATAAAAACACATGTGAAAGCCACACCTCTGAGACACAGGTCCACTAGAAAACTCAAAGTTAAGCGAAGATGCTTGAACTCTTCTCCCTTCCCACACTCTCCCACCACACCAAAACTCCAGTATAACAACAGTGGAATATAATGGAGAGAACTTCACAACAGAGACTCTTGGACGAACATACAGCAAGAAGCCCCAAAGGCAGGAAGGCAAAGAAAAACAAGGACACTAGAGGAGTCTGAAGCCTCAGGTACTTTATAATAAAAACATTAACCACAGCCCTACTCCTAACTGGATTAACATAAATCCTCACACGAAAGGACTGCTTACTTCAGAAACTATACTCACACAACATGTTTCAACAAAACATTCAAGAAAAAGTGCAGTTTGGAGTGTCAGAGCAGTCAGAACTACACTCATATATGACACTGATGTTGGAATTATCAGACAAGGGATTTAAAACAACTATAATTAACACATTAAGGGATCTAATGGAGGGGTGCCTGGGTGGCTCAGTCGTTAAGCGTCTGCCTTCGGCTCAGGTCATGATCCCAGGGTGCTGGGATCGAGTCCCACATCGGGCTCCCTCCTCGGGGGGAAGCCTGCTTCTCCCTCTCCCCTTCCCGCTGCTTGTGTTCCTGCTCTCGCTATCTCTGTCTCTGTCAAATAAATAAATAAAATCTTTAAAAAAAAAAAAAAAAAAGGGATCTAATGGAAAAAGTAGACCACATGCAAGACCAAATCGGTAATGTCAGCAATAAGATGGAAACTCTGAGAAAAAAAGAAATATCCAAAAGTAATACTAGAAATAAAAGCATCATGACAGAAATGAAGAATGTCTTTAATGGCCCATCAGAAGATTTGACGCAGCTCAGGAGAGAATCAGGGAAACTGAAAATCAGTTAATAAAAACTTCCCAAATTTAAAAGCAAAGAGAAAAAAAGAATATGAACAATAAAGAACAGAACATGCTAAATGTGGGACAATATCAGAATGCAAAAAAATACACATATTAGAATAATAGAAGGAGAAGAAAGAGTGAACAGTGCATAAGAAATATTTGAAGTAATAATGGCTGAGAAATATCCAGAATGAAGATAGACACTAAACCACAGATGTAGAAAGCTCAGACAACACCAAAGTATATCATATTCAAGCTGAAGAAAATCAAAGACAAAAGAGAAAATCCTGAAGAGAATCAGGGGGACTAAAAACCTACTCTTACCTAAAGAAACAAAAATAGAGATACAGCTGATTTCTCATCAGAAACCACGTGAGAAAGTAGATGAAATCTTCAAATTGTGTGAGAAATTAATTGCCAATCTAAAATTCTGCATCCGGTGAAATTGACCTTCAAAAATTCAGGAGAAATGAAGATTTTCTCAGATAAACCAAAACTATAGGTGATCATTTTCAGCAGACATGCGCTGAAAGAAATGTTTAGAGAAGTTTTTTAAGTAAAAGAAAAATGTTGGAGGTCATAAGCTCGGATCTCCACGAAAAAGAATGTCTGAGAAGGACTAAATGAAAATAAAATGTAACTTCTCTCTTTTTCTTACTCTTAATTAATACAAAAATAAAAAAAAATAAAAGAATACAGCAATGCTGTGTTGAGTGATTCTACCACATGTGTAAGTGAAGTGCATAACAGCTGTGTCACAGGGATGAAAGGAGAGATTTAAGGATACTGTTATAAGGTACCCTTACCACACCTGAAACAATATAGTGGTTTTGAAAGTAGACTCCAATTATTTAAAAATGTATATTTTCTTTTTTTATTTTTTAAAAAATATTTTCTTTTTTTCCTCCCTCCCTCCTTTCTTTCTTTTGTTCTTCTTTGTTCTTTCTTTCTTTCACTCATTCTTTCCTTCTTTCCAGAGACTGAACAGGAGAGGGGGGTAGGGACAGAGAGAGAGGGGAAGAATCTCAAGCAGACCCCACACTGAACGTGGAGCCCAGTGCGGGTCCAGATCTCACCACCCTGAGCTCGTGACCTAAGCTGAAATCAAGAGTCTGTCTTAACTGGCTGAGCCACCTAAGAGTCCTGTAAAAATGTACATTTTAAACCAAAGAAACAACTAAATTTTTAAAAAAGGTTTAACCAAATGTAATGAAAAACAATGTATCACAGAACGAAGAGGCTTGGAGAAAAAGACAGGAGGAACACACACACAAAAAAACAAGCTAAGTACATCTAATAGGCAAACTGCTGACAACCCAAGATAAAATCTTGAAATCAGTCAGAGCGAAAGATACATTACATGTAGAGGAAGAAAGATAAAAACCAGAAGAAACTTCTTGACAGAAACTGTGCAAGCCAGAAGACCACAGAGAGACATCTTTAAAGCACTCAAAGAAAATTATCACCCGGAATTCTATTCTTTGAAATTATCTTGCAAAAATTAAGGCTAAATAAAATTTTGAACAATCAAAAGCTGGAAGAATTTATCATCAGCAGATTTGCAATGCAAGAAAGTTTAAAAGAAGTTATTTGGATAGAAGAAAAATGATTATCCAGTAAGAGCTGGATCTACAAAAAGGAATGAAGATCTCTAGAAACTAAAATTGTGGGTAAATTTAAAAGCCATTTTTTTATATTTTTAATCCTTTTAAAATATTAGAGTCTAAAGCAAATAAATAAATAAAAATAAATAATGTACTGTGAAGTTTAAAACATATGCAGAAGTAGAATATATAATGATAGCAAATAATAATAGGAGAAGATGGAAGTCAATTGTTGTAAGATTCTTACCTTATAACAGAGTTTACTATTATATGATGATGGCCTCAGGTACGTTAAAGTTGTATATTGTAAATTTCAGAGCAATCATGAAAAATAAAATAAGGAATTATAACAAGTAAGCCATAGTAGTGATAAAAATAGAATCATAAAGATATTCTAATATTCTGAAAGAGGCAAAGAAGGAAATAGTATCAAAACAGACCAGACAAAAAGAAAGTAAATAGCAAGATGGTAAAATTGAACCATATCAGTAATTGCATTAAATGTGTATGATCTAAGCATTTTAGTTAAAGACAAAAATTGTCAGATTGTGTAAAGGCAATAGCCAACCATAAGCTATTATTTTAAACATATATTGTAAATTCATGGATATGTTAAAAACTAAAGAGATGATAAAATAATATTTACTAACAGTTATCACTGATCCTCTTACACCGGCAAAATTAAAGTAAAATGGTTCTATTATTATGTTTTTCAACCAATAATCTGTGATGTTTTGAAATGATTAAATAAAAGAATAAGATTTTACATTTAACCAAGTCATTGTTTTAAAAATCAAATTAGATTTGTCAAGCATCTTTTACTTATATAATCAATAGGAAAAATAACTCCCTTCACATTTTGAAGTAAGAGAACCCAAACAGGGTTTAGTTTACACACTTTCATAAGTCAAAAATAAGTCCTTGAAATCCCAAAGATTTTAGGATTTAAGAAGGTAAACTGTCCCATGGGATAGGAAGTACATGAGCACAGACATTTTTACCCTATAAGAAGCTACTATTATTTTCCTAATGTAGAGAAAAATATTAATAGTAGCCATCAGAAGGGGGCGGAGCAAGATGGCGGAGGAGTAGGAGACCTGGATTTCATCTCCTCTCAGGAATTCAGCTGGATAGGGATCAAACCATTCTGAACACCTACAAACTCAACAGGAGATTGAAGAAAAGAAGAGCAACAACTCTCTCATCAGAAAAGAGACCACTTTCTGGAAGGTAGGACGTGCGGAGAAGTGAATCCGAGGCGATATTCGGGAGGATAGACGGCAGGGGAGGGGGCCTCCGCCGGCCGCTTCTGGCAAGTGATAGAGCCGCGGAGCACAAAATCGGAACTTTTAAAAGTCTGCTCCACCGAGGGACGTCACTCTGGTGGCTAAGCGGGGGGTGGAACCCTCCGGGACAGTGTGGTCTCAGGACCCTTGGGGTCACAGAAAGACCGGGGTGCCTGAGTGCGGCAGAGCTCCCAGGTAACGGAGCAGGGAAGCCGGCTGCAGAGACGGAGCCCAGGCGCGGGCTCTCAGCTCGGGGTGGCCATAAACCGTGATCCGCGGCACAGTCGGGCCCCTGCTCCTCCAGCAGGGACCCAACAAGCAGCAGATCCGGGGAGACTCACCTTCCTCCCCCGGGAGGAGCCGCGCGGGAGGGCACCGCAGGGATCTGCTGGGTTTGGAGACTCCACCCGGGGTCGGGTGCCAGAGATAGAAACGCGCGGTCACAGGCCGGGTGAGCACGGAGTGACCAGGGAGACCGGGGAGACGGGAGTGACTGACGGCTTTTCTCTGGGGGCGCACTGAGGAGCGGGGCCCCGAGTTCTCGGCTCCTCCTGAGCAGAGATTGGGAGGCCGCCATTTTCACTCTCCCCCTCCAAAGCTGTACGGAAAGCTCGCAGGGAACAAAAGCCCCGGAGAGCAAACCCGAGCAGATCACTTAGCCGGGAGGGGGCAAGGGCGGGGCAATTCCGCCTCCGGCAGAGACATTTGGAAACCACGGCAACAGGCCCCTCCCCAGAAGATCAGCGAGAACAGCCAGCCAAGACCAAGTTTACCGATCAATGAGAACGGCAGAACTCCAGCGCTAGGGGACTACTGCACATAGAATTCACGGCTTTTTTACCATGATTCTTGAGTCTTTCAAAGTTAATTTTTTTTAACTGTCTTTTTGTCTTTTTATTTCTTTTTGAATTTTTCTTTTTCCCTTTTTCAACCAACATCTTATCAATCCCTTTTTTTAAAAAAAAAACATTTTTATTTTTCATTTTTAGAGTCATATTCTATCCCTTCATAGTAGTTACCCATAGTTTTGGCTTATATATATAAGTTGTTCTCTCTTTAAAATTTTGAGATTGTTTCTTCTAACAGATTAAAATATACCCTAAATCTCTAGTATATGGTGTTTTCTATTCCCCTGCCTGATCACATCCTCTCCCTTTTTTTTTCTTTTTCTTTTTTCTTTTTTTAAATCCTCTTCTTTCTTTTTTCAAACAACTTCTTATCAATTCCTTTTATAAAATTTTTTATAATTTCCATTTTTACAGTAATATTCCATCCCTTCATCATATCAACCCTTATTTTTGTACATATATAAGTTTTTCTTTCTTTAAAATTTTGGGAGGCACTTTCTTCTAAAAGACCAAAATACACCCCAAATCTAGTGTGTGGCACTGATCTATATACCAGCCTGATCATATTTGATCACATTCTGGTTTTTTTGTTGTTGTTTTGTTTTGTTTGTTTTTGTTTTTATCTTTACCTTTTTCGTTTTCTTCTTTTTCTTTTTTCTCTCTTTCCCTTTCTTATCCCACTGCTTCAGGTCTTTTCTGATTTGTTTAGAGTATATTTTCTGGGGACGTGGTTACTCTGCTAGCATTTTGTTCTCTCATTAATCTGTTCTCCTCTGCACAAAATGACAAGACGGAAAAAATCACCTCAACAAAAAAAACAAGAGGTAGTACCGACTGCCAGGGACCTACTCAATACAGACATTAGTACGATGTCAGATCTAGAGTTCAGAATCATCACTTTAAAGATACTAGCTGGGCTTGAAAAAAATATGGAAGTTATTAGAGAAACCCTTTCTGGAGAAGTAAAAGAGCTAAAATCCAACCAAGTAGAAATCAAAAAGGCTATTAATGAGGTGCAATCAAAAATGGGGGCGCTAAGTGCTAGAATAAATGAGGCAGAAGAGAGAATCAGTAATATAGAAGACCAAATGATGGAAAATAAAGAAGCTGAGAAAAAGAGAGATAAACAACTACTGGATCACGAGGGCAGAATTCAAGAGATAAGCGATACATAAGATGAAACAACATTAGAATAATTGGAATCCCAGAAGAAGAAGAAAGAGAGAGAGGGGCAGAAGGTATAATGGAGCAAATTATAGCAGAGAACTTCCCTAATTTGGGGAAAGAAACAGGCATCAAAATCCAGGAAGCACAGAGAACCCCTCTCAAAATCAATAAAAATAGGTCAACACCCCGACATCTAATAGTAAAACTTACGAGTCTCAGAGACAAAGAGAAAATCCTGAAAGCAGCTTGGGAGAAGAGATATGTAACCTACAAGGGTAGAAACATTAGATTGGCAACAGACCTATCCACAGAGAGCTGGCAGGCCAGAAAGGACTGGCAGGATATATTCAGAGCACTAAATGAGAAAAATATGGAGCCAAGAATACTCTATCCAGCTAGGCTGTCATTGAAAATTGAAGGAGAGATAAAAAGCTTCCAGGACAAACAAAAACTAAAGGAATTTGCAAACACAAAACCAGCCCTACAAGAAATCTTGAAAGGGGTCCTCTAAGCAAAGAGAGAGCCTAAAAGCAACATAGACCAGAAAGGAACACAGACAATATACGGTAACAGTCACCTTACAGGCAATACAATGGCACTAAATTCCTATCTTTCAATAGTTACCCTGAATGTAAATGGGCTAAATGCCCCAATCAAAAGACACAGGCTAACAGACTGGATTAAAAAACAAGACCCATCTATATGCTGTCTGCAAGAGACTCATTTTAGACCCAAAGACACCCCCAGATTGAAAGTGAGGGGGTGGAAAACCATTTACCATGCTAATGGACACCAAAAGAAAGCTGGGGTGGCAATCCTTATATCAGACAAATTAGATTTTAAACCAAAGACTGTAATAAGAGATTAGGAAGGACACTATATTGTACTTAAAGGATCTATCCAACAAGAAGATCTAACAATTGTAAATATCTATGCCCCTAACATGGAAGCAGCCAATTATATAAGGCAATTAATAACAAAAGCAAAGAAACACATCGACAACAATACAATAATAGTGGGGGACTTTAACATCCCCTTCAATGAAATGGACAGATCGTCTAAGCAAAAGATCAACAAGGAAATAAAGACTTTAAATGACACACTGGACCAAATGGACTTCACAGACATATTCAGAACATTCCATCCCAAAGCAACGGAATACACATTCTTCTCTAGTGCCCATGGAACATTCTCCAGAATGGATCACATCTTAGGTCATAAATCAGGTCTCAACTGGTACCAAAAGATTGGGATCATTCCCTGCCTATTTTTAGACCACAATGCTTTGAAACTAGAACTCAATCACAAGACGAAAGTCGGAAAGAACTTAAATACATGGAGGCTAAGGAGCATCCTACTGAAGAATGAATGGGTCAACCAGGAAATTAAAGAAGAATTAAAAAAAATACATGGAAACCAATGAAAATGAAAACATAACTGTTCAAAATCTTTGGGATGCAGCAAAGGCAGTCCTAAGAGGAAAGTATATAGCAATACAAGCCTTTCTCAAGAAACAAGAAAGGTCTCAAGTACACAACCTAACCCTACACCTAAAGGAGCTGGAGAAAGAACAGCAAATAAAGCCTAAACTCAGCAGGAGAAGAGAAATCATAAAGATCAGAGCAGAAATCAATGAAATAGAAACTAAAAGAACAGTAGAACAGATCAACGAAACTAGGAGCTGGTTCTTTGGAAGAATTAACAAGATTGATAAACCCCTGGCCAGACTTATCAAAAAGAGAAGAGAAATGACCCAAATCAACAAAATCATGAATGAAAGAGGAGAGATCACAACCAACACCAAAGAAATACAAACAATTATAAGAACATATTATGAGCAACTCTATGCCAGCAAATTAGATAACCTGGAAGAGATGGATGCATTCCTAGAGATGTATCAACTACCAAAACGGAACCAGGAAGACATAGAAAACCTGAACAGACCTATAACCACTAAGGAAATTGAAGCAGTCATCAAAAATCTCCCAAAAAACAAAAGCTCAGGGCCAGATGGCTTCCCAGGGGAATTCTACCAAACATTTCAAGAAGAATTCATACCTATTCTTCTGAAACTGTTCCAAAAAATAGAAACGGAAGGAAAACTTCCAAACTCATTTTATGAAGCCAGCATTACCTTGATCCCAAAACCAGACAAAGACCCCATCAAAAAGGAGAATTACAGATGAATATCCCTGATGAACATGGATGCAAAAATTCTCACCAAAATACTAGCCAATAGGATCCAACAGTATATTAAAAGGATTATTCACCATGACCAAGTGGGATTTATCCCTGGGCTGCAAGGTTGGTTCAACATCCGCAAATCAATCAGTGTGATACAATACATTAACAAAAGAAAGAACAAGAATCTCAATAGATGCAGAAAAAGCATTTGACAAAGTACAGCATCCTTTCTTGATCAAAAATCTTCAGAGTATAGGGATAGAGGGTACATACCTCAATATCATAAAAGCCATCTATGAAAAACCTACAGCGAATATTATTCTCAATGGGGAAAAACTGAGAGCTTTCCCCCTAAGGTCAGGAACGCGGCAGGGATGTCCACTATCACCACTGCTATTCAACATAGTATTGGAAGTCCTAGCCACAGCAATCAGACAACAAAAAGAAATCAAAGGCATCCAAATTGGCAAAGAAGAAGTCAAACTCTCACTCTTTGCAGATGATATGATACTTTATGTGGAAAACCCAAAAGACTCCACCCCAAAACTGCTAGAACTCATACAGGAATTCAGTAAGGTGGCAGGATATAAAATCAATGCACAGAAGTCAGTGGCATTTCTATACACCAACCACAAGACAGAAGAAAGAGAAATTAAGGAGTCGATCCCATTTACAATTGCACCCAAAACCATAAGATACCTAGGAATAAATCTAACCAAAGAGGCAAAGGATCTGTACTCAGCAAACTATAAAATACTCATGAAAGAAATTGAGGAAGACACAAAGAAATGGAAAAACGTTCCATGCTCATGGATTGGAAGAACAAATATTGTGAAGATGTCAATGCTCCCTAGAGCAATCTACACATTCAATGCAATCCCCATCAAGATACCATCCACTTTTTTCAAAGAAATGGAACAAATAGTCCTAAAATTCATATGGAACCAGAAAAGACCCCGCATAGTCAGAGGAATGTTGAAAAAGAAAAGCCAAGCTGGTGGCATCACAATTCCGGACTTCCAGCTCTATTACAAAGCTGTCATCATCAAGACAGCATGGTACTGGCACAAAAACAGACACATAGATCAATGGAACAGAATAGAGAGCCCAGAAATGGACCCTCAACTCTATGGTCAACTAATCTTCGACAAAGCAGGAAAGAATGTCCAATGGAACAAAGACAGTCTCTTCAACAAATGGTGTTGGGAAAATTGGATAGCCACATGCAGAAGAATGAAACTGGACCATTTCCTTACACCACACACAAAAATAGACTCCAAATGGTTGAAAGACCTCAATGTGAGACAGGAGTCCATCAAAATCCTAAAGGAGAACACAGGCAGCAACCTCTTTGACCTCAGCCGCAGCAACTTCTTCCTAGAAACATCGCCAAAGGCAAGGGAAGCAAGGGCAAAAATGAACTCTTGGGACTTCGTCAAGATAAAAAGCTTTTGCAAAGCAAAGGAAACAGTCAACAAAACCAAAAGACAACCGACAGAATGGGAGAAGATATTTGCAAATGACATATCAGATAAAGGGCTAGTATCCAAAATCTATAAAGAACTCATCAAACTCAACACCCAAAGAACAAAGAATCCAATCAAGAAATGGGCAGAAGACATGAACAGACATTTTTCCGAAGAAGACATCCAAATGGCCAACAGACACATGAAAAAGTGCTCAATATCGCTCGGCATCAGGGAAATCCAAATCAAAACCTCAATGAGATACCACCTCACACCAGTCAGAATGGCTAAAATTAACAAGTCAGGAAACGACAGATGTTGGTGGGGATGCGGAGAAAGGGGAACCCTCTTCCACTGTTGGTGGGAATGCAAGCTGGTGCAGCCACTCTGGAAAACAGTATGGAGGTTCCTCAAAAAGTTGAAAATAGAGCTACCATATGATCCAGCAATTGCACTACTGGGTGTTTACCCCAAAGATACAAAAGTAGGGATCCGAAGGGGTACGTGCACCCCGATGTTTATAGCAGCAATGTCCACAATAGCCAAACTGTGGAAAGAGCCAAGATGTCCATCGACAGATGAATGGATAAAGAAGAAGTGGTATATATATACAATGGAATATTATGCAGCCATCAAAAGGAATGAGATCTTGCCATTTGCAACAACGTGGATGGAACTGGAGGGTATTATGTTGAGTGAAATAAGTCAAACAGAGAAAGACATGTATCATATGATCTCACTGATAGGAGGAATTCTTAATCGCAGGAAACAAACTGAGTGTTGTTGGGAGTGGGGGGTGGAGTGGGAGGGATGGGGTGACTGGGTGATAGACACTGGGGAGGGTATGTGCTCTGGTAAGCGCTGTGAATTGTGCAAGACTGTTGAATCTCAGATCTGTACCTCTGAAACAAATAATGCAATATATGTTAAGAAAAAAAAAAGAAGAAGAAGAAGGTAGCAGGAGGGGAAGAATGAAGCGGGGGAAATCGGAGGGGTAGACGAACCATGAGAGACGATGGACTCTGAAAAACAAACTGAGGGTTCTAGAGGGGAGGGGGGTGGGAGGATGGGTTGGCCTGGTGATGGGTATTGAGGAGGGCACATTCTGCATGGAGCACTGGGTGTTATGCACAAACAATGAATCATGGAACACTTCATCTAGAACTAATGATGTAATGTATGGGGATTAACATAAGAATAAAAATAAATAAATAAATAAATAAATAAATAAAATATTAATTCCAACTAAATAAAATATATTAGCCATCAGAGTACCTTATATTTATCTCTATCTATTGATATTATCCTATTTTTCAGTGTCTTTAATCTTTAGGACTAGGGATGTACACTTAATTAAGCTATGCATTTGTACTCATGTGGGGAATCCCTGGGTATCTTGGAAAGATTATCTGGGATGTAGGCCTGCCCAAGACCTGAAGGGTTGCTGAGTGTCACAGAAGTTGAAACTGCTAAGAACAGTGATATATAAACAAAGCACAAACCCCAGTCATTATTACTTATAATTGCCATCACATATGGCTCAGACGCCTCAAAGGACCATCAAACTCCATGCGAGCAAAACTTAATTCATCTTTTCCAGAATTTCTTCCTCTTCGGTAAGTTAGTGACCATCTAAGTTAGTGGTCATCCTGCTGCCCACACTAGTAAACTTCTCACTTCTTTTTCTTTCAGGTCCTTTATCCAATTGGTCATCAGGTTGCATTTATGAATTTATGTATTAGGGGTGTCATCCCCTGCGTTGCTACTACTATTTATCTGATTATTTGTTACCAAAGTCATTGCAACATTTTTCTGGCTGGTTCTTTCTTTTGCTATTGTTTACTCTGCCCTCAACACAGTTGCCTGAATAAATGGGCTATCACTCTTTTGCTTAAAAGTCTTCAGTTTCCCCAAGAACTGTGGAGAAACTCGAGCCAGTTTCTTTGGCCCACAAGACCCTGCATGTTCTGGCCGCTGTCTTTGTCTCCAACCTTACCTCCTTGACCCAAGCATAAGTTCCAGAAACACACACTGCTTGTGTCTAAACACACACACACACACACAAACACATTTTGCTTTGTTTTGACTTTGTGTCTGTGCCTTTGTTCTGACCCCATTCCCTAGAATAAATAATCAATCATCATCCATCATATCTACCATGAATTATAATTATCAGTTTATGTCTTTCTCCCTTATTAGAAGGTAAGCACTTTCATGGGCCAAAACTCTGTATTTATCTTTCTTAGCCACAGCATTTAGCTCAGTGCCTGACACATAGTGAGCCCTCAAGAACTGTTGGTTAAATATTTGAATTTATAGGAGCCAGGATTTTTCTCACTTGGATAAGTGCATGTGATAATAGCCATATTATTTTCATTATGTCAGTTTAAAAATTGATCTGCAAATTCTTTGAAAGTCCTTGCAGAGAGATGTGGCCTATGCCTCTTCTTCTTGAAACCTGGAAGTGTTTTGTCACTGTTTCAACCAAAAGGGTATAGCAGAAGTTATGCTCTTGACTTGAAATGCTAAAGGAACTAAAGACACAAGTTCTCTTTGCGTACTGGCATACTTGTTCTTAAAGTCTTCATTGGCCAAGTAAGCAGTCTGACAGCACTGAGGTTACCATGCTATTGGGAAGCTGAATCTAGCCCATGTGGAGACCACATGGATGGGCTCTGAGATGACATCAAGAGAGAGGAAGAGATACCCAGACAGCCCCCAACTGTCCCAACCCTACCCCAGTCACCTCTGTTCCAGCTACAGCTGTTCTGTCTCTGACTGCATTACAGACCCTGAATTGCAGCTGCCTGGCTGATCCCTCCAAAAATCCCTTCCAAAATTTCTGACCTATGGGGATCATGAGAGCCAAAATGATCCCTGATGTTTTAGGCTACTAGGTTTTTTTTATATTATTTATTTAATTATATATTGAGAGAGGGAGAAAGTGAGAGAAAGAGAGTGGGGGGGGGGGCAAAGGGAGAGGCAGAGAGAGAGAATCTTCAACAGACTCCCCACTGAGTGCAGAGCCTGATGTGGGGTTCCATCTCATGACCCTAAGATAATGCCCCTGTGATCAAGACCTGAGCCGAAATCAAGAGTCAGAGGCTTAACCCACTGAGCCACCCAGGCTGCCCTTAGGCCACTAAGTTTTTAAATGATGTGTTAAACAGCAATAGAAAATTGGAGCATTCATTTTAAAGAGTAATTAAAGATGATGGATTATAAACTTTAATTACTCTTGTAAGACTAAATAATATTTTTAATATTTTCATTTTTAAGCACTATACCTCCACATATATACACACACACATGTGATTTCAGGAGAAATGAAAATACCATACACCAATGATATAATGTTCTACAATTCTGGAAAAAAAAATACATTTTTTTTGGAAAAGAGAGATATATTTTATATTTCATTTTTACATTTTTTTATTTCCAAAAAAAGGATATGGTGCATCATCCTTTGGGTTCCTTCTGTTGCTATTAGTCTGTGGCAATCAGAAATGAAGAAAAAACTGCAGTCTTACTCTCCCAACAACATGTTCCTGGGCTGTGACCCAAAGAAAAATCTGGTATATAACATAATGGTCTGAGGAGAAATATATATTGTTTAAGATTTTATTTATTTTTTTGACAGAGAAAGACACAGTGAGAGAGGGAACACAAGCAGGGGGGAGTGGGAGAGAGAGAAGCAGTCTTCCTGTGGAGCAGGGAGCCCGATGTGGGGCTTGATCCCAGGACCCCAGGATCATGACCTGAGCTGAAGGCAGACGCTTAACGACTGAACCACCCAGGCGCCCCTAGGAGAAATATTCTTGATTCCAAGCAGATCTCTGTCTAGAGAGATAGAGGGAGGCAGGGTGAGAAGTCAGTGACCCAAGACAAACTTTGTGACATGTATTCATCAGACACACCAGGAAGTTGCTCCCCAAGTTTAGTGATGAACAGTTAGTCAGAATCCTGGAAGATTAGTTCTAGGATAGAAGGCAGACACAGTAGAAGAGTAACCTAATAATCACCAGACTATAAAGAAAATACATGTGGTATGAATTCAAGTATCACTCAGACCTGAAAGACTACCTGAAACAAATCCAATAATAGGGCTTTCCTCATCCTCCTTGATACCATAATTCTCCAGGATTTGAGGGTCAGAATTCTGACTTATCTCCCTGACTTCAATATCAACTCACAAATAGTCATGTAGGAAGCTGAAATCTGTTACTACCTTAGTAATTCTGATTTTTGGTCTCTAAGTCCACCATCTGTTACAAGTAACAAGTGATAATGTACAGCAGAAAATTCTAGAGGAAAACACCCTGATAGCAGGAGATACAAAAGAGATAGGATGGAATACAAACATAAAGAAAGAAACAGAGTGATAAGTAAACACTGAACTTTGACAATACAATGGGTAGAAGCAGACTTTAATGTTTCTGCTCATGTATGGCACTGCCCATAATCCTGAGAACAAAAGCAGAACTGAATTTGAGGGAGAAATGGAAACAGGACGGTAACTCAGGGCCAAAGCTAAATCTGTCCCTCAGCATGAGAGATGGGGATTACAATCCTTTTCAGATGAGTTCAAGGAAGTGAAGTCACTCGCAGGTTTTATTCCAGGAAATTATCCAGTTGTGAAAGTCCTCCTCCTCAGTGTTATCTGGCTCAGGCCAGGTAATGGACCAACAGCATCAGGACAATGCCAGACAATGGATATCAGACATGATGAAGTGCTGGCAGAAACCCAGTTGAGTGGCAGAAAGTCTATCCCACAGTTTGAGGTCTGGGGCTAGGAACTCCCAGAGAATCAGGAGGGAGGGAATAATGGAGAAAGAGCTGTTTCTAAAAGAGCTGGGCCTCTGCATCAGCGTTCTGCAACAATTTTGTTAAGTGTTTTCCCACTTTAAATGCAAGATATATAGAAATGTAAGTCTATTTCTAAGTTTCTTGGCTTAGTAAAGCAAGAGTTACTCACATTCCATCAAGTTAATTTCTTTGCTTCCAAAAGGTGTAAGGCAAGTTTTGGATGGTGTGTTGCCCAGCATGCTTTCTTGACCTCCTTCTTCTTGTTCCTTTCAGAAAGTCTTCTCCAGTACCACATGGTTCTGGTGGAGCTGCCCAGACTAGTTTCCAGCTTCCTGCCGTAGGGCAGGCCCCTGCTACCTTGACTGCTTCTCTATAGATAGACAAGTAATCCAGACAGGGATAGTTCTCCGGGATTGATTGGTAGATACAGAGAGTAAGATCTTCATTTTCTGGGGAGTTGCCAAGCTGGTAGGAAGTGAGTTTGGGTTTGTTGATGGCTGTTCTACCTGCCATGCAGAGAGAGAGTGAACAGGGAATGGAGCCAAGTAAAGTCAAAGAATGAAGATAGTGGCCAGATGGCTTTGCTTGAGCCCCTTGAACCAGCCCTTTTGAAGAACTAGCTTCAGACTTCCCAGATATCAATCCAACAAAATGTGTTTTTCCTTTTTCTTTGGGCTGGTTCAAGTTTCCTAAATCACTTGCAACAACAACCACAAAACCAAAAAACTACAACTTCAAATGCTTATTGCAGAAAGCAAATTAGGGCTGAGAGAGGCCCAACATTTCTCGAAAGTAGTGCTCACTGGGGGGACCAATCATATTGCTGCTGAGTTCAACTGACGTTCTTAATGATGGATCTGGACCTCAAAATAACAGTAAAAATAGCCTTCTAAGACAATAGAAACCTGCCTGTGTTCCTAAAAGGAAATTGCCATGTTAGTCATCATTGTATGCACAGGTCCCACGTGGCGTCTGTCTCGTAAGAATCCTCATGATTGAATTTAAATGTATATATAACCTATTTTAGAATATTGTGATCAAAGATAGTTAAAATAAATCAAATTTTTGCTATTTGATGGGCTACAGTTCAGCTATGCAGTTGACTTCATTAGTTGAAGAAGATATGTTAATACTTCATGATGATGCGTCTTACTTCAGTTCTTTGAAATAATTAATCCAGCTCTAGTTCTTAAAAAGATATGATTAACAAAGCAATAGGTATTGACATCCAGTGGCAGTTCTTCTTTCTCCATCTGACTTATTTAATGTAAAATGGCTTTTATGTAACATAAATATATACTTTTCTTTCAAACCTTATGGTAATATAATTGGAAAGGACCCATGTAACAAAATATTTGCTCGAGATTATGTATTTTTTTTAAGATTTTATTTATTTAAGAGAGAGAGTGAGAGCACGAGTGGGGGGTAGGGGCAGAGGGAGAGGGCAAAGCAGACTCCCCACTGAGCAGGGAGCCCAATGTGGGGCTTGATCCCAAGACCGTGAGATCATGACCTGAGCCAAAGGCAGATGCTTAACAAACTGAGCCACCCAGGCATCCCAAGATTCTGTATTTTTATTATGCAAGATAGCATCATAAATTTTAAAGGTACTATAAAATGTTTCTTATTAAATAATTCCTTAAAACATTTTCTATTTTTGATGTTTGAAGTGGTAGTGAGAACTCAGAAGTCCTAGGAGAGCCTTTTGTCATATTGTGCTAAAATAATTCTACAGACCTGAGAAAGAACATTGGAAAAACTAGATAGAGAGGATGTTGAACCCAACAAAGATGAGACATTGAAATGGTTGCTCAACTTGTGTTTAACTAGATCAAATGGTAGCATTTATAATCATCTGGGGAAGGCTAACATTTAATTAAAAAATAAAAGATTATTAACAAAAAAGCATTTATCAGTGTCGGTTTTAAAGGAATAAAGAAATTGTATTTTTGTCCATGTTTTTCTAATTATAGTTCACTGACATATTCTACTCTTTAAATAATTGGCCACACAGTCTTTCGATTCAATTTATTATTCTGTCACGTAAAAATGATTCTTGAAACATATTGTGGAAATCATTTGAAGTTTTAAAATATATAAAAATAAATGCATTAAGAACTAAGGATAAAGTGAATTTCCCTTTGTAGTTCCTTTTCTATATGATAATACCACTAGAAAAGCCAAACAATTAAATAATAATTATTTACATCTGTGGTCCTTTTACATATATTCATTTTGCCTTTCTCATGTAGCTTTCCACAAGGGGGAATTTTTTCTATACTGCCAATAAGATAACTAAAATGAAATGAATACTTAATGCTTCTGCTTCTTCCCCCTACTTCATAGGGAAATTTGTGTGCTTTTAATCAGCAAATAATATTATTTATTTTGTATAAAATAGTGAATTGACTACAGCAGTATATGTAGAAATGAATAAAACCCATTTTCTGGTTTCAGAGCTTCCAATTTTGAAGGCGAGGCATGGTAAATAAGTTGACAGAGAGCTATATTAACAAGGTAAAATCTTAAGGTTTTGGAGTGGAGCAAAATGTGGTATTTGAAAGGCTCATAAAATATATATTTGAATTCGATCTTTAAAATAAGTCATATTGTTTTCTTTAATAATAATTAAAAAGTACAAAAGATAATGTCTTTTTGTCCAAGTACCCAATTTGGTCTCATGAAAAGACTCAGGGAAGTGGACAAGGGTGTTTAGTAAGTTGTAGACCAGAGATAAAGAACTAATTGCATGGAAATTCTCAAGTCTGATTCCTGGTTTGTACTCCTGGGTGGGTACGCTGGGCACGTGGATAACGGGGACAGCACCCCACTGCAGACTGAAATCCTCCTGCTGTCCAGTCTGTCTTCTGGTCATTAGGTCCCTCCCCTCAATTCACTCAATTTTATATATGCTTTGAGAAGGAATGTGACTATTCTACATATCCAAGTCCTTTTGCTCCAAATCCAGCTCCAGCAACAAACTGAGAGAACTCTGGTAACATTCAGAAATACTTGGTCCTTTACCAGCCCCATAATTACTTATCTTTGGCATTAGAAATGTCCTGTATCCCTAAAGAAAATGCATCTCTCTCTCTCTCACACACACACACACACACACACACACACACCCATAAAAAGATACCAGTAAGGTTTATACTGACAACTAATTTTTTTCTGATTGGAGACAATATTGCTTTGTTCTTCTTTGTAATATTCTGTGCTTTTCAGCTTCAGACGGCACAGGAATTCGAGGGAATGGCCTGCCTGCTGTTTTCACCTCTTAAAAATTGACTGAAATACAGAATCCAGGTCAGTTTCTTCCTTTGACTGGATCACATCCTTCCCATATATTGTGACAACTATCTGTGGTCTCCAGGTTCAGCTAGTTAGATGTGGGGCTCTTGAAGACAAAGTCATAGGTTCACTTCCATCAAGGGCCAGATAGCCCCACTCTGCTTCATTGCTGATGTCTGAACCCACAATTTGGTTAGTTCTTTCACAAAACTTGAAGGGGAATTGTCTATTACAGATGTGAATGTGGACATTCATCACACCTATAGGCAGATGACACTAAGCTAGAAGTCATGTACTTGGTAATAGTGGGCCAAACACAAATTTAAGTGTAAGATAAAGCAGAGGTTGAATCCCACAATTAGGTGATTATGTAACCTTGGGTTACATAAAATACTTGGAATTAGTTAAACTCCCTGAATCTTAAGAAGTAACAAATGTCAACTGGTTCCTGATCACCTGCACAAATGCCTCTAACTCAAGTTTGCAAAAACACAATTATGTCCTCCCAGCCCGTCAGGTCTAACCCCATATTATATTTCCCATATGGGTGGCTAGGACCACTCTTGATCCTGTTACCCACATTAGGAATCTAAGAGTTTCCCCTAGTTTCTCCCCCTTTGCTTTTTTGTTTAATTAATAACATCAAAAAATAGCTTCCTAAAAATATTTCATATATCCCCCAGTTTCATCCTGATTCCCTCTTCCTTAGTTCCATCCTTTCTGTTCTTGCTTGAATTTCTAGAACTAACACCTCACTGTGCCCCTGTCTCTAAACTCATGCCCCCTCTTCAATCCTACCCACCCAATTTCCTCTACATGGCAAACAGAAGGGTGTCTCTAAGAACCATATTTGATCATGCAAACTTGAGGCTCACTATCTTCCAATATTCAGGCAGGTCTTACAGGATAAAATTCCAACATCTCCTCTGCCTTCTACAGCTTCATATTCCACATCAAATTCTCTCCCTCACCATAACTTTCTTCTGTCTTTGCAATTATGCTTGCCATTGCCTCTGTTCTTCCCTGTATCTGGAGAGCCCTTTCCCTCTGGCCACCTGGGAAATTGTTGCTCATTCTGAGTCTCAGTTTAGATGTTTTCTCATGTGCAAGGTCTTCTGCCACTCATTGGGTGAATGAAGGGGGTGGTCTCCTCAAGATCTCGCCACACCTTGTAATAGTCATCTATTGTATTGCAATTATTTCTTCTACTTCTTCCTAGTACATTCCCAGATCATTACCTCTTGATCATTGTATTTCCCTAGTGTTTAGAATGGTGACTGGCACATAGTGGCCACTGGGTCGATATGTATAATGAAGTATGAATCCTAAATGGAATGACCTTTAGTCTAAGGAGCACCTAATGGTGTAGCTGTGCATTTGGGCCATAAGAGCAATATATGGTCAATGTATTGGACAGTCCAGAGCTAAAGAGAAAGGGTGGGGATGAGCTAGAAAATTATGGGGGCCCTGGGTGCTGAGTGGCAGAAAGACCAAGATAGGAGCCCTCAGAATCAGTATGGGTGAAGGAAGTGGTTCAGAGGAGACACTTTTTAGTTTTCTGTGGAGTTCTGTTCTGTGTGACCACTTGCTAATGCTCCCCAGCTCTTCCATCATGATTACCATAAATCACAAATGTGTGTGTGTGTGCAGGTGTATGCATGCGTGTGTGATTGTGTGTGCGTGTGAGGGAAAGAAATGAGACAGAGAAATACAGAGATAGAAATGGAGATCGAGAGGTAGAGATAGAAACAGAGACAGACACAGAGATAGAGAGAGAAAATGGAAGAATCTTTGGTATGCCTTTAAAAACAAGCAGCACTGTGTTTTATGCTGCGCAGATGTGCGACGGCACCTTGACCACGGTTTCACAATCAGGTATCCAAACAGTAGAGGAAACCATGTGAATTCCTGGAGAAACCTTGGACATTGACTTTGGAAATGAGGGTTTGATTCGGTCTTATCCTCTGAAGAGTGAGGGAGCTCCTCATCTAGTCTCTGAGTGACTGTGCGAATGGAAGACTCACGCTGAATGTCAATTTTGTGTCCTACTGTGCTCTGAATATCTGAATCTTTCCACCTGAACCAATGAAGCAATCATAAAAACATTCCTTGATGGATTAAGTTACTTCCTTGTACGTTCCTGCAGTGCAAGTAATTCAATAGTCCTGTCACTTGCAGAATGTCAGTCCTGTATTCCTAACATCCTCGAGAATCACTGCTTTGGAGAACTCACATCATATAGTGCATTCCGTCCCCATTACCTTAGAGGCTGGCTTTTGAAGACTACTTTTATGGTGCCTCCCAGGTTTTCATTAGTTCCTGTGACTTGCTGAACTGTACTTGTGTCGGGACCCTTGGGGAGTTTATTACCCATTATATTACGGCACTGCATGGGCCAGGTAGCTCCATCATTATGCTGAAAGAAACAATAAGAGCTGCACTCCTGGGCACAGCTTGGGCAGTACCATCACATCAGAGGGTCCCTGCGAGCTTAGAGATGGCACTTAATGGTCCACAACATGCAAGGGCTCCGTCACCTTCAACTGAGCCTCAGCTCTCCTTCCTTCTCTGAGAGTAGAAGAAGAAAATGATGTGTGACTGTGCATCATGGAGGTATTCATTGTAGGACGGGTTTACTGAAATGACTTATTCCCAGGCCTCTGTACTCATATTTCCTCTTCTAAAAAAAGAAGCATGGTGTTTTAGCTGTTTTCATTAATTAATCTATTTTTAAAAGAATTTTTGTACCCATTCTTGCAAAATCATTTTGTTCCATTCCCATTTCGTGTCCAAAAATTTCATAAATTCAATTAACTTGTCTTCTGCTGACATTATTTCTTTGGACTGCTCTGACTTCCTCTCTCCCTTCAAGACTAGTAAAAGGGCCAGAAGGTATACCATGTAGTTACTTCATGGTTTTAATTAGGGTTTTCTTTCACCAGGGTACCAAATGATAAGAGCTATACTCCCTGTAATCGAGAATCCAGGAACTAGAAGTACATCACTCCCTGGCAATTCTCCCCAGCCTGAGACACTGACATGCCCACAAATTTTGACATGAGAACCTGCAACCATTTTTTTTCTCCTTGTTCCAATATTTCCACCTGAACTAGATGTATTTTCTTTATTTAATGTATTGTAATAAATGTTTATAATGTTGCGGAGAGACACTGTTAATATCAATGACCACAAGGCTCTAGAGAATCAGGCATTTCTTTAAACAATTCAGTTCTGAAGCTTAATCAACATTTCATAATTACTTACTCAGGGACTTTTATCTTTACCCAATTTTTCTTATCTCTCTGAGCCTTGGCTATGCATCCCAAATCAGAAAGTCAAAGTCTCAAACCTGCTTATTTTTAATTACTGCTTCATATTTTGGCTCTCCCTGGGCCTAGTCCATCTGCATAACCATATTATAAATAGACACAGAAAAAAGATTTGAGGAAGTTGAGAGACAAATCATGTTCCTGAATGTGGGGAATAAATACTGTCAAGATGTCATTGTCTCACAAATCTATTGATAAATTTGATATCATTCCAGTTAATTTTTTTAAAGATTTTATTTATTTATTTTTGAGAGAAAGAGAGAGAGATCACAAGTAGGCAGAGCGGCAGGCAGACGGAGAGGGAGAAGCAGGCTCCCCACTGAGCAGGGAGCCTGATGAGGGACTCGATCCCAGGACCCTGAGCCGAAGGCAGATGCTTAACTGACTGAACCACCCAGGCGCCCCTCTAATTAAATTTTTAAAAATAATTTTTAAAGGACTTGAGAATCTAAGGTGACCTGAAAATATCAGATTGGGTCTTGGTAAGAAGACTCAAGCCCTTTTTAAAAGAAAAGTGATGAGAGGAGACTTGTTTTTATACATATTAATATATTACAAAAAGTTAGAAAATCAGAACAGAGGAGAGAGCATTTAAATGCATAAAATAGCATTCAATAAATTACAGTCACACAAATAAAAGAAGTGCTAAGTGGTGCTGGGACAATTGATAATATCTTTGGAAAAATAAAATTAGGTCCTCAAGTCTTATCTTACAGTAACACAAAATATATGAAATAAAAAGTGTAAAAGTGTAAAACATAAAAACATTAGAGGGGAACGTAGGCAAATGATAAGGAGATTCTTTCTAAGCAAAAGAGAAGTGAGAAAAATTCACAGTGAGGGAGAGAGAGATCAGACCACAAAATAATTAAGTCAGAACTTCCAGATGGCTAAATATTTGACAAATGAAATTAAATTTCTGATTCAGGAATTTACTTCAGACAAATTTGATAAAGTGTTCATGGTCTCAACGCACCATAACTTAAAATAAATAAGACACTAATAATCCAATAGAGTAAAAATGGCAAAAAAACTCAAAGAGATAATTTATAATAAAAATATAATAAAATTCTATTTTTCTTGCAATCTAGTAATCAAATGAATGCAAATAATTAGGATATGTTTGTCTTCAAAATGTGGAAGTATTTATAATGTATAAATTGGCTATAGTGATAAAAGCTCTGTGTTAGACTCCCATTGCCTCTGTAACAAATTATCACAAACTTAGTGTCTTAAAACAATAGAAATTTATTCTATTAAAATTCTGGAGAACAGATGTCTAAATCAGTTTCATGAGGCTGAAATCAAAGTGTCAGCTGGGCCACACTCCCTCCAGAGCTTCTAGAGGAGAATCCATTCTTCTCTTCCAGCTTCTGTTGGCAGCTGAGATTCCTTCATTTGAGGCTGTGTCTCGTCAGTCTCTGCCTCCTTGGGCACCGGGCCTTCTCTTCCTTTGAAGTCAAATCTCCTTCCTTCTGTCTGCTTGTGATTACTTTTAGGGCTCACATGAATAATGCAGGATAATCTTCCCATCTTAAGATCACAACTTAAACACATCTGTAAAGACAACTTTCCACATAAGGGAATATTGACAAATTCTGGGGAATAGAAAGGTGGATCTCTTTTTTTTTCTTACCCTGCACCCCAGGGTAAGGCATTTTTTATCCTGCCACAGGTTCATTCATTCTGCCAGTAGAAACATAGATTGGGACGAACTCAGGAAAACAAGTTGGTAATGTGCATAACAAATCTGAAATAACAGGACCCTATAGTTCCACTACTAAGTAAATAAAAAGTCACTGATGGGAAATTATATTTATTACAAATTTATTAAAATTGTTTTTAAATGGAGAATCTAAATATTTAACAATGAATAAAAGCATAAAAATGTAAACAAGTCAATGTTAAGATTATGTTGTGAAAATATATATAATCATGTAGAATTCATGAGAAAATATTAAAGAAAAGATATTTCTATCCCAAGAAATGCATTTTTATATAGTTATTACAGCTATATTTATATTTATTTTTATATTATTAATACATTTAGGTATACATAAATACAGATTATCCCAAAGGTCTTAATGGAATTTTAACTTTAATAACCTCAGAAGTGTAGTGCTGCAATTAAAATATTTTTGAATAACTGATTATTTAAATTTCCTTTATATTTTTTTAGTTTTGTGAATTTTGAATAATACACTTGTTGTTTTTGTTATGCAGTCTTTTTTTCCCAAAATTTATCCATTTCATTTAAATCACAATTTTTTTTAACATTTTTCATAATGTCCTATTATTTTTTAAGAAATGTTTAATTTTAGAATAGTTGTAGATTTACAGAAAAGTTGCAAAGATATCACAGAGACTTCCCATTTATCCTAAACCACATTTAATAAAAACATGTAGTTCATTCTGTGGGAAGTGGTTACAGCAGAACCTAAGAATTAAGATAATGACTTCTTGACTTCTAGGTTCTAAAGATACTATCCACATGTGAGATAGAAAATATTTTAAAGGCAACTTGAACATCTTGAACCAATATTTCTTTTTATTCCCTTCAGAGTAGGGAAAAGGTCCTTGTGGAGGTGAGTAAGGGATCAAGGTTTTTTGAAAAGAGAAGAGCGTTGAAAGTCAACACTGGGTCTTTGTACGCTGTTCCTATCTTGCAAACCAAGTCCTAGAAGATTAGTGAGCAGTTATTTACAGAACCTCTGCTCTGTGCTAGGCTCTGGAGATATCAAGTGAGCAAAAGTAAGCCCATTCTTTATCCATAGTGAGAAAGTTTCCATTAGAAAGGGAACCACTGTGGCAATATGGAAAAGTAGAGGAAGCAGAAAGATCTTTCAAAAGATGAGGGGTGAGAATGAAATCAGCAGCCCAAAGGAAACTTTTTTTTTTTAAGATTTTCTTTATTTGAAAGAGAGAGACAGAGATAGCGAAAGAGAGCATGAGAGGGGAGGAGAGGGAGAATCAGGTTCTCCACTAAGCAGGGAGCCCAACGCAGGGCCCGATCCCAGGACTCTGGGATCATGACCCCAGTGGAAGGCAGATGCTGAACCGATCAAGCCACCCAGGTTCCCCAGGAATCTTCTTCTTCAGAGACAGAAAGGGTTTGGAAAAACATATTTAGTATTTTATTGAGGAGGAATATAATAGTGGTTTCTGTTTTTGGCTTTTATCTTCTCATTGAAGTAGGAGGCAATGGAGTCTGGAAAGAATAAAGTGGGAGCTTTAGTGAACCAGAATATCTTTTAAAGAGGTCTCGTAGGAAATATCCAAGACAGATAAATAAATGTGAATGAACAGGTTGGAAAAAAATAAAAGGAATAAAAAGAAAAAGAAAAAAGCCTAGTGGTGTACCTAAATCTAGGGAGTTTGGAATAATGGGGAAACCAATAAGTCAAGTAATGAGTTTTCTTCTTCATAGTCATTGGATGTCAGACTGAGCCTAATACCTTCAACCACTCAACCTCCACCACTCCAAAGGCAGGCAACCAAAGGAATAAGGTTCTGGCACCTTCTGTCTGGCCCCCAGCCTCAATCTTAAACCCATTCATCTGGTTCCTCTTCACACCCAGTTTCTACACCTGTTCTCATTATTTAAAACTCCTTCCCAAATTCTCATCATGTGACCAATAGCTTGCACCTCTCCTCTCTAGGCAAATTTAAAGTAAGGAGATACAACACTGAGATAATTGGTGGTGTATATTAATTATCCAGACTAAGTAGGGGAGAAATAAGAGTTATTTGAAAGGGGACCAAAAAATGAGTTTAGGAAGCTGCAGTAAATGTGAAGAGGTGGGAAAGTTAGAAACATAACAGTTTATGGTTGGTAATCAACCATATGGATGATAATCTCAACTTTGCCATAATAGAGTGGAAATACTTTCACATGATGACAAAAATCCGAGGTGTTGGGATGCCTGGGTGGCTCGGTTGGTTAAGCATCTGCCTTTGGCTCAGGTCATGATCCCAGGGTCCTGGGATCGAATCCCTCATTGGGCTCCTTGCTCAGTGAGGAGCCTGCTTCTCCTTCTGCCTGCCACTCTCCCTGCTTGTGCTCTCTCTCTCTCTCTCTGACAAATAAATAAATAAAATCTTTAAGAAAAAAAAAAGCCAAAGTGTGGTCTTTAGTATGGGGTGTTGGAGTTGAGGAAAGGTTAAGGTCATTAAAATTGTGTTTTCAAGGGACTCCAAAACTAGAGTATTGGATAATTAATGATTCAGATAATTTTTATAAGCTCCCCACCCCTACTGAAGAATATTCACAGGTATGTTGTAATAATCATTTAAGAAAAAGCAACTGGTCCACGTATATACTACAGACAGGGGAGAGGGGGTTTGGGGATAAAAGGGAATGAATTACTATAGTACAAAGAGCATTAGTGTCACACTTTCTGTACATTTAATAATCTCTTTTTTTTCTTCCTATTGTCATAGTATTTGCCATATGCTTGACTCCATGTAAAAAATTCCCAGCCATCTTTGGAAGTTTTTGTGATTCATTGGTCTAGTGACAAACATGACTATAAAAGAAGAAGAAACTGGCAAACCCAGAGAAAGCCAATAAGAGTGTTTGCTTCTTTGTTCAAAACAGGTGAAATTTTTGTAAACTTAATAGGTTTTTAAAGGCAGTCCTGACAGTTGATATATGACAAATTTTTAGCTCTTCTCAGATGAAGAAATAAAAGGCATAGAAAGGTACATGGATTTCCCCAAGTTAGAATGCAAACCTAAGAATCTGTCCTCTAATCATTAACTAGGAGATTAGATATCCCTCCTTTAAATTCCAGAATTAGTCTTTGTTGCAGTTTTATAGTGAAATCCTATCCCTCCCTCTCCTGACCCGCCATTGATTCCTAGGATCAGCAAGCCTGAGGCTGAATACAGAGAGAATCTATTGTTGTAGGAGGATGGAAATGCAAGGGGTGGTGATGGTAGCTGTGTTTCTTTTCACTTTATTTCTTCCTTTTTCTCTTCTTTGAAAGGGATTGTCCATCCCCCCCCTCAACCCATGAGTATCCCTAAAGTTTCTGCCCATGAAAACTGGATTTTGGTACCCAAGATGCAGCTTAAACGTAGGACGAGGTTTACAAGGGGGATCATTTGCCTGTTTTTTTTGTTGTTGTTGTTTTTGTTTTCCTGTCTCTATAACTGAAAGAACTCCACAAAACCTTGTGGGTGTACACAGAAATGCCATTCCATGATTTGTCAATGCCTGAAACATGATTAGACGAGCTACAGTGGGGAACTGGAACCCATGAGGATCTTCCAGGTACCATAGCAACACATCACAATGGTTTCTGAACAAAACATCATGTGAATGAAGAGATTACTGCAAAACTCCTTTATATGTTGATGGTTGAGAAAATCAACTTCAGCTACTCTGACCATTACAGTACTGTGGAGTCTCATCTCTACACAGCTGCCTTGTACTTTAATGCTTTTATGACTCTGTTGTGGTAAATAGGCAATTACTCTGACAGTTATGATTTACAGTGGTTAGAAACATGTGAATTAAGGAAGCCTGAAATTGAATCCAAACTTTGAAACACTAAACCTTTGTCTCAATACCTTCTTCTTCATAGATCTCCCTCTTGAAATAGCATTGATTATTTTTTAAAAGATTTTATTTATTTATTGAGAGAGAGAGTGTGTGTGAGTGAGGGGAGGGGCAGGGAGACAAGCAGACTCTGCATTGAGTGTGAAGCCCAACGAAGGGCTCGATCCCAGGATCCTGACATCATGACCCGAGCCAAAACCAAGAGTTAGCCACTTAACCGAATGAGCCACCCAGGTGCCCAATAGCAATGATTATTAATAGCTGATTATTCAAATAATAAATATTTATTTAGAGAAGTAGAAAAATATCAAATAGTGCAAAGAGAAAATTAAAACTCACCCTCAGTTGAACCATGAAAATATAATTATAAAAATAACCAATTTTAAAGTTTGTAAAAAAGATTTATTATTTAACATTTTATCAGGAGCATTTCCCTACCACCCTATTAAATAAATAATATTAATTTAATCATGTTCTATTTTTGGGCATTTAGGTTTCTAATTTCTGTATATTATAAATAAGGTTATACTGCAATGTTTGCCTATGTTTTAACACATATTTGACAGATAGTAAAGAATTGAAACTACTGGATCAAATGATGTACATTCTTCTAAACTTTTTTTTTTTAAAGATTTTATTTATTTATTTGACAGAGAGAGAGATAGCGAGAGCAGGAACACAAGCAGGGGGAGTGGAAGAGGGAGAAGCAGGCTTCCCGCCGAGCAGGGAGCCCGATGTGGGACTCAATCCCAGGACCCCGGGATCATGACCTGAGCCGAAGGCAGACGCTTAACGACTGAGCCACCCAGGCGCCCAATCTTTTAAACTTTTAATGTAAATTCCTTCCAGAAAGGTAAAGATAAATGAACTCATATTTCCTTTTACTCACATCTCTCAGTGCTACTGCATTTTACAAACCTCTGTAGTTTGGTAAGTGAAAAATATTCTAATTACATTAATTTACAAACATGTTATTTCTAGTATTGAATTTTTCAGGTGTCTTGTCAATTTGCTTGTTTTATTTCATGAATTGTATCTGTTCTTTGCCCACTGTGATCAGATTTAGTCTATTCCTTATTATTTTGCACAAATCCTTTGATATTTATAACTTGAAAATACTTTCCCCACTTTTTGGCTTTCTTCACAATTTTACTTATGCATTTATTGCATTTGGAAGCCTGTTACTTATATATAAATAAATATATGGAAAATTTTATTTGAAGTTCTCCACTTATTTTATGACCTCTATGAGAGATTAGATAAACATTTCCAAAATTTTCTTCTAGGTATTTTATTATCTAAAATTTTTCATTTAGTTTTATTATCTATCTGGAACATACCCTCATGCTTTCTATTATTATATATTACATGGCCTCAGCCAAAATGGATTTGTACCTTGTACAAAATAAAATTTAGCATCATTTAATTTCTTAATAACAACAAAACTAACTTTCAAAAATTTTAACTCTAATATTGACAAACAAAATGCTTTAAAAGTACTAAAGATTCAGCTGAAGAAATGTAGTACGTAAATTAATTGAAAGTAGATAAAGGGAATAAGAGGGGTTAATAAAAAACATTTACATGGGAAAAATATCTACATATTTTTTTCTTTAAAACTATAATAATATTTAGGCATATTCTATTGCCTTTATAGTTTCTCACTTGTCTAAAAGTTTATTGCTATTTCAAGGTACAAGTCCATTCATGTTAAGAATATGTTCTGGGGCACCTGGGTGGCTTAGTCAGTTAAGCATCCAACTTGATTTAAGCTCAGGTCATGATCTCAGGGTTGTGGAATTGAGCCCTGCATCAGCCTCCATGCTCAGTGGGGAATCTGCTTGAGATTCTCTCCCTCTGCCCTACCCACCTTCTCTCTTTTTCTCTCTCAACTAAATAAATCTTAAAAAAAAAAAAAATGTGCTGCCCACATAGGAAAAAAAGGAGCAACTTGCCCTTTATCTGTTTACCAGTTTACTGTGAGAAAGAAACATTTTCCAGGCCTATTGACTTTGAAACCATGTTCAAAAGGAACAGTGACTGTACTCTCTAGGTTTGAGGCTGCATTTTACAAGTTTTTTCAAAAGTCCTGTGTCAAAAGAGCTGAAAGCAATTACAAAATATTGTTCATGTCTAGGAGAATAGAGAAGAGGCCTGAGTCTTATTTTGGGTCTGATTTACAAAGAATGATTCAGGGAACCAACTTATATACTTTAAAATCCACCCTTGCATCACACTTAGCAATGAAAGGGACATACACAGTGGAGAGGATCACTTTCTGGCCCAAAGCAGGGAGTTATCTTTTATTAAAACACCACCTAATAGACCTCCATAAAATACTCACAATGTCATTGTAAAAACAAGAAAACAAGAAACACAAGTGAAGAACTTTATCCTCCACAGAGCTTAGCATGGTGTGTTTTGCAACTAGAAAATATTCTATATGATTTCTGGTAGGGCAAATAATCACTGAATTGTCATTATACAACTATATTGCATTATAAAAATATAAGCAACCAATTTTAAACATTTGGCTTTGGCTCTATAAGACTGTTTTTGTGTATTGTTTTCTTACTCAACATTTTATTATGAGTATTATCCCTACTATCCCATTTAATAAATGTTTTCTATTGGTCATATTATTTTATTAGGCATTTAGGTTGTTTCTAAATTCTATATATTATAAATAAGGGTAAACTGACTTTTTCCTTATTCAAAAATGAATTCTAAGCTTTGTAGAACAAGATATAAAAATCTTAATTCTTATTTTCCATTTTTAAATATCTCTGGCATCTATAAAGAAATGTTTCTTAAATTAAATATGTGATCATTTATATTCACTATGCAGAATACAGGATGAAAATTTTTTCTTTAATAGAAAAGAATCTTTAACAGATTTTCTTTAGTAGAAAAGAATCTTTACATTGCCTTGATTAATTCAGATATTCATGCATTAGATTTGCACATATCATTGTACTTACTTAAAATTATTTAGCGTATTATATCACAAATCGTACCATTTTCAAATCATTTTTGAATATGTCATATTTAATAATTTTCTCTATTATGCCAACTTTTCCAACATTATTTTTAGAGGCTTCAATTGATTTCAAACCTGCCCATCCATATCAATATTTTGGCTTTGTCTAATTTGAATTTGTCAAATGAATTTTATCCAAGGTTAACTCTCATCTAGACCTAAGAATAAAAGAAAAAGGCAACCACTATTCAAAATTTCTAAGCACCATAACTGACTTGCTTTTGTTGTGAACTGGGTCCAATTATTTTCAAGCCTCAAATTAATCAATATTAATTATTTCTTTAAGAGAGGATATAAATCAATATTAGTAGTTTTAAGGATGTTTTACAGGTCTCAATCAAGAATGTATGGATGAATTGTAGCAAGAATTGGCTGGGAAGTGCATCATTTGCTTGAAGAGGTAAGACAACAGAAATTTTTATGTTACATCATTTATGTTGTATCATTGAAGAAAGCAAAATGCTGAGAAGTCACTTGTCAAAATATTGCCATTAGAAAAGTAAAACCATATGTAACCAATTTTCCATGCAGAAAGGAACGATCAACTTTGCAGAATAATTGAGAAATAGCTTCATTCCTGTTTAGCATTCCTATCTTCTGTTCATTCTTTTTGCATATTAAGTCCTATAGCTCCTGGAAACCCCCAAAAAGTAAGAAGGGGGCTGAGGGTTGGGAGAGGAAGTGAGAGCTCATGGTAGCCCAGACTAGATGTTTCTCCCATGTGATCTTTATTATTCTATCATTTCCCTCTGATCTTCCACAGCTGGTTCACTTGACTGGCTCCTTCATTTTGCAGGGCTTTTGTTTAACTTGTTCCTTTCTCTGTCGCATTTGCCTGGTACAGTGTCTAGTCACATAATGGTCCACTGTGGTGTTCCCTGTCAGTGGAATAAATAAAAGGAAGGAAGGACAGACAGAAGAAAAGACAGAAAGAAGGAAGAGAAAAGGAAGGAAGGAAGGAAAGAAGGAAGGAAGGAAGGAAGGAAGGAAGGAAGGAAGGAAGGAAGGAAGGAAGGAAGGACAGACCAGACCAGTCTGAGAGAAATCTCAATTTCTTGCACCTAGCTCATTAAAAGTAACTTTGATTTCCATCACACAAAGAGCAAGAGACAGAATGAAGAAACTAGCCTCTTCGCCAGCTCTAAAATTCAGTCTTCACACTACCGGTTTCTCATTTTGTTTAGAATTTGAGAATTCCTGGGCATCAGACATAATGATATTCAAATGAAAGATTTAAAACTGCATTCTAGAGCATTTTAATCACTAGCATTTCATCCACAATACCATAAAAGCAGAGAATGACACCATTTTATAATATAGCTTGTACTAGCTTATCAATTATAGAGTAGATTCCATGTTAGTTATTAATACATACAACCAAGAACTTTAAATGGGTATTCAAACTGCAACTTTGAAATTAGACATTGTAAAATGTCTTTGTAAAATGCCAAGGGCTGATCTTTATCAATAAGGCATTTGATATCTTCTAGTGAGGTCATCTGTGACCTGAGAAGGGTTTCCTTTTTTGCCTTTGTTGTCCCGTATGAGGAAACTTACCTGGAGGAATTTGAGCCCTCAAAAGTCCTAGACAGAGACAGGCTGGAGACATACTTCATCCAGCAAGTACACAGGCCATAGGAGGTCCACATTTTATTTTATTTTCATTTTAAGCGATCCCTACACCCAACGTGGGGCTTGAACTCACAACCCCGAGATCAAGAGTCGCATGCTCCACTCACGGAGTCAGCCAGGCACCACAGGAGGTCCACATTTTAAAGGAAACATCTCCAGCTTTTTCTCCTTTCCCCCTCCTTCTCCTTGTTCAACAACAACACTGCAGAAGAGGATAAATTCTCTGTGCTCCTGTCCAATTAGATCAGAACATTTTTGGTTTCTTTCTTTTTTTTTTTTTTTTTAAGTAAGATCGTGGTGTGTTCCATGACAGCATTTGAAAGCATATTTCTGAAACGATGAATATATTACAGTTAAAGTTGACAAACTCATCCACCAGAGGTCTGAAGTGTACAATGGAAATGGATTAATTTTAACATGAGCACTTTAGCTGTGTTAGTACTTGACAGTTCTTGTCTCGAAGTTGCTATTTGAATATTTATTTAAAGTTCTTGAGGTGCCTGAGTGGCTCAGTCGGTTAAACATCTGACTCTTGATTTTGGCTCAGGTCATTATCTCGGGGTCTTGAGATGGAGTCTCAAATTGGGGTCCATACTCATTAGGGAGTCTGCTTGAGATTCTCTCTCCTTCTTGCTCTGCCCCTCCACCCTCCCCCTGCTCACTCTCTCTCTCAAAAAGTAAGTAAAGTTCTTGGTCGTGTATATTAATAAACTAACATAGAACCTACTCTGTAACTGATAAGCTAGTATGAACTATATTGTAAAATGACTCTTTTCCATATGAGATTAGAAAAAGGAAAACTGAAAAAGTAAATCATTATTTTCTTAACGCAAATGGTGCTCTTTCCTTCACTTGTCATTTGGATCTAGGTTATTCCTGAGGAAATATTTTGGTGACTATGTGCCATTCTTCACTTTACTTAATCTCCTAGGAAACGTGAGTCAGGTATCCTCCAGCAGAATCTCTTATTCTGTTCTCTGGCACCATTTAATTCCCAACAACTAGCCATTTTAGAAACTTTTTAGCAGATGAAAAAACTGGTTGTTTGAAGGCCATAATTAAAATTAAATATGTCACTTATATTTTTCCTCCTTGCTGTAATAATACCACTTAAACGTATTCCATTTTGACAATGGTATATTTTTGTGTTGCTCTGTTTTTCCTTTTCAAAATCTCTTTTCGTGAACTGTAATGGAGTAAATTATCAACTCTGGGTTGTCAGTACTTTTTTTGGGTGAGTTTAATCAAAATATCGACCTCAGTGGCAGGGTGCAGATGTGAGTGATCAATAAAAAGACCGTAGATTTTAAGTCAAGAAAATATAGTATCTGGAGGTACTTGTATTACACAGTCATCATAAATTCCGGGTATTAAAAATAAATTCCTAAAACAGGTAAAAATGGAATGATAACTTCTACTGCCGAGAAAAGCAGTGGGAATTTTTCACTTTACAAAATAGTTACCCTGGGCGCCTGGGTGGCTCAGTCGGTTAAGCGACTGCCTTCAGCTCAGGTCATGATCCTGGAGTCCCGGGATCGAGTCCCAGGTCGGGCTCCCTGCTCGGTGGGGAGTCTGCTTCTCCCTCTGACCCTCCCCCCCTCATGTGCTCTCTCTCTCTCATTCTCTCTCTGTCAAATAAGAAATAAAATCTTTATAAAAAAATAATAAATAAATAAAGTTTCATTGGGCACCTGGGTGGCTCAGTGGGTTAAGCGACTGCCTTCGGCTCAGGTCATGATCCTGGAGTCCCGGGATCGAGTCCCGCATTGGGCTCCCTGCTCAGCAAGGAGCCTGCTTCTCCCTCTAACCCTCCTCCCTCTCATGCTCTCTGTCTCTCATTCTCTCTCTCTCAAATAAATAAAATCTTAAAAAAAAAAAAACAACGAAATAGTTATCCCTCCCATTCTTTTCTATACCCATTCCCCCTAATGTATACGAAGCGTGATTTGATTTGTAAAACTCCATGTATGTGCAATATCACAGTGGCCCACAGATCCCCCCAGGCATGGCAGACCTGAAGTTTGGTTCAGCTACTTGTCCAGGAAAACTGTGTCGCAGGAACTCTTTAGGGCAACTTTAAAATACCTTTATACTCTATACTGTTAGTAATATTTAAAGAAGCAGTAACCGAATCCAGTTTCATAGCACTTTTCCACTGATCAGACATTTTAGCCTCTGATTTATACCACCTCATTGATTCAGCAGCCTTCTGTGGAATTTTTCTCGCCATTTTGGGGATAAGGATCTCAGGCTCTCCACTCTAAGTGACTCCATGGACAGGTGGAGACTTGGACCCAGTCGTTTAACTCCTAGCCCAGCGCACTTTCCATTCCATTACAGTTGCTTCGTGTCGTTAACAATTGGGACTTAAAAAAAAAAAAAAAAAAAGCCCTAGAAATTACATCAGAGGTAGGTCAAGAAATGGCTATAACTATCTCTTCAGAATCGTTCAATGTGCTTATTTGTCATCACTCCCGTAGTGATGTACCAAGTTTATCCCACTTCTGAATTCAGGCCAGTAACCATTAGCATTGATGGAGAGAGTTGTCTCCCCCACACACAATATGTTTTTTTTTTTTAAAGATTTTATTTATTTAGCCACCCAGGCGCCCAATGAAACTTTATTATTTTTTTAATAAAGATTTTATTTATTATTTGGCAGAGAGAGAATGAAAAAGAGAGAGCACATGAGAGGGGGGAGGGTCAGAGGGAGAAGCAGACTCCCCACTGAGCAGGGAGCCCGACGCGGGACTCGATCCCGGGACTCCAGGATCATGACCTGAGCCGAAGGCAGTCGCTTAACCAACTGAGCCACCCAGGCGCCCCACACAATATGTTTTGAACGTGCATTCTTCCTGAGTCACCTTCTGTGAGCTCCTGATAACCTGTCCTGATTGGGAAAATCATATCTTTCAAATGTTTTAACTCAAAACAATGATATTTATAAGGCAACATACATATAAATTAGTTAGATGATAGGTAGAAGGATAGATGATGATAGATAGATGATAGATAGATAGATAGATGATAGATAGATAGATAGATGATAGATAAAAACAGAATTTTACTTCCAAAAACACCTAAGTGCATCCATCAAAGCACTGAGACAAAAAGTTTTGAAATGTGACACCAAGTGTCAGTTCAGAGCAATTAACTAATGTTTAATAAAGAGGCAGCTTAAATTTTCGTCCCACTTGGCAACCACTGGAACAATATTTCTAGGGAATCACATTTATTTTTTAATGTGAAATTTTTCACACTACACAATAAGCACAAACTAGACCAGTCATTCTCAGCTGGGGCGATTTTTCTCCCCTGGGGACATCAGTTAGCATTATCTGGAGACAATTCTCATTGTCCCCACTGGTTGAGGGGATGCTACTGGTCTCGCAGGTAGAGGCCAAGGATATTGCTAAGCATCCTACGATTCACAGGCAACTTTCCCATGACAAAGAATTTTCTGGCCCAACATATCAATAGGGCTGAGACTGAGAGATCCTGCACCAGAGAAAGCATTTAGAATGTCAAAAGTGTATAAAGGAAAAAAGAGTAATAAACAGAAAACATGCAGCAACCATGTGCTACCAAAAGACGGGTAAGAGTGCAAATAGTTGGTGGCAAAAATGGAAAGACCAAGGATGCCATTGAACATTCACGTCATTGCAATCTGATGTCGAGAAATACTTTGCTGGACATGGTCACCCAATGGCCTTCCTTAGCTCCACTCGGTCAGCAAGATGACCACTACCTACTCTTTCCCCTTTCACACACTTGTCACTCGTCTGACAATCAGAAGCTAATAGAGAATAGGTAGCAGCCCAGAAGGCTGTCATGACAGACCTAACCTTTGGAATGTTCTTCTACACTCAGTGGTGTCTTGAAGTAGCAATCTTCAGGCCTTTTTTACCTGCTCCTTTAGGTCTCCTTCCCATAGAACATTCCTGGTTTTCGCTCCCTCATTCTCCCCTGGGAATTAGTTTTGTCTTTCTCTGAACTCACCTAAGCACAGAAGAAACGCATTGACACTCTATATTCTTTGTGATTTCCTCTTCCCAAACCTGCTATTCCTTTTGCTGATGTCCATATATTTAAGAGAAAGCAGGACAATTATTGTGTGTGTCCCCATTACTCGATTTCTAAGACACTGTTCTTTCACTCTATGGCAACCTATCTGCTCTTACTCACAGAAGGTTTTCCTAACACCCTTTTCCCCTTCGGAGTAATCTGGCTTAGTTTAATGTAGTCGCTTCACACCGTTACACAAGCAAGCCCATGCAGTTCTGTTTTCTTTGAACCATATACCTTGGCCCAATAAACACTTGCCAAGCCCCGTTTTAGCACCCTTTGAAGCCATAAAATGGGTTCTGAAGATCCAGAGGTTACCTAGAATAGCTCAAGGGTGTAATTCTTGAGGAAGTGTACAATTTCTTTGGTTTCAAGTTTAGAAAAACAGCGATTTGTCATGTTTCATATTTCTAAATCGATAGGCCGAACTCATGCGGTTTGTGTCTGAGCTACACTGTAAAAAGGAAGTAAAATGTCAAGTTGTTTATTTCTGCAAGACTTTCTTATCTCAAAATAACACTGACTTTGCTTAATCAGATCTGCATTCAATAAGATCAGTGGAATTCCTTTGCCAGTCACTGTTCTCTTTCCAAAAATGACAAGTTCTGGGAAAGGAAGAGTTAAACGTTTTGACAATTGTGTCAAAACAGAATAAAAGGCAAGAGTTAACTAGCTCTGGCAGCTCTCTATTCCTGAGAAAGAAAGAATCTCTTCTCCTGGTCTCATCTCACATGCCACCTTCTTTTCAATGCTGTTTCATTATAGATGAAAGGCGAAGATAGGAAGCTCCAAAAAAGACACCTAGAAAAAAGGAAAAATACCCTCCTTCCTGATCATAAGCTTTCACTTAGTGACAAGCAGAAACCCTGTCTGATGTCAGCAGAACACCACTGGACTCGGCGCTCTCCATCGTGAGATAAGTGATCAAAGTCCTCTATGGCAAAGTCAGGAAAGCCGCCAAACCTTTTGTTTTACCTTAGAGACCTTCAGTTTGATTTCAAAGTCTGAGAGTCATACTTCCTAGAGCTTTGGAAATTGTAGTGTCAGTGTGTTTTTAAAAATTAGCTAAATTAATAAAGCAGAACAAAGCATTGATATTTTATTAGGTGGCAAAAAGAAAAACATCTTACTGACACTGTACTCGGGGCAGGCCCCCTCCTTTGCACTCAAATGACATACAGCAGCCGGCGCTCATTCAGCACCCCCACTGAATTCAGAGTGAAGTTAATTTGGGGGAAAACTTCTCATAAACATGTTTATTATTTATATAGTTTATACAAAGTGATTTCTCTGCCTTAGAACTTCTTGGACACATGTTCATAACATTCACTTGGCAATTAATCGTCTGTTCCCTTAGGATATATTTGTAATTGCTACCTTGGACCTTTATTTAAATTTTCTGTTCGTTGCTTTTTTTTTTTTTTTTTTTTAGTTTCAAGTTTTTGTAACTTGATTCTTGAAGGAAATTGGGACATTTTTTGTGTATTTCTTACACATATTTTTGCAACCAATGGGATAAAAGGACAGAAGGAGTTGTGTTTTGTTCACTCTGCCAGGATGCCTGAGGAATGCCTGACAGCTCATAGACACATACTACACATTCAATAAAATTGATAATCTTCCACAAAACTTGCTCTCACTGTGCCTAAGTCTGAGCCAAACCCATAGCAAAGTCCATGTGATCTATAAGTCATTGTTGACTCAACATGTTGACTTGACTCTATCTTATGCATCATTATTTACTGAGCATTAAATATACAGGCACACTCCCATTTCATCCTGAAAACGAACCTACAGGATGGAGTTTATTTTCCAATTGTATAGGTGAGAAAACGAATGCAGAATTTAGTAGGTACGTTACCCCAGCTCAAGTACACAGCCTAGATTCAAACACAGGTTAGTCTGATGTGAAAGTTGTGAACAGCCTCCACTAGGAGACCCCAACTAAGTCTCATGTTTTAAGTAATGCTACATTGGTGACTTTTATTAAAATATCTAATACTCAGTTATAGCACTCTGTATTATCAAAACATTTTAAAAATCAAAATTCATTAGATTCCTGCATTAGCTCTATGATGTAAGCATTTTGATTTTTATTTGGCTGATACTGAAACTAAAACCAAAAGAGAACAAACCCTATCCTCAAAGACAACAGACTTAAAAATAATTTTGAAATTACTACTCCCTAACCCTATTCTCTGAATGGTTGAGGCATGTCTCAAAATACATGAGAAATATTAAAACTCACATTGTCACTAGGTTGTAGTAAAACCAGTGATCCCAGGGGGGAGTTCAATGAAATACCACCACCAACAAAAGTAGTAAAAGTCGTCATGTTTGAAGGCTTACAAGGTGGCAAGTAATATTCCACATTTTTACGTACTTGATTTTTTTTTAAGATTTTATTTATTTATTTGACAGAGAGAAAAAGAGAAAGCACAAGCAGGGGGAGCAGCAGGCAGAGCGAGAGGGAGAAGCAGGCTCCTCACCGCGGAGGGGCGCCCGAAGCGGGGCTCGATCCCAGGACCCCGGGATCATGACCTGAGCCGAAGGCAGACACTTAACTGACTGAGCCACCCAGGTGCCCTCGTACTTGATTTTATTTAATCTTTGTGCTAACTATGTGAGACAGACCACCCCCACCCCTGTATCATAAATGAAGATCTTAACTTAGAATAGTTAAAGTCAGAGAACTAGTTTTTGATAGAGACAATTTAAACTCACATTGTTCTGAATTTAATAGGGGCGTGCTTACTTACCACGCTACACCTCCTCCCTGGGGAACTCACTTTGCAGGACAAGTCCTAAGTCATGTGACAGTTGCCCAAATGTAGAAGGAAGCAAGCATGGACCAACAAGTTACTATTACTCGTAGTGTTTATTAAGCAATTTATGAGTGAACAATCCTACAAGAAAGAATACTGGTTGATCAATCTACCAATAAAAATAAGCCAATAAATAGAAGGGTAGTTCCAGGTCAGATGTATGATAAGGTTTCAGGGAAAGGAGGGGCTTCTGTGACCTGGACTAGTCAAAGACAACATCACAGGCAAAGTGGTCTTGGGTTCTCTCAGTCTCTGAGGTTACTGAGTCTCTACCACATTCCAGGCTATGTCCCCCCCAGAAATACAATAGTGAATAAATCAGGGTAGGCACTTAGAGGAGGGACAGGATCTGGATACAGTCAGTGGAAAGGGTAGAGAATTTGCAGGGAAGATGTGGGGAAAGGAAGACTAGTCACCGAGTTAAGAATGACATAATCTGGGATTGCGAGGAGTCAGGCTAATCTGCAGGGCTCCTGTGGGGAAGGAGTGGAAAATCTGACAAGACATGGTTATCTTACCATCTTGAAAATCAGGCAGAGGATTTTGATGGGATGGGCGACTGATGGTTCCTAAGGGGAGTTTTTTAGGAAGAATTTTCTGGTGACATTAAAAGGTAGCAAGACCAGAAACAGAGCTGGTTTGTTATGAGGTGTATCCTAATGTGAGATGGTTGAGTGGGAACCAGAGGAAGGGGTAGATGCCACCAGTGTTAAATAAGAAATATATGATATCCCGCTATGTTTATTACCAAAGCAAAAATCTACCTATGTACCTGAAGTAATGAAGCAGCCTAAGTGTCTAATTTATTCTAGAAAGGAGGACAGGACCAGCAATGTTTCTAAAGAGGAGGCTGACCTGGAAGCCTGCTGGAGAGCATGTGGAGAAAAATGCCTTCCCCAGGCCCAATGGTCAGAGAGTCTAACCCAAGACAGGAATTCAGGAGTACAGACAGTTGGCGATGGTGACCTTATTTCCAGAACTGCAGGGGGATTTTGTCTTTTTATTTTTTAATACAGTTACACAAAGACCCATGCAAAGGTGAAAATCTAAATCACATTCAGTCAAATGTTTGTTAATGGTCTGTGTTATTATTATTATTATTATACCATATTTTAATTTGATTTGTTCTAGAAATTACATGATATATGGAAAGTATATCTTTGGTATCTTATTAAACTTTTGACAAATGTTTTTATTTATTTCCTGCTTTTGTAAAAATTTGCTACTCCTTCAAAAATATTGGCCCATATCTCGTATTTATATGTAATCACATGATTTCAAAGAAGCAATTAATTCAAAGCATGGATGAAATGGTTTTAAAAACAATCAAGATGATTTAGAGCTACTGAAACAAATTTTCAATTGTATTTCAAAATCAAGAGAGATAACTTTAAAAGGAGGGTATGAGTATTTTTAAGTGTACAGAACAGTTTTGTTAAATATAGTCACCATGTTGTACAGCAGATCTCTAGCACTTTTTCATCTTGCCGTAACTGAAACTTTATATGCATTGAACAGCAACTCCTCATTTCCCTCTCCCCACCACCTCCCCACAGACCACATTTTCCTTATCCATTCATCCATCAGTGGACCTTTAGGTTGTTTTCACGTCTTGGCCATTGTGAATAATACTACAGTGAATATGGGAGTGCAAGTACCTGTTTGAGACCCTGACTTCAATTATTTTGGATAAAAGCCCAGAAGTGAGATTGCTGCATTATAGGGTGGTTCATTTGTTGCACATATAAGAATGATTACTACATAAAGTTTAAAACAAAATGGCGACTTTATTTTTTTTTACAAAATGGTGACTTTAGAAAATGCATTGTACAAACAAAATCAATTCCAAATGGATTCAAGACTTCAACATAAGACCCAAGACTATAAAACTCTTAGAAGAAAACGTAAAGAAAAAGGTTCATGACATTGGCCTTGGCAATAATTTTTTTTTTGCAATGACCCCCAAAACACAGGAAAAAAAGCAAATATAGACAAGTGGGACTACATCAAACTAAAAAGCTTCTGCACAGCAAAGAAAACAATCAATAGAATGAATAGGAGAAAATGTTTGCCAACCATGTATCTGAAAAGGGGTTACAATATTCTATATATATTTATATCCTATATTATATTTATGTTTATGTATATATTTATTTATATTTATATATTTTCATGTATTATATTATATGTACTTATATATTTATATAGTATTTATATTATATTTAGGTACCTATATATATAATATCCAAAATGTATTAAAACTCTTACATTTGATAGCAAAGAAACCCCAAATACTTGATTAAAAATTATCAAAGGACTTCAATAGACATGTCTTTCCAAGAAGATATACAGGTAGCCAACAGGGATATGAAAAAATGCTCTAAATCACTCATCATCAGGGAAATGCCAATCAAAACCTCAATAAGATACCACTTCCTACCTGTAAAGATGGCCATTTATAAACAACAACAACAACAACAAGTGCTGGTAAGGTTGCAGAGAAACTGGAATCCTTGAACACTGTGGGTGGGAATGTAAAATGGTGCAGCCACTCTGGAAAACAGCATAGATGTTCCTCAAGAAGTTAAAAATCGAACCACCCTATAATGCAGCAATCTCACTTCTGGGCTTTTATCCAAAATAATTGAAGTCAGGGTCTCAAACAGGTACTTGCACTCCCATATTCACTGCAGTATTATTCATAATAGCCAAGACGTGGAAACAACCTAAAGGTCCATTGATGGATGAATGGATAAGGAAAATGTGGTCTGTGGGGAGGTGGTGGGGAGAGGGAAATGAGGAGTTGCTGTTCAATGCGTATAAAGTTTCAGTTACAGCAAGATGAAAAAGTGCTAGAGATCTGCTGTACAACATGGTGACTACATTTAACAAAACTGTTCTGTACACTTAAAAATGTGTGAAGCAGGTAGATAGATCTAATGATATGTGCTCTTACCACAATAAAAAAATGCATGGCAGGGTGTTTAATTTTAGACTGGCATTTGAAGATTTTCTATAATTTCCTTGAGCAGGATCTAAAGCATCAAAAGTATTTATCAGAAGCTTAAAAAAAAAAAAGAGCAATTACTGGTCAGGTTTTCATCACCTTCTTATCACTCTTATTGCATATTATTGAATCATGTTACCAATGCTATGTAAATGTGCATTGCTCTCATCACGCTTGGCTGCTAAATGAATTCTCTCAAGCTTACTATACTTGATGGGCAACATCTAGATTGGCCCATAAGCACTGACTGGTTATTGATAATGTCAATTGCACTGTGAAACTCACAATCATGTGATGTAAGACAGTGTGTAGGGGGGAGCAAGCAACAGGAATCTGCCATTTGTATCCAATTCCTAGAGCCTTTCCTGGATCATTACTCAAAGATTCAGTATTTGATTTACACAAACAATAATACTTTCTACCACTTACTAAATTAACACTATGTGTTTTACATAAAATAATTATTTTCCCATTTTATCAATATGGCAACTGAAGACCAGAATGGTTAAGAAGTTCAACTAAGGCAGAGTTAATACTATATCTGGTACTCGAGCAAGAGTTTCATGGATTATTAAAGCCAATTATCTAATTAATTCTTCATAAAAATAAAATACGAGTGACAGTGAGAGAAAACGTTCTAATTTAATACTTGAATTTAAAAGAAAAATTGTATTTAGTGCCTGGTTAAGTCTTTTTTTTTTTTTTTTTTAAGATTTTATTTATTCATTCGACAGAGAGAGACAGCCAGAAAGGGAACATAAGCAGGGGGAGTGGAAGAGGGAGAAGCAGGCTTCCCGCTGAGCAGGGAGCCCGATGTGGGGCTCGATCCTAGGACAGCTGGGATCATGACCCGAGTGTCTGGTTAAGTCTTTACAGACTAGTTGTACTGTCAAAGACCAGACATTTTAGAGATTATCACTTACAAAACCATTTTTAATTTTCTTATTGGAAATCTGGATCTTAAATATATGAAAAGGTTTGTATCGTAACTCAAAATGACAATCATTTATTTAGTTAGAACCACAGATCAAATGTACTTTTAAAAAAAGCATCAACTTCTTGAAATGTACAGAGTAAAGGAAGTTGCAGAAAAAAATAGGAGTAAAAAAAAAAAAAAAAAGAAAAATAGTGCACCCTAAGGCAGTGGAAATCTTAAATCGTAGGAACATTTAATTGACCCCTGGGTAAATCTCACTGATGGACTTAGATTATTGCCCTTTGTCATTTTTGAATTATTTAAGAAACATACTTAAGAATCCCAACTAAAACCTTTTAATGTAAGAACACATCGGTGTTCTAGACTTAAGGCGAGAGTACTTTTCTGTCTACTTTAAACAATGTTGGGTAACATTGAGAATGTTACCCAACATTGAGAATTCCAATGGATTTTAAAGTCTAAGATAACCTTTTGCTTAAACACATCCACTATAATACTAGTTTTCCTCTATTACTGTCTCTTTTATTTTGCTTGTGTTCCTCTAGTTTATCATATCATGTGGCATATGTTTTACCCAATGCTTTGCGTATAGATAATATTTTAATTTCTAAATGCCTCATCTGAATTGAGAAAGAAAATGTCACTGTCTTCTCAGCTTTAGTGTTCACTATCAAATCGTGCTAGCAAGAAATTCTGTACTCAGAAAGTAAACCCACTGTGCTAGAGTTTAACAAATATTCTAAACTAGATAATGCGAACAGGCTGGGTTTTAACACTAGTCCACATCAATCTAAGGTAATTGTTTTAAATGCTGTAAATATCCATTTGATACCTCTACCATAGAATAAACAATTACTTACCACTCTCATATACTTCTGAGGTTTCCAGAATACCATAAGGATTTATTTACTTCCTGTAAAACAACAGGGGTCCTTAATCCTGTCAACAGATTAAGGAGCTGTTTTCTCTTTGAGAGTGTGGAGAGCCCCAGTCTGCGTGCTGGCGTTGTTTGTGAAATGCTGCCATCTATGGGAGAAAGGTGGGCATTACCTGTAGGGCCAACGCGGAGAAACCAGAGGGCAGGACCACTGTTCTACAAGGTGGTTAGTTCAGTAAATGAAGCAGTTCTTGGTCAATAAACAGGAATAAAAATTATAGCATTGGCTAGAAAATAAATGTTAGAAACGCCAAGCCGGCACCACTCGCTGCCACAGCTATTCCTTGGGAAGGGCGGGGGGATGATTTCTATGGTAGTTACTCTTGTAGCTTTCATCCAAACCTGTTTCTCCATTTTTCCCCCAAACCCGTGCACACCCACATCTATACTTTTGCCTAAAGTGTTGCAGTGTTACTAGAACACTACCACCTTCCTCACACTTGCAACAGATACACTAATTAGGTTAATTAAACATTAAAAAAAGAAAACCCTGTCCAGTCTGAATCGTAACAGAAACCACATTTGCAACCTACTCCCGACCTTCCTGTATGCAGCCGAGGCCTCTGAGACAATATGACATATTTCCATTCAAAAGACGGCAAAAGGGGTGCCTGGGTGGCTCAGTCGGACTCCCTGGAGTCCTGGGATCGAGCCCCTCATCAGGGTCCCTGCTCCGCGGGAAGCCTGCTTCTCCCTCTGACCCTCCCCCTGCTTGTGTTCCCTCTCTCGCTGTGTCTCTCTGTGTCAAATAAATAAATAAAATCTTAAAAAAAAAAAAAAAACTGCAAAAAAATACTGATTTGACAGTTTCTCCTCCTGCTCATTTATTGAAAGTTCATACATTAATATAAAATACATTTTACTGTTTGAAAGGCCCTTGTGTGTTTATTGAAAACATTGGAGAAGCACTTTCAACAATAATGTCATTTCTTAGTCACTTCAACCCTAGGAAGCAATATTGTCATTATTGCCTCTATGTCCCAAAAGGGTGAACCTCCCCAGAAAGCTAGAAAGTTTGAGTTACTTTGCTTCTGTTTTACAGATAAGTAAGCAATAGACCCAGGATTTGAACACAGTCTCTCTTTCTTAAGCCTTCCCTGTGGTCAAAGAAGGATGATTTAAAACTTGTTCTTTGTTTTCTGCTTTAATTTTACATCTATATGGCTTTGGGCAAACCATTTAACTTTGCTTTGTCTCAGTTTTCTTATTTTTATGACAAAAAGTTTAGGGTATATGTTCCTATGTTGCTTTCCAACTCGAAATCATATAATTCATCTTCCTTGTTGAAGACAACATTAAAGAGTCACAGAGTTTCATATGAATAGAACTCTGAAGTTTCTTTAAAATTCAATTATCTCATAAACAAAAAGGAGCTAGGCTTGTGAAAAAAAAAAAAAAAAAAACAGCTAAGAGGCAGTATCCTTGGAAGAATTAACTCTCTATGCACCAATACCCTTAAGGGGCTCAATTTCAGTTTGTTCTAGGCCCTTTGGTTCTCACTTAGCCAGCCAGGTGAAAAAAAAAACAGAACAAAAAGGGACCTTGAGTGACTTCAATAGGCAAAATGGTAATATTGTAGTGGTTACTCATCTGATAATAGACTAGGAAGGAACAAGGACTCTGTAGGATTATGAGGTATTTTGAGTTGTAGACTTGAGAAAGCTTAGAGTCCAGGAAGCTGGACCTCAAATGGGATAACAATGAGATAAATGAACAGGCATTCCTCCAAACTACTACCTTCATAGTGAGGAGAATATATTACTTTTTCACCATTATTTATCCATCTTTGGATGCCCCTGACATGGCTGAGTATAATGGCTTTGTTGTTAGTAGAGTTTGGAAAATAGTGTTCAAGTGAATGAAACACTATTCCATTTCTGTCTAAGAATGGACAGCTGCAAAGGACATTGCTTCAAACCTAATAAGGAGAAAAAAGCTAGATTATTTATGATATCATAGCTTTTCTTGAATTCCTTACAGAGCTGATTCCTCAAAGCAGTAAGTGAACCAAATACAAGGATGAATAAACCCATCCAAGAAAAGACGGGACACACAAATGGTATCACCTTAGTTGGGACAGGAGAGAAAGCCATGGAAGTGGGTACAAAATAAATAAGCAAACTTTTTAAAAAAATTAATATATTTATTTGAGAGAGAGAGTGAGAGAGCGGGGTGAGGGGCAGAGGGAGAAGGAGAGAGAGAATCCCAAGAAGACGCCCTGCTGAGCACAGGTCCGATGTGGGGCTCGATCCCAGGACCCCAAAATCATGACCTGAGCCAAAATCAAGAGTCAGCCACTTAACTGACTGAGCCACCCAGGTGCCCCAAGAGATAAGCAAACTTTTTAATTAATCCTTAAAGACCAAGAGCAGACTAGTATGCTAGTTTGGAATAGGTAAGGGCCCTAGGCATAAGGAAAGTTTGCACTTACTTGCAAAATGCTTTTCACAGGGCCCTGCCAGATGCTCAGGAGAAAGATGAGGGTTGGACAGGAGGCCAGAGAAATCTCTCCATAGCACAGGGCAAGCAGATGATGATCATCGGTGAGAATACAGGCAGAGGCCCTGCCCACTTTTCTGGAACTCTCCTACAAAGTGATTGCCTTAGTTTCTGGGGGTTGAGTAGAAGAAAATACATTCAGACTGTGGGGAGTGGAAGGGGACCCTTCAGGATACAGATAAAAGTTCATTACTATTAGGAAAAGAGTTGAAACCTGTACCCTTAGGGAGGAGAGATACAAAACAGTCTTAGACCTAGGATCCTACATTGATGCAAAGTGAAGGCCTGATATTGCTAGCAAAGGAGCAGGAAATCCCACCCAAGACTGTTAAGAACTGTGAAGGGTCTGAGATTTTACCCTACTTACAAGCTAACAAGTTAACTTGACACAATTTCATAGATGCTGGCAAAATAGCACGAGGTTCCTAGGGCATAGACAACGGTTTAACACTCACAGCAATAGTGGTAGTCAGAATATTACCATTTTCTTATCCAGATCCCTGAGCCCCGTTTTCCATAGGGTGACATCATGAAGGTTAGATGATGCCTGTACACATAGTGGGTTGCCTTACAGAAGAGGAGCTCCAACTGAGGGTGTTTCAATCTTTTATAATGGATGGCAAACAAACCTATCTGACTTTTGTCCCAGAAGGAGATTTGATCTTTATTTTAGTGACTAGCAAACAAATCTGCTCTGTGCTCCAGAGAGATATTATCTTTTTCTGACAAACTTGTGCACTACAAAATTGTTGAAAAGATAGTTCAAAAAAAAATGTAGTTAGTGTCTCTGCTGGTTTATTATTTAGAAGCACAAGAGGCTGATGGGCAATTGTCTCTTAGAAAACACTAGCCACAGATAAGAAGACAAAGGTTGCTGTCATGGGGAAAAGGGACAAGAACACAACATGTCCCATCCTAGAGGCCAGGACACATATGTACGTCCTGCCTAAGATTAATGCTGAACCAGGACAACAAAGAACCCTTTTAACTCCACCTAGCACTGAGTACCCGGCACAGCACTCTACAACTGGGAGAGTGGCAAGAACATGGAGAGAGACTCTTCTCTGTGGTACAGGTATGCAGGGATGGCCAAAAGCTGATGGGGTAAAATGGGCACTGGGAAAATATTTGGGGACCACAGACTCCCTGCTAAGCAGCTGAAGGAATTTACAGTCTCTCGTGCATTGAAACTAACCATAGCAAAAACAGGCTCAGCCCAGATTGGCTCAACTTCACACACTAACTCCCTCAGAAAGGAAAATGCAGAACCATTACTAGGCTTAAATACTATTTTTATCTACTTATACTGTTCTGTATGTGCTATCTGACATTCAATAAAAAATTATGAAATACATACACAAAAAAGAATTCAGAAAAAAAAAAAACATTTTCAAGAGATAAAGCAATCAACATAACAATAAGCAGAGATGATTCAGATATTAGAGTTCACTGGAAGAAGTTTTAAAGCAATTATCACTAGATATTACAGGATCTAGTAAGAAAGGTGGACAATGAGTGAAAAAATGGGAAATTTCAGCAGCCAGAAATAGCAAGATTGAAATGCTATAAATTGGAAAATAAATAAATAAAAAGTCATAAAAGAGATAAAGAGGTAAATCCTCAGCAGGATCATGAGTAGAAGGGACACAAGTGAAGAAAGACTCAGTGAGTTTGAAGTTAGGTCAACAAAAATTATTCAAACTGAAACACAAAGAGTTTTAAAAAGTGTTAAATAATGAATAACAGAACATCCAAGATCTTCAGCACAACATCCAGTGGTATATACATGAAATTGGAATCTCACAAGGGGAAGAGAGATGTAACAAGGCAGAAAAAAAATTTTGAAGAAAGAATAGTTGATAATTTTTTTTTAAAGATTTTATTTATTTATTTGAGAGAGAGAGAATGAGAGAGAGCACATGAGAGGGGGGAGGGTCAGAGGGAGAAGCAGACTCCCTGCTGAGCAGGGAGCCCGATGCGGGACTCGATCCAGGGACTCCAGGATCATGACCTGAGCCGAAGGCAGACGCTTAACGACTGAGCCACCCAGGCGCCCAAGAATAGTTGATAATTTTATAAAAATAATGAAAAACATCAGATCACATATCAAAGAAACTCAGAAGACTTCAAACTAAACAAAAAATAAGACACATCATAGTCAAACTGAAATAGAAAGATGAAGAGAACATCTTGAAGGCAGTAAGAGAAAAAAGAAATATTACACATAAGAGAATAAAGATAAGAACTACAGCAAACATTTTCTCAGAAATAATGCAAGCCAGGAAGACAATGTAGTGACAATTTTAAAAGACTAAGGAAAAAACAAAAAAATCCTGTTGATGGAATTCTATAGGGAATGTAGCTTTCAAAAATGGAGGTAGATAAAGACTTTTGCCGACAAAAGCTGAGAGAATTCATTGTTATTAGACCTGCTTCTCAAGTAATGTTGTAAGTTCTTCAGGCATCAAGCATATATCAGACGGAAACTTGAACCTCACAAAGAAATGAAGACCCCTGGAAATGTCAAAAAATCAAGATTCGATGACCATCTTAATGCTGTAGTATAGATAGTTGGCAATGGGAAATGAAAATGTTCTTAAAAAATCTGCAGTATTTATAAATTTATATTGAAATCATTGATATATGAGATGACAACCATAATCACATTACCTTATAAGTAAACATGATGATTATGATAATAATGAAAATAGTAACAAAAATTTGAAATCTCAGGAAGATATTTAGAATGGGAATCTAGAAAACAAATACCCATGTACATAGACACCTTATAATCAAAATGCTCAAATCAGAGACAAAGAGAAAACATGAATGACAATTGGCAATTACTATGAACCTGGCCAGCTGATAATAATGATGGAAAAAAAATAAAGTAAAAAGTACCAAAATAAAATCATGTATACATACTCTAAGCTTATAAAATCTTTTGGGGAAAATTTCCCAAATAGTTATATTCCTTTCCAAAACTCATATATGTGTGTGTGTATATATATATATATTTTTTACCCAGTTACTAGACTTCTAAGAAATATTCCCAAACACAGAAAAGAATGCTTTGATCAGAACTGCTTCATGCTGTACATCCATCACCACAATCACCTCTTTAGAGGCTCACATGGTTCTAGTCTCACTTATGGAATGTTTTTTATAAACCATAAATCTCTTCATGCCATTTCAATTTCTAAAGATTTTACACAGTTTCCACAATCTCCAGGATCTCTTTCAGACATCACATGGGTACTTTGTAGACTGAGCCCAAGGCTTTTTCTCCAGGCAATCCTGGCTGTCCCCTCAAGGCAATCTCCTGGGAGTCATTGGCTTGCCATAAGCTAGCCCCCCATCATATTTACACAAATGAGTTGACATTTTCTATCAACTCCAAGCTCTTCCACTCTTGTGCACATACTCATCCCTCAAAATAACACCTGTTTTATAAGATTTGTTTAAGATTAAATATGATAATACATGTAAAAGACTCAGAACAGTACCTGGTGTGTAATAAATATCAATTTCTAAATTTTTGTATTATTTTGTAATTGTTTATTAACCTGTATATATTTTTCTCTAGAACATTTTTCATCTCTATATTGTACCTGGCACAAATTGGCTCTCAAAAATATTTGTTGATTGAGAGATAAAATATGAATATTTATTAACAAGAGATTAAGAAATACAGTTTAACCCCTTATGGATGATTATTTCTTTATTTTAAAAAATAGTAGTCTACATCTGGAACTAATATAATGTTATATGTCAATTATATCTCAATAAAAACTGTAAAAGAACTTGGTAATCAGCAAACATTAATATTTTAAATGCTTACAGTTTATTTTTTTTTTAATTTATTTATTTTCCAGAGAGAGAGAGAGAGAGAGCACAAGCAGGGGGAGTGGCAGGTAGAGGGAGAAAGAATCCTCGCTGAGTGAGGAGCCTGATGCAGGACTCTATCCCAGAATCCTGGGATCATGACCTGAGCTGAAGGCAGATGCTTAACCAACTGAGCTACTCAGGTGTCCCTAAATGCTTACAGTTTAAGTAAAATGAACATTTGATAAAAATCTATACATATAATATTAGTTCAGTATTTAAGAATATGCATAAAATGAAAAAATTAAAAGGAATTAAATTTACTAATAGTGGCTTTGAGGTCTTCCAACAAATACCTGTTCATGTTTTACTAAACATGACTATGAATTAATTTTTCTTCTCTTTTCTAACACTTCTGTTATGTGCCTGTCACTTTTATAATGAAAAACTAACAGAACTGGAACAATTTCAAAAACCATGAAGAACAATATATTTTGATTCCAGCCTTTCAATCTCACATTTCAGATTTTTTTTTCTTTATTCGATAGTTGGGACACCATATTGCCTACATGTTTCTTCCTTCTACCTGTTTGATCACTTCTCATAGGCCTTACTTGGTAAATCCAATCATTGCAATCACTTAATATTGGAGTATCTCAGAGATCAATCTTCAGACCTCTTCTTCTTTCTATATACATTCACTTCCTTTCCTATGGCCTTAAATATGTATTTGAAAATAAATCCCAAATTTATATATTCAGCTAAGACCTCTCCCCTAACTCTGGCCTATATATTCAACCCTGTACTCATCAGATCTTAAATCTAGGAAAGACACCTTGGATTTAACAAAAATGCCTGCAGTTCAAACATTGACCTTCTCCTGTTCCACCATTGAAGCTCTGAATCTCTTGAAGTCTTCTCCATTTGTCTATTTTCACAAGTAGCATATTTATTTACTTTTTTTTCATCTGTTTGTTTTTCATATTAACACTCAACCTAGTGAATCAAAAACAAAATAATTTAAAAATCAGGTAATTTCTAAGGACTTAGCATGTAGTTATGAGATCATAGTTATTGAATCCTCTAATGTGACTTGTAATAAACATGACACTAGAATATTAACTCACATCATAGAGATGTTTCTAGGAAAGATAAAAACTCTTTTCACAAGAAGATATTTATTATTGGGGCACCTGGGTGGCTCAGTCATTAAGCATCTGCCTTTGGCTCAGGTCATGATCCCAGGGTCCTGGGATCGAGCCCTACATCGGGCTCCCTGCTCGGTGGGAAGCCTGCTTCTTCCTCTCCCATTCCCCCTGCTTGTGTTCCCTCTTTCATTGTGTGTCTATCAAATAAATAAATAAAATCTTTTAAAAGAAGATATTTATTATTTTAAATGTTCAGTACAGAGGCTTTGGAAGCAACTAAACGCCCAGTGGAAGAAACATCCCCTCCTTGTGCTGTTTATTTTCATTCATTTGTTGACTTAACAGCTATTATTTGAGCACCTCAACTTTATAAGCTATATTTTTCTTGACACTGGGGAGGCAGGGATAAACAAAGCATACAAAGTTCTTGCCTTCATAGAACTTCTAGTGTGAAAGACAGACAACAACCAAATAAGAAAAATGCATAAAAATCATAATAGGCTGTAAAAATGTGAAGAGTGTACTATTTAGATATCACTAAGGAGACACTTTGAGCGGAGATCTGAATATTTGAGCAGAAATTAAAGATATTTTCTCATAAAACAACTCGCAATACAGTTGAATACACCTGCATGGCTTACTTAGTAAGTTGTGACAGCCCAATTGGTTTGCCATTAGTGTTGGAAATATTCTAGTGTGAAGCTTCTGGACCTTAAATTTGCTAGGTTATGACATGATTGTGCAGAAAATTTTTCTATTTTGCTATGGGGTGGAAATGTTTGCACTTAACTCAAACTCATCTGAGCTAAGTTGGCTCGGATGATGCTGCTGAGCTCCAGTGCCCATTTCATTGGAAGATTTGGATGTAACCCAGACTGTTTCATTTAGTTCAGGAGTGGCTTTTCATTTCATTTCATTTGGAAGAAATATTGGTCAATGAAACTCAGAACAGTATGATAGCAATTCATTTAGTTAAGAAAATGAAAGACTATTCTGTCAAGCATTTTGTTGGGTAAGTAAATATCTCAGAACTCTGAAGTCAGAATATTAGGAAAGTAAAACTGGACTTTTTGATTTAAACTTTTAGACATTATGCATTTCATAGTCTATTTAGAGAGAAAAATGGCTTAGACAAAAAATGTGGAAAGTAGAATTTAAAAGTCTGAGAACATTATCTATCATCTATCATCTATCTCCACATACAGTAGTACATAAAAATATGTACACATACATAATATTTGCAACATGCTCATTCATTCATTTACTAAGCACCTACCCTACTTGTGACATGCTTGTTATAGACAATTGGGATGTATCAGGGAACAAAACAATCCTTGCTCTCATGCAGCGTACATTAGAGCAGGGGGAAATAGCGATCAAGAGACATAATAAACAAATACATTATTTAGCATTTTAGGTGATAACTGCAATAAAAAAGGAAAAGTTGAGCAGAAAAGGAAGATCAGGTGTGCTGATATGAATGAGAGGGGTACTTGCAAACAGGGTGGAGAGGGTAGTGACGGATGTCAGAGTATGAATTATGCAGCTAAAAATATTGAATGTATTGCCATTTTAGGTGATATGGATATGCATTTATATATAAAATACATTTGCATTCCAGGTTGACATATATACATATATTCATCATTTGTATTGGAAAATGTATTTCCTTTAAGCACTGGTAATCTCTAATATTTTGAATAAATAAAATATTTCTGACATTCACTTGAAAACATCTAATATTAACTTCCCATAGATAAATGGATTAAAATATACATAAATAAATACATGTGCAAATTCTTCCCTGAACGTGGCTTATGTGGCTAAATTTTAAAGAAGAAATTTATTTTTCTACATGCATATGGGAAAGGCCTCATAACTGATGATTTGTACCCGACTTTGAAACTGTAGATGCTACAACCCTTTCTGAAGAGACAATAGTCAACTGGCTGCCTGCCAGACAGAAGAAGAAATGTGTAATCATTTTCAAATTCATTTTTTTGGACTCTCGTGCCTTTCACCGTCTCTGTCTAGCAGATACATGCAAAGGATAGAAATGTAGAAATATAGCATCAAGCTGGTATAAAAAGTCTACAATATACATGACTAAGAAAAACATCTATGCTAAGATTAAGTCAAATAAATTAATATTTTGTCTTTGGTTTGAGGTTTTTAATCTGGGAGTTTACTACTCTGCATAGCCTCTTTTATGTTGGGTAACTATTGCTTATGTTGTTGATATAACACATGCTGACTCCAAATATCAATTCTAGGTAAATCCAATTAAGCCCAGAAGCAAAACAGCTGGATTAGCAGCCCTTGCATAAATTATTTTTCTTCCATTTATTTTGTTTTTTTGCAAATGAGCCCTTTAATATGAAAAAATTGAGCTATCAGTGTCCCCATTCCTTATTAATATCAGAAGCCTAAAATGAATCCCTTAAAAGTAAAGGCTGAAGGTTTTCTTTTATGTTACTAATACGAATGCTATGATTAAGGCTTTAAATGAATATGCCTATGTCATATATGGACTTCTTTTTTGTGAAAGAGGGATATCAGAAGGACATTTAAAGTGGTATCCAATAAAGAATTTCCCTCTAAAGGCTAAGAAGCTCAGTTATTTTTGCCCATTTAGAGTTTTTTGCTTTCTTTTTCTACCCAGGAAAATAAAGCCAATAATAAAATACAGACAATTTACCTAGTAAGGTATTCAAGATAATGGGTTTTTGGTATTAAATCAAGGTACAAGGTAGAGTTATCGAGGGGCAGAGAGGTGTTTTGTCTCTTTCTTTAAGAGCCATGAGTAGGTATCTCATTACTTCTGGAAATATTTTGATTTTTTTTTTATTATTGTGAGGTCCTTAACTGCATGATAAATAAAGATATATATGTGGTACTTTAAAAAGTGTAAGATATAGGGACTCCTAGATGATTCATTCTGGGGAGCATGTGACTCTTGATCTCAGGATCATGAATTGGAGGCCCACCTTGGGTATAGGGATTGATTACATAAATAAATACACTTTAGGAATAAAAATAAAAATAGAATTAAAAAGTGTAAAATGTAAATTTTAGGTCACTAGTACTTTTTTTTAGTTTCTTCATGATAGTAGATTCCATTTGTTTAAAATATGATTAATGAAAGATCCTAATATAATGTATAATAAGCTTCTTAATTTATTTGCATCTTCTTTTCTGGTAGGGTTAAGAGAAAATGTTCTTTAAAAACAAAGGGAAAAACAAGGAGTACCTGGGTAGCTCAGTCCATTGAGTGTCTGACTCTTGGTTTTGGCTCAGGTCATGATCTCCAGGTCCTGGGATGGAGTCCCATGTCAGGCTCCTTTGTCAGTGAAGAGTCTGTTTGAGATTCTCTCCTTCTGCCCCTCCCCCATCTCTAAAATAAATAATGAATCTTAAAAAAAAAAAAAAGAAAAAGAAAAACAAGACACCATTTACTGTTCAAGACTGGTTTTATTCTCTCACCTCCGTATCCTCTAATCTCTATGTCCACCACCCTAATTTATTATGTCATAAACCTCATTCAATCATAATCAGGCTTACACACCAAAAACTTACCTTTACAAGGCCCAAACCCATGACATTTCTTCCTTTGCCCTTCTCCCTAAGAGACATTATTAAGACGTACAATGTAGTGATTTCCCTTATTGAAGTCAGCATTTTTCATTTTTTTAACCGTAAAAGTCTGTCTCTACCGAATGGAAATGACCACCTTCAAAAACACTGAATATGCCACTGAAAACTATTTATATAAGAGCAAGATACAATCTTTTATTTCAACTTTATTAATTTTTAGAGCAGTTTTAGGTTCACAGAGATACTGAGCAGAAGTTACTGAGATTTTCCTAAACCCCTGACCTCTGCACTTAAACATTTAGACTTCTCATTAACATCCTCCACCAGAGTGGTACATTTCTTATGATTAGTGAACCTACATTGATACATCATAATCACTCAAAGTCATTATGATTCACACTTGGTGTTGTACATTCTACGGGTTTGAACACATATATAATGGTATGTATCCACCATTAAAGTATTATAAAGAGCATTTTCACTCTCCTAAAAATCCTCTGTGCTCAGCCTTCTCATCTCCCTCACCCCACCCTACCCCAACCCCTGGCAACTACCATTTTCTTCTCTTTTTTTTTTTTAATGTCTCTATAGTTTTGCCTTTTCCAAAATGTCATTTGGTTGGAATCAACAGTATGCAACATTTACAGATTAACTTCTTCCTCTTACTAATATACATTTAAGTTTCCTTCATGTCTTTTCATGGCTTTATAGTTCATTTCTTTATAACATTGAATAATATTTCATTGCTTGGATGTGCCACAGTTTATTTACCCATTCTCCTACTGAAGGGTATCTTGTTTGCTTCCAAGTTTTGGCAATTATGAATAAAGCTGCTATAAACATCCATGTACAGCTTTGGGTATGGATATATTTTCAACTTCTTTGGGGGAAATACCAAGGACTATGATTGCTGGATTGTGTAGTACGAGTATGTTTAGTTTTGTAAGAAAGTGTCAAACTGTCTGGCTAGGTGGCCATACCATTTTGTATTACCAACAATGAATGAGAGTTTCTGTTGCTCCAATTCCTTTTCATCATTTGGTGGAGTCAGTGTTTCAAATTTTGGCCATTCTAATAAGTATGTTGTGGTCAGGATACAATCTTACAAAGTTTTTTCTAATGCCTATTATTAGATTATAATAGTACCTCCCCATAACCATAAGTCTGGTAATTACTTTTAAGATAGTAGATTATTAATTTTAGAATAAATCAGAAAAATATCTGTAAAGGAATGCCACCATGTATAAATCCACTTGACATTTAATAGTGAGTTTGTTATTATTTAATTAAATAGAAAATAAACCATAATTAAAATCTAGCTAAATTAAATCTTTAATAAATAGTATTATAGAAATCTTTTTTTTTTTTTATTTCACCAGAAAAGGGAGGGAAATAAAACTTGCTTTAAACATTTTCAGGAATAAAGCATAATCAACCAACCATTCTCTACTACCAAAGTATATTATCTTGAAAGTTCCCTCTTATAACCTCCGGCACATACTTTTTTTTTATTACATTTTTCTTCATTTACATGAATTCTCACATTGGTAATTAAGGCAGAGATTAAAAATTGGCATTTTCATGCCAAACACTAAAAAATTTTAAATATTTGCGTAGTTTTCAAATATACACTATTCTCAAACCCTTTCCAAGATGAAAGACATTTTTTTCAAGGAGAAAGTGATTATTTAATTTGGCAAACCATAGAAATTTCCAGCTGAGGTACACTAAAACATTTTTACAATTGCCTCTAAGGCAGAAAATTTTCAACATTCCTTTGGCTATAAAAATCTGTCTCTACTGAACAGAAATAAGCAGTTATCTTTGAAAAAATGTTAAAGCAGATACATTAATAGTTTTTGCTTATCCAAAGGCTTTATAAAATATCTTCTACCAATTTTACAAGTTAAGTCTATTGTTGATTTTCTTTATAATTATTACTCAGTTTTAAGAAATATTACTGGTAAATTAACAATTAAAAGACTAAATATTGAATTATACTATTTTTGTAAGAAATAAGCTACACATAGTATGAACTCTTTAACAAATGTTAATTATCCTTTTTGACAATGCACTTAGCTTCAGGTAAGTTTCACACTAAACCTAATATATAAGAATGCTTATGACAAGATAGGAAATTTCACAGGGACCTGAAAATTATACAACAAGAGACCCAAATGGAAATTCAAGAAATGAAAAATAAAACATTAAAAATAAACAATTCCTCTTACAGACTTGCCAAATTCTATTGGCAAGAATTAGTGAACTTAAAAGTATGTCAATAAAAAATAACCAACTTGATGTAAAAAGAGAAAAAAAAGTGAAATAAAATTATAAAGATGAAAGTGAAATAAAAATATAAACATAAAAGTAAAATGAAAACACATTTACCCAAGTTCTTTGGGATAACAGCAAGGAGTCTAACATGCAAATAATTGGAGTTTCGAATTAGAGGAGTAAAAAAAGGCATGAGTTGTATTTCTGGTTTCAGTTCTAACATGTAAAAAAGCTTGGAAGTCATTATTCATGTCCTTACAACAAGAAAAAGCTATAATCAGTGAAAATCACTAACTTCCATCTGAGAACCACGACACAGGGAAAACTGCCACCCTAAAATCAAGAGAGATATGTTAGTGAAGCACAAGCATCACAGCCAAGATGGGCTTACCTGGAAGAGAAATCACTGAAGTTATAAGCAGGTGGAAACAGTGACCTGGTAATTTTTACAAATTGCTGGGGACCAAATTTGGATTCACTGGGGAGTGAGGAATTCCTGAGGACTGCAGTCTTAGGGGGACCTAAACGCTTTTGTGGTTGGACCTCAAGAAATCCTACCAAATCCTCACACTAAAGATCCAAGAAAAATATTCTGATCACTCTGGAAGGAGGAGGGAATGTAAACTTTGTGAAACATGCCCAGAGTATTGTCTATAACAAAGACCTACTTGCCAGAGAGAACATCTTTACCTGAGCCACATTCCACCTGGAGGAAAAGCATCTCTGTGACTCCAGTCCCTTCTATTCTTCCTGTGTCAACTAAAGGAAGAATAGCTAATGGTGGAATGAATAAAGGGTACAGCCAGGAACATAGGCCCACTAAAAGACTGAGATTTGGTCATCAGATTATAGAATGCCTCCACACTTCCCACCATATCAATAGTACTTCAGTATAACATTGCATTGCAGGGGAAAGAGCTAGAAGACACAGACTTGACCTGAGTGGGAGTACTTAGAGAAGCCAAAAGCAATGGCAGTGACAGAACAAGGATACCAGAAAAATTTGGAGCCTCTGCCCCCTACAGTTAGTTATAGAAACATTAAAGACAGCCCAGCTCCTAGCCAGATGAACATGCAACTTCACACTAAAGCCCTATTTCTCTTCTTTCTTATTACTTGATGTGTCATTTCTAGCTAAAAAAAAAAAAAAAAAAAAATTACAAAGCATATTAAAGGCAAGGGAAAACACACACACACACATTGATGAGACAAAGTAAACATCAGAACCAGATCCAGATTTGACACATATTTTGAAATTATCATACAAGGAATTTAAAATAATTATGATTATTGTATTAAGGGAGTTAATGGAAAAAGTGGACAACATGCATAAACAGATGTGTAATGCAGTCAGAAATATCTAAACTCTGAGAATCAAAAGGAAGTGCTACAAAGAGAAGAAAAATGGGAGAGCAGAAAAAATATTTTATGTAAAAATGACAAAGAATTGTCCATAATTACTGACAGACACCAAAGTACAGATCCAAAAAGATCAAAGGGCAACCAGCAGAATAAATGTCAAAAACTACATTTAGACATTTCATATTAAATTATAGAGAACAAAAGACAAAGAGAAAATTTTGAAAGAAGCCAAGGGAAAAATTCACCTTACCTGTAGAGGAACAAGTAAAAGAAAACAACAACAACAACAACAACAACAACAACAACAACAGCAGACTTCTCATCAGAAATCATGCAAGGAAGAAGCAAGTGAGGTGAAATAATTAAGATGTTGAAAGGAAAAAACAAAACAAAACACATAAACTTGGATTTATATATCCAGCCAAATTATCCTTCAAAATAAAGAAATAAAGTCTTTTTCAGAGAAACAAAACTTGGGGGAATTTTTATCTTCAGCAGAAATTCTCTGTAAGAAATGTTGAAAGAAGTTATTCAGGGAGGGACGCCTGGGTGGCTCAGTCGGTTAAGCGGCTGCCTTCGGCTCAGGTCATGATCCCGGGTCCTGAGATCAAGTCCCACATCAGGCTCCTTGCTCGGTGGGGAGCCTGCTTCTCCCGCTGCCTGCCTCTCCCCCTGCTTGTGTTCTGTCTCTCTCTCTGACAAACAAACAAATAAATAAATAAATCTTTAAAAAAAAAAAGTTATTCAAGGAGAAGGAAAATGATATAGGTCAAAAACTCAGGGTTACATAAAGAAAAGAAGTGTTGGAAAATGAGTAAGTGAAGCTAAAATTAAATATTTTTATTATTACTTGATATGCCAGATAACTGTTTACAGTAATAACACTACAATGTAGTGGGTGATTATAGCAAATTGGGTATTGAGGAATCTGGATATGTTTAAAAACTTATGTGTAATTCCTCAGGCTTGACCACAGTAAATCACAGAGGCTTTACCTGGCAGGCCTCACAGGGGAAAATGGTCCTCCCTACACCAGACTTGGTGCACAGCCATGCATCACAATCTCTGAGGATAGCTAGAGTCAGGAGCTCAGGCCTCTCTGGCTGGTCATGGTTTGCATATTTGCTTTCCTAGTCCAGAAGCTTTCAAATAGATATTTTTTTATCTGAGTCTTGGACAGAGATTTTCTTCAGGCACTCTACTGAGGCATCTTTATGAGACAGGGAAGGAGGGGAAAAATTTGAAGACAATTTTCCCCACTCTGACTCAGTATTTTACTACTCTAGACATTCCCCTCATCCTTCCTCCACCCCTGGATCTGTAAAACTACCACAGACTTTTGTTCAAGGCACCCTGTGCTGCCCCCTCACCCTTCCCCCCCCACCCCCATAGCTCGTGTGGTAAATTAAGAATATGCAGATTATAACCTGCTTTATAAGGAGGCACAAGCCACTGACAGAGGGTTAGCATGGCTCCCTCAGCATCTGAACTCCCATTTTGGGTAAGTGAAAACCCCAAGGCAGTTGGGATTGAAAGCACAGTTTCAATAAACTTACAAAAGGAAATAAAATCATAAGATTTATTGCTTAGGAATCCTAGAAATAGGATGGAGGTGTGCAATGAGCCATGATAAAGGCAGTCTTCTGTCCCAGGTCATGAGTGAGCAGGAAACAGATAGCAGGGTAGCCAGCACTTGCTATTTATAAAGTGCTTAGGGTGGTGGTCATTAACTTTTCCCAGGCTCAACTCTGATTATTTTAAAAGATGTTCTGGGAAAAGTAAAGCAGAGATTTGTAGCAGGAATCCTAAGTTCAACTCTTTATCTAAATGTCCAGACTCTGGGTATAGCAGGGTTGCCATGCTGTAAAATGGCTAATAAGCAACTCAAAATGGCTGTTTTCCCTTCATACTCCCTCAAGAGTGAGATGTGCCGATCCACCTGACCTCTGACTGTTTGCACTTCCATGGGGGAAAATGGAACAGAGGGTGCTGGAGATTTCTCCATTTTTAGAGTCTTGCTTATACCATCTTTAGTAAGTTATTAAAGGCTTAACTCATTTATCTTTAGCTTGTTGCTTTAATTGGTTACTCCAACATCTGGCATCTCAGTTCTCTCCCAGCTCAGCTGAGCTCTTGATGAATGTAAAATGAATGACACAAATATCATGAGGGCTAAGAGGGATGAATTGGGAACACTTTGATAATGTGCCTTTACTACACATGAAAAAATATAGTGTGATTTGAAGTTACAATTAGATTATTTTAAAATGTATATTGAAAAATTCTAGGGCAGTCACTAAATTTTTTTTAAGGAAATATAATGATATGCTAAGGAAGGAGATAAAATGAAACCATATGAAATGTTCAATTAAAACCTTAGAAAAAAATAAAATAAAACCTCAGCAAGTAGTAAAAAGAGAGAGGGAGAAACAGAACAGAGATGCAGTGAATAAAGAAGAGTTATAAATATGGTAGATATTAATTTAACTATATCAAATTTGCATGTGAATGATGTAAATACATTAAAAGACAGAGATTGTCAGAATGAATGGAAAAAAACAAGACCCAACTGTATTTTGTACACAAAAAACCTATATTAAATATAATAACACAGACTAAAAAGAAAGGGAATGAAAGTTATTGCACACTAACACTAAATACAAGGAAGCTTAAAAAGGACTTTAATTTCATACAGAATAGATTTCAGAGCAAGGAGAATTAGGAGAGATACATGGGTGCATTACATAATGATAAAAAGATCAATTCTCCAAAAAAAAAAAAAGACCCACAATAATCTCTAATGTGTATGTGCCTAACAGCAGAGCATTAAAATATGTGAAGCAAAGCCTAATAGAACTGAAAAAAAGGAATAGACAAATCCACTGTTATACTTGAAGATCCCTCTTTCAGCAACTAAAAAATTAAGCAGGCAGAAAATGATTAAGGATAATTGACCTGAATAGCCCTATCAAGCAATGTAATCTAAATGACTTTTATAGACTAATTCATAAAACAACAGCAGAATACACCAATCATCTCAAGTTTTCATGGAACATTCACCAAGATAAACAACATCCTGAGCTATAAAACACACCTTCACAAAATTAAAAGAATAGAAATCATACAAAGCATAATTTTTCAGACCACAAAGAAATAAGGTAGAAATCAGTAACAGAAAGGTAGTTGGAAAATCCCCCAATATTTGGAGATTTAACAACACCTTTGTAAATAACACATGGGGCAAAGAAGAAGTCTCAAGAAAAATTCAAAAATATTTTGAAGTAAATGAAAATAAAAGTACAATTTATCAAAATGTATAGGATGCAACAAAAGCAATGCTGAGAGGAAAGTTTATAACATTGAATACATACATTAGAATAAAAGCAAAAATTTAAAATCAATAACCTAAGATTCTTACTGAGAGAATAGGGGAAGAAAAAAACAATTTAAACCTAAGCATACAAAAGAAAATAAATAGTAAAAAATAGAGGAGAAATCAGTGAAATTGAAATCAGGAAAACAATAAAGAAAACCAATGAAAATGGAAGCTTTTTTTTTTTTTTAATTAAAGATCAATGAACTGCATAGACCTCTAGCCAGGCTAGTAAAGAAAAAGACAGAAGACACCAATTACCAGTATGAGAAATGAAATAAAGGTCAACACAGCTGATCCCAGGGACATAAAAAAGATAACAAAGGAATACTGTGAATAACTCTTACCTCAATGTTTGATATTTATTTATTTATTTATTTATTTATTTATTTATTTATTTTTAAAGATTTTATTTATTCATTTATTTATTTGACCAGAGAGAGAAATAGAGAGAGAGCACAAGCAGGGGGAGCGGCAGGCCAAGGGAGAAGGAAAAGCAGGCTCCCCACTGAGGAGGGAGCCCAATGTGGGACTGGATCCCAGGCCCCTGGGATCATTACCTGAGCTCAAGGTAGATGCTTAACTAATTGAGCCCAACTGACTCAGCCACCCAGGTGCCCCAATATTTGATAATTTAGATGAAATGGACCAATACCTTGGAATATTAAAACTATGAAGACAGGAAGTGAAATAGATTATCTAAATAGGATTATACATATTAAAGAAATTTAATCAATAATAATGACTTTCCAAAAAAGAAAGCCCCAGGCTCTAATGGTTTCAGTGGTAAATCCTACTAAACATTTCAGAAAGGAATGGTGCTAATTCTCTACCATCTCTTTGACAAACTACAAGCAGAAGGAACACTTCTTAACTCATTTTATGAGGCCAGTAATATCCTAACAACAAAAACAGATAAAGATATCACAAAAAAGAAAAACTAAAAATTGGTTTTTCCAGTGAACATAGATGTCAAAAGACAAAAAAAAAAAAAAAAACCTTCAACAAAATATTAGTAAATAAATTTATCAAAGTATTAAAAGTGATACATTTTGATCAAGTAGGATTCATCCCAAGAATGCAAAGTTTGACTAATACCAATAATTGATTAATGTAATGTACCACAGTAATAGAATCAAAGACAAATCTACATGGTGATCAAAATTTATTTAAGAAAATGATTTGACAGACTCTAAAAGCTTTTCATGATAAAAATACTTAATAAATAGAAACAGAAATATCTTCAGCCTGATAAAAGACATCTATACAAACTTATAGCTAACACCATACTGAGTAGCAAAAGACTAAATCCTTTCCTATGAAGATCAGAAATAAAGATGTTTGCTCCAATCATTTCAATCCAACATTGGCTAGAGGCTATAGCCAGGACAATTCAGCAATAAAAAGAAATAAAAGGCGTCCAGATTTTGAAAGAAAATAAAATTATTTTTAACCCTAAAGAACCCACTAAAAGCTTATTAGAAACAATAAATGAATACAACAAAATTGGTGGACACACATCAATACACAAAATCACTTATATTTTTATGCAGTAGTAATAAACAACAAAAATAAAACAATCCAAAAATGAAATTAAGAAAATAGCTTCAGGGGCACCTGGGGGGCTCCATCGGTTAAGTGTGTCTTCAGCTCAGGTCATGATCCCAGGGTCCTGAGATTGAGCCCCGGGCTCTCTGCTCAGCGAGGAGCCTGCTTCTCCCTCTCCCTCTGCCTGCCACTCTGCCTACTTGTGTTCTCTCTTTCTCTGTCAAATAAATAAATAAAATCTTTAAAAAAAAGAAAACAGCTTCACTTGTAATAGCATAAAAAATGAATAAATTAGCATAGTGAAAGACTTGAACACTAAAAACTACAAAATATTGAAATAAGTTTTAAAATACCTAATTAGTGGAAAGACATCCCATGTTCATGAATCAGAAGATATGATAGCATTAAAAAGCCGATATCCCCAAATTCATGTACAGATTAAATAGAATCTGTACCAAAATCCCAGTTGCTTTTTTTAAAAATAATTGACAAGGAGATCTCAAACCTCATGCATGACCTAGAAAAGCCAAAATTATCTTCATAAAGGGAAGTTTGGCGGACTAACACTTTATGATTTCAAAACATACCACAAAGTTACAGTAAACAATACTGTGTGTTATTGGTATAAAAGAATAAAACTGAGAGTACAGAAATGAACCTATATATTTATGGTAAATTTCACAAGATGCCAATAAGATACAAAGAAGAAAGAATATTCTTTTCAGTAAATGGTGTTTGAACATTCACATGCAAAAGAATGATGTTGGATAACTACCTCACATTATACAAAAAATTAATTTAGAATGGATCAGAGACTTAAATGTAAGATCTATAAAACTCTTACACGTAAGCTTAAATTTTTGGGAGTTGGTGGCAGGAAATAATTTCTTAAATATAGTACCAAAACATAAGTGACAAAAGAAAAAAAAATAGATAATTTGGATTACATCAAAAGTAAAAACTTTTTTTCTGCAAATGATACTGACAAGAAAGTGAAAGGAGGAAGTGCTATCATCAAGATGGGGATATAGGTCATTCCTACTTCAGTCCCCCTCATAAGAAGACCAACTAGAAATATCCATAGACATCATTGTGAAAATCCCAGGACCTAGTAGTGAGGCAGAAACTTCTCCCTGGACCACAGAGATTGAGAAGGACTACATTAGAATGGTAAAAGGGACAGCCACACTCTGACCATATTGCCTCTTCCCCAGTCCAGCAAAGTGTGACACCCAGATGTCTTCTGCTATGCATATGGTTTCTTTAGTGGGGAAAAAAAAGAGGCCAAGGGGGATATCCAAGACCCTCAGTGGTGTGGGCATCTCCCTGGAGGCCCATTTAGGTCTTACTTCACATAAATCACAGGGAACTCTAGGGGGCCTGATCAAACAAGGAAGGGATAGAAACTGAGAAAGAGTGTTGGGCTTACAGCAGCCAGCAATCAGATCTTGATAGACCTTATATCTCCTTACAACTGCACCAGAACAGAGAGCCCAGCCAGTAGTTTGTCCATCTATAGAACTGAGCCAGTGGCTCTCCCCGGTGAGGAGAGTAGCAGGTAGTTCTCCCTGATTCGGTCAATGGCCAATGAGTCATAAGAGCCTTGGAGTCCATTCTACAGCCCAGCCTGGAAGGGAAGCAAATTCAAAGCCCCACTCATGCTGAATATAGCACCTAGTCCCATCTGACCAGAAAGCCTAACCAAGGAACCCAGCAGTTAAGCTTATGGTGACACTCCAGCAGGGAGCCGAGCCAACAACTCTGCCTATCTGTAGAACCAAGACAGTGACCCTGTCTGGCCAGAGAGCTTGGAGAGTGGTTTTACCTGATTTGAGTCCCCAGTTAACAAGATATACTGGCCTTGAAGCTCACTCTACAGCCCTGCACAGGTAGGGAAGCAAAATTGAAGTCCCACTAAACTGCTAAATATAGCTTCCAGTTCCACTTGACAAGGAAACATAACCAGAGAATTTAAGTAGCTACAGAGCCCATCTTAAAGCTGAGGTGGGGGGCGGAGCAAGATAGTGGAGGAATAGGAGACCTGGATTTCGTCTCCTCTCAGGAATTCAGCTGGATAGGGATCAAACCATTCTGAACACCTACAAACTCAACAGGAGATCGAAGAAAAGAAGAGCAACAACTCTCTCATCAGAAAAGCAACCACTTTCTGGAAGGTAGGACGTGCGGAGAAGTGAATCCGAGGCGATATTCGGGAGGATAGACAGCGGGGGAGGGGCCTCCATCGGCCACTTCTGGCAAGTGATAAAACCACGGAGCACAAAATCAGAACGTTTAGAAGTCTACTCCGCTGAGGGACGTCACTCTGGTGGATAAGCGGGGGTGGAACCCTCCGGGACAGTGTGGTCTCAGGACCCTCGGGGTCACAGAAAGACCGGGGGTGCCTGAGTGTGACAGAGCTCCCAGGTAACGGAGCAGGGAAGCTGGCTGCAGAGGCAGAGCCCAGGCGTGGGCTCTCAGCTTGGGGTTGCCATAAACAGCGATCTGCGGCACAGTCGGGCCACTGCTCCTCCAGCAGGGACCCAACAAGCGGCAGATCTGGGGAGACTCACCTTCCTCCCCCGGGAGGAACTGCGCGGGAGTGCACCGCAGGGATCTGCTGGGTTTGGAGACTCCGCACGGGGTCGGGTGCCAGAGATAGAAACGCGCGGTCACAGGCTGGGTGAGCACGGAGTGCGGCTGGAGACCGGGGAGACGGGAGTGACTGACGGCTTTTCTCTGGGGGCTCACTGAGGAGTGGGCCCGAGTTTTCAGCTCCTCCGGGGGGGGAGATTGGGGGGCCGCCATTTTCACTCTCCGCCTCCAAAGCTGTACGGAAAGCTCGCAGGGAACAAAAGCTCCTGAGAGCAAACCCGAGCAGATTACTTAGCCAGGAGGGGCAAGGGCGGGGCAATTCTGCCTCCGGCAAAGACATTTGGAAACCCTGGCAACAGGCCCCTCCCCAGAAGATCAGCGAGAACAGCCAGCCAAGACCAAGTCTACCGATCAATGAGAACAGCAGAACTCCAACGCTAGGGGAATACTACACATAGAATTCATGGCTTTTTTACCATGATTCTTTAGTCCTTCAAAGTTAATTTTTTTTTAACTCTCTGTTTCTCTTTTTATTTTTTTTTGAGTTTTTCTTTTTCCCTTTTTCAACCAACATCTTACCAATCGCTTTTTTTAAAAAAACATTTTTATTTTTCATTTTTAAGAGTCATACTCTACCCCTTCATAGTAGTTACCTGTATTTTTGGCATATATATATAAGTTGTTCTCTCTTTAAAATTTTGAGATCGTTTCTTCTAGCAGATCAAAATATACCCTAAATCTCTAGTATATGGTTTTCTCTAATCCCCTGCCTGATCACATTCTCTCCCTTTTTTTTTCTTTTTTTAAATCCTCTTCTTTCTTTTTTCAAACAACTTCTTATCAATTCCTTTTATAAATTTTTTTATAATTTCCATCTTTACAGTCATATTCCATCCCTTCATCATATCAACCCTTATTTTTGTACATATATAGTTTTTCTTTCTTTAAAATTTGGGGAGGCACTTTCTTCTAAAAGACTAAAATACACCCAAATCTAGTGTGTGGCACTGATCTATATACCAGCCTGATCATATTTGATCACATTCTGTTTTTTTTTTGTTGTTGTTGTTCTGTTTTGTTCTGTTTCTGTTTGTTTTTATCTTTATCTTTTTCTATTTCTTTTTCTTTTTTGTCTTTTTCTTTTTTCTCTCTTTCCCTTTTTTACCCCACTGCTTCAGGTCTTTTCTGATTTCTTTAGAGTATATTTTCTGGGGACGTTGTTACTCTGCTAGCATTTTGTTCTCTCATTAATCTATTCTCCTCTACACAAAATGACAAGACGGAAAAAATCACCTCAAGAAAAAGAACAAGAGGTAGTGCCGACTGCCAGGGACCTACTCAATACGGACATTAGTACGATGTCAGATCTAGAGTTCAGAATCATCACTTTAAAGATACTAACTGGGCTTGAAAAAAGCATGGAAGTTATTAGAGAAGCCCTTTCTGGAGAAGTAAAAGAACTAAAATCTAACCAAGTAGAAATCAAAAAGGCTAATAATGAGGTGCAATCAAAAATGGGGGTGCTAACTGCTAGGATAAATGAGGCAGAAGAGAGAAGCACTAATATAGAAGACCAAATGATGGAAAATAAAGAAGCTGAGAAAAAGAGAGATAAACAACTACTGGATCACGAGGGCAGAAGTCAAGAGATAAGCGATACCATAAGACGAAACAACATTAGAATAATTGGGATCCCAGAAGAAGAAGAAAGAGAGAGAGGGGCAGAAGGTATAATGGAGCAAATTATAGCAGAGAACTTCCCTAATTTGGGGAAAGAAACAGGCATCAAAATCCAGGAAGCACAGAGAACCCCTCTCAAAATCAATAAAAATAGGTCAACACCCCGACATCTAATAGTAAAACTTACGAGTCTCATAGACAAAGAGAAAATCCTGAAAGCAGCTCGGGAGAAGAGATATGTAACCTACAAGGGTAGAAGCATTAGATTGGCAACAGACCTATCCACAGAGACCTGGCAGGCCAGAAAGGACTGGCAGGATATCTTCAGAGCACTAAATGAGAAAAATATGCAGCCAAGAATATTCTATCCAGCTAGGCTGTCATTGAAAATTTAAGGAGAGGGTGCCGGGTGGCTCAGTTGGTTAAGCGACTACCTTCGGCTCAGGTCGTGATCCTGGAGTCCCGGGATCGAGTCCCACCTCGGGCTCCCTGCTCGGCAGGGGGTCTGCTTCTCCCTCTGACCCTCTTGCCTCTCGTGCTCTCTGTCTCTCATTCTCTCTCTCTCAAATAAATAAATAAATAAAATCTTAAAAAAAAAAAAGAAAATTGAAGGAGAGATAAAAAGCTTCCAGGACAAACAAAAACTAAAGGAATTTGCAAACACAAAACCAGCCCTACAAGAAATATTGAAAGGGGTCCTCTAAGCAAAGAGACACCCTAAAAGCAACATAGACCAGAAAGGAACACAGACAATATATGGTAATAGTCACCATACAGGCAATAAAATGGCACTAAATTCTTATCTTTCAATAGTTACCCTGAATGTAAATGGGCTAAATGCCCCAGTCAAAAGACACAGGCTATCAGACTGGATTAAAAAATAAGACCCATCGATATGCTGTCTGCAAGAGACTCATTTTAGAACCAAAGACACCCCCAGATTGAAAGTAAGGGGGTGGAAAACCATTTACCATGCTAATGGACACCAAAAGAAAGCTGGGGTGGCAATCCTTATATCAGACAAATTAGATTTTAAACCAAAGACTATAATAAGAGATGAGGAAGGACATTATATCCTACTTAAAGGGTCTATCCAACAAGAAGATCTAACAATTGTAAATATCTATGCCCCTAACATGGGAGCAGCCAATTATATAAGGCAATTAATAACAAAAGCAAAGAAACACATTGACAACAATACAATAATAGTGGGGGACTTTAAGACCCCCCTCACTGAAATGGACAGATCATCTAAGAAAAAGATCAACAAGGAAATAAAGACTTTAAATGACACACTGGACCAAATGGACTTCACAGACATATTCAGAACATTCCACCCCAAAGCAATGGAATACACATTCTTCTCTAGTGCCCATGGGACATTCTCCAGAATAGATCACATCCTAGGTCATAAATCAGGTCTGAACTGGTACCAAAAGATTGGGATCATTCCCTGCCTATTTTCAGACCACAATGCTTTGAAACTAGAACTCAATCACAAGAGGAAAGTCGGAAAGAACTCAAATACCTGGCGGCTAAAGAGCATCCTACTGAAGAACGAATGGGTCAACCAGGAAATTAAAGAAAAATTAAAAAAATACATGGAAACCAATGAAAATGAAAACACAACTATTCAAAATCTTTGGGATGCAGCAAAGGCAGTCCTAAGAGAAAAGTATAGAGCAATACAAGCCTTTCTCAAGAAACAAGAAAGATCTCAAGTACACAATCTAACCCTCCACCTAAAGGAGCTGGAGAAAGAACAGCAAATAAAGCCTAAACCCAGCAGGAGAAGAGAAATAATAAAGATCAGAGCAGAAATCAATGAAATAGAAACTAAAAGAACAGTAGAACAGATCAACGAAACTAGGAGCTGGTTCTTTGAAAGAATTAACAAGATTGATAAACCCCTGGCCAGACTTATCAAAAAGAAAAGAGAAATGACCCAAATCAACAAAATCATGAATGAAAGAGGGCAGATCACAACCAACACCAAAGAAATACAAACAATTCTAAGAACATATTATGAGCAACTCTATGCCAGCAAATTAGATGACCTGGAGGAAATGCATGCATTCCTAGAGCTGTATCAACTACCAAAACTGAACCAGGAAGAAATAGAAAACCTGAACAGACCTATAACCACTAAGGAAATTGAAGCAGTCATCAAAAATCTCCCAAAAAACAAAAGCCCAGGGCCAGATGGCTTCCCAGGGGAATTCTACCAAACATTTCAAGAAGAATTCATACCTATTCTTCTGAAACTGTTCCAAAAAATAGAAATGGAAGGAAAACTTCCAAACTCATTGTATGAGGCCAGCATTACCTTGATCCCAAAACCAGACAAAGACACCATCAAAAAGGAGAATTACAGACCAATATCCCTGATGAACATGGATGCAAAAATTCTCACCAAAATACTAGCCAATAGGATCCAACAGTACATTAAAAGGATTATTCACCACGACCAAGTGGGATTTATCCCTGGCCTGCAAGGTTGGTTCAACATCTGCAAATCAATCAATGTGATACAATACATTAACAAAAGAAAGAACAAGAATCATGATCCTCTCAATAGATGCAGAAAAAGCATTTGACAAAATACAGCATCCTTTCTTGATCAAAACTCTTCAGAGTATAGGGATAGAGGGTACATACCTCAATATCATAAAAGCCATATATGAAAAACCTACAGTGAATATCATTCTCAATGGGGTAAAACTGGGAGCTTTCCCCCTAAGGTCAGGAACGCGGCAGGGATGTCCACTATCACCACTGCTATTCAACATAGTATTGGAAGTCCTAGCCACAGCAATCAGACAACAAAAAGAAATGAAAGGCATCCAAATCGGCAAAGAAGAAGTCAAACTCTCACTCTTTGCAGATGATATGATACTTTATGTGGAAAACTCCACCCTAAAACTGCTAGAACTCATACAGGAATTCAGTCAAGTGGCAGGATATAAAATCAATGCACAGAAATCAGTGGCATTCCTATACACCAACAACAAGACAGAAGAAAGAGAAATTAATGAGTCGATCCCATTTACAATTGCACTCAAAACCATAAGATACCTAGGAATAAATCTAACCAAAGAGGCAAAGGATCTGTACTCAGCAAACTATAAAATACTCATGAAAGAAATTGAGGAAGACACAAAGAAATGGAAAAACGTTCCATGCTCATGGATTGGAAGAACAAATATTGTGAAGATGTCAATGCTCCCTAGAGCAATCTACACATTCAATGCAATCCCCATCAAGATACCATCCACTTTTTTCAAAGAAATGGAACAAATAGTCCTAAAATTCATATGGAACCAGAAAAGACCCCGCATAGTCAGAGGAATGTTGAAAAAGAAAAGCCAAGCTGGTGGCATCACAATTCCGGACTTCCAGCTCTATTACAAAGCTGTCATCATCAAGACAGCATGGTACTGGCACAAAAACAGACACATAGATCAATGGAACAGAATAGAGAGCCCAGAAATGGACCCTCAACTCTATGGTCAACTAATCTTCGACAAAGCAGGAAAGAATGTCCAATGGAACAAAGACAGTCTCTTCAACAAATGGTGTTGGGAAAATTGGATAGCCACATGCAGAAGAATGAAACTGGACCATTTCCTTACACCACACACAAAAATAGACTCCAAATGGTTGAAAGACCTCAATGTGAGACAGGAGTCCATCAAAATCCTAAAGGAGAACACAGGCAGCAACCTCTTTGACCTCAGCTGCAGCAACTTCTTCCTAGAAACATCGCCAAAGGCAAGGGAAGCAAGGGCAAAAATGAACTCTTGGGACTTCGTCAAGATAAAAAGCTTTTGCAAAGCAAAGGAAACAGTCAACAAAACCAAAAGACAACCGACAGAATGGGAGAAGATATTTGCAAATGACATATCAGATAAAGGGCTAGTATCCAAAATCTATAAAGAACTCATCAAACTCAACACCCAAAGAACAAAGAATCCAATCAAGAAATGGGCAGAAGACATGAACAGACATTTTTCCGAAGAAGACATCCAAATGGCCAACAGACACATGAAAAAGTGCTCAATATCGCTCGGCATCAGGGAAATCCAAATCAAAACCTCAATGAGATACCACCTCACACCAGTCAGAATGGCTAAAATTAACAAGTCAGGAAACGACAGATGTTGGTGGGGATGCGGAGAAAGGGGAACCCTCTTCCACTGTTGGTGGGAATGCAAGCTGGTCCAGCCACTCTGGAAAACAGTATGGAGGTTCCTCAAAAAGTTGAAAATAGAGCTACCATATGATCCAGCAATTGCACTACTGGATATTTACCCCAAAGATACAAAAGTAGGGATCCGAAGGGGTACGTGCACCCCGATGTTTATAGCAGCAATGTCCACAATAGCCAAACTGTGGAAAGAGCCAAGATGTCCATCGACAGATGAATGGATAAAGAAGAAGTGGTATATATATACAATGGAATATTATGCAGCCATCAAAAGGAATGAGATCTTGCCATTTGCAACAACGTGGATGGAACTGGAGGGTATTATGTTGAGTGAAATAAGTCAAACAGAGAAAGACATGTATCATATGATCTCACTGATAGGAGGAATTCTTAATCGCAGGAAACAAACTGAGTGTTGTTGGGAGTGGGGGGTGGAGTGGGAGGGATGGGGTGACTGGGTGATAGACACTGGGGAGGGTATGTGCTCTGGTAAGCGCTGTGAATTGTGCAAGACTGTTGAATCTCAGATCTGTACCTCTGAAACAAATAATGCAATATATGTTAAGAAAAAAAAAAAGAAGAAGAAGAAGAAGAAGGTAGCAGGAGGGGAAGAATGAAGCGGGGGAAATCGGAGGGGTCAATGAATCATGAGAGACAATGGACTCTGAAAAACAAACTGAGGGTTCTAGAGGGGAGGGGGCTGGGAGGATGGGTTAGCCTGGTGGTGGGTATTGAGGAGGGCTCATTCTGCATGGAGCACAGGGTGTTATGCACAAACAATGAATCATGGAACCATACATCTAAAACTAATGATGTAATGTATGGGGATTAACATAAGAATAAAAAAATAAATAAAAGCTGAGGTAAGGCAGTGAACCAAATCAGCAGTCCTGCTAAAAAGGGAAATAAAACTTCCTATCCTGCACAATGGAGGCGGCTTAACAGTGACCCTGGAAAGCAGTAGAACCCAGTCTATGTTACTTCCCAGACGCCACAGCCCAGCCTACAGCCCACCCCATAGCAAAGCCCAGCATATAATTTTGCCTAATTGGATAATGCACCTTTCAGCCTTATCTAGGCTGGGAGCCTAGCCAATGACCCAATCTAACTGAGGAGCATAGTTTGTAGCCCAACTCAACAAGGGAATCAGACCCCAGAGCATATATTCTAGCCCCACCCAATTACAGGTTAAAGCTGGAGGCTCCAGTTGTCCATATGGCATGGCCAGTGACCTTGCTCAACAGTGGAGTAGGGCCAACAGCTTACCTGACTGTGAGTCTAACTTGTGGCCCCTGATTTGTGGCCTCATTCAACTTTGAAGCAGTCTCCATGACTGCCTGATTGAAGAGCACAGCCTGAGATCCTGTTTAACCACGAACACTGCCTGCAGACCCACCTCAGCACAGAGTCCAGCCAGCAGTACCATCCAGTTGGAAATCACAGCCTGAAGCTCTGCCTGAGGAGCAATTGCATTGTGTTTGACTGAAAGTGACTGAAAGTGTAGAAAGCAAAACCAGGGATAAAAGGCGAGTATTATATATTCAGAATATTGAAAGAAAAAAAATTGTCAACCAAGAATACTATAACTGGTAAGACTGTCTTTTAGAAATGAAAAACAGATAAAGATTTTCCTGAACAAACAAAAGCTGAGGGAGGTCACAATTATTAGACCAGCCTTACAGGAAATGCTAAAGGGTGTTCTTTATCAGAAATAAAGGGATACTGGGCGCCTGGGTGGCTCAGATGGTTAAGCGTCTGCCTTCGGCTCAGGTCATGATCTCAGGGTCCTGGGATCGAGTCCCGCATCGGGCTCCCTGCTCCTTGGGAACCTGCTTCTCCCTCTGCCTTTCTCTCTCGCTCTGTCTCTCATGAATAAAAAAAAAAAAAAAAAAAGAATTAAAAAAAAAAGAAATAAAGGGATACTAAGTAACATTACAAAAACATAAGAAAGTTTAAAAATCACTGGAAACAGTAAACACACAGTCAAAACAGATTCTTTAGTATTGTGATGGTGGTGCATAATTTATTTAAAATTCTAGATTAATAGTCAAAAACAAATGCATTAAAAATAACTAGAGGGTGCCTGGGTGGCTCAGTCTGTTAAATATCTGCCTTTGGTTCAGGTCACGATCCCAGGGTCCTGGGATCAAGCCCCACAGGAGCCTGCTTCTCCCTCTCCCTCTGCTTGTGCTCTCTCTCTGTCAAATGAGTAAATAAAAATCTAAAAAAAAAAAAAAACCCTATAACTATTAATATGTTACTTAATACATATAAAAAGATATAAATTATATATAAAAAGGTATAAATTATAATATCAATATAAAAAGATATAAATTATAATATCAATAACCCTATATGTGAAGGGGGGACAAAGGAAAGTATAAAGTCTGTATACTATTGGTATCAACTTAAAATAGGATGTTATAAATATAAGACATTTTATGTAAGCATCATGATAACCACAAAGGAAAAACCTGTAGTAGATACACAAAAGATTACAATAAAGGAGCCCAAGAACACCACCACAGAAATTAATTCAGTCTCAAAGGAAGACAGTAATATAAGAAACAAGCAACAAAGGATATTCAAAACAATCAGAAAACTTTATAGGTATTTATTTACTTATAAATAATAATTTTAAATAAAAGGATTAATTCTCCAATTAAAAAACATAAAATGGCTAAATGAATGAAAAATAATATCCAATGGAATGCTGCCTACAAGAGACTCATTTTATGTTTAAGAACACACAGAGGGAGAACGAAGGGATTAAAAAGGATATTTCAAGTAAGTGGTAACCAAGAGCAAGCCAGAGTAGCTATACTTATATCAGACAAAATAGATGTTAAGTAAAAAATAGTCAAAACAGGGCACCTGGGTGGCTCAGTTGGTTAAGCGACTGCCTTCGGCTCAGGTCATGATCCTGGAGTCCCGGGATCGAGTCCTGCATCGGGCTCCCTGCTCAGCGGGGAGTCTGCTTCTCCCTCTGACCCTCTTCCCTCCCATGTTCTCTCTCATTCTCTCTCTCAAATAAATAAATAAATAAAATCTTAAAAAAAAATAGTCAAAAGAGACACAGAAGGTCATTATATAGTAATAAATCCTTCTATCACAATTGTAAATACTTATGAACCCAACACTGGGGCACCTAAGTATATAAAGCAAATACCAACAGAACTAAAAGGAGAAATAAAGAGCAATACAATAACAGTTCAGAAGTTTAATACTCCACTCTCAACAATGGATAGATCATCCAGTTAGGGACTCAATGAGGAAACACCAGATTTAAACAATACTATAGACCAGATGAACTAACAGAAATATACAGAACATTCTATCCAACAGCAACAGAGTACACATTCTTCTCAAGTGTACAAAAAACATTTTCAAGGCAGATCATATGTGAGGCCACAAAACAAGTCTCAAGAAATTAAAAAAGATAGAAATTGTATCAAGTATCTTATCTTACCACAGCAGATTGAAACAAAATCCATAATAGGAGGAAAGCTGGAAAATTCATAAATGCATGAAAATTAAGCAACACACTCCTGAGCAACCAATGAATCAAAGAAGAAATCATAAGGGGAATAAAAAATTATCTTGAGACAAAAGAAAGTGAAAACACAACATATCAAAACTTATGGAATGCTGTAAAAGCAATATGAGAGTGAAGTTTATAGTGACAAATGCATACATCAAGAAAAAAAGAATGATATCCAATAAACAACCTAAGTTTACAGTGCAAGTAGCTAGAAAAAGAACTAAGTCCCAAGTTAGCAGAAGAAAGGAAATAACGAAGATTGGAGCAGCAATGAATGAAATAGATGATACAAAAACAATAGAAAAGATTAACAGAATCAAGAGTTGATTCTTTGAAAAGATAAACAAAATGGACGTGTCTTTAACCAAAAAATAATAATAATAAATAAAAACAGAGGATCCAAATAAATAAAATTATAAAAGAAGACACAAAATAACTGATAGCACAGAAATAAAAAAAAGATCATAAGAGACTGCTGTTAACAGTTATCTGCCAACAACTGGGCAAACTGAGCAAAATGGATAAGTTCCCAGAAACATACAACTTACAAGGACTGAATCATGAAGAAATAGAAAATCTGAATATATCAATGAGGAGCATTAAGTTTAAATCAGTAATCCAAAACCCCAACAAAGAAAATCCTAGGACCTGAGAGTTTCATTGGCAAATTCTACAAAACACTTAAAGAATTAACTCCAATCCTCCCCAAACTCTTCCAAAATTGAAGAGGAAGGAACACCCTCAAAACCATTTTATAAGACCATTATTACCTTGATACCAAAGCCACATATTAGGAGTACTACCCAAAGTAATTTATAGATTTAATGCAATCCTTAACAATTTACAATGGCATTTTTTACAGAAATAAAAAAAAAATCCTAAAATTTGTATGGAACCACAAAAGCCCCCAAATAGTCAAAGCAGTCCTGAGAAAAAAGTTTGGGGCATCACACTTCCTGATTCCAAGCTTATGATAAATCTATGGTAACCAAAATGGGATAGTACTCTTACAAAAACAAATACATAGACCAATGAAACAGAATCAGGAGCCCAGAAATAAGCCCAGGAATATACTGTCAACTAATATTTGACAAGGGAGCCAAACATACCCAAAGGAAGAAAGACAATTTCTTCAATAAATGGTTATTCACAAGCAAAGAATGAAACTGGACCCTTATCTTACACTATCACAAAAATGAACTCTAAATTATTTAAGACTTAAATGTGAGCACTTAAGCCATAAAACTCCTAGAAGAAAACATAGGGAAAGCTCCTGGCATTGGCCTTGGCAATAATTATATGGACATGATGCCCAAAACACAAGAAACAAAAGCAAAAATAAACAAGTGGGACTATTTAAACTAAAAGCTTCTGCACAGCAAAAGAAATGATCAATAAAATGAAAAGACAACCTATAGAATGGGAAAATATTTACAAAGCACACATCTGGTAAGGGGTTAATATCTAAAATATATAAGAAATTTATAAAAACAAATAGCAAAATGATAATAATAATACAATTGAAAAAAAATGGACATAGGACCTGAATAGATTTTTTTTCCAAAGAAGATATTTGATTGGCCAACAGTACATGGAAAAACATTCAACATCATTTATCAACTGGGAAATAAAAATCAAAACCACAATGAAATGAAGCTCACACCTTTTAGAATGGCTATTATAAGAAACAAAAACAAAACAAACAAAAAAAAGCCAAGAGATAATAAATGTTGCTGAGGACCTGAAGAAAAAGAAACCTTCTGCATTGTTGATAGGAATCCAAATTAGTATAGTCACTATTAAAAACAGTATGGAGGTCCTTCAGAAAATTAAAAATAGAATTACCATATGATCCAGCAATTCCACTTCTGTGTATTTATCTGAAGGAAATGAAATCAATATCTCAAAGAGGCACATGCACCCCTATGTTCATTGGGCATTAGTTACAATAGCCAAGACATGGAAACAACCTTAGTATTCATCAATGGATGTACGGATAAAGAAAATGTGGTATACACACACACATACACACACACACACATATACATATATTTATGATGGAATGATTATTCAGCCATAAAAAAGGTGAAATCCTGCCATTTGTGGCAATGTGGATAAAACTTGAGAGCATTGTGCTAAATCAAATAAGTCAGATGGAGAAAGACAAATGCTGTGTGATCTCATTTATACGTGGAATCTAAGAAAACCAAATTCATGGAAACAGAATGGATTGGTGGTTGCCAGGAAAGAGGTGGGGGATGGGGTAAAGGTGTGAAGGTGGTCAAAAGTTACAAACTTCTAGTTTTAAGATGAGTAAGTTCTGTGAATAAAATGTACAGCATGGTGACTTTGGCTAATAATATTGTATTGTATATTTGAAAGTTTCTAGGAGAGTAGATTTTTTAAAATTCTCACCACAAAAATTTAATTATGCTAGGTGATCTATGTATTAACTAATATTATTATGGTAATCATTTTACAATATATACATATATAAAATCCTACATTTTACACCTTAAAATTACACAATGTTATATGCTAATTATATCTTAATAAAGTTTGAAAAAATTTTTAAAAGAATATCAAAGACAACCCACAGATTGGGAGAAAATTCTTGCAAGTCGTTTATCTACTAAGGGATTTGTACTTAGAATTTATGAAGAACTTTCACAATTCAGTAACAAAAAGCAAACATCTCAATTAAAAAATGGGCAAAATATTTGAATAAAACTTTCTCTGAAGAAAGCATATAAAAGGTCAATATGCTCATGAAAAGATATTAAATATCATTAATCATCAGGGAAATGCAAATCAAAACTGTAAGGTACTTCACACTTACTACATTAACTGTAAGCAAAGGCAGGGATAAAATAATAGGCATTGGTGAGCATGTAGAGAAATTGAATCTTTGGTATTTTGCTATTGGAAATGTACAATGGTGCTGCTGCTTCAGAAAATGATTTGTTAGTTCCTCAAAATCTTAAACATAGGATTATCATGTGGTACAGCAATTTCACTCCTAAGCATATACTCAAAAGATGAAGACATCTATCTGCAGAAAACCTTGTACAAAAATGTTCATAACAGGTTTATTACTCAAAGGATAAAATTAAAATGTCTATTAACAGAGGAATAAATAAATATAGTGTGAGGGCGCCTGGGTGGCTCAGTTGGTTAAGCGACTGCCTTCGGCTCAGGTCATGATCCTGGAGTCCCGGGATCGAGTCCCGCATGGGGCAACCTGCTCAGCAGGGAGTCTGCTTCTCCCTCTCCCCTCCCCCTTCTTGTGCGCGCTCTCTCTCTCACTCTCTCTCTCAAATAAATAAATAAAATCTTAAAAAATAATAATAATAAAAAAATTAAAAAAAGATTTATTTATTTGTCTGAGAGAGAGAAAGTATGAGCATGTGAGTGGGGGAGAGGGCAGGAGGGGCAGAAGAAGAGAGAGAATCTCAAGCAGACTCACCACTGAGTGTGGAGTCCCACATGGGGCTCAATCTCACAGCCAAGATCATGACCTGAGCCAAAACGAAGAACCAGTCACTTAACCAACTGAGCCACCCAGGTGTCCCTAGAGCATCTCATATTCTCTTAATGTTTAGAGAACTGGTGTCAAAAAAGAAAGCAAACTCTATCAATTTATTCTATTTTTCATAACTAACTCATATCTCAAAGGTCAAGATATTTATAGCTTTAAATAGCAATACCCAATATAAGTGATGCATTGGCAAGATAATGTGACAGACATTGTAAGGAATACAAATATTAAGCAACAGAGATCTTGCCCAAATGATCTAACAATCTAATGCTCGCAAACAAATATTTGTATAACTACCAATGTATTATAGTGTATAATAGTATATGCTAATTCAACCGAGATAGTAGGTAATTTACTACTGAAGGGACAAATCAACAAAGTTTGAATTTTAATTGGGTCTAGAAGTATTGGTGGGGTTTTAGCTAGACAAGCAGGATCATTCTAGATAGAGAAAGCATTGTGAGAAAATACCAAACGTTTATTTCACATTATTTGTCAAGGTGGTGATGTTTTGCTTGGTGTGAGTAAAGTAGAGAAGGAGAAAATGAATAAGTATGGGAAGATAGCCTAAAACCCCAAAATAAACAGTCATTTATTAGAACTTTAGAATATTTTTATGTAGGCAACAAAGCCATGAAGATTTTGGAGGGGCATAGGCATGCTGAACGTGATCAAATCTGTATTCTCAGAAAAGATAAAGGATAAAGTGCAGCAAAAATATACAAAGGGAGTTAGAGAAAACAAATAGGACACTTGAATAAAGGGAGTTGCTATGGAAATGGGCAGTTTGGCAACTAATTAAAGAGACATTTCAGTGGTAAAACCAACAAGTCTTGAATTCTGATTAGATTATAAAGGTGCAAGCCAGGAGGAAGTTAATGGATAGCACAATTATTTCTAATCTAGGTGAGAATGAATAGTGATACTATCATCCAAAATAGAAGACAATAAGAGAAGAATCAATACTGAGTTTAATTACAGCTATGTTGAATTTGAGACGTGTTTGGAAGTACAGTAATATTTTTAAAATTCTTTCCTAGATCTCATAGTAGAGTCAAGGCTAAAAATATGTATTCATAAATTATGTGCATGTAGTGGTAGTCGAATCTATGCCAGTGAATCTCGTGATTGTCATTTGCCAAATAAGGAGGAAACAAAAGAGAAATGATGGATTGTAGAAGTAGATCTGGTCAAAGGAAGGACCAAAGAGAATCAGGAAGTCAGAGGCTAAGGGGAGACCCAAATGTACATAATACTTTGGAAGCAAGAAGAATGTTTTTTGAAAGAAGTCTTGGTTAATAACTTGTATGCTACACAAAGACAAACGAAAAATTACTGGAAAAAAACAATTTATCAGTTGGTACTTCATTGGTCTGATTAGAAATAAAGTATACACATACAAAAAAATTAAAAAGCAAGATAAGAAATGAATTTTTAAATTACATCTCATATGATCCTATGGAGTTATAGCTTGTAGCTTAAGACCCAAGTCTGACCTCAGCTATTTTTATTAAAATAACAATATGGTGCCTACTTTCAAAAGAATGGTAATTTTGGACCTTATCTTATTCTAGTAACAGCACCAAGATTAATAATATCATGAACTTAACAAAATTGAGATACAGTGCTTTTAGTTACTTTGCCAATTGTTCAGACATTCACTGTGATTAAAGATGTGTGATTAAAGATTTTCCTTAAGCAAAAATTACAGGCATTTGCAGGGCACCTGGGTGACTCAGTTGTTAAACCTCTGCCTTCATCTCAGGTCATGATCTCAGAGTCCTGGGATCGAGCCCCTCATCAGGCTCCCTGCTCCGTGGGAAGCCTGCTTCTCCCTCTCCCACTCCCCCTGCTGTGTTCCCTCTCTCGCTATCTCTCTCTCTGTGTCAAATAAATAAATAAAATCTTTAAGGAAAAAAATACAGGCATTTGTAATAACTTATAAATCCAAGTTTTCTCTGTGTATACTTTCAAAATCAGATTTTCTCATTTATATAAGAAGAATGTTAACAACTTTCTCAAATTTTCTTAAAGGTTATTTTCTGATCTATGTTCAAGTATGTTCACATTATGTGCTTGTAAATAAAGATATTTCCTAGAAAGGAAAAAGGATGAGGAAACACACTCCAGAGAGATAAGTTTTAGAGAAATTATCCCACAATTCCAATGTGTTCTTTCCCATTTGGCTCTCTGATATACTTCTTTCTAGGGCAAAGATATTTATTCTGCTGAATCTGTAAATAAACCTATCATGTTAGATACTCTTTTCCCATGTAATTAGTTATATTGCACATTGATTAATTTTAGAAAGTCATGTATATTTATTTCTATGTTAATTCTCCAATAGCACATGTGCACTGTAATACCATTTTACTTACGTGCACACTGCTAGTCCTTGAAAGATAAGATTTTGAGTGATTATAATGTCAATGTTAATTTTTGGTATTTTCTAAAATAATCATAAATCACTTTTATAAGTAAAGTATGATAAATACTATTAAAATTTGAATATTTAAATATTTATTATAATAGCCATATAAGCATTTTTTGTTAGAACATATTTAATGAGAAAACTTTTTTTTTTTTTTTTTAATTTTTTTATTCTTATGTTAATCCCCTTACATTACAACATTAGTTTTAGATGAAGTGTTCCATGATTCATTGTTTGTGCATAACACCCAGTGCTCCATGCAGAATGTGCCCTCCTAAATACCCACCACCAGGCTAACCCATCCTCCCACCCCCCTCCCCTCTAGAACCCTGTTTGTTTTTCAGAGTCCATCGTCTCTCATGGTTCGTCTACCCCTCCGACTTCCCCCGCTTCATTCCTCCCCTCCCGCTACCTTCTTCTTCTTCTTCTTTTTTTTTCTTAACATATATTGCATTATTTGTTTCAGAGGCACAGATCTGAGATTCAACAGTCCTGCACAATTCACAGCGCTTACCAGAGCACATACACTCCCCAGTGTCTATCACCCAGTCCCCCCATCCCTCCCACCCCACCCCCCACTCCAACAACACTCAGTTTGCTTCCTGCGATTAAGAATTCCTCATATCAGTGAGATCATATGATACATGTCTTTCTCTGTTTGACTTATTTCACTCAACATAATACCCTCCAGTTCCATCCACGTCGTTGCAAATGGCAAGATCTCATTCCTTTTGATGGCTGCATAATATTCCATTGAATATATATACCACATCTTCTTTATCCATTCATCTGTCGATGGACATCTTGGCTCTTTCCACAGTTTGGCTATTGTGGACATTGCTGCTATAAACATCGGGGTGCACGTAGCCCTTCGGATCCCTACTTTTGTATCTTTGGGGTAAATACCAGTAGTGCAATTGCTGGATCATATGGTAGCTCTATTTTCAACTTTTTGAGGAACCTCCATACAGTTTTCCAGAGTGGCTGCACCAGCTTGCATTCCCACCAACAGTGGAGGAGGGTTCCCCTTTCTCCGCATCCCCGCCAACATCTGTCGTTTCCTGACTTGTTAATTTTAGCCATTCTGACTGGTGTGAGGTGATATCTCATTGAGGTTTTGATTTGGATTTCCCTGATGCCGAGCGATATTGAGCACTTTTTCATGTGTCTGTTGGCCATTTGGATGTCTTCTTTGGAAAAATGTCTGTTCATGTCTTCTGCCCATTTCTTGATTGGATTCTTTGTTCTTTGGGTGTTGAGTTTGATGAGTTCTTTATAGATTTTGGATACTAGCCCTTTATCTGATATGTCATTTGCAAATATCTTCTCCCATTCTGTCGGTTGTCTTTTGGTTTTCTTAACTGTTTCCTTTGCTTTGCAAAAGCTTCTTATCTTGATGAAGTCCCAATAGTTCATTTTTGCCCTTGCTTCCCTTGCCTTTGGCGATGTTTCTAGGAAGAAGTTGCTTCGGCTGAGGTCAAAGAGGTTGTTGCCTGTGTTCTCCTTTAGGATTTTGATGGACTCCTGTCTCACATTGAGGTCTTTCAACCATTTGGAGTCTATTTTTGTGTGTGGTGTAAGGAAGTGGTCCAGTTTCATTCTTCTGCATGTGTCTATCCAATTTTCCCAACACCATTTGTTGAAGAGACTGTCTTTGTTCCATTGGACATTCTTTCCTGCTTTGTCGAAGATTAGTTGACCATAGAGTTGAGGGTCCATTTCTGGGCTCTCTATTCTGTTCCATTGATCGATGTGTCTGTTTTTGTGCCAGTACCATGCTGTCTTGATGATGACAGCTTTGTAATAGAGCTTGAAGTCCGGAATTGTGATGCCACCGGCTTTGCTTTTCTTTTTCAATATTCCTCTGGCTATGCGGGGTCTTTTCTGGTTCCATACAAATTTTAGGATTATTTGTTCCATTTCTTTGAAAAAAGTGGGTGGTATTTTGATGGGGATTGCATTGAATGTGTAGATTGCTCTAGGTAGCATTGACATCTTCACAATATTTGTTCTTCCAATCCATGAGCATGGAACGTTTTTCCATTTCTTTGTGTCTTCCTCAATTTCTTTCATGAGTATTTTATAGTTTTCTGAGTACAGATCCTTTGTCTCTTTGGTTAGATTTATTCCTAGGTATCTTATGGTTTTGGGTGCAATTGTAAATGGGATCGACTCCTTAATTTCTCTTTCTTCTGTCTTGTTGTTGGTGTATAGGAATGCCACTGACTTCTGTGCATTGATTTTATATCCTGCCACTTTACTGAATTCCTGTATGAGTTCTAGCAGTTTTGGGGTGGAGTCTTTTGGGTTTTCCACATAAAGTATCATATCATCTGCAAAGAGTGAGAGTTTGACTTCTTCTTTGCCGATTTGGATGCCTTTGATTTCTTTTTGTTGTCTGATTGCTGTGGCTAGGACTTCCAATACTATGTTGAATAGCAGTGGTGATAGTGGACATCCCTGCCGCGTTCCTGACCTTAGGGGGAAAGCTCTCAGTTTTTCCCCATTGAGAATAATATTTGCTGTAGGTTTTTCATAGATGGCTTTTATGATATTGAGGTATGTACCCTCTATCCCTATACTCTGAAGAGTTTTGATCAAGAAAGGATGCTGTACTTTGTCAAAAGCTTTTTCGGCATCTATCGAGAGGATCATATGATTCTTGTTCTTTCCTTTGTTAATGTACTGTATCACATTGATTGATTTGCGGATGTTGAACCAACCTTGCAGCCCAGGGATAAATCCCACTTGGTCATGGTGAATAATCCTTTTAATGTACTGTTGGATCCTATTGGCTAGTATTTTGGTGAGAATTTTTGCATCCATGTTCATCAGGGATATTGGTCTGTAATTCTCCTTTTTGATGGGGTCTTTGTCTGGTTTGGGGATCAAGGTAATGCTGGCCTCATAAAATGAGTTTGGAAGTTTTCCTTCCGTTTCAATTTTTTGGAACAGTTTCAGAAGAATAGGTATTAATTCTTCTTGAAATGTTTGGTAGAATTCCCCTGGGAAGCCATCTGGCCCTGGGCTTTTGTTTTTTGGGAGATTTTTGATGACTGCTTCAATTTCCTTAGTGGTTATAGGTCTGTTCAGGTTTTCTATTTCATCCTGGTTCAGTTTTGGTAGTTGATACATCTCTAGGAATGCATCCATCTCTTCCAGGTTATCTAATTTGCTGGCATAGAGTTGCTCATAATATGTTCTTATAATTGTTTGTATTTCTTTGGTGTTGGTTGTGATCTCTCCTCTTTCATTCATGATTTTGTTGATTTGGGTCATTTCTCTTCTCTTTTTGATAAGTCTGGCCAGGGGTTTATCAATCTTGTTAATTCTTTCAAAGAACCAGCTCCTAGTTTCGTTGATCTGTTCTACTGTTCTTTTAGTTTCTATTTCATTGATTTCTGCTCTGATCTTTATGATTTCTCTTCTCCTGCTGGGTTTAGGCTTTATTTGCTGTTCTTTCTCCAGCTCCTTTAGGTGTAGGGTTAGGTTGTGTACTTGAGACCTTTCTTGTTTCTTGAGAAAGGCTTGTATTGCTATATACTTTCCTCTTAGGACTGCCTTTGCTGCATCCCAAAGATTTTGAACAGTTGTGTTTTCATTTTCATTAGTTTCCATGTATTTTTTTAATTCTTCTTTAATTTCCTGGTTGACCCATTCATTCTTCAGTAGGATGCTCTTTAGCCTCCATGTATTTGAGTTCTTTCCGACTTTCCTCTTGGGATTGAGTTCTAGTTTCAAAGCATTGTGGTCTGAAAATAGGCAGGGAATGATCCCAATCTTTTGGTACCGGTTGAGACCTGATTTATGACCTAGGATGTGGTCGATTCTGGAGAATGTTCCATGGGCAGTAGAGAAGAATGTGTATTCCGTTGCTTTGGGGTGGAATGTTCTGAATATGTCTGTGAAGTCCATTTGGTCCAGTGTGTCATTTAAAGTCTTTATTTCCTTGTTGATCTTTTGCTTAGATGATCTGTCCATTTCAGTGAGGGGGATGTTAAAGTCCCCCACTATTATTGTATTGTTGTTGATGTGTTTCTTTGCTTTTGTTATTAATTGCCTTATATAATTGGCTGCTCCCATGTTAGGGGCATAGATATTTACAATTGTTAGATCTTCTTGTTGGATAGATCCTTTAAGTATGATATAGTGTCCTTCCTCATCTCTTATTACAGTCTTTGGTTTAAAATCTAATTTGTCTGATATAAGGATTGCCACCCCAGCTTTCTTTTGGTGTCCATTAGCATGGTAAATGGTTTTCCACCCCCTCACTTTCAATCTGGGGGTGTCTTTGGGTCTAAAATGAGTCTCTTGCAGACAGCATATCGATGGATCTTGTTTTTTAATCCAGTCTGTTAGCCTGTGTCTTTTGATTGGGGCATTTAGCCCATTTACATTCAAGGTAACTATTGAAAGATAGGAATTTAGTGCCATTATATTGCCTGTAAGGTGACTGTTACCATATATTGTCTGTGTTCCTTTCTGGTCTATGTTGCTTTTAGGGTCTCTCTTTGCTTAGAGGACCCCTTTCAAGATTTCCTGTAGGGCTGGTTTTGTGTTTGCAAATTCCTTTAGTTTTTTTTTGTCCTGGAAACTTTTTATCTCTCCTTCAATTTTCAATGACAGCCTAGCTGGATAGAGTATTCTTGGCTGCATATTTTTCTCATTTAGTGCTCTGAATATATCCTGCCAGTCCTTTCTGGCCTGCCAGGTCTCTGTGGATAGGTCTGTTGCCAATCTAATGTTTCTACCATTGTAGGTTACATATCTCTTCTCCCGAGCTGCTTTCAGGATTTTCTCTTTGTCTGTGAGACTTGTAAGTTTTACTATTAGATGTCGGGGAGTTGACCTATTTTTATTGATTTTGAGAGGGGTTCTCTGTGCTTCCTGGATTTTCATGCCTGTTTCTTTCCCCAAATTAGGGAAGTTCTCTGCTATAATTTGCTCCATTATACCTTCTGCCCCCCTCTCTCTTTCTTCTTCTTCTGGGATCCCAATTATTCTAATGTTGTTTCGTCTTATGGTATCACTTATCTCTCGAATTCTGCCCTCATGATCCAGTAGTTGTTTATCTCTCTTTTTCTCAGCTTCTTTATTTTCCAGCATTTCATCTTCTATATTACTGATTCTCTCTTCTGCCTCATTTATTCTAGCAGTTAGTGCCCCCATTTTTGATTGCACCTCATTAATAGCCTTTTTGATTTCTACTTGGTTGGATTTTAGCTCTTTTACTTCTCCAGAAAGAGTTTCTCTAATAACTTCCATATTTTTTTCAAGCCCAGCTAGTATCTTTAAAGTGATGATTCTGAACTCTAGATCTGACATCATACTAATGTCCGTATTGAGTAGGTCCCTGGCAGTCGGTACTGCCTCTTGTTCTTTTTGTTGAGGTGATTTTTTCCGTCTCGTCATTTTGTGCAGAGGAGAATAGATTAATGAGAGAACAAAATGCTAGCAGAGTAACCACGTCCCCAGAAAATATACTCTAAACAAATCAGAAAAGACCTGAAGCAGTGGGATAAGAAGGGGAAAGAGAGAAAAAAAAAAAAAAGAAAAAAAAAGAAAAAGATAAAGATAAAAACAACAACAAACAAAACAAAAGAACAACAACAAAAGAAAAACCAGAATGTGATCAAATATGATCTATATGGTATATAGATCAGTGCCACACACTAGATTTGGGGTGTGTTTTGGTCTTTTAGAAGAAAGTGTCTCCCAAAATTTTAAAGAAAGAAAAACTTATATATGTACAAAAATAAGGGTTGATATGATGAAGGGATGGAAAATGACTGTAAAAATGGAAATTATAAAAAATTTTATAAAAGGAATTGATAAGAAGTTGTTTGAAAAAAGAAAGAGGATTTAAAAAAAGAAAAAAGAAAAAGAAAAAAAAAAAGGGAGAGGATGTGATCAGGCAGGGGAATAGAGAACACCATATACTAGAGATTTAGGGTATATTTTAATCTGTTAGAAGAAACTATCTCAAAATTTTAAAGAGAGAACAACTTATATATATAAGCCAAAAATATGGGTAACTACTATGAAGGGATAGAATATGACTCTAAAAATGAAAAATAAAAATGTTTTTTTTTTAAAAAAGGGATTGATAAGATGTTGTTTGAAAAAGGGAAAAAGAAAAATTCAAAAAGAAATAAAAAGACAAAAAGACAGTTAAAAAAAAAAAATTAACTTTAAAAGACTAAGGAATCATGGTAAAAAAGCCGTGAATTCTATGTGCAGCATTCCCCTAGCGCTGGAGTTCTGCCGTTCTCATTGATCGGTAAACTTGGTCTTGGCTGCCTGTTCTCGCTGATCTTCTGGGGAGGGGCCTGTTGCCGTGGTTTCCAAATGTCTCTGCCGGAGGCGGAATAGCCCCGCCCTTGCCCCCTCCCGGCTAAGTGATCTGCTCGGGTTTGCTCTCCGGGGCTTTTGTTCCCTGCGAGCTTTCCGTACAGCTTTGGAGGCGGAGAGTGAAAATGGCGGCCTCCCAATCTCCGCCCCAGAGGAGCCGAGAACTCGGGCCCGCTCCTCAGTGAGCCCCCAGAGAAAAGCCGTCAGTCACTCCCGTCTCCCCGGTCTCCCTGGTCACTCCGTGCTCGCCCGGCCTGTGACCGCGCGCCTCTATCTCTGGCACCCGACCCCGGGTGGAGTCTCCAAACCCAGCAGATCCCTGCGGTGCACTCCCGCGCGGCTCCTCCCGGGGGAGGAAGGTGAGTCTCCCCGGATCGGCCGCTTGTTGGGTCCCTGCTGGAGGAGCAGGGGCCCGACTGGGCCGCGGATCCCGGTTTATGGCCACCCCGAGCTGAAAGCCCGCGCCTGGGCTCCGCCTCTGCAGCCGGCTTCCCTGCTGCGTTACCTGGGAGCTCTGCTGCCCTCAGGCACCCCCGGTCTTTCTGTGACCCCGAGGGTCCTGAGACCACACTGTCCCGGAGGGTTCCACCCCCCGCTGAGCCACCAGAGTGACGTCCCTCGGCGGAGCAGACTTTCAAAAGTTCCGATTTTGTGCTCCGCGGCTCTATCACTTGCCAGAAGCGGCCGACGGAGGCCCCTCCCCCGCCGTCTATCCTCCCGAATATCGCCTCGGATTCACTTCTCCGCACGTCCTACCTTCCAGAAAGTGGTCGCTTTTCTGCTGAGACAGTTGTTGCTCTTCTTTTCTTCGATCTCCTGTTGAGTTTGTAGGTGTTCAGAATGGTTTGTTCCCTATCCAGCTGAATTCCTGAGAGGAGACGAAATCCAGGTCTCCTACTCCTCCGCCATCTTGCTCCGCCCCCCCGAGAAAACTTTTTAATGAGAATTATTTTATTTAATTAAAGCCATATTTATCAGTTTATAGAAAGAAGAAAACACTGAGGAAATGATATATTGCTTAACTTTCTAAAAGAGTGAAATTCAAAATGACAAACTGAGAATGACATTTGCTTCCCCTTACTGTCACAAATAAGGGAAGGAATGAAGGAAGGAAGGAAAGGAGGGAGGGAGAGAGAAAGAAAGAGAAAGAAAGAAAGGAGAAAGAAGAAAGAAAGAAGAAAGAAAGAAAGAAAGAAAGAGAGAAAGAAAGAAAGAGAAAGAAAGAAGAAAGAAAGAGAGAAAGAAAGAAGGAAAAGGGAGAAAGAAAGAGAGAGAGGAAGAAAGGAAGAAGGAAGGAAGGAAAGAAGGAAGGAAGGAAGGAAGGAAGGAAGGAAGAAAAAAGAAAGAAAGAAAGAAAGAAGAAAGAAAGAGAAGGAAAGAAAGGAAGGAAGGAAGAAGGAAGGAAAGAAGGAAGGAAGGAAGAAAAAAAGAAAGAAAGAAGAAAGAAAGACAAAGGAAGAAAGAAAAAGGAAGGAGAGAAAAAAGAAAAGAAAGAAAACTTTGAAAATAATAACTGAAGGAATAAAAATGTATAAATAAATAGAAAAATCAATAAAGATGGTGGTTGTGAACATAAGAGATATTGCAAAGAATTTCTAGAAGATGAATTGGGTATGAATGATGATATATAAGAAGCCACAATATGGACAGGGCTATATCAAATGATAGGTAACATGGAAACAATCCTGGGAAGCTCCAGTCTTGAAATCAACAGAAAGAATAAATGAACAAGCATGAGAAATAAGGATGGAAACAAGCAGATAATTAACTCTAAGCAAAACTGACCCTCCCTATCCTATGACAACCCTCACCCACTCACCGACCCTGGTGTACAGAATACAAGAAGATCAAAATTTACTCTCAGACAAAAAAAGTAGAAGACTCGTCTCTGAAATTGTTTAACAAACCAAAGGAAACTGTAGCAGTTAGTGTGGGTGGTAGACATATTTGTCCCTGGTTCCCCATCTGCTCAGTGAATAAAAGCCAACCACTGGTCAAATGTTGCCCATGTTTAGAGAGATCACAATCAGCTCTTTTACTGCCTCAATTTAAAACATGAGTGAAAAATCAAGGAAGAAGTCCTGTAGCAAGAAAGAGAATGACCAAAAGAAATAGAACATCTAACCAAAAATTAAACCAGACAATTTAGAAAAACAAAGGCAAGTTTTAAACGTACTAATTAGTATGGCCAAAGAGAGTCAAGAAGATATTTCATTCATCAATAAAAACAGGATGCTATGAAAAAAGAAACAATAGAACAAGAATTTCAAAAATAATAATAAGGATCAAAATTTTAAAAATGAATTAAAGGGTTTCAAAATGAAATTGAGAAAATCCCCAGAATATACTGCAAAAGACTAATGAAGACATTTTGAGAGAAAAGATGAGCCATAGAAAATTTAATCAGGAATGGCCAGTTTCTGATAAACAAGCCTAGAAGTAGAGAAAGAAAAACTGGAGTAGGAGATCATCAAAGAAATAATAGCACACATACAAAAAAAATCAGACTGAATAAAACACAGAATCTACTCAAGTCCACTGGATTTTTTTTCACATCTGGGTATGCTGGATTTAGACCCAACTGGATAAACCACCTTGCAAATAGTAACTATAAAACCTGGACAAAGAGTTACCTACAGATACTAGACAGTGAACAGAGCAGATACATTCTGGCAGAAAATTCATGCTTACTAGGAGGAGAAAGACAGCTGTACAAATAATTACTGCCTTTGAGGGGCTAAGATGAGTCCTTTGGTCCAGCAGCAGGGAATGCACATGAGAAATCTCAAAATCTTCCTGGCCGAGGAACCAGGAAAACAAAACCTGAACACCATGAACATTGAAGAGGGTGGGAGAAATCCCAGAGAGGAATGAGCTGGAGCCAGAATCTCCAAACTCTCCCTGACTCACATCTAAACTTTGTATGCATGGACTAGAATCACAACAGCTCAAACAAGGAAAAAAAAAAAAAAAATGAACAGTGATCAATGTTGCTATTCTGAATGTTGCTATCTTGAATATTTAACATAAGCAGACAGGCGTGGGTGGAGTAGAAACTTTCTTGGAGGTGGGCTGATGAGAAACTTAGTTTTTCTATCTGTGTCATCTTGAAGCTAACTACAGTCCATGGAACACACAGCAGAGGCAAGAGCATATGTGGAAATATTGTAGTCTTCCTGTCTGCTGAATAAGAAAAGAGAAATCAGGAAACCATGTATGCTCAAGAGGGTGGGCATTCCTGATAGGGAAAGAGTCAGAGTAAAAATCCCTAGCACAGCCCAATCTCAGATATAAAAACTATTTGCTAAAACAAAAGAAAAAATACTTACCACAGAAAATAACAGAATTCAGTATTGGATTGTATTCTTTTAACACTTAATAATGTCTATGATACAATATAAAATTACCCACCACATGAAGAACTGAGAAAATAGAACACATTCCAAAGAGGTAAGAAAATTTGTCAAGTCCAACGCAAGATAAACTAGATGTTGCAACAAAAATTTAAAAGCAGCAATTATAAACTATCCTTAATGAGGTGAAATAAAGCATGTTTTCAATGCATGAAAATGTCAGTAGTGATATGAGAAGTCTCAGTAGAGAAATAGGAACAGTGATACAGAACCAAGTGGAAATTCTAGTAGTAACAAAGAGAATTTTTGAAATAAATTTTACTGGATTAATTTAGCTAAATGAATAAGACATAGAAAAGAGTAAGTGAGCTTAAATTAAAGGTAGCAAAGAAAAAATTATCCAAGGTGAAAAACAGAGGAAACAAGAAAGGAAGAAAAAAAAAGGTACCAACTCAGGGACTTGTTAGATAATATCAGATAGTCAAATATATGTGTAATGGAGAATCCAGGAGAAAAGAGAATGAATGGAGAGAACGAAGAAATTCTTGAAGAAACAATAGTTGAAAATATCTGAAATTTGCAGATACAAGATGCTAAACAATGAAAGAGCAAAATAAAGACCAAGGAAGCCTACACAGAGACACTTTGAGTAAAACTGTCAAAAGTCAAAGACAAACATGGAGTACTGAAATCAACAAGTAAAAGACAACAAATTGCCTACAAGGAAATAGCAATCTAATTAAATCTTACTTCTTTTTATTTATTTAAATTCCATTAGCCAACTTATAGTACATCATTAGTTCTTGATGTAGAGTTCAATGATTCATTAGTCGTGTATAACACCCATTGCTCATCACATCACATGCCTTCCTTAATGCCCATCACCCAGTTACCTTATTCTCCTACCCACCTCCCCTTCCGCAACCCTCAGTTTATTCCCCAGAGTCAAGAGTCTCTCATGGTTTGTCTCCCTCTCTGATTTCTTCCCATTCAGTTTTCCCTCCCTTCCCCTCTGATCCTCTGTGCTATTTCTTATATTCCACATATGAGTGAAACCATATAATTGTCTTTCTCTGACTGACTTATTTTGATCAGCATAATACCTTCCAGTTCCATCCACCTCAATGTAAATGGCTTACTTCTTATAATAAAACAGAGGCCAGAAAAGCATGAAATGACCCTTTAAAGATTTTAACACTGCTTTTAAAAGGCACAGATTGTTAAAAAAGATGAAAATGAAAAAGACTTAATCATATGCTCTCTATAGAATATGCACTTTAAATATAAAGATACACACTAAAGATAAAAGGATGTAAAAAGATAAACCATCCAAAGATCCCATTCTTGGGGCACCTGGGTGGCTCAGTCTGTTAAGCGTCTGACTTTTGATTTCAGCTCAGGTCGTGATCTCAGGGTTGTGAGATCAAGCCCCACATTGGGCTCAGCATGGAGTCTGCTTGAGATTCTCTCTCTCCCTCTCTCTGCTCATGTGCAATAAATAACTAATAAATAAATATAATATTTTAAAAATTCCATTCTTACAAAAGTAATACTATTTTTCTATCATCCATCTGTTCATCTATTAATCTATCGAAACTTGCATCTGAGGTGTTTACATAATAATGTTCATACAATAGTAACATTGCATTTTTTTGATATTGTAATTGGTGCTGAGGTACACATTTATGTTGTCTGTTTTGTATTTTACATTGCTTGCATTTTTTTGCAGAAAATATGGATCATTTTTAAGACAATGTGAAGAGTTTCTTCAAAAACAAATTTATGTAAAAAACAAGAAGAACCAATACTAAAAAACAAAAAGTTAAAAACATAACTAATAAGGGAAGCTCTTTAAAATATTTGCAGAATAAGATGTCATTGAGAAAAAAGTAATAGTTTTGACAATTTAAAAATTAATACAGTCTGTGTTAAAAAAAAAGGACACAGGCTGAAGATTAATATGTTTTTAAAAGCGCTAATAAATTAATTTTTAATACCCAATATCAAACAGAAAATTGGTTAAATTACATGAACTGAATTGCCACAAAAGGAAATACACAATGAGGATATGTTTATCCTTACCAGCAAATATAGAAATGCAAATAGAATCAATAATAAATAATTTTGAAAGATTTTAATACATAAAATCTCTTGTGTTGACAAATGAACAGGAAAACCAGCACATCCATGTATTGGGTTAATTTCTCCAAAGAAAACAATTGCACCATTACCAAAGAAAGGATAAATAATGTCAGGCAGAAAGTAATAAAGACTTTTTATTATATCTACACAGTGAAACAGAGTAGTTATCACTGAAAGTGGAATTTGGGATGATGTTTCTCTGTTAAAAAGAATGTATTCTCCAATCATGTATTTCATTTATTATCATAGGACAAAAACAAGTGTTTTTGTTTTGTTTTGGTTTGGTTTTGATTTTACTTTTTTAAACAGACATCAAAACAATTGAGAAATCATAGGACTAGAGAATAATGTTAGTTTATAAAATGGTTATGCTGAACAAAAAGGTTAATGCTTGTCTCATTTCTCCAACCCACACAAGCACACCATTTGTTTGTTTGTTTGCTTGTTTTCTTTCTAAGCCAGGTAGGAATAGAGCATAAGAAGGGAAGGGGTCAAAGAAACAGCCCATTGATATACTAACTGATAAAGTCATCTGGTATCATCTCTTTCATTACCTCTCAGGTCCAAAGCTTGTGAAATATGTTATCTCTTATGGAGAATGTAGAAACTTATTTGACTTGAAATCATAGACAGTAACAATTCCAAAAGATGTCTGATTCTATGGTGAAGATAAAGGATGATTTTGAATGTTGCATTCTAAGCAATTTTGAGACAGTGAATTTTTTTTTTTTTGTCAAAAAGTTTACATGTCATCTTTAATATAAAGCCTAACTGTATTTATTAATCTATTTTGCATTTGAATTTCTTGGAAAATAATTGAACTTATGGCTACTTTTACAATTGAAAAATATTTGTTTCTATTTTTGGTTATTTCTTTAAAACTAGACATTATTAACCCTGTAGACTAATCCTCATCAGTCAGACTGTATGGCTACATTCACTGAACAGTTGCAAAGATGTTACCAAAGGAGAAAGTGTCCTTGCTATCAAGGAAGTGATTGAAAACATTCATGCAAAATAAAACCCCAATGTATTATTGTAGGTAGTAGTCATTCAATAGTCTGGAATATTTTATTATATAGAGTTCATTTTATCTACAATTGGTAACAGAGAGTTATTCATGTATATATGAATTATTCATATATATCATACATATATGTGTGTCATTTTGAAATATCCTAAGATATTATAGCCAAAGAAAGTTTAGAACAAATATAAACATCATACTTTTGGGATTATATACTTGTATATCTCTCAGGAGGTGTAGGTCAAAGAATACAAAGTAAAGAAGACTATCCTTAAGGATTGTTATCCAGCAATTCTCCTTCTGGGTATATATCCAAAGGAAATGAGGACAGGATACAGAAGAAATATCTGCACTCCCATGTTTATCGCAGCATTATTCACAATAGCCAGCATATATAAACAACCTAAGTGTCCATCCACAGGTGAATGGATAAAGAATGGAATGGAATATTATTCAGCCATGAGGAAGAAGGAAATCCTGCCATTTTTGACAACATGGATTGAACTTGAGGGCATCATGCTTAGAGAAATAAATCAAAAAGAGAAAGACAACTACCCTATGATATCATTTATATGTGGAATCTAAAAAAGCCTAACTCATAAAAACAGAGAGTAGAATGGTGTTTACCAGGGGCTGGAGGTGGAGGATTGAATAGCTGTTTTTGAGGGTATGAACTTGCAACCAGTAGATAAAAATTCCTGGTGATCTAACACACAGCATAGTGATTATAGACAACAATACTGTATTATAAACTTCAAAGTTGCTAAGAGACTAGATCTTATTTGTTGCCACTACAAAAAAAGAAATGATTATGTGATGAGATAGAGGTGTTAACTAACTCTATGTTGGCATTCATATTGCAATATATAAATGTATCAAAACAACATATTGTACACCTTAAACTTACACAATGTTATCTGTCGATTATATCTCAATAAAAATACATTTTTAAAACAGGAGGCTATAGATAATATGAAATCATTTGGATCCTAAGTTGAAAAAAATTCTGTTCAGGATGAAGCTCAAAATATTTTAGTAAACTCTAAGATAGTTATTAAGAAAAAGTATTTAAGGGGCACCTGGGTGGCTCAGTCGTTAAGTGTCTGCCTTTGGCTCAGGTCATGGTCCTGGGGCCTGGGATCGAGCCCCACATCGGGCTCCCTGCTCCGCGGGAAGCCTGCTTCTCCCTCTCCCACTCCCCCTGCTTGTGTTCCCTCTCTCGCTGTTTCTCTCTCTGTCAAATAAATAAAATCTTAAAAAAAAAAGAAAAAGTATTTAAAAACTTAAATACAGCATTAAAAATACAGATGCTATATATAATTTATATATAGAAATGTATTTCCATATCAATCATTTACTCAGAAAGAAAACACTGTCAAACTCCCTTAGGTATATATATCTACGGTATATATATTAACTATATATATATAAATAGACATATATATGAACTATAGTATATTGGATTGTTTTCCTCAATGATTTGGGTTTTGTTCTATGTAATTGGATGATACATTCCCACTCATTGATCTTCGACTTACCAATTCATTCTGTGAGAAACAAAAATGCATGTGCCCATGTAACATCCTTTACTTGATTTGCATGTGAAGTGCTGAAGTTGTTTGCTGATTAATACCTAGAAACCAGGTTTTCAAATGGAGGCAAGTATTTCACTTCTTATTTCAAACAATTGGGTAGACAGACTCTCAGGGGGACCTCATGATCCCACCTCCTGATATGCATTCCTTTGTATAATCCCCTGTCCCCTTGAATGTGGACTGAACCTGTGACATACTTCTAAAAATAGAATGCAGCTAAGGTGGTAGGCTGTTACTCCCGTGATTGCTTTATAAGGGTCCATGTTGCTAGCATATTGGCTCTAGAGATTGTCTCTCTTGCTGGCTTTGAAGAAGTTAGTGGCTATGTTAGGAGGCCCATATGGCAAGAAGCCAAGGGCTGCCTCTAATTGCTGAACTTTGGTGCTTCCAGCTTCCAGCCAGCAAGAGGCTAGAGCCCTCAGACTTGTAGTCACAAGGAAATGAATTCTACCAAAACCCTGAGGGAGGGTGGAAACAGACCATTCTCCAGTGAGGCCTCTGACAACCCTGGCCAACACTTTGTTGCAGTCTTGCAAAGGACATCCCAAACCATGCTTAGACTCCTATTTTAGCATATGTGCTGCCCAAGCAAATACTAGACTCCTGACATAATAAATCTAATCTGTTGTTTTAAGCTCCTAGGTATGTGGTAATTTGTCATAGCAATAAAAAGATCATACAATAGTCATACCTGAAATAGTAGATACGAAAGTGTGTGTGTGTGTTAAAGTACGGAAACAATGAATCATGGAACACTACATCAAAAACTAATGATGCACTGTATGGTGACTAACATAACATAATAAAATTATAAAAAAATAAAGTATGGAATATAATATAATATAATGAACAGGATTTTTCAAAATGCTGTTTAATATATATCTGTTATCTATCATCTATCTATCATCTTTCCATCATCTATCTAGAAACAGAGAGAGAGGTTAATTTATAATTATTCATCATTAAAATCAGTGGTTTTTCAGTTAGGGTCCTAGAATTTTATTTTTTTTTACGATTTATTTATTTGAGAGAGAGAAAGAAGCTCCCTGCTGAGCAGGGAGCCCGACGTGGGGCTCTACCCCAGGACCCTGAGATTATGACCTGAGCCGAAGGCAGACACTTAACCGCCTGAGCCACCCAGGCACCCCTAGGGTCCTAGACCTTTACAGAGACAACTTGGACCCAGCTGGATAGGGAATGAATGTCAAAGCAAGTGACAAAGAGACTAGGCTCTTGCCCTTCCCTTATATGCTTTTCTGTTAGAGTCACTAACAAACAAACAAAAAAAGGAAAGAAAAATATGCATTTTAAACAGTTTCATTATTTAATATTATTGGTAAAAAAGAGTTTATAATTATAATTTTGAAAACCACAAATGATGTGCCAGTAAGTTTCAATTAGAGATCTTGCTTATCATGCATAAAACTTATGTTTTAAAACTTGAGATAGTCGCAGAGACTTTATAAAGACCGTGTGCTTGTAAGTGAAAGCTACAAAAACTTACGCTCAATCTTGTCTTAAAAATTAATATGACCGGAAGATGAACCATGAGAGACGATGGACTCTGAAAAACAAGCTGAGGGTTCTAGAGGGGAGAGGGGTGGGGGGATAGGTTAGCCTGGTGATGGGTATTGAGGAGGGCACGTTCTGCATGGAGCACTGGGTGTTATACGCAAACAATGAACCATGGAACACTACATCAAAAACCAATAATATAATATAATAATAAAAAAATAACAAAAAATATTTAATATGACCGTGAAAAGAGCACACGATAATTGTAGAATGAAGTCTGCTTTTTTGGGGCAGCATACAATCATCTGAGTATTTTCACTATTTAGTAATTGTTTACTGATAACGAAGTTATACATCAGGAAGTATCTTGGAAAGTCATTACCAGGGCATCTTAAGAACACACCACATTAAATACACTTGATTTTCCATGAGTTGATATTTCTGCGCTTTAAAACATTGCGAACAATAGTCTTTGATGATTTTAATCATAGAAAATCAGAAATATTTGAAGGACCATTGCTAAAGAAGAAAGGCCAGATATGCATGAGTCATTAGTTCAGCCTCTAAAATAGATCAAAGAGGCATCTAAAAATGAACTGGTATTTACTGCTCGGAAGGCAGTCATGGTATTATTCAGCTGACCACAATGTAAACTTTTCTCCAGCTGTGTGAAGTGAACATTAGAGTTACAAAGTACTGAGTTCTAGAAAGGAAGGAAATATGCAATGAAATTTAAATGGTACTTATTGCTCTCTTTACAAAAATAAGTCTTAAGAATGAAGTAGAATTTTAAGAAACCAATCATTTTTTAAAATGAATTCATTTAAATTTCTTTAGTTGTATTCTTTAAGGATGATTTTCTTTTTTTTACCCTTTTCTAAATTCCAAAAAGTAACAAAAATAATCAGGAAATATTCTATGTTGGCACTATTTGGCCTAGTCCATTAGTAACCGGAAAGCAGGGAGGTAATAAAAACACTTCCATTTATTACATTTTCTTAACTGATTTTTGTAGGTTGAGCTTATATCTAGCAATGTTGATGAACTCATACTGATTCTATATTCATCATTGATTTTTCTTTGATTACCTATATATAAATATCTGTTGACAGACAATAATTCTTCATTTTCCTTTTCAATCATTATACTTTTATTTCTTTTTTTCCTTCTTTGGTTTCACCAGTTAGATCTCCAGTAGAATGATAAATGACAGGAAGGATTCATATTGTACTTGCTTTTAATATAGATATTTCTCAGATTCTGCTATTAAGTACAATGATACTTATTGGTGTTTAGTAAATACATTTTATTCAGATTATGAAAGGTCTCTCATCTTATCACTTTATTGGGAAACTATTTTTATGAATAAGCATTACATTTCATGGGTTACTTATTTTCTGCATCTATTGCAAATATTATTGTTGGTTTGTTGTCTTTTTAACCTTTACTGTGGTTGCAAGTTGAACTATTTTAGCTTTCCTTACATCATTTCTATTAAGTCAATTTTATTATTTAAAATCACCTCTAGAATTTCCACTGATCTCAAAAAATGAGGCATGTAGTTTCATTTTTTTAGTCTATATTCTCAAATAGTCTGTATTAAGGATTGCTTAGGTCTTGAAAATTTTGCAAAATTCTCCTGAAAAATCACCTGGTCGCTTTTAGAGGTTTATGGGTAAGGTAGTTTTTGATAGTCATTTTCATTCCTTAAATATATTCTTGGATATTCAGGGTTTTTGTTGTTGTTGTTTGTTTGTTCTTTTATCATTTTGGGAAGTTTTATTTTTCTAGAAAATTGCCATTTAATTTTTGCTTTAAAATATATTGACATACAGTATTTCATAGTATTATATATTTTTTCACTTTCTATTGTAGTTATAAGCTAACTGTATTCTTATCTGTAATATATTTATTTCATATGTCTTTTCTTGATCAGTGTTTCCAGTTTGTCTATTTCAAGTCCTTTCAAAGTTTTCTCTTTTATGTTCCTGGTAAGTTTTAATATACATTTTATATTCCTTGTTTAATTATTGTTTTACTTTAATATTACTTCCAACTTATTTGAATTAATTTCTTAAATTGTGCTTTTATAGCTTCTTGACAGAGATGCTGGCATAGTGATTTTCAGTCTTTTTTCAAATTAAATGCATTGGGGATACAAGTTCCCACATAAGTTACTTTTTTGCTTGTTTTTCTTGTTTTGAGTTACATGCTTTTGTTGTCATTTAATCTTAAATATTTTATAATTTCTGCCTGTTTTATTCCTAATTGTATAAATCATTTAGAATGGTGTTCTCTAGTTTTCAAATATAACGTTATATTTCAACTACCTTTTTAAAGTTGGTTCCTGATTTAATTGTATTGTGACCACAAATGTGATCTACAAAATACAAATCTAATTGAGACTTCCTCTGTGGCCAGTTACATGACATTTTTTGGTAAATGACTCCATGTGTAGTTGAAAAGAATGAGTTTTTTTCTGGATATGAATCTACACAGAGCTATTAGAACAGGCTTTTTCATCATGGGAATTGAACTCACTGAAGTTTACATAACTTTCTGAAACAGATGTACTAAAGTTTCTCATTTTAGTATGACTTTCAATTTTCTCCTACATTTTTGTTAATTTTTTACTTTGTGTAACTTTGAGGCTATGTTGTTAGATTCTTGTTAATTCCTATATTGATGTAGTTTGGGGCTGCATTTTTCATTTTATGAGAAAAAAAAAGTTTTCATTGGCTTCTGTATTGTTTTCCTGTCGCTGTTGTAACCAATTACTACACTCTTGGTGACTGAACACAATTAATCTATTCCCTTATAGTTCTGAAAGCCAGATGTCCAAAATCAGTATCATTGGGTCAAAATCAGAGTATTGGCCAAGTCCCACTCCCTTCAGAGGTTCAAGGAGAGAATATACTCCTTGGAGCTTCTAGTGGCTGTCAGCACTCCTTGGCTTGTAGCCCTATCACTCCAATCTCTGCCTCTGTGGCCACCCTTCCTCCTTTCCTGTCTGTATGAAATCCCCTCTATATCTCTCTTATAAAGACACTCATGATGGCACTAAAGGCTCATCTGGTTCATCCAGGATAACTCCCCATCTCAAGATCATTAACTTAGGGGCGCCTGGGTGGCTCAGTTATTAAGTGTCTGCCTTCGGTTCAGGTCATGATCCCAGGGTCCTGAAATCAAGTCCCACATCAGGCTCCCTGCTTGGCGGGAAGCCTGCTTCTCCCTCCCCCACTCCCCCTGCTTGTGTTCCCTCTCTCTCTATATCTCTGTCAAGTAAATAAATAAAATCTTAAAAAAAAAAATCATTAACCTAATCACATCTGTGAAGTCTGTTTTACCATGTAAGATAACAGATAATACTCACAGATCCTGGGTGCCTTTTGGTGAATGTTTCAACACTTTCTTTGATTTTTTTAAAATTCTATTTGCCACTTTAATATCACTATACCGATTTTCCTTTGATTTGTATTTTATTGTCATAGCTTTCTCATATCTTTATTTCAATTTTATTGTGCCATTTTTATTTTAGATATAGCTCTGACAAGAGTATTTTCACTTTCATTAGTGAGTCTTAGTGTTCTAGTTGCTGTTTTACTTTATATTTATTGTGATTGTTATTGTTTTAGTTTTTGTGCTATTCCGATCTCTTTCCATTTCTCCACTTGCAATCTTTCTCCTCCTACTTCCCATCCTCATCTTCTCTGGTTTGATTGAATTTGGTTAGTCTGATTTCGTTTTTCCTGTACTAATTTGAGACTTACATCTTGTGTATTAATTTTTTCCAGGGTTACTGGTAGGTTTTTATAAACTTTATCTCATAACACCCAGAGTTAGTATCTAAATGGTTCCCAGAATTAAAATAAAAATTTCAACATGTTTTTACTGACCTCTTCTTGTTACCTTCCCTTCCTGTCCTAAATCAGAAATGTTGGTTCTAGATTGTCATTAAAAACAAACAAACAACAACAAAAAAACCCCACAACCATTTAGATAATTTTTTAAAATAAGTCTTACTAATTACTATTCAGCATTGCATTTTCTATCTTCTTATTTTTGCCCAGATTTACTTTATTTTTCTTGAGAATCTATTATAGTAAATTCTCAGAGATCCTTGGGTGGTAAAGTTTCTAACTATAAGTATGAATACCTTTATTTTGCCTTTACATTAAAATGCTAGTTGTACTGAATAAAAATTCTACACTTTCTTGTCCTTAGTCCTCAGTTGATTATGCTTTCTGAGTATTGTATAACTGATTTGGTAATAGTATATTAGGGTGTTTACTTCTTTTTTCTTTTTCTAGGATGTTTACTTCTGTAATCATTCTTGGACATGGGCTTTTTTTTTTGCAATATGTGTCAAGATTAGGTAACAATGAATTCTGAGTTAGGCAGCATTTTTTTTTATGACTCCCTAGACTATTTAATATAGTTTATTATTCTGAAGAGATTATAAATAAAATCATTGGTGATGCTTTGTTTTAATCAATTAAGGTATCCAACTTTTAGTATCAATTTTATTGTCATATTTTCCTATCTGTCCTACTGAGATTTCAAATATATCAACATAATAATGAATATTATATTCTCTAGGGATTTTTCCATACTCTATGGTATACTATTTCTTCTTTTTAAAATAATTTTGAATTGAAGTATAAAGTACATATAAACAAAGGCAAAATCTTAATCATGCAGCTCAATGAACTATCAAAAGTATCCCTAAGCATGATGCTGTCATGAGGTCACAGAACAGAACACGAGCTGCATTTTATAGGGTCCCTTAATCCTCCAGTAGACACTAAGTCCCTCATCTCCTTACTTGATTGCTATCTTGACTTCAACCACTATAGATCAGTTTGCCTGTTTTAGTTCATATGCATACCCTTTGACTCAGAAATTCCATATATGCTCTGCACTAATGAAAACATGCATCCACATGAAAAAAAAATATGTAAACAAACATTTCTGTTCCTCATTTTGAACTTGTTTATCCTTCTTTTAAGTTACATTTATGAGTCCATTTTTTACAATCTATTTCAAAGTATTTTCTCTAACATATTTTACCTCTACTTATTTGTTTTCCATTTTATTAGTGTTTTTTATACATGTTACTTTCATTAGCTTATAGCTGGTTTTGTGATTCTCTTTGTAATATTCTTGTTACATTAAAAAAAAAATAAAGCACTAAATCCCTAAATGTAGTTTGGTCTCATTTCATTAGCTTTCATAGAGTATTTTTATATTTCTTATTTACAAATAGTGATTATAGGGGGGCAGAGCAAGATGACGGAGGAATAGGAGACCTGGATTTCATCTCCTCTCAGGAATTCAGCTGGATAGGGATCAAACCATCTGAACACCTACAAACTCAACAGGAGACCGAAGAAAAGAATAGCAGCAACTCTCTGAACAGAAAAGCGACCACTTTCTGGAAGGTAGGACGTACAGAGAAGTGAATCCGAGGCGATATTCAGGAGGATAGATGGCGTGGGAGGGGGCCTCTGTCGGCCACATCTGGCAAGTGATAGAGCCGTGGAGCACAAAATCAGAAATTTTAGAAGTCTGCTCCGCTGGGGGTGCCTGGGTGGCTCAGTCGTAAAGCGTCTGCCTTCGGCTCAGGTCATGATCCCAGCATCCTGGGATCAAGCCCCACATCGGGCTCTCTGTTCCACGGGAAGCCTGCTTCTCCCTCTCCCATTCCCCCTGCTTGTGTTCCTTCTCTCGCTGTGTCTCTCTCTGTCAAATAAATAAATAAAATCTTTAAAAAAAAAAAAAGTCTGCTCTGCTGAGGGATGTCACTCCGGTGGCTAAGCGGGGGCTGGAACCCTCACGGGACAGTGTGGTCTCAGGACCCTCGGGGTCACAGAAAGACCAGGTGTGCCTGAGTGTGGCAGAGCTCCCAGGTAACGGAGCAGGGAAGCCGGCTGCATAGGCGGACCCCAGGCGCGGGCTCTCAGCTCGGGGTTGCCATAAACCATGATCCGCGGCACAGTCGGGCCACTGCTCCTCCAGCAGGGACCCAACAAGCAGCAGATCCGGGGAGACTCACCTTCCTCCCCCGGGAGGAGCCGCGCGGGAGTGCACCGCAGGGATCTGCTGGGTTTGGAGACTCCACCCGGGGTCGGGTGCCAGAGATAGAAACGCGCGGTCACAGGCCGGGTGAGCACGGAGTGTGTCCGGAGACCGGGGAGACGGGAGTGACTGACGGCTTTTCTCTGGGGGCTCACTGAGGAGCGGGCCCCGAGTACTTGGCTCCTCCGGGTGGAGATTGGGGGGCCGCCATTTTCACTCTCCGCCTCCAAAGCTGTACAGAAAGCTCGCAGGGAACAAAATCTCCGGAGAGCAACCCGCGCAGATTACTTAGCCCGGACGGAGCAAGGGCTGGGCAATTCCACCTCCAGCAAAGATATTTGGGAACCACGGCAACAGGCCCCTCGCCCAGAAGATCAGTGAGAACAGCCAGCCAAGACCAAGTTTACCGATCAATGAGAACGGCAGTACTCCACCGCTAGGGGAATACTGCACATAGAATTCATGGCTTTTTTGGGGCACCTGGGTGGCTCAGTTGGTTAAGTGACTGCCTTCGGCTCAGGTCATGATCCTGGAGTCCCGGGATCGAGTCCCACATCAGGCTCCCTGCTCAGTGGGGAGTCTGCTTCTCCCTCTGACCCTCCCCCCCCTCATGCTCTCTCTCTCTCATTCTCTCTCTCTCTCAAATAAATAAATAAAATTAAAAAAAAAAAAAAAGAATTCATGGCTTTTTTACCATGATTCTTTAGTCTTTCAAAATTAGTTTTTTTTCACTCTCTTTTTCTTTTTTTTTTTTTTTGAATTTTTCTTTTTCCCTTTTTCAACCAACATCTTATCAATCCCTTTTTTAAAAAACACTTTTATTTTTCATTTTTAGAGTCATATTCTATCCTTTCATAGAAGTTACCCATATTTTTGGCATATATATATAAGTTGTTCTCTCTTTAAAATTTTGAGATAGTTTCTTCTAACAAATCAAAATATACCCTAAATCTCTAGTACATGTTTTTTCTCTACTCCCCTGCCAGATCACATTCTCTCCCTTTTTTTTTCTTTTTCTTTTTTTAAATCCTCTTCTTTCTTTTTTCAAACAACTTCTTATCAATTCCTTCTATAAAATTTTTTTATAATTTCCATCTTTACAATCATATTCCATCCCTTCATCATATCAACCCTTATTTTTGTACATATATAAGTTTTTCTTTCTTTAAAATTTGGGGAGGCACTTTCTTCTAAAAGACCAAAATACACCCCAAATCTAGTGTGTGGCACTGATCTATATACCAGCCTGATCATATTTGATCACATTCTGGGTTTTTTTGTTGTTGTTTTGTTTTGTTCTGTTTTTGTTTGTTTTTATCTTTATCTTTTTCTTTTTTTTCTTTTTCTTTTTCTTTTTTCTCTCTTTCCCTTTTTTTTCCCACTGCTTCAGGTCCTTTCTGATTTGTTTAGAGTATATTTTCTGGGGACGTTGTTACTCTGGTAGCATTTTGTTCTCTCATTAATCTATTCTCCTCTGCACAAAATGACAAGACGGAAAAAATCACCTCAACAAAAAGAACAAGAGGTAGTATCGACTGCCAGGAACCTACTCAATACGGACATTAGTACGATGTCAGATCTAGAGTTCAGAATCATCACTTTAAAGATACTAGCTGGGCTTGAAAAAAGCATGGAAGTTATTAGAGAAACCCTTTCTGGAGAAGTAAAAGAACTAAAATCTAACCAAGTCGAAATCAAAAAGGCTATTAATGAGGTGCAATCAAAAATGGGGGCACTAACTGCTAGGATAAATGAGGCAAAAGAGAGAATCAGTGATATAGAAGACCAAATGATGGAAAATAAAGAAGCTGAGAAAAAGAGAGAGAAACAACTACTGGACCACGAGGGCAGAATTCGAGAGATAAGCGATACCATAAGATGAAACAACATTAGAATAATTGGGATCCCAGAAGAAGAAGAAAGAGAGAGAGGGGCAGAAGGTATAATGGAGCAAATTATAGCAGAGGACTTCCCTAATTTGGGGAAGGAAACAGGCATGAAAACCCAGGAAGCACAGAGAACCCCTTTCAAAATCAATAAAAATAGGTCAACACCCCGACATCTAATAGTAAAACTTACGAGTCTCATAAACAAAGAGAAAATCCTGAAAGCAGCTCGGGAGAAGAGATATGTAACCTACAAGGGTAGAAACATCAGATTGGCAACAGACCTATCCACAGAGACCTGGCAGGCCAGAAAGGACTGGCAGGATATCTTCAGAGCACTAAATGAGAAAAATATGCAGCCAAGAATACTATATCCAGCTAGGCTGTCATTGAAAATTGAAGGAGAGGGAGCCTGGGTGGCTCAGTTGGTTAAGCGACTGCCTTCAGCTCGGGTCATGATCCTGGAGTCCTGGGATCGAGTCCTGCATCGGGCTCCCTGCTCAGGAGGGAGTCTGCTTCTCCCTCTGACCCTGCCCCCCTCACGCTCTCTCTATCTCAGTCTCTCTCTCAATTAAATAAATAAAATCTTAAAAAAAAAATAAAGAAAAGAAAATTGAAGGAGAGATAAAAAGCTTCCAGGACAAACAAAAACTAAAGGAATTTGCAAACACAAAACCAGCCCTACAAGAAATCTTGAAAGGGGTCCTCTAAGCAAAGAGAGACCCTAAAAGCAACATAGACCAGAAAGGAACACAGGCAATATACAGTAACAGTCACCTTACAGGCAATACAATGGCACTAAATTCCTATCTTTCAATAGTTACCCTGAATGGAAATGGGCTAAATGCCCCAGTCAAAAGACACAGGCTATCAGACTGGATTAAAAAATAAGACCCATCGATATGCTGTCTGCAAGAGACTCATTTTAGACCCAAAGACACCCCCAGATTGAAAGTGAGGGGGTGGAAAACCATTTACCATGCTAATGGACACCAAAAGAAAGCTGGGGTGGCAATCCTTATATCAGACAAATTAGATTTTAAACCAAAGACTGTAATAAGAGATGAGGAAGGACATTATATCCTACTTAAAGGGTCTATCCAACAAGAAGATCTAACAATTGTAAATATCTATGCCCCTAACATGGGAGCAGCCAATTATATAAGGCAATTAATAACAAAAGCAAAGAAACACATTGACAAAAATACAATAATATTGGGGGACGTTAACACCCCCCTCACTGAAATGGACAGATCGCCTAAGCAAAAGATCAACAAGGAAATTAAGACTTTAAATGACACACTGGACCAAATGGACTTCACAGACCTATTCAGAACATTCCATCCCAAAGCAATGGAATACACATTCTTCTCTAGTGCCCATGGGACATTCTCCAGAATAGATCACATCCTAGGTCATAAATCATGTCTGAACTGGTACCAAAAGACTGGGATCATTCCCTGCCTATTTTCAGACCACAATGCTTTGAAACTAGAACTCAATCACAAGAGGAGAGTTGGAAAGAACTCAAATACATGGAGGCTAAAGAGCATCCTACTGAAGAATGAATGGGTCAACCAGGAAATTAAAGAAAAATTAAAAAAATACATGGAAACCAATGAAAATGAAAACACAACTATTCAAAATCTTTGGGATGCAGCAAAGGCAGTCCTAAGAGGAAAGTATATAGCAATACAAGCCTTTCTCAAGAAACAAGAAAGGTCTCAAGTACACAACCTAACCCTACACCTAAAGGAGCTGGAGAAAGAACAGCAAATAAAACCTAAACCCAGCAAGAGAAGAGAAATAATAAAGATCAGAGCAGAAATCAATGAAATAGAAACCAAAAGAACAGTAGAACAGATCAACGAAACTAGGAGCTGGTTCTTTGAAAGAATTAACAAGATTGATTAAACCCTGGCCAGACTTATCAAAAAGAAAAGAGAAATGACCCAAATCAACAAAATCATGAATGAAAGAGGACAGATCACAACCAACACCAAAGAAATACAAACAATTCTAAGAACATATTATGAGCAACTCTATGCCAGCAAATTAGATAACCTGGAAGAAATGGAGGCATTCCTAGAGATGTATCAAGTACCAAAACTGAACCAGGAAGAAATAGAAAACCTGAACAGACCTCTAACCACTAAGGAAATTGAAGCAGTCATCAAAAATCTCCCAAAAAACAAAAGCCCAGGGCCAGTGGCTTCCCAGGGGAATTCTACCAAACATTTCAAGAAGAATTCATACCTACTCTTCTGAAACTGTTCCAAAAAATAGAAATGGAAGGAAAACTTCCAAACTCATTGTATGAGGCCAGCATTACCTTGATCCCAAAACCAGACAAAGACCCCATCAAAAAGGAGAATTACAGACCAATATCCCTGATGTACATGGATGCAAAAATTTTCACCAAAATACTAACCAATAGGATCCAACAGTACATTAAAAGGATTATTCACCACGACCAAGTGGGATTTATCCCTGGGCTGCAAGGTTGGTTCAACATCTGCAAATCAATCAACGTGATACAATACATTAACAAAAGAAAGAACAAGAATCATATGATCATCTCAATAGATGCAGAAAAAGCATTTGTCAAAGAACAGCATCCTTTCTTGATCAAAACTCTTCAGAGTATAGGCATAGAGCCTACATACCTCAATATCATAAAAGCCATCTATGAAAAACCTACAGCGAATATCATTCTCAATGGGGAAAAACTGAGAGCTTTCCCCCTAAGGTCAGGAACGTGGCAGGGATGTCCACTCTCACCACTGCTATTCAACATAGTATTGGAAGTCCTAGCCACAGCAATCAGACAACAAAAAGAAATCAAAGGCATCCAAATCGGCAAAGAAGAAGTCAAACTCTCACTCTCTGCAGATGCTATGATACTTTATGTGGAAAACCCCAAAGACTCCACCCCAAAACTGCTAGAACTCATACAGGAATTCAGTCAAGTGGCAGGATATAAAATCAATGCACAGAAGTCAGTGGCATTCCTATACACCAACAACAAGACAGAAGAAAGAGAAATTAAGGAGTTGATCCCATTTACAATTGCACTCAAAATCATAAGATACCTAGGAATGAATCTAACCAAAGAGACAAAGCATCTGTACTCAGAAAACTATAAAATACTCATGAAAGAAATTGAGGAAGACACAAAGAAATGGAAAACGTTCCATGCTCATGGATTGGAAGAATAAATATTGTGAAGATGTCAGTGCTACCTAGAGCAATCTACACATTCAATGCAATCCCCATCAAAATATCATCCACTTTTTTCAAAGAAATGGAACGAATAATCCTAAAATTTGTATGGAACCAGAAAAGACCCCGCATAGCCAGAGGAATGTTGAAAAAGAAAAGCAAAACTGGCGGCATCACAATTCCCAACTTCCAGCTCTATTACAAAGCTGTCATCATCAAGACAGTATGGGACTGGCAAAAAACAGGCACATAGATCAATGGAACAGAATAGAGAGCCCAGAAATGGACCCTCAACTCTATGGTCAACTCATTTTTGACAAAGCAGGAAAGAATGTCCAATGGAACAAAGACAGTCTCTTCAACAAATGGTGTTGGGAAAATTGGATAGGCACATGCAGAAGAATGAAACTGGACCATTTCCTTACACCACACACAAAAATAGACTCCAAATGGTTGAAAGACCTCAATGTGAGACAGGAGTCCATCAAAATCCTAAAGGAGAACACAGGCAGCAACCTCTTTGTCCTCAGCTGCAGCAACTTCTTCCTAGAAACATCGCCAAAGGCAAGGGAAGCAAGGGCAAAAATGAACTCTTGGGACTTCATCAAGATAAAACCTTTTGCAAAGCAAAGGAAACAGTCAACAAAACCAAAAGACAACCGACAGAATGGGAGAAGATATTTGCAAATGACATATCAGATAAAGGACTAGTATCCAAAATCTATAAAGAACTCGTCAAACTCAACACCCAAAGAACACAGAAGCCAATCAAGAAATGGGCAGAAGACATGAACAGACATTTTTCCAAAGAAGACATCCAAATGGCCAACAGACACATGAAAATGTGCTCAATATCGCTCGGCATCAGGGAAATCCAAATCAAAACCTCAATGAGATACCACCTCACACCAGTGAGAATGGCTAAAATGAACAAGTCCGGAAACGACAGATGTTGGTGGGGATGCAGAAAAAGGGGAACCCTCCTACACTGTTGGTGGGAATGCAAGCTGGTGCAGCCACTCTGTAAAACAGTATGGAGGTTCCTCAAAAAGTTGAAAATAGAGCTACCATACAATCCAGCAATTGCACTGCTGGATATTTACCCCAAAGATACAAAAGTAGGGATCCTAAAGGGTACGTGCACCCCAATGTTTATAGCAGCAATGTCCACAATAGCCAAACTGTGGAAAGAGAGCCAATATGTCCATCGACAGATGAATGGATAAAGAAGAAGTGGTATATATATACAATGGAATATTATGCAGCCATCAAAAGGAATGAGATCTTGCCTTTTGCAACGACATGGATGGAACTGGAGGGTATTATGCTGAGCGAAATAAGTCAAAAAGAGAAAGACATATATCATATGACCTCACTGATATGAGGAATTCTTAATCGCAGGAAATAAACTGAGGGTTGTTGGAGTGGGGGGTGGGGTTGGAGGGATGGGTGACTGGGTGATAGACACTGGGGAGGGTATGTGTTCTGGTAAGCGCTGTGAATTGTGCAAGACTATTGAATCTCAGGTCTGTACCTCTGAAACAATGCAATATATGTTAAGAAAAAAAAAGAAGAAGAAGAAGAAGATAGCAAGAGGGGAAGAATGAAGGGGGGGAAATTGGAGGGGTAGACGAACCATAAGAGACGATGGACTCTGAAAAACAAACTGAAGGTTCTAGAAGAGAGGGGGCTGGGAGGATGGGTTAGCCTGGTGATGGGTATTGAGGAGGGCACGTTCTGCATGGAGCACTGGGTGTTATGTACAAACAATGAATCATGGAACACTACATCTAAAACTAATGATGTAATGTATGGGTATTAACATAAGAATTAAAATTTAAAAAATGAAACAAAACAAAACAGAACAAATAGTGATTATAATTTTGAAGAATGATAGCTCATAAATGTTCTTTTTTTCAGAATTTACAGAGATTTATTCTTTAGTATAATATAGTCTTTAAAAATAGGTACTTTCTATTAGATAAAATATTTATTTACTCATTTAACAACTATTAACTTTATTACCTAATGTAGGAAATTATATTAATTACTAAATAAGGTAGGTGATATAGATAGAAGATAGGTTTAGATATTTACATATATAAATATGTACATATATCTATTAGTGTATTCCAAATACTTTCTTATTACTTTATTGTCTACTTGATTTTTTGAAGGCTCAAGTAGATATGTGACAGTCTCCTATAACTTCTTATATTTTCTAATATTATTTGCTTTGTACTGTTTAAATTTGTGATTTTCCCTTAATGTTATCAAAGGAATTAAATTTAGTATATTATGCTTAAATCTCATCCTTTCCTTTATCTTATCTTTGTTAACAGAAAATGAAATTACTGTGAATAACTTATTAAATATTATGTCTCTTCTCCTTGAGATTTATTTTGTACATTTCTTTTTCCAATTATTAGAGTTAAATTTTTAGCTGATTTCCACATGCAAATTATATCTTTATTTTCAAAATGATATGTGAGTCGGCATATTTTCTGTCTTCCTATGTGTTGAAATATTTCTTATGACATTTTAAGAAATAAAAAAAGTCATTTTTGAACTTAAAATGGTTGAAACATTGTCTCTTTTCCTCAAAATTCTGAAATAAGTCTTTATTATTTTTTTTACTACTCAGACCTATGCAGAAGAATTATAATTGTTGCTCTGCATATAAAAATTTTTCTCATTTGTTTTGTTTTGTTTTTGTTTTACCTATCTTAAAAATTTTAGCATTTGCTCTTTAATCTTACAATTCAACATTTGCCTGACACAATATTTGCCACATGTATATAGATAACCATTGTGAATTTTTCTATTTGTATCTGCAGTTAAGATTTTTTTTAAGATTTTATTTATTTATTTGACAGACAGAGAGAGCACACAAGCAGGGGGTGAGTGGCAGGCAGAGGGAGAAGCAGACTTCCCACTGAGCAAGGAGCCCATGTGGGGCTCCGTCCCAGGACCCAGGGGTCATGACCTGAGCCGAAGGCAGATGCTTAACCAACTGAGCCACCCAGGAGACCCACAGTTAATATTTTTTAGCTCTGCTGATCTTGTAAATTTCCTATTTTTTAGGTTAGCATGTGTCATGCAAAACTGAAATATTTTATCTTATCACTTTAATATTTATCTTTTTTTTTTTTTTTTCCCTTCAGGGAGATTTTCTAGGGTTTGCATCTAATATTGTTTGTTTTTTTCTCTTCATTTCTTTTCTTTGGTTTCTCCAATGCATATCTCATTTCCACTACTGATATCATGGCTCCTTTTTGGTATGCCCCTTCCTGTGGGAGCCTCTTGCCTACTTCTCTTTTTATCTTACTCTTTTCTGTCTTTAGCAATATTTGCTCCAGGTTAATTTTAGATATTGAAAATAAGTAGCTTCTGAAATTATATCTGGTTGATCCAGTGTTGAAAATAGCTTCCCAAATTTTATCTTGTTCTTTGAGACTTTAAAATGCTTGTTTTTTATTATTTTTTTATTTTTTTTTGTAATTTTCATTACTCTAAGTTTTTCTTTTTTTTCCCAACATGTATCCTTGCATGAGGAAAAAACAATCCACTGAAACACATTATTTACCATACACTGTATGTACGTCTTTTCCTTGCCCTTATTGTAGATCCATGGTAGTCATGAATCTTCCACTAGAGATGTGATTCATGTGAATAATTTTTAGTAAAATATCTAATTTTAGTTCAACATTGTGGATTAGTCTGAGACCTTTTGAAACCACTGTCAGGTTCCTTGGGACTCTGAATCAGTGGATAAAGAAATAAACAACACATAATCTATCATCAACATCATATACTGAAACAAGAACCTACCATCAACATCATATACTGAGATCAGACCAGTTATCTCTAAATCTTCATTTGGTCAATATTTTAATCATGGAGACTAAAACTGGGAGTAATCTTTCCTCTTTAAGTACTACTTCTTTTTTTTTTTTTAAGATTTATTTATTCATGAGAGAGAGAGAGAGAAAGCAGGGTGGGGGGGGGCAGATGGAGAGAGAGAATCCTGAAGCAAGACTCCCCATGGAGCACAGAGTCTGACTCCATCCCGGGACCCTGAGATCATGACCTGAGCTGAAATCAAGAGTTGGATGCTTAACTGACTGAGCCACCCAGGTGCCCCAAAGAACTACTCCTTTTTAAAAAAAATTTCTAACAATATTTCTCTATGATCATATGTAAAAATGAAGTGGGATGGATAACAATACTCTTCATATCAAGAAGTGGTACTCACATCTAAAAAAGAAATCCTTTTGCTGTCCTCACAATGATTTTTACATAAAAATAGGAGAGGCTGTAAGTCACTGAATACTTACCTCATAATTTCTCTTGCCTCTGAGGTTTTGCATATGATGGAAAAACCTCTGTTACATTTACCTAAATAATTTTTAGACACCGTCTTTCAAATCTTTGCTTAGATCTCACCATAACCTCCTGCAGGCAATATTTTAAAATCCCTGTATCAAATTAAGAGCTCCTGATTTGTTACCATGGTAACCAGTGATTGTTCCTATTATAGTCCTTAGTGCACTTCATTGAAAATTCCTCCATACTTGTCACTCCTGAGTTCAGTGAAAGTGCCTTAATTGGCATTGCACTACTAATAGCCATAATCTAGGTTCAATAAATAGGAATTAATTGAATGGATGAGAGAGCTACTAGCTAGATATTAGATTCCATTTTAAATCCCAATTGCAACCACTAATTTTCAGCCTCTAAGACTATGGGATATAATAAAGGCTAAGAGCTCAGAAATGTCCAAAGTCAATCAGAAGTATGGGGGTGGGGGCTGGAGAGGTGATGGGGGTTGTGTGGATGGGAATGTCTGCTGCTTCAGTTAGCAACTCATCTGTTTTGAAAATCCTGCAGATCATCTCTTGCCAAAGCCCCCAGACTCCACCCATACCTTATACACAAGGATAGCAAACCTGGGGAAAACTCTGAAAGTGAGAACCAAGACACTAAGAAACTAAGATAAAGTACATTGGGTTCTAAAAGCCTGTAAGATATATTTTCCTGGACTAGTTCACTGCTTAAAGAAATGACTTTGTGGCTCTAAGCTACAGGTAAACAGCTAGGCTTCATGAATTACAGGTGTACATACTCTTCCTTAGGGCCCAGAATTTAAATTCATACCACTGAACAGTTTTTAAAGGCTTTAACACATTATTTTGTTTGTATGCAAATGAGGGCTGCTAATTTCAAATGAGTCTTAACTATTTATTTAAGTAGTCCCAAAGGATCTCTACTTGAAAACAATTTGCTAGCAGTTATTTCAAGTACTAGACACACTCAGAAAACAATAAACTGTGTTTTAAATTAATTTAGTAACTTGGGTTACCAATTCCAACAGATCTATATAATTAATCTGAATCAGAAAATCTATCGCAATGTCTTTTTTTTTAACCTGAATTTAAAATTCTGAAGGGAAAATGAAAATATCTTAGACACAGATATGCAAATAAGATATTACAGTCAATGAAAAGCCTTTATATAACTACCCATTGGAGCCTGACAATAAGAATATGACAGTATAGTCAACAATTGAGATATATAATATTAATATATTTATTTAGAAGATGAGGCCAATGAAGCTTAAGACTTAAAGTAACTTGCCCCATTTGGGAGAGCTGCAACTTGAACCTGTGACTTAGAATATAATCACAATGGTTCTAAATGATCTTGTTTGCAGGGCTGCCACACTGAATAATTTCAGATGGTCACCATTCACATCATGAGGCCACTCAATGATCCTGATTGGCTGACCATGTTAAACATTGAAATATTTAGTATCCACATGTAAGGCAATTTGTAACAGCAAGGACAGCTGCTGGTTTTATAGCAAATACTGTTGCTATTCAGGACATGACCAAAATCTTTCATACCATTCTCAGCATCCCATGGTAAAAGAATAATTTTTCTTTTCTTTTCCAAAGAGTGGGAGGCCACTGAACTACTGAACACAATCTCCTTGATCCTACCTGGATTCTAAATTCAGGATTTTTGCATTAGAATCCTAAGTTAAAGGTAGAAAAGATATTAGAGGTCATTTAGCACCATCTCTAATTTTGCATTTAAAGATGTTGAGAACTAGGGTCTAAAATGACTTGTTGAACTTTGCACAGTTAGGTTGTGGCAGAACAAGAACACCCACAAAAATTTGGGCTGTTGACTTATTCTAGTTTTTTTTTTTTTTTTCATAATGCTGTACTTTAAATACTATTCGCTAAGTTACATAAGCATTTGTAAAATATTTTTCCAAGTTATTACTGTGATATAGCTCTCTTCACAGCCTACTGGACTATAGTAAAATAATAAGTAGATGTAAGGAAGGATTTTTTTTCTAGAGGGCTCCCAGCAAATAGCCAGTGCTCAATAATTTTTTATTGATGACATAAAAGACTAGAAATAATGAAACATCCAAAATTATGTATAAGTGATTTTATTATTACTAAATTGATTTTAGTAAAATTGGGAAAATTTATTTAAAAAAAAGAAGTATCACGTTGAAAATTCAATAATGAGATCTTCCATGAGGATACTCACTACATTGTATGCTATCTGTGGGTTTACTGGCTTAATTAGTACTAAGAAGTAATGTAATTCCAGCTAAACTGCTTAACTTGGACATCAGCACCCTCATTTTCTAAATGTAGATATTAAAAATACTTATTTTCTGGGATTGTTTGGTCCATCCAAAGAGCAACAGTGAAAATAAAAACCATACAGAAGATCTCAGGGATGTTTATGTGCCCGGCCTAGAATGGCATACGTCACTTCTTCCCAAATTCCATTGGTCAGGAGTTATCCTATGACCTCATCTGGATACAAAAGATGCTGAAACTAACAGATGTGTAAGATTTCTGTACTGGTATATTAGTGAGGGCGTATCATGTAACTTCTGTAACAACCAACAAAACACTTTCAGCATTTTAGCATAATTGAGACTTACCTCTTGCTTGTGTTATTCTCTAGTCACTTGGGGCAGGGAAGGATTTGTTCTTTGTCCGTACATTCATTCAGGGGCTTCAGCTCCTTGAGTATCACAAGAACCATGATACTCAAATGTTAAAATGCATCAGCATCACCTGGAGGACTTGCTAAAGCAGATTGTTGGACCTGCTCCCAGAGTTTCTGATTCAGTAGGTTTGGGTTGGGGGTCCAAGGATTTTCATGCTTAGTAAGCTCCTGGAAAATGCTGGTGCTGTGAAACTGTAAGACTGGGGATAATGATTTGAGATCCTCTGTGTTTAGCCTCATTCACCACTTATGCAACCCCAAAATCTCCTACATCCATATACCAAGTAACAGCAAAAGACCAAGGCCACATGGAAGGTGCTGGGGATGTTTTTGGGCCAGGCCTAGAAGTGGCAAATGCCATTTTTCTTACCTTCCATAACTCAGAAGTTATCCTATGTCTCCAACCTAGATGCACAGGGGACTGAAACTCACAGGGTGCAAGGAAGGAAGGAAGCACGCAAATGCTAGTGAGTAGTAGCAATGTTTTTAAAAGATTTGTTTATTTATTATAGAGAGAGTGTGCTTGAGTGGAGGGGAGGGGCAGAGGGATGGAGATCTTGAGCAGTCTCTCCGCTGAGTGGGGAGCCCGATGCAGGCTCAATCCCAGGACCCTGAGATCATGAGCTGAGCCAAAACCGAGTCTGATGCTCAACTGACTGAACCACCCAGGAACCCCAAGTAGTAGCAGTCTTAGTCACAACTGGTAGGTACACATCATTAAATTATTGATAATGATAATAATAATTTATTAAGATTTCCTTTGATATTGATATAATCAGGGAAGACATCTAAATTATAAAGTGATTTTCCTGTCATTAGAATTCATTTATCATCTGTTAGGCAAGGAAATAATGAATTAGAAATGTCACTGATCCTCTAAGGAAGCACCTTGGTAACATTGTAAACTATGATGCGAATGTTTGTCAATTTTAAAATATTCTTTGCACTGAATTTCTGAAAGAAAGGTAAAGAAAAGAAATTGCACTTTTTGTTAAGTGTCAATAAGAAAACAGTCCAACTCAAACTCAATAGTTCCCTCAAGTGACTTTCATGACAGAGAGAACCATGTGTGAAATTAAACAGCATGTGTCACTTTGTTGAGGTTTTTCTGTGGGTTGTATTTTTCTAAGTGTAATCTGAGCCGTTTCAACTAAGTTTTCACCGCACCATTTATAACTTTTCCTATATTTATTTACTCGGAAATATATTATTCTTATGTCATAGTGCCAAGAAATCTGGTTAGTAAAAATGCCAGATTCTTTTATTTGATTTTATTTGATTTCATTAGGGACCATCAGCCTAGCTGCTTAAGTGCCCGACTACCGTTTGCAGTTAAACATTCATTAAGGAATCCCCAGTGGGTTCATTTGTTTCACTGAGGTCCAATTACAGTGCCACAAAAGCAGTTTTTGTAGCAATTAGCTGATTTTTCCTGTTTATGTTCTGTCTCTTTAGGAAGAGGACTAGCTTGTGGAGGTCAGATTTTTAATTAGGCACGATTTAGGGCCAATAAGAAAACTGATAATTTACTAAATGGCTGTGGTGGACTTAACAGCTCAAAGCAGAGGTAAATAACGCAACAGGGACCCCAGGACTCTGTTTTCCTGGTGTGCGCAGCTCAGAGCCCTATGATGCAAGGAATAGATTATGTGTTAAATGGTTGTTATTGATGCTAATGTGCCATGCAGGGCACCAGGGTTTTAACCTCCAGTGCCACCAGGATTAGTTATCCGCACTGGTTTTGTTCCTGGTCATATGTCAGGAAAGAGAGGAATTCACTTGTATTTGATTTACTCGAAGTCAGTCTGAGAAGGAAACATTTGGTAAAACAGGGCAAGAATATATTATTACCAAAAGGCTAGGGTACAGTCTACCAAACAACCCTCAGTTGACCCTAATTGTAAGATTAACATCCTAAGTGTTATAGGTAGACTCTCATGGGCTGAATGATGTCTCCCTAAAATTCATATGTTGGAGTCCTAACCTGAGAATATGATTGTATTTGGGGACAAGGTCATTAAATAAATAATTAAGGTTAATGAGGTAATTTGGGTGTGCCCTAATCCAGTATGACTGGTGTCCTTATTTAAAAGAGAAGATTAGGACACAGATACACAGGGAAGATCATGGAAAGGCACAGGGAGAAGACAGCAGCTGTAGGCCAAAGAGAGAGGCCTCGTGAAACCAGTCCTTCCGACAGCTTGCTCTCGGTCTTCCAGCCTCCTGGACTGTGAGGAAATCAATTTCTGTTGTTTAATCCACCCAGTCTGGGGTACTTTGTTAAAGTAGCACTAGCACACTAATACATCCACCTACTAGGTGAATTTGAACAATCACATGTAGGCAATAGACATGGACGATTCCATAAATTCCCATTAGTATCCCAAGTCTATGGCACCACAGGATAACTCCAGAACAAGGTAAGATGATTGGTATCCAGGTTTTGCTATCCAGTCATCTAAGCAAGAGCAAGAGAATGTTCTCCCAAAACAAGTCAACATATCATTATTCTAGGATCATAAGCAAAACAACAATACTGCTATACATAATCCAAAAAAGTCCTGCAAACTGTAGGAGTTTCAGCTCCAAACTATGTAAAAGACACACATTGTTTGAAATCTCAGGAAGAAAAAATGGGATTAAAAATAGACAGTTGGAAGATTTAGATAGAAGAAAGCCGTATTTGTTATTAAATATATACCTTTATTAAAATGAAATTATAAAAACAGTAAATGCTACTCACGATATACCTATTAAGTAAGTGTTAAGGCTACAATGAAAACCATTTTTATTCACCAAAACCTTCCCTTCTCTATAAATTCAAAAAGATTGCTTGCATATTTGCTTTCCTTTATTGAGATAATATGCCTTCTAAGGCACTCTTTTTCAATGTCTGAACATTTATCAAAATCACTGCTGGATTTTATAATTTGGAGGTTTTGATTCTGACATCCTTGTTCCCTGATCCTGAGACCAAGAGAAACTTTAATCTTTGAGATGCTTTAGGAAGCTCCTATTTAATTTACTTGTCCTAGAAGAGACTGTATCCCTCAAATCTCTTCTCAGTCCTGTGACAACTTCATGGGGAACCCACCCCGATGGCACCTCCAGCAAAAGCCTCACCCCACCTCTCCACAGGGAGCCTGGCTGTACTTTCTTCCCCCTCTCCCCTCCCCCAGTGTTCGTCATGGACTGAACAGAAGAAATGCTCTACCTCAATCACATCCTCTTATGACCTCCCTTTTACCTCCCAATATCCAACTCCTTTTATTTCTGTCACCAACACGTATGACATAATTCCTGAATACCAGCACTAAAATCCACACAGAGGAGGAACTAGCACACAATGGTGATTCTCAGATGTCAAAATTCAACTAGGATGACCTACGTGTGTTTTTAGGAAGAATGTGTGTTTGTGTGTATGTGTCTCTCTCTTTATTCTTAATAGAAAAAAATGTCTTAAATTATTGTAGCTCTTCCTTCCTCTTGCATGTAAACTTAGTTTTTTGCTAAATAGTTTCTTTAGGAAAATGATTTCATCCTGCATCATCATAGTTATTCCATGGACAAAGTTATTCCATGGACTCTCTCCTTTTCCAGGGGACCCCAAAATGCTGACTGAGGTGTGATCATCTTCTCCCACAAGGAATCAGAGAAATGAAGTTAAGTATCCTATTGGCTCAGAGGGAACCACAACCAAGAAGAATCTAGAAGGCATTTGCCTATTTACTCATTTATTTTGTTAATGAATTTTAACAAGTGACTAGATGACCTGTTACATTTTTTAATAAGTTTTCTCAGCCTTTGCTTTCTTTTTTTAATTTAATTTTATTATGTTATGTTAATCACCATACATTACATCATTAGTTTTTGATGTAATGTTCCATGATTCATTGTTTGCGTATAACACCCAGTGCTCCATGCAGAACATGCCCTCTTTAATACCCATCACCAGGATAACCCATCCCCCCACCCCCTCCCCTCTAGAACCCTCAGTTTGTCTCTCAGAGTCCATTGTCTCTCATGGTTCGTCTACCCCTCCGATTCCCGCCCTCTTCATTTTTCCCTTCCTGCTATCTTCTTCTTTTTTTTTTTTTAAACATATAATGTATTATTTGTTTCAGAGGTACAAGTCTGTGATTCAACAGTCTTACACAATTCACAGCGCTCACCATAGCACATACCCTCCCCAATGTCTATCACCCAGCCACCCCATCCCTCCCACTCCCCACCACTCCAGCAACCCTCAGTTTGTTTCCTGAGATTAAGAATTCCTCATATCAATGAGGTCATATGATACATGTCTTTCTCTGATTGACTTATTTCGCTCAGCATAATACCCTCCAGTTCCATCCACGTCCTTGAAAATGGCAAGATTTCATTCCTTTTGATGGCTGCATATTTAAAATATATGTGAGAAGTATAGAAAAGTCTTAAGGAGAGGGGGCTATTCGACACTTTGAATGAGTCTTCCTGCTCGGAGCAAACCAGGTTTACACTGGATCTGATCCTTTCACTACGTGACTATTGAAACTAAGGGCAAATGCCAGGGATACTTGGAAAATTGTATACACTTAAAGCAACGTTAGAAACTCAGTAACTACTTATGGATTGATTGAAATTGCTCTAGCAGAAAAGAAAAACTCATCCAGATGAGAATATTTTGATATAAAGCCAGGAAATGGAGTTACTACTTTGGGGTAGTGCATCCCAAAAGGACCTCCTATGTGCTGTTGTTGAGGCTTTACTAAATTTTAATGTATGAAACAACCCACAACTACTAATTTTTTTCTTTTTTTTTTCCTGTTAATACTTTCTGTGCCATTTTTGGGAGTAGTTTTTGCTGTTCATGTTTCCCTAGTGGGTTGTCAACTGTTACCTCTTATTAAGGAATCTATCCCATTCTAGGAATTTGCAAGGCATGATTAAGGAAAATTTATTCAAATTGTATCTAAAATAGGAGAAACCCCATTTTGAATGAAGTTTCAAAATAGTTTTTTTTTTAATATTTTTTATTTATTTATTTGACACAGAGAGACTCAGTGAGAGAGGGAACACAAGCAGGGGGAGTGGGAGAGGGAGAAGCAGGCTTCCCGCTGAGCAGGGAGCCTGATGTGGGGCTCAATCCCAGGACCCTGGGATCATGACCTGAGCCGAAGGCAGCTGTTTAACTGACTGAGCCACCCAGGCACCCCTCAAAATAGTTTCTTATAATGAGCTGCTTGTCATCTTTTCTTGACATCATTTTGAGGTGTTCATAAGACATTTTATTTTATTTCTTGGTTCTTGGTTATTTTCTAGTTTTCCCAGGACAATTCTACTGCCCTTCCATTGTTATTAACAATACAATCATTAATTTGCAAACCTGTAGCTGTTTACACAATAAATCATAAGCTCACTGTGCTTATAGCCAAGTTTCTAGGTAATGTCCCTCAAGTCACTAAAATGTCTCTACCTAACTAGGACTTCCATGGGAAAGCCCATGAAGGCCGGGGCCCAGTATGGCTATTATGGTCTTGTCTGACTGCAAGCAAGGGCCATAATGAGAATCTTCCTATTCAAATGTGCAGGGCTGATACATACATTAATTTTGAAACTCGAGTTCTATGTGAGTTGAAATTCTTTCAGGAGGGTCATTAATAATAATCAGTCACTGAAGTAACTTTGTACAAACAATGAGCCATACTAGATTCCCTATAGACCAAAAATAAACATATGGCTTTCTGTGAATTCAGCTGACGAATAAAAGGAGGCTGGTTCTTCTTACCATGTGTGGAGAATTTGAGACCATAATCCTCTACCTTTGTCTCTTTTGTCCAGGCCTTTCACTTGGGTCACCTCGATTATCCCAAATACTGTAATTTTTAGTTAGTTGGTCTTTGGGGCATGATTTTTACATCACTTATAAACAAAAGATGACTTAGATAAATAGAAGCATTAGTAATCCTGCTCTTAAAAAGAGGTATAGAAAAGTCACATATCATTGAGCTTTTTAGCAATCCTTATTCAAAGTACAAATATAAGCACATTCAGAAATATTTTACTGGTTTACCTGTGTTACAAACAATGCTCTTTTCCCAATCCTGGATCAATCCGGTTTGCTTTATTCCTGTAAGAGACAGTCTAATAAATTGTATTTCCCAGTAGTGGTCATTCCTAATGGAAATCTCAATAAACTTTCTTTCAACAAGTGTTTATGTACACTTGAAGTGAAATCTGGCGGGCTAGTAGGTCAGAACCTGGGCTAAGGCTACTTAAAATTATGTAGGAAATGAAACCCATACCTTAATTTCTCATAATTTGTAATCAAACTGTACATTTGGAATATATAAAGGTTTGACAAACTAGTATTTTTGCTACTAAGAAAACTTAGACCTATAATTTGAAATCTGTCCAGATATTATTAAACTAACAACTTAAATACAAAGTTTATCAAGTCAAAAATGATTTCCTATTATATGAGAGCTTTTCCTACCTGAAAGCTAGTAATACAACACAGATTTATATAGAAAATGATACTAATCCTTGTGAAAATATTTAAGTCATATAGCAAGTTGAATTAAGAAAAGCAAATGGCCCCATGATTTTATGTTGGTTTAACATTTTCACTGTTGTTTCAAGCCAGATTTTGTGTTTTTTGTTTGTTTGTTTTTTACTCTAGAATGAGGAACCCAAAACAACAAATTACTAATTCTGTTATTTGTATTAGAGATCATTGCAAATTTAGGGCTTTTATTCTTCGTTGCTTTCTTGGATATTTCAAATGACCTGACTCATGTTCAAGAATGACTGCCATAAATTTTATTGAAAACAAAAAGAACTGGGCGTCTGGGTGGCTCAGTTGGTTAAGCGACTGCCTTCGGCTCAGGTCATGATCCTGGAGTCCCGGGATCGAGTCCCGCATCAGGCTCCCTGCTCGGCGGGGAGTCTGCTTCTCCCTCTCCCACTCCCCGTTTGTGTTCCCTCTCTCGCTGTGTCTTTCTCTGTCAAACAAATAAATAAAATCTTTAAAAAAAAAAAAAAAGAAAACAAAAAGAACTTTGCATTAAAAAGTTAGAATTAAAAAAAAAAATCACTCAAAGGCCAAAGTACGTATTCAGGGTGTCTACACACTAACACCCAGCCCTAGCTGACTTCTGAGTTTGGGCCAGAGGGAGAGTGGGGGCTACTTGGGCTTCATAGCACACCCTTGCACCACCACCAACCCTATATCTAAAACCCCTCCTGTCTCCCTAGGTGACTGAATTTGCCTCCAGGTGATCCTGGCATCTCCTCAGCCTCCTGCATTTCAGATAAGTTTTCTAATTGATTCCAAAGTAAACTTTTAAAAAAATGTTAATTGGGGACGCCTGGGTGGCTCAGTCAGTTAAGCAACTGCCTTCGGCTCAGGTCATGATCCTGGAGTCCCTGGATCGAGTCCCGCATCGGGCTACCTGCTCAGCAGGGAGTCTGCTTCTCCCTCTGACCCTCCCCCCTCTCATGCTTTCTCTCTCAAATAAATAAATAAATAAATATTTATAAAAAAACCAAAAATGTTAATTGACTAAATGCTTTATTGGCTTCCCATGTTCTAAGGATAAAAACCACACTTGGACCTGGCCCGTAAAGCTTGAGCTGGCTGGCTTCTCTCTCATGTCACCTTGGCCTCATATCTGGTTTTCCTCCACACCTACCAGTGTCCAGTTTCTTCAGTAAACTAGATTTCCCTCTGCTTCAGGACCTTTGCTCTTCACTCTGACTAGGTGTGTGAGTTCGAGCCACAGTTTTAGCAGGTTTTTGGACTGTCTACTGTGGAAAGATTGAAGGTCCTTGCCCAAAAGCTGTATGACTGAACATGTGTGAGCAGCAGTGCAAGGAACAACATGACTCTCACACCCCCCGATTAGAAACCCAGCTCTGTCGCTTACTACCAATCTAACCTGGGGATAGTTACTTTACCTCTCTACACCTCAGGTTCAACATACATAAAAAGGTGATAAAGAACTAACGCAAATGTTGCCGTGAGGATCAGGTAAGTTCCTGGTGCAAAGTAAACATTCAATGTTGTTGTTGTTGTTGTTGTTGTTATATTTTACCCAAGCTACAACCAAAAGCAGACATCCCCACAAAGTTCCTAGGGCACAAGGAAGGTGCCTTTTAGTGTCTCATGTACGAATCAGTTCATAGCCGAATACATGCTGACATAGGAAGAAACAATTTTGAACGCATAGAAGAGGATGAGCAAAATTTAATTCTAGAAACAAAATTAACCCTGAATGAGAAATAGTGATCATTTTCCCCATCACAGATATCTTAGGGTTCCTTATTGCATGAGCAAGGTGGAATTCATATCAGACTCATACCACACGCCATTTTGATACCAGCATGAATATCCTTCTCATTATAGCTCTTCGTAATTATCCACAAAGTAGACACTCTATCGTACTGTAGCCCCAGCCTGGGTAACCCATCATTGGTGTAGGGGTGCTCTCAACATTAATGTCCCCTTATTCTGTGTTTCTTCAACGAATACAACCACCAAGAACTGTTTCCAAATGCTCCCTGCTATTGTATTCCTAGAAAACGAATGCAATAGTTAAAATGGATTTTTCTTCTAAAAACCCAGGTATTTATCTGGATTGAAGATCTGGAGTGAGTTTTAACAGTGCCAATAGTCTGAACACGCTGGATTGCACCCAGCATCACTGCCTTCCATGACAGAGTAAACCATTTGGCGAATTTACGCCGATTTTGAGTTGAATTTTTTTTTTTTCCTGTCAGCCTTGTTAATCTCAGAAGATAGCTTTTAGCAACATCTTTATTTTATTTATTTTTAAAATGTCCTCCCAAACCCTTTTCTATTCCAAGTATCTCCTTATGAGGTACGGGTTGAGTTCTTAGGCTGTTGCTGGTGCAGCTGCCAAATGGACTGAAAGCAAATAAACCAGAAGTGGGAGATGTGACAGTCATCATCCTTATGAGGCTACAGACCAATGCGGCTCTGGGGGGGAGTGCCTCCGATTTTTATCTTTTATGGACTACATGTTTTAACTAATAAGTTTTCTTCTGGGAGATAATTATTAGTTTTCCAAATGCATCATGCATTTGAACTGTAAGCAACACAATTTTTTTTTATTTTTATTTATTTATTTATTTTTAAGCAACATAATTTTTAAAAGTATATGTGGGCTGTGAATATAATATGTACAAGTATAAGGTAACATGAATGCTTTTTAACAAATTTATTAAAACTCAACACAAACAATAGTCCCTAAAAGTGGTTGTTAGAGGCTATGTTTTTTCTAACAGTGTTGCAACTCCTCAAGTTCTATTGAAATTCATTTCAGGACCCACTGTGCAAGATCGTGATAATTCTTTGAGATTCAATATAATTTTTTTTAAAATACACATGTAAAAGACAAATACAACAACTAATTTTTGGTAGTAAAGTTATATATACATATACATTATATCCATAAACAAATTATATATATATAATATATATACAATTTTAAAGGTATAACTGATGAAATAATAAAGTTCCTTTACTCGTGACTCAAATCACAAATAAAGATAATTCCAAAATTGGAATAGAAAAATGGTTTGAACAGTGGCAAAACAGCCTGAGTTCCTCAGGGGGACAATTAAACAAACCAGAAGTGCCTAGTCATTCCTGAGCTAAGTGTTAATGTCTATGAAGTTAATAGGCACACATCCAGTCTAGCTGAATGGACATTACTCATCAAAATGTACAGATTCCAATACATTTGATTGTATCAGCTTCATGCATATTGGGAATTATAAAGTACAGAGGCAGCACAGTGTTTTCGCTAGGAATATGGAGACCAGGCTCAGGCAGGCATGCAACTGTGTCCACATCCACTAATCGCCAGCCCTCTGCCCTTGGGGGATTATTTAACCTCTTTATATCTCACTTTCTTCACATGTAAAATATGAATATCTGCTGTGTAGATTATTAAGATAATGTAACAAATAGCTTAATAAAGTGTGTGGCACAATAATACATTTCCATTAAAGATGTTATTAGTAGTTATAAAAAATGTTTCTCTCACTTCATCTTTCTTTCAGATCGTCCAGAAGAAAATCATTTCAACCCATCCAAAAGTATGGAACAAACAAGCCAGTGTGGAAAAATCTAACTTAACATTCTAAAGGAATATTTCAATTGCTGTAGATGAGCTCAGTTATAAATATACATCATTAGCAAATAGCCGACACAAAACACTTGAGCACACAGAAAATTCAGTGCCAGATAAATACTCTCTTTAAGTCATCATTTTAGTCTTTGATGTTTTTAATTTGCTTTTTTTATTTGGTTGGATGTTGATGATTTTGGGTTTAATTGGGAGAAGAGAGACAAAATAAAGGGGCACGAGTGGGTTAAAAGAAGCCTTTGAAGAGATTCCAAAATAGTCACCAAGGGAAGAGTTACTACAGGTACTCTATTCCAGAATGTTTATTTTTCTTTCTCACTGGTTTCAAATGGGTTAGCATTATCAGTAAAACAAGAAGTAAACAAAGACCTATCTCTGATTACATCGGCTCCTGGGGCCATCAACAGAGTAAACATCAGTCACCCCATGATAAATACAACGATTATCTGTTATTAGACACTCACAGGTCTGGCCTACCCACCAGTGGCACTAGCTAATGAATCCACTTATTTCTAATACAAATAAACCAGACGGAGGAAGTGGTCAGCCAAAGCTGAGTCCGAAGGTGAGATGGGGAGATGGTTAATAAAAACGTCAAGGCTGACATTTCCTTTTTATTTGAAACATGCTTTTCTTGAGAATGACATGATCTTATTGATACGGTTTAGTAAACCTCTGCTGATGTCAGGTTTTAAGGTCCTTTTAAGTGTTGTTCTTTTTTCTAAGTGGAAAAAAAAATTCTGCAGGAAAATAATGTTTAAAGTCTATCATGGTTCCATGGTACAGGACTAAATACGACGAAACACAGTTACTTTGATCTTTAGTCACTTGTTACTTAAAAATGGTGATGTTAACAAGATATATTTGTGTGGCAGAACGATTTGTCAAGATTTCTAAAAAGGCTTAAAATTGCTCATACCCTCTGCTTGAGTAATTCTACCTGCAGAAATATAGGTTAAGGAAATAATCAGAAATGGATTAAAAATATATGCAAAAGGATCCAATCAGGAAATGGGCAGAAGATATGAACAGACATTTTTCCAAAGAAGACATCCAAATGGCCAACAGACACATAAAAAAGTGCTCAACATCGCTTGGCATCAGGGAAATCCAAATCAAAACCTCAATGAGATACCACCTCACCCAGTCAGAATGGCTAAAATTAGCAAGTCAGGAAACGACAGATGTTGGCAGGAATGTGGAGAAAGGGGAACCCCTCCTACACTGTTGGTGGGAATGAAAGCTGGTGCAGCCACTCTGGAAAACAGTATGGAGGTTCCTCAAAAAGTTGAAAATAGAACTACCATACGACCCAGCAAAAAATTGGGGTAATACTACTGGGTATTTACCCCAAAGATACGAATGTAGTGATCTGAAGGGGTACATGCACCACAATGTTTATAGCAGCAATGTCCACAATAGCCAAACTATAGAAAGAGCCACGATGTCCATTGACAGATGAATGGATAAAGAAGATGTGGTATATATACACAATGGAATATTATTCAGCCATCAAAAGGAATGAAATCTTGCCATTTGCAACGACGTGGATGGAACTGGAGGGTATTATGCTGAGCTAAATAAGTCAATCAGAGAAAGACATGTATCATATGACCTCACTGATATGAGGAATTCTTAATTGCAGGAAATAAACTGAGGGTTGCTGGAGTGGTGGGGGGTGGGAGGGATGGGTGGCTGGGTGATAGACATTGGGGAGGGTATGTGCTATGGTGAGCACTGTGAATTGTGTAAGACTGTTGAATCACAGACCTGTACCTCTGAAACAAATAATACATTATATGTTAAAAAAGAAAAAAAAGAAAAGAAGAGGAAGAAGATAGCAGGACGGGAAGAATGAAGGGGGGGAATTGGAGGGGGAGATGAACCATGAGAGACTACGGACTCTGAGAAACAAACTGAGGCTTCTAGAGGGGAGGGGGGTGGGGGGATGGGTTAGCCTGGTGATGGGTATTAAAGAGGGCACATTCTGCATGGAGCACTGGGTGTTATGCACAATGAATCATGGAACACTACATCAAAAACTAATGATGTAATGTATGGTGATTAACATAACATAATAATTAAAAAAATATATATATATGCAAAAGGACATCGGGAATGCTTATTTTGATGATTACAAAATGGTATAATCTAAAGGTTCAAGAATAAATTGATTAAATAAATTATGGTATATCCATATATGAAATGTTGTGTTTTCATTTTTTGTGAAGATTTATTTATTTATTTGGGAGAGAGAGAGAGTGGATGGAGAGGGCAGCAGGAGAGAGAGAGCCTCAAGCTGACTCCCTACTGAGTGGGGAGCCTGACTCAGGGCTCCACCTCAGGACCCCAGATCATAGCTTGAGCGGAAATCAAGAGTCAGACTCTCAACCCACTGAGCCACCCAGGTGCTCCTGAAAAGTTATGCTTTCAAAAACAGTATACGATGAGATAAATTTCCTACAGTGTAATGTTAATTGGAAAGGTAATACATATTACAATGGAAGTTATTTATATTCTTTTTTACATGGGTTTTGACAGTTCCATTTTTTGATTTTTAAATCAAAATTTGATTTTATTAACACACAAATATGTCAATACATTGACAAAATATTTGCAAGAAAAATAAATATGTGATACTAACATGAATTCTTTTAGAGGGATGACGGTAAAGGTGACTTTTTGCTTTATGCTTTTCTGTGCTTTCAAGTTTAGTGTAATGAACACATGTCCTGTAAAGTTTCATAGGAAAACAGTGTGTATGGAAGATCCATACATTGTGCTCCAGAAATTTTATACTCAAATGTGAACGTAACTGTTGAATCCCAAACAGTGTTCCTTAGTTCTTCATTTTCATAGTCAGGTATTCTTGGTGTCTAATCTAAATTCTTCAGGATGGAGTCTCACATATTTCCTCTCCTCTTTTGTTGACATAAATTAATAGCAACTAATCACCATCCAATGTTTAAAACCCCATATATTTGAAGTCTTTCTGCCTTCTCTCTCTTCCTTAGGCTGAAAAATGACAGTCCCTTTAATCTTTTCCTATTGATCCTCTTTTCTACTCTTTTAATCATTTCTGTATGACTACCCAAAAACAATTCTGTAATTGCAAAATTTGAGAAAATCATGGAAAGAGGATTTGCAATACTACAATGCTTAATTAAGCCATAAAAGACCCACATTTTCCCTGCATTCTTTCCCTTCCTTTCTTTGAAATAATTAAAATGAAATCAAGGCATTCATAATTTCATATTTCTCTTTTAAATAAATAACATCCCAAATTATTTTTTATAAACAGGTTATTGGAAACTATGTTTTTGCTTAAATTAGGAGTGTACACATTCTACTAAACCAATTTACAAATGTCTCAATAGAATAAATATTACCACATAGAGTGTTTTCAAAAGATATGAATCCTTATGGCATATTAAATGCAAATTTTGAAAATTAATTCATATATATTGAATTCATTAATTCAAACATTCATTAGGAGCACCTTTATTGGGCACTTTTATTATATTAAATGATTATGACTTATAAATATAATGGCATATGTATTTCTTCTTGTAGTCCTACTTTTTTTCTGTTTAGCTGGGTTTTAATATTTTGCTGTTAATTATCCGTGTTTACTATATATATTTATATAATATACTATACATATATTTATATACTATACTATATATATTTACTATATTCTACAGTATCTGTGCTACTTCAACTGCTTTTTATATCAACATCAAGTATTAGCCAGTGGTATAAGATATAGAACACTATTTTGACTGAACTATGTTTAAATATACATTATATATAATATACAATATATTATACATAGCATATACATTTCTATATATATGATCATATACTATATTACTATATGTGATCACATATATCTTATATATACACATATGTCATATGTATGTATATACATACATCATATACATATATTATATAGTGTGTAAATATATATGTATATATATTATTGCTCTTTTAATATACAGACATACAGGTGATTGCCAGGAGGAAGGCGGATGGGGGTTGGGTGAAATAGATAAAAGGGATTAAAAAACACAAACTTCCATTTATAAAATAAATAAGTCTCAGGGATGAAAAGTACAATGTAGGGAATATAGTCAAAAATATTGTAGTAATGTTGTATGGTGAGAGATGGTAAATACATTTACTGTGGTGAGCACTGAGTAATTTATGGAATTGTTGAATCAAAACGTTGTACATTTGAATTAGCATTTTTTGAGTTTCCAACCATGCCTTATCCTTTCCAGGGAGTAATGGGCACCTATCAAGAACTTCTGCCAATCTGCTTCTTTTGCAACTATCAATTGGAGTATTGGACACATTAATAACAACTTTCATTTTTCCGAATCTGATCCAAGCAGATACTTTTATTATGACTCATTTGAATCTTACAGCCAGCTCGTTTATCTCTTCAACCTCAGGCTTTAGATCCAGGGAAAGGTGACTTTTTATGCACATGTTTATGTTTTTCTCTCTGGTTGTCATTCTACTTGGATATCATTTTCTAACTCAACCTGGTAAAGGAGAGTCCTTGTGCCCCAGATCCCACTTCACCTTCAGGGCAGTTTTGGGATTAACTTGAGCTGCTAAAGGTGCAAAGGTTAATCTAATTTAGGGAAATGGTTCTTTTTCTCCTCCTAACTAAAATTCCAGTCATGCAGTTTAATAAAAAGAGTCAGAGCAGCAAGAAATGGTGTTGCCATGCATACAGCAGTAGTGTCTAAGCCGGCAAATTCTAGTGAATTCCCAGCTGACACACAGGGTGAAGAAATTAAAAAGTCTGCTTCGAAATGTTTCCTCAATTAGAACATGCCAAAGATGCAATTGTCACTCATATACTGAAAAATCCAAAATCTACAATATAACACGGGCTATTATTTTGAGTTCTGTACACCCTCTTACCAAGAATTACAGAACTACTACATGAAAGTGAAAATAAGAACAAACATTTTTCCTATAACATTTTTCCTATTTTACATTCAACATCATTTGATCCTAAATGTCCAACAGTTTACTGCATAGAGATCTTAGGCTTTGAAGCCAGATTTTCTTTTCAGGTCCACCTCATGAAAATCGAGCAAGTTACTCAATCTCTCCGACTTTTAGTTCCTCATCAGGAAAATTGGTGGTGGTATGTATGGGGGGGGGATATATATTGGGGGTGGGGAATAACACCTACGTCACAGGATTGCAATGTGAGCTAATCAAACAGTATGTGTGTCTAGCCCAATAGTAGCTTTACAAGAAATCTGAATTCTTTTTTTTCTTTTCTTTTGACTAAATGAGCTTTTTGAGATGTTTATTTGCTTCTTTAGCTATTGTCAATTACTATTTACTGCAAAAGGATGTTTTCCCCAATTGATAATCAATGCATTAATTTTCAAAACAAGCACAAACCCCTTTAAACATTAGAAATGGAAAACACTTGGGGAATATTCCTTATTCTTATTCAGGATATTTGTTCTCAGAATGATTGGAATAGAGACTCTTATTAATTATTTACCCTGTGTAATGTGGTTATTAGAAATGCCATTTTTGTTTCCTTTTTAGGTACAGAGTTAGGTGACATGGAATTTTTAAAAATTCAGATTTTTCAACTATAATATTTTTGTGGGAAATACCACAAAAAGAAATACCACTATATTAGATATTGTATCTATATCAGAAAAATATAGAGCAGAAAAGCTAAGAAATGTTTGCGGCGGGGGCCAGGCAAATTGGAAGAGCATTATTTTACTGAATTTGTTCCACCTTTTTAACATTTTCATGAATTATTTGTGCAAAAGACAGAGAGTACCTTGCCTTCTCTAATTATTGCACAATCAGCTCTCTATAGGATTGACTTCCTAGCAAAAATAGAATTTGAATAGACTGTAGGGAATACTATTTTATGTCACCCTTCTGTGAAATTGGATTCCGAGTATGTTCTTCCACATTTTACATCAATTTATATATTTAACATTAGATAATCTTATTCACATTGCACCGGTAGGAATATTCCATTCTATTCAGTCACTAACTGTTGTTACATAAATAACAACAAAACCTTGCTTCTATGTAGAGGATATAAAGTAAACAGAGGAATGACTGGGCCATCGTACTATTGCTGTGGGTTCCTGTTTCATAGGGCCAAGATATCTATTCCCATTGGCTTCAGAGTCAATCACAAGCAATCATTTAAGGGCATGATTAGAGAAAATGCGCCTTCCAATATATGAAAGAATGAAATGGTAGTACCCTGAAATAAGTAGTTTTCAACTGGAAGTAGGAATACTCACATTCCAGTATGGAAGCTGTGAGAGAGTAGGAGTACAGTTCTCTCTCTCTGAGGGTCATGTTCTATTTAGAATCCTAAGATGGGAACAGGAAATAAAATTACACTTAGACATTTTTCACTTAATTCTTGGCCCATTTCATTTTCTTTAATCACATTGCCTGGGTACACACAACCATGATCTTTCTGAGATGCCATTACCTTCTAGGCAAGGTGTTTCCTTCTTTTTTTTTTTTTTTTTTTGCCTCCTTGATTTCTGGATGCTTTTCTTGAAATCTGATAATTGCTAACGTGAGCTTAAAAGGAAGGAAATTGGCCTTATCTGGTTCCAGAGACTGACTAGGCTCCCTTTTTGATTTTCTAAAACTTAAATCCATTTGGCAAGTTATTGTATTGATTCTTAGAGGGTCGTTTCAAGGTAAGGATTACTAATTCTTTTACAGATACATCAAAGAGGTCAGAAGAACAACTATATTTTTTTATTATGTTCACTTAGCCAACATATAATACATCATTAGGTTTTTTTTATTAACATATAATGTGTTATTTGTTTCAAGGGTGCAGGTCTGTGATTCATCAGTCTTACACAATTCACAGCACTCACCATAGCACATACCCTCCCCAATGTCCATCATCCAGCCACCCCATAATTGGACATCATTAGTTTTTGATGTAGTGTTCAACAATTCATTAGTTGGATATAATACCCGGTGCTCATCACCACATGTGTTCTCTTTAATACCCATCACCCAGTTACTCCATCCCCCCCCTTCTTTAACCCTCAGTTTGTTTCCCGGAGTCCAGATTCTCTCATGGTTTGTCTCCTTCTCCGATTTCTTCCCATTCAGTTTTCCCTCCCTTCCCCTGTGGTCCTCCGTGCTATCGCTTATGTTCCACATATGAGTGAAACCATACGATAATTGTCTTCCTCTGCTTGGCTTACTTCACCTAGCATAATCCCCTCCAGTTCCATCCATGTTGATGCAAATGGTGGGTATTCATCCTTTCTGAAGGCTGAGTAATATTCCATTGTATATATGAACCACATCTTCCTTTTACTATATTCGTTTGGTTGTAGCAGTTGAACAGTAAAACAGAAAGATACTCCTGTCTCGTGAAATTTCAAATTAGTCAATTTCTTTACTAGTCTAGCAATTTTGTCTTTTCCATTTCTTGTTTAAACATTACGGTCTCTTTTAAGAAACAGCATAAAACATACATAAGATAGTATAAATGTCACAGCTCAATTAGTTACACCATTTTACAAGAACTAAATCAATTTCATTAGATTATGGGGAAAGAAAAGCATTCTTACTTCTGCCTGAAATTGTTAAACAGCATGCGTTTATAATCTTTGGCCTGTAACTGAGAGAATATAGTTTTAATTTGCATTTAAATAAAGCAACTTTCCCATTGCAAAGACTTTTCTTTTATTAGTTCCCATAAACAAGATGGCATTAAAGAGCATAGCCTGCTTAAAGTGGGATGGGATGATAAATCAGAGGGATAAACAAGGCAATATTATGAAGAAAAGGAAAACCACCCTACATATGCTTAAATAGTTAACATTCTGAATTCTTGCTATCAATTAAAGAAATGTTCAACCCTGAAGGATTTCTACTTACCAAAACTATACTTTTAGGTGAGACATAATACTGCCCTAATTAATATTTACTTTATTTGCTGTTAATAAAAAGCTAGTCTCCTATGCTATTTTTATTTTATTTTCATACTAATTAAGTATATGCTAACAATCTAGTCTATAACTATTTTCTTAAATTTTATCCATGTATATTAATCTATACAACCCAGAAAAACACCAATGGGAAAAACATGGCAGATGCTATTGGCAATGTTTTACCCATAAGGCAAGTAGGTGCCTATGTTTTGCTTAAGTTCATGGAGTTAACTCAAGGAAGACTCAAGGACTAGTAGTTCATGTATAGTGCTATTCCCCATAGAGCAAGGGTGACCACTCCTCAATTACAGGCAACTTTAATTCATTTGTTTATTCTTTCGCTCATATTTATTTTCTACTATTTTTAGGAATAGTTATCTCTTATTTCTGTTACAGATGATCTCCTTTCCAATTGGATTTTTCTAGACTTCCGAGAGAAATGTTTTGAAAATATTTTTGCTCTTCACATAGTTGTGAAGGACTTACCCCAGAAGCCAATAGGAAGTAAATTGACTTATTCAGTGATGATTATTCACTGTTTATGAAACAAAAAAATCCACTATTTCTTTTTTTACTGTTGGGCTTTCTACATATTCTGAGTAATACAAGTTGTTTTTTTTTTGTTTGTTTGTTTTTTTAAAGATTTTATTTATTTATTTGAGAGAGAGAATGATATAGAGAGAGCATGAGAGGAGGGAAGGTCAGAGGGAGAAGCAGACTCCCTGCTGAGCAGGGAGCCCAATGCGGGACTCGATCCCGGGACTCCAGGATCATGACCCGAGCCGAAGGCAGTCGCTTAACCAACTGAGCCACCCAGGCGCCCTGAGTAATACAAATTTTAAGACAGGTTTCCATAACCAAAGACCTCCAAAGGGAAAGAATCACTAAAAAATGTTCGGAAGATATTTTTTACATCAAATAGCCATCTGCAAAATAAAGATGTCATATTAGCTAGTTTTCCTTCAAATAATCAAAAGTATAGTATACCACTCATTCTTCTAAATTCAGGTACTTAAAAAAATTGTAACCTGTTAGACCACAGGCATCATTTTTTGCTTATGATTATTATTCTCTTCCCTCCACCATTCTTTCTCTCTCTCACCATCTCTCTCTTACTGTCTATCCTCTTTTTCATTTCTTTCTCTTTTTTCTTTCTGTGTTTTTTTTTTAAGATTTATTTATTTTTATTTTGAGAGAGAGAGAGAGAGAGAGTGTGTGTGCATGAGCAGGGGTAGGGGCAAAGGGAAAGGGCAAAAGAGAAACGGACTTCCCACTGAGCCTGGAGCCCAACTGGTGGTTCTATCTCAGGACCCTGAGATCATGACATGAGCCGAAATCAAGAGTTGGTTGCTCAACCAAATGAGTCACCCAGGCACCCCATCTTTCCCTTCTATGTTTTTTTCTTACATTTTTTCAAATGATCAAAAAATACCTATTGAATAAGAAAAAAATAATGTATTACTTAAAATAAGCATGTGCTTGATCAAAATGCATTTGACCATTTATTCAATAAACATTTATGGATAGTGATGACTAAAAAGATAGCTCCTATTCTTAACTTAACCTTCAGTGAGTTAATTTAATCTTCTTAAGACTCAAATAATAAACTCACCTATCTCAAAGGACTATTGTGAGGATTTTTGAGAAAAATTTAATGGTAAGAGATTTGATGTAAGGTAACACATTGTAATTGTAGTGTGGTTTTAGCTCATTGTACACTTTTAATGAATTCTAGTTACTTCTGAGCATTCACTGTGTACCAGCAATGAGAATAGAAGGATGAATTAATAATAACAACAAAATCTTGGTAGAGAAATCTGATGTTAAAAAGAATTTTGCCTGGAATTATGCAATTTTGTCATTTTCTGTCATTTATTTTTAAATGTAAGTCAAAATACTTTAAAAACAGACAAGTATACTTAGTAGAGGGCTTTTATCTAATAATGTTATTCAGACCGTTAACTGAAATAATAATCTCATTTATCTAAGTGTTTGGATTACTAGAAATGTTCACTAAATGTTGTTATTTTTGTAATTGTTATAGCATAAATATTTTTCAGGTGAAAGGAAGATGAATTAATGTCAAAGTCATAACCGCATTTTCATGATAACCATAGGTTGCAATTGACTGGTCTGATGGCCTGGACTCTGCTAATAAGGATATCTTATGTATAGTTAGTTTGACTCACCATAGCTCAGTTTGCTTTTCTGTATTCCATAATGACTGACAGTAGTCCAGATCATGGCCAGGATGCAAATGAAAATGAGACCAGAGGCTTGTCCCCTGAGTAAGTTGGGTAAGCCATCTGTTAAGTCTACTGTTAAACCCAAGTGAAAGTCATTTTAATTCAATGCAACACACATCTCTTGAGAGCTTACTGTGAGCCAAGCATTGTGATAAAAACAAAGGATTTGCTCTGCTCTTTTCACTTAGGTGTTTATGGTCAATTGGGATACACGTAGATAGACAGATAACCAGACTGTGTTGTAGATAGTATGATAAGGACCCACGTGATATGCAGTGTAGAAAAGTATGGAAGAAGGGCACACAACTGAGCCAAGAGTGTATGGTAGAGATATGCATGTGTGTGGAAGCAGCAGGTAGGGTAGAAGGGAAGACTTCCTAGAGAAGATGAAACTTATTAAATGATATCCTAGAGGGTACTTTCCTTTTTACAGAAAATAACATGACAGTGTTCATATACTAATCATTGTCAAATATCTTTGTTCTCTTCCAGCACATTTTCCCAGGATTTGAATTTTCTATATGTAATACTTGTCAATTTTCTGAATTTCTTGGGTACCACAAGAGACACCACCAAAAAAATCAAAAGTGAAACTTCAGATTCTAAATTGGTAGTTGTGCAAATTATAATGCTCTTTGTTTATGGTAGAATGTCTGTTAGGTAAGTCCACACACAGGCAAATATATTTGATTTTCCTGACCAAAGAGCCCAGCAGTGTGACAAGGTTAACACATTTGAACAAATATATGTCAATGTATACCTAGAATAGAGATTAAATTAAAACAAAAGACACCAGCATAGTATACCAGTGCCGATCCTCATGAAAAAGTGACTTCATTATAAATAGGAATTTCATATTTGTTATAATTAACTCATTTCATCATCATCTTAGTTTGACATGCATTTTTTTTCCAGGCACTGTACAATATACAGATGATTAATTAGTTATCAGTTATGTCTTTTTCTCTCAAGGAGGCCACTGTTGGTCAGGCTAAGCATTGAATGAACAGACATGTATCCACAAAAACACAAAGGTTGTGGTATGAAAAAAATCCAGTAATCATCTCTTTCATACCCTTCCTGTATTCAGAAGGGAACATTAGAGGACATCTTGCTCCTGTAAAGAGTACCATATGTAATCTGTGCTTTCAATTTCTCCACATTAGCTTGTTGGCCCCTGTTACTTAGTTTGCTGGCCCCTGGGTCTGACCTTGCTTGATTGTGCTCCCTTGCATCAAGGAGCCTGCTGATGTTCTATTAAGGCATCTTTTACTACTAGGAAAAAACTAATCTAGACAGGGCAATATCAGGTAATTACAGTATTACAGGGCATGGACAAGTACCACATGTTGTCCAATTCTCATCTTTCAACACTGCTTGTTGACTACAAACAACTACACCCTTATCAACAGCGGTCTTCAAAATATAGACTTTAGAGAATTGGACACATTGCTTGTACTAATATTTATGTTACTACTTTTAAAGATACCTCTGTGTCTAAATGTTAGGTTGTTTGTTCATTTAACAATTCTATTTATTTTATGTAAGTAGCTCCTACAGGTTCCAAAAACAGATTTTGCCTCCTACATACATGGGTGTCTGTATAGCTTTTAAATCAGTTGCAGAAATTTAAAAACTGGTATACCCATGTATGGGACATTTGGCTCAGATTAACAAGAAGAGAGTTTTGGCTGAAATAGAGTAACACCTATCCTTAAAATGATCCTCAAATGTCATTGATATGAAAAGCAAATATATAATACTAGTTTCATTGATTAAGGGTAGACCATATCAAAGCAATTTCCTTCTGAGAATTGGTTTGGCATTCATTTATATGACTGATGTTTCTCACTAAAAAAAAAAAAAAAACAATACATAAATAAGGTAGATTTTAACTGACCAAAGCTCCTAGAAATCCCAACACTTGGAATCTAGGTATTTCCAAGTGTTGAACATTTCCATCATCTCTGCTTTTGTCTGGGCAGCAGTTGTCAAAAATAATTGACTTCTCTAGAGTCACCAGTGACAAAGAAGTGCCCTCTTAGAAAATGAGAACAAAGGAGATTTGTAACCACTTGGGTGACCCGAGTAAGTGCATGTGATGAAATGGGTAAGGAGAGCAGTCAGCGAACAAGAGAAAAGGTGTTTGATTCCTGACCTGGATGACCCTGATGCCAGGAGACCATTAAAGGAGCTTCTTCCACCAGTTTGCTTAATACCAATTATTCGAACATTTTTTATTTCTCATGACTTTTCTCTCCTTTTAATACTAGAGGGCTAAGTGACTTTTCTATAAAAACAGAAGGGATGAACAATTTTAACATGGAGACATTTAAAAACTAGCTTTAAAAACATATTTTTATGACTCCTTTTTAGACTTGGGCATGCTGAGTTTTGGTTTAAAAAGAAAGTCATTTTTGCTGGATTAGTTAAGCCTGATATTTTTCTTGTTTGTTTACTTATTTTGACCACTTTCCTCACTAAAACATAAGATCTGTGACAAGAGAAACCCTGTCTGTCCTGTTTCTTGATAAAATTCCAGATAGAACAGCACCTTGCTCATAGGGAGATTGTCAATAAATATTTGTTACATGGATGTGAGTGAATAAATGAATGAATTGGTTAATTAATCCTTAATCTTGAAGCATGTCCTCATTTTTCAAGTAAGGTATTCTGAATTTCTACCCACATAATACAGAAGGCACTAATGCACTAATGCCAGATTTCCTTTCTAGAATACACTGTAAATGTTCTGTGAGACATTCTTAATGGTGTATTACAGTTAGAATGATACTGGAAAAAGTTCTGATCATAAATAAGACTTTAGGCGGTTAAAGAGAGATAGAGATATGATTTGCATTATTTATGCATCTCAAATGCAAGTGCTTTTGCATTTATGAGGCATCAAGAGAAATTAATGCAAAATCTTGCAAGAGCTTGATTATTTTTTAAAAGATTATCTAGGTAATTGTAAATTAATTGTGCAAATAAAACTATTCAAAATGGCGGGGTTTTCTATTTATCACAGAGGTGGGCAAAGGCTACTTGTTAAGTTCATCTTCTCTATCCCCTGAGCTCATCTCTCACCTGTCTTTGATTTAGGTGGATAATTTCTCATAGGGCACAACTTTTCTTTTTTCTTGGATATGGCTTGAGGCATCATGTCCTGAGTCATTCAGAATATCAATTTGGATTTCAGAAAATACATCCATGAATAGTCTGAAGAGAACTTTATAAAGGAATTTGGAAAATATAATGGGCCAAATACACAGAGACTATGATTCTATGCATGGTTCTAGAGCTAATTACCAAATCAGTGGTGGATGAAATCCAAACACCATAATCACACTCACTTCCACTTCTTCCACTTCTTCCACTTCTCCTTAACTGGGTTCTAGGGTGAGAAGAATGACTGGTTGACCAACAGTTCACAATGGGTAATGTTTTACAATGAAGCAAACCCAGGAGAAAGCCTTGGGGGATCCTGTGATGCCTAGGGAACCATCTTTAAGATAGTGAGGGTTATCAACAAATGAATGGATAAAGAAGATATGGTCCATATATACAATGAAATATTATTCAGCCATCAGGAAGGATGAATACCCACCATTTGCATCGACATGGATGGAACTGGAGGGGATTACGCTAAGTGAAGTAAGTCAAGTAGAGAAAGACAATTATCATATGGTTTCACTCATGTGTGGAACATAAGCAATACATGGAGGACCACAGGGGAAGGGAGGGAAGTCTGAAGGGGGAGAAATCAGAGAGGAAGATGAACCATGAGAGACTATGGACCCCAGGAAACAAACTAAAGGTTTCAGAGAGGATGGGGGTGGGGGGAAGAAGTAGTAGGGTGATGGGTATTAAGGAGGGCATGTGTTGTGATGAGCACTGGGTGTTATGCCTAACTGATGAATCATTGAACACTACATCAAAAACTAATATTGTACTATACAGTGGCTAACTGAACATGATAATAATTTTAAAAAAGACAGTGAAGGCTAGGATAAAAGAGGTAGTTCTTCCAAGTGGTGAATCAGGAAGAGGCAAAGAGTAGGGCCTAAGTCAGACAAATAGCAATGGGCTTCTGAACTTTGGTGGGCCTGCCTGTCAAGGCAAAACTCCCACTACTACCACCATAAGGTGTTTTTACTGTTAGAAGTAAAGGTGTTAGAAGGTGTTTTTATGGGAGCCTAGGTGGCTCAGTCGTTAAGCGTCTGCCTTTGGCTCAGTTCACGATCCCAAGATCCTGGGATCGAGTCCCACATCGGGCTCCCTGCTCGGCAAGAAGCCTGCTTCTTCCTCTCCCACTTCCCCTGCTTGTGTTCCTGCTCTATCTCTCTCTCTGTCAAATAAATAAATAAAATCTTTAAAAAAAAAAAAAAGGTGTTTTTACTGTTCATTGTCCCTAGATGTCACTTGCATGAAAATGACATGTGCAGGACCCAGAAACTGTACAACACTATATTTTTACTCTCTACTGCTTAGAAATGGTCCTACCCAGGACATCTGATGAGCCAGTTTTCCAATTCCAAGCACTGACACTGCAACTTTCCTTGAAGATCCCTGCAAATTACCATGAAGGAAAGCAAAAGTTCTTTAGATATTGCTTTCAAATCCTATTCAGATATTTGGCTTGTTTGTTCTTAACCAGATGGCACTTCAGTATTCCTGTGTGGGGTATATAAACACAGCCATCCCTGAAGTTTCTGGCTCAGTGAATTTGGGAAAGGGACTAATGGATGGTTACACATGGTTGAGAAATACTATTTTAGGATCATGCAAAATACCACTAACCATAAATTCATTTCACAGAAATAATGACCAATACTTTAAGAGGAGACCTAGTGTGATCATGAACAGAAAGATCATTGCATTTACATAATGAACTTATAATAATATTGTTCCACAATAATCCTTACCATATATATTGAGTACCCACTAAGTGTTAATGACCAAGACTAGTCATAAACATGTAATCTCACTTAAATGCTATTTTGGTGAAAGGAAGAAGTATTATCTCCATGCCATATAGGAAGAGGTTAAATGACTTGGCGAGGGAAAAAAATCTAGCAAGTGATGAAAATAGATTCAAGAGCAAGTTTAACTGCACCTAAAACACACACTCTTTTCTTACACGCACATTCTCCCAGTGTCTTTTTTTGCAGAGAGGAACAAAGTCAGCATAGAACAATGTCATACCAAGGACATACCCAAGCCATGAACATAAGCTCTGGTTAAGAGACAAGTGATACATTAATTAGTAGGTATTAATGTATGTACAGTCACCATATTTTCTCAACCAATAATTGGGCCACATTTACTGAAATGGGACAGAATATTTTATTTTATTTATTTTATTTTATTTTTATGGAAGAGTCTTTACTATGAAAAAGAGGTGTTATCTAGGGAAGTCCCATGCTAGTTTCTTTCTAATAAAATGACAAAGCAGATTTCTTAAATAAGTCACCAAGGGCAGAAATTACTACTGAATAGTGCTACCCCTCCTTGCACACCCACAGTGCCCTGTGCTGAGTATAAATAGGTACCTGTGGGCCCAGGGTCTTTGGGCCTGGAAATCTCTCCCATCCCTTCTTGCAGAGCTCTGGTGGGGGGAACAGGAGCAGGAACTGGGTTCCCTAGAGTCTGGGCACTGGCAACATAAGGGATGATTCCTGAAAGATCCCGCTCCTGGGTACACAGTTCAGAGCTCCCCAATACCTTCTGGTATCTGGGCTTCAGCAACAATGCTGAAGTGGGGGATGAATTTCCAAGCCCAAAAGGGGAATAAAGTGAACAACTGTCCCCACTTTCCTCCCTAAGTCACTCTCAGGCTGGGTCAGGTGGTCACTAGCAGGACCAGATGTGGCTGGAGCAGGAGAGCAGCGTCCCCGAGCAGCCTCCACCTGGGCCCTTGTTAGCAGTGGTCCAAGGGCACTGCTGACTCTGGGGCTTCCTCAGGAACTTGCAGGGATGCACAGATTCTGATGTGATGGCATGGTGGTCAGATGTGGCTTGTGTCCTGCAATACAGAGCTCCTTCCCAGCCCCTCACTGTGCTCAAAGCAGGGCAAGTAGGGGACACCATAGTCTTCCCTCCAAAATGAGGAGCTGGAAGGTGGCTCCAGTTGCTTAGGAGCCTGGTATACTCAGTTAATGATGGGGTCAGTGAGGTCAGCAGCTCTGGATCCAGGCAGGTAAGACTTCCACACTTTCTACTCTGCTGGATCCATCAGCTCTGTGGGGTTTTCCAGAAAAGAGTCCCTTCTTGTACATGTTCATGCATGCGGAAGAGGAGGGAGAAGAAGAACCCCAGAAAGGCGCTTGGGAGGGGGACATTACCTGAAGGCACTCTCCTCAGTCACAAATGAAAGAAACAGTCATGTCCTTGCTCTCTTCAATCACAATGGCTTCAGCCAGTTCTTGCAACAGCTTCTAGAGATGCTGAATTCCAGCTCCCACAGGCTCTAGGTCATTGTCAGACTCACTGGGGGAGCAGAGGGGTTCTGTCAGGGAGTAGGGGCTCTGGAAGGCAGTCTCCTTCTTGGAGGGAGGTTGCAGTGGGTATGCACATGGGTCCGTCTGGACAGAAATCCGTGATACTCCTTCATCCAGGGGTCCAGGGTTGAGGGGGCAGGGGCAGGGGCAGCTCCAGACAGGTGAGTGCTCTTCTGGCTCAGGCTGTGAAACGGGGGCTATTGCCCTTCTGTGCCCCTCTCCTCCTCCTCCTGGTTCTCACCTGGGTTGTCACCAGCCACTTGGTTCCACTTTAGCAGGACTCCTGGATTCTCTGGGGCATGCCACCTAAGGCGCTCTTAGCTGAGGGCGTCACAGCCTGGAGGCCCTGGCGCTGGGGCTTCCAAGCATTTCTAGGGGGCTCCTGCCAAGAAGCTGAAGCTGACTGCTCTTAAGGGGTAGCCTCCCCTGGAACTGACTGCACAGGGAGCCTGGGGCCCAAATGGAGGTCTCCAGATGGCTGGCCTCATTCTCCTCCAGGTTTTTCTGGCCCTGGAATGATCTCTGGCACATGGAGGCTCCCACTCCCCACCACCTAGAAGTCTTCTGCCTGGTCAAGACTCTATTCAGCCTACCAGACCACAACAGACCCCAGCACTGACCAGCTACCCAGCGTAGCCACTCAGAGCTCACCCCACCCAGGACACAATATTTTATATCAGACGATTGTGAATGTTCTAGGGCATACAGTCAGCATAAATAAGTACATGACAAATAGAACATGGGAGGAAGAGTCCCCAGTAGAAGGGAGATCAGTAGATAAAGAGAATATTCTAAGCTGATGGATTATGGGATAGATGGGAGGCAGGTTGACTTGAACTATTTTAGTCTCCCAGTATTCTCTAGCTAGGCCTAAAACCAGAACAGAATGCAATGTTTTTCTTATAAGTCCTTAAATTTTTTTTCACATCGAATTCTCTGAGAACATTTAATTCAGATATCTTGAGTTTATATGGTTTGAAAATCTAAACAAAACAAGGAGTGCTATGCTGAAATTGTATTGTTTTAAAATGAGGTGAAATGCGTTTTATACAAAATAAAGCTGATTGAAAACAACATAAGAATGCAATTTTCTATGAAGTTGTCTGAGGTATGAAGTGATATGGAAAATGGATAACATATAACCTTATTCTGTTTATCAATATATAATTATGAAGTAATTTCCAATAATGCAGTTATTGATTTAACTTCACCTATGTGCCTTCGGAGGATATTTATACTTTAGGAATGAAATTTAACTAAGTTATTGGGTGAAAATTGCCACTGAGTCATCCTAATTAGAAAACAGATGCTGATGTGCAGATCATGTTTTATCCTGGCCCTCCCCTGATCCCAGTATAGTTGCCTTCTTAATAGATGGATGTTGCTGTGGCTTAACAATTGGGAATAGCTCATATCAGTTCTACTGAGGTGAGCCTCATGCTTCTGCACATGGTAAATAGGAAAATGTTCTCTATTTCCCCTGAAATCTTCTAGTATCTCACAAAATCCAAGAGTAACAGTGTTAACAGCTGGACTGATAAGTTGGAAATGGTGGAGATATATGTGTGGACTTGTCTCATCAGTGGATTCACAACAAACTCAATATTTGTAAATGAAAAAAAATCAAGAAAGGAGGAAGGGAAGAAGGAAAAAGGGAGAAAAAAAGAAGAAAAGGAAGAAGGAAGGAACAAAGGATTAGAGGAAAGGAAGTGAGAAGAGAAGAAGCGAAGAAAAGAAAACCTATTTCTATTTCAAAGAAAAGAAAACACATGGTCTGACATAAGTAATCATATCTCACTTTGAATAATAATAATCAAGTAAAGACAATATATAGTATTTATTGGGCTATTACCAAGTGCAAGGACCTCCCTACTATGTGCTAATTTACTTACCCTTTGAGGGAGGTATTATTATCACTCTTTTGCAGATAAGATGACCTAGACTCAGAAGGATTAAGAGCATAAAGGCAGGATCTGAACCCAGGCAGTCTGGCTGTAGATTCCATACCCTTAATCATCAAGCATTGGTACCTCAGTATACTTTATGTTTAGTTGGAAACAAAAATATAGACGGAAATAAAACTGCAGGGACAAGTTAGAAATTTGACTGCAAATTACTCTAGAAGTTTAAGGATAGTTGGCAACAAGAACTTGAGATTATAGCCCAACTGTTCCATGTCCCTGTGTCTTCAATATGCAAATATGTCACCAGGTACCCAGCAGAAAGCAGGCATAATGATTGATCTGGGGTGTAGAGATGTACCTATTGTGAAATAACCAAAATATTTTCTCTTTACAAATTGTGAACCATGATGCATTAGAAAGTTAACTTTACAGTCCATATAACAGATTCCAACAAGCAAGCTAAAATTTAAGCTCATAAATGTAATAATTTAAATTAGAACAATAACTTAAGTGAATCCATAGAGTGCCCAACCAAACTTTAGTTCCAGGAGTATCAATTCCAAAGTGAAAGTGTCCAGTCAAGAATCGTTCTGAATTTAATTTTGGTATTGCCCTAAAATTATGTGGTCACATTTTTGTTGTATCTAGGAAAGGTTTATAAGATCAGATCAAATTGGTGGGAGACAAGAACTACCTTATGCTCTCAACCATTAAGAATATAGTCAGAATGGAAGAGGAATAACAGTTGTTCTGATTAATAAATTCATGGGCTTTAAAATCAGATGACTCAGCTATTCAACTTGCTAAATAGGAGACTTTGGACACATAACACAGCCTTGCTAAGTCTCAGTTTATTTAGATGTAAAATGGGATAACATAATAACACTGTACAAGATCATGTGAGAAACAAATAAGATCTTACATTTGAAAGCAAATTTTCAGGTCCTTGACACCTAGGTACTGGGTATATATTGTGCTTCTTTAGTTTCCCCTTAAAGCTTATGGTCAGAGAGTTATAGCTTCTCCTTAAACAATTCTTGATGACAAATGACAGTGAAGACATCCATCTTGTTGCATCATTAAAATTGTAGACTGTTATGAGGTAACAAAATGTTAGATGCTATCTAGCATAATTATACAGCCAATACAAGTGTGAAATCTGTATCTGTTCTCATCTTCAAAATCATCAGGGGTAGGAATCCACTCCAATTCTTATTGTCCCAAATACTTCCTTAAGATCTCTGTGAGTTTTTCCAAGTTGTGCCCTCTAGCAATAGGTAATAGGCCTATATTATCTTCCTTATGATAGTCTTTCTAGTCGTGAAGATTACTATTGGTGTTTCTGGAAAGATTTCTTTTCAGACACAGAGGCAGTCTTCTTCTTTGGGCAGTACATTTTACTTCCAGTATTATTATTATCCAAATAGCTTTTCAGTAGTTATAGGCTGGATTAAATTGAGTTTACTAACCAACTAATAATTTTTAATTTTGTACAAGTCTGTCCTAAACCATGTTTGATGCAATTTAAAACTCCAAAATAAACAAAACACAGCATTTCATATATATCTCAATTACACTGTATCTTATTTTTTATGGTTTTTCTTGCCTATGACAATTTTGATTTTATATTCTATCATCCATTAAATATTTAAGTCTTTTTATTATCTGTGAATTCAGTATTCATAATCTGGAAGGATCAATTGTGAAGATAACTGTGGCCCTTTAACTTCATAGTCTTGGTTGAAAGGTTCAGTAGACTTAGATCATTGCCAGATTTGATTATGGTCATGGGTGACAGGCCAACAATACCTCCAAGTACTACCATCAGGTGTGAGGAATAGTTCCCAAGCATCAGAAACAGAATGACAGTTAATACCTCAGATCAAACTTGCATAATAATCAGAGTCAGGCTAACAAAATCCAGGGAATGTAAGCCAATGAAGAGTAAATTAAAGGGTACTGAGGGATCAATTAATTGTGTTTTCAACCTTGAACCTACAAATTACGGATGTGATAGCATAAAATGCAATCTGTCTGAGTCTTATTTCCAGGAATTCCATCAGATTTCTCATGGTGAAGATAAACAAACAAACAACAAACAAACAAAACTTTGTGGAATTTCAGCAGAAGAGGGGAAAAGTAACCATTTTGAAATACATACCAAGGAAAATTATCCATCACATCAATAAGTTAAAGGGCAAAAAATCACATGATCATATCAATAGATGCAGGAAGAGCATTTGACAAAATCCGATATCCATACATGATGAAATCTTCAGTAAACTAGGAATACACAGGACTGTCAACTTGTTAAAGAAAATCTACAAAAACACTTACAGATAATATCATACTTAATGGTTAGAAACCAGAAACTTTCTCCCTAAGATCAGGAACAAGACAAGGATGTTGCCTCTCATCACTCCTACTCAACACTGCATGAGAATTTCTAGCTACTACAATAATACAAGAAAATGAAATAAAAATATACATATTGGGAAGAAAGATATAAAACTGTCTATGTCTACATATGACATGATTTTCTATATAGAAAATGCCAAAGATTCAAGAAAAAAAAAAAACCTTACTGAAATGAATAAGCAATTTTAGCAAGATTTGCATCATGTAACATTAGTATAAAAAGTCGGTCAATAGATTTTCTAGATACCAACAATGAACAGCTGGGGACTTTGAAATTAAAGGTACAATACTATTTACTTTAACACCAGAAAAATTAAATACTTTGAAATAAATTTAACAAAATATATACCAGATGTATATGAGGATGACCACAAAATTCTGATGAAAAAAATCAAAGAAGATCTCAATAATTATAGAAGTATTTTATGTTCATAGATAAGAAGATCCAATATTAAGATATCAGTTCCTCCCAACTTGATCTAAAGAATCAATGCAATCCCAATAAAAATTCCAGTTAGTTATTTTGGAGGTATGAACAAATGATCTTAAAGTTTATATGGAAAGAAAAAACAGAAGAGCCAACACAATTCTGGAGATGAAATCAGAGGACCGACATTACCTGTCTTTAAAACTCACTGTAAGGTTATAGTAATCAAACAAACAAACAAAAAAATGCAAACAAAACAAAACAAACAAACTACAAAAACAGACAAACAAATAAATGGAACAAAGTGGAAAGCCCAGGAATAAGCCCACACAAATGCAGTCAACAGATCTTTGATAAAGGAGTAATGGTAATTCAAAGGAGAAAAGATAATCTTTTCAACAAATGGTGCTGGAACAACTGGACAAAAACACTTTGTAATTGTTACATCAAAATGGATCATACACTTAAATGTAAAATGCAATACTAAAATTTCTAGAAGGTGTCACAGGACGAAATCTAAGTGACCTTGGAATTGTTGATGCAATTTTAGATGCAATACCAAAATCAGAACCTATGAAAGAAAAGTTGGTAATTTGAATTTCATTAAAACAAAAACCTTATGCTCTACAAATATCATTGTTAGAAAAAGAAAACATAAGGGAGAAATATTTGCAAAACACATATTTGGTAAAAGACTTGTATCCAAAATATATAGAGTTCTTAAAACTTACCAACAGTGAAACAGACGATCCAATTACAAAATGAGCAAAAGATTTGAGCAGATGTCTTACCAAAGAAGATATACTTCAGATAAGCATATGAAAAGATGCTCAATATTATATGTCGTTCAGGATTTGTAAATTCAAATGATGACATACTACTACATATCTATCAGAACTGCTAAAGTCCAAAACACTGATAATAAAAAACTGCTACCAAAGATGTGGAATAATAGGAACACTTATTCATTGCCGAAAAGAAAAAAAAATGGTATAGAAACTTTGAGGACTGTCTGGCTGTTTCTTACAAAGCTAAACACTGTTTTTTTTAATTAAGATTTTTTTTTTTTTTTGACACAGAGAGAGAGAGAGACAGCTAGAGAGGGAACACAAGTGAGGCTGGATCCCAGGCCCTTGGGATCATGACCTAAGCCGAAGGCAGACGCTTAACGACTGAGCCACCCAGGTGCCCCAAAGCTAAACACTGTCTTAACATATAATTCAGCATTGCGTTATTAGGTAATTACCAAAATGAGTTGAAAACTTAGGTCCAACACAAAACCTACACATGAATGTTCATAGAAACTTTATTCCTAGTTGCCAAAAATTGGAAGCCACCAAGATGGCTCTCAATCTTTCAACAGGCTGGTGGCTATAACAAACTGTGGCACATTCATACACTGAAATATTATTCTGCAATGAAAGGAAATGAGCCATCAAGACAGAGAAAGACATAGAGGAAAATTGCTTGCATACTGCCAAATGAAATAACCTAGTCTGAAAAGGCTGAATAGTGCATGATGCCACCTGCATGACATTTTGGAAAAGGCAAAACCATGGAGACAAGGAAAAGATAGGTCTTTGTCAGGGACTCAGAGGGAGGAAGGCAGAAATGAATAGGCGGATCACAGAATTTTTAGAGCCATGAAACTATCCTGCATGATACTGTAATGGTGGATACATGACATTATGCATTGTCAAAACCTACAAAATTGTACAACACAAAGAATAAATCCCAATGTAATCTATGGACTATAGTTAATAATAATATATCAATATTGGTTCATCAGTTGTAACAAACAGACCACATGAATGTAATGATACGGGAAATGGTGCAGGGGAGAGGGGGTCTACAGGAACTCTCTGTACAATCTCTGCAGATTTTTTTTTTTGAAATCTAAAACTATTCTAAACAATAAAATCTATTTCCCAGTCATGGTGTGGATGCAACCCATAGAACGTGATTGTGTGCAAGGTGGTGAAGAAAAGAGTCTTGGGTTTGAATTCAGTTTGCCCATCACTAGCTGAGTTGTTTAATATTTCTGAAACTGTTTCCTTGTTGGTAGATTGAGAAGAGCACTATCTTTAGTAGAGGGTTATTGTTATGATTATTGTTAAATAAAATAGCATGTGCACATCAGTAACTGCCATATAATAAGTGTATAATAGTAGCTACAATTTGGATCCTAAAGGACTTTAGAGATTTTGAAGATAGAACGGTAAAGCTTAGAGGCATCACTTGTGAAGATCATAAAATAATGTCATTTGCAGATCACTTGCTGTGTTGTTAGGGAGTACTGTATTAGGCATTTGTGGAAATAAAGCAAAAAGAAAAAAAAATCATGTTTTCTTCTTCCAATTAAGACTGATTTTAAAAAGTGATGATTTAAAAACAGACAGAAGAATTTTATCAATATAGTTTCCTGTGCTCTCCATGATTTTTCTCATCTTACTCCTCCCCTGCAACAGTTAAGGAAAGAAAGGATGACAGAAGTGACTAAGCAAAAGGGTTCTTTAAAATACTCTTTATGGGATAGTTTAAGCCCTTGCCCAGGGAAAGACCTCAAGTTGCTTCTTTTCAACTTTACTCAAATAGGGGAGGTGAGGGGAGACTTTCATGTCTACCAGCTGTTCTAAGGTTCTGCCCTGCACTTTATGAAATTATATGTATCTTGAGACATAGAAAGGATTGTTTAATGGAGTAATTTAAGATAATGAGTTTCACATCTATTTTATGGAATACATGTTGATCACTAAACCATTCTACAAACTATGATGAGTCTGAATAGAGACAGGTCTTGGCAAACTGATTCTTTTACCATGTTAACTACCATCCCACAATGTGAATAAATAATATAGATTATTTTACATCAAAAGTCATCCATGTTCATGGGCAAAAATGTCACTAAATACTTATCTCTAGGGGTCATACTTGTAGGTAAACTGGAGGACTTTGTGATAGCAAATGGGCCTTGCTCATTCTCATCTTTCTGGTTTCTGCTGAAATGTAATGTCGTGGAGAGTGCCCACTTAAACTCAACCACCTTTCTCCACTCCCCTGTACCAGTCCTATATTTCCTGTCACTCTCCTTTACCAGTTTCCATCATTTATACTTATCAAAATCTACAGTTACACATTTATTTGCTCATTTCATTGTCTGTTACTGCTTTCTTACATGAAATTTCAAACTCCCTGAGAGTGAGAACTGTGTTTATTTTATTCACCAAATCATTTCATGTTCCCTGATGTGGAGCAGCACTCCAAAGTATCTACTGATTGATTAACTTAAGGAATAAATGAACTTGCAATGGTGGCATGCCCAGTGTTCTCCATGGTAGAGAACATATACATCTCTCACCTTAGGGATCAAACAACTCAAATTATTAACTTCCACTTATTCTAAGAAGCTGGTAGTCATTTCCTCTGTCTTCAATTTGTCTGACCATTTTTTTTTCAATTCACAAGTTCCTGTTGGCTAGAACACAATGAAGATCAAAATAAAGTCATCTTCTCACACATATTGGGGAAAACAAAACTTGGATGTAAATATAAACAAAAATTATTGACAATTCGGGATATTATTTTCCTTGAATATTTCAATAATCAAATCTATAATAAAATGAAGCTAAGATTATTTACCTATTAGGATCCATTTAGCCAACAAATGTTGTGGCACAGATAAGTTAGTATAATAAAATATAATACAGCTTGATGTAAAGGTTAGAGTGGTTGATATATGAATGTGACAAGACACCGCTATTGGAAATTGAGTTTCTTAAAATTAAAACAAAAAGGTTTGGGATATTAGTAATATTTGTAGTCAATAGTAAGCAGATAAAAGTTTCATAATGACATATTAGTCAAGAATTTTCTTTTTCTAAATGACCAATGCATCATGTAGTAAAAAAGTACTTTTTATGATTAACTGTTGCAAGAACATCTTATCTGAAATCATTCACTATTATTTAATATAGAAACCCCTCTGATACTATAAGGGAAACCTGACAATGGTGGAGGACTTTGAAAGATTATTTTTAATATTTGGCATAATAGTCTGTAATGGTTCCTATGGCTCTGATAACTCAAAAATTGAATAAAAAAGCAAAAGTAAAGTTGAATCCTGTCATTTTGCCTTAATAACAATTAACATTTATGGAGTGCTTTTTATCTGTAATTTGGTTTATCTTTCAAAATTTTCCCAATTGTTTTTCAGGTCACTGAAATACCACAGTTATTATTTTGGATGAACATATCCTAACTTGTATTAAAATAAAAACTCCTGAGATAATGACAACACTTTTGTATTTAGTACTCCACCAGTAAATGAAGGTGTGGAAAAGAAAGTCATGGAGAAGGGATTCAAGAAGCAGTGTGATTGGTAGGAAACTCTGAACATGGCTCAAAGGTAGAAACCCATGTGTTCTTCTCATGGATATTAAGGAAATAGGAGTAAATGAATTCACAATGACAGTATGGAATGAATTGGGAGAAAGACAAAAAATTCACTGATAACTAGTATTATAATAATAAACATTTCTACATAGCAAGTTAACAGTTTAAATTTACTACATAGAGATCCACGTTCAGGAATAGACAATTTTAAGTGTTTTGTCAAACCCGTTTGCTATTAGACATGAACAATGATCAATAAAATATTTTGAAAATGTGTGATGGGATAGGATGTTCCAGACTCATTTTCCCCTGTTCCTCTCTTCCAAATGCAACCACATACTCTAGAAATAATTCAGCATGCGATCCTAATAGGACTCTAAAAGATAAGAAGAAAGTGGACTGGCTAGGGATCTCAGGACTTAAGAAAAGACACCAAATTGAGTTCCTAGATTTTCTTTTTGCCCCCGAAATATGGTACTGTGGATTGAGGAGAGCCCTACAAGTTGGAACTGCAAAAAAGCATAGAAAACAAGAAAACAATTAAAGCCTGACCTTTCTGGCCATGTACTGGGAAAGGGACAGCCCAGTAGAGACCTAACAAGGAGGTCCACTGCTGTCCAACACCAGTGTCAGCAGGGCCTGTCCAGGAACTCATCCTTAATCTGCCCTGTAGGCTCTTGGCAGAAGCATCTGTGATTTTGCACCACACACTGGGCAGTAGTGGGCTTTTTGGGCCACAGCATCAGCATCAGCAGAGTGCTTGCCCTGTCCCCAGGGCAGGGGGGACTCAATCTGCTATGACAACAATGACTAAGGCTGAGTGTTTCCTGAACCTAACCCAATGTCACTGGGAAGGGCAGGTGATATTTGCTAAGATCAGTCAAAAATCTCAGCAGATGGGGCACCTGGGTGGCTCAGTCGTTTAAGTCTCTGACTCTTGATTTCGGCTCAAGTCATGATCTCAGCTCAGGTCATGATCTCAGGGCCATGAGAGATCAAGCCCCACATCAGGCTCCGTGCTGAACATGGAGCCTGCCTAAGATTATCTCTCTCTCCCTCTCCCCATCTCCACTCACGCTCTTTCTCTCTTAAAAAAAAAAAAAAAACCTCAGCAGAACCATAAGAATAAAACTGACCAGAATAACTTGGCAAAGTACCTCAAAACTAAATTGTCATCAGAACTACAGCTCATAAAATAATCCAGGACTTACATGTTAAACCTACGTAGAGATACTGATGACTGAAAAAGATTTAAATAAGATGAAGAATCTCCTAATATTATATACAAAATGTCCAGGATATATGCAAAAAAAAAAAAATCCCTCATTATACTAAGAACCATGAAAAACACAACTTGAATAAGAAAAGGCAAGACATGAATCAGTTGTTGGAATTATCTGACAGTATTTTAAAGCAGCTATCATATAGATACTCAACAAATAATTTAAAATTCTCTTAAAAAATGAAAAAAAATTAGAAACTCTTACCTAAGTAACAGACATTACAAAGATGAACAAAACTGAAACTATATGACTGGAAAATAGAATAACTGTAATAAAATCCTGGATGGGCTCAAGGTTTGAGTGGAGATGACAATGGGTAGAGTCAGTAACATTGAGAACAAATCAGCAGTTGGTTCAATCTAAACAACAGAAAGAAAATAGACTAAAAAAATGAATGAAAATAACAATGAAAGGAAGAGAGTCTCAAGGAATCCTGGGACAATTAAAAAAGAACTAATATTGTATCATCAGAGTCCCCAGACGAGGGTACAAAGATTGAGTGCTGAAATGTATTTAAAGATACAGTGGCTAAAACTTCCTAAATTTAGTGAAAGACATAATCCTACAGATTCAAGAAGCTGAGTTCACCCCCAAATAAGTACATAAAAAAAGCCATACAAAGATTCAACATAATTAAACCTTAACTAATTAAATTAAAAACTAAAACCAAAGAAAACATTCAAAAACAGCCGGATAGAAATGGCACATTGCTTATATGGAAACATCAGTTCAAATAACAGTGGATTTCTCATCTGAAACTTCAGAAGCCAAAATGAGGTATCAAAATATCTTTTAAGTGGTGAAAGAAAAGAATTGTCAACCCAGAATCCAATGTCTAGTGAAACTCCTTCAGAAATGCAGGGAACTGAAGACATTCTCAGATGAAAGGAAACAAATGGAATTTGTCACCAGCAGATCAATTTTTAATGAATAGCTAGAGGAAGCTCTCAAAACATAAAGAAGGTAATAACAGAAGCCTGAAGCCTTCAGAAAAGACAGAAGAACAACAGCATGGGTAAAAATAGAGGTGAACATAATAGCCTAGTCTTCACCTCATGAGTTTCTTAAAACCTAGTTTTTGTTCAAAACAAAAATTATAATGCCATGGGATGCTCAGTGTATGTGGAGGAAATACTTAGTATGATAATATATAAAAAGTGGCAAGGACAAAGTATCATCAATGAAAGTAAGTTTTCTACAGTTTCTTCAAAGTGGTAAAACTCTGACACTAGTAGTCTAAATTATATATGCATATTGTGATATCTAAAGCAAGCAACTATGGTAAGAAAGCTCTACAAAGAGGGGTGCCTCAGTGCCTCTCTCAATTAAGTGTCTGACTTTTGATTTCAGCTCAGGTCATGATCTCAGGGTTGTGAGATCGAGCCCTGTGTTGAGTTCTGCACTGGGTGTGGGGCCTGCTTAAGACTCTCTCTCCCTCTGCCCCTCCCCCACTTGCTCTCTCTTTACAAAGAGATATGCCCAAGTCATTATTATTAAATAAAAATAAAATCCTACAAAAAATCAAGATAGAAGAAGGCAAGAAAAAAGAAATGAAGGAACAAGAAGCAGAGAGAACAGGCAGAAAAAAGTCTAAAAGAACAGACTTTACCTCTATAATATCAATAATTACTTTAAATATGTATGATATAAATACACCAGTTAAAAGACAGGCATTGTTATGGATTAAAAAGTAAAAACAAAAAAAGTGTCCTATTTGCTGTGTAAAAGAAACTCACTCCAAACCTAACAACATAAGTAGATTGAAAGCAAAAGAATAGAAAAAGAAATATCATGCAAATATTAATTTTAAGAAATGGCAGGAGTGGCTATATTAATATCAGACAAGGTAGATTTCAGAGCAAAGAAAACTAATACAGACAAATGGGAACATTGCATATTCATAAAAGAATCAATGCACCAAGAAGTTAATGGTGGTCCTAAATGTGTATGCATCAGATGCAACAGATCTTCAAGTTACATGATGCAAAAATTGAGAGAACTGAAAGGAGAAATAGATAAATCCAAAGTTATAGTTGGAACCTCAAAATCTTATTTTTAGCAATTGGTAGAAATACTAGTCAAAAATTATCAAGGACAGAAGAACTGAACAACACCATCAGTCAACAGAGGCAAATGCACATTTATGAAACAAATGATCTGACAAAACCAGAATACATGTTCTTTTCAAGTATCCATGGAATAGTCAACCAATACAGACCATACCCTGGGTCATCAAATAAATCTTAATTAAAGAAATTAAAGTCATATAGAAGATATCCTTAACCATAGTGGAATCAAATCAGAATCAATAGTAGGCAGATAGTAGGAAATTCTTCTAATACACTGAAACTAAATAGCACATTACTAAGTAATACATGGGTCAAAGATTGAGTCTCTAAGAAAGGCTTAAAATACATATAACTACAGGAAAATTAAAATATATTGAAATCTGCGGGATGCAGTTACAGTGCTGAGAGGAAAACATTAAGTGCTTTCATTAAAAAGGAAGAAAGATCTCAGGGGCACCTGGGTGGCTCAGTCAGCTGAGCATCCGACTCTTGGTTTTGGCTCAGGTCATGATCTCAGGGTTGTGGGCTGAGCCACGTTGGGCTCCATGCTCAGTGCAGAGTCTGTTTTAGTTTCTCTCTCCCTCTCTCTGACCTTCCTGCTTGTGCATGTACTCTCTCTCTCTCTCCTTAAAATAAATAAGTAAATCTTTATAAAAAAAAGATCTTATCTTGCCATTTGCAACAACGTGGATGGAACTGGAGGGTATTATGTTGAGTGAAATAAGTCAAAAAGAGAAAGACATGTATCATATGATCTCACTGATATGAGGAATTCTTAATCGCAGGAATCAAACTGAGGGTTGTTGGAGTGGGGGGTGGGGTGAGAGGGATGGGGTGACTGGGTGATAGACACTGGGGAGGGTATGTGCTCTGGTAAGCGCTGTGAATTGTGCAAGACTGTTGAATTTCAGATCTGTACCTCTGAAACAAATAATGCAATATATGTTAAGAAAAAAAAAAAGAAGAAGAAGAAGAAGGTAGCAGGAGGGGAAGAATGAAGCGGGGGAAATCGGAGGGGTAGACGAACCATGAGAGACGATAGACTCTGAAAAACAAACAGGGTTCTAGAGGGGAGGGGGGTTCGGAGGATGGGTTAGCCTGGTGGTGGGTATTGAGGAGGGCACATTCTGCATGGAGTACTGGGTGTTGTGCACAAACAATGAATCATGGAACACTTCATCTAAAACTAATGATGTAATGTATGGGGATTAACATAAGAATAAAAAATAAAAAAAATAAAAATAAAAAAAAAGATCTCAAATCAATAGTTCAAGTTCCTACCTCAAGAAACAAGAAAAGGAAGAGTAAAGCAAGCATAAGAACAGAAATTATAAAAATGAGAGCATAAATACATGAAAATAAAACAGGAAAACAATGATAAAACAAAAAGTTTGTTTTTCAAAAATCTGATAAACCTCTAGGAACTGATAAAAATAACTTGATAAAACTTTATCAATAAACTGATAAAAAGAAAGAAGACTTGAATCCCCAGTGCCAGCGATAGAACAGGGGATATCATAACAAATCCTGCAGAGAGAATACCACAAACAAATGTATGGTCAAAAATTGGACAGCTTTAAAGAAATGGGCCAATTTCTTAAAAATGATACATTATCAAAACTCAGTCAAGATGAAAGAGACAACCAGAATAGTTCTAAAACTACTAAAGAAGTTGAATTTGTGATTAAAAATCCCTCATAGAAAAGAAATTACAGGTTCACATGGTTTCACTGAAGATTTTTTAGAACAATTCAAAGAAGAATTAATAACAATTTTATACAATCACTTACATAAAATAAGAGGGAATACTTCTTAAGTCACATTATGAAGCTAATATTACCTGATACCAAAGCCAGACAAAGACAGCAAAGCCAGCAAGCAAGAAAGAAAGAAAGGGAAGAAGGAAGGGAGGGAGGAAGGAAGGGAGGGAGGGAGGGAAAAGAACCTCAGCCTAAAACTTACATGCTATAAAAAACTCAAAATAGGTTATAAACTTAAATATAAAACATTAAAATATACTTTTAGGAAAAAAATGGGAAAAACTCTTTGGTGCCTTGGACTGGGCAGAGTATTTATACTTCATACCAAAACACAACCTTAATACAAAGAAAAAATGATAATTTGGAATTTGTCAAATTTACAAACTTTTGCTCTGCTATACACCCTGCTAAGAGAATAAAAAGACAAATTGTAACATAAGGATCAGTATACACCTAATTGGAATGGCTCAAATAAAAAATTGTGGTAACACCAAATGCTGGGCAGAGAAACTAGATCACTCATACATAACTGGTGGAATGGTAGTCCCTCTAAAAAACAGTTTGGCAATTTTTCTTCAAAACTACAAATGGCCTTAGGATACAACTAGCGACTGCACTCTTGGACTTTTATCCCAGAGAAACAAACATTTTCACACAGAAACCTGTACATGGATGTTTCTAGCAGTTTTATTTGCAACATCCTCACACTGGGAACTGTGCAGATGGTTTTTAATGATGGTTAGACCAACTGTAGCACATCCATACCACAGAATACTACTAATTTGCTTAGTGTAAATCCACAGTGATATTTCAGGTTATTTATTTGAAAATTTTACCAATTTTCATAACTCAATTTGGAACCAACTGTGCCAATCTCCTTTCTCTTCTTTTCCCACTTTTCTTCTGAAATATTACAAATTCAGTAAAACTCTGTTCTTTTGTTGGCTAATTCAATATCTGACTAGAAGCTTATCCAAGATGGCTCTGAGTCACCATTAGAAAGCATGGATGGATACTGTCACATGGTGGGGAAAATCAGGCTTCAGGATTTCAATGTGATAAATTAACTTAGAAATTGTAATTTGCTCTTAAAACAGACACACACACATTTTAAGTATTGATTCAAAATCAATCTGCCTGGGGCACCTGGGTGGCTCAGTCAAGCATCTGCCTTCGGCTCGGGTCATGATCCTGGGGTCCTGGGATCGAGCCCCACATAGGGCTCCCTGCTCAGTCAGGAGCCTGCTTCTCCCCCTCCCACTCCCCCTGCTTGTGTTCCCTCTCTCACTGTGTGTCTCTCTGTCAAATAAATAAATAAAATCTTTAAAAAAATCAGTCTCCCTGTATCTGAATTCTTTGATTTAATCAAGTCTAAAATTTGGTAAAATCATTTGGGCAGATAAGTGTCAAAAATATACTTGTTTGGTATTTCATTATCTATTCCTATCCTTTTTATTTTTTAAGAAATAGAAAAATCAGCATACTTTATTAGCATCTTGACATAATCAAAGAAGAACTGTTCATAGACATAGTGGGCCTAGTTCAAAGGACCCCAGTACTCTCAAAATCCTTCTTCTCACCAAAACATCATAGTCTACCTCATATTCTCATTATGGTTTTTTTTCTTCCTTTAGATTAAATCACAGTGGGTGCTAAGTTAAAGTGTATATACATTATTTAGAAAGGCCCAAATGATACAGTAAAAATATTACTCAACCAAACAGTTCTAGCCTTAATCATGCCACAATTGGGTTATATGAACTTGGAAAAATGCCACTTCACTCACAATTCCCTTTGTGACAATGAAATGGACCAAGTTAGAGGTTTGTGGGCTTTTCTGTTGGCCAAGGAGCATTTTGTTCCACTAAAAATCTTAAAAGAGAGGCCAGAGCAAAAGTGAGTTAGAAATGCGGTACCATGGAGGCAGTGGACCTGGAGGCTCAGCCTCTCTCCTCACCCTCCACTGGCCCCTGCAACAGCTCCCATGGCTCTGCCCTTTAAAGACCTCTAGATCAGATGATCTCTAGGAATCCTTCATAGTTTCAAATTGTATTATGAATGCTTAGAGAAGGGATAAAAAAAAATAAGTGATACAGGAAGAAATGCATGTAATTTTAAAGCATTAGAGTAGAGCCAGGGTCCTAGCTGCTACAGGAGATGCCAAGAAGGAACTGATGGGGAGTAGACCATCTTGTGCTTGCTCCACCGTGTTCTGGGCCCATCCTTTGTGGGGGGTTGCATGGCTCCACCCATGGAGAATGACTTACATGCTAGCACCACCTAAGAGAGCACCTTGAGAAGCATGTAATAGGCAGAAGAAAGACTATACACAGAGAGAGAAGGCAGTTGCCAGGGATTGCCTTCCTCCATGTCTATACTCCATGGAAAATCCCCCCAAGATGGAGATTACAGAGCTAATAGAAAAAGCACTGAGTAACAAAGAGCCAAAAAACAAAACAAAACATTGTTAGACCGGTCACATAAATATTACCAGATGTACTGGGGCAGAGAGCAGTGGGCAAGCCTGTTCTTGATCAGTCCTATAACCATAATGGTGCTGGCCACAAAAGACTACCGAATGGTTCCAAATCAGGAGGCTCTGGGTCCTGTAGAGGACACTGTTGACTAGTAACACCAGCTGGTATTTAAAGCTGGAGATGACTTTGGCAATTTCATTTAATTCAGATTGAAAACGAAGTAAGATTTATTATCTAGAAGACACAACTGATTTTACTAATACTAATAGAGGACAGGAGTCACACACACCTGGATTATTCAGTTCTTTTGAGAGAACATTCCTATTGGATGAAAAGTTCATTACAAAAAAGATGAAAGACAAGATTTATGGGCATATTCTTATTATTTAGGAGATGAAGGACTAAAGATCAATGACAACAACCTATTTTGTGACAAGAATGGTCATGCTTTTAAACTTTATTGGCAAGAGTAAATACACATTTGACTGCGTAATTATTTCAAATTCAAAAACTGTCTTCATATATTGGATTTTAAAACCTGACAATTTTCAAAATGTGTTTGATGAAGTGTTTATAAGTCCAAAATCTTTTGATGTTGATGGTTATCTCACTGTGGAAAATTTTCATTCTCACTATTGGTATTAGATGGCCAAGGAGTTTTGAAAAAAAAAGAAGTCCTGGGCGCCTGGGTGGCTCAGATGGTTAGGCGTCTGCCTTCGGCTCAGGTCATGATCCCAGGGTCCTGGGATCGAGTCCCACATCGGGCTTCCTGCTCCTTGGGAGCCTGCTTCTCTCTCTCTCTCTCTCTCTCTCTCTGTCTCTCATGAATAAATAAATAAAATCTTTAAAAAAAAAAAAGAAGTCCTAATATAATTGGCACAGTGAAAATTAAAGCAAAGAGTATAAAACACGATATTTACATAGATAAATCATAAAAATGATCTCTGACCAGCAACCTTTTTAAAGAAGAATGATATTCCCATGCCATAAAAATAAGATTCACTTTGTAAAAGATAATTTTTGTAATGTCTCCAAGTCTTGACCCTGTGAAATCTTCTATTCTGGTCATTCTTCTCTTTTTTTATTTTTTTTATTTTTATTGTTATGTTAATCGCCATACATTACATCATTCGTTTTTGATGTAGTGTTCCATGATTCATTGTTTGTGCATAACACCCAGTGCTCCATGCAGAACGTGCCCTCCTCAATACTCATCACCAGGCTAACCCATCCTCCCACTCCCTTCCCCTCTAGAACCCTCAGTTTGTTTTTCAGAGTCCATCGTCTGGCCATTCTTCTCTTAAGATAGTTTTTCATTTAAAATTCCAGACAAGGAGTGACAGAAAAACAATGGAGCAGTGTTTCTTAGGGTGAGGTTTGGTTATATCAAACAAAAATCAAACAAATAAACCAGAAAGAAAGAAAGAAAGGAAGAAAGAAAGAAAGAAAGAAAGAAAGAAAGAAAGAAAGAAAGAAAGAAAGAAAGAAAGAAAGAAAGAAAGAAAGGAAGGAAGGGAGAGAGAGAGGAAGGAAGGAAGGAAGGAAGGAAGGAAGGAAGGAAGGAAGGAAGGAAGGAAGGAAGGAGGGAGGGAGGGAAGAAGGAAGAAAGGAAGGAAGGAAGGAAGGAAGGAAGGAAGGAAGGAAGGAAGGAAGGAAGGAAGGAAGGAAGGAAGGAAGAGAGGAAGGAAGGAAGGAAGGAAGGAAGGAAGGAAGGAAGGAAGGAAGGAAGGAAGGAAGAGAGGAAGGGAGGGAGGGAGGAAGGGTGGAGGGAGGGAGGGAGGAGTTCTTTCCTCTCTCATGAAAAGGAAGTCTGCCAGTAGCCAGCATAGGACTGGTATGGTAACACTAAAGCCTGCAAAACTCAGATTTTTCATCTCTGCCATCTTTAGCATGAAGCTTCCACTTCATGGTCCGACATGTTTATTTGGGACTCTGTTGACATATCTTTAACCATTCCCTCAAGAAGAGAGTGGAGATCTCAAAGGATGTGTCTTCCCACCTTTACAGATGCTTTCTGAACTTACACACAATGTATCATCATGCATGTCATTTACCAAAATGTAATGAATGACATGAACACACCTGGTTGTGAGACAGCCTGAAAGATGTCGTTCTTCTGGGAAGGAAAAAAAAAAATGAGGACCCTCTTACTAGGGAAAATTGGAAAATAGATGTCAGAGTAGCAACTAGTAGTCTTAGTAAAAAGGTAATTGAAAGGTAGGCTTTATTTTAAATTTTATTTCAGAGATGATAGTAATTGTATTTTAGATGATCTTTATATATACAGAACCTATTCTCCAGGTCTTCAACAATTCTAGATTTTAAGTAGTTCCCATTGTTTCCTATGATCTCTTTATTCTAATATGCTCACTTTCAAGCTCTTCATCCTGATACTTCCCTAGAATGGATGGATCGGATCTGCAATCCTTTCTGAGTGCTCCCTTGTAGAAAAATCTTGATTTTTCCTACAAATGACCTCCTGACTAAGTACATCATTCTTTTCCTCCCCTGCTTGGAGGGCAGTCTTCATTTCCTTCTGCTTTTTGGCTCTCTGGAGAAGTCTACGATTTTTCTCGCTTTGGGCTGTAGTTCTCAACCCTGGTTGTACAGTCAAATCACTGAGGGAGATTTTTTTCAAATGGAAATGCCTAGACTCCATCCCAGAATAATTAAATCAGAATCTCTAAGGATAGAGCCCAAACACTGGTGTTTTTTTAATACCTCACCCAATGATTTTAATGCACAGCTGGTGCCAAGAACCACTGTTTAAGAAATAAGCTCTTTTTTCTTGCCTGGATGTTTGTAGAGGTTTTTTCCTTCTCCTTAGTATTTTTTTTTAATTGAGGTATAATTGACATACAACATTACATTAGTTTCAGGTGTACAACATAATGATTCGATGCTTTTATATATTGCAAAACACCTCCAATCACAACAATAAGTTAATACCCATTGCCATACAAAGTTACATTTTTTTCTTCTCTTGAGACCCTTTAAGGTTTACTCTCTTAGCAACTTTCAAATATTCAATATGGTATCACTAACTATGGTCACCATGCCATACCTTACATCCCCAGGACTTTTATTTTATACTGGAAGTTTGTACCTTTTGGCCAACTTTGCCCTTTACCCTAGATGCAACCCTTGCAACATAAACAAGATCATATGGTGTTTGTCTTTCTCTGTCTGACTTATTTCACTTACCATAACACCCTCAAGATTCATCCATGTTGTCACAAATGGCAAGATTTCATTCTTGTTTATGGCTGAATAATATTCACTCACACACATTCACACACACATACACACACACTATGTTTTCTTATCTATTCATCCATTTATGGGATAGACACTTAAGTTGTTTGCACATCTCGACTATTGTAAATCATGCTGCAATGTACATAGGGGTGCACATATCTTTTGAATTAGTGTTTTCATTCTCTTTGGATAAATACCTAGTATTAGAATTGCTGGATCATATGGGTAGTTCTATTTTTCATTTTTTGAGGAAACTCCATACCGTTTTCCAACGTGACTGTCCTAATTTACATTTCCACCAACAGTGCACAAGGGTTCTTTCTCATTCACATCCTCACCAACATTTGTTGTGTGTTGTCTTTTTGCTAATAGCCAATTCTAACAGATGTGAGGTGATTTTGTTGTAGTTTTGATTTGCGTTTCCCTGATGATTAGTGATGTTGAGCATCTTTTAATGTACCTGTTGGCCATCTGTATGTCTTATTTAGAAAAATGTCTATTGAGATCCTCTGCCCATTTTTAATCCGATTATTTGTTTTCTACTGAGTTGTATGGATTCTTGATCTATTTTGGATATTAACACCTTCTCGAATATATGATTTACAACTATTTTCTCCCATTTGATAGATTGCCTTTTTATTTTGTTGATAGTTTCCTTTGCTGTGCAGAAGTTTTTAGTTTGGTGTGGTCCCACTTGTTTATTTTTGCTTTTGCTGCCTTTGCTTTTGGTGTCATATATATATAAAAATCATCACCAAGAGCAATCTCAAGAAGCTTACTTACCACCTACATTTTCTTCTAAGAGTTTTAAGGTTTTAGGTCTTATATTCCATTCCATTCCAGGTTTATATTCCAAGTCTTTAATTCATCTTGGGTTAATTTTTGTGTATGGTGTTAAGATAACAATTCAGTTTTATTCTTTTGCATGTGACTGTCCTGTTTTCCCAACATCATTTATTTAAAAAAAGTCTTTTCCTTATTGTATATTCTTGGCTCTTTTGTCAGAAAATAATTGATCATGGATTTATTTCTGAGCTCTCTATCCTGTTTCATTGATCTCTGTGTCAAAACAGTACCATACTGCTTTGATTTTTGCTTTTGTCACATTTGCTTTTGGGTAATTCTTAATGATTTATTTTGTAAATGTAAAATAAAATGAACACATTTTATTTATCCTTGCTTTAGTAGCAGTGATTTAGAGAATAAATAAAATTATGTGTGTATCACCTAAGTTAGCTTTAGAGTTTGTTTGCTTATTTGTTGAGGCTAGTAAAGACTTACAGTTGGTGGTAATAATATAAACTGATATTAATTTTGAACTGTGCAAGATTTGCATTTAAGGTTTAGGAACGTGAAGTGGGGAAAATCTTGTTCTCATAAGTTTTCGTATTTGTCTATAAATTAGTAGTAAATTAATAATAAAAAGGCATTTTCCAAATATAAGTTAAACATTGCTAAGTTGTTCAAATTCCTTGTGACTATCACATTTATTAACTTACTGAATGGTATTACAGAGCCTATATTCTCACACTTTAGGCAGCTTAAGTATTTCGCTTATTACCTTTCTTTTGAAATTTAGTATATCATAAACCACAGAAATACAATGATAGCAGATTGAGATCATCTTTCTCTACAGTTGAGCTGTGTGTATTTTTTAATTGCAGGTTAATATTTTCTCTTCTTTATTTTTAGCACAAAAGAAATTTAGCACAGATTTATGGTAGAGGTGATTGTTATAGAATTTTAAAAGCAAAATATATAAATGATTCCAAAAGAAAGAAATTTTTTGTCTCACCTAGACTGATTCCTTAAGAAACTTCTATTCATTCAATTCTTTAGTGAATTCGGACCTGTGGGTTTTACTTTTTTTTTTATTTTAATTAATTAATTAATTAATTTATTTATTTATTTATATTTTTGTAAATCAAAAACATTAGATAATTCTTCCAATTTTCTCACGGTCTAAATTGAACCAATATTATAGATTTTTTTTTGTAAAAAGCTAATGTAATAAATGTAGTAAACAATATACAAAAATAATATATTTTCATAATATTCAAAGTGACAAAAATAATATGCAATTCAGTTATTAAAATATCAAAATACAGAAAAGTATAAGGAAAAGAAAAATCCTTTAGCCCTTCATCTACATATTACATAGGCTATACATGTTAACTCATTATTACTACTGGTGATCCTGCTTTTATATTAGTAGCATTTATTAATTTTCTGTGCTTTGCTCATTTATTTGGGTTTTGCAATATAATTTTGAAAAGAATCTTAATGTTCGTTAATGTTCGATCATTTCTAGATAATCTTGTGTTAATTACCACTTTATCACTGCAGACTTCTTGTTGCCTCTCTGCCCCTGTGCAGCAGGCTGAACGTGCAGGTGAGTTAGCAAGCCCTAAATGCAGCTTTCAGCTAAGAATCGGGAGGAGTAGGTGTATAATTCCGCACCTCTCAGGCGAGATAATTTTCAAGCGTTTTACCTTGATTTCCAGACCTTCCCCTCCAAATAATCCTCAGTCTCCCACCACACCCTTCATTGAACGTGTTCCCTCTCCTGCATCGCTCCTCACCCACATGTGCTGATGTTTCCAGCAGTTCTCAAATCAATTACTTGCACTCCAAGCCTTGGCTCAGAGTCTGTTTCAGAGGGAATCCAAATGAAGACAAAATTCTAAAACCAAAATGGAATGCATTACCACGCTATAATCCAAACGATCAGTTTAAAGATTTGGTAAATTTACATTAATCTGTTTGTGAAATTACAAATTTGGGATTACTTAGTAATATTACTTTATGTGGGATTTCAATCAAATACTTAGGTTTAACAAAGCCCTCTCACAAATTAGGTAGTAAAATGCCGGTATAAACACTGCCAGGTTTGAGGGAGGAATACCAGCCAGCCATCCATAGCAGAGAATAAACAATAACTCTGCTAGTCGTATCTCCTTTCCACATGTGGAAGAGTGAGCCTGCGCATCGTGCTTTATGACTTCCCAGAAGGTCCTGGAGGTAAAGAGTATGCAAAGCAGTTGCCATAGGAAGAATTTATAATTCTGTGAAGTTTTTATGACTGCTTTCCCCAAAATGCATTTCCAAAGGTTATGAAAAAGGTGAAGACTGGTGGTTCAAAAGATTATTCACTTCTGTGGTGTGTGTCCCTTCAGTATCTGTCACTAAGCATTATTTTATCTAACTAGTAAGTCTGTCTGGATTTCTCTCAGATTAAATTGCTTCTTCCTTTTAAAAACCCCTTCCTGGGTGCCTGGGTGGCTCAGTCATTAAGCCTCTGCCTTCGGCTCAGGTCAAGATCCCAGGGTCCTGGGATGGAGCCCTTCATCGGGCTCCCTGCTCAGCAGGAAGCCTGCTTCTCCCTCTCCCCCTCCCCCAGCTTGTGTTCTTGCTCTGACTGTCTCTCTCTGTCAAATAAATAAATAAAATCTCTAAAACAACAACAACAACAACAAAAAAAAAAACCTTTGTCCCCCATTCCAAATGGACCAGTAAGCCATCATTTCCTAAGTCACACATGAGCCTTTTTTTTAAACTCTAAAGATTTATCCCTAACTAAATTTCATCAATTCAAGAAAACATTTATTTTAATAAGAGATAATAAAAGGACAGAATTTTAGGTGATTTTCCAGTGTGAACAAAACCATTTTTAGGTGTTATTGTTTCTATCTTTTTCTAGAACTTTATATCACTTCGATCAAACACCATAAATAACTTGTTTCATACTTAAGAGTTTCTTATTAGTAAATACAACTTTACTAAATTATGTAAAAAATCTTAAAACATGAAAAATAAGGTTTGTTTTTTATTTGATCCTGGAGTAGGGATCTCAGAGAGGATGAGGAGGATAAAGTTAGCTGGCTATCTTTCACAAAAACTACCCCACCAATGCTAACATCTGGACAGGATGCTGCATTTTCTGGGTTCCTTTCTTCTGCCTCCTTCCCCCTGATCAGTTTTGTATTAGACCCTTATGTTTTCATTATAACCTGGCGGCAAGAGCTCCCTTAAATAGAAAGAGTGAATGAAGGCAATTTTTTCCATTAACAATACATTTCCCTTTGGGGTCTCTGGCACATTATTGTTCTTCTTTTTTAGAAGGAGCAAAAACCCCAAGAAAACTGTCTTCAGTTGTGAAGCATTATTATAGATCCTATCTAAAAGCCTTGGGTTTTTTTTCCTCTGATGAAAACATCCTAAAATATTCCTGTAAATGAATACAATTCAGAGCAAACATCTATACACTTTTGAGCAAGTATTGTGCTAAAAACACACATTTTTTTTTATAAGAGCATATTTTCCTGAATAGTCGATATGAAAAACCTGGAAGAACTGAAGTTTCAAAGTAAGGTAAAATATTACTTAAACACATTTTTTGGAAAGATTGCATCCTTTCTTGGAAACCACAAAGTATTATATATAATAGCCCAGGTGTATCTATTTTATCGGATTTGTTTGATTGTGATCTGTAATGCTTTAAAACATGTATACACACGCACACACACACATGTTATATATAATATACATATATAAAATAGATTCCTGTCCTAAGACTATATATATATATTATGATATATACATAGTAGTATATTACTAGTAACATATACTAATATAATAGTATATAGTATATAAATAACATAAGTAATAGTCTGAAAACATTAATTTATTTCACAACTCCATAACTTACATTTTAATACTCTTATCCTTATAAGAGTGGAACTTAATCTGTTCTTCCACTTATTTTCTCAAATATTTCAACCTCTTGGGGCTCCTGGGTGGCTCAGTCGTTAAGCGTCTGCCTTCGGCTCAGGTCATGATCCCAGGGTCCTGGGATCAAGCCCCGCATCGGGCTCCCTGCTCGCCGGGAAGCCTGCTTTTCCCTCTCCCACTCCCCCTGCTTATGTTCCCTCTCTCGCTGTCTCTCTGTGTCAAATAAATAAAATCCTTTTAAAAAAAATATTTCAACCTCTTATTCCAATGCCTTTTGGGAAGAGATGCAGGAGCTGCAAATGAAAGATGGGAGCCATCTTGGTAATAAAATCCACAAGGTTATTCCAAATGGGTTCTTCATTTAGCCCTCAAAATAATCCTGTTGGGTCGATGGAATTGTTCCTATATCAGCTGTGATCCTTTCAGCCAAAGGTAATATAAACCCACATAACCTGTCCTATAAACAATGCACAATTGTATTGGCTCACATAACTGCTGGTCCACAAATTAGGTGTAGGATCCAGGGGAGATTTGATTAAGGCTCTCAAATCTTTTCTCTATCATCCACTCAGGTTTAATCTCCTTTAAACTTCAGCTCTGTCTCCTGGCTTTCTTCCTTCAAAGGTCACAGATGGCTAGGGTAGCATCTGGAACAACATGCTTCTAGATTTACATACAAGTGGAGAGAGGCTCCTGGTGACTTTCTCTTAAGAACTGCAACAACTGTCTCAGAAGTCTCCAGAAAAGATTTTATTTTATCATATTGAAAAGGATTAGGTCACATACCCATTTGCTGAAAAAATCACCAGCAAAAAGGGATAGGATAACTCTTAAGGCAACCAAATCCTCCCCTCACCTTACAGCAATTTCCCAAACTGCTTTACTGCTAAGCAGTAGGGCAAAGATGTGGGGGATTCTGGGCTGTTGTCCACTGTGTTCATTGCAAATCTTACTCTGCAGAAGAAAAACAGTGACTCTGAATTTTGACATATTTTGCCCATGTTACAAACATTCTTTGTAACTGAGTAAGAAAACTGTGGAGACTGGGTCTCCATTCAGTAGTTTTCATGAGTACATTATGCTTTCCATTGCATCATGGGAAAGAAAATATGTTACCACATTTAGTGTGGTGTGTTTTTGTTTGTTTGTTTGTTTGTTTTTTAACCAGTAAATTCAGGGGCGCCTGTGTGGCTCAGTCAGTTAAGCATCTGACTTTGTTTGGCTCACGTCCTAATCTCAGGGTCCTGGAATGAAGTCCCAGGATCAAGCCCTGTGTCAGGCTCTGCTCGGGGCAGGGAGTCTGCTTCTCTCTCTCCCTTTTCCTCTGCCCCTCCCCCCACTCTTGCATGCACGTGCACGCTCTCTCTCTCTCTCTCTCCCTCTTTCTTTCAAATAAATAAATTAAATCTTAAAAAAGTAAATCCAGTAAATTCAGTTATACAGTCAATATATGGAACACGAACAATAGCAATATTTTAAACCCATGTTACATACGACCACAATTGCTGTTGGAAAGTAAAATATGGATAGGAAAATAATCTCTCAAAACACTGCAAGCTTGAATGGTCTTTTTCATAACCTGGAAATGCTAGTGTGAGCTTTTTATGGACACTACCTCTTAAAATCAACAACGGCTAAACGTTTAAGAAACTCCTCTTTGTAGTCAGCAGTCCTGGTAGGCAACAACTGCATGGATGGATAATGTTAGGTGCGTAGCCTGTTCCAGTAAAGAAAAGGCCAACTCCTTTCTTCCTATTTTACCTTACCTTACTTTTTAAATTCTCTTGACAGATTACAAACATTCTTTGTAATGAAGGAATAGAGGCAAGAGGAGGAAAGGGAAATCGAAAAGCGGCTTTCAATACCACAGCTGGTTTAAGATGAAAAATAATCCATAGAAGTCATTCAGAAATTGATACCTTGGTTCTGCACTTAACTTACTGATAATTTCGAGCCAGAAAAAAATACAAAACAAAAACTATAAATGAATACATTAGAAGTACTGTGTGTCCTACCCAAGGATCTCAAGAGGAAAGTGCTGTGGCTTAACTTTTCTTGACTCGGTCATTTCCTGGCAGGCCAGGGTCTGTCAGCTCATCTAGGGACCGCCTGCAGACCCAGAGGTAAAAGTTCAGAAATAAACACATTCCAGTAAAGGTTACTTAACGGCTTTCCATGGATTTTAAAATCACTTTCTAACTATGTCAGGCCAAAAAAAAAAAAAAAAATCTGATAATTTATGTTACCCAGATGTTAAGAAATCCAACAGCTTTCACTACTCATAAATTTAACAGCATTAAGCACCTGCTGGCTCTAAGCAACAACTCCTGCCAAGAAGGAAGGAAGGAGCTTTGTGATACATTACTAGGCTCCTTCCCTTGCTCTCCAAGCTTCACACCCTCCCTAGCCTACCACAGAGAGATCCTTAGACTCCACACACCAATAGCAGCAGAAACCCACTCTGCCAATTCTGCCTTGGATGTAGGAAGTGGGAATCAGCGTGGGGAAATGGCTATTTCTAAATCTCAAAGAACACTAGCTGTTAGCAAAAGCAGTAAACAAGAGAGGTGTTAGAGCGAGTTTAGAACAACAAAGATTAAGCCTTTGAAAGTAGAATAAAATATTAAAGGTTAATTTTGATCTTCTCTCAGTGTGAGAGCCTTTGAACACATGCAAAACTTTTAAAATTATTTAGTCCCAAGTTGTACCTTTCTTCTCTGCCAAACCCATCAAGACACGTTAGAACTGTTGGATTTAGGCTGCACTCCGTTTTGATTTCCATTTTCTTTCTTTGTTGGAGGTGCTAATGAGTGTCAGAATGGCCGTAACCTGGACATCTGAGAGACATTGGATCTGAAACATATTAAAGACCAGGGATAGTGCTGGCTGATTCTCAGGATCTAAAAATGGACCAAACGCACAGCAAGGAAGCTGTAGATCAGTAATAATTCAGAGCTGTCTGTAAACTTTTCATTCGTATAACTGCCAGACCTAAGTCTTCCTCTCTGCTCCTCTACCAGGTCTAGTCCATAACCCCCCTGGATATGGTTCACCAAATTGCATTTGTGGCAGCCCAGAATCTTAGCCATAGGGTTGGAAAGAAGGTATTAGTTGCCACCATGAACCGGCTCCATCTCAGAAAGTGCCTGTTAGATAGATCCATGTTCCTAGCAAAGATGTACATTATTTCATGAATGGGGCTCACCATCTGAAATAGTAGGTGCCAGGAGTACAAGATTTAGGGCGAGATCCTTAATTTCACATTCAAAGCTCTTCCCAGTGCACACCCATTCCCTAATCTTCTTTCCCTCACTCCTTTTCTTATGTTCAAAGAAATTACTTACCTTAGAACACATACCATTTACCTAAGAATGTTCACACCCTTGACATGCCTAACTTCATTTACTCAATCTACAAGAATTCCCTTTTCACTTTGTCACTCATGATTAGAGCCTACTTATTCTTGAAGCTTTTCTTCATTTATTTATAAGATTCTTCCTTTTCCTCATAGGAGGTTTTGTCAGATTCTACCTCCTAAAAGCTTGATTGAGTTTGTGATTTGAAAACATTTTTTTTCATAGAGACCTTGGGGGTCAAACTATATCCCTACTCCACTGTGCCATCACCTTTTCTTTTTCACTAATGAAGTGCAACATGCAAGGTGCCTGCTAGTCATAGTGAAGGAGAAAATGTGCCAATCTCTGGCTGCCTGGTTCTAAAAGTATAGTTGGAGAAGCAGAAAAATAACTCTACATGCAAGGTGAGAGTAAACAAGAACTATTCTAGAAGTAAAACAAATGCAATGAGGTAACAAGAAATAAAAAGATGCAATCATTTTTGGAAAAAAATGGATACAATGATTTTCCTCTGAGAGATCATCAGTTTACTCAATTGATCATAAGAACTAATGTTTTTGAATGTTTGCAGTGTGGTGCGCACTATACTAAATACATCACATGCATTATATTTGTTCATCCTTCCACCAAGGCTATGAAGAAACAGGCTCAGAAAAGTTTGTTTGTCCAAGAGCATATAGTTGAATAGGGATCTGAACCCAGTCTGCTATGTCTAGAATAAGAACTTTTTTTTAAGGTTTTATTTATTTATTTGAGAGAGAGAGAGAGAGCACAAGGAAGGGGAGTGGCAGGCAGAGGGAGAGGGAGAAGCAGACTCCCCACTGAGCAGGGAGCCCAATGTAGGACTCAATCCCAGGACCCTGGGATCATGACCTGAGCCAAAAGCAGACCCTTAACCGAATGAGCCACCCAGGTGTCCCATAGAATAAGAACTTTTAATGCCTCCTGGGTAGTGCCTCTGTGAATAGGGACAATATGGTCAGCACACATATCAGAATAATTTAATTATAGCATTTTTTCACAGATGCAGCTTTGAAGATTTGTAACTGGTTTAAGTAGCAGCCTTTATTCTAAGTATTGCTTTTCAGTGTAACGAGATATGAGGCTGTGCTGGCAATGTTGCCATTTAATGTGATTTTCAGTAGAAGACTCTATATAAATTATCATCATTAATCACTTCTGGAAAAATGAGCACTGAGTGGGTGAAGTTTTTGAGGAAACACTATCTTGGGTTATTAAAATGTAAGTAGATTTGTATGCACAGGAGTTAGGGGTGTGGGGAGAGAAGTATGAACTAACCAGCAAATGAAATCCAAGTTAAAGGAATACTTCCAGTGAACCCTGGAAAAGAGTTGAATATTTAATTTTAAATAAATTCTGTCAGGCTATGAATTTTTAAGATTAACTAAGAAAGAAGTTTAACAAAAGTGATAGGAAAACGTGAGTCCAATTAATAATAATAAAAGGTATTTCAGCCCAGATATATCCACTACCTCATCTAACTCACAATTTCCTAAGATAGAGCATTATATCTATGAAGCCCACACAAGCTTATAATAAAAAGAAATAACCAGAAGGAAAATAAAACAGAATTCTTACAAATTAGAAACATGTGCAAAAAAGTCAATAGAAGTTGAGGACATGCAGAACATGAAATAATTTAAAAATACTTTTGCAAAAATGTGAGAGAAATATACATAGATTAGCAATCAAGAAGTTCAACTTCTATAATACAGCCACCAGAGAGAGAGAGTAGAAAGAAATTGAGGTGGTGGAAATAATCAAAGAAATAATAGAAGAAAATTTCCCAGAAGACAACTATGAATCAGTACTAAAAGTAAACAAGTTTTCTGAGTGCTCAGCATGATAACCAAAAACAGACCTGTGCCCGGAAATATGCCAGTGGAATTTTCAAACACCAAGAGTACATAAAATATTCTTGTAACTTCTAAAGAATAAAAGAGTTTACGTACATAGGATTAAGTTTCAAATAGTCATTAGGTTTTTCAGCAATGACACTAGTTACTAGAAAGTCAGGTCTTCAAATTTCTAGGAAAATAGAATGAATGTGTACTCTAACTCTGTAGCCAGGGGAACTAATTATTGAATGCAAAATCAAAATAGACTTTTTCCAAAATGTAAGAACTCAAAATTTTATCTCCTCGTGTTCTGTTTCAGAGAAATTAATTGAGGAGTTACTCTGGCAAAATGGGCAAGAAGCTTTGATTATTTATTTTATTTTTCATGATGTATCACTTCTGTAATAATTAAAAATGATTAATGGGAAAGAGAAAAATTACGTAAATGACTCACATTCATAAAACCAGAACACGTAAGACCCAGATACAAATCAAGTGTGTCAGTCTGGGTCCTTTGGAAAGTGGATGTCAGTATAGAGTAAAAGTGCAAGAAACTTACTAAGAGTGGTGCCCATGAAAAGTAAAGAGAGCAGGAAAAGGTGGGGACAGTTTTCAGAAAATGTTCTGATATCTGTGAAAGGAAAATAGGTAAGAGAAAGGACTGAATAGGAAGACTCATACTATGATATAACTCAGAGAAGATCTCAGTCAGCCCACTGGAAGCTCCCAACATAAATGGCTCCTGGAGGGGTCCTACGTGGAGCAGAAATGTCCAGGAGCTAGTATGCAGCCGTGTTTGGTCATTGGCTGACAGCTGCCCAGTGAAAGCATGGCTGGGCTTGAATGTGCTGCAGATCCCAAAAGCACTGTTGCTGGAGGCTGCTAAAAATTTACCATTAGGGATTAGGTAATTGAATACCTTACCTTAGAAAAGATTAGCAGTATCTTATAAAATATGTAACACATACCCATAAACATAAGGAGGGAGGAAGAGCAGAAGAAGAAGAGAGAGTATACATAAAGAAATCCAGCTACAAAAGAGTATGCTACAGTTGTGGAAAATGAGACAACATAATTACTTATACATATATAAATCATGTCTAAAAGCACACACCAAAAAAATCCCTGACACTATTTGCCTAAGGAGAAGGAAACTGTGTGGCTGGGACAGAGAGGGAGAAGACATAGTTTCAGTATATACTAGCTGAATTCCAAGGCCATGAAGGTGCAACTAGGTTACATAATATTTTGACAACTTTTTGACAAATGACTGTAGAAAAATTTCATCTGTTAGCAATGGCTTTGTGTTCAGGATTACTATCAGAGCAATTGAGAAAGAGATTTCACTTCTTACCACTTGTCTTTCAGGTCCAAACAGTCAATACTACAAATCACAATCCATCACTTTTGCTAAGCATGCTTTCTTTATCTGTGCTATCAGCTTCCCTCCATTCTCTAAGGCTAGAATGTGCAACAGGCTCTCCTCCTTCACATCCTATAACAACTTACTGCCCCACCCCCCAAGCCATCTCTAAGATCCTAGAATCTCACTCTCGCTCTCTAGCTGTGAGGACATATGTCATAATTTCACACCTGTACCCTCTCTTACATGTGCTTTTCTCTCTAGCACGTATGTCCAAGTGTTGACCACACACAGAGAATGTCTCTATGTGAGTCGTGGTGTGCACTAAGTACTCTGAATGTCTCTATGTGCAAATGGAGACATGTTACTATTTCACGTATACTTCATAAAAATTTCCACGTGTGAAAGTCTATGTAGACACAACTTTGTAAGCATGGCAAGCCTTGGGTGTATGCCAGGGGCAGGCCAGTGTTCTAAAGTTAATAATAATAAAAGGTATTTCAGCCCAGATATATCCACTACCTCATCTAACTCAGAATTTCCTAAGATAGAGCATTATATCTATGAAAGTTAAGCTGGTACCAAAGAAAGCTTGTTCGTTCCTGGAAAGTTATAACTTGATATCCTGAAGTTTAAGACATCATGATTAGGTCAGTAGAAGAGGTGATCAAAATTGGAAAGGGTACCAAACTTGGATGAAGGAAAAAATGCCATAACACCTGATGCTTTATGGATAGAAGGAAACATCATTTTGCTATAGTAGTGACTGTATTATAAATATTACTGATTTATTTTATTGTTGTTTTGAGTCTTTCAATTCCCTTCGTTATACTACCAAAATTTCTAGCATTGAAAAATGTGCCTAAGCCAGTGAACTAAATTAAGGGGAAAAAAAAGAATATTACTGGAATTTCGAGTACTAGAACCATGATGTGATTTCAATTATGATGAGGGCTATCTGAAGGAACTCTTAATTCCCTAATAGTCACTCAGATTTTGATTTTCAGACCTTAAGCCTTTCAATACACTTGTAGACTTAAATAATAGTCCTTGGGAAAGTAGTGCTTTCTCTGAGTCCCCTCCTACAGAAAGAAAGGAACCTGGAGAATCATCAGGAGTATATTCAACCCTGATCATATGACCTATCTCATTTAATTGTTCTTTTGGTAAGACTTTTTTTCTGTGTTCACTCACCTGCTTTGTTCCCCCAACAATTAATTCGTTCTCCCAAACCATCGATATGAGTATCATAAAATAGAATTTATAAGAGTTCATCCTCATATGGGGAAATAGATAAAGCATTCTTTTAAAGAACATGAGATTTCCCTTGCTGAATTTTTAATTAATAACAAATCTACAGTAGGAGCTTAAGGTCCCTTAGTGTCAGAGCTTTGCTCTAGTTTGCCTTCAGATTGGAGCAGAGACATCTGGCAAATGCTTGGCTGAAATGGCGCTTTGCTTTCCCTTTTCAAGTGTGTCTAGAAGTTTAAGACTTTTTTTTTTTTCCTGATCTGAACTACTTTGTCAGTGTACATATCCAGCTGTGCCTAGACGCTCCCCCAACATTCCCAGTGAAGCAGAAACAATCAGATCCATGGGACAATCTGATGGACAGATAATGCATACTCTCAGAGCTTGCACTGCTGAACACCTGAGTGAGAAGCACATTGCAGTTTAGAGGCAGAGCCTCATCAGGTGTCAGCTTTGGGGGACAGAACTTCTGCTCAAGCATGGTATGTCTAGCCTAGCGGGGCAAAAAACTGTTACCACTTGGATGGAAAAACAGCCTTCCCTCACCTTCTTTCTTCTCGCTCCCCAATTCAGAATCTCAGTGATCTCAACTGCTCCAGGATGGTACAAGAATTCCCCAAGGCATTGGAGGCACCAGGCAACCAGGTTACTAAGGATTATGTCCCTTAAGAATGAGGCCAGCCACTCCAGGTGTCCTTTATCTGTGCATTCCTAGAAAGAACTGTGTTTTTTGGATTCGGGGTAAAAAAAAATGTAACACAACCATTATGGGAATTTTCCACTGTAACCTAAACTTTTTTGGGTTTGATCAGGCACTAAAGATGCCAAGACCCAAGCTGTTTTCAACTATCAGAAAACATAGTTTCCAGTTAAGAAAATCCCACAGATGCTCATAATCACACACACACACACACACACACACACACACACACACACACTCATACTCACCCCTTTTTTAACTCATACAATCCTTGAGAAAAGAAAGAATAAAACAGGAAAATTCTCAGGAGAAAATTAAAATGTAAATCATTTTAATTTAAAAAATGCAACAACGTTTCCTGAATTCTCCATGGTAAGCCAGAAAGCTCCATTATTTATAAATAGGAACTGGTGAAACTGACACTTTTATGAAACTTTTGTTTTATTTTTCTTTTTAAAGAAATACTATTGGTTGGGGCACCTGGGTGGCTCAGTCGGTTAAGTGCCTGCCTTCGGCTCAGGTCGTGATCTCAGGGTCCTGAGATCGAGATCAGTGTTGGGCTCCTTGCTCAGCGGGGAGTCTGCTTCTCCCTTTCCCTCTGCCTCTGCCCCCCTCTCATGCTCGCTCGCTCTCTCTCTCTCAAAATAAATCAATAAAATCTTTTTTCTTTTTAAATTTTTATTTATTTGACAGAGAGAGAGACAGCAAGAGAGGGAGCACAGCAGGGGGAGAGGGAGAGGGAGAAGTAGGCTTCCCGCTGGGCAAGGAGCCCAACACTGATCTCGATCCCAGGACCCTGGGATCACGACCTGAGCCGAAGGCCAACACTTAACGACTGAGCCATCCAGGTGACCCTCAATAAAATCTTTTTTTAAAAAAATACTGTTGGTTGAACTCCCATATCACATAGGGTTTGCACAAAATAAATTAATATTCATTTTGGATTGTAAGTTTCTGAAACACATTGCATTTGGAATTCCTTTTGTCGATGGGGTTTTCAACACATTTTAGCATATTTTTTTAAAAAACAGAACACTCACCATATATTTTTACCCTGAAAAGTCAACATAATGCAAGCAATAGAGCTAATTTGAAGCCAATTAGTAAGTCAATTCGAGGAGGAAAAAAAGACATGGGTAATATAAACTCTGGCATCTCAAACTGATAGCAAACTCAGTTATTGATTATTTTTTATTTACACCATGAGTAAATGGTTCCCTGAGTTTTTACCAGAATTAGGGATGAATGTGTGTGTGTGTATTTGTGGAAAGAGAGAGGTAGAAGGAAGTATTGATGAGAGAGAGACAGAAAGAGAGACAAAGAGAGAGAATATGGCATTTAATTTGTGATCAGTTTTCAGTTTCTCAGAAGATATGCCTTCTTACACAACTGATGCAGACTTCTTGAAGCCAAACTCAGCTGAAAATTCAGATATGCATTTATCATAACACTTGAAATCCAATCTCTGTTCCTTTTCTTCTTCTTTTTTTTTTTTTTTTTGTAAAAAGTCATTACCAAACATATTGACTTTGAACCCTAGGGACTAAGAACCAGCAAAATTTGGAACAAGGATAATAGATAACAGGTTTTTGTGAGTTTGCTTCCCTCTCAGTAATAAAGAGAACGAAGAGAATGAGATTAAAGAAGAGAAATAAAAAGTGAGCTGAAGCCCAAGACCAATGACCTCATCATCGCACAAATTAGTCTGGCATACCCTCTTAAATGGAAAATGTCTTGGAATTTCCAGGGACAACTAGATCTTCTTTTATGTAGGAAATAGTCATCTTGTATGACAAAGGGCAGTTGTTTTGCGTGATGCTTTGTGCTAGACAAATAACAACCTAAATCATGATGGGAGTTGTTGTTAAATGATAGGGAATGATTTTTACTTGAGAAATGTGGACTAATATCACTTAACTTGTCACTAAAGAGGACATGGTTGGTTTGGCTGCACTTCTTATCCTGACGGCTGATGTAGGGTCATTTTGGCATCCACACGGCCGGCCACGTTCTGCCCAGCATGTCTCATGCCCCATTGATTATTCTTGGCCTATTAAGAGCTAGAACTCATCAGTCACTTTCCAGAAGTATTAGCTTTCTGTTTCAGATTGGATTGCGCTGTTCTCTTCCTCAGGGAAGTCAAGCAGAGGGGTTCAAGGTTGGCGAATATTCCAGAAACTAAAACAGAATGAGGGACTTCACAGACCTCAGAAACTAGCCCAGCCTAGTCAGCGAGAGGTCCTTAATGCCTTCTTCCTAAAGGTTAACATTTCTGGGTTTTTGCATGAAGGCATATTTTGGCTACAAGTAATACATATTCTCCTCAAAGTCACCATGCACCTTTTTGGGGGCAATTTAGCTGTTCACATCAGCTGGGAGAAATGTTTCTGCAGTGGCATTTGAAGTGCAAACCAAAAGTTTCATAATCAAATATTTTACTTCTAGGAGATACTCAAATTCAATCACTCAGAGATAAATGCTGAGAAAGCCATGTTTAAACATCATTCTTAGCTTGCCAGTAGAATATAATCCTTTTTAAAGGCTCATTGTAACACTGGGAAAAAATTCCCCATCACCCATAAACACAACAGCTGCATAACAATCAGGTAAACTGGTCTATCTAAATGAATTGTATGGCATGACATTGGAAGAAAAAAAGATAAGATTTAAAATAGGTGAAAATCCTTTCTATGTTTTGATTTAAACATTGTTACTCTCTATTGTTTCCATCCTATATCTTCAAGTCCTCAAATCTTGTGCAGGCTTTATTATTTTATAACAAGTATAAAATATTTCTGCAATGATGTCAGAGATGACATTCATTATGCAAGAACTCATGCATCTAAATATTTTTTAAATTTGGGTGTGTTGTTGTTGTTATTTTAACACATTTTCCTATGACGATGCCCAACGGTTTTTCCATCGTTTGTTATTTGTTTCCTGCTGTTCTAAATCAAGACATTAAAGAATGTCTTACTGGCCCAATGAAGGTGGCATGGTTGGTTTTCACTACGTTCTTCCAAATACTCCAGTTTCTTGTGTTCTACTTGGTCATAGCCTTAATTTCCTTGGTTCCTAATTCTATTTTATTTAACTACTTGCAATAAAAAAAGGTAAAGTAAAATACCCTATTGCCAAAGCAGAAGAAATTATATCAATAAAATGTACTAAATTATTTCTAAAATTTGTAATTCTTGAGGTGGAAAGAAAGGAGGGAAGGAAGGTAGGAAGAAAATAAACACAGGAAAAACTATTTAGTGTATTTATTTGAAGTGTGGAAGTCTTTTTTATTTATTTTATTATTTTTGTTGTTGTTGAAGTCTTATTTTAGACAAGAGGAAGCAAAACTTGCAATTAAGAAAAAAAGTCACAGGGGCGCCTGGGTGCTCACTAGGTTGAGTGTCTGACTTTTGGTTTCAGCTCAGGCTATGATCTCAGGGTCATGGGATCCAACCCCACGTCAAGCCCCACATTGGGCTCTGCATTCAGCAGGAAGTCTGCTTGAAGAATCTCTCTATCTGCCCCTCCCCCACTTGCTCTCTCTCTCTAAAATAAATAAATAAATCTTAAAAATATCACATGTAAAGGGTTTTTTTTTTTTTTCTTTTTAAAATAAGCATGCTATGGGGGGTTGGGGGATGGGTTAGCCTGGTGATGGGTATTAAAGAGGGCACGTTCTGCATGGAGCACTGGGTGTTATGCACAAACAATGAATCATGGAACACTACATCAAAAACGAATGATGTAATGTGTGGTGATTACCATAACATAATAAAAAAATAAAATAAGCATGCTAATACAAAGCTAACTTTACAGAAAACAGAAAATATAGGACTTAGTACATGTTTTCCTATGATAAATCCTTCTATTCTCCATATTTCTGGCAGGCATTAATTCTCAGAGGAAATACAATTTTAAAAAAAAAATTTTACTGGAGTTTTAAGGTTACTTTAACCTCAATTAAACTAAGTTATTATTAATTATCACAGAATGAAAAATTTTAATGCCTACTCTTCCTCAGTTCTGTTTGTTTATAAATGCTTAGCTCGAGTGCTTCAGATTTGGGGGAAAAAAGAAAAGTCTTAATGACCTGTCTAGATAAACAGTTTATACTTAGAAATAAATAGAGGCTGTTTGCATGTGCAGTACTGTTTTATAATAGAAATTTTACTCTCCATTAGGGAGTATAAGGAGCTACATATACCATCTCCTGCCTGAAGTAAGAGTAAGGTGCGATTATACTCAGTGTAAATTAAGACGTCTTGAGAGCATGGAGCTTTAGGTAATATATTAAATTAAGGTTCTCAGATGTGCATTTAATTAAGATATTTAATTTGAAATGTCTGTGCTCTTTTTAATTCCAATTGATTATTAAGAATAGATTTCTTTAGGATATTAAAAAGGTGAGTAGAGGAAGCTATGGAGTAGGATGACCTCAAAAGTTTACTCAGGACGTTGTAATTGTCAAACCAATGCAGACTCTGTCTCTGCCCTGCTCAGCATGTTCTTTGTATTCATTTGAGGCTGCTCTTCAAATGACAGATTCATGTAAATATGAGCTGAATTAAAAATGCTTTCTTAATTGACTAGTGAATATCTTCCCTCACATTCTCTGGGTTAGTTATTTATTACTTTTCCTTATAGCTGATAAAATCATTGGTAATACTGCTGGGGCCATCTATCAGAAGACTTTTTAATGTCCCAATCAGTAAGTACTCATTGAGAACCCACTATTTGGAAAGGACTCTATTAGATACACTAAGAGTTGGAGAAAATGATTTGATAGCATTTCATCCACCAGGTAGTTTAGTCTAATTAAGAAAACTCACACACATGCATATGCACACACACACACACAGTGCATTCACCAGATAACAACATAAGACATTCAAATGCCAAATAAATTTTGTGAAAATTTGAGGACGTTAGGGGTGGCGGTAATTCACTGGGTTGTAATGGTTGAAGATAGCCTTTCAAATGAAGGGACTTTTGTCCTAGACTTCTAAAGAAGGCCCAAGATAATAGTAGAAGCAAATGTTTATTGACCTTCTACACTGTCTCTGGAATACTTCTAAATGCTGTCCATGAATTGTGTCTGTTAATTCTGAAAACAACACCCTGAGATTGCATTGCTTACATCCCCAATCTATAGATGTGAAAACCGAATTACAGAGTGGTTGAGTCGCTTGGCTACAGTCCCAAGCCAGGCAGTGAGGAGCCAGGAAGAAAACCTCAAAGTCAGCTTCCAGAGCCCTCCCCCTTAATCACCTCACAGGGCTGTGTGGACTCAGAGAAGCAGATAGACCATGGGGAAGCATAAATGTACATTTCAGTGGTGGAATAAATGGTCCAGTACACATCAGCTTCCAAGGAATTGACCAGAAGTTATAGTTCTAAATATAGGCCAGGGCCAAGGTGAAGACTTCAAAAGGTACATTATGGTGACAGGGTTTTGTCCTAAGGTGGTGGAGAGTCACTGAAGATTCTCCAGTGCAGGGTTGACAGGATGAAAGCAGTCTTTTCCAAGACTTGTTCTGGCAGGGAGGGTAGGGTGATTAGATTCTGTATGGAATGCTGACACCCATAAATTATCTACCACTGGCACCCCCTTTAGCTTGATATTCCTTTCTACTGTCTATGAAACCAGGATTATACTTGTTTCTTCTCAATGCATATTTTTTTCTTTTTATCTTTGGAGTGCCAGCCCTCAATCACATTTTTGTTGGTTGTTTTTTCTCTGAAACAGAGGTGGTGTTGGCTCTTGGAAAATTGTGAAAACTAGGTGTAAATCAGGATATCAGTACTTACAAATTGTAGGACCTTAGATGAAGAGGTCAACTCTCCTCTGCTTCAGTTTCCTTTTTCCCAAAGTCAGGAGAAATGTAAGAGGAGTGACCTGATGATGAAATGCAAAGATGCAAGAGAGTGTGAACCTGGTACAGACCTGTAAAATATTAAAAGCCAGTCCTGGTTCGATGCTTCATGCTGAGCACTGCACAGGCTGAGAATGTTCTTCTCAGGCCCTCCCTGAAGCACTCCCAGGTAAGTGTGGTGAGGAGGATCAACAGGGCAAGTTACCTCCCCTAGTTTACAAAGCAAGTGAAGGATAGAGCAGGGATTTGACTCTACTTGGTCTGATTTTGAAGCCTGCAATCCTGTTTGTTATACCAGATGGCCTCTCAGTTGCTACTGGTGGTTATTAGTATACTCCCCAAACAAGTCTGTCTTTTAGAGTCACTCCCTGCCTCTTCTTAACTGTATTCATAGCACAACTGCTCTGCACAACTGTCTTGAACAGTTTCCCCTCCACTATGTATTTCTCCTGACTCCAGATTACTCTTCCTAAATGCTGTGTCCACAACTCAAAATCTATGAATGGCTTCCTGCTTCTCATTACCTAGAAGGAAGCACAAAAATCCCTTCACGTCAAAGTTAAGATCCTCAAATAGACCCCAAATCGAATGCACCTCTCTGCAGTCCCTGTGGACACAAACTCCCCCTATATCCAGTATGCTATTTCACTGCTCCAATAGACCTTGACTTTCTAATTGGTAGGTCTTAGCTTGTGCCATTCCTACCCCCAGGCATTTCCTCCATTCCTGGCCATTTCTATCAAATGCTGGAGGGATATAGATACTAAATGCATTAAATCCTTTCATGAAACTTATCAAGTCATTCCCAGTAGACAAGGAGATCGGGAGAGGCAGTGGCTAAGTTTGTGTTGGTCACCATTCATGTATTCCCAGTGTCTAGCTTGGTACATAATCAGACATGGAGGTACAGGTACACATACAGATGTGCACACCTACATATACATATATACATGCAAACACACACATATATATAATAAATAATGAATGAACAACCAACTGCCCAGAGTTATGATAGCTAAATTAATTTACTTTAGGGCTTACGATTTCATACCCTCAGAAGGGCCAGATCAAGTAAGTGTCTCAGTTTACAGGTAAAGAAACTGAGCATCAGAGAATTTAAGAGCCTCGTCCAAGGTCACTCAACTATCTGCTAAGTGATTCCCAAGTCTATGTGACTCAGAAGTGACTCATACTCTCTACAGCATGCCAGGCTACACCTTTCCATGGTGGCTGGCAGCGTTCAGAAGGAAGGATTCTCCTTTCTCAGGCTCAGCTCCTCATAGTTAAATAGCTATCATGGATTTGAGGTCCTTCCAGTCAATCCCCTAGTTTAACACTTGATGATTCTGTATGTCTGTCTGTGAAATCCAGAGATGGTCTCTTAAAGCCAAGACCCTTATACAAGATCATAGACACTGAACATGTGCGTGGGCACGCGCACGCACGCACACACACACACATACACACATATCTTTTTACCCCTGCATCCTCACTTACCTAATTTCATGCTTGAAAATGGAAAGTAAGTCTTCTTTCCCATTCTTTGTTATCACAGCTACTGTTTTAATTCACCAACACTCAACGGGAAGCCCAAAGGAACTATCACTCTGCAAGCACCACACTGATATCTCAGAGACGTGGAACTCCCTTTACTGATTCAAATTACTTCTCACCTTTTACACACCCTAAGGCTACAAAGCCAGACCAGATTTCATGAAGCTGAGGAATGGCTTGAAATCTCTGGAAACTAAGGTATTAAGGTCTTCTCTTCTTGATGACAAACTTAGGACTCAGCCCTGCTAGGAGGACAAGTCTCTAGGAGAGTCCCCTAACTAGAAAGGGAATGGCATGTTAGCCCTGATACTGATCTTTGGCTGTGAGATGCAGTTTGGAGATATAGGCAGGTTTTCATCTAATAAAGAAGAACAAATAACTTTGAAATTATGGAGACCATACAAAATGGTGCAAGAAGCAGTTCAATCAAAGAGACCCAACAAGTAACGTCTGAGCTCAGAGAGCATCAGAAAACATCGCAATGTGGCAGGTGGGTCAACTCAGATACGAATAGCTGACCATCCAAAAGGCAGATGCCACTGAGCTTTGACAAGAGATGCTGATTTTTTTGTACAACAAAAATCCATTAAGGACACAGGGAGAGAGAAAGAGAGGAAGGAGGAGGGCAGCTCACTGGCAGGCACAAACATAATTACAGCTATTACATTTTTTTCCTAAAGTAGTTACTTGTGGTGCCTCCAAACTAATGTGTTTTTATGTTGAAGCCTGTTGTGATTGGGGCAGGCTGCTTGACATTTGCAAGGTTCCATTGCTATTAAAAAGAATGATGTTATCAAGAGGCAAGCAAGGCGACAAAGCAAAATTAATTAACACCGCCATCTAACAAAGCAAAATAAATTAAACGATGGTTGACTTGCATTGTGTACTTCTAAACAGTTACTGAGGGAAAACCAAAGCTTTTTAACTCCCTCTGCTCCGAGTGGAGCATGGTGGCAGAGTAGGCTCCAGTGCAAACGAAGGACGCTGTTTGCTCCATGGCTGCACACAGACAAGCAAAGGGGCAAAGCCATTCATATCCTTCAATAAGAAAACTGTTGCTTTTGCCTTCTACATAGAGGGCAGCAGATGAAACATGGTAGGGAATATTTTCCTTAAACCTGTATTGCCTTCAAGCACACTTAAGAGAAATATTAGTTTTGCTACACATAAAACATAAATGAGGGCAATGCAGCTACTAAATTTTAAACCAGTAGGAGTCCACTATGTTTTCAGATTCCTTGGGTTCTGGGATCACAACGCTCTATCACTTCACACATCCCCATGGACCAGTAACAGCCAGAACAAGTTGCTCAAAGCTACCATAAAACAATAGTGGCTTTCAAGAAAAATCCTTGATGGCATAAAAATGAATAGTGTCATAAGTCAGTCATGAATGAAGGTGTATACAGTGTATCCAGAACTATGCTATGTATGTAGAGGGACATAAGACAAATATAAGCCACTGCCCATAAGGCTTATAATCTGGTGGGAATGGTGAGATACACCAGGAGCAACAAACAGAGCAAGGTAGTCATACATATAAATCCATGTCCAGAACGAGACAGTTGTATTGATGCACTTAGACAGAGATACAAGTAGATAGTTATATTGCTAGATCTAATAAAGTAGTCACATTTTTGGAACTAACACACTGTTTCACATTTGTGACATATTTTATATTTTTTAAGAGCACTTTAGTCTATATGAGAGTATTTGATCATCACAACATAGCTGAATACATGAATGAAAGAATTAAGAATTGGGACAACCATTAATATTCCCATTTTATGGAAGATTAGTCATAGGCATAGTGAGGTTAAGCTACCTACGGAATCAAAAAAACTAACACTTGTTTATAATAATGCATAAATTGCCATGAATTGACAATGTCAGCATATTTGGCAGAGAAGGGAGATGCTTAGAGAAGGAGACACAAGGTACTCTAGGCAATGGACACAGGCAAACATTAAGATCTTTCCTCACCCTGGGGTTCTACACTGGGGGAGCTTCCTTAGAGAAACTGTACTGATCAAAGATCACCATCTGCTACCTACAATAGACAAGGTTTTTAAAAATTCCAGCAGATATAATAGGTGCTCATTTTTTTATCAGTAATCAAATAGCTGTGATTTCTTAATAGGTACATAGAAAATTCACAGAGACTACATTTCCAAGTAAAAATGTACCTATAAATATTTGCACATTAATAAGAATAGAGGCCATACAAATAACCTCAAACCAAAGATCACCAATGTTCCCATTCCTCAGGAAATATCAGTGCCAGCCCCTCATTATCCATTCTACCTATTGCCAAAGTAACACTACCTTTTAGGGGAACTTATTTTCAAAGGGTATCATGCAAGGAAGCAAGCTGTAGAGTTTCTATTGCCCCACTGGGAAATTTCTAGAGTTTATTTATAAGAAATAGACTTCTTATGCTTATTGCAATAACAGAAAAAAATAGACACATAATACCTCCAAGTGTGTAGGTTTTTACCTATCACCAGTAAAACGATTGTTGCTCAAAGACAGCAAACAGAGGTAAGGGGATATGAACATCAATAGACAGATTATCACCACTAAATGGCACTCATGAAGTTCAACACCTCTAACAGTGTATTTTAGGAGTTAAAATTTCAGCATAGGCTATGCTTTCCAGAAACTTGTTTTCTCAAGCCAATACATGTATATGCATTCCATCTTGTACTATTATCTTCATGTATGTATGTATGCATGTATGAATACATAAAGTATAAAACATAGATAATGTCTATATTTCTGTATTTGTTTAAATCTATTTCTGTCTTTATCCATTTTCTCTCCTTCTGGGACAGATTGTGCTAAGATGTATAAAGCTTATTGAGTCACTAAAATTGTGGTTTAAGGAGAAACAATGATTCTGAACACAATGATTTTTCTTTGTTAAGCCACTCTTTCTATGTGGTATGAGGGTTCAAGTCAGAAGACAAATGTGACCTAGTTTTGACATTTTTAGTTCCTAATTCAGATATTAAAATGCCTTGGTTGTATTACCTATAAGAGAAATAGGGGTGCCTGAGTGGAACAGTTGGTTAAGCATCTGACTCTTGGTTTCAGCTCAGGTCCTGAACTCAGGGTCGTGAGATCAAGCCCCATGTCGGGCTCCTTGCTCAGTGTGGAATCAGCTTAAGTTTCTCCCTCCCTCTGCCCATCCCACTTGTGCTCTCTGTCTCTAAAATAAATAGATAAATCTTTACCTCTTCAGTTAGGTTTATTCCAAGGTATCTTATGGTTTTTGGTGCTATTGTAAATGAAATTGTTTCTCTAATTTCTCTTTCTACAGTTGCATTGTTAGTGTACAAGAAAGCAACAGATTTCTGTGCATTGATTTTGTATCCTGCCACATTACTGAATTACTGTATGACTTTTAGTAATTTGGGGGTGGAGTTTTTTTGGATTTTCCACATAAAGTATAGTGTCACCTGTGAAGAGAGTTTGACTTCTTCTTTTCCAATTTGAATACCTTTTATTTCTTTTTGTTGTCTGATTGCTGTTGCTAGGACTTCTAGTACTATGTTGAACAATAGTGGCGAGAGTGGGCATCCTTGTCGTGTTCCTGATCTTAAGGGAAAGGCTCTGATCTTTTCCCCATTGAGGATGATATTTGCTGTGGGTTTTTCATAAATGGATTTTATGAACTTGAGGAATATTCCCTCTATCCCTATACTCTGAAGAGTTTTAATCAGGAAAGGATGCTGTATTTTGTCAAATGCTTTTTCTGCTTCAATTGAGAGGACCATATGGTTCTTCTCTCTCCTCTTATTAATGTGTTCTATCACATTGATTGATTTGCGAATGTTGAACCACCCTTGCATCCTGGGGATAAATCCCACTTGGTCGTGGTGGATAGAACACTCATGAAAAAAACTGAAGAAGACACAAAAAGATGGAAAAACTTTCCATGCTTATGGATCGGAAGAATAAACATTGTTAAAATGCCTATGCTACTCAGAGCAATTTATACCTTCAATTCCATCCTGATCAAAGTTCCAATGACATTTTTCAAAGTGCTGGAACAAACAATCCTAAAATTTGTATGGAATCAGAAAAGACCCGAATTGCCAAGGAAATGTTGAAAAAGGAAAACAAAGCTGGGGGCATCACGTTGCCCAATTTCAAGCTTTATTACAAAGCAGTGATCACCAAGACAGCATGGTACTGGCACAAAAACAGACATATAGACAATGGAACAGAATAGAGAGCCCAGATATGGACCCTCAACTCTATGGTCAAATAATCTTCGACAAAGCAGGAAAAATATGCAATGGAAAAAAGACAGTCTCTTCAATAAATGGTGCTGGGAAAATTGGACAGCTATATACAAAAGAATGAAACTCGACCATTCTCTAACACCATACACAAAGATAAACTCAAAATGGATGAAAGACCTCAATGTGAGACAGGAATCCATCAAAATCCTAGAGGAGAACATAGGCAGTAACCTCTTTGACATTGGCCACAACAACTTCTTTCAAGATACATCTCCAGAGGCTAGTGAAGCAAAAGCAAAAATGAATTTTGGGACTTCATTAAGATAAAAAACTTCTGCACAGCAAAAGAAACAGTCAACAAAACAAAGAGGCAACCCACAGAATACTTATATACTTGATATAAGTATCAAGTGCAAATGGCACTACAGATAAAGGGCTGGTATCCAAGATCTATAAAGAACTTCTCAAACTCAACACCCAAAAAACAAATAATCAAGTCAAAAAATGGACAGAAGACATGAACAGACACTTCTCCAAAGAAGACATACAAATGGCTAACAGACACATGAAAAAAATGTTCATCATCATTAGTCATCAGGGAAATTCAAATCAAAACCACATTGAGATACCACCTTACATCAGTTAGAATGGCAAAAATTGACAAGACAAGAAACAACAAATGTTGAAGAGGTTGTGGAGAAAGGGGAACCCTCTTACACTGTTGGTGGGAATGCAAGTTGGTACAGCCACTTTGGAAAACAGTGTGGAGGTTCCTCAAAAAATTAAAAATAGAGCTACCCTATGACCCAGCAATTGCACTACTGGGTATCTAACTCAAAGACACAGATGTAGTGAAAAGAAGGGCCATATGCACCCCAGTGTTCATAGCAGCAATGTCCTCAATAGCCAAACTGTGGAAAGAGCCAAGATGCCCTTCAACAGATGAATGGATAAAGAATACATGGTCCATATATACAATGGAATATTACTCAGCCGTCAGAAAAGATGAACACCCAACATTTACATCAACATGGATGGGACTGGAGGAGATCATGCTAAGTGAAATAAGTCAAGCAGAGAAAGTCAATTATCATATGGTTTCACTTAATTGTGGAACATGAGGAATAGCATGGAGGACATTAGGAGAAGGAAGGGAAAAATGAAGGGGGGGAATCGGAGGGGGAGATGAACCATGAGAGACTATGGACTCTGAGAAACAAACTGAGGGTTCTAGAGGGGAGGGGGGTGGGTTAGCCCAGTGATGGGTGTTAAGGAGGTCACATTCTGCATGGAGCACTGGGTGTTATATGAAAACAATGAATAGTGGAATACTACATCGAAAACTAATGATGTACTGTATGGTGAATAACAGAATACAATAAAATTAAATTAAATTAAAAATAATAAAATAAATAAAGCTTAAAATAAAGTATAAAATAAAATGGAAATAAATATTCTAAAGAATTCCTTAGTGGCTTATACAATGAAATATTTATAAATCATCACAGGTAAATATAAAATAATGACAAAGCATTTGCCACTCTGATGCCAGTTTTGTGTCTGATATTTTCACACTACCAAATGGAAGACAATACATATTTGCCTGCATTTCATATTTATTTCTATTTTTTGTTAGAGAATATTATGTAATTTTTCAATGATTATGTAATTTTGTAATTACATTTATCTTAGCCGAAGATTATGATCTACTAGTCTTATTGAATGTAGAGAAAGTAACTTAAAGAGGCCAGTTGCTCATTGGTAGGGGAATGTGCCCTGGAATTTGAAATACATTTACTGTAACCCACCAAATAGAAAGCTGGCCTGTGCTTAGCCCTGCTTTATCCCCATACAAGTAGCTCAACATTATCTTGTATAAGAATTCATTCACATATATATGTACTTACAGACTTTCCTATGGTGCATTGTATAATTATATTCATTCACTCATTCACTAACTCATGAATTCATTTAACAAGTTTTAATTGAGTGCCTATTATGAACCATGACTTGCATGGTGTTAGTTTCCTAGGGCTGCTGAAATAAATTACCTCAAATGTGATGCCTTAAGACAACAGAAATTCATTCTGTTCTGGAGGCTAGAAATCCAAAATCAGGATGTCAGCAAAGCCATGCTCCCTCTAAGACTCTGGATAGAATCCTTCCCTGCCTTTTTCCTAGCTTCCGGTGGTGACCATGAAATCTTGGTGTTGCTAGGTTTGCAGTTGCATTGCTCCAGTACCTACATCTGTTAGTACATGGCATAATCATTGTGTGCGTTTATGTGGCATTTTCTTCTTACAGAGACCCCAGTCATATTGGATTAGGGTCCATCTTAATCAAGTATAACTTCACTTACTTAATTACATCTACAGACACTAGACCCAATTTCCAAATAAGGTAACATTCACAGATACCAGGGTTAAGACGTCAGCATATTTTTGGGAGGAGACACAATTCAACCCACAGGACAGGGTTATAACATTGAGCTATATATAGAACTAGCATGTTTCCTTAGTTAATGAAATATGAGATATACAGATGTACAAATATAGAAAAAGACATTTTAAAATAACTATACATAAGTAATTAATATCAATTGTAAGAAATGCAATAAAAGAAAAGCACATGTAAAATAATGAAACAATTGATAACAGCATATAGTCCAGCATACAGGACTCCTATCAGGGAAGGGAAATCTACTCTTGTAAGATAGTTGGTCTAAGTCTGGCATCATATCAGGCAAGAGTAATCTATTATTGTAGGATCAGTCTAAGGTCCAGGGTGTCTGGGTACAGAAAGATGAACTAGTTGATTATTCCAGGCTCTTTTAGGCAAATATTCATTGATTTTCAAAGTAAAGAAGAACTAGGAATTTTACTATCACTAAGAAATACTTAACCACGACAGAAATAAAGATGTACAAGGCAGTGTAATTTTAGAGGGTGGAATTTATGCTAATGAAGAAACAATGCTAACGGTAGAAATACTTAAGTTTGAAATATTTTGAATGCCCTGTACTTATCCATTCTTCAAATGTTGATGATATTTGGAGGCACAGTACTGATGAAGGAATTATAATTTTTGATGTGTGAGGATGAGGAAGTTTGACCTAAAAATGAAGTTTCTAAATCTCTGAAGATGACACTGGGGGGTATTGTCATGTATGAATGAGTTACTCTCCATGTGGGGTCTGTGATTGGAAGAGAGGTACAGAATCTGTTACAGCCAATTTGTATAGCCATGGGTGCAATTAAAAATGTTAAGGATCATATAAATTGGGAACATTTGTCCCAAGTTTGGGACTAGCAGCAGAGCAAACTCCTATTCAAAAGGACATTTAGGCTATTTTTGTCCTACTTTTCAAAGCATCAATGCCAGGTTCTTGAAACCCAGATTGCTCATGTATGCTATCATAGTACTGAAAGTCTTCAATGATTCCTGCATATGTACGAGCCTTTTTTTTTTTTTCTCCTTATGAGTTACAGGTAACATGGCTACCTCTAAATGAATCTACTTCTAAATATATTCTATTGACTAGTTGAGAGTTGAGTATGTTCACTCCTGGTTTCCTGCCTCTGCCTTCCTGGAAAAATGCAAATTTGGTTTGCTGTAACTCACAGTTACACTGCTGCTCACTGTTCGCTCACTGTTTCCGGGAAAGAGCACAGATTATGGCATATGATAATGTGTATTTGAAAACTGTAGAGCATTTTACATATTTCTATGAGCATTATTGTGGCCCCCTGCTTTCACATTAGTATATTCTTCCAACTTCGGTAAAAATTAGATGGGACCAGTATGACTGTGTCCTTAAAATGCTTCAATAATTTAATATTAATAATTCATCAATGCTTCCACTGAGATCTTTCTTTCTAATTGTATCCAAAGATATTCTGAAAACTCTACAGGCTTGAAAATTCAGATAACTAATATGCTATGTTAGTGATTGCCTCACTTAATTCAGCCCTACCTTATACTTCAACTTCTAGTTTGCTTTTTTAAAAATTTTACCTTTTGGGGAGCTAATTATTATCAAAGATTAGTTTTTCCTGTCTAAACTATTTTCTAATCAGAGCATCTTTTGGATATGAAAAATGCTTATACCCTTTGAAAACCTATCTGTTTCTGGGACTTAACAGGAAAATAAGGTTTCAAGGTTGGCTGAAACAAATTTTCAAAGGCTCCTTTTGTTAATTGATTGATTTTGATAAGTCTATTTGATTTATGGCTTAGGCTTATGTATTTTGGGAGAAGATTCCTCCTCCTTTCAAAATGCATGTGTACAGCTACCCTGTAGTGAGTTAGTGAAAGGTGTCCACTTATACACAGCAGAAAAGGGGTGTAATGAATCAGAAAGGGATGTGTTTTATGCAGTAAGCATTTTCCACACTCTTTCCTGCACCGCTACATCTATGCTGAAATGGTCCATTTATTTTAATCCTAAATGGGGTCCCTAGACAAGAGCTGAGAATGGAAGTGAAATAAAAGGAAAAAGAAAAGGATTTCTATTTCAGAACAAACTTAATTCAGAATAAGGGAAAAAAAAAAAACACAACACTCATTTAGCCCTTGGTAAAATTGAATTTTTATGGTACCTACTCTTTCCCACTATAGGAATTTGCTTTCAAAGCTTCTCCCCTACCCTCCAATTTTGATGGGCTTGCAACTAAATAAATGATTCCCATTCTCTCATCACATGTAGGTTTCCATCACAGTTCTGCATCTTGGAAGAATGATGGAAGGTCAAGTTAAACCATATGTTTGAGGTATGGACCTCAATTTGGGGTTCTAAAATGTGGGTGTCAGCAGCTCCTACAAAATGATGTTATATTCACCCCACTAGGGTCCAGAGCCAACAGGACAGCCTTTCATAGCCCCTCCTAAACCAGCCTGAGTCACAGTCAGGAGAGGAAGATTAGTTGAGATAAACATTCAGAATGTTAGCAGTTTAAGCCACCAGCCCTCTCTGTACTGTCCAGGAAAGTTAAAAACAAAAACAAAAACAAAAACAAAAACAAAAACAAAAACAAAAAAACCTCACCCAATTAATATAGGTAGATGGAGACAGAACATAGAGCAGATTCAGGACCTGGTTGTGCCTAATTGCCATGATTAAATGGACATACTTATAGCAAAGTTATAATAAATTGCCTCCAGCTACTCAATGGTTAACTAATAAAATGCAGTATTTGTTATGGTTAATTTGGAAGTAAGGTAACTAATATCCCTTACCTTTATAACAGTATTTGTGCATGAAGTGGACACTTGTCATTTGGTCTTCCCAGCACACAAACTCATTCCTATCTTGAAAGAATCTTCATTGTGAGAGTCTTTGTAGAAGGGAGTGATGCTTTCCTATATAAATGAAAAATGAAACCAAAGGCTCCATCTCCTTACCCTGAGAGTTAAGGTACAGGCATGTGACCTAGAATAGAATAATTATATGCCTTCGGAAAGAACTTTAAAACTAGAATAAGTGATATTAAGATGAAGCGAGAGTTAGAATCCATGAATAGCATCAGCATACAGCAGTGAAAATGGCAGTACAGTTTTGGGTGGTGGTAACTGTAATGTCCAGAAATGGTGGTTAAAAAAAGTGCCAAGAGCAGCACCCTAACCAGGTTGTTTCTTTAGTTTAACACTTTTGTTTCTACCACTAAGCCTTTCTTGTTTTCTGCTAGCTTTATGGGCCTTCCAGTGATTTCTGTGAGCTACTAAGTGATGTTCTAACAAGTTAGTTTTCAGACTTAGTACAGCCATGTGATGTTGCTTACACTCATGAAATCAGGCATGAATTGTAGAAAACAGAACCTCAGAAATATGTGAGGAGTAAGACATTGGTCGTCTGTTGTAGCTGACGCAAAGGCAGTCAAAGTCTTATCAATATTCCAGGATAGTAATATGAAAGCTTGTGGTTATCAATAAATAACTTGGAATCAAATTCCCTACAGACAAAACTTTGAGAAACTGCATAATAAGTGCAAAGAGCATGGGCACCTGGGTGGCTCAGTTGGTTAAGCGACTGCCTTCGGCTCAGGTCATGATCCTGGAGTCCTGGGATCGAGTCCCACATCGGGCTCCCTGCTCAGCGGGGGGTCTGCTTCTCCCTCTGACCCTCCTCCCTCTCATGCTCTCTGTCTCTCATTCTCTCTCTCAAATAAATATATAAATAATCTTTTAAAAAAAGTGCAAAGAGCAGCAAAAAATCCAAGAGCTTAAGAACAAGAAGGTAAAGTGGCTGTTCTTAACAACATTTGATAGCTTAAAGAAAGAATAACAATTTCAAGTCCCCATACTTCATGCGAAGGCATAGATTTTTACCAAACTATCTTATATTTTGTGACTACAAGCCTCAAAGTTCTACTCTGTTGGTTGCTCAATTAAAATGACAATTGAATTCCTAATCTCAGCATTTTTCAGTAAAAATGAGGGCATTTTTACTGAGCCACTAGACACATATGTGTATAGTGAGCACTATATATGGTGAAACAATGTCATATATATTATACATATAATATATATGTATATTATATATGTAATGGAATACATATTACTCAGCCATTAAAAAAAGAAGAAAATCTCGCCATTTGTGACAATGTGGATGGACCTAGGGGACATATGTTAAGCGAAGTAAGTCAGACAGATAAAGACAAATACCGTATGATTTCACTTATATGTGGAATTTAAAGAAACAAATGAACAAATAAAACAACACAGAAACAGACTCATAATTACAGGAAACAAACTGATGGTTGCCAGAGGGGAAGGGAGTAGTGGAATAGGCAAAATAAGTGGGGGCGATTAAGAGGTACAAACTTCCAACTATAAAATAAATAATTTACTGGAATATAAAATACAACATAGGGAATTCTCAATATTATTATAGTTTTGTATGGTGACAGATAGTAACTAGATTGAACCGTGGTGAGCATTTCATAATATATCTAATCGTCAAATCACTATGTTGTATACCTAAAACTAATATAATGTTGTATGTCAACTATACTTTAGTAAAAAAAGGTGTTTAAAATATCTTATAGTTAATAATACAGTATTGTATACTTAAAATGTGCTCAGAGTAGATCTTAAGCATTCACACCCCCCCCCCCCCACACACACACTAAGTTATGGGAGGTGATGAATGTATTAACTATCTTACTAATCATCTCAAAATGTACATGCATAGCAAATCATCACATTGTACACTTTAAATATATAAAATTATGTTTGTCAATTACTCCCCAGTAAAATTGGAAAATAAAAGGAAAAGAGGCTTCAATAATTTAGGAGGATAAGAACGTAGACCTAGAAATTCATGCTACCTTCTTGCCACCACTCCCAAATAAGGAGAAATAAATCAAGGAGAAAGCCAGCATTTTTGAGCAACACTTTAATGACCAACTTCTCTATGTCTTGTAATGCTATAATTCACATGTGCATTTCCTAATTTTAATAGAGTGGCAGGTGTCCAGGATGTCAGATGCCAAGTGGATAGCCTTTAACCACTAATTGCAAAGTGAGACTAATCACCCACAGACCAGAACCAGTATGGGAATCAAAATTCACTACTTTGGGAGTAGTGAATTGATCATAGGATCCATACAACAAAATAGATGAGTAGGCACAAATGATCCTAGAATTTTATAGTAGATTTATGTTTGTTTCAGCAAAAAACTATTTTCTCTTTATAAATAGCTTCTGACCTGCAACTAAGTGGGTCTTGTTGGAGACTGAATGACTGATCTTGGGATACCAAGTAACCTAGGCAATCTGAGTTGACTAGTAAGACCTGTATGTCATATGCTTCATTTGTTCACAAATTCATTTCTTCCCAGAAGCACTCTGTCCTTCAACCAAAGTGATTTATAGGGTATTGGAAGTGAGCAGGTCAGGAAGACACAAGGAAATTTCATATGCATATTGTTCACACTCCCAGAACATCTACTCCTATCACAATTCTGCAGTCTCTTAATGACTGATGGCCTTCCGGGAAATTTCCTAGGAGCATCAAAATATTTTGAGTTCAACAGATAGGCAGTGATATTGCCTCTAGACAAAATGTCTTCTATAGTGTTTTAGCCACATTGAAAAGTGACCAAAGATTATGGAGAAGGGAAATATATTGAATAGAACTTCAATGATTACATATCAGCCATTTTACCTGTGGAGAGAGATTACTTGGGGATCAGGTTCTGCATTGATTCATTGACAGTAACTGATGGTTTCACCTGGTGTTCCAGAAGAAGATCGGAAAACTGACAACAAAGATCTAACAGTAAAGCTATGTGAGTGGACCTCTCAGAATGGGCCCCAAATTTGAAAATATTTATATTTCATGCAAGTATTAAAAAATCCTCTAAAGTAAAGGAACTTAAATAAACATGTGGACCTACCCTATGGTCTTGTCAACTCCCTTCTCCAACTGTTCAAGTGTTTATCTCATGAACAAAGGGACATGGTGCCATTGTTAGAAGCCAGTCATAGGCTCAATGATACAGATTTTAAACTTCACCAACATGGTTACTCTATCTCCTAATGTGCAATTTGTAGTAAGCAATATCAGAGCTAAAGGTCCCTCTTTGATACCACACCTCCAGGTTACCAGGAACACATTGATTTTATTTGATCGCATTCTCTTTTCAAGGGGTAATACTTTGTCCTCACAAGAACATAGATTTTGTGGATTTAAATTTGTATTCCCTCCCACCATTTCCCTACACAGCATCACCCATGAACCTACTGAGTGCCTACCTTATACACAATCATAAAACATAGAATTCCACACAGAAACTCACTTTACAGTCAAAGAACTGAAGCAATGGGATGATGCCCATTGAATTCAGGGTCTTAAGATATATCACCAACCAGAAGCAGATGGCCTTAGAATGGTGATGTGATCTATCCAAGACTCAGAGTCTCTGTAGAGAGACAGCCGCTTCTCAACTTGGAGTCAGTTTCATAAGATGCAGTATATATTCTGACATTGTAAATGGTATGTAGTACTATTTTTCCATGGATAGGAATATAGGTTTGCAAAATCTAAACGATTGCTGTGTAGAATGCAAGAGACATGTAAATGGAATCCAAAGGAGCCTGTAGGGTATTTCATCATACAACCTTGCTCTGTGGCCAAAGATAATAGATCATTATAATCCCCAAAAAAGAGGATCATCAACATTTGGGTTTCCATACTAGGTAAGAAATCTGATCAAATGAGGTGCTAAGCAGAGGCAAAGAGAACAGAATTAGTGTGAAAAAAGAATGTGTTAAATATGAGTTATAATTCATTGCCTGTTTTCCATAATTTCTGGAGCTTATATCCATCACTTTTTTTGTTGTGAATGTGTGCTCTTCTATATCTTAATTTCCTTTTTGGTTTCTATCTATCTCCCCACAGTTGTACATGGGGTGCGTTGCTGTTGATAATTTTACAACTTGTTCCATAGGTTTCAGAATATCTAACCAGGATCATGGCAGAGTAAGGGAAGGAATGACCATCACTCGGAAGGTAACAGCTTGGAGCCATAAGTGAATCTTGATGAAAATTTGGGATATCTCAGGATGCCTGGGTAGCTCAGTTGGCTAAGCATCTGCCTTCATCTCAGGTGTCTCTGACAAATACATAAATAAAATATTTTTTTTTAAAAGAAAGAAAATTTGGGATATCTCTTTTGGAGGAAGGGGGAGGGAATATGAATATATATATATATATATATATATTAGTTTCTCATGGAGTTGCATTATATTGAGAGAGGTACTGTTTTAATATAACTGTGAGAAGAAATATATATTTGGAGACTGGATAAATAAATAGGTTGGCTGTCGAGCATAGAAAACCCCTTCCCATTGTGGGGAATCCCCCACTGGGTGAATCCATTCATGGTGACAGCACCTAGCAGTAAGGATGCTGGACAGTGATGGCAGCATCAACTTCTAGCCATGAAGGGACAATACCTGCAGGAGGACCCTAACCAGAACATGACTGCAAGGTGACTTCAGCTGTCTACATCCCTGCCCATTTTCTGAACCCAATTCTCCACTCATCCATTAGTTCGATGGATTACCTGAAATTTATTTTCTGCTTAAGTTAATGAGAGTTGGTGTCTACAGTCCAGCTCTAAAATCCTCAGTAATATAAGGGGTCCAGCATTCTTGCATCTGCAGTAGAATGTATTAGAAAGAAACGTATCTAATACTATGATTAGGATGAGAAAAGACAAAAATCTTGTGTTTCTGGTTTTGTTTTGTTTTTTACTATATAGAGCGAATATTTTCTGAAGATGATTAAAAAATATAACCAATTACATTATTACTGGATATTTGTAGTGTATGTTTAACCAAATAATGGATAGCACAAGGCAGAGTAAGGGAAATAGTAGGAGTAGAGTATGGATTATAGAACACAGTAAATAATGGGATCAAAATGAAATCGATTCATAATTGGCTGGAATCAAGGTCCAAATATAACAAGATGAAATGTAGTAAATATGAATAAAAAACACCATATGATTAAAATGCAGGTTCACAGATATAAAATGTTGTGGGGAGAGAAGGAACAGGAGGTTTGGTCTCATCATAGTGGTTTTAAAGAAATATCTGGCATTGAAATTGAATGTGTCAACACTATACCTCTCCCCTTCCCAAGTTGCTTGCTACTTGAATATCTGTTTTCTTAACAATCTCCTCCAGTGACTTCCCCAGAAAACAAAGTGGAAAAGAATATATCCATTTATGTGTCCTGAGAATTTTCCTTAAGAAACACAATTTTCTGTCCTAATATTCATAGGAAGACAAATTTCTGCCCACCTCTCTTCCTCCTCCTCCTCCCCCCTTTCTCATCCTCCCCTTTTTCCTCTTCTCTTTCCCCTTCTTCTTCTTCTTCCTTCTTTTCCTCATCCTCTTCTTCTTTTCTTCTTCTTCTTCTTCTTCTTCTTTTCTTCTTCTTCTTCTTCTTCTTCTTCTTCTTCTTCTTCTTCTTCTTCTTCCTCTTCTTCTTCTCTCTTCTGATTCTTCTTCTTCATCTTCATCTTCTTCTCTCTGTTTCTCTCTCTCTCTGCAGATTTCTGTCAGAACTAAGAACCATATGGCATGGAGTCCTGACTATTTTCTTGGCAGAAGGTGATATTATTAAGATTTGGGAGTGCTCTTGTTTCTACCCTTGGTAGATTGGATTTCATTACTCAGAAACTCCATGTACTTCTGTGGACTTCTTTCTCTAGAAGTACCCCTGATTCTCCACCACCACCCACACCGGCTTCATGCTTGTTCTGTCAGTACAAAATATCATGAGACTCACTGTGCTTGTTGTCTAAAGCTTCCTCTACTAAAATATTTACTGCCTTCCTACAGAGACTTCCCCCAAAGTGCCTAAGTGGATTATTTCTATTTTGGACAGAAGAAGTACCTTATTCAAATATATTATCTATACTGACTCAACTTGGGTAGGATCCAACAGTTTTCCAGTTCCTTTGTCCTATCCTTCCTTGCCTGTTACCCCACAGTCCCTGACCTCAACCCAATGGGTCTTTAACACTAAAGATTTTATTTCCCTTCTTTTGGGTAGGACGTTTACTGGAGAGTTCGCTCATGTCCATCATCTGGAAGGAAATGGGGAAGCAAAATTTGGTAGAGGGAGAAAGTAAAGCGTGATGCATTTGCAACAGAAGCCTCAGAGGATCCCACAATCTTATGGGGCATTCTAATCATCCTTCGGGGTTGTCTCAAACCTCTGTACCCTCCCTACACTGAATGATCATTAGAAACAGACTATTCCCAGGAAGAGATAACCTTGATTAAAGCAATTCTCTTCAGCTGAGAGTAATTCCTATCGAGGGATGTGACTGAGATATCATAAACCAATACTCCCAGGTCATTGATGAATGAATGTCTCTGTCCTAAAACGAGCATCTGAGTAGCACACCACAGCATCTACTACATCCGGGATCTACAGTCCCAATAGCCTGTGAAGAGGTACTGCTTCTACAGCTGTGAGTGAGCCAAGTCCCTTCCCATCCCAATGAAACTCATCATACTGTTTTTCTTAAGCACTCCTCTTATTAGAATGATTCCATTCCACTGGAAAGGGCTCAAGTCTCCTAATGCTGAATGTTCTAGTCAGCTTCCTTCAAATAGCTCTTTTTTATTTTCCTCAAGTTTGTGAAAACACTCAGCCAAGATATGTTACAGCAGTGGGAGGTCTTAAGAGATGATCTCACCCAACCCCTTCACTTTCAGATGCTCAAAGACATAAAACACCTTCCCCCAAGTCACATATCTACTAAGCACTAGAATCAGAACCATAACCTTAGTTGAGTATTCTTTGTCCTCCCAGAAAACAATGCTGCGGTGCTAGTACATTAATACATAACTTATTAAGTTCAGAGCTACACGTGCCATCTCTTCAATGAGGCTGCAAATGGAGACATTTCTTAAACTTTTTGGGGGGAGGAAACATGTAAAACAATGGGAGAAATAGTGAAATCCCATCCCTGCTGAAAGTTCCACTCAACCACCTTTATAGAGTTAAACATTAATACATTTTCCAGTTCTTTCATAATACATTTTCCAGTTCTTTCATGCTGCACACTGGTGATTTTCTGACTATAAGTTATAACAAAGTTTATCATTCAAATGGCCCCCTAAAGTGCAAGTTGTCTTAGAGGAATAAATAGTGTCTCATATGTCTATTTTTCTGGTAAAGGAGAGAAAAAAAGAAAACTGAATAATACGAAAAAGAAACAGGAGGAAAAATTAAAAACACAAGTAGCAGTGGTTTTAGCCCCAGTGGAAAACACACATTTATTGGGAAGAATTCTCAGCAGGAACAGTAGAAATCTTACATTTTCTAGTTCAATTACAACATCAGGATCTTAGATATTGGTAAGAGGCTTGTTTCCAAGAACTTTGATGCCAAATCAATACAGTCCTGAGTGATGCATTAAAAGTACTGCAGAAAATGTCCTACCATTATTAATAAATTGTTCTATAGCCTTCAATGTATTTTTTTCTTACACATTTAGTCATTGTTTAAATTACTGTTTTACTGAAATGAAATCATGAATGTTGGGGATTTTGGAAAAATAATGTTGCAATTTATAAGCCAGACAGTCTGGCTGCTCAGTCTACAGATTTCTACAGAAGCATTAGTTGAACCATCAACTTATGATACACAATGGATTCTCATAGAAAATTCTCAGATCAGCAATTTGTTATTAAATGCACTGTGTAGTTCTTTGAATTCAAATTTGGGGACACTATCCAGATATCAGCTGAATGTGTTTATTTATTGCTTTTAATGCGATTGCACTGGGCCAGGCAATACTCTCCTGTGTTAGATGCTATTTGGCCTTTGGCAAAGGAGTGAATCTATTCTGCTTAATACCCAGCACATTAGGAAATGTCCGTCAGCCTTTCCAAAACTCCCTGAGTCTCTCCTGATGACAGCCATCTCTTTATTATGAAATGAGACTTTTCACTCCATAATTACAAATAAGGCTTAGAATCACATGCCTCTGAGACAGAACTGTATTGACTGGAACCTCTCAAGGTATCTTGGAAGTAATGTGGAAAAAGGACCCGGAACCACCACCCGGACTTTGAGCAAAGATAGCATAAGTGAAGTGCTTTGATGCAACATTCTGTGTATATAGTAGTAAGCACTGAATCAAGTTCTCTTACAGAATTAAAGAGTACAATATAGATAGTGGTTGAAGGTCTGTACTTGGGAAGTGGAAAGATGTCACTCTGTGGGAACTCTAGTGATGTATCAGAGGAAATCTACATATATTCAGGCATCATAGTTCTGATTTCTGATAGCATATGTTTTGAAGGGATTCAGGATGGACTGTTTAGCCATTATTCTCTCTTCTAGCAGCCTTTCACAACCAGATACTATGCATTTTACATTGTAACAGAAATTTGACCTTAAAAAGAAAAGTTAGCAGGTTAAATATATTGACAGGGGAACCTGGTAAAGTTAATCCTAAGGCTAGTTTGGTTTGGAGGACGTGAGGAGTATTAAAATATTTTGCACAGAATCCACAAAGAAAGGCAAATAAATTTGATTCTCTTTAGAAAAGTTTGATTAGAGCTGGTCCTGATTTCAGACAAATGCACAAAGCCTAATTGAATCCCCTTTCCATTAACACAGTCTGTTCTATTTAATTTATGAAGACTCATGGAAGAATACCTTAGAGGTCCCCTGTTTCAACCTGCCATTTCATGGATGAAAAAAGAGAGGTTCAGACTTACCAAAGGTCACAGATCAGTCTAAGTGGGCACAGTTGCATTTATAATCTCTTACAGTAATTCATTCATACTTACAAAACCATCCACATTGACCACGTATAAGAAAGGCCTCTTTGTCAGCAATTAGCTAAGAGTAAACAAGTCAATTCTGAATTTGTGCTTAAGGGCGTACAACCTAATCTTATACCTTGTATTTTATTTATACTTTGTAAATGCATAATTATACAATTATTTTACATTTGTATTTTTCATACCAAGAACCGATGTTCAGAAATAAGATTCCATAGAATATTCTGTGGGTCAATTCTATTGGGGAAATGGGAGACCACTTGATGTCAACCACGATGGTTAAGAAGCAAAAGAGAATGGGTTACCAAGGATCCCAAGTGAACAGAAGAACTCTGCCATCTTACTTTATTCTGCTCCATCCATACTTTCAGTGCCCTGCCTAAGTCATTCTCCAACATACTTACATGTCAGTAAGTTAGGAGGTGCTATCATCTCCATTTTACAGTCAACTGAGGCTTTGAGGAGCAAGAGCATTTGCCTCTGGGGAGACATTACTCAGGTAAAGGTCAGCAGAACGCACTACTCAGAAACAGAAGGACCTATAAGTGCTTACTGGGACTATAATGAGTCTAGACAAAAAGCTTTCCTGGCAAGGGTGATATGATCTTAACAGAGACTTCCTGCTGGAAGTATCAGAAGCGTAAGTTTTCTGGCTTCAGAAAGGAGACACGGACCCTTAGTGGCTCTGAGAGTAATTTGATAGAAATGTTTTTTGGGGATAAGAGGCTTTGAAGAAAATTTTATGAGTGAAAGAAATGTTTGCCTTTGGGTTGCTAGCAATTTAAAATTATGAGATCCCAGAACTGCAACTTTCAATAATGCTAGTGAATGTCAATTTTGTCACTTCCTTTTGACCTTATTAATAGTAAATGATTTCCTATTCCAATTCAATTCATGGAACGTCATTTGACATCTTCCATTTCCCAGGCTTATTTGACATACTGGAAACTCAAAGATGCAGAGATCTCAGGAAACCTCAGACTGTGACAAATGCATAGTCTGGACCCTGAGAATATGCTACAAGGTTCCATTTATGTTTAAACCATTTATGTTTAAAATTCTAAAACTGGAAAAGAAAATAAAGCATGGGCATGTGGCAAAGTGCTACGCAAGTGTTAGAAAAATAGGAATGACTCCTATTAAGAATGAAAAAGAATAAGGCTTAAAAGCAATCTGGGGATGAACTGGCAAAAGTGTATAAAATCGTTCACAAGAAAAGAAGTTAGAGCAGAAGAGGCATCTTGGTGACGGTAAAGATTAGTGGGTCCTTCTGCTCGTGAGCAGGGTTTCAAGAGATCAAACCCTGTGGCTGTCTCTGGGAGGCTATAGGCTCTTGTTGCCCCTGTAATTCCAGACTGACATGTCCACCTCTATGGAAACACACACGACCTGTGCATTTACAAATTACCTTGCAATAGGAGGTAAATTTACCCCTTTTGGGATGACAGGCGGAGTTTGCAAATCTCTTTCCCTTGTTGCTTAATCCCTGGATTTTACCTATACTCTGAATGCAAGTAATGCACATTAGTCAATTAATAGGCTGTTAAATGACAACAGTTCCGGGCAATTTAATTACTGTTGGTAAAATAAGAAATGAATGATTGCATGTCAGTAACCAATTCCAGTTCCTTTCCTTGGAACAGATTAACTTTGAATCATGATAGTTTCTCTGGAAAAAATTGATTGTTTCTGTGAACATATTAGTTGCTGTTTTAGGTATTACAGAAATCTTAAATTTTCCTACAGTAGTTCTCATCTAGATGGGGTGTGGGAAATTTATAAAAATATATTTATTTTCTGATAAAATAACAATAGTTATTTTCCAAGAAATTAGAATTGTTAGTGGAGACGTCAAGAATGAGAACCCTTTGACTTTCTGTCCAGTGCCTGTGCCCCAAGCCCCTGCTGTCAATTCTAGGCCATTCACACTTTGTTATTAATTGGGTAAAATCTAGAGAAATATCAGATATCTAGAGAAATATCAATATTAGTTTAAGTTATTAGTTCATCCATTTTGAGTCCATTTGACTTCGAATTACAATCCAAAACCTTTAGCACAATCCATCTGTGTGATCCAGCTCCAATATTTTTATGTGTTTGGTTAGTTTACTGTCTGTCTTCTCCACCTTAGTCCAAGTCTGATGGCAGTAGTGACTTCATCTGTTTGGTTCACTGCTTCTCTGAGGGATGAGAATAGTGCCTGGCCCCTAGCAGGTGCTCAATACATACTTGTTGAATAAATTAGTTGAGTAGAAGCAAAAAACAGCTGAGGACAAGGTATCAGTAGGTACTTTGACTTTAAAAACTCTGAGTGCATGTGGAAGAAAGAAGAGTGAATATCTAAATATACAGGAAAAAAGGGAAAATTACACACTCGACTGATGAAACAGAGAATCGGATTGGATTACACAGCCTATCGATAAAAGACAAATTGGATCTAAAAAGTGCAAGACCTAAACTAGCTGAGTGAGAGATAATGCAGCTGTCAAGTTTCTGCCCCTATCCACCCGAAGATAAGAGTCATTGCTTGCATCTTGGTTGATAAATGCATCTCAGCAGCAATTAGGTATGTTAATACCTCAGTCTACAGAGGCTTTCTTTAGCACAATTAGGATTTTTGAAATATAGCCTTCCTCTGCAATGCTCTGTTATTAAATATTTATTGAAAAGCAAAGAAGATTTGCAGCTAAGTTTAGAAAGGATTATAAGGTTTAGAGTTCGCTGGGATAAAACCGTAACACCCATTTTTAATGATTGGATCATCTTGCCTTAAAATTAACTGCCTTATTGCACCTGGAGATAGAATTCTTGGATAAAGTGCCAACAAATGTAAATATGTTCCCATCTATTTTTTTTAAGATTTTATTTATTTATTTGAGAGAGAATGAGAGAGAAAGAACATATGAGAGGGGATAGGGTCAGAGGGCGAAGCAGACTCCCTGCTGAGCAGGGAGCCCGATGTGGGACTCGATCCAGGGACTCCAGGATCATGACCTGAGCCGAAGGCAGTCGCTTAACCAACTGAGCCACCCAGGCGCCCCTGTTCCCATCTATTTTAATATCCTTTTCAAATAACATTAATTCCCTGAAAGACCCCTGCATACTAGGTATACTGCTGGGATACTACAGAGGCAGCCATGAGTCTTTTAAGTTTTTATTTAAATTCTAGTTAGCTAATATATGTAAAAATCCTAGAGGAGAACACAGGCAACAGTCTCTTTAACATTGGCTGTAGCAACTTCTTTCTAGAATATGTCTCCTGAGGCAAGGGAAACAAGCAAAAATAAACTATTGGGACTTCATCAAAATAAAAAAGCTTCTGCACAGCAAAGGAAACAATCAACAAAACTAAAAGGCAACCTGTGGAATGGGAGAAAATATTTGCAAATGACATATCTGATAAAGGATTAGTATCCAAAATATATAAAGGACTTATGACAGTCAAGACCCAAAGGTGAATAATCCAATTAAACAATGGACAGAAGACGTCAACAGACATTTTTCCAAAGAAGACATCCATATGGCCAACAGCCACATGAAAAGATACTTAACATTACTCATCATCAGGGAAATACAAATCAAAACTACAATGAGATACCACCTCACAGGCAGACATAAGTTATTTGAGCTGGATCACTGCAAGAATCTTCTAACTGGTCTCTCAGCCTCCAGCAAAATTCTCATCCAGTATTTCAGAGTGATCTTTCTAAAATGCAAAGCTGATCTTTGATCCATTGCTTCAAGCCCTTCTGGGATTTCTCATAGTTTAGAAATAAAATCCAAATGACCATCACCATCATAGCAGAGGAGGTCTTGCACAGCGTTCCTCTCCAGGTTCATGTCCCACCTCCACCATCTCTCTCCCTACACCTCACAGTGGATGCTCCTGTGCATCTTCTAGTCTGTGGCTGTGATACCTGCCCTCCCTCCTATCCAGGAAACCCCTTGTTTGACTAGCACAGCATAGTGGTAGAAAGCATGGACTTCGAAGCCAGATGCCTGGGTTCAAATCCAAGCTCAGCTTCATAATCATTGTGTAATTTGGGGCAAGTTATTTGAACTTGATTTTCTGTGTTTATGTTTCTCTTCATCTGTAAAATGAGGATAATAGTAGTCCCTTTCTGATGGAATGAGTTAACACATGTAAGATTCTTAGAGCAGTTCATGGCACATAGTGGGAACTCAACAAATGTTGGTGATGAGAATCCTCCTCCAAGTCCAAATCCATCGTCACTGCCTCTATGGAGTCTTTTCTGGTCTCCCTGCGGCCCCTCTCTACCCTCTCTGCCTTCAGAGTTCAGTAGCCTGCTGCCTCTGAACTCAGAACCACCTGTGCTGTTCCTTCGTGCATCACTCTGCACTTTATAGATCTGTCTCCCCTCAGACAGCATGACCGTGTGTTTGTATTGGTACTTGGAGAAACTAGCCCAACACACAACGGGTCTAACATAGAAGGAGCTCAATAAATACTTTGATAGAAAAGAATGGACAAATAACAACAAAAAGGTAAAGTGCACACACTGAAGGGCAGGTCCTTGCAGTCTTGTTGATGGCACATACCCTTGAGTCTCATAGTGGTGGGAGGGAGCCAGGCTAGCACCAGCTATGATTATATAAGGTCTTCTCAGGTCAGAAGGATTTCAGCAAAACCTCCACCTTTTTGGCTTTGCTCTGTCATAGCTGATGAGGCAAGCTGGGGGGAGGGTGGTCACAGGGACCATCTGTTGGATTTTAGACACTTGCTCCTGCTGGGAGAGATCTCTAATTCTTCTTTTGGGCTATCTTCTCATATGTGGTAGCTTGCCTTCTTCAAGGACCAGGCAGAACTGCCTCCGATAAGGTTGATAAGAGCCCAGAGTCAGTGCTAAGTACACACCTGTCACTGGGCTTGGTGTCATAGACACCTTATTTCTTGACATTACAGAGTTAACCTTTCTTCCTGAATTCCAATCTATCCCACCTCCACTGCTGAGTAGTCTGTCTTTGGGCAGCTTATCTGGCCTCTCAGTGCCCTAGATCCCCAGACATAAAATGGGGAGAATACTAATAATTATATCCACTTCATAGTACTGGCATAAGGATAAAATAAGTCAACACGTGTAAAGATTGTAGAAGGTGCTTTCTGCTTAATACATGCTCAGAAAATATTAGCTGTTATTACTGGAATTATCCCCATTTTATAGTTGAGGACAATTTGTCTTAAAAAGGATAAATCACCTGCCAAAGATTGCAAGGCTGACTGAACTGAACACAAAGCCATTCTTTCTAATATTACTCACTACTCTACACCCCTCTGGTATTAAAATCCCCTCTGCCTCCTCTTCCACCATCTTTCTGAGACAATGCTGAGACACTGTCCCCTGCGTGGTTCCCTGCTTGGTGAGGTACACTATGTGCATAAACAAAAATCCCTGAAATCTGTCCACGCAATTTTTAGGTATACTTAAGCCAAAAAAAATCAATCAAACAAACAAACAAACAAACAAAACAATTATTTTCTGTTTATCTGCAATTTAAATTTAATGGATTGGGTGTCCTATATGTGTATTTGTTAAGTCTGGGCACCCTGCTAGGCATGTGAGAGTGTGTGTGTGTGTGTGTGTGTGTGTGTGTGTGTGTGTGTCTAGAGTCAGTTGGACTACAAAAGATACAACTCTTAGGGGGAGAGAGTTTCCTGCATCTCCTCACTGCTGGGACTCTGGGTGCCCAGCTTCAGTTATGGCACCGAACATGAGGCAGCTAGCCTGTGTCTCCCTTCTTCTGTGAGGTGCTCAGAGGTATGGGTGAGCATCTTTGATGTTAAATGAGGATCTATGTTGAAAGACACTAAAGCAGACTGGCTGAAGATGGTGAAGCACACCCATGAAATGAAAGAAGGAGGAATCTGATTGCTTAAGAGTGGCTCATGAATAACCTCAGCTCAACATGCGTGAGATGGCTTCATTTCCTGTTGTGGAATAGTGTAACCATGTTTACATTTCCTCTTGACTTTAGAAAGTTAACATTCATGCTTGCAAGTCGAGAAGGATGTGGTAACTTGCCAGACTGCTCATTAAAAGTTTTTCCTAGTGTCTGGGTCAGGGCTTGGTCAAGTGAAAAGTGATACCCTCCTAAAGTGATCTACACCCTCCATCTCCTGAACATTTTCACACAAGATTCATTTCATTTCTTATAGGGAACTCAGCACTTTCCCAGACACCATACAAAGAATCCATACTGCTCTTATTGCAGAAGTTTCATCAAAAATTTTGGCTACACTGAGTGGACATCCTGATATCCCCTTATCCTATTCTAGAAACCCAGACTCAAGTAGATACGGGATGATGTTATTACGTATATCATATGGGGGGAAGAGTAGCATCCTGCTAAGGCTTTAAGATAGGCTAGTGGGCTAATAAACATGGTGTTCACTTCAGAGTTCTCTCTAACTTGCCACACTGTCCTTAGCTCAAGGACACTGGCTCTTACTCTGATCCCTGCTAGAAAGTACTCTGAGGTATTAACACTTTAATCTCTTTACTCTACTTCTGTTCATTCCTGACTATTCTTAGGATTTCCATTTCCTGTAGTAGAGCTTCTAAGATTTATTCCACAGGGGTCGAATTCTGAGAGGTCAGGTTCCTTTAGTCCCCTGGCCACCTGACCTATCTTCTTAGGGCAAAGACTCTGCTCTTACAGAGATAAGGAGGAGAAACTCTTTTTCTCCTCCTTAGGGAGAAAGGGGAAAGAATGGCCATCAGGACTATATTACCATTAAAGAAGATAGACTGAGCCTTGTCTTCCTCCCCTTCCTGCTCATCTGTTTCTTTTTGTTTGTTTTTTGTTTTGTTTTGTTTTGTTTTTAGTCCAGCTGGAAGCAATGTTCATCATTTACAAATATTTTGAGGTAAATTGAAGACAAATTATTGTTAGTCTTTGTATTCTACTATCTCTAATATATTTAGTCAAGTATTCTGAACAATTTCTTGGTTTACATGGTTTCAGTATTTTAAAATTTTGCTTTGAAAGAAATCAGACTCAGCATCTGAAGCATGTGGGCAAAAATACCATCAATTAATGAATAAAGTTAGGAAAGATGTTTATTTATCTTATCCTGTCATCTGTTACATTCCATATCCTCTGCCTTAGCTTTCTTTATCTTTATAAATGGATCTTCATATCAAAGCCTTTGAGAATCGCTTTTCGGGGATACTTTTCCTCTTCAATTCCTTGGAATTAAGATTTACCACTTATCTTTTGTGAAGAATGAGTTCCCAAGGATTTTATTTAGAAACATTGAAATTGTCTCTGGTCTCCTGAGTTTCTCCATATTCCATTCACAACTATTAGCCAAACCTTGGAGGCTTCTCAGACAATATCAGGCTACACAAAATAGATAGACGTGCTTATTTGGCTGACATCTGCTGACCCAATCGTGGGCCATAATTCATAGAGTAAAAAAGCAGTGGGCTCTAAGACAAAGACAATAGAAAATCGCCCTTCTGGGACAAGATAAGGCCATTGTCTCTGTTGCGGTATTCAGTTTGCTACAGCCATCATGAGTGGAAGAAAATGAAAAGGATGGTGTTAGGCAAAGAAAAGTAGAATAAATTTGACTTGAAGAACTGGGGAAAATATGCCCAACATATACTTTTCTAAATGCTTAAATACAAAGTTGTTTAAAGTCATCCCATAAAACAGAGCTAATTATTTCAGTCTCCTGCTTAAAGATCTCTATTAGGTCTTTGTTTTTTGTAGAAGAAAGTCCAAACACTTTTGCATGGCCAATAAGGCACTTCAAAGTCTAGCCTCAGGTTCCTTCTACAGTTGCATCTCATTCAGCCTCTCCCTGTTCTCCCACTTTCCAATAACCATTTTTTTTTTCACAGAGAAGTTGCCACTTCTGAGCTAAGCCTTGGTTGCCCCCGCCTTTTTTTTTTTTTTTTAAATTGAAAGACGCTATTTCATTTTTAAGAGTTTTTATATAGATTATATGATAATATCAGTGTTAAACCACCTCCTTTCTGTGTCTTCCACATTAACAGACATTAGTGTGTGCCATGACAATCTATTTTCATGTCTGTTGCCCCTGGTAGGCTAGTCTTAACAGCAAGAACTGGGTGTTTTCAACAGCATTCAACACCAAAGGAAATTCTGCCATCACCACAACTAAGAAATTTATCACCACACCCATCCCCTGACATGTTTTTAATTTGGATTCTGATATCTACAATAGTGTATATTTTTCCTGGAAAAATTGACAGCAAAGAGCAGAGAACATGGGTCAAAACAGAACTTTGTACCTATTAATTTATTTACTCAACAGATACATACTGAATGCCAACACTACACCATGCCCAATTTCAACCTGAAATAGTCAAAATAGTTTTTAACACTTCAGGTCTTCTCAGTTGGATATCCAAACACATGCACCCCAGGGACATATCTTGTTCCTGGAGAGAACAAGTACCTCCTGTTCAAGAGGATCATCTTGTTCTTGAAGAGGGTGTGAAAACCCAGCACCATGACTTTAGAGTGGCACAAATACTGGTGAAAACTGGCAGGAGGCTGAATTGTAGAGACCCTGTTCCTGCTGCTACATCAGGCCACGTCATTAACATGATTCATCACAGAAGTATAAAGATACATGTCATCAAGATGTGGATTTTGGATGCAGCTAATAAACTGTTCTACAAAGTTCAAAAGATGAAAAAGCAGAAAACAGGGGCGCCTGGGTGGCTCAGTTGGTTAAGCGTCTGTCTTTGGCTCAGGTCATGATCCCGGAGTCCTGGGATTCAGCCCAGCTTCGAGCTCTCTGCTCAGCGGCGAGTCTGTTTTCCCTCTCCCTCTGCTCCATCCCCCTGCTTGCTAGCAGGCACTCTCTCTCTCTCAAATAAATAAATAAATAAATACTTTTAAAAAAGCAGAAAACACAAAAGTATGTTGTCAAAAATAAGAGTAGAGAAACAAAATTTGCACTTTCAATAGAATATTTGGGAATCAGACTCACATACTTCTGAAGTATCTACAAATCAAAAAAATGACTGACTATACATAACAAATACACACAAGAACACAAACACACTGTATCAATTCTGTGTATCAAGGTTGCAGAGGGCAGGAAAACATTTAACAAAAGATCTCCATATGCCTCCTAGGCTAAATATGCATAAGAAATACCCACAGATCTTCTTTTTAAAGGTTTTTTTTCTTAAGATTTTATTTATTTATTTGAGAGAGAGAATGAGAGAGAGAGCACATGAGAGGGCGGAGGGTCAGAGGGAGAAGCAGACTCCCTGCTGAGCAGGGAGCCCGATGTGGGACTCGATCCCGGGACTCCAGGATCATGACCTGAGCTGAAGGCAGTCGCTCAACCAACTGAGCCACCCAGGTGCCCCACACAGATCTTCTTTGACTTATGATGGCTTGTGATCTGATAAAACAATCCTACATTAAAAATATCCTAAGTCAAAAATACATTTAATAAGCTTCATCTACCAAACATCATAGCTTGGCATAGCTTACCTTAAATGTGCTCAGAACACCTACATTAGGCAAGAGTCAGACAGAAGCATATAACACAAAGCTTATTTTATAATAAAGTGCTGAATATTTCATGTGATTTATTGAACGCTATTTTGAAAGTGAAAAATAGAATGGTTGTGTGGGTACATAAGTGTATGGGTTGCTTACCCTCCTGATCTCATGGCTGACTGGGAGCTATGGTTTGCCTGAGCGTCAAGAGAGAGGGTCAAACTGCATATCACTAGCACAGGGAAAGATCAAAAATCAAAATTCGAAATACACTTTTTACACAATAGGTAAAGCTTTCACACCATCAGAAAGCTGAACCGTTCATTGTGAGTTGGGACCATCTGTAACATGATGTATTGATAACTTAAAAAAGACTGTATTTAAGTCACAGGACAAGAAGCACAAGACAACATCAAGTACAAAGCACATGCTCCAAACAGTGAGAATAATGTGGGGGAAAGCAGAGGATGAAGGGAAAATGGGATTGTCAAAGAAAGCTTTGAGGAGCAGATGAGACCAATGTAAAGGGTAGACATACCACGTGTAGGAAGTTCCAGTAGTAAGAAGGGACAGGTTGAATCAAAGGGCACAGACCGGGGAATCAGCCAGCTTGAAAAGAATAGTGCAAGTTACAACCTCTTCCACAAAGGGCAGCCAAATTCCAGATGAAACCTTTTTCAGTCAACATTGGCCCTTTGACCTTTGGCATCTGTACCATTCCTGTGCTTCATATAAAAATGCCAAATTATGAAGGATAAAAGAATGCATGAGAACAAAACCACATGTTTTATATTAAAACCTGAAAGCTTCCATAGTAGCAAATGCTTAGATTGGTTGCTACATTTTTATAAAAATAGGCCCCAAATGCTCTAAACTGTTTACTTGACGCTTTTTGTCATGTTTTTTTCCAAATAAATCTGATGTTTAATTTACTTTCTCTTTGAGTTTGTTACAGGGTGGGATATGAAATAAAACTGTCAATAGTTCATAATGTAGGGGTCTGTGACCTTGCATAGAAAAAAAAGTACATCTTTATTTTCACTCATCTTTAACTGAAAGTCAGGGTTCCCATTGATTATAAACGTAGGTAACAAATCTCCATAGTATTAGCAGTATTGTGACTGTGTCACCAGTAAAAATCAAGGGAGTCTATTCCATCAGACTTACTGCAGTTACCTTAGAATATTCCTTATGCTTATCACTGCTTTGAAATTATAGTTATAGACTTCCCCCATAGATATTCTTATTGAATGTATTAATTAAAAAGTATACATGTAACTATATAATAATTTAAAAATATTTTGTTAACTATTTTAATATAATTGATTTCCTTGATAAGCCTATGTATTTTATTTTATACATTTAAAGAATGGTTCTCAGAAGGGTTCCAAGGGCCTCCCCAAGGCTGCTCAAGGGGACCATACACAAGATGGGTTGAGTCTATTATATGGAAATAACAGGGGTTCCTTCCTCATAGGGTGGTTTTGGTGATTAAACTAATCCGTATCAAGTACTCTGAAGAGTTGCTTGAGACACGGCTCTTTACAACTGTTAGTTATCATTATCATCTGAAAGAAAAATAAAGTCCTACCACACCTAATGTTGCCCTTTGAAAGACATGCATATTGACTGAAATTCTCTGACTTCCTTAGAAAGAAAACTTAAAAGGGGGCTTTGACTGGATCCAGTCAGCTGATATGTGAAAATCCTTAAGTTAAGTTAACCAGGGGACAGAGTTCCAGGTATCTTTAAAAAAGAAATCCTCATCTTAATCAATTTCCTCAAAACAAACCCTTTTTATCCCACCTGCTAGTGACAAAGCCTGTCAGACAAGGCAACGTAATAAAAAAAAAAAAAATGTATAGTGTAATCATGAAAAGCGAACATGTAATTTCTTTTTTTTACCCTATTGTTTTTATAAAATCAAGTTAAGCTCTGTTTTTTTTTTCCCACTCATCTTTGTTGTCATAGTTGAGAAATTTAGCATTTAGCCTAAAATGTTTCGCATGATGAATTATTAAAAATCTTTAACTGCCGGACAACCTTCTTGTAGTATAAGGGTGTTTTGTTTTGTTTTGTTGCTGAAAAAAATTACCCCGTGTTTTGCTGTGAGGGGAGACAGCTAATGAAAAATGGCCCAGAATTATTGTGAAACAATTGTCTGTAGTGTAATCAAGTCTGTTTCTGCCCTCCAACTACTCCAGGATGTAATGATACATGTATCATTAAGCAGCTGCTATGGATGCCTGAGGAAACTGGTAGAAATTTGTACCTATTGTTTTCCTTTCTCCAGCTTCTCTTCCCCCAGCGTCACCCATATTCTCTCATCGTGCTTTTTGCAAAAAATTTGTGAAATACAATCATGTCTCTTCACACATGTAAATGTATGCATATATCTACATATATACACACATAGATATATGTATTTTTTTTTCTTCCTTTTTCAAAAGCAACAATAAAGCATTGCATTCTTCTGGGAACTTTTTATAATTATGGAATGCATAAAGTAAGCTTTTTAGGATGGTGATTTTTAACACAGGAAGCAGAGGTCAAGGGAGAGTGTGTGACTAATGTTTAATTAGAACAAGCTTCTAAAATAAAGCAATTATTTGTGTAATGGTGCTCAATTTTATGTAGCAGAAGGGCTCAAGCTTGATCTGTCTCCACTGGCCTCTTCCTGTGAGTGTGTGTGTGAGTGTGTGTGTGTGTGTGCACGCCATTAGTCACCAGGCAATTCTAAATGGGGTTTGAACCAGCATTCTTAGGGCCACAGTCCTCCAACCCAGACTGAGACGGAGGAGCACAGATTTGCCCAACACCCACCCTCATGATAATTACAAGGTAGCATCGTTGGATTTACAGGTGGCCATATTTATTTTTCATTTTCTGTGATGTCCCCATAATACCAAATGTTGCAGAAAGAAGCAAAGCGGGAAGGAGAGGGATATAAAGCAATCCTATTTAATAGGATATAGCATAGAATTTACATGTCAAAGTATTTTCCACTGAATGTTTTACATTTGCCTATATTTTCAACATCATAATAGGTACAGGATTAAGCAAGTATATTCTATATACTACCAACATACTGCTAAGATGTGTTCTCTATTGTGCAGTAACATTAATATAAGCATATAAATATATAAGCAACTAAAAACAGCAATCTTAGTTTAATGGATTAACAAAGTAACATGTTTTTGATAACGACATTAACATGATATTGCCAGTGGAGAGCATTCAATGTAATATTAGTGCATAAATGTATTTGGGGAAATTAGTATTCTCTTCGGGCAGATTTGCCTTGCACGTTTATATTTTTTTTTGTATCTGCAGCAAAAGCACACCTATTATGTACATATATGTGCCTTTTTATTTCTATAAATGTGTGCCTAAACTAACATAATTCGTCTTTTGGCCATATAAACTGGCCCATTTGAACAACTCATTTAGAACTCCACACAGTAATACACACAGGAGACAATATGGGAAATAAGCAAACTTTTAAATGATTTGTACTCTGCCCTGTGATTTTCAAATCTCTAGGTGGACAAATGGAAATCCTCCCAAAATGCAACTTAATTTTAATGCATAATTCAATATAGAGTGTAGAGGGGAGGCAGTGTTTTTCAGCAACATGCAGTTAAACTACAATTAGGTCCTCATGTAAAGTCCCATTTAAGAGAGGGTATTAGAATATGTTCAACCATTCAGTATCAAAAATCATCACAAGAAATTCTATTCCATTCTTATTGTTTAAATAATATTCAGTGATAAGAAATTATGGGAACATTAACCTAACGAAATAAAGTAAATATTTAGACTTTTTACTATGTTAAGTCAGAGAATCAGCTTTAATACTTTTGGAAATGAGAGGGCTAAAACATAAGGCGCATTCTTTAAATTGTAATGTGGAGACAAGAAAAATAGAGAACAGAGGTTGGGATGAAAAGTGTTGCCAGAAAAGTCTCTGTTCCAAATGCACACTGCTCATGGTTAGAGTAGAGGAAGATGTCCATCTTCAGAGGATATTCAGGGTTCCATTCAATCATCCTCTATTCAAGAAAGCAAGTAAGCCTCCAATACAGATCAGCCATGCTCAGAACTTCTTGGGTAGCTGTGCCAGACTGCTGTAAGGAGCTAACCTCTTTATTTTTTATTTTTTATTTTATTTTTATTATGTTAGTCACCATACAGTACATCATTAGTTTTTGATGTAGTGTTCCATGATTCATTGTTTGCGTATAACACCCAGTGCTCCATGCCCTCCTTAATACCCATCACCGTGCTCACCCATCCCCCCCCCTCTAAAACCCTCAGTTTGATTCCCAGAGTCCTCAGTCTCTCATGGTTCATCTCCCCCGCCCCCCTATTACCCCCCTTCATTTTTCCCTTCCTTCTCAAAATGTCCTCCATGCTATTCCTTATGTTCCACAAATAAGTGAAACTATATAATTGTCTTTCTCTGTTTGACTTATTTCACTTAGCATCATCTCCTCCAGTTCTATCCATGTTGATGCAAATGGTGGGTATTCATCCTTTCTGAGGGCTGAGTAATATTCCATTGTATATACAGACCACATCTTCTTTATCCATTTGTCTGTTGAAGGGCATCTCGACTCTTTCCATAGTTTGGTTATTGTGAACATTCCTGCTATGAACATTGGGGTGCATGTGGCCCTTCTTTTCACTACATCTGTGTCTTTGGGGTAAATACCCAGTAGTACAATTGCTGGGTCATAGAGTAGCTCTATTTTTAACTTTTTGAGGAACCTCCACACTGTTTTCCAAAGTGGCTGTACCAACTTGCATTCCCACCAACAGTGTAAGAGGGATCCCCTTTCTCCACAACCTCTCCAATATTTGTTGTTTCTTGCCTTGTCAATTTTCGCCATTCTAACTGGTATAAAGAGCTAACCTCTTTAGCTGTTACTTCTCCTGCGGGGCAATGATGGTTTCTCCTATCTATACCTTCTTCAACTGACACCCAAGGAAGCAGCAAGCACCCTCCAAGGGCATGAGGAGAAGAGATGCTAAAGCACCATTCACTGATTTTTTTTTTAAGATTTTATTTATTTACTGGAAATAAGAGAGAGAGAGCAAGTGAGTGCAGGAGTGGTGGGGAGAGGCAGAGGGAGAGTGAGAAGCAGACTCCCCGCTGAGCAGGGAACCCCATGTGGCCCAATCCCAGGACCCTGAGATCATGACTTAAGTCAAAGGCAGACACTTAACTGACTGAGTCATCCAGGTGCCCCACCATTCACAGATTAAAAAAAAAAAAATCTCTGTTCCTCCTATTTCAAAGTGTATTATCTCAGTATCAGAACAGATTATTATTTGCTTTGAAATTTCCATTGGTATCTAGGTATTTGAGAAAACATAAATGCGATATATAATTAGAGGGCTTTAAAATACTATCAAATATATAGTAAGACATAAGTGAACTTTTTTTTTAAAGATTTTATTTATTTATTAGACAGAGAGAGAGAGCACGAGCAGGGGGAGTGGCAGGCAGAGGCAGAGGGAGAAGCAGGCTCCCTGCAGAGCAGGGGGAGCCTGATGTGGGACTCGATCCCAGGATCCTGGGATCATGACCTGAGCTGAAGGCAGTCGCTTAACCAACTGAGCCACCCAGGTGCCCAAGACATAAGTGAACTTAAACAAAGGAAATATAATCACTGCAGTCACTTATATCACAATACTTTTGGAGATCAGATCTTGTTACACAAAGTTGAAACTTGAGGAAAAGTATCTACCTCACCTGGACTTTGAGCCAAAGGGATAGTCTGAGCTTCAAGTTTCATACTACATGGCAACAGATATTTTTCAAGAACCAAATCCCAAATTTCCTGCAAAACTTGATTCATCTGAAGAATCAAGGGGTTCAACATATGTTAATAGACTTGAGCCTGTATGGACGCAGTGAAGCTTTGATGTATTATAACTGAATTCAAGCATTTACTAAAACAATACGTTTCAATGGAAAGAAAAATGTCTAAGTGTACTAGTTGAAAATGGATCCATATATTTTCTAAAATTACTGACTGGTAACAGAACTGGAATATGTGCCCTGAGCCCAAAGTGACCCAACCCTTGTTCTCATTCCACCAAAATGGAGATCCCAACTATAAAAGTAAAAATATTAAGGGCAGGCTTTAATAGCTTCTTCTCTTCCTCAAGCCTACTGAAAGAAGATGGAATACTGTGTCAAATTAGCTGGAATGCCATTCAGATGTTAGCAGAAAGATCTAAACCCTAAGATACATCAACATTCAATCTTTTGTGGTTTGTGGGAATGGAAAAAAATACACACACACCAAATAAGTCCTGGTATTTGGACCACAGCAGTAGGGGACATTTAGAAAATCTTCCCAAGGAGGCAATTTGGCAAAGACCAAAGAGCAGAAAGAAACCAGCCCGAGAACCGGGTATACTTGTGGCAAAGGGTGCCATCAGAAAGGCTTGGCTCTCATCATAGAATTCATTGCACGTGGTCCCAAATGAAAAGCTGTATTTGTAGACAAATGGTACATTTCAGAGAAATTACATCTACTATAGCTATGCAAGAGTTTCAATCTAACTCACCCAAGAAATCATGAATTTTAGTACTTTTTCACACAATCAATAAAAATTGTAGGAAGTGGAACTTGGGACTGCATATTAATCTTGCATCCAGCTCCTTGCTCGTTTTCAACAGCAACTATTCATCTTGTTGAGCTTATAGAAGTGATTTGTTTCATCTGTACACTCCATGCACAGCTAAATATAAAATCAACTTCTATTTAACAAAGTGGACTAACAGCATGAGCCCTATCAGGATAGCCTGCAACCTTGGTGTAACGTTGCAAATGCCTGCAACATGTCAGCACTGAAGCCAAACCATTAGAATGTTGCTTCATAATGAAGGCTTATTGATAGGTGGACTAATAGGAATTTTCCATCTTAAGTGGCTGACAGACCTGGCTCTGGTTTCTTTTCCAAATGCTACAACAAATATTCTGCCAGGTGTTGAAGTTCTTCAATTACTTAATCCACTTATTGGAAATCAAGTTAAAATTATCCATTAAGCAAATGACTCTTTCTCATTCAGCTGAATGAGGAGTGTAAGTGGACTTCACCTTTTACAGAAACTGAATGCTGCCATGGTACGTGCTTTACAAGTCTTCATCTATCCTACTGTTACTGCCTTTAAATAATAGGGCTGAGACCCTTGGCAAGTATCAAAATAAACTGGAATGTTGGATGTTTCTCTCAAAGAGTCTATTTAACTTGATATGGAAATTATCTGCCGCTTTCAACCCTGAAGCAAGAGTGAAGAAGAGTAGATCACAATCATTGACAACTCAAAACCCAGCTGGACTTTCTACATCCATCATACCTCTCATATTCTCTAATTTATAGTATAATCACCCACTCTCGCATGCACGCTCATGCACATGGGTGTATGCACGCATGACTGTGCATGCGTGCACACACACACACACACCACCCAATAAGCCTTGATTCTTAGCCATTTTTCTTACCAGAAATGGTGCTGTAGAAACAATTGTAATAGCCAGCTATAGTCCAAAAGATACGGGGTTTTGTACCAGGGTAGACTGACTTCACAATGACAACTTTAAGTAAGTGTGAGGATATCTATAGCAGATATTGTTACAAAGCAGCGACATAAGCAATCCCCAAACTTGAGGCTTACAACAAGAACTTGGGTTTTTTCTCATCACTCTGTGGGTTTCCTGGCAGTTCCCCTGCTAGTTTTGCCTGGGATCACTCCTATGGCTCTAGGTAGTAGCTTAAGGATGGGCTGGGAAGTCTAAGAGACTTTATTTACATACTTGGCAATTGGTATTGGTCTTTGGTTGTAGCACCGTGGTTACCATCCACATGGCATCTTGTCCTCTAACAGGCTAAACTGGCCACCTTACACGGTAGACTGATAGTAGCATTTCAAGAGACTAAAGAGGTGAAAACTACAAGTTTCCTAAAGTTAAGTCTAAGGTCTAGACTTAGAAGTTGTACCCATGTCATTTGCACCGTATCTTAGCTGTAAAAGCAGTCACAAAATCGGTCACAAATTCAGGAGGTGGGGCAAGAAGACCCACCACTGGGTGAAAGAAACAGCAAAGACATATCACAAAGGGGGGGTTCATTCTAGAATGGGATGATTTTGTCACCATGTATTTTAATCAATAGCAATATAGGAGTTGAGAGAATTGTTTCTTGGGTAAGATGAAACTGCTTGACCATTCATCCTTGATGGTGGTACAATACAGTGGAGAATTGGCACTGGCCCTTGACATCTTTTGCTAGGATGTGGTTTCAATATGCTTCTTAGAGATTAACTATTTGAAGAACATCACATAGAAATGAGAAGTCTGGTGTGGCATTAAGGGGAAGTAAAGAAAAATTAGAGCTTTACATCCCTGTCTTTAGTGAAGGGTAGAAACTGAGCAGTTAGCACAGACCCTGCCACCGAAAAACTGTTTAATAGAGATTTGTTGACTAAATGAATAAAGGAAGTAATGAGGTCATCATGGGGATAACTTACTGATCCTTTCTTTCATAATAGTTTTTTTTCCAAAGGCAAGTATTATATTTATCAAAATCAGATTTAACAAAAATGTATTCTGTAACCAACATGTGTCCAGTAGAGCCTCTGTATTTTTTATGTACACCATCCCACTTTTTTCCAAAAGACCAACCTGCATAGTTTTATAATGTAATAAACATTAATGGAGACATCTAAGAGGAAGAAGAGTCTAAGCAATGATTTATCTGGTCCTGAATACATTACAACATTTCCCATCTACTCAACCATGCTTCAGACTTGCCACCAAGCCATCTCTCCCAACATTTGGATCAATTTCCAGGCCCAATTTTATGTTTGCATTTTATCACTTCTTATGTTAATTTTACCCCATACCACATTAGCATTCCATGAAATATTTTTCTTTCATCTTGCTTTTTCATTAAAAAAAATCAACATTTATGTGGTTTACATAAGAACACTATATTACTCAGTATGTTTTAATCTTGAAGATTGTCTTTCCAATCATAAAAAGGAAAAAAATCTTAATATTCCACATTACGAATTCAAAAGAATTGCCCCTCTTAAGGGAAAGTCAAATTAAAGAGCAAAATTTTCTGCATACGCTAAGGGAAAATAAAGCTAAGTATTGTAGGGGATGAAGAGAGAGCAGAATACAGAAATATGCCTTTCTCTCTTTTTTACAAGATATATTTATTTATTTGAGAGAGAGAGAGAGAGAGGGAGAGAGCTCACGTGAGCAGGGGGAGAGAAGCACACTCCCCGCTAAGTGCAGAGCAGGACACAGGGCTAGATCCCGAGGTCATGACCTTAGCTGAAACCAAAAGTGAGACGCTTAACTGACTGAGCCACCCAGACACCCCCAGAGATATGCCTTTCTTAAAAGAAATTCACCACTGGAAACCACTAATAGGGATTACATATATGTGTGAATTTGCTGAAGAACCCAAGATAATACAGACCATTTTAAAAATAGAATTTGTATTACACCTGTTAATCACTTCAGATGTGTTTGTCTCAGGGAACTAACTAACAGATAAAAAATTCAAACATTAGCATTGGTTTTTATGTGTGAAAACACTACCATCAAGAGATGTTCAACTAAAATGATCATTTATATGTGTTCAACTCACTTCAAACAGAGATATACATTGAATATTGTTTATATTTCTTAAAAACTTTAAGAACCAGAAAATAAAAAGACCTTGAGGTGATCAAAATCGGCATGTTAATTGACACCTCAAAATGATCTGATCACCAGCAGAGCTTACAAAATTCTCTCCAAGAAATTTATTCTTCTATAACAGCTGACTCTACATCGTAGAGTAATTGACGGCTTCTGGAGGTTTTCTAGAGACACCCAAACAAATGCAGGTTGCTTAATTAAACTAATATGTATTGAGAACCCACAGAATACAGGACTTAAATAACAGTATGACGATCTCTAATGCAGGAGCAACCGTGATTGCCTTATAACTTCCTTGTTAAGTGAAGAGAGAGAAAGCCACACATAGCTACTGCAGATCTCAAGACATGAAAGATTTTTAGGGAGATATTCTATAGATAAAATAATTGACTTTCAATTGCAGTTACCATTGGCTTCTCTTGATATTTAATAATTCTCTTATCCAGTGGCTAGTCATCCCATTCTAAAATGTTAGTGGTAAATTTGAACCACTAAGATATGTCTTATCTCTTTGGATTGTGTCATCTAAAACTTTTTAAAAATGAAGAATTTCATGAAATTTTGAGGTGAGGAGAAGGAAAATGCCCTGACCTTTATTAAGTGTAAAATACATTATAGTACACTAACAACTTAATTAAACACTACGGCCACTGACTAAAACATCAGTTCTCTAACTTCCACCCCTTAGAGATTCTAGATTTGGTAGACATAGAATGGGGGTGGGAATTGCATTTCTAACAAGTCCACAGGTGATAATGATGCTATTGGTTCCAGGACCAATCCTTCAGAACCACTCGAGTAGTGTCCTCTATAACTCACAGGTTTTCACTGGCTCTCCATTAGAATCACTTGGGGAAGTTTGAAATTATAACATCTGGACCCCAACTGAGACTGTCAGTGAGTCTCCCTGTCTGATATTGGGTACATAAAATGGCATTTTTACATGATTTCTAATGTACAGATAGGGATGAGATCCACTGATGTAACTCAACGTTGTTTTCTATTTTGTTTTGTTTTGTTTTTAAATTTTTGAGATCATCACTCATGGCAGTCTATTGCTCTCTCCCCCTGTCCTGTACTAGTGTGGGAGCCTGAGCTCTCCTGCTTCTTTCTCCCTCTGACATGTTGTTGCCCTAAGTTTGGCTTAGAAATATAATTTTGAGAACCCTTGTGCTCTTGTTTTCATTTTGAGTTACCTCCATCTGCATCTACCGTCAAGAAGCCAATATGCTCATCTGTGTGTGAGTGCGTGTGTGTGTAACTAGCCTAATGACCTAACCTGACTCCAGACTGTTCTTTGTTCTTGGGCATTTGGTGGTGGCATTTTGGCTCTCCAGTAGACAAGGGTTTTTTGTTTTGTTTTGTTTTGTTTTATTCTTATGTTAATCCCCATATATTACATCATTAGTTTTAGATGTAGTGTTCCATGATTCATTGTTTGTGCATAACACCCAGTGCTCCATGCAGAATGTGCCCTCCTCAATACCCACCACCAGGCTAACCCATCCTCCCACCCCTCCAGAACCCTCAGTTTGTTTTTCAGAGTCCACTGTCTCTCATGGTTTGTCTACCCCTCCGATTTCCCCCGCTTCATTCTTCCCCTCCTGCTACCTTCTTCTTCTTTTTTTTTTTTTTCCTTAACATATATTGCATTATTTGTTTCAGAGGTACAGATCTGAGATTCAACAGTCTTGCACAATTCACAGCGCTTACCAGAGCACATACCCTCCCCAGTGTCTATCACCCAGTCACCCCATCCCTCCCACCCCACCCCACACTCCAGCAACCCTCAATTTGTTTCCTGCAATTAAGAATTCCTCATATCAGTGAGGTCATATGATACATGTCTTTCTCTGTTTGACTTATTTCGCTCAACATAATACCCTCCAGTTCCATCCACGTCATTGCAAATGGCAAGATCTCATTCCTTTTGATGGCTGCATAATATTCCATTGTATATATATACCACTTCTTCTTTATCCATTCATCTGTCGATGGACATCTTGGCTCTTTCCACAGTTTGGCTATTGTGGACATTGCTGCTATAAACATCGGGGTGCATGTACCCTTTCGGATCCCTACTTTTGTATCTTTGGGGTAAATACCCAGTAGTGCAATTGTGGATCATATGGTAGCTCTATTTTCAACTTTTTGAGGAACCTCCATACTGTTTTCCAGAGTGGCTGCACCAGCTTGCATTCCCACCAACAGTGTAGGAGGGTTCCCCTTTCTCCGCATCCCCGCCAACATCTGTCGTTTCCTGACTGGTTCATTTTAGCCATTCTGACTGGTGTGAGGTGATATCTCATTCAGGTTTTGATTTGGATTTCCCTGATGCCGAGCGATATTGAGCACTTTTTCATGTGTCTGTTGGCCATTTGGATGTCTTCTTTGGAAAAATATCTGTTCATGTCTTCTGCCCATTTCTTGATTGAATTCTTTGTTCTTTGGGTGTTGAGTTTGATGACTTCTTTATAGATTTTGGATACTAGCCCTTTATCTGATATGTCATTTGCAAATATCTTCTCCCATTCTGTCGGTTGTCTTTTGGTTTTGTTGACTGTTTCCTTTGCTTTGCAAAAGCTTTTTATCTTGATGAAGTCCCAAGAGTTCATTTTTGCCCTTGCTTCCCTTGCCTTTGGCGATGTTTCTAGGAAGAAGTTGCTTCGGCTGAGGTCAAAGAGGTTGCTGCCTGTGTTCTCCTTTAGGATTTTGATGGACTCCTGTCTCACATTGAGGTCTTTCAACCATTTGGAGTCTATTTTTGTGTGTGGTGTAAGGAAATGGTCCAGTTTCATTCTTCTGCATGTGGCTATCCAATTTTCCCAACACCATTTGTTGAAGAGACTGTCTTTGTTCCATTGGACATTCTTTCCTGCTTTGTCAAAGATGAGTTGACCATAGAGTTGAGGGTCCATTTCTAGGCTCTCTATTCTGTTCCATTGATCTATGTGTCTGTTTTTGTGCCAGTACCATGCTGTCTTGATGATGACAGCTTTGTAATAGAGCTGGAAGTCCAGAATTGTGATGCCGCCGGCTTTGCTTTTCTTTTTCAACATTCCTCTGGCTATGCGGGGTCTTTTCTGGTTCCATACAAATTTTAGGATTATTTGTTCCATTTCTTTGAAAAAAGTGGATGGTATTTTGATGGGGATTGCATTGAATGTGTAGATTGCTCTAGGTAGCATTGACATCTTCACAATATTTGTTCTTCCAATCCATGAGCATGGCACGTTTTTCCATTTCTTTGTGTCTTCCTCAATTTCTTTCATGAGTATTTTATAGTTTTCTGAGTACAGATCCTTTGTCTCTTTGGTTAGATTTATTCCTAGGTATCTTATGGTTTTGAGTGCAATTGTAAATGGGATCAACTCCTTAATTTCTCTTTCTTCTGTCTTGTTGGTGTATAGGAATGCCACTGACTTCTGTGCATTGATTTTATATTCTGCCACTTGACTGAATTCCTGTATGAGTTCTAGCAGTTTTGGGGTGGAGTCTTTGGGGTTTTCCACATAAAGTATCATATCATCTGCAAAGAGTGAGAGTTTGACTTCTTCTTTGCCGATTTGGATGCTTTTGATTTCTTTTTGTTGTCTGATTGCTGTGGCTAGGACTTCCAATACTATGTTGAATAGCAGTGGTGATAGTGGACATCCCTGCTGCGTTCCTGACCTTAGGGGAGAAGCTCTCAATTTTTCCCCATTGAGAAAGATATTCACTGTGGGTTTTTCATAGATGGCTTTTATGATATTGAGGTATGTACCCTCTATGCCTATACTCTGAAGAGTTTTGATCAAGAAAGGATGCTGTACTTTGTCAAAAGCTTTTTCTGCATCTATTGAGAGGATCATATGATTCTTGTTCTTTCTTTTGTTAATGTATTGTATCACATTGATTGATTTGCGGATGTTGAACCAACCTTGCAGCCCAGGGATAAATCCCACTTGGTCGTGGTGAATAATCCTTTTAATGTACTGTTGGATCCTATTGGCTAGTATTTTGGTGAGAATTTTTGCATCCATGTTCATCAGGGATATTCGTCTGTAATTCTCCTTTTTGATGGGGTCTTTGTCTGGTTTTGGGATCAAGGTAATGCTGGCCTCATAAAATGAGTTTGGAAGTTTTCCTTCCATTTCTATTTTTTGGAACAGTTTCAGAAGAATAGGTATGAATTCTTCTTGAAATGTTTGGTAGAATTCCCCTGGGAAGCCATCTGGCCCTGGGCTTTTGTTTTTTGGGAGATTTTTGATGACTGCTTCAATTTCCTTAGTGGTTATAGGTCTGTTCAGGTTTTCTATTTCTTCCTGCTTCAGTTTTGGTAGTTGATACATCTCTAGGAATGCATCCATTTCTTCCAGGTTCTCTAATTTGCTGGCTTAGAGTTGCTCATAATATGTTCTTATAATTGTTTGTATTTCTTTGGTGTTGGTTGTGATCTGTCCTCTTTCATTCATGATTTTGTTGATTTGGGTCATTTCTCTTTTCTTTTTGATAAGTCTGGCCAGGGGTTTATCAATCTTGTTAATTCTTTCAAAGAACCAGCTCCTAGTTTCGTTGATCTGTTCTACTGTTCTTTTAGTTTCTATTTCATTGATTTCTGCTCTGATCTTTATGATTTCTCTTCTCCTGCTGGGTTTAGGCTTTATTTGCTGTTCTTTCTCCAGCTCCTTTAGGTGGAGGGTTAGGTTGTGTACTTGAGACCTTTCTTGTTTCTTGAGAAAGGCTTGTATTGCTATATACTTTCCTCTTAAGACTGCCTTTGCTGCATCCCAAAGATTTTGAACAGTTTTGTTTTCATTTTCATTGGTTTCCATGTATTTTTTTTAATTCTTCTTTAATTTCCTGGGCTCTGCCTCTGCAGCCGGCTTCCCTGCTCCGTTACCTGGGAGCTCTGCCACACTCAGGCACCCCCGGTCTTTCTGTGACCCCGAGGGTCCTGAGACCACACTGTCCCGGAGGGTTCCACCCCCCGCTTAGCCACCAGAGTGACGTCCCTCGGCGGAGCAGACTTTTAAAAGTTCCGATTTTGTGCTCCGCAGCTCTATCACTTGCCAGAAGCGGCCGACGGAGGCCCCTCCCCCGCCGTCTATCCTCCTGAATATCGCCTCGGATTCACTTCTCCGCACGTCCTACCTTCCAGAAAGTGGTCGCTTTTCTGATGAGAGAGTTGTTGCTCTTCTTTTCTTCGATCTCCTGTTGAGTTTGTAGGTGTTCAGAATCGTTTGATCCCTATCCAGCTGAATTCCTGAGAGGAGACGAAATCCAGGTCTCCTACTCCTCCGCCATCTTTAAATTTAGTGGCTTCTAAAGTTCTTTTTCCTCTTTCCATGGACCAAAACTGTTGTCCCCCTTCAGTTAGTGGGTGATCACTGTGGGCTCACAGTAGGCTTTAGAGTAGAGACTGCATTGGAAGCGTTTAAGGGTTGGGGCGCCTGGATGGCTCAGTCAGTTAGGTGTCTGCCTTCGGCTCAGGTCATGATCCCCAGGTCCTAGGATCGAGCCCCCCATAGGGCTCCCTGCTCAGCGGGGAGTCTGCTTCTCCTTCTCCTCCCCATTTATGCTCTCTGTGGCTTATCTCTGTCTCTCTCTCCTCAAATAAATAAATAAAATCTTTTTTTTTTTAAAGGAAGTGTTTAAGGGTTTAAGGATGGTAGAATTTAGAAAAGCACAGAGGAGGAAGGTCACTACTGCTAGTGTAGCAGAAGTGATGTGCATATGGGGAAACTGTAACTGGACACTGGGATAGTGAGAAGACCTTACTTTGAGCTGATACGTTCGCTAGGTATGTGGCTAATATCCATTGAACTCTCACCCTGTGCCTGGCAACAACATGCTAAGGACTTGATCTATGCCACTCTCATTCATGTCTCACTATAACCCATGAATCTTTACCCATCATAGAGGAAGAATCTAGGCTTACAGAGGTTATAAGGCCTGCCCAAGTTCAAAGAGTTAAAAACCTCAAAGTCAGTTCCTAACCCTCACCTTTATACACCAAAAATCCATGGGAGTTTAGATTTGATATGCTTTAAAAGAGAGAGACAGCTCAAGAGTCTCTTTATACAGAAAGTAATACAATAAAAGCAGCACCTTAAAAAAAGGCACAGAGGCACCTGGGTGGTCAGTCGGTTAAGTATCTGCCTTTGGCTCAGGTCATGATCTCCAGATGCTGAGATAGAGCCCCACATTGGGCTTCCTGCTCAGTGAGGACTCTGATTCTCCCTCCCTCCTCTCTTTTTTCCTCTCTCTTTCTCTCCCCTTCCCATCACTCACTCTCTCTCAAATAAATGGATAAAATCCTTTAAAAAGATGGCACATCTGACCAAATTGGACCATATTTTCCTAAAGAAGAAGAAAAAACAAAACAGAAGCAAGGAGATCATCTAGATATCACTTTTTGAGAGGATTACTCAACTTTTGCTTCATTCTGTACTGAGTGGCTACCATGGCTACTGAGAGAATTCTCTAAATGGGTAGCTGCTTTCATGGCTGCTTATAGTTTAGCAGGGGAGCTAGAAAGAAAATAAGTAAACAGAGAAAGCAAATAAAAACAAATTATATGAGGCTATAAAGGAAATGAAAATTGAGATATGATAGAAAGAAGCATCTGAGAAGGTGACAGTGAACTGTGTCCCAAAAGTAGAGAATGAATTGGCTATGGCGAAAGTATGGTAGCTGTGTACATCATCAAGAGCAAAGAGATGGGTCATATAGAGTGAGTTTGGAGAAATAAGGCAAGATTCAAATTATTCAAGACCTTGTAGACCTAAGGGCAAAGGAGAGCTATTGAAAGGGTTTGAGCAGGGGGGTAATATGGCCTCACTTGTGTCAGAGAAATATGTTCTGGCTGATGTGTAGAGACAAGTCAGAGAGGAAAGCAAAATAGTAGTTCAAAAGGAAAATTGGCAACTCATGCAAGACCAAGATCTCAGAGAACTAGAGAATTGGAAAGAGGAGTGAAAATTTTAAGAACCCAGGGCTGCAGCAACTCTGGAAAATGCTAATGGATTGGCCAAAATTCCCCTAAGGAAGTACAGCCAAGGAGGCAGGAAGATAAACTAAGGCCTGTATGTTAGGGGGAAGATTCATGGGTCCCACATACTAAGACACTCCAAGTACATTAAAAACAAGCCATATTTTTAAAAAAGCCATAATATCTCATATTGTATAGCACTTTTAAATTTACATATGTATTGCCTACCTGAACCCTCCCAACAGCTCTGCAAAGCAGATACAATGGTTATCATTCTTGCTTACAGATGAAAACAAAGAACTCATTTAGTAGAGGTATGATTCCCAAGACAATGACAAGAACAGCCCAACTAATGCCATCATCTAAAGACCACTAGGCCCTACTTCTCTAGCTAGATTATTGAGGACTGGAAACATGTCTTAGATTTACCGACTTTAATACGGTAGTTTCTCAACCAGGAGTTGTTGATGATGAACCTGATGCTGTAGTGAGGAGATTGAATTGTAGTAACTCCTTTCTACTCTCTAGTCCAAAAGTTCTCCAGGTGTGGTCCCCAGACCATTAGCATAAGCACCACCCAGGAACTTGTTAGAAATGCAAATTCTCAGGTCCTTACCCCAAACTTACTGAATCAGAAACTTTGGGGGTGGGGTCCAATAACCTGCACTTTAACCAACCCTCCAGAGGATCCTGATGCAGCTCAAGTTGGAGAATCACTGTTCTTGTGTAATGTTATTTCCACTGACAAGTAAAGGGGAAAGACAAGACAGTGGGGAGCTGAGAAAGGAATTGAGGATAACAGTCTGGAAAGGCAAAGGCATCAGCACACAGAGATACTGGGAGATATAAAAAAGGAGAAAAGAAAGGCCTTTGGGAGGAGGGAGGAACCCTTTCTTGTGCCTCACTGGACTCCAATAAGTTTTAGTTCACATCTACAGCATTCCTGTTTAGGCAAAGGGCAAACTTCTTGGTGGCACCTGTTACCTTATAGGATAGACATTCACAAACCTTAAAAGAAAAAAAAGGAAGAAAAACAAAAGCTCCTGCAGCCATATTTGTACCACATAGCGCTGCTCCTTCTGAGTTTGACAAGGGTTGGATATTTGACTCAAAGTAGACCAATCACATTATAGTTCCCAGAGCATAAGTTGGAAATGAGCATAAGGTTGGATTGGAGACAAAGGAATAGTGGGTGGGCTTTCTGTTCCCTTGAACTAAGAGACCTAGTGAACATCATACCATGGCAGCTACATTAAAGCTGCATATGCATATACTTGAGAAAACAGCTCCCCAGTGGAGGTAGAAAAAGGAGCCCAATACACATTGAGAGAACAGAGAGGTCAACAGTTGTGTGGCTTCTGCAACTTTCCTGTTTCTGTTTTCACCTCCTATCCTAGGCTTCACCTCCTATCCTAGAAGTAGGTGAGCTACTTCTGTAGAGTTCCAAAAAATGCTCCATTTTTACTTGTTAGAATATTTTTCTGCTCCTTATTGCCAAAGCATTTCTGTTATCTGGGAGCCAAAAAGCTAAAATTTTACACTTATGTGAACATTGATTTAAAGTCATGGGGAAGCCTATGTTGCTGAAGAAATGGGTGACCCATACTGCTTTGTCACAGCAAAAGAAATAGCCCCTACATATTTGTCTAAGCACCTACATTTATATGTGGTTCTCAGACCTAAGAGCAGCAGTTATAAAAAAAAAAGAAGAAAATAAATCGCAATAACTTTTCTCCATCTCTTGCTCACGTGAGTTGAAAATGGCCTAAGCTAATAATAAAGCTTCCAAATTTCCATTTCTTCAGCAGAACTTGAATGCACCTGGAACTCTCTTTCAAGTTAATAGGAGCCCTAAATATAAGCTGGCTATGCAAAGCGGCACAAAAAGTTGGCGCTCCATCACAAGTGTTCTCCGTATGCGAGCCCTTGGAAGGTGTGGTAGAGCAAGAGCAAGGTGTTAATGCTTAATGTTCAATTTCCTTCTTTCGTAGATTCAAACTGTACCCACATGGTCTCATAAAATGCTTAATTCAAATTTCTCTGAAACTGAAAAGGCAGGATTCTTAATTACCTTACTGTGTGGAAAAAACCTATAGAAACCCAAAGCAAATTATATTTTGGAAGTGAGGATGATGGATTACAAAGGTCAAGATTAGTATTTTTCTTCCTGAACATATATTTAGGAGATATATTCCAACAGTTTATTTACCCCAAAATCTTTAAAGAGCACTTTGGTTTGGTTGGTGTCTTTTTGCTTTTAGAAGTCTGACACATTTGTCATGCATCTCGCTAGCTACCTAACAGGTAGCTAGAGGTTGGTCCCATCGACAATAGCCTTCTTTTTTCATCAAACTGTAAAATTTCCTTGCAGATAGACTTTCTAATTTCATGACTCCAAAAGTAGGTGGGTCTTGGGCACACCCAAATTTTGAAACATTCTATAGCCTTCAAAACGCATCCCTATGACTATCACTATAGTTATTACTCATTCAGTATATTCCATAATGTCTTTATTAAGCACCTATCACATGCCAAGAATTGAGCTGGTTGATCACTTTACCCCCCAATGAGGGAGACAAAGGAAAATAACAGAATGCTAGAAGTTTCAAAATGGACTATGGCAGCACAGTGGCAGGAACAAGGTAATGACTTGTTTATGGGAATTAAAGTGTGGATTGGAATGTGTTTTCATTACTGAATCCATGTTAATCTGAGAATTTGGGTGCATTCATCTGGCTGAGAATCTACAGATGTCTGAGGAATTCGTGAAGTCTGGTCCACTTAAGAGTGTTTGGTCAACACTTTGGGTTTGGCCAATAATCTTAAGAAAACAAATGTCAAAGGATGAAAGGCATCTTATTTAGTAATTAGGATAGTTTTTATCTATAGGTGGATGGTTAAAATGCAGAGTCAAAGAAATAAAATGAGTGGGCAAGAGTGTGGGTTTGTACAGGATGGTCGAGAGATAGCAAATGTGACAGGTGGCTAGATCAAAAACCCCCCTTGGTCAAATTGCATAGAGCTTTGGCCATCATGTGAGGCAGATTTGTTTCCCAAGTCTAAGTCTATGCATTTGGTGCAGGGAATGAGAAGAGAGAGTGGGGGCGGGGGGAACCGGGGATAAACAAGTGTGGGATAAACAAGACACCATTCCTGGGAACGTTGATTTTACCCAAAGGTTGGGGATTTAAATGTTAACCAACAGCCTGATTCAGATAAAATATGAGACTTACCGACATTTTACACTTGACACAGTCTCTTTGGAGCAATTTGTTTAACCTGTCACCAACTTCCATCACACACATTTAGCAGACAAACACATACTCTACTAGTCTAACTTTCGTGGCCACCGATGGAAAAGTGTGAGGTTTTTGGCAGAATAGTGGCATGGTCAATGGGATATCTTGGGAAGATTCATCTGACTACTCACCACTATGATTTAACTATGGAGACATGAGACTGGAAACAAAGAATGTGCAGGGAATTTGTCAGTAATCTAAATATGAAATGAAACAGACCTATATATGAGAAGCAGTGAGTATAGCAGAAGAAGAACCCATAAGACATGGATTCAGATACTGGAGGCAGAGGCTGAAAAAAGTTCAAAGTTCTGTGATGTAGGGCTTTGTTGCTTAAACCTTGCTAAACTCTTGAAAGTCCACCAGGTTCCCAAGTTGCAAAACTGCATTCAGTTTAATGCTCCACCTCTTTCTGGTTTATTTTCGCTCTGGGATCTGCCTAGGAAAGTTGCATATGCTTCATTCATTGAGGTACATTTTGAAAGGCTGCCATGAGAGACCAGAACTCTGTTTTCTATGTCTGATGAGTAGAGCAGCCCGAACCCACTGAGACTTCATGTCTTGTTCTTTCAGCAACCATGGCTCAAAGAGCAAGAGGGGAGCTGTTTTGTTGCTCACTATAACACAGGAAGCTATTGGAGCCCTGGAAGGAGATGTCATTAAGGCTCTTTGTGATCCAGGTTATTGAGCTTCTGGGTCACTCAGATGCCCAGAGATTCTGAGGCAAAACCTGCATTCTGGACTGTTTCAGCTGTGAAGCTGTGTGCAACAACTTGCAACTTCCATAAAACTTTCAAAGGTGGCACTTATGGGGTGCTGTTCAAGTTGTCTTCCTGGGGGTAAATGCTTTTCTTAATATACAATTTCAATATGCAGTTCACAGTTATAAATAAAGTAACAAGGTTGAAAGAGAGAAGAGCACGGAGGGAGATGGAAATAACTAGAGAAGAAGAGATGCTTAAATGATAACATATTAATTTAATCAGAAAACTTCCTTGTAGTTAGAGGTCTCTAAACCTTCCATAGCTGCAATACTTTCTTCCTACCAACAAATTTAGCTTGGGTTTCTTGAAGTGTTTTCTATAGAGCAGCAAGAAGCCACGTAAGCCAAAACCACAATAAGCTATTCCAACACATGACAGCTATTGGGGCTTTTTGGTGAAGAATGGTTGATATAATTAGGATCCATTTCTAGTAACTGGCATGCCAGGCCAGGGGCAGAGGGCACTTTTCTGAGTGGGGAGAGGAAAAGCCAAAGGCAACTATTAGAACAGACTATTATACAATTTTGAGCTAACATATGGAATCAATAGCCTACATGAGCAGCTGTGCTTGGCTGTGGAAAAGCTTGAAATAGTGTAGTGGCACTGTAACCAATAAAAGGGATTACTGACTAAAGAAAAAGCGTGTGTATGGCGAGAGGGGATCCAAAGCAGGATTAAGAGATGCATTTATTCTCAAGCAATAGGGTACTAGGAAACCGTGTCATGGTTTTCTTCTTGATTGACAGTAGAAACAGAGAAGAGCCCAGCACTGGAAAAAAGGTCTGAAACCAGGGCTATGTGGCTAATTTCTGACTCCAAGCTCACGAGTAGTGCAGAACACTGGCCCTTCCAGAAATCAAAAATAAGCATAAGGAGGCTTTGCGAACACACTACGCAGCCTGGGTGCGTTCTACTATCCACCGGAAGTACTGAGATCTCTTAACATATCCTAAAGTTATACATGATGGGGAAAGAAAAACTGGAAGAAACGCAAGAACCTAGATTATCTAATAACAGAGTAATCTGGTTCCTTGGAACGCAGCTTGGACTACTGACACATTTCACTGTTGACAAAGAGAAAAATACCCTTATTGATGCTGCCGAAATACAACATTAGTTTTGCGTGTTTTATTTATTCACATGAACATTCATTTGGGAATCAAATAGCTTGGATTATATTCTCTATGTGTGCCATGACTTCTGATGGATGGTCTCATTCCAAAGAGCTTACTCAATCCCTCCATTTTGCCATCTGTAAAATAGAAATAATAATACCTCTAAATGGCAAATACGAATATAAGAAGCTATGGAAAACATTTTAAATTTCTTAGAAAGGGAACTGACTATGCATTTCAAATATCATATGTATTATTTCTAGGAATAATAATATATGTATGCACTGTCCTTCTATATTAAATAACGGCTATCTTTTTCTTTTTTTAATGGTGCTCTTTGGTCTTGATTAAAGTGTTCAAAATAATTTGCATTCTTTAAGCATAAAATCTGCTCCTGTCTAAGCTGAGATACAAATCATTTGCATGACTAATGACTGTCTGAGTGGGCTACACTGTGATTTAATAGTTGTTGTTTTTTTGTTGTTTTTTCTGTGCCTGTTGAGCGAGACTCATGCCATATCAAACCAAGAACTCTCACTCAAATAAGAATCACATTTTTTACCAAATGAGGTGTTTTCCTCACTCAAACAAGCAGGAAGCTCTGCACCTGTGTTTAAAAATGCTAAAACTCAGAGGTTGTAAGCACACTTGTGAGTGAGAGAATATTGCCCATGTTCCAGGGCATCCTTGATCCTCTCCATCAATTTTCTGTTGGTTTCTTGCCTGAAGCCATCAGTGAGGAACCTCATAAGCCCGAAAAATACTAAACACCAGAGAATTGGTAAACAGGTTGTTAACAAATAATTGAAACTCCCATTTCCACTGCCCATTCGGCAACTTTGTTTGCACATAATTACTCCTCATTGTTCACCTCTGAGGCATGGACAGAGCACAGAGTATCCGCACAATTTCGTAGGTAACTAAAACATGGCCATCAAATCATAAATTACTAGAACAAAGGCTGAGAAGTCCCGGTCATGGCCAAGATTCTAATCCACAGCTTCAGACCCATCCTTATCCTGCAAACACACTTTGTGCCTAGCTCTTTAGGGCCTTTGCGGGATGCTAAGTACTTTTCACCTTGGCTATTAGAGCTAAGGATGCATTTACTCCTTGGAACAGTATTTGATCCTTTTTGATGTGATGTATGCATGATCTGCAGCCTATGGCAATGAATGCACCTAAGGAGGAGACCCACCTGAAAGGGTCCTAGCACTGGGAATTTGGAACAAAACAACCCAAGTGTTTGTCCAAGGATACAATAATAACACACCCACAAAAGGCCCATGCCACATTACTGACCTCTTTCTTTGCTGTGAAAATACCTTATTTTTATGTAAAAAAGAGAAAGAGAGAAAGGGTTAAGCTTTAATAACTATTTACTCTGATTGGAGCACTTTGCATTGGGTTTATAAAACTCCTACCTGTCCAACTTCATGGTTTTCCTGTGGGTCCTCAGTTCCTTTCGGACTCTCAGAGAACAACCATTAAGTGCAAAAATGTTTTGTAGCTATAAAAACACCTAATGCTAGAGACTGAATGTTTTTGTACCCCTCCAAATTCCTATGTTGAAACCTAATCCCCTATGTGATGATATTAGGAGGTGGGGCCTTTAGGAGGTAATTTGACCCTGAGGGCAGAGCCTTCATGAATGGGGTTAGTGCTCTTTCAAAGGGACCTCAGAAATTTCCCTTGCCCCATCCGCAGTGTGAGGATACTGTAAAGAAGGCTGTCTATGCGCTAGAAGGAGGACCCTTGTCATATACTGACTCTGCTGGTGTCTTGATCTTGAACTTCCCAGCCTTCAGAACTGTGAGAAATAAATGTCTTTTGTTTATAAACCACTTAATTTATGGTATTCTCTAATAGCTCCCTGAACAGACTAGGACATCTAGTACAACACAGGCACACAATGAGGTTTCATTCCTTCACACCAGTTCAGATCACTGAGGGGCCATCATGTGACAGTCACGGTGCTGGAACAAAATAATGAAACATACGGAAAGCATCCCTGCCCTCGAGGAGCTGATAGTCAGGTGGGGCTTGTTCTGTAGCTGAGATGACGCTGACTATATCATATATGATCAATCTGCTTTGTTTTGTGTTTTTTATCATGTAAATCAGCAACTTCTGAGCAGGATGCCTTTGAACACATCCTTTAAGCAATTACATTAAAATATTAGTTCTTGATAAATAAATAAACAAATAAATAAATAAAATGCTAGTTTGGGGGGTTTTTTGGTTTGTTTCTTGAAGAGTAGACTTTGGGCACTTGATGAATATCTTACCTAATATTTTTATCTAATATTTTTTTTCTTCCAGTGACTTTGATGTCCAAAGGAAGTGGGGATTGCTAAATTAAGTGGCTGCCATGAGCTTTGAGTCTTCTGCAAAGACTTCTCAGCACATTCCAGACTACCTGCAGCTCTGACTCTAACTTCTACAAGACTTTCTGTTTCTCTTCCTGCTGAAATCCCAAATGTCTTGGAGTCAGAAACCTATGTATTGGTTTAATAAATATTTATCAGGTACTTACTGTGTCATGTGCTATGCCGAGTTCTACAGAAACAGAAATGGACAAGGGAGCAGCTGACCCCAAAGATGTTCCTGGTTTATAATTCTCTATAGTTTTTGTAGTGTTAGCACAAAGATCTCAGCTCAGTAATACTAGATAAACTGAGTTGCCCTTAATTAAAAACCTTTGTAATTCCAGAGTTGTGATATAAGACAAGGAGGGGACATGGTGAGAGTCCTGAGGGAAAAATGATCTAGTTACTCCAGCACTTGAACTTGGAATAAAATCTTCAGCAAGGGATAAACAACAAAGGAGAGGATTTGGTCTCTAACTCTTGCCAGTCCCTGAGTTCTAAGATCAAAGGGTTACCCTGTTTGAAGCCCATATGTTGTACTTTCTTAACACTGTTAAGTGACAGAAGGGGGAAAACCTCATACACTTTAAGAGTAAATATATTTTTAAACATTTTAATTGTTCTCAGTGAAAACGGGATCCATTCTAATGATAAAGCATCATCATTTCACTGATCATTAAAGCATTTTATGAACATATGTAAAGTAAATAAGTTCCATCTTAAAGCTATATTAAAAGAAAATGAAAAGAACAACTATATAGAACCTCTTCCTTCAAGGACACACCATATTTTTACCTGTCCTTTTCACTTATAGATTTAGCAATAAAGGTTTTTCTAGGGAGATGAAAATTATTTGTAATCTCACATTATAGTTTTGCATATTTAAAATACTTAAAATGCAAAGATAGTACAACTGTTGTTCCATATACATTAGAAAAATTGCCAAAAACACAAGAACATTAAAAATGAACAACATCAGTAATTTCTCTGATGTCTGTTCTACTTACATTTCAACAGTGACAATAAAGTAGACCATGAGAGCTAATCAGAGTGGACCTTCCTAATCCCAGGCAACTGGGAGCAGTCTTATTATAGAAAGGTTACTATGACTTACTCCACAGTGTTCTTGAATTGAGGATTTTTAAAGCCACTCAGCCACTTTAAATGTGCTATATTGGTGCTCCTCTCTGTGGGATTTCTGTAACAAAGTTAAGTATATCTTAAGTTCTATATAAAACACCATCCAGTTTCCATAGAAAAGTATTGAACAACTGATCAGAAGACTGATTACACATATGCACCAATTTGTTCACTCTGCAAATGGGTGATAGGATTACAAATATGAATAAGATATGGTCACAGATCTGAAAAGTGCAAAGATTAGTGGGCAACTGGTATGTAAATTGATAATTACTATGCAAGGTGTTAATCTGTGTGGGAGCTCTACAAACCTGTAAAAAAAAGTCCTCACTGTGTAATATTGAATCTGAAGCAATTTATTTGATGATATAGAATTTTCAGCAATATACTATCCTAATCAAATTTTCCTTTTTGCAATATTTTAGGTGTTTTATTCATACAAATAATACATATCAGAGAGATACATGTAGTATCTTGAAAATTTTTATTTTACTTCATTTAATTCATGATTTTATTTTCCTTTATCATTTATCAAATCTCAGCTTAAATTGTTATAGACTAAGGCTCTACCTGAGTATTTATAGAATGTAATATTTAGCAATTCTTGGGCACCTACCATGTACAAGTCTATGTTTAAAATGGCGACAGATACATTGATATAGAAAGAGGAACTTCTCTCTATTTTTTTGAGATTTATTTATTCACTTGAGAGAGAGAGATAGAGCAAGAGAGAACAGGCAGAAGGAGCAGCAGAGGGAGAGGGAGAAGCAGGCTCCCCACTGAGCAGGAAGCCTGATGTGAGGCTCAATCTCTGGACCCCAGGATCATGACCTGAGCCAAAGGCAGATGCCCAACCTGCTGAGGCACCCAGGTACCCCACCTTCTCTCTATTTTTAAGAGTTCTTTTAACTGTAATAGGACATAAACTTGTTCACAAGATTACAGTTAAGGGTGCCTGGGTGGCTCAATCGGCTAAGCATCTGCCTTCCACTCAGGTCATGATCCTGGGGTCCTAGGATCAAGTCCCACATCAGGCTACCTGCTCAGCTGGGAGTCTGCTTCTCCCTCTGCCTCTGCCCCCACTCATGCTCACGTGTACGTGCTCACGCACTCTCTCTATCTCACAAAAATAAATAAAATCTTAAAAAAAAAACAAGATTATAGTTAAAGACATATGAACATATACATTTAATTTTGTTATCTTATGAAACTCAACTAAAATTATAGTAAAGGGATTGTTTTTTTTAAAAGGACAAAAAGAATAGGAAATAACCAAAAGCAAAAATAAATAGATAAATAGGAAGATAGATAAATAGATACAGACATAGGTATATAAATGCTGGAAAGCTCAGGATGAATAATTTGACTTAGGTCAACCTAAATCAAACCTAAGCCAGCAACAAGGAAAGCTAAGAACAAATGAAATTTACAGAACAGAATACCCAAATGTTTCAGGGATTTGGGATAGCAAGTACCTCTATAAATTTATAGAAATTGTTTTCAAATAAGGAGAAATGACTAAATGCTGCTTCAGAAGCAGTCCAGCCTCAAATACCACTCTCCCACCACATTTTGTCAGACTTCTCTCCCTCCTCTCAGCCTAACTGAACACTGGATATTTAGTCTCTAGAGTAGTTCTCTGTTCGGATGAATAAGACACCATGATAGTGGATTTGAGAGTTGACAGCTGAAAGCATGGAGACATGAGTGAATACAGACACAACAAAGATGTGTCCCCCTCCCCCAAGAGGAGCAGCCAGGCCTGTATCATCCAGGCAGGGGTCTTCGCTGAGGAATCTAAGACCCGAAGAGAGTGGTTCTCAAAGTTGACAAGCTCCATCTGTGTGATAACAGTTTCCAATTTAATCCTCATTTTTAAAGATATAAAAATAAATCATAAAGTTTAACAGACATTAGAGGAAAAACATTGACATAAAAGTGGTGACTGATACAAATAAGGCAACAACAACAATTTGGAGAAAATTAGGTTGTGCAAGCAGAAGAAATCTCCCCCCACAAAAAAGCTATTGTTAATACCCCCAGAAAAATTCAAAAAGATATGGCATCTAAGGAAACAAGAACAGAATACTGTTAAGAAGAGACAATAAGAAAACAAACAAAAAAAGAACTCTCAGAAATTTTACGTCTATACAAAATTAGTCAAAAGAAAAAAATTCAATAAAAGGATTATAAGACAAAGAATTTCTGTGAAGTAAAAAAAAGGACAAAGAGATAGAAAATACGAGAATAAAGGACAAAAATATTAGAGAACCAGCTCAGGAAATCCAATATCACCAAAAGCAAAGTTTCTAAACATGCAGAACAGGAAAAAAAAAAAAAAAAAGGAAGGAGAAAATCATCAACAAGACAGTTAAATAATGTTTTCCAGAAGTCAATGGCACAATTTTTCATGTTAAAAAAGGCTACAAAGTCCCTGGGACAAAGACTAAAAAAGAATAAACAATTTGATGTGTTGTCATGAAATTGTGATAACAGTAGAATAAAATAAAATACCAAAAACTACCAGAGAGGAAAAAACAAAAGGTCACACAAAAAGGATCAGAAATCAGAATGTCCTTGTAATTCTCCCAATGGTAGAATAGAAAGTAGAAAACAAAGCACCAAAATTCTGAAGAACAATTTCCAACCTAGAATTCTATACCCAGATAAATTATCCATCACATGTAGGGCAGTATAAAATTTTTTCATGCATGGAAAGCTCAATAATTTACCTCCCATGCCCCTTTTCTGAAGAAACTGCTAAAGCTTATACTCTGATCAAATAAAGGGACTAAGTAAAGAAAGAAAGGCCATGTGGTGGGGTGGTCATAGCATGAGGTGGGACTTAGTATGCAAACCTGGGCAAATTGCTTTACCTCCATAGACTTAGATTTCCATTTCTATAAAACAGAGATAACAATAGATAACACAACATGCTCATTATGGGATAACCTGAGATACTGTATAGTACTCCTTAATTGAGTCAACATTTTGTTAATATTGATGATACATCCCTTTTCTTTTTAATAAGTCTTTCTTTTTAAACTCCTTTAATGATTATTATTTTATTAGGAAAATTCCTCTAATAAGCATTATTTTACCCTTCAAAACCTGGTTTCAAGTTGAAATTATATCCAATCTATCATACAATAGTATTCAAAAGTGCCGTTGTATTAATGAATCTCTTGAAAGTATGTTCCTTCAATGATGAGGGTCATTTATATGTTTTAAAAATATTGCACATGAATTTTATACATTAACTAGTTTTTGTTTCGTTTTGCTGTTATAATTGAAATCCATCCTGTTTTCAAGGACAAAGTCCCCAGGATGTATTGCATAACAAGACTCATACCAGCTTAATTTTTTTTCAATTTCTCTTTTTTACTGGAAATATTATGAAACAGCATCATGCTCAGAGCTGAATACATGTTTCCGTTACCCTTCCTTTCTTTTTAGTTTTTTCTGGAGCCTACTTCAGGATATTAGAAATGAAAATGTAATAAAAAATATACAAAAGACAATGTGTTTTTCAAGGAAATTTAATCTATATGTTCTGATTCATTTCCAAATAGATCATCAAAAGTTACTTTATGGGGACCATTTTAAATCTAAGGAGACTCCTGTGCCATTTAAGCTTTATTTTATTTTTATTAAAAAGTGCATTCTCCGTTGCCTAATATAAACTCACTCTGAAGTCTGCCACAAGCACCATTCTGCTGCCCAAATAGGTTTTAAACTGGGCGGATGGTGTGAGCACTCCCTCCTCAGGGGATTCCAGACCACAGTTTGCATTTCATGCTGGTACAAATTTCCCTTGGCGAGCAGTTTCATCTCACTTGATAAGTGAATGCCTTTTCCAAACATAGGAACTTAGAGCTAATTGTGAACTCCTTTTGTCTTTGTTTTGCCAGACACTTGAACGCAGACACATCCCTCATTCTCTGATAAACACCCAGTGTCACTCATTCCCTCTCCGGAGGTCAGGCGCACAGTTGCTGGTCTGGGGAGTTATTTGGGAGTTCCTTAAGACTCCGCAGAGTGCCCAGCCACTGGGAATGCTAAAGACCCCTGGTCTCTATCCAGATGCACCTTCCTCCAGTCCTCAGGGCGCTGGTTTTAGAATGCCTAGCTACTCTGCTTCTTCCTCCTCCCCGGTCCCAGGGGCTCATTAAGAAGGATGAGGATCTCCGAAGTTATTTGTAAATAAAGCAAAAGGCAGAATCCAGTAGTCTCACAGAGTCTGCCTCGGATATGGTGACATTCAGAGGACCGAACCATAGGGATTATAGTGCAGACGTGGAAAGAGATCTTTGGCTTCAGCACTAACTAGAGTCATCCACTCTCCCTGCCTCAGTTTCCCTTTTAGTAAAAATCCATATACAGTGTTCTCATTCTCTCTGTATCGTTTTTAAGGGCTTTATAATACTTTTAAAATCATGATAGTACTATTTTTGTGCTGCTTTAATGTTTGCTTCAAAAAACTTCTTTATTTATTATTACACTATACTTGAAGAGAATCTGGAAAACTGTCCATTTTCACTACAGGCTGGCCTCGTCAACATTTCATGTACTGAACATCTCCATCAAGTTATACTTTTGGATATGTGAAGTACGATGATAATTGAGGAATTCCAAATATCGTGCACATCCTCAGATTATCATAGTATATTCTGTTCAGTTTTGTCACTGAGTATATCTCATCATATGCTAATTCTTTGAAAGTTCTTTGAAACCTCAGAGGCTCTATGTGGTGATTCTCTCATGGAATAGAATTTTGGATTAGATAGATCTATCACTTTGCTGCCTCCATAATAACTACAGTAATAACAGTAATGAGCTAACATTTGTGGGGTATTTACCACACCCCAGACATGGAGCTGAGCCGTTTACGTGCTTTATCTCCATGTATCTATCACACATGCTGTGATGGTGACTCCTTTTTAACTTTCATGGAAGACAAAAACAAGTCCTGTAAAGTTAAGCCATCAGATAGTTTGGATTATTGTTCGGCAAATATTCTCACCATCCCACCTGCAATGGACAGAATGTATTTCCCCTGCATATTGAAGTTGGGCCTGGCCTCAGGATTTGCTTTGGAACAGGGGAAACTAGGCTTGAAATGTGGCTGTCTCAGGGAGCTTGTCCTGTTGGGCATCTGTCCAACCCAGGCATGCATTCATATGCCTTGCACGCTTACTAGGTGTCATGCACTGAGACAGTGCATCCGCAGCTCTTTATAGACGTTAACTTATTCAAGCCTGGCAACAGCCCCAGTACACAGATGAGGAGATGGAGGCATATGAGCATAAGTAACCCACTAGTTTATGTAACTGTTAAGTGGCAGAGCTGGCCTTAGTCTCAGGGAGTCTGGCTCCAGAGTAGACACATTTAATCACTACGTTGCTGCTCTTAGATTGGTTTTTCCACATGCAAAAAAGCCTTGCAAGAAAACCGAGAGTTACTTTAAAAACGGGAGGGGAAAAAAAATAATAAGATGAAATCAGAGAGGGGGACAGATCATCATAGACTCTTAGCTATAGGAAACAAACTGAGGGTTGCTGGAGGGGAGATGGGTGGGAGGATGGGGTAACCGGGTAATGGGCATGAAGGAGGGCATGTGATGTGATGGGTGTTGTATGCAACTGATGAATCACTGAACTCTACCTCTGAAACTAATAATATACTATATGTTAATTAATCAAATTTAAATAAAATAAAATTTAAATATACATAAATACAAAAAATAAAATAAATAAATAAAAATAGGATCAAAGTATAATGGGTTCAGGGCTGAATCTGACCCTTTTTACATGGAAGTCACTCTGAACCTCAACATTCTCATCAGTAAATGGGGATATTTACAGTTCCCTGTACTGGGGGCTGTTTTGCAAAGTAATGGAGGTGATGCGCAAAGAAAATCCAGCACATATTAAATACCTTAGCTATTATTATGATACAAGTGTAATTTAATAAAGTCCTAGTGCAAAGCACTCTGCTCATGCACAGACTTGCTCACGCTCCAGGACAAATCCTCCTCCTTCCCCCCACTTCATCGCTACCATCATATAACCAAATGCATGGAGCAGGTATCATTTTGTACTCCACTCTTAGATTTGTAAAAGGGCTTAACTCTGTTAGGAACTATTGAGAAATCTTCCTGTGAATTTCCAATCTTTCTTTATATATCCATGGAAACTCGGTCGGCTCTTTTGGCAGTGTTATCTGTGCCTTCAGCAGCCTATTAAAGACCAGCTAGTGTATCTGAAAGTTCTTTTACTCAATCAATGAGCTTGTTGCCATGGCAGGCTAACACGAGGTGCCATTGATGATGACTTGATTTCCTCTCGCATCTGAAGTGGAAAGGGAGAAGACAGACTAAATGAAATCCCATCCATCTTAATGAAATACAATTATATTCTCCTTATTAATCATTTAAGAATCAATATGTCTCTTCTTGGTGAACCTCACCAGAATTTGTCATTCCATGCCAGGCCTCAATACATCTTGTCTTGTAGTGATTTTTATAAGTTCAGTCACCTGTGTCCCAGGGTAAATAACAGTGTTTTCTTGTACTGCAGAGAGAGGGCAGGAACGGCAGTGACAGGGTGGATCGCAGAAATCCCCTCCGAATGTTAAGCAGCCTCCTGAATATTGCCTTCATGTGCATAATTTAAAAATGTACCTTGTTTTATTTTTAAATAGCATGAAGGAAAATGGATTACCACAGTAAGGGGCTTATCTGAGTACCATTAAGAGAGAAAAACTCTTGGGTATTCTCACCCATTGAGTACTATAATCTTGCATAGGCTTATCCATATATTATAAAATATACATACTGATAAATATATATAGAGAGAGAGAGAGAAATGAGAAAGAATTTCTGCAATATAATATATAGACTATCACACCATACATATGATGCATCAATGTAGCATTTTCCTTTACTATATTCACCTATAAAAATTACTATTGTTGATACCTTTTTAATGTGGATTGTGAAGCTTTGCTCATCCTGTGGCTGCCTAATAGCCATTGTTTTATTAATGAGAACAAAGAAAAAAAGAAGTGAGGAAAGATATCAAGAAAAGGCAGCAGAGACAGAAATTCAGCAGGCAGGGAAACAAGTGAGGAGAAATAAGCTGTTTTAAAAATTAAGTGGGTTGCATGAGTGAGAAATAAGTGGGTACCTGGTTTCTGTTTCACTAGGGGATTTTTGTTATTCATGCTAACTTTAAGTATTCCTGAACCTTTATTAATGAGGAATTGTATAATCTGAATAATCTTCAGAATAGCTGGGAAGGACTCTGGGTTTTATATGCAGGTGAAAAACGTGAACACAGATTGGATATTTTTCACATTTAGCGTACCTACGTTCTTTATATCTATTTTTATCTGCATCTTTACCTGTATCTGTAGTCTTAACAGGACTAAATTCCTTTCCTTTTATGATTAAAAAAAAAAAAAAGCTACAGTAAAATAATCTCTTCTGTTTTCAAACTTGGAGCTTTATGTGAAAGATTTGAAAATAAACACCTCACAAAGAAACATCTTTGTGGCTCAGTGGCTCCTCAGAATCGCCCTCCATGAACAATGTAAATGCAGCTGCCAGAGCATGACTCCAGTGCCCCCGGAAGTCAATAAACTTCGAGGTCAGTGACTTTAAAAAGTAGCTCAAAAATCCCGAAGGATTGGTGCAGTTGGTTCAGTTACAGCTGTTGGTCTTGAATACGTGACTTTTATGGGTCCCCTACCAGTGACTCTAAAGGGTCCATGAAATACTTCTCCTCCTTTCTCCTCTTCATTCACTATTCCATGAGCACCCAAACTCACTGCCTAATGGCACTAAGCTGCAGAACATGAATCAGTAAGGGTGAACTAGTTCAATTGGACCATTAGTCCATTAGTGATCCGGATCAAGGACGAATCCAAGAAACGTGTGAATAAAACAATGCAGAATGCCTCTGACCTTTCATTCCCCTTCTGTTGCCACCTTCCAACTTCCCTACAAAACATGGAGGTGTTCTGTCCTTCTCTGATTTTCCTGACTACAACTCCTGGCCTCAAAAATGCTCTTCTTTCATGGTTCTCTCTCAAATTCATGTTGATAATAGATATGTACTAGATAAGAAGAACAAATTTCATCTCAGGAAAAAAAAAAAGACAAATTATAGGAGAAAAGAGTCTTGGAAGTGGTGCTCTAAGGTCTGTGCTCCCGCCCCTACGTTTGATGGACACCCACAGCTCTCCTCCAGGAAGCTCTCTTGGATTTCTTTGAACAAAAAGGATACCAAAAACCTGAGTTCACCACAGCCTTCCTATTGGCAATCTGCAGAAGTCTATAAAAGAGACTTGGAAGAAGTTAGAAAAGGAGAAAAAAAAAAAAATGGCCTTAGAATTGAGTGATCCTAAGAGGAACAAATTTGGAGTCCCCTTATAAATGATTCCACTGGCATTTATGGGGAGTGCTGTGCAAATATTTAGAGTTGGATTCAATCTCATCAATGGGTAGTGAAATGCAAAGTTTCAAAAAAGAAAATTAATTTCTTAAAACATGTATTTTTGAAAAAAAAATGCTCACTATGCATTATTCTCTTCAGTGGCTAATTTATCCTCCCGTACCTCCTATGTGAATCCCTAATTCCTCAGTCATATGGTGAGACAAGAATGTACCACCTTCTGAAAAACATCATGATTAGAGGAAAGGATCTTCTCGACAACTTCCCATAGCCTGGACAGAAATGTTTTTTTTGTTGCTACCCTTAGTGGGGGTGGTTAGTGGCTAGTTCATTTTCTCGCACCAGCTCCATGAGGCCAGAGACTAAAATTTGTTTACCTCTGTACCCAGCACCTGGCTAATAGTACATGCTGATGATTTAATTAACAAATAGCAAACTAGTCCATGTCAGGCATTAATGAGTACAATCCCTATACAGTGGACATATCCATAATCAGCAACACTCTACACTCTAATGTGAGACAATCCATGTGTTCATTTTATTTTGTTTTTAGTATAGACACAGCTAGCCATAAAGTATTAAGATAATTCTAGATCTCCATTCCCAATTGACAAGAGAAAAAAGGAGAGATGTTCCGAAACTCCAGTATCCACAAAAAAAAAAAAAAAAAAATCCGAATCCGAGAGCTCTCTCTTTTATTCTCCATAATCCCAAACTACTGAACTGCTTTATTTGCAGGGTTACAAGACTATGGCTGGGATCGCTTTGCCTTCTTCATGGTACCCGTCATTGCAACTAAAGAGCATGAATTTAACCTACAAACAAATGTGGTGTTGTTTTCCGATGGCCCCAAACAATGAAGGAGGCTTTACAATCGTGAGTGGTTGAATGTGGTCAAACAGGTCCTTGTTCATTGTCAGTTCCCTCTATTCTCAGGTTTTAGCACACATGCAAGTCTTCTTAATCCACAGCTCCAAAATCAAGATCAGTGGGAGAAAATCCAATTGTTTAGGGTCAAAATAAAAACATTTTTCAAATGCCAAAGAAAGAGAACAGGGGTTTTCTGCTTTGATGTTAATACCATGCCTTTTGTAGTTTTCCTGTTTGTTTGTTTTCATCTTCCACTGTCAATAGGGCACCAGATTTTATAGGCAGCTTAACACAGAACAGATGTTGATTAAAAGAGATGTGGTTTTGAGTGTGACATAAAAATATCATTCTCTCTTGTCTAAATGCTACAGCCTTAATGGCTTTAATTTTTTTATTAACTGATATATAAAAGAACAATACGTATACATTTTATCTTAACTGAACCATGCGCAGCTCAATAGCTAGACCATGAATAAGGCAAGAAAAGTTCACATTATAATATTTAAAAAAAAAACACAGAAAAAGAGAAGAAGAGACATTTTCTACTTGTGCAAATGGCATGTGTTTTCTGGCCAAGGCTCATGGCATTTTCATTTACTTTATAAATATAACCTGTTTATGGCAAAAATAACACTAAATGCATTTTTTAGATTCATCTTTAAATATACTCTTAAGCAGGGTATTTCTTCTATTTTAATCAATGATGGCATTCCAAGAGCAACATTTGGAAACAATAAATCTGGAATAAATGTGACAAAGATAAAAGTAAAGTAGGAACTTGAAAGAGAAAAAGAAAAGAGAAAAGCTCCAATGACTTTATACACACCTTATTGCAAGGATTAAAGAGAGGTTGTATTTGGCACAGTTGACCATTCAGGTGCTAGAGGCATTTCCAAGCGACTGAGCCAAGAAAATAATGCAGTCCTACTTCAGCTGATAGAGGCTTGAAAGCTTTGATGAGTAGATGAGGCAAGATACCTGACCTCAATGGTCCATGACACCAAAATACATGGATGTGGATGGCAAATTTTGCACACTTGGAACCAGAAATCCTGCAAAAGCCATAGCAAAGTGCCTATGTGATCAATATATTTGCAATGCCTGACACGAAACCATATGCCACATACGTTGAAATGTTCTAAACTCAGATCAGAAAAGAACGTAACATTGACTCTCATCTTTTTTGTGTGCTGTGAGACCACATCTGGTTTTTTTTTAGATTTGTTGGATAGAAGATAGCTTATTTCAAATAGTTAAAGCAGAATCAATGCCAAAATGACCAATTCGGATGAATCTTAGTTTAATAATTCCATTCTATCAGTTTTCTACTTAGAGTATGAAAAAAAATTGCAATCCACAAGACTCTAGCATAATTCTTTCCATTTGCCTTGTCCTTACTGTAGATACTTTATTTAAAATGATGAGAAGGAAAGATTATATGTAATATTCATCCTAAAGCAATAAACTGTGATAAATAGTATATTTGGGAACATGCTTTCACATTTCAAGGTAGGATCCAAAAGTTCTAGCTTTGAAATGTGCAGAGCAAAGCCATATTTCAAAGGGCCTTGCAGACTATATATATAGATGTGTTTACACACACACACACACATATATATATTTTTTTTTTAGTCAAGGAAGAAATATAGTCTCTTTAAAGGAAGAAATATAGTCTCTTTAAGTTATTTTGGATATATCCTTCAAGTTATTTAAGATCTTGGTTTTCTTTTTTCTGGAACACTTTGGAGATAATTATAATCACTATATTTTTGGTTTTCATTTATTGAAAAAATAAATCTTTCCTTTCAAAATGAAATTGAAATGACAAAAATAAAGCATAACCTTCTCTGTGCCTCAAACTCTATCAAGAACTGCAGAACACCACTACAAATATTCCATTGCCATTAGCATGCCATGATTCACATGTTGGAGGGTCAAGAGAATGAGAAGACTAGCTGCAGACTGGGAGAAAATAATTGCAAAGATATATCTGAGAAAAGATTATTATCCAAAAAATATAAAGAACTTTTAAAACTCAATAATAAGAAAACAATAAAAAAACTGATTAAAGATGAGCAAAAGTCCTGCACGAGACATCTCACCAAGGAAGATATGCAGATGGCAAACAAGTATATGAAAAGATGCTCAACATCATATGGCATTAGGGAGTTACAAACTAAAATGGCAATGAGATATCACCACACATCTATTAGAATGACTAAATCCAAAACACTGACCAAATCCCATGCCGGTCAGGATGTAGAGCAACAGAAACTCTCACTCACTGCTGGTGAGAACGCAAAATGGCACAGTATACTTTGGAAGACAATTTGGCAGATTCTTACAAAACTAAACACACTCTTACCATGTAATATAGCAGTCATGCTCTCTGGAATTTACCCAAATGAGCTGAAAATTTATGTCCACACAAAAATCTGCACACAGATGTTTACAACAGCTTTATTCATAATTCTCAAAACTTGGAAGCAACCAAGATATCCTTCAGTAAGTGAATAGATAAATAAACTGGGGTATATCCAAAAAAAATGGAATTATTTTCAGCACTAAGAGGAAATGAAAGGACACAGAGGATACTTAAATGTCTCTTACTAAATGAAGAAAACCAGTCTGAAGAGGCTACATATTGTATAATTCCAAATGTATGACACTTAGGGAAAGGCAAAAAAGATCAGTGGTGGCCAGGGGTTGAGGAAAGGGAGGGATGAATAAAAGATTCTTAGGGCACTGAAACTATACCATGTGATACTGTAATGGTGGATGTATGTCATTATACCCTTACCAAAACCCGTAGAATATATGACACCAAGATTGAATGCTAACATAAACTATGGACTTTGGGTGATTATGATGTGTTAATAGAGGTTCATTGATTGCAATAAATGTAGCACTCTGGTGTGGGATTTTGATAGTGAGGGAGGCTGAGTCAGGAGCATATGGGAACTCTGTATTTTTTGCTTCAATTTTCTGTGAACCCAAACTGCTCTAAAAAATAAAATGTACTAAAAAAATGTTAGGGGGAATGGTGTAAAGATGATTGTATGTGGTTATAGCAGCTTGTCATCTCAATTTTGATGAAAGATTTACAATTTTATTGTGTTGCATCACAAATAGAACAATGACTTATGTTTTTTTTTTTTTTTTTTAAGATTTTACTTATTCATTTGAGACATAGAGATACAGAGAGAGAGAGAGAGCAAGCATGAGCAGGGGAGAGGCAGAGGGAGAGGGAGAAGCAGGCTCCCCGCTGAGCAGGGAGCCAGACGTGGGGCTCGATCCCAGGACCCTGGGATCATGACCTGAGCCGAAGGCAGACGCTTAACCATCTGAGCCACCCAGGCGCCCCAATGACTTATGTTTCTTAACGTGGATAGCTGATTCCATGCACTTTTGACAGTTCCAAAAAATAGTTTCTCTATATCAATTGTTGCAAAATATTTTCATTGTTTATGAACAATGAAGAGGACTTACAGAGTCCTCTTGAAGTTTTAACCAGTTGTTGTAACTGAACTTTTATAGATAGAGATTCAGAGCTGCTGCTGCCAGAAGCTGCACAAAGGGAAGAAAAAAGGAAGACATCAGAGAGGAAGTACATAGACTTTGGCAAATTAGAGAATCACAGAACGTTTTTGCAGAAAGGACTCTGGGAGAGATGCTGGGATCCTCTGTGAAGGTATCTTTACGGCACTTGGAATTTCCTTCAGAGGATTTATAGAACACTAGAAACTACGGTGGGAAATTTCATTTGCATCTGAATTTGTACAGGTTAGGGAGAAGATTGCTATTAAAGTTGCTATTAAAAATCTCAAAAGAGTCCATGATGACCTCAAGATGGTGAGAAACTACTGAGATCCTTGCTGGTCCTGATTTGCAGAAGCATCCTAGAGACAGGATAAATACACTCCAAGTCACTAGTGTTTATATTGGTATTTAAAAAGGTTGTTGTCTTTTTCATAATCCGAGTAACTGATAAAATGTTTGAAGAATAACAGGAGAATAATAGGAGCTTAAATATTATAGACATATTATTTGGATATATGGTACCCACTCTTTTTTTAACAAATACAATACTGCCCAGAAAATATTTTCGATAATGTGAATCCATTTGGTGTAAATATTAAATTCTCAAACATGTTGCTAGAGCCTGAATATTTACGTCTCTCCCAAAGTCACACGTGGAAACCTAATCCCCAACGTGATGGTATTTGGCGGGGGGCGTCTTTGGGAGGTAATTAGGTCATGAAGGTGGAGCCTTCATAAATGGGCTTAGTGCTCCTCCTCCCCTTCTGCCATGTGAGGGCAGCCAGAAAACAGCCATCCATGAACCAGGAAGTGTGTCCTTACCAGACATCAAATCTCCCAGTGACTTCATCCTAGACCTTCCAGCCTCTGGAACTGTAAGAAATAAATTTCTGTTGTTTATAAACCACCCAGTGTATAATATTTTTGTTATAGCAGCCCAAACAGACTAAGACACACGTATTCTTCATTCCTCAGTTATCAGACTGTTTTTCCTCCATAAATACAGAATGTTCCGTGAGTGTAATAAAGTCACATAGATGATAACATTTAAGAGCCATCAAACATTCCTTATGCCACAGCCCACCTGCCACAGTGCTTCCAGGATTCCCATTTCCCCTTTAATATTCCTAATGAGTTAGGCAGTATGTTTCAGTTTGTTCTTTGAAATACAAATTTCATGAGATTCTTCAGGACAAAGAAGTTTCCTATGAAGTACATTTAAGACACCCCCATTTGAAGATTCCTAGCATATATACCTATATTAAAGGCCCTAACAATATCTGTGGTCAAGATATTTCACAAAGCTTAACTAAGTTTAACCCATCATTTCTTAAACCTATTCAAACCTTTTATTTATTTATTTTTTTAACAAAATGCCTAACATAGGGGTGCCTGAGTGGCTCAGTCGGTTAAGCCACTGACTCTTGAGTTCAGCTCAGGTGATGATCTCAGCGTCCTGGGATTAAGCCCCTGCACCACCAGCTCCCTGCTCAATGGGGAGTCCGCTTCTCCCTTTCCCTCTGCCACTCCCCCCCCCTCTAGCACAAGCTCTCTCTCTCAAAAAAATAAATAAATAAAATCTTAAAAAAAATGCCTAACATAATTTGAAAAATGATGAACTAAGGAACAAAAAGATCCCGATAAAATGCAGCCATTTTATCTGGAAGAGGGACACTATAAATTATCATAGCTATGAATACTTTTTAAAAGTCACACAGTAAGACACTGCAGGGAAGGGACCCTGAGGGGAAAGAAATCAGAAAAGGAAGTTTAGTCCTTTGCATGCTAGATATTCATCATGAGTACTTCTCACAGCATCCTGGGATGAGATGTGTGGACAGTGATTCCCATGGAGATTCAAAAGGGCAGAAACACGTCTGGTGGATGTATGAATATGCACAGCCCCATCCCTACATCCTCATGGTCCAATTCAGGAGCACAGTTGTGGGGTCTGGAACCTTGCATTTAAAGAAGCACCCCAGGGACTTAGAAGCAGGTGGTAGGTCGACAAGCTTTGAGAAACATTTGAGGATGAAGGACAGAGAGAGAGACAGAGAAAAAAAGGAAGGATAGAGAAGGAACAGCAAGAACTGAGAAGAGCTGCCTTATTTCTTCTACTGCTCAGAAAGTTCATGCATAAAATATTTCCTGGGCTCAAAGGAGCTGATTCTGGGTCGCTTGCCTTTGTCTGTCCAGTTCCTACCTGGCTGCAGTACACTCTTCATTCCAGCCTCAGTTCTAGGTGATCTTTCCAAGATGATACAAAAGCTCCTATTATTCTCCTGTTATTCTTCAAACATTTTATCAGTTACCCAGTTTATTGTTACCAATATTTTCATTTAAGCACTTTGATCAATACCCTACAAGTCTATTAAAGCATACAAATGCTTTCTCAGGGAGAGCCATGAAAGCCCCCCCCACTCCTTTTTTAAAACTTATTTTTTTTATTATTTTTTAAAGAAACACAACTTTTCCAAATTTGTGCATCCTTCTGATTCTGGTTTTAGAAAGGAAATGAAATTTGTCACGCCGCCATACATCATTTCCCTCACAGTACAATGTCCCATCTGTGTGTCAAGTACAAAAGAAAAGCATTTTGTGAAAAATTGCTAAAGAAGTAATGATTTTTGTCCTCAACTCTTTGTTTTGCCTTTCAATAAAGAAGGCGACATGTGCCACAAATGATGTATTATTGTTTAGGTACGAGCCCAGTAACACAGTGCATAAGCAAAACCATGTTTCACAGCAGAGAAACTATAGTTTACTGCCCCTATGGCTCTGATGAGAATATAATGTTCTACAGTTCATAAATGTTTTGAGGTCAATACATGATTTGCTTCAGCTTGTTCATCCAATGAGCAGGGGATCCAAAAATATATCAAGCTTTTAGACAGCCCCCTGGAAGCTGGGCTGAGGCAGCCGTGATGGAAAGGTTCCTTGGAAGCCCCTCTGTCAGCTGGAGATGAGATAATTAGATCCAGGTAATACATTGGAGCCCCAACAGGGAGCCGCCAAGCAAACATGTCATCTTTATGGGCCTTTCTTGTCCTGCACAGTGACTGTGGCCTCAGACAGTAAAGCATCAAGGGATTCGTCGATGCCCAACAATGCCCCCCTGTCACTCAGTCACCCTCATTATCTAGGGGACGCTTCCACCTACGGAAGCCCACGAAAACCAAAAACGAACCATCAGGAGAGGCTCTTTGTAATTATTTTTCTCCATTTGTCTGCTATTTCTTTTTTCTTCCTTTTTATTCCCTTAACAATATACCTTTAGTAATATATTTGATTTGAGACTTTTTTTTTTTTAAGATTTATTTACTTATTTGAGAGCGAGAGAGCTTGTGCACAGGTGAGTGGGGGGAGAGGCAGAGGGAAAAAATCCTCAAGGAGACCCTGCTGTGTGTGGAGCCCAACTCAGGGCTCGATCCTAGGATGCTGAGATCATGACCTGAGCCTAAATCAAGAATCGGACGCTTAACCAACTGAGCCACCCAGGCGCCCTGTGACTGTTTAATGCAAAATGTCCATATCTTACTTAACATGGTTCTCGCTTTGGGGATGCTCTTTGAACTACAGACAAAATAGTTTCAACTCCCTGAATTCCATTTAAGAAACCATGTTTCCCTTTCACCATGATTTCAGTTGGTAGTCATTGTCATTCCCTGTCTTCATGTTATTCATACAACAGATTCTTATTGAGGGACTAGAATTAGGTCAGGCACAGTGCTAAGCTGTGCGGATACAGAAATAAGATGAATACACTGGACCACAGCCACATTGAAGGAGATTTTACGGTCAGATTTTGTAAATAAGAAATTGATTACATTTACAATGAAAGAAAAGTACATGGTGCTTGCCAAGAGAGATTATAATAGGGGTACTTCATTTCTTTGAGGGGGCAGGGGCTGCTTTTCTGAGGACATGATCTCAGACTGAAACCTCACGTTTAAAGAGTAAGCTTTAAGTGAAGGAGGAGGGAATGATAGTCCATGGATGGGGGGACCTCTATTTAACAGAGATAAAGCCATATGCAAAGGCACAGAGGTAGGAAAGGCTACCACCACCACCAGCATCATCACCACCACCATCACCACCAGCAGCAGCATCACCACCACTATCACCACCAGCAGCAGCATCACCACCACCATCACCACTGTCAGCACCACCAGCAGCATCACCACCATTATCACCACCGTCAACACCACCGATATCATCACCACCACCGACATCATCACCACCACCATCATCACTGTCAGCACCACCAGCAGCATCACCACCACCATCATCATTGTCAGCCCCACCAGCAGCATCACCACCACTGTCACCACCACCAGCAACATCACCACCACCATCATCACTGTCACCACCACCAGCAGCATCACCACCATTATCACCACCGTCACCACCACTGACATCATCACCACCACCATCACCACCAGCAGCAGCATCATCACCACCAACACCACCAGCAGCAGCATCACCACCACCGGCATCATCACTACCACCATCACCACCAGCAGCAGCATCACCACCACCATCACCACTGTCAGCACCACCAGCAGCATCACCACCATTATCACCACCGTCACCACCACCGACATCATCACCACCACCATCACCACCACCAGCAGCATCACCACCACCATCACCACCATCACCACCACCAGCATCCTCACCACCACCATCACCACTGTCAGCACCACCAGCAGCATCACCACCATTATCACCACCGTCACCACCACCGACATCATCACCACCACCATCATCACTGTCAGCACCACCAGCAGCATCACCACCACCATCATCATTGTCAGCCCCACCAGCAGCATCACCACCACTGTCACCACCACCAGCAACATCACCACCACCATCATCACTGTCACCACCACCAGCAGCATCACCACCATTATCACCACCGTCACCACCACTGACATCATCACCATCACCATCACCACCAGCAGCAGCAGCATCACCACCATCACCACCAGCAGCAGCATCACCACCACCATCACCACTGTCAGCACCACCAGCAGCATCACCACCATTATCACCACCGTCACCACCACCGACATCATCACCACCACCATCACCACCACCACCACCATCACCACCATCACCACCACCAGCATCCTCACCACCACCATCACCACTGTCAGCACCACAAGCAGCATCACCACCAGCAGCAGCATCTCCACCACTGGCATCACTAACATCATTATCAACATTACAGTAGAGCTACTAGGGGCCATGCTATGCACTTTATAGAAATCACCTCTAATGCCTAGAATAATCTTGAAAAAGAGGTACTATTCCCAGCTCAAAAATAAGGATAATATATGTCTTCTTATTCTTGTAACTTGCATAAATCAGCTTGATGATGAATGGCTGATTCTGTATTTTAAGCAAATCAATGTGATTCCAAACTCTACGAGCTCATGGTATTAACGGACATATGAGTGCAACAGGTTACTAACACTGCTTTCAAATGGATATTGTTGCATTTTAAAATCTCAAATGCCAACCAGTGTTGCATCTTCAAAGATATCGACGTAAGCTCTTCATTATATTAATTTGATTTGAAAGTTTCTATACACTTTTTCAAAAACTAAATATAAGGAGGAGTTTGACACCACTAAATAAAAATAAACACACATGAGTTGGAGATTGTGATTTGTAAAACTTGAAATTATAAGCAAAATGGGGTAAAAGTGCCAAATATGCCTCAATAATTGAACATTCAAACACATAAACTTACACAAAGAGGATTTTGAAAATGACATATTATTTACAATCTTAAGCAGGCAGGATATTATCTGTCATATATAATGGTGATTTTTTATTTATTTTTCATCTGATGAGATCTGGAAGGGGAAGTGACTCATTTGTGATCAATTCATTTAATGATTCTTAACAATTTCTTGATCACTTACCACATCCTAGACTACAGACAAAATTTTCCTTCAAATTTTCCTTCAAATTTCCCAGCCCCTATCAAAAGCTCCTCTCACTTTCTGACCTAACGCAAATTAGCTTCTCTTGTCCAGAATGGCCTGAAATGGAGCTGTGGAGGAGGGAGTCCATTTCTGCCATAACCATCGTATACTCTAGGGTTGAAGAGGCAACTAAGGTAAGTTCCCTGCACCTGAAAAGTTTACTGTCTATTACAGGGACAAGATTAATTTGGACACATTCTTTATGATGTGGTATTAGGGTGACTTTGCAGCATGCTGTAGGAACAGAATGAAGGAGCCCCTGAGAAGATAATCAGGAGAAGAGAAGGAATATCACAAACAAGCAAAGAGACTAGTTTAGGTGTGGATGCAAGGACATGCATAGACCTTGAGGAATGGAAGCAGTTTGGTGCATTAGAACATAAAACAAAAAGAGGACAATGACTGCACAGACAGCAAGAGCCTGAATATGAAAAGTTGTAGATACCATGGTAAGTTGCTTAGACTCCGCAATGGCAGACACTGGATAGTTCAGCATGGAAGTGGACAGGCCATTTCTGTTCCTTCAGTAGGTGGAGGAGAAGAGTGTAGTGGTGTAGAGCAGAGGTCGGATTTGAAGAAAGCTAGCCTGAAGTCATGCTGCCTAATTCAGAGCCTGGTTCAGTCACCCAGGTGCAGAATAAGAGCAGTGAGAGTGGAAATGAAGACAAGATGACACATTGACAGAAGATAGATAACATCAGTAGAGTTCAAGATTTTCATTTGGGTGAATAGGTAGAGGGTGGTGTTTGAATTGAAGAAGGAATAGAGGAAAAGAAGCATATTGAAGAGCAAAGGCATAAAGTATTGGTGGGCATTTATATCTTATGGATTTGGGATGCATAAAGGACTTCCAAAAATACACAAGGAGGCAACTGGCATTGTGAATATTAGTCAAATATTGGTGGGAGAGCCAAGTTATGTAGAGATCTCTTGATTCCATCTGTTACTCATTCTGATACAATTTACTGACCTTCTAGAATCCCTGAGTTTCCTCTAAGCTGCTTTTTCAGGGGTGGGATGAGAGAGACACCTAATAAGACAATAGAAATCATATAATGAAATTTTCTTTCAGCCCTTACCCATATTAAAGACCAGATAATAAATAACTGAACGTCTCTGTGTTTGGCTCACAGTAATTGTATTTTAGAACAGGGGCAGAGTTTATAGAATAGTTGAGGGCACCGGTTAATTAATAGTCAAATATAAATAGATAAATCTATGCATAACCTGATTAAATACTCTTTGGACAGTCCCAAGCCCTCCAGACATTTGGAGTTATACAACCTTTTAAAAATAAAATAAAATATCTAGAGTCACCATCCCATGCACAGTGGGAGAATTAATGTTTTCTCCAAGATTATAGTCGATGGCTCAGAGCAATAAAGCATAGTGGTTTAAAAGCAAGTTTCCAGAGTCAGATTGTGTTTGAATCTATAATATGCCACTTACAGCTGTGTAATTTAAATAAGTTGCTTAAATTGTGTATGCCTTAGTTTTCTTATCTATAAAAGGGAAATAATATTACCTACCAAATAGGATTATGCAGGGGTTAAATTAGTGGTGCATTCAGAATGTTCAGAAAAATGTCTGGAACATAGTAAACAGTGAACAGTTAGCCTTGATGTTCTCGTATCACTTCTGTTCCCTGTTTCCTCTGAACATGCTAAGTCTTAGGTCTCAGTAGCATTTTCTTGTCTTTCACTAGTCCTTTGAAGGTGATTTCCTTCAAATTTCCCAGCGCCTATCAAAAGCTCCTCTCACTTTCTGACCTAACGCAAATTAGCTTCTCTTGTCCAGAATAGCCTGAAATGGAGCTGTGGAGGAAATAGTCCATTTCTGCCATAACCATCAAGCCCAGTAAGGTATTTTCTGAGGTAATAGGTACATTCTCTTTCCAAGAAGGATTCTGGGCTGTTTTATTCTTAGACCAGTGTTTATTCCCTTTCTTCAGGACCAAGTTTGGTGACCCCAATCCAAGGTTATTTTTATGAGACTGGCCTCTTCTCTGTGCCTGACGATAGATACCCATCCTGTAGCTGTTGATATAATCTGTGCATGAGCTACAGTTTTATAAAAATAAATTGATTGAGATGGAAATCTGTGAAGTTTGTAAAACTGTGTATTTTTGACAAAAGTTACCTTATAAAAAGGACAGAGGAGAGATATGGAATAATTTATAAAGATGATCCCATGGGGCCATAAATAAATTACAGACTAAAGCCTGAGCCAAACTATCTTCTATTAAAGTCTCTTCATTGTTATTCAAGTGAATTTTCTCCCTCTCCCAAGTGGAAACTATTTGCACAAAACAAAAATATGAGAAACAGAATTCTAGGAATTTGGGCAGTTGAAAGAAAATCTTGTTAAAACTTGAGAGTAGAGCTGACTTGAGGCGTAATTGTCAAGATTCTCTTCGTCACCTTTCTGCATCTCTCTTTAGTTCCTCTTTCTTTTCAGATTCTCTTCTCTTCCAGATGTCTTTCTTCATCAATAAACTTTGATTATTAATTCAATCAGCATCCAGTGCTACAATATGCTGGGCATTGAGTACTGAGAACACAGATAGGGGCGCCTGGGTAGCTCAGATGGTTAAGCGTCTGCCTTCGGCTCAGGTCATCCCAGGGTCCTGGGATCGAGTCCCGCATCGGGCTCCCTGCTAGGCAGGGAGCCTGCTTCTTCCTCTGCCTCTGCCTCTCTCTCTCTCTCTGACTCTCATGAATAAATAAAACATTAAAAAAAAAAAAGAACACAGATATAAGACATACTTATACTTTACAAAATTGTCATGTATCTGAAATTCAAACTTTACTGGGCAGCCTGTACATTATTACTTGCTAAATCTGGCAACTCCACCTAAGAGCCACATGATCAAACAGTTACAAATAAGAAGTCAAACAAGAAAATACTGTAACATGTCAAGGGAAAGGATGAATTTAAAAAGGATTTCCTGATTTACAAGGTGATAGATTTGAGATGATATACCCATGATAAAATTTAAATTTTCTGTTTTAAAATAAAGATGACCAGAACAAACTGAGGGTTCTAGAGGGGAGGGGGTGGGAGGATCGGTTAGCCTGGTGATGGGTATTAAAGAAGGCGTGTTCTGCATGGAGCACTGGGTGTTATACACAAACAATGAATCATGGAACACTACATCAAAAACTAATGAAGTAATGTAACATAATAAAAAAAATAAAAAATAATAAAATAAAGATGACCATGTAATAACCTTAACTAGCCTACCTCATAGATTCATTGTAAACATTCACTGAAATTTTACACGAAATACAATTAAGCAGTCCCTGAAAAGGAGCAACCATGAAATGCATTTATAAACATAAGTATGTTGCATTTTATTATCCTCAACAATCCTCTGTGGTAACCAGAAGTAGCCCATTTTATAGATGATGAAGCCAAAGCTCAGAGAGTTTGAGATTAAGGAGACTTTCCATAATATGGCATGTTTTGATGTGGGGTTTTTTTTGTTTTGTTTTCATTTGGTTTGTTTTTTTGGTGAAACTTATATGTAATCTAAGTCTGTATGACTCTAAAACCCAAAATCATAATCATTATACTATGAACAGAATCCTTACGTTCAATTAGGAATTTGCACTAAGAAATTAATCAGATAACTACAAGCAGATTTATTTACTAGGATATCCACTATACAGTTATTGTAAAGGAATTAAATTTTAAATGGTTACCAATAACTGGTTAAAGAAATTGAAGATCATACAGTGATAAAATACGTCATCATTAAAAGTGATATATAAAAATATGAAAATCAACTAACCCAATGATTTATTTCTACCATAAGAAAAGACATCACAATTATCTGCAAGTGTATAAATAAAAAATGTTATTTCCAAAAAGTGGAATTATGAGTTATTTTTAATTTGTTCTATGTTTTTAAAACTTCTATAACACACTTTTCTAATCAGAAAAATATTATAAACATTTATCTTGCAAATTTGGTCAAGTAAAGAAATAGACTTAACAATATAATCATGTTTGGGGCGCCTGGGTGGCTCAGCCATTAAGCGTCTGCCTTCGGCTCAGGTCATGATCCCAGGGTCCTGGGATCAAGTCCCATATCGGGCTCCCTGCTCAGCAGGAGGCCTATTTCTCCCTCTCCCCCTCCCCCTGCTTGTGTTCCCTCTCTCGCTGTCTCTTTGTCAAATAAATAAATAAAAAATCTTTAAAAAAAATTTTTAAAAATCAAAAAACAAAAAACAGTATAATCATGTTTGTTCCCTCTTTCCTGGGAAAGGAATAAGAAGTGACTTTAACTGTAGAACAGAAAAGAACATTTGGAACAGACTCAGATCTGAAACATAAAGTATAAAACAAGCATCAGTGGATTAAATTTAAAAAAAAAAAGTACATTCAATCAGCTTTAGTGGATTTTTTTCAGCTTTTATTACAGTAACTGCAATGCAAGATGACCAGTATAATTGGGAGCTGGTTAACCAAAGTCACATCTGAAATATAAGAAAACAAATGAAATAGAAATCAGGTATCCTGGCATCTAGCCATCATCTGCAAGCATAAGAAAATTTCTATTCTAAAGTAGATACCAAACTTTTGCAAATTCAGAATATCATGTAACTACAAAATTAGAGTTTCTTAGTTTTGTTACAATACTTTGGAAAGTCTGAGGTCCTCTTACTCTAATTCTACTTAACCACAAGGGCATATCATTTTAGTTTGTTTTTAGAATAGATTCTGGGCCTAACCTCTCCATTCCTTTAGGATTTAGGTATAGTTAGCTCCGTTCCCTGGGATTTAGGTATAGCTCATGTTGTGAATTTGACTAGAGGGTCTCTTTACTTCTCTTCTTTGCATATTTCTCATAATGCCTAATCAACCAACCATTGCTAAGGACAAATACTATCTAAATGTGTTAATAATTTCAATACTACTTGATTTAGCATACTGTTCTCAGGCACACAGAGAAAATACAAGACAGAATTTAAATGATAGCTTTTTGGATGCCAGAGCATGTGAGTTGGTTGGAAGTGTTGCCTGAGTGTGGGATGGAGACACTTTAGACCAAGCCATTCAAACACTATACAAAGCAATGTGTAGTTTGAATAAATACCAGCATGTCAGTGAGCAGAGGTAATGATGTTGGAAAAGAAGTCAAAATAAAAGCAATCTCGTTCCTCCCACCCCCCACCACTCCAGCACGGGGTGGCTGGGTGATAGACACTGGGGAGGGTATGTGATGTGGTGAGTGCTGTGAATTGTGCGAGACTGTTGAATCACAGATCTGTACCTCTGAAACAAATAATACAATATATGTTAAAAAAAAGAAGAAGAAGAAGAAGATAGCAGGAGGGGAAGAGTGAAGGGGGAGAAATCGGAGGGGGAGACGAACCATGAAAGACGATGGACTCTGAAAAATAAACTAGAGGGGAAGGGGGGTGGGAGGATGGGTTAGACTGGTGATGGGTATTAAAGAGGGCACGTATTTCATGGAGCACTGGGTGTTATACGCAAACAATGAATCATGGAACACTACATCAAAAAAAAAAAAAAATCTCGTTGTCCAAGCAGATTGCAAAAATATTTATCTTCAGAAATAGGTAGGTACAAATGAATTCAGGAAAGATCAGCTAACCATTCAGATCACTCTCTATGTAGAAGCAACCAAGTCCTATTCATATTGTAGAAGCTTTAAATGACAGTGTTCCATTGGTATCTGTCCCCTTAAACCTAGTGGATACAGTACCTACAAATGTATATTATAGTGATATACATCCCTGCTCCCAGTCTGTTTAGGAGACCTACTTCTTAATTCAGTTTCTGACTTTAATTAGCTGCAAATTAAAACCATCTTGACCCCACCAAGCAGAGAGAGGATCAAGACCAGCCTGATAAGGATCTAGCCATGTGATAGGTCTGGGTTTTGATACTATAGGGCTGAATTCATAGTTACTTTACCAAACCAGACAAATAAGAGGTAAAATCCAGAAGGCCAGAGAGGGAAAACCAAGGTTCTTTGAGGGGAGACAAAATTCAGATGCTAAACCTAGAAGTCAGAGTTGAAAAGTAAGGTTCCAAAGTGAGATCAGAGCCAAATGATGATGGGATGGAATAGCAGGTGCATAGTACAGAAGCAAGTGGGATTTGTGTCCAATTACAGAGCTAGCACGGACCTTCCTCATCTGGCATAAGTCACATTCATTCTCTGGGGCGGTTTCTTCACTAATAAAAGAGCAAATATATCAAATTCGCTCCCTCTAGCTCCAAAGTTATTTAGAGAATCAAGTATAATCAAGTCCCCTAAAAAAGAAAGGAGTGAGGCATTCCCCATGTAAAGTAATAAAAATAAGCCAAATTTGGAATACTAAAAAGGCAGGCCATTTAATTAATTTCAATTTTTAAACACAGTGCAAGCTAAGAAACCTTTTCATCCCCACTCCCTGTGCCTCTACCTCCTGACCCTCCATCACCAAAATGTTTCACCTTTCCTGCTAGACCAAATCCATTCTTGTAGATTTTCTTTGGACTCTGCCCCCTCATTCACTCATTCCTTCCTGCAGTGGACTGCTCCCTTAACTCCTTCTTCTCTTCAACTTTTTCCTCTCTTCTGGGCCCTTCAACTCAACATATAAAAATGCTCATTACTCTTATCTTTAAAGAAAAAAGGTTTTTTTTGCTTGCATCTAGTTATTTTATCTTTCCATTTCTCAGTTTCTTAAAAGGATTAGTCAGTAATCTTAGTCATTTCAACCACCATAATATGGTTTCTGCCTTCACCTTACTGGGACAGTTCTCACTAGAATTAAAACGAATCATGAAAACAATTACAATAGTAAAGAAACCATGAGTAAATGATACTATGCAGGAGGCACTATAAGACTATCTCTATAACAACTCTGAAACGTAGGCAAAATGATTTATTTCCACTTTATAGATAAGGACTTGAGACCTACAGTAGTAAAATAACTTGTCTAAGGCCACAGAACTAGTCAGTGTCAATTGGAGCCAAGACTGGACCTCAGGCCTACCAAATTATAGATTCCCAACCCAGAGTTCCCTTCTAACTCCACACCCATTACACAGTTACCTACTGTCTGTCTTCTCCCAGAGCAGCAATTTCAACAAGTCCAAGATCAAACTTATAATCTCCTTTCTAAATCTGCACCTCTGAGCCCAGCCACCTCCCATCACCTACCCCTTTGAAAGGCACCACTTTGCATCAGTTCTTTCTGAAGGCTAAACTCTTCTCAGTCCCACAAGTGAGCCCTTGAGCTATTCTTGATCTTCTCTTATCTGAGGGGCCTCCTATCATTACATTCCACAATATTTATTGAGCAGTTGCCATGAAGGAAAAAACTTGAGACTAGTGATACCAAGACACATAAAACACCATCCCTACCAATAAATCTATTACCTGTTGAATCAGAAAACAGTTAGAGGAAACTGTATAAGTCATTTAGTTTAACCAGCCTCATAGTATATGGCTCCACTTTCTGAAATCTCCAATAAATGAACATCTTAACTTTGCTTGGGCACACCCGGTGAAAAATTACTTGGAAAGCTTCTGGATTTCTTTGTAATTCTGATTGGCCCACTGTATTAATAATATAACACATTATCATAATTATAATGTATTATTAACTAAACTTCACTATAAGCCAAGAACTGTGCTAAGAGATGCACACAAATAGATGAAAAAGACATAGCTCTTGTCCTCAAAGACTATAAGGAATTTGGAGTCATGGTACATATATACAAAATTGGACATTTTCAGTGGTGAAAACTGCACTAGCTACCGTGTTAAGTACAATAATCTGCTCTAGGAAGAGTCTTCTATCAGCTGTGATGATGTTTGAAATAAGTACAAGATCTGGGATGATCACAGTCCAAGACAATGTGATAGGAACTTATACTTTTCAAACTCACTCTTAATTTATTTATAATATATGTAAATGCATAGAGCTTATATATATATATTTATTTTATATGTCTATCTCTATACCTATATATCCATCTATCCATCTATATCTTGTATGTAGAATGCTTGAAAACAAGGTCCAGCTCCGAAATGTACACTCTGAATATCCTCAATCACCCTAGCCCATCAACAGCAGGTACTGGTCCCTCAGTGATTCTAAAACAAAAGGTTTACAACAGTAGTACTCTATGCATACAGCAACATGCATGCAGAAAATGCAATGGACCCTCACAATTAAATATCTATTGACAAGCAAGATATAAAGAGTGAAAAAATTGAGAAATAAAAAGAAAGAGTTTCTGCTGGCATTACTTTGCAAATCCACCACAAAGATTTGTATGTAAGAGTTAGGTGTGGAATTGTAGTGAAATTTCTCTGAAGAAACCCATCTTTTGGAATAAAGTGTCAGGCCAATTTTAAATTCTCAAATGATTATTTGCCAAAACAAAACATAAACAAAGCAAACAAAGTCATTCTCATTACGAAGGAATGGAAGTTTATTTTAGTTTATAGGAAATAAATTAAAACAATATCAAAATAATGTCTCAATTTTCTTGTAGAGAAACATGTTTCCTTAATATAGAGATTATAAACTTTGGCAGTATACTCAGTTTTGAAAAGTAAATAATAAACACAATAAGATATCCATTTGTCATCATTTTTCTCTTTCAAATATTAGCCACACAGTGATGTCAAGTAAACTACACATAAAAAAATGAGGACAAATTTGATAATGCTATATAACTACCACATAATATATTTAAAGAAATACAGTAAAAGGCACATATTACCATAACATAATTAAATTATATATTAAAAATATACTCTTCTTGAATTTTCTAAACTATAAATATACATTAACAAAGGTTATCTGTGCTCTGGAATAGGACCCTTTTTGTTTATTTTTTCTTCTCCTTTGTATCTCTTTTTTGTATCTCTGTGTTTTGGAAATCAAATTATCCTTTTTTAAAATGAATACTAATTAAGATAATAGTTATTTTTTGCTACAAAACAATACCTCAAAATGTGAGTAGCCTTTAACAACTTTTATTTTTCAGTAGTGTCCAATGTTGGAAGCTGAAGGTTTTGTGGTTCTTCGTCGTGCAATCTAAAATTCTGGAGTGAAGGAGCACTCTTTATTTGGGACATACTGTTCTCATGGCAGAGAAAAAAAAGCAAGAGAATTGGCAAGAACACTCAATGGCTCATTGAGTTTCCACCACAAGTGTCATATGACTACTTGCTCGCTTGTCATTGGCAAAGCAAGTCACATAACTAAGCCCTACTTCTGGAGCCTACAGGAGGTAAACAGTCAGGCGGCAGTGGGGGGTGCATATCTTTTCACTGGAAGGGAAAATAATCATTGAGTACAATGGTAGCATCTACCAGAAAGTAGAACTACTCTGTTCTAAAGGAATATCCAGACTGTGTAAATTATAGTGATTATTAAGGGAACTTTCAATAAAACACACATGAACATTTTATGTGTATATAATGTAAAATGTATTTAGTCAGAATAACCTAAAATCCTGCTGGGTATTTTTTAAATATTTAAAATTTATTACCATCTTTGGGAACCTAAGTATGAACAACCCTTGTTCATCCATCTCAGAAGTGTAGTCCATCAACAATTTTATGAAGTTACATATTGGGATTTGAAAAAGTTTGAAGATAGAATATTCCAAATAGCATCTCCATTGGGATTCAGTGTATTATCAGTGTGAACAGTCTACCTCTACCCATCAAGGTGCCAAACTTGACTTAATCCGAAAAGTACTTATTAAACACCCTTTTCTCAAAGAGCTCACACTCAGAAGGGAATCAGGGCACACTAAGGCAGAGCTGGGGGCCCAGGTCACAGTGAAGACTACCCCAGCAACCACACATGATGGCAGAAGCAGTCCCCTCTGACCCCACTACAGAAAACCACCATGCTAACTTTATTTATTTTTTTTAGAGAAGGAGGGTGGGGGGAGGGGAGAGGGAGAAGGAGAGAGAATCTTGAGCAGGCTTCATGCCCAGTGTGGAGCCCAGTGTGGAGCCCAGTGTGGGGCTCAATCTCATGACCCTGAGATCATGACCTGAGCCGAAACCAAGTGTCGGATGCCTAACGGACTGAGCCACCCAGGCGCCCTGCCGCCATGTTACTTTAATGACTGCCCACCATAAATACATTCATCAGTTTTAAGAAAGGTGCTCAATGTCACTGTCCAGTCTGCCACCCTGAGGTAGATATCTGCCTACTTCATTAGGCAGCTCGACCACACATACTTAAGCACCATGCCACTTGTGGCCAAGGAGGCCCATGCTTAATCTAAGTTAAAAATAAGCACTTAGGACATAAAGTGACAGACATCTAAATCAACTCATGGATACTCTTAGAGTTCTTTATTTATTGGCTGTATGGATTAGCTACCGCTCTGTGCCTGTGTAACAGGTATAGCTAAGAGATGTGGATTTAGAATTAAATGATAGAAGAGGCCTAATTATAAGTTTGAGAAAAAATTTGAATAATTTTTTTAAATTACTGAGAACATAAAGGCTGTTGTAGTTTGCAAGTTAGAGCTGGTAGGCCCAAGCTACAGTCTTTTTCTCTTAATCACATCAAAAACAAAAAAGAAAAAGGAAAAAAGATGAGAGGTGCAAAAATATATTTTTTTCTTTTCTTTTTTTTAACTCCTGCATGCTTTAAAGGCAAGATTTGATTTGAATATCATACTCAGGGCAGAAGAATAGACAAATGGTTTAGTATTGTCTGCAACAAGGTGCTGCTAAATCTTCCATCTGTGTCCTTATCACAATCTCATTTTTAAATGGTTAGTAACCTGTCATAAGATATCACCCTGAGATGAGAATATAAGGTTTCAGTCTAGAAGCAATCTTTTTTTTTTCTTTTTTTTGGTAAATATTTTGAAATGTTCCCCATTGTTTCGAATACAAGTAAATTAATACCTGGAAGATTTTAAACTGTGGTTGATTTTCTTTGGCCAGTCCTACGGTCTGGTGAGAAGGGAGAGAAACTATTTGACTTCACATCATTTTTCATCATAATGGAAGTTCTGCTGTACACATTCTTGGGCTCCTACAACGTAATCTGTTTATCCCCAAAACTTGTTGAGATAGCCTCAAAGACTAGCAGGGGACTGTCTAAGACTAAGTTAGTTTTGGGATTGGCTCTTCTGCCTTACAGATTTGAATCCTATACAATTGTCAAAGAGATTATGTCAAAGAGCAGCTCACAGGCCAAACAAGCCTAGAAGGGCAGAATTAAAACAGATACGTTTAATCTTAGTCCACGTTGTGTCAAGGATAATAAGTGAGCATCAATACTTTTAGGGGCATGCCCAATAGCAAAGTGAAGCAAAAATACATATATATATATATATTCCAAAATTGATATAATCTGTAGTTCAACTGAATTCCTCAACTGAGCCACCCTATACCTACAAACATTCTTGCTTATCTTTAAGAACTCAGATGAGCAAATGATAACAATATATCCAACTATCTGATACAATCAAGACAACATTTTTGCTCTATCTTCTTGCCATCATCAAGCAAACTTGGAATGCATCACCAGTAAGTGCTATATGAAAAGCCTAAGACTGAAGATATTGTAAAGGACATATGGACAGGAATCCAAATTTCAACCCCTGCACTGAACTTGCTAGTTGAAGGTTTGTACGATTTTTGTTTGTTGTTTAATCTCTGAAGCCCTAATTTCTTCCCCTATAAAACAGGACTATCGAACAAGAGTCTCTCTAAAGTATTTTCAGCTCTAAAAATATCGGTTTCTATACTTCTACATGTTATTTCCTCTAGGAGTTATATAGACGGGGGAAATAGCAAGGTTTTAGCATCAGAGATACCATGAAATTTTATTTCTTCATTTGTAAATTGACCTATTATAAATGAAAGAATTGGCCATGGCTCTATATAATTGCAGTCATTAAAAGATTTTCCCCGGTCCATCTCATCGTGCTGGATATCCCCTTATTTGTTCACAGCCGTATTCCCATCACGGGCATAGTACCCACCACCTAGGATGAGCTCAGATTATGCACTGAATAAATAAGACAATGAAGAAACAAACATACTCATACCCCTGTGGAGTGCTGTCTTTATTTGGCACATGCAAAAATCAGGAGAGAGCACATCCCCACAGCAATTCAATGAAAAGGAGGTCTAAGTCCACCAAATTGTACTTTATGTTCAGTGTGATGCTTCCGACCTTACTCGGGATATTTGGCTTTGCAGGAAGTACCCCAGATGCATTCTGTCCAGAGACACTTTTACCTCGACATTGCTGTTGACCTTTTGAGATGCTGGTACCTCACACCACATGGCTGCCACAGAAGGAGCTCTAGGAAGTGAGGGAATCCTAGAGGCAAAGCTTGTTTGCAGATGCAAATCAAAGGATCCTTCTTACTTGTCCACACTAGGAACTCTGCGTTTGCTTCTCTGTGCAAATAAAAATAACACCAATAATGCTTAACTAAAAATCTGCCTTTCTTGAGTTCTGCTCTCCATTTTGAAACTACCTAGTACCGATACTCAATCATAAACAACACCCTCCCCCCCCACTATGATCAAAAAGTTCAAGAGGTGAAATCCACTGCTCTTTTTTTGTTTAAATGACAATCCACATTTTTATTTCCTGATCAGAAAATATATGAGGGTGACACGTTAAGTTCTTGTTGCTTTGTTTCATGTCCGATGTCTTCTGAGTCATACATGTATTTATTATATGTCTCAATATGTAAAAAGAAGAAAGAGGAAAAGAAAGAAAAACTAAAAGAAAGGGGGGAAAAATCTCTGTTTCAAATAATGAGCATGTGCACCTTTTTGCCTCAGGCCTTCATACACAATTTAGCCAGGAAGCCAGGGTAGATCATGATTTAGCTTTTGACATCTCCTGCCTTCAGGCCAGGGGAGACTAATACCGATTTCTGACTCTGAGCACGCCACAGGAAAAAAAGTGAGAGAAAGAGAGGCCTTTTATTGACTAAATGATAAAGAGGTTTGTAATGATAAATAACAGTCATTTTATTGTGGAATTCCCCAGAAAAGATGCATTCTGCAGTGTCTGAAGGAGCCTAAAAGCTGAGGTTGGTTCCCTATGGAGCCGAACCTGTTAAACTCCAATTTTTACAGCCAAGGATAGGGGTCACAAATTGCGGGGACCTCTGGCTATTAAAACCATACACGCACACTACGTACCCATGGTTGCAGCCTGTTTCTTGGCTCAAGAAAAATTACCAAGGACTGGATCCCAGGGTGATTGGTGGAGGGCATGTCTGTCTGTCAGTCTCCTGTCTGTGTGTCTGCATTCCCTTCTTCAGCCTCCACACACTCAGGTCCTGATGCGATTCAGCAGCTTCTATGCTCAGGCTGCTGGAGAAATCACTGCCAGTTTTGATCGATAGTTTAATTGTAAACTTTGGGAACAATAATGGATAATTTGGCTTGAACCGTCCATTATGAGCAATGTTGTCTAGGAGAAAGCCTTCAAAATTAAACAAGAGTTGGGCCACATTATTGCATTTGTACAATACACCCACAGTTAAATAAATCCCCCTTTACAAATGCTGTCTTGGCATTCTACAGAGTTCAATAAACATAGGCCAGGCAAAGGAGGAAGAAAGAAAAAAAGCAAATAGACCAAAGTGAAAACTACTTCTCTACTCATTTCCTCTGAAACTTGTTGTTGTTTTTTATGATTATTATGATCATTAAGATAATCCCTTTAAGTATTCCTCAAATAATGAAACCTCTAAATACATGGAGGAATAATTTTTCAGGGGAAGATTTTTTTTTTTAATGGAAATTGAGGTCAGTGAAATTTTTAAAAGATGGCAATTAAGAAAAGGTGAAATTAAGAAAATTAAATAAATTCTAGAAAAAATTCCTACAATAGCCGTAATATGGATGGCTACTGTAGAGCGGACTTCTTAGGGAAATATGCAAAATCATTTGGGCGTCAGTTACCTCTTCAAAAAGAAACTCTGTAAGAAAAAAGCAACACAGGGCGCCTGGGTGGCTCAGTTGGTTGGGCGACTGCCTTCGACTCAGGTCATGATCCTGGAGTCCCAGGATCGAGTCCCGCATCGGGCTCCCTGCTTGGCGGGGAGTCTGCTTCTCCCTCTGACCCTCCCCCCCCCCATGTGCTCTCTCTCTCATTCTCTCTGTCAAATAATAAATAAAATCTTTATAAAAAAAATAAATGAAGTTTCATTGGGCGCCTGGGTGGCTCAGTCGGTTGAGCGACTGCCTTCGGCTCAGGTCATGATCCTGGAGTCCCGGGATCGAGTCCCGCATCGGGCTCCCTGCTCTGCAGGGAGCCTGCTTCTCCCTCTCCCACTCCCCCTGCTTGTGTTCCCTCTCTCGCTGTGTCTCTCTCTGTCAAATAAATAAATAAAATCTTTAAAAAATAAAAAAAATAAAATAAATAAAACTCCCAGCCCGGAACCAGAGTGTTCCCTGGTCACACAGGATAGGGTTCAACTCTAAAGCTCAGTGGGGGCTTATCCTGATGTCTCACAGGAGCATTTTCCCAAGGAAATATCTAGCAAGAGATTGAAAAATATTACCATGCCAAATAGAAGGAGTCTATAGTGTAGGGACAAAGAGAATGGGAGCTTGAGAGACACCTGAGTCCAAGGGTAAGCTCTGTGACTTACTACGTGACTTGGACAAGCTGCTTAAAAAAAAAAAAAAAAAAAAAAGCCTATCTGTGCCTCAGTTTACCCATACTTTAAATGAGGAGAAAAATTAGTATTCAGTTCATGGGGTTATTATGAGCATGAAATAAATTAATTCATGAAAAGACCTTAAAACAGTAGCAGGCACATAATAACTGCAACTTGAATAATAATTCTAATTGTGATTCCTAAAGCAGGCTGAGTTGTCAGTTTGGGGCAGCCTATTTTAAAATCTTTGTATTTCTAATTACAAAGATTTGATCCTTCCTTTTGCATGGATAGAGGAGAGATTTTTCCTTTGGTACAATTTTATTTTTCAATCCACAATTAATGCTAACCTTTAAGAGATAGGAAGCAAAGGGTGATGCGTGGTTTGTCTGATACCAGGCACCTCATGTTGTTCTCTGAATCCAGTAACGTCACTTGACTAGCATGATACTAAATTCCCTTGCAGGTCAATAGCAAACTTCAGGCTCCACCACTCCCAGACCCTTATAGTCCATCCTTGTAATCAGCTCTGGGTCACTAAACTTGGTCTTAACACTCAGGGCAGCCCCCAGACCCCTGGATTAATCCCAAGATGAGGAAGCCATATCTAAGAGGCTTGGTGCACTTGGATTATAATCACATTCTCCAGAATCAAGTTGACTTGCCTGGAGTCCAGCTTCACCACTATCTCCCTGTGTAACCTTGGCCATGGACATAATTACTCTGGGCTCCAGATTCCTTATTTGTCAAATAAGGATAAGGATAACTTCCTCTCAGGACTGTGATAAGGATTTAAAAACAAGTAAGTGAAACATTTAAAAATAGCAGCTGGTTGTTGTTAGGAATAAAATTATATTTTCATTCAGGGGCACCTGGGTGGCTCATTCGGTTAAGCAGCCAGTTCTTGATTTTGGTTCAGGTCATGACCTCAGGGTCCTGGGATCAAGCCCCATGTCAGTCTCTCCACTCAGTGGGGAGTCTGCTTGAGATTCTCCCTTTCCCTCCACCTCTCCTCCCCACTCTCTCTCATTCAAATAAATAAATAAACAAATAAATAAAATCTTTTAAAAAATTATATTTTTACTCAATAAAGTTTTCTTCTAGCCAGCCTCTGAGATAGTTTCATTTCTTCTACAACCACTATGCAACATCCTTTGTTTCAAGTTTACCCCATGTGCTCTCCTTCTCCTAATGGGGCTCATGCCTGTGTCTATGCTGTACAATTTCTGTAATGATAATGTCCCCACTGTCCCAGTTTTTGTTTTAAAGGAGAGAGGCCTGGCTCACTCTTTCTAGAGGTCACGTCATTTGTGCCCCTATAAATCTTTGTCATATGTAACTGATTATACCAGAGACAAACCCTTGGGCACCTGGGTGGCTCAGTTTGTTAAGTGACTGCCTTTGGCTCAGGTTATGATCCTGGAGTCCCAGGTTCGAGTCCCGCATCAGGCTCCCTGCTCAGCGGGGAGTCTGCTTCTCCCTCTGACCCTCCCCCTCTCGTGCTCTCGCTCTCTCAAATAAATAAATAAAAATCTTTAAAAAGAGAGAGAGACAAACCCATGTTGCCCTTATAGTGCTTGGATAAATAAAGGTGAGGATCCTTGGCTACTGATGGTCAAAATACATGTGGAAGATAAGTCTCTAGCTACAAAGAGCTACCATGAAAAACTGAATTATGTTCAGGAGAGGGTCACCAACATGAGAAAAGGTCTGGAAACCACACTATCTATGGAGACATTATAAAGAGAAATAGGAGAAACTTGGATGGGAGTTTATAGCTATCTTAAAGGGCTGTGATGGAGAAAAGTAGATAGATGTAATTATGGTCGGAAGCAATACCAATAGAAAGAAAAACATCTTTCCGACACATAGAACCTTAACATCAATGAAAATTCTGCCCCAGAAAGAAGATAGAGTCCTGTTCTTAGAGAATGTTTGCTGTGCCAGTACACAGGCTGAAGTCCAGAGTATTATTTTAAAGAGAGATGTGAGATTAGATAATCCCAAATTCTATTCCATTGCTCAAACTTTATGATCTGACCGTGCTTCAGGGAATCAGTGCCTGAGAGCACTTTGCCAAGTCTCAGCAGAGAGTCCTGTAAAATGAATTTGACATCTAGGGGCAAGGAGCATGCAAATATCTTCTCCATTTCTTAGAGTCCCCAGCAATGGCTTGGGTATAGACATTTTCTTCTTGGACCATCACAAGGTGAAGGGGGCAAGGTGACACCAACGTGCATGGAAATCAAAATAAGAGCTTCTGATTGATTCTGTAAAATGTTCCTCTATGCCAGGCAAATGTGACCTCAAAAACATCATCATTTTCATTAAAATTTACATCACAAATATAACCTCACTCTAAGAGTCTATATGTAGAACAAACTTATGAAATCATTCCATAAACTATTTCAAATACACTTCCAACTTGAGGACTCTTAAAAAATCTCCTTTGTTCTATTTGAGAAAATCTTCACTCCAATACTTATTTTTCTTCCTTCCTCAAAGCTCTCTTTCTGTTATTTAAGAGCATGAATCTTCCCATTGACGGAGATATCAAATGCCTTCCATAACCAGATTTAATCTTAGAATATCTTCCTCTCTTCATCTCTTTGTAGACATTTGATTTAGCATCACCCACACAGAGACTCAGAATGGATAAGCTATTCTTTGCATTGCTATTGACAAATACTTACTTGTTATTGCAATAGACTATGACAATAAGTTATTTGCTATTGACCAAATTTTGACAGTGCCATAAAATATTTTAACTTGAACTGACACAGGAGTAGATGATCACGCAGTCATTCCTCCTAAATAGTACCCGGTGGTGCCTAGATACTCTTTTCCCAGAATAAAGAACCCTCCAGGGATTTGAGATGAAGGACCATTACTAACAAAATGTAACTATTCTGTAAGGTTTTTATGAAACACGTTGTATTAAAAATGTGCGTAAAATTAGAATGTTTGCAAGCATGCCCTGCTGTCCTTGATCTTTTATAAGATAACAAATTAAGGTGCTCACTCTAAGAATGTTTGCTAAAAATACTTCTACATGGCCTCCTTACTTGAGTGATTGACACATTTGTGAATCTAGCAAATTAAATCTGTAGTCAAAAGTCTTCAACCTGCATTCAACCAAACAGTGGCCTGGTGAACATCCTCAAAGCTGCTTGGCAATGCAGTTTTGGGGTTGAATAAATGTCTTGGCTTTTATTTATAAATGTTGTACTTTTCCTTCTTTAAGTTAGAATTTTGGAAATCTGTTGATTTGATTTTTTTTTCCCCAACAGTAAGTTAAAACTGCCAGTTCATTTAAGTTTTAGTTTGTTTTGTAATTAATTGAGCTTAGTTAATGTAGACCTCTGAGATATTCTTTTTCTCACTTCTCCCCTTTCCTCTGGAACTTGAAATCCCTTAAGTCTCTATTGGCTCAGGTTTGATGGCCATTCCTCTGAACTACAGAAACTGTCATATCTGAGGACATCTCCTAGAATAAAATAAATGTCTGCACAGGTCACACACGGGCATGCTCATGGAGTCTCATGTTCCAGTCACTGGGATGAAACAGAATTTTGTCCTCATCTTGGTCATGGGCATTTCAAAAGGAAATTAAGCTTTCGATATTTTAACCTCAGTTTCTTGATCACAAAATATCTTTTCTGGAGATAATTGTGCTCAGGTACTAAACATTGTATATACATTTGATCAAAAACAAGTATGTCACAAATACTTTAGTGATAGCCATTGGATACTAGGACTTAGAAAGATAAGTATTTAGCCAGACACTGAGCTCTTGAGTGTTATCTTCTTTTAAACCTTCTGTTGGTTTTTCTCACTCTGGTTGGGAAAAGAATATATTTACACTCACACTTAAATATTCCCCAAAAAAGGGGCTGAGTATCACGCTACATCTAAGTTTGGACAAGTTTTGATTCAGTGAGATTTCTCCCTGGCCCTATTCACTTTCTTTTTATGTATCATTCTACACTTTTTGAGCTTCTGTCCTTCTTTCTTCCTACATTCCCTAGACATCTACCCTTCACTCCCATTTGGTAACTTCTTTAGCTTCTTCCTTTTTTTTTTCTTTCTTTCTTTCCAGACTACTTGGAATTTCTCAAGAAAAGTATAGATTCTCTCCCACCAAAATGCACATAGCCCAAAATCCTGTGGACAACTTTTGGATATTTACAAACACCAGAGATGCCTTGATGGCCAAAAATCTATTCTCTCTACAGAAAGTCTGCTATGACCAGAGACCTCATCGAAATTCGTAGTGAAGTCCAATTACTGCTAAAGGAGCATCACAGAGATCATACAAGTAACATCAAAGAGTTTCCTGGGGAACACTAAAATATATTACAAAATAATTAGCTCCCAAAATTTCCTGGGGTCCAACAGACTGCTTCTTGAGTCAATAAAGCATAAGAAAGGAGGTATTATCACCAGAAAGGTTAATTTCATTTTATTCACTAAGTGTATACTGTGTGCTGAGTTGTTGAGAAATGTGGATAATGTGGCCTTTTCTCTTAGGGAGTCTCAGTCTAAAGGGGTGATTGATGAGTCATTAGGTAATTTTTCTTCCTTGTAAGGGCTTTGATAGAGAGTTGCTGAGAACACCAACACACCCAGGAGAGCTCAGGGGCGGCTCACTCAGGTATGAGTACTAGTAAAAGTTACCTTAGTGCCATAGACTGAATATTTGTATTCCCCACAAATTCACATGTTAAATTCAAGGCCCATGTAATGGTATTAGGAGATGGGAGCCTTGGAAGGTGATTACATCATGAGGGTGGAGCCCTCACAAATAGGATTGGTGCTCTTATAAAAGAGCCCCCAGAGAGCTCCCTTGCCCCTCTGACATATGAGGACACAGAGAAGGTGGCCATCTACGAACCAGGAAGCAAGCTTTCACCAGACACTGAATGTGCTGGTACCGTGATCTTAGACTTCTCAGCCTTCTGAACTGTGAGAAATAAATTTCTGTTGTTTGTTTATAAGCCACCCAGCCTATGGTATTCTGTTAGAGAAGCCCGAACAGACTAGGACAAGGGAATGAGGAGTGCCTGTGTGTATTGGGGAAGGAACGAGCATGGAGAAAGAAGGAAAAGTAAGTCCAATACCTTACAGTGTGAAACAACACGCTGTCCTAAAGAGCAAACAACTGAATTTGCAATTACTAGAGAACCAGGTTTGAAAGAGGTAGAGGTGGGAAATAGGAGGAGATATTTTGACAGGGGATTCTATTTCACATTAAAGCCTTGAAAAGTTAAAAATCTATAATGTGGTGTCATTTGTGAGATTTTAAGGAGGCAAATGGCATAATCAAACTTACACTTTACTTGCCTGTCCCTGTGTGTGAGATCCACGTGAAAGAGACCATATTGGGAACATAAAAATGAGGAAAAGACAGATGCAAAACAGTTAGCTCTCACTAGGAAATGTTGCTTTTACATCTCAACTCATCACAAAGAACTACATTTGTGTGTGGGGGGGTGTGTGTGGGTGTGCGCGCGCGCGCATACGCTAGAAAAGAATGCGCTTGGAAATACAAAGCAAGTTTCTTTTCCTTTCCTTCCTTCAGCTTCATCTGAAATCTTGGACCTAAGTTCTTGTCTTTTTCCTTTTTCTTCTTTCTTTTTTTTTAATGTTTAAAGCAGCTAAACATCCTTGACAAAAACAGCTTTGATGTGTAATGTTCCATGATTTAAATAACAGCTTTCTTCCACATTTACACAGAACTTTCCTGAGAAGTGGCAATTACAGGATTATCCACTACTTCAAACATGAATTCTTTGAGCATTGCTCCAGCCTTTCTTTGATTAGTTAGTAATTATGTTTTTAAGACACCTTCACTTTGCTTCACTTTCTGAGTAATGGGTGCTGGGATTTAATGTTTTTTTCTTCTCCAAATGTTTAATATAAAGTTGGATTTGTGCCATTCTGGGAATCCTGACCAGAACACAATTTACCTTCTGAAGTTTAATCATACTGTCCAATAAGATGAATCTTCTAAGTTGACTATCTCTGAAAATAAGAGAAAAACTTAGCCTCTTCATGAGGAAGAAAGAATGAACACAAACATAGAAGCCCTTTAAATTAATAGAATATTATAGGACAACAGGTTGATAGCCTATGAATATCCCTCTTGAATGCCCCACAGGGCTCCTCAAACCTCTCCAAGTCACTTCCAGTCAAGACCTAGAGCACCTTTTTGTTTATTTTGTTTTGTTTTTAAATTTTTTACTTTGAATGGACTACGGATTCAACAAAGTTGCAAAATAATACAGAGAGGTTCCATGTACACTCTTACCCAGTTTTTGTCAATAGTAACACACCTTACATAACTATAGTACCATATTAAAACCAGGAAATTGCCATTGGTACAATGTATGTGCATGTGTTCTATTCCATTCTATCATATGTGTACATTCCTAAAACCACCATGCAATCAAGACACAGAACTGTCCCATTACCACAACGATGTCTCTCCTGCCATAGCTTTATAGCCACAACCAACCTCTACCATCTAATATCTCTAAGCTTGGACAATCACTAATCTCTATCTCTATCTCTATAATTTTGTCATTTCCACAATGTTATAATGGAATCCTATGTGTATATCAATTTATATGACTTTCTAAATTTGCCTTTTCCACTCAACATAACATCCTTGAGATCCACCCAGTTTGTTAGTTATCAATAGTGCATTCTTTTTCTGTTTTCTTTATAAATAGAAATTGTTTTTTACAGAAATTTCAGGTTCCCAGCAAAATTGAGCAGAAAGTATAGAGTTCCTATATATCCCATGCCCCCACATATGCAAAATTTGCCCCACTATCAATATCCCACACCAAAGTGGCACATTTGTTACATTACTACATTAACATTACTATCACCCAAAGTCCATACTTTACAGGAGTCGTACTCTTGGCGTAGTACATTCAATAGGTTTTGACAAATATATCAGGTCTGTATCTAAATTAATTTTTTTGCACATGAAGGTACAGTTGTTCCTGCACCATTTGTTAAAAAGACCATCTTTTCTTTATTGTATTGCCTTTGCTCTTTTGTCAAAGATCAGTTCATCATATTTATCTGAGTTTATTCCTAGGCTCTCTATTCCATTCCATTGATCTATTTGTCTATTCTTTCACCAATATCACATTGTCTTGATTGCTATAGCTTTATGGTCAGTATTGAAGTTGGGTAGTATCAGTCCTCCAACTTTGTCTTATTTAATATTATGCTGACTTGCCTTTCCATACAAACTTTAGAATCAGTTTGTTGAAATTCATTCACAAGATAACTTGATGGGACTTTAATTGGGACTGTGTTAAACCTACAGAACAAGTTGGAAAGAACTGACATCTTGACAATATTTAGTCTTCCAATCCATGAACATGGATGTCTCTTCATTTATTCAGGTTTTTTTAATTTATTTATTATATCAGTGTTGTAGGCTTACTCATACAAATATTGTATATATTTTGCTAAATTTATTATAAGTATTTGATTTTTAAGGGTGCTAATGTAAATGGTATTGTGTTTTTAAATTTACATTCTTACCTATCCATTGCTGGCATAAAGGAAAATGATTGACTTTTGTATATTAATCTTGTTTCCTGTGACATTGTTATAATCACTTATTAGTTCCAGGAGGTTTTTTGTTGTTGTTGATTCTTTTGGATTTTCTACATAGGCAATTTTGTCATTTGCAAATGAAGACAACTTTATTTCTTCCTTATCAATGTGTATACTTCATATTTCTTTTTCTTATCTTATTACATTAGCTAGGACTTCTAGTACTATGTTGAAAAGGAGTGGTGAGAGGATATATACATGCCTTGTTTCTGATCTTAGTTGGAAAACTTCTAGTTTCTCACCATTAAGTTTCTAACCATTAAGATGTTAATGGTAAATTTTTTGTAGATGTTCTTTATCAAGTTGAGGAAGATCCCCTCTTTTCCAGGTTTGCTGAGTTTTTTGTCATGAATGGGTATAGGATTTTGTCAATTGCTTTTTCTGCAGCTATTGATATAATAATGTGATTTTTCTTCTTTAGCCTATGATGGAATTACATTAATTGATTTTCAATTGTTGAATCAACCTCTCATATCTGAGATAAATCCCACTTGATCATGGTATATAATTTTTATACATTTTTATGGGCAATTTGCTAGTATTTTGCTGAGGATTTTTGCTTATAACTTCATGAGAGACATTGATCTGTAATTTTTTTTCTTGTATTATGTTTTTCTCTTTCTTGATATTAGGGTTATACTGACCTCATAAAATGAGTTAGAGAGCATCCTTTCTTGCTTCTATCTTTTTAAAGAGATTGTAGGGAATTGGTATAATTTCTTCCTTAAATATTTGGTAGAATTTACCAGCACACTCATCTGTGCCTCATGCTTTCTTTTTGGAAAGCTATTAGTTATTGATTTAAGTTTCTTAAAGACATAGGCCTATTTAGATTGTCTATTTCTTCTTGTTCAAATTTTGGTGGATTGTGTCTTTTAAGAAATTGGTCCATTTCATCTATGTTATCAAATTTACGGGCATAGAGTTGTTCACTGTATTCTTTTATTATCCTTTTATTGTCCATGGGATCTATAGTGACGTCCCTTCTTAGATTTCTGATATTAATAATTTGTGTCATCTCTCTTTCTTGGCCTGGCTAGAGGCTTATCAATTTTATTGATCCTCTTCTGGGCAGTTTTTTAAGCAAAACCTTCTGCTTGACTATATTATTGGGAAAGACGCCCTCCATCTCAGTTTCTACAAAACAGTACGTCTGGTCATCAGATGTCAGGCAGCCTCCACAAAATGACAACATTGAATTGCAGTTAGCATTGCATGTGAAAGTCTCCTTCTACAGGAAAAACCTGTCAAACATTCACAAATATATTATCTCATATTTGATGATATTTCAGTAAAAATAATAAGTAAGGTAAAGAAGAGGAACTATGCCACAGTATTATGTTAATGGCTATGACTAGTAAATAACCACTACCTCTTCCACATTTCAGTTAAAGACCCTAGATGCATGACTATTAACATTAACAGGACACTGCATTTTAAAGATCATGGATAACTATTTGAATATAATATGAAACTGCTATGAACCAAATACTCTTGCTATTTAGAAGCCTAATAACTTCTAGATTAGACACACCTAGGATTTTTAAATTTTTGCTTTCATTTTTATAAAAGAGCTGAAGGCTTTATACCTGCATGGAGTACTGGGTGTTATACGAAAACAGTGAATCGTGGATCACTACATCAAAAACTAATGATGTACTGTATGGTGACTAACAAAACATAATAAAATAAAATAAAATTTTAAAAAAAGAAAAAGAAAAACACATACATGCACATTCACATATGCAAAGAAAAAAACAAAACAAAACAAAAAAACCCCAAACAATCCAGAGGCTTGCTTCAGTATGGCTGAAGTAAAAATTATGGAAAACTTCAAAAAACTTCAATTGTTCCATTTTCACTTACTAAGAAAAGAAAAATATGTCTATAAATAGATGTGTTGGAAGTAATAGTGGAGATAGACTTTTGTTAATAAATTATCTTCAGAAAATTCAAAGAAACAATCAATAGAAAATAAGAAATCTATTTTATTCAACTGATTGTACTTGAATTATATGCCATTAGAGAGCACTAATAAATAAAATAATATTTGCCTTTGATAAATATGTTTGTATATCACTAGTTCTAAATTTCATTTAGTAACACAAATCCAGTTAGCATTTTTATGGATAAAAACAAAAACAAAAACCAAGCTCTGAGTAGATTATAGGTACAAAACAGGTCTTAAATTACTTAAGTTTTTCTTTGTAATTAAAAAATGTCTAAAGTAATTAAATCATAAATTCTGCTAATAGCCCTCTTCAGTCTGGAGTTAGAATGATGTGGAAAAACACACACACACACACACACACACACACACTTACACCCTACACCAAAAGTCAAGGTTCCTGAATGCTGGTCTCAGCTCACTCACATTTCCCTGGCTCTCTGTCTTCTTTGTCTATAAAAATAAGGAGATCGAATTGCATGATCATCAGTCCCCATTCAGGTCTAAATTAGTTAGGAGTTTATGCCACCATCTATAATATGAAATAAACCTAGTCCTCAAATAAGGAGAAAAATAAATATGTATAAGCATGCCTCTATAGAACACTCAGAAAATAGTAAGATTTTTTAAAGTTTTATTTTAAAATAAATTCAGAGTGATAGAAAAATTGCAAAAGTAGCATGGAGAATCCTCATATACTCTTCATCTAGCTTTTCCTGATGTTAGCATACTGCAATCAAAACTAAGAAATTAATATGAGTACAATACTATTCACTGAACTATAGCTTTTATTCAGATTTTACCACTCTTTCCACTGTTGTCCTTTTTCTGTCTCAGGATCCAATGAGATGTGGTTATGTCTCCTTAGTCTCTTCCAGTGTCCAAGTATCAATCTTTTTTTGTGTTCTATAACCTTAACATAGTTTTTTGAAGAGTACTGATAGTGTATTTTGCAGAATGAATCCTAGTCTCGCATCCCTGAGTTTAGGTTTATTTGATGTTTTCTTATCACCACATTAAGATTATACATTTTTGGCAAGAATGCCATGCAATTGATGTATCCTCAGCATATCATATTAGAGGTACATGATGTTGATGTGTAATCCGTGTTATTAATGTTTTGACATATAGATAACTTTTATACTCTTCCAATAGATTCTGAAGCTTAGATGTAAATACATTTTATTATTAATTTTTTGATTAAACAATAAAAAATATGAAATTATACTGCTCCTAAATCTGAGTAAGCACAAAGAATAGATAAACTCGTTATTCCTTCTCTTAGAAGGATGTTTAAACATGGAAAAGAAGGATCAGGAATTTAAAAGAGATGGGAAGGTGCTTTGAAACTCACAAAACTAATATGAAATTTCTTTGTATGGGAAACAATTATATTTGTGGCTAAATGCATAGTCTACCAAAAGCTTCTTGGAAATACAAAACGAATGGCAAAATAGAAATGTCAGTTAGGTATATTTGTGAAAGGATACTCTCTTAATGATTTTTCATTTAAAAGATAATGGGGGGGGTGCACCTGGGTGTCTTAGTTAAGCATCCGACTCTTGATTTTGGCTCAGGTCACAATCACAAGGTCATGAGATCAAGCTCTATGTCAGGCTCTGCCCTGGGCCTGGAGCCTGCTTTAGATTCTCTCTCTCCGTCAGCCCCTCCCCATTGCATTCATGTGCTCACTCTCTCTCTCTAAAAAAAAATAAAAATAAAAAAATAATAATGTTTAGGTTATTTTCTATTTATCTTTAATTAATACAAATCTGTGCATAGTTATTTTTATTTTTCTTTTTTTTTTAAAGATTTTATTTATTTATTTGACAGAGAGAGACAGTGCGAGAGAGGGAACGCAAGCAGGGAGAGTGGGAGAGGGAGAAGCAGGCTCCCCGCAGAGCAGGGAGCCCGATGTGGGACTCGATCCCAGGACCCTGGGATCATGACCTGAGCCGAAGGCAGACGCTTAACGACTGAGCCACCCAGGCGCCCTATTTTTCTATACTGTACATACAAAGCTCCTAAAATATGTAAGACTGTCCAAATTAATAAACCAATTTTCTTACCAATTTATCCAATGGATGTAAACATTATTTGCACATTTATTTTTCTACTATTCAGTGGTCTCCCTACTATAGATTTCCTCCCTCATTTAATACCTCTTTTTTTCCTTCTCCCACATAGAAGATAGGTATAAACCAGGAGAGCAAGGCATTACATTCTCAATAGTCAGAGAAAATTGGATCTATGTTACATCTACTAGAATGTAATTTAAAACAATTAGGCAAGATGTTGATAAATCCTGAAAGTGAAAGAATGCCCAGAAAGAGAATGGAGAAAGAAATGGAAAAGACAATTGAAGAAAAAAAATATTCAAGTGTGAGTTCCAGAATAGCAAGGATATTTATCACTGCATCAAGTTAGTAAAGCAAGTTTCCTGGCTTAGAAATACTACAATGGAGGGACACCTGGGTGGCTCAGTAGGTTAAGCATCAGATTCTTGGTTCCTGCTCAGGTCATGATCTCCAGGTTGTGAGATTGAGCCCTGCATTGGGCTCTGCACTCAGCGAGGAGTCTGCTTGGCATTCTTTCTCTCCCTCCCCCACTAAAATAAATGAAATGGTTTTTATTTTTTTATTTTAAAATATATTTTTTAAAGATTTTATTTATTTATTTATTTATTTATTTATTTATTTATTTATTTATTTTTATTTACCAGAGAGTGAGAGAGACAGAGCACAATCAGGGAGAGCGGTAGGCAGAGGGAGAAGCAGGCTCCCTGACTGGATCCCAGGACCCTGGGATCATGATCTGAGAGGAAGGCAGATGCTGAACCGACTGAACCACCTAGGCATCCCAAATGAAATATTAAAAAAAAAAACAAGAAAAAAAATACTACAACTCAGAGTTTTAAAAATATATATCTTAACTCTAGAAATGAATTCAGCTGTGCTTGGTGGGGGAAAAAAGGAAAAAATTTTAAATGCTGACTTTCTATAAATTAAATTTAAATAGTAATAAAAAGTATTTAGAGATAAAATAACAAAATTGTAGGTAAAAACAATTATGAATTTTTTTTATTTTAATTTTTATAGAAATATTAAACTCTACCCCCCAACACAGGGCTCCAACTCATGACCCCGAGATAAGAATCACATCACTAAGCCAGTCACCCTCATTTACGAAATTCTTATGTCATGAGCTACATTTTACATGTTTCTATTTTCCATTTAATAACCTAAAGAGCAAACCTCCTAGAAGAAGCTCTTTAATCTGAGTAACATTATGTATTTATGTTCAAGAAGAAACCCCAATGTTCTCTCTGATTCCTTTTTTCTTTGTCTGTGTTTTTTTATCATATTTATCTTTTTTGATGCAAATCTTAGTCAAAAATAGAATGGGAAACCAGAAAACCACAGGTATAAGGATGGTTGTTAATCCAATAGATATTTTCTTTTGCAAATTACTCAGAAAAGATGAAAAAACTTTTTTTGTCTTCCTACCTCCCTCCCTTTCCTTCCTTCTTTCTTTCTTTCTTTTGCTTGCTTTCTTTTTCTTTCTTTCTTTCTTTCTTTCTTTCTTTCTTTCTTTCTTTCTTTCTTTCTTTCTTTCTTGTTGTTATTTCAAGAGCAAAGAAGGTGACTTTTGACTCTCCACTGTCCTGTTCTGACTACCTCGGAGGCATTGTGTTCAGGTCTGGGTGCCTGAATTCAATAGATCTTTGACCAACACAATTCTGAGTAACAGTTAAACATTTTAAGGGTATTTAATAGGAGATGGAAAAAGAGTGGAAATATAATAGTCATTTCTAAATATCTGAAGCATTGTCAGGTGGGACAGAGGTTAGATGAATTCATTAAGACCCTTGGAAAGCAGAACAAAAACCAAGCAGGTGAAAATTACAGAAAGGAAGATTTTGTCTGAAAATATGTCTGGCTTTCAAAGGAGATGGTACATTTCCCATCATTAGAAATATAGAGGAAATGACCTCTTATTACAAATGTTGTGGTGAGTACTCATACATCTATTAAGGTTGAAATAATCTTGATGTTTCCTACTAAACTAAGACCCTATATGTGTAAAATGGTTATGTAAAGTATATTAAATATTTTAAATGCTTTAATGGTACTCTTTTATTTAAAAAGTCCTCAGTCCAGGACTTTATAAATTGATGAATGAAGCTTTTCATAATATATGAAATTCTCCTAACTTCTTTATTTTGGACCTCAGGATTTTACCAGTCATGGGTATAGAATGTGATGGATAGATGATAGCTAGATAGATGATAGATGATAGATAGATAGATAGATAAGTAGATAGATAGATGATAGGTAGATAAAGAGAGTTTTTCGGTTACATATTTATATATATATATATATATATATATATATATATATATATGGTTTTTCAGGCTAATAAAGTAAATGAAGCAATCAAAACACTGAAGATTATAATTTCTACTTCACACAGCTTTATGTTACAGTTTTTGTTGTTGAAGCAAGTGTTTTTCCTAAATAAAGACTTGTATTGTTCATAACCAAATGTATTTATTTATTTTTTTTTTTAAAGATTTTATTTATTTATTTATTTGAGAGAGAGAGAGAAACAGCATGAGCGGGGATAGGGTCAGAGGGAGAAGCAGGCTCCCCGCTGAGCTGGAAGCCCGATGTGGGACTCGATCCCAGGACTCCGGGATCATGACCTGAGCTGAAGGCAGTCGCTTAACAAACTGAGCTACCCAGGCGCCCTGTTCATAACCAACTGTATTTATGATAAGCTCTAGAAGGGTTCAAAGAAAGTTAATTTTTTTGTGAGAACCCTACCCTATTCACATGTAAATTTATTCTATTTCTATTGTTTTCAAATGGTCACATACTGGTTCCCCGTGTCTTCCACTTTCATTTCTGGAAAACGAGCTGTCAGAGAACACAAACAAATAGGGCTGATATGGAAAACATAAGAATGGCAGGGGACGAGGGAGAAAGGCCACTGTCTTCCAAGTTGTTATTCCAACCTTTGAGTTTTTTGTTTCCTCATTTATTGAGGATGGGTAAGAATGAGACACAGAGCTGCCCTACCAGGGACAAGCATTGTCCAAACAATTAAAAGAGTATGATCTGATCGGGGCCAGGGCTTAAATTAAAGAAAGCCAAAAAAGGAATATAGATTACAGCAGATACCTAATGCATCAGCAATATACTGTATATCAAAACTGGTGAATACTAGTGGGACATATAAGGCAGTGGAAAATGAATCAGCTTACAAAGAAGGGAAAATAACCAGGAGAACTTCTCCCAATAGTGCAAGAGGCAAGGGCTTCTAAAACTGAAATGTTCAGTTACAGGGTCCTGGTACAAATATTTAAATGAGGAGGGAAAGGGGTGGGGCTATAACTCAACTTAATATGTCTCATGTGTCACCAAAGCTTATCTTACCCATATCTCCCATCTACGGGACTATGTTATAATGTAGGTAATGACAATGACAGTCATGATTACTAACATACAAATTAATCAATAAACCTAGATATGCCCATGGGAGTGGGCTTCCCATTTGAGCATCTTTTCTTAATGGTGCCATAGAAAAAATTAAAATGCTTCCACAGTACACTCCTACAAGAAAAAAGATGAAACTTTAGACTAAGGATCCATTTCCAATGACTAATGTGGGGATTCGTAAGATATTTATGTCTTCGGGTTTCAGAGGATACTATGCACCAGAAAACATTTATTAAGCACCCTAAAGATACCTGACTTCCCCCAATCTGTCTCCAAGCCATGACCAGAAGTACCATTCAAAGCTTGGAACTGATGATGCTCTCCTCCCAGTTCAAGGCTTCAAAGCCCTTCTCCAGCCTCATCTCTTACACTGTCTCTTTCATACTCTCTTATCCATGTTTTTTGAATTTCTTGTGTGTTTACTTGAACATGACCTCTCACCTTGACACGCTTTCACTACCTGTGCCCTCAGTATGTGATGATTCCTTTGCTTTCTGCGTGCCTCTCACTTACCTTTTTAAGTTTCTGTCTAAATGTCCCTTTCCAGGACTTCCCTAGACTCTCAACTTGATTAGATAGGCTTCATGTCCTCCTGAAGTGCCCCATACTTCTCCTATAAAAGCATCTACCATTTTATTATTGGCCCTGTTTATTTGTCTCTGTTCCCTGGTAAAATGTAAATTCTATGACAAATGGAACTAAAGCACCCAGCACAGGGCTTGGCCCATAATTGGGATACAAAAAAATATTTTTGTAAAGAAGGAACAAATGAATTGAGAAAAGAAATAGAGAATATAAGTGGCCAGTGTGGGAACAAGTAAGTTGGCTACACAGCGGAGTACCTTTCCTTATCCATATGTAACATATTACTCTCTTTCCTGGAAATTTAGCTACATGAGTGATCCTTCTTGCAAACAGAGAAATGGAGGGAGAATGCTTGGTGCCTCTTGGAAATGATAAAATTAATTAGTGGCAGAGATGGGTAAGGGACACCTATCTCCAGATACTTTCTGCCCCTCCCCCCAAATTGAGATTTATTTTAGTCATGCTGTCACAGACAAGAACACCATACACTAGATTAAGTTCCCTCCAAAAGAAAGAGGAAAGATATTAAATGGATCAATAAAGAAGCAAGATATAAGTGTACTTTCTCTAGAGGCTTTCCTTTCATTAACTAACTTACCAAGGAAAAGTATTACACAAATAATCCATGGGTGTAAAATGATTCTGGTGCTTCGAGTCCTCTGCAAAGGAGTGAATTTGCCTAGAGGCATCTCCAGATTAACCTATCCATACCACGTTCCTCCAATGGAATTGGACGCATCAGAGGAAATAGACATGCCCGAAACCTGATTTTCAGTCTCCCTATAGTTGGTCAGATTTCTGGCATCATCATGTTTTTGTAATTAAGCAGAGTAGGCTTGCTCATAACTAAAAAGAGACAGCTTCTCTAGTTTCAGAACACTGTGTCCTCAATTTAACAGGCCTGACCCTGGTGCGAAACAAGAGGTGAGCACTCTGGTTTGCATAAAGCAAACCACACACTGCCCTCTGGCCTTGCTCTGCTGAGACTGAAAAGATCTTATCAACCCTTTTCAGATTATCCACTCCGTAGGACGTTGGGCACTCTTCCATTTCCCATTTCTGCAGCTGGTTACTTTTATGGTATAATCTGAGATTAAATATAGGGGGAAGAATAAAAAGAGTTACAGGAATTGTACTTAAAATATAATAGTCCCACTAGGAGACATGCAACCCTTAAACCTCGAACACCAATGGCCGTGCAGAACGCTACCATGGTCTGAGCAATAAATCAGACACACATGGCTATGACTATTATTTATATACCCGAAAGGCTCCCTGGTGAAAGATAAGAATCAACCTTTTCGTTTTTCATAGAAATGCAATAGGAAAAGAGTAACCCTAAAGTTCTAGTGGAGAAGAAGAAACACATTTAAAATGTGTTTGCAGAAATCCGTTACAAAATCTTAATGCCATGCCAAGTTTGTGCCGGGCAATATATGGGCAAATCCCTAGGATCTTTGTAGGCTGAAGTTTACCATGAAGATTTAGGCATTGTTGCTTTATCCTGAGACTGTTACTATGTTACCATTCACAGCCGCTCAGAAATTCTTAGCATGGATGGAGCACTGGGTGTTATGCACAAACAATGAATCATGGAACACTACATCTAAAACTAATGATGTAATGTATGGGGATTAACATAAGAATAAAAAAAAGAAAGAAAGAAAGAAATTCTTAGCATGGGACAGTAAGCTTGCTGCGCTCCCAGTCTCTAATTCCGAGAGTCTTCTGGACGACCACAGATGTTTCATAAGCTTGTGCCTTTCACTGAAGGCTGTTGCAATGTGTTATGAGCATCGTGGTCAGGACATCTGGTTGCCAATACCCACTTCGGCCTGACGTCAATCAAGTTGACTAGACCACTCTGTTCCTCATTCCTCTTTGGCATCCAGCAACAAATCTCTGAGAAATTTCACTTAGCCAAACCAATATTGGCTTTCAAATGTCTATTAATCCTTAAAAGATCTTCATTCTCTAAAAATGCACTATAAGGGCATATGGACTTATGGTGGCCCCAGAGATCGTCACAAAGTTTCAGGTGTCCTTGAACCACCTGTAAATGCCAGTTATGACTACTCATTTAATTTAATTTATTTATTTGACAGAGAGAGACACAGCGAGAGAGGGAACACAAGCAGGGGGAGTGGGAGAGGGAGAAGCTGGCTTCCCGCCGAGCAGGGAGCCCGATGCGGGGCTCGATCCCAGGACCCCGGGATCATGACCTGAGCCGAAGGCAGACACTTAACGACTAAGCCACCCAGGTGCCCGACTACTCGTTTTAAAGCAGTATTTATTTAAACATATTAATTGACATATGAAGATTTTTAAAGGCTTTGATTCCTCACTACTGTCACAATGAAGCAAAGGCAATAATTGCTAAGGCAATAATCAAAATAAAATCTCAGTCCAAAAAAGGGGGGAAGGGATGCCTGGGTAGCTCAGTTGGTTAAGCATCTGCCTCTGGCTCAAGGCATGATCTCAGGGTCCTGGGTTTGAACCTTGCATCGGGCTCCCTGCTCAGTGGGGAGTCTGCTTGTCTCCCTCTCCCTCTGTTTCTCCCCACCACCCTGGCTTGTGCCCTCTCTTGCTCACTCTCTCTCTCTCTCAACTAAATAAATAAAGTCTTAAAAAAATGTCTAAAAAAAGGGGGGAGACAACCATTCTTAGGTCCATTTTCCTACATTATCTGTAGCATTTTTTTTTTTTGAAAACTAATATCATAGTCAAAAGAAACTAGATTGAGGCATTCAAAGGTCTACCACTGAATCTAAGAAAATGACCAGAGTTATCTTTTATAGTGAGCCATTTCTCTCTAGGGAAAGATTAGAGAAGGTGGTTTGTAATAATGCACATTTTCACACACACACACACAAAAAAAAGATCTCATTGGTGTCACCTAGAGAGAAAAATTATTTGGGTTTTCTGTTTTCAGCAGTTGAGGTCATGCAAGAAAATAAATACTAAATGTAGTCTTAAAGCACCAACAACATGCAATGTTAATGAACACGGCCCTGACCAACAGAATTACCCTGATTTCAGTAGATATAAAATGAAATGTGATAGTGTTCAAAATATGGAAATATTATATTTTGTGTTTGTTGAACTTGGGTTTGAAAGGGGAGGATTATGTCTTCCTTAATATTATAAATCCATGAAGTTGAAAGTGTAGTGTTAGAAGTCTTTAGTCTGTCAAGTTTCAGTATGAGCTAGAATTGATTAAAACCTTAATAAGAACAATTTTATTCATTCAAAATCACTCTTCATATTTGACTTCTTACATAGTCTGAAGAGGTTTGTATTTTAATTCAAGTTGTGAAAAATTGCCGGAGATCTTACCGCTAAGTGCCTAACATACAAATAACCCAAATGACCACCTCTCTGAACACCAGAGGCCACTCCGAGTCGTCTTGGTGCAGGACCTGGCACGTGGTGTTCATGTAACTTGCCTAGCAAAAACTCCAAAGATCAGCCACTGATCTAGTGCGTTGTGTGTTTTTCTCTCACTGATGTCAAAGCATCAGAAAAGCATGAACTCTAGCTCTCCCTTCCCGCCACCCCACTCCCCTTCAAAGTTCAAGTAGACCTACAGCGGTGAGCTTTGTGAGCATAAGATGAAGGTGAGGAGGGTGGGAAGAAGCTCTGGGAATAGAAAGTGAAATGCTAAAAGGATAAAGCGGGATTTCCAAACTCAAGCTTCACATCAATTTTGTCTTTGGGCTGTTCCTGTGTTCATCAAAGTGGGAGAAAATCTCCCCACCCATCCTTACTCTCCATGGCGTTTTAACTCTGAATTTGAAAAACAATCCTTTCTATAGCCTTTCGAATTTTCTGAGTGCTTTCATATATATCTTTTCAATGAAGCTCCAAACTGTGAGTATGGATATAATTTGTCCCCATTTTACAGATTCTGGTTCCATTCACCAGCTCTGTGACCTTGGGAAAAGTATTTAACTTCTCTGTGTCTCATGTTTCTCATTGGTAAAATGGGACCAGTTATAGTACCAACTTCAGGGGATTGTAAGGATTAATAGATACATAAGGTACTCAGAACCATATGAGTCACCGAGAAAGAGCTAGAGCCTGGTTGCTGGCATTACCAGTATTTACAAAGGAGGCTTATAATATATGATTTATTGAGAAGGAGAGCTGCTCCTTAACTCAAAGATTCCAAACCCTGTTCTCATGATACCGATGTTATCTTCAGTCCACTCCTCCAGACTCCCTGTGGTATGCTCTCTTAATCTACACGATACGTTAAGTGGACTAACGTAATATTTAGCCATCTTTATAACCATTATCCTCTGAAATGAGGGGTTTGATTTCCAAACAGTTTTCAGAATATGACTTATTAAAATCAGAAACTGCTCTCTGCATCGTCATACCTGATGTTTAACATAGTGTGTGGGCCACAGGAGAAGGAAGAGCAGAAACACTTTATAGCAGAAGCAGGCCATCTCATTAATATAAACATTTAGGGGATGACTGCATGGGTGAATCTGCTAGAATGCTTCGTGGGCCAGAGGTTCTGATGAATTCTACCAGTCTGTGTAAAGTAGTTACAGCTGGTTTATAAAGTGCTTCCTGAGCGTTAGGGCAGGTTAGCTGGGTTAGCATCTGCGCTTGCCCTAATCAAAAGCAGCACCAATGCATTTAGGGAAAACCTTTGGTTACCAACCGATGTCTTTGCAACACTGTTTATGACTTTATTCCCTTGTGTAAATAGATGAATAGGATCTCAGTCAATCATGTTCTCAGGAATGCTTAATTCCGGTGAATTATCAATTTAATTACTTACTATTTGTTATGAATTCCACTTTTTTTTAAACAAAAGGATATTTTAAATCCACTTTTTTTTTTTTTTGGTTCTTGTAAATTTCTTCTCTGGGGAGGAGCAACATGGTACTCTGTGAAGGGCATGGCCTTTGGAATTTGTTAGACCTGCATTTGAGTCCCTGTGAGAGTTTGGGAAATCGCTTAACTTCTCTGAGTCTGTTTCCTAAACTACAAAACAGAAATGGTCCATGGCAGGGTTGCTGTGAGCATCAGCTGAGCGGTACCAACCTTGGACCAGTGCCTGATTCATGAGAGACATTTGAGACAAAGTCTTCTCTCCTTTTCTCTTGGGGCTAACTGAAGTTCAGCTCCCAAAAGGGGTGAGTATGGGAAAGGTATTTGTTGCTCTATGGCTTCCAGAGCAATGTTGTCAGGCTACATTAATCTAGGACAAAAAAAAAGAAAAGAAAGAAAGAAAGAGAAAGAAAGAAAGAAAGAAAGAAAGAAAGAAAGAAAGAAAGAAAGAAAGAAAGAAGAAAGAAAGAAAGAAAGAAAGAAAGAAGAAAGAAAAAGAAATAGGTTTCTTATTCTTCAGGGCTATTTTACTACCCCTAATGCTATCTTCAAAGCAAAACCCCTTCTTCTCAGCCAACTCAATGTTTCTCAGATCTTAGAAAAATCAGTCATTTTTCCTCTTCTACCCAGATTAAAATAGCACCTCTGTCCCTTATTGCTGTGTGACATTGAGCAAGTTACTTAGCCTCTCTGTGCTCCCATTGCCTTGCCTATAAAATGAGAATAATAAAAAGACCTAACTCACAAAGTTGTTCTGAGAATTATAAGAGTTAATGCAGCTTAAACACTTAGAATTTTTCCAGGCACATAGAGTTCAAATACTGGGTAAAGTCAACATTCTGCTCCAGCTCCCTGGGGCTGCCAACCTGATTTTTTTTCTTGTGGTTGCTGCTGCTGAAGCTTCCCTGTCCTAACTTTGTGTGACCTGAAACTCTCCCCAGGCAATCCAACCACAGACACGGATGCCCACAGGTCAGGGATAGGTTCTCTAGTGCCCCTGAGTAGCCACCTAGGAGCTGAGTTTCTGCAACCCAGGGATAGCCTGCTGTTGTCACCCACGACACTCACCCACTCCCTGGGCCATACAGCCATGCAGCTGTGTTCTCACAGAATAGAAACATTTATTTCTGATCTCTCTCTCTCTCTCTCTCTCTCTCTCTCTCATAGCTCCCTAACACTCAGGCATGATTCCATAGGGTTAAACTGGGGGTAGAAGTGGGGATATGGAAGACAAATCCTCCTCTGATCTCAGAATCACCCTTTCCAACCATGAGTCATTTTCTTTGGCTCCAACTTCTGTGCTTTGATTTCTTTCATCCTGAAGGTGATCTTTGTTAGAAAGACTCTACTCCCTCAAGCAAATAAGTCTACTCCAGAATCTGCCCCAGTGTCTGAATCATAGGCCCCCACTACATCTGATGTCCCTCTTCTTGGTGATTCAAGTCAGTGCAATCCCACGCAGTAGTTCTGGACACCAAATGTTCTTTTTTTTTTTTTAAGATTTTTTTATTTATGTGAGAGAGAGACAGCACAAGCAGGGGGAGCAGCACAGGGAGAGGGAGAAGCAGGCTCCCCGCTGAGCAAGGAGCCCGATGCGGGGCTCGATCCCAGGACCTTGAGATCATGACTTGAGCTGAAGACAGATGCTCAACCAAGTGAGCCACCTAGGTGCCCCCTAAATGTTCTTGCTAGAAAAATAAAACATGACTTCAAGAAGCAGTCAGTGTACCTGCTACTCCTATATCAGAAAATATAGAAGAAGCAGTGATAGATGCTACAGGGAAATATTGTTTTCTGTCCTTTCTACCTGGTCAGCTTTAATCTAATCCCAAGAACAGGCACCACAAATGCCCCTTATAGACATCTGTACACAGGTGGTCATTGGCATGTGCTAAGTTGTTGACATTTCTAGTGAGAAGAATGCTTGGGGGAAACAATTGATGAATGTTTTTTTACTTTGGTTTCAACTTTCTAATGCTGTGTAGAAATCGTTCTTCTGAGATTATACCTGAGATGCCCCCTAATAACATCATCACAAGCAAGTGCGTATGTTAGAGTTGCAGCAGGTGCCCTCGCCTTGAGAACTGCACCAACTAATTTTAAGGCATTCACAGCTTGTTCCTGGTGAAAGGCAAAGGAAACCACATGAGTCTAAAAGGGAAAAAGAGGGGCGCCTGGGTGGCTCAGTCCATTAAGCGTCTGACTCTTGGTTTCTGCTCAGGCCGTGATCTCAGGGTCATGGGATTGAGTCCCACCCCCCACACCCCCCGTCAGGCTCCATGCTGGGCACAGAATCTGCTTAAGATTCTCTCTCTCTCCTTCTGCCCCTCCCTCTGCCACTCACACATGTCTCTCAAAAAAAGAAAAATGGGAAAAAGAAAAATGATTTTCCCAGCTGTCATGGAGTTAAGTTTGACATGCAGTAATATTTTTTATGAAATTTTATCATTAGAATGGAATCTCCATGAGGGGAAGAAATTTAATCCATTGTGTTACAACACAATCCTCAGCATCTAGAATGCCTTAAAAAAAAAAAAAAGTTCATTCAGATTTGAAGATCATTTCATACATGCTTAGATGGATGGAACTTCATTCAGCCTCGTTCATTCTTCCATCCAGCACATGACTTATTTGGAACCTCCCAAAGGCACTTAGAGAAATGAACAAGTAAATGAATAAATGAATTAATGCAGTTTTTAAAATATCAGAATTTAGGAGGTCTTGCACTTGAATTTATTGATATTTTGAGTCAAGCCCCAAAACTGACAGAACCTAGAGTGATTTTTTTAAAAGTTCATTCAAATTATCTCAAATATGAAAGGTAAACACTAAAGAAAGTTGAGGAAATATAAACTATAATATTCTAACAAATACAGCTAGTAGTTTCATTTCAGAGGTCACCTTCAGCAAGATGTAGTCCAGATATGTCTGAATCTATATCTAAATATTTAATTTACTTAATCTTAAATCATGAAGGATTGTGAACCTAAAATAACAAATTCACAAGTTCTTATAAAGGATCAATGATTACTACAAGGTATCGACAAACCATGGATATTATGAAACTCTTAGAACCTGAACTGGTGATACTTTTCCTTAGCTCTGGATTTTTGCTCTTTAGTTAGTTCTTGATCTCATTATAAAGAAATACAGGGGCGCCTGAGTGGCTCAGTCGGTTAAGCGTCTGCCTTCAGCTCAGGTCATGATCCCAGGACCCTGGGATGGAGCCCCACATAGGGCTCCCTGCTCAGTGAGGAGCCTGCTTCTCCATCAGCCTGCCGCTCCCCCTGCTTGTGCTTACTCTCTACCTCTCTCTGTCAAGTGAATGAATAAAATCCTTAAAGAAAAAAAAAAACACATACATATATGCTCATTGGAAATTTTATTGAAAAAGTATTGCCTTTCTTTCATTCTTCTTATTGAGGAAAAAAACCTGGTTTTTACAGGTCTTACATTCATGTAGTATGAGTAGATTTAGTGAATCACAGACCTGTACCTCTGAAACAAATAATACATTATATGTTAAAAAAAAAAAAAGAAGAAGAAGATAGCAGGAAGGGAAGAATGAAGGGAGGGATATAGGAGGGGGAGAGGAACCATCAGAGACTATGGACTCTGAGAAACAAACTGAGGGTTCTAGAGGGGAGGGGGGAGGGGGATGGGTTAGCCTGGTGATGGGTATTAAAGAGGGAGTGTACTGAATGGAGCACTGGGTATTATGCGAAAACGATGAATCGTGGAACACTACATCAAAAACTAATGATGTATTGTATGGTGACTAACATAACATAATAAAAAAAAAAGATGTTAAGCAAAAGAGCCCCAATTAAGCTTGTTTTAATTTAACTCCTTAAATAGCTAATCTCTACTTGGTATATATCTGCATTTTATATCAATCAAACATCTTCCAAACTGTAATTGTATCCATCTGAGAATATGAGTTCCTGGCTTTTTATTAACGTTGACTTCAGTACCTCTGTTACTACAAAACAAAATGCTACAAGCAAATATGCACAAGATGAACATGTCAATGATGGCTTTTTTAAAAAAGATTTGTTTATTTATTGTAAAGAAAGAGAGAGAGAGATCATGATGGGGAGGGTCAGAGGGAGAGAGGGAATCTCTAGCAGACTCCCCCCGAGAATGGAGCTTGAGCCAGGCTCGATCCCAGGACCCTGAGATCATGACCTGAACTGAAACCAAAAGTCAGACGCTTAACCAACTGAGCCACCCAGGCACCCCATAGGGCTTTCTTTTTTCTTTTTCCTTCTTCCTTTGCCCTCTTCCTCTCTCCCTTCTCCCCTTCTTTCATCTCTCCCTTTGAACCTATTACATGAGCACATGATTGGTGGAACACTTCAGACCACAGAAATAATAGAATGGCCATGAGGCACATGGTTTCCTTCTCATGAGACTAAAAAACTGGCTCAGTCCCTTGGAGAAAACCCCTTTGCAGATCTGATCGGCCTTGCATACCTGGTGCAATTTCAATTCTACTTCAAATACTAGGGGTCTCAGGCACTTTTTGCTCTCATCTCCTTACATATTTGCAAAATGCCTCTCTACTCTCTGATGGCCATAGGAAGCTCTGCAATCCCTAATGGGGTAAATTGGAACTGGTTGATTAGATCTAAGTAAAGTACCAAATGAAAAAGTGGGTTATCACTTAAGGGTGGCACAAAAGATTTATTTCAGTCAGTCTTCAAATTTGAAAGATCCTGAATCACCAAAGATTTGTCTACACATTTAAAACTAATATATGTGTATACGTTTTAAGCAAGAAAGCATGGAGGACAGTATGTTGTTTTCTGGGAGAGAAGTCTTGCATCTTTTTGGAATAAACATATTCAGATTCCTAACATGCATTTCCTCTAAGCACAGACATGTTCTCCAAAATGGATATGCTTTTGTTTGTTGGAGTAAAGTGTGGTTTTATTCCCAAACTATAGAATTTCACAACATTTTTCAGAAATTTGGCCTGTATACAGTGAGCTTCTCACTTCCTCCACCCATCTAAGACCTTTCCATTCAAATGATTTGATTATTTGCTGTGTGCAAAATATTTCATGAGGGAACAAGCAAGACCAGGAAGATGAGTAACATACCATCCTTACGTGTAAGGCTCTTGCATAAATAGATCGGTCAGCTACTCAAATAAGCATGATAGGAGCTGTGGTCAGACAATAAACTTTTCTGTGAACTCCCTGCATTTTTTTAATTCCACATAAAAAAGGGAAGCCAAACTGTCCTCTTACCTCTCTTTACAGCGGCTACAAAGATCCTGTTCATAAAGTATAAGAAATCATTGCTAGTGTGATTTGTCTTCATTTACTTGAATTAACTTAATCTACATCTGCCAAGGTATCATCAGCTTGTGATACACACACACACACACACACACACGCACACGCACACGCATGCACACAGTCCTTTGGGAAAGAATATGGAACACACCCTCCTAGCCGTTTAGCTTAAAGGAGCAACGTTGCTTGAGAGAATATATTTGGTGTGTGTGACATTAATTTACATTTTGCCCTACTTTCGTTATGAAGGCTTTGCGGTGCTTTTTAAACATGATTTCATTGTGTGCACGTGCATATACATACACCTCTGCATAGAGCCCTAAAATTAAATTGACTTGCTGGCTAAAGTTAGAGAAAATCCTTTCCGAGCTTCTTTCTACCACTCAATAAATTATTACAGTCTGTGCACAAAACACAAATTACATGCTTTATTAGTATGTTCTGTAGTAACCTCAAAACCACAAGTGTTTACATGTGCTGCACGCATGCACTTTGGGGCTTTTTAATAGCTGGTTGACAAGAGATTAAAGGCAGAAATATGGCATTTTATTAAAGCAAACATATCAGTATGCCTACCATGATAAAATGATCTAGTTTTCTTCAGACACAAAAGTTTCTGTTGAGTGATACCTTTGAAATTCCTTGAGGGCACCCTATTATTCACTTTCCTCAACAGACAGCAGCTGCAAATGGTCTCCAATTTTCAAAGAGTATTGCCTGGTCATTCTTTACTGTCAAAATGAAGAAGAGCATAAAAGTTAAGTCAATAAAGTAATATAAAATGTTTAATATAAAAATTCAGGAATGAATGATTAACCATTAAAAACTTACAGTAGCTATTTCATCCAGGAAAAAAAAAAATTAACATTTCCCCTGAAACCTATTAACACTCCTTGTAAACAATATCCTTTTTTGAAATATATGACCTTTCCTAATGCTCTCCATAGACATGGCATTTTTCTTATATTCACTTTACATCTACTGATATGAAGTTGAATTCCTCAGGAGAGAATGTTCTGAGCTCCCTCCTCAGATATATATGGTCTTCTAAGATATTTCCCACACGGCTGTACTCATTGGTGTTGGATGCTAACTCTGACAATCTGTTGTTGCCGATCCAATCCAAAATTATAGAATGTTCCATTGGACCAGCAGGAGGCAAAACACACTGCCTACATTGAAATCCATAGCTTCCTTAACAATCTACAAAATTTGACAAATTAATACTTATCAAAATTACTATAAATATTTCTCTTTTCTTAATTACATCCATTCCTCACTGGTGTCTCTTTAATACCTGTGGATGTCACAGAGGGCCATGTACAGAGAAAGAGAAGGGAAAAATGAAGGGGGGGAAATCGGAGGGGGGAGACAACCCATGAGAGACTATGGACTCCGAGAAACAAACTGATGGTTCTAGAGGGGAAGGGGGATGGGTTAGCCTAGTGATGGGTATTAAAGAGGGCACGTACTGCATGGAGCACTGGGTGTTATACGCAAACAATGAATCATGGAACACTACATCAAAAACTAATGATGTAATGTATGGTGATTAACATAACATAATAAAATAAAATTTAAAAAAAGAAAAGTGAAAAATGTTTCTCTTTATTTTTGAGGAAACTATTTGGGAGTAGGGTTTAGTTTATTCTACAACTTCTTTTCAGAATTAAATCATAAAAAAGCAAGACTCTTCAGGACTTATCCTAAAGCTAATCCCTCAGTGTGGTTTAACAAAAATAACATCCTGGGTATAATGTATATAAAGAAATATTTTGATTGAAAAATTGTAAAATGTTACAGCTGGGGTCAATAAGATCACCCCTTGAGACTGCCAAATGTGTTCTACACCATGGTTCTAGAGTCAAGAAAGAAGGCACCACCACGCCTTTCTGAGAAAACCATGAGAGATAAATAGGGTTGGGTCCTGGGAACTAAATCATGTTGAAGGAATTTTAAGGATTCTTGCAAATCTCTCCTTTTACAGAATTCATTTGCTTTGATAGATATTGTGAACTGACATTTCTTACAAGTTTTATTCCAAAATATAAATGGAGATACCCAGGCCATTCTTACTGAGGAGAAAGGAGGCATACCAAATGGGGTATCTTTATGGATTCCTAAGTATTTGTTTAGCACCTGAGATGCCTGGGGGACACAGTTGGTTAAGCATCTGATGCTTGATTCTGGCTCAGGTCATGATCTCAGGGTTTTGAGGTGGCTCTGTGCTCAGCATGGAGTCTGCTTAAGATTCTCTCTCCCTCCCCTTACCCCTTCTGCTGTGCTTGCTCTCTCTCTCTCAAATAAATAAGGAAATCTTTAAAAAATATATTTCTTTAGCACCTAAGAAACATTCTACTCTTGAGGAGCATCTCAAAGAAAAAAGATGTGCAGACACAAAATAACTACAGAACATGAACACATTCAGGTCAATAATGCTAAAATGCTTTAGGTAGATGTAGATGGTATGTGAATGTGCCCTATATTTGTTTGTCTAATGTTGACATTTACAACAATCAAAGAGTAGATTCTGTTCCTGAAATCTACAACTTAACTCACTGTCCACAATACTGCTGGGTATGACCTAGCCATCGCTACCCTCTAGCAGTAAATTACTGTCCTCCCTCCACTTCTGCTAAGTACTGGGGGTATTATGTTGTAGTAACCTCTTTTGTCAGCCATTCCCATGCAATTTTTATTTATTTTTAATGCAATTTGTAAATGATAAAATTTATTTAATTAATCATTTGTATATGCATTTGACTTGTTAAACATTACTGAACAAGACGTATTTCTCCTGGTGGGTTTTAGTTACGAGTTATATTGCAGTTTGGTATTTTGGGCTTGTGTGTGTGTGTGTGTGTGAGTGTGTGTGTGTGTGCTTGTGGCATATGTGGTACTACATAATCTGGAAGAGTAAATCCAGTTGCAGCAGTGAGACTAAGAATGAAACTTCAAATGTTTGGATCTGAATGAAACTTCCAATGTTTCTCAATAGGTCATTATAAAAACTCTGATGATACTTCTCTATTTGAAACAGTGACCACAAGATGTAAGGTTTTTTAGTTTTCTTTTCTTTTTTTTTAAATTTGATTATGTTATGTTAGTCACCATATAATACATCATTAGTTCTTGATGTGGTGATCCACGATCCATTGTCTTCGCATAACACCCAGTGCTCCATGCAGTATGTGCCCTCCTTAATGCCCATCACTGGGCTAACCAATCCCCCCTCCCCCCTCCCCTCTAAAACCCTGTTTGTTTCTCAGAGTCCATAGTCTCTCATGGTTGATCTCTCCCTCCAATTCCTCCCCCATTTTTCCCTTCCTTCTCCTAATGTCCTCCATGTTATTCCTTATGTTCCACAAATAAGTGAAACCATATGATAATTGACTTTCTCTGCTTGACTTATTTCACTTAGCATGATCTCCTCCAGTCCCATCCATGTTGATGTAAAAGTTGGGTATTCATCCTTTCTGATGGCTGAGTAATATTCCATTGTATATATGGACCACATCTTCTTTATCCATTCATCTGTTGAAAGGCATCTCGGCTCTTTCCACAGTTTGGCTATTGCGGACATTGCTGCTATGAACATTGGGGTGCATATGGCCCTTCTTTTCACTACATCTGTGTCTTTGGGGTAAATACCCAGGAGTTGCAATCGCTGGGTCATAGGGTAGATCTATTTTTAATTTTTTGAGGAACCTTCACACTGTTTTCCAAAGTGGCTGTACCAACTTGCATTCCCACCAACAGGGTAAAAGGGGTCCCCTTTCTCCACAACCTCTCCAACATTTGTTGTTTCTTTCCCTGTCCATTTTTGCCATTCTAACTGGTATAAGGTGGTATCTCAATGTGGCTTTGATTTGAATTTCCCTGATGGCTAATGATGATGAACATTTTTTCATGTGTCTGTTAGCCATTTGTATGTCTTCATATGCCAATAAACTGAGCAATCTGGATGAAATGCACGTCTTCCTGGAAACCTATAAGCTGCCAAGACTGAAACAGGAAGAAATTGACAACCTGAATAAGCCAATAACCAGTAATGAGATTGAAGCAGTGATTAAAAACCTCCCAAAAAACAAGAGTCCAGGGCCTGATGGATTCCCTGGGGAATTCTGCCAAACATTCAAAGAAGAAATAATACCTATTCTACCGAAGCTGTTTCAAAAAATAGAAACAGAAGGAAAGCTTCCAGACTCATTCTATGAGGCCAGCATTACCTTAATCCCCAAACCAGGCAAAGATCCCATCAAAAAGGAGAATTTCAGATCAATATCCCCAATGAATATGGATTCCAAAATCCTCAACAAAATCCTAGCTAATGGGATCCAACAATACATTAAAAGGATCATGCACCACGACCAAGTGGGATTTATCCCCAGGATGCAAGGGTGGTTCAACATTCACAAATCAATCAATGTGATAGAACACATTAATAAGAGGAGAGAGTAGAACCATATGGTCCTCTCAATTGATGCAGAAAAAGCATTTGACAAAATACAACATCCTTTCCTGATTAAAACTCTTCAGAGTATAGGGATAGAGGGAACATTCCTCAAGTTCATAAAATCCATCTATGAAAAACCCACAGCAAATATCATCCTCAATGGGGAAAAGATGAGAGACTTTCCCTTAAGATCAGGAACACGTCAAGGATGGCCACTCTCACCACTATTGTTCAACATAGTACTAGAAGTCCTAGCAACAGCAATCAGACAACAAAAAGAAATAAAATGTATTCAAATTGGCAAAGAAGATGTCAAACTCTCTCTTTTTGCAGATGACATACTTTTTGTGGAAAACCCAAAAGACTCCACCCCCAAATTACTAGAACAGATATAGCAATTCAGTAATGTGGCAGGATACAAAATGCACAGAAATCAGTTGCTTTCTTTTTTTAAAATATTTTATTTATTTATTTGACAGAGAGTGAGTGAGAGCACAAGCCAGGAGACAGAGGGAGAGGGAGAAGCAGGTTCCTCGCTGAGCAGGGAGCCCAAGAGGGGACTCGATTCCAGGACCCTGGGATCATGACCTGAGCTGAAGGCAGCCGCTTAACCAACTGAGCCACTCAGGCACCCCCAGTTGCTTTCCTATACACTAACAATGCAACTGTAGAAAGAGAAATTAGAGAAACGATTCCAGTCACAATAGCACCAAAAACAATAAGATACCTTGGAATAAACCTAACCAAAGAGGTAAAGGATCTATACTCTAGGAACTACAGAACACTCATGAAAGAAATTGAAGAAGACACAAAAAGATGGAAAAACTTTCCATGCTCATGGATCGGAAGAATAAACATTGTTAAGATGTCTATGCTACCCAGAGCAATCTATACCTTCAATGCCATCCAAATCAAAATTCCAATGACATTTTTCAAAGTGCTGGAACAAACAATCCTAAAATTTGTATGGAATCAGAAAAGACCCGAATTGCCAAGGAAATGTTGAAAAAGGAAAACAAAGCTGGGGGTATCACGTTGCCCAATTTCAAGCTATATTACAAAACAGCGATCTCCAAGAGAGCATGGTACTGGCACAAAAACAGACATATAGACCAATGGAACAGAATAGAGAACCCAGATATGGACCCTCAACTCTATGGTCAAATAATCTTCAACAAAGCAGGAAAAAACATGCAATGGAAAAAAGTCTCTTCAATAAATGGTGCTGGGAAAATTGGACAGCTATATACAGAAGAATGAAACTCGACCATTCTCTAACACCATTCACAAAGATAAACTCAAAGTGGATGAAAGACCTCAATGTGAGACAGGAATCCATCAAAATCCTAGAGGAGAACATAGGCAGTAACTTCTTTGACATCAGCCACAGCGACTTCTTTCAAGATACATCTCCAAAAGCTAGTGAAACAAAAGCAAAAATGAACTTTGGGACTTCATCAAGATAAAAAGCTTCTGCACAGCAAAAGAAACAGTCAACAAAACAAAGAGGCAACTCACAGAATGGGAGAAGATTATTTGCAAATGACACTACAGATAAAGGGTTGGTATCCAAGATCTGTAAAGAACTTCTCAAAATCAACACCCAAAAAACAAATAATCAAGTCAAAAAATGGGCAGAAGACACTCTGGAAAACTGTATGGAGGTTCCTCAAAAAGTTGAAAATAGAGCTACCATATGATCCAGCAATTGCACTACTGGGTATTTACCCCAAAGATACAAAAGTAGGGATCCGAAGGGGTACGTGCACCCCGATGTTTATAGCAGCAATGTCCACAATAGCCAAACTGTGGAAAGAGCCAAGATGTCCATCGACAGATGAATGGATAAAGAAGATGTGGTGTATGTATACAATGGAATATTATGCAGCCATCAAAAGGAATGAGATCTTGCCATTTGCAACGACGTGGATGGAACCAGAGGGTATTATGTTGAGTGAAATAAGTCAAACAGAGAAAGACATGTATCATATGATCTCACTGATATGAGGAATTCTTAATTGTAGGAAACAAACTGAGCATTGCTGGAGTGGGGGGTGGGATGGGAGGGATGGAGTGACTGAGTGATAGACACTGGGGAGGGTATGTGCTCTGGTAAGCACTGTGAATTGTGCAAGACTGTTGAATCTCAGATCTGTACCTCTGAAACAAATAATGCAATATATGTTAAGGAAAAAAAAAAGAAGAAGAAGAAGGTAGCGGGAGGGGAAGAATGAAGCGGGGGAAATCGGAGGGGTCGAACCATGAGAGACGATGGACTCTGAAAAACAAACAGGGTTCTAGAGGGGAGGGGGGTGGGAGGATGGGTTAGCCTGGTGGTGGGTATTGAGGAGGGCACATTCTGCATGGAGCACTGGGTGTTATGCACAAACAATGAATCATGGAACACTTCATCTAAAACTAATGATGTAATGTATGGGGATTAACATAAGAATAAAAAAATAAATTAAAAAAAATGGGCAGAAGGCATGAATAGATTTTATTTTCTCATCACTTTTATTCATTATCAAGTCAAACAAACCATCATGATTCTTTTTAAATGTTGTACAGTTAATCTATAAATTTTGCAAATAATATCAATTTCTCTTTTGCATCTACCAATTCTCCTTTGTCCCTCCACAGACACCCATTGAGAATGTCATATGTTTTTAGATACAAACATATTGTTCTTGGTTCTAGATGTTGAACACACAAAGACAAATTAAACACAGATCCTGATTTCAAGGAACTTGCAATTCAATTTGGTACACACCATTTTAGGGATAAATAAAAAATTGTGTGAGGTTAGATCCCAAGTTTTATGTATTGAGCTCCTGTTGGAAGCCACACAGCACAATAAGTGCTGATATATATTTCCTAATTTAATCCTTGGAAGTGAAAAGGCTATGAACTGGGCCTCTGAAAACTCTCATATTGAGAGGATAGACATTTGAAGTGAAATCTGCAAAAGAGACCACGAATAAAGAGTCATGGGGGATGAATAAGAGCTGAATCCTGGAACTTAAAGGTAAATAGTAAAGGATATTAAATGCCTCAGAAAAATCAAGAGGGGCGTCTGGGTGGCTCAGTTGTTAAGTGTCTGCCTTCGGCTCAGGTCATGATCCCAGGGTCCTGGGATCGAGCCCCGTATCGGGCTCCCTGCTCGGCGGGAAGCCTGCTTCTCCCTCTCCCAATCCCCCTGCTTGTGTTCCTGCTCTCGCCAACTCTCTCTCTGTGTCAAATAAATAAATAAAATCTTAAAAAAAAATCAAGAATAAGCATGGCAAATCAGCAATGATTTGAGGAGAAACAAGTCATTACTTGCCATTGAGAAAGGAATGGAATGGCAAGTTGAACACAGATATGTATCTTGGCTCTCTTAGGACATTTTTTATTCAAATTATAGCAAATGAATTACAAAGAAAAACACCACGAAATAAAAAAAAAAGTTTTAGAGGACACATAATAGCAGAGGAAAAACTTCAGGGATATTTAGGAAGCTGTAAAGTCAATAGCTGTGTGGTAACAGACTGAAAGATGACCATCCTTTAAGAAAGGCCAACAGGGAGCAAGTTAATTTTTATTAAACAATCCAAGAATATCTCAAGAAATGGAGGCAGCTGGTACACATGAAGGCCAGGACATAGGATGAGGACAAAAAAAAAAAGAGAGAGAAAATGATTGTAAGTCTGTATAAATAGTAACTACAGCCCAGGTACCCTCTCCCCTCTGATTCCACCAGGGAATGACATCTCTGCCATCCTACAGGAGATGAGATGTTTACTATGAATTGGAGAAGGTCTAGGCTCACAGATATCATACATAGTGGAGCACAAGAGTGAAGTACCAAGAAGGGGAGAGTGAGTATAAGTGAGTATTAAACTATAAACCTATGCTCCCCTTCCCTTGCCTGGCTCTCAGAACCCTGGCTCTCTTCTACACCATCCTTACCCTGGCCTCACCATCAGTGGATTGGAGAATTTCTTTCTAGGAAAATTTCCCAGTCCAAGAGAAGATACTTATACAGAGTGGCATTTAAAAGCCCCAACCAAAGACTGAGTTCCCACACAGTGAATAAGTCTACCCACTCACCACCTCACACTTCCTGTTGGTGATAACTGCATCATTTTCAAAGATGAGCAGAGAGCCAGGGATAGAAAACATTGTGTAAAGCTTCCAACATGAAAAACAAAGATTGCAGCAAATAGAGAAAAGGAACTCAGAGAAAACAAGACCATTCACAGAAGAAGGGGAAAATATAGAGCAAACAAACAGCAAAACAACCCTGGAATTGGTAACCTAGAAAGAAAATTAAGGCAGTATAAGAAGATTTATGAAAAAGAGAAGGATACTATTAAACAAAAGAAATATTCATCAAACAAGAGCTCTTGGAAATTAACAACTAGTACAAGAGAAGTTGAAAATGCAGTTTAAGGACAAGAAGATAAAATCAAAGAACTTTCTAAGAAGCATATAAAAATGAAAGATTGTGTAAGAAAGAATCAATCTAGGAGTTACAGAAATAACAAAATCAGAAGGAAGAAATTCTTCCAAGACATAATGCAAATAAATTTCTCAGAACAGAAGATACCTCCAAATAGTATGAGGTTGAGGGGTTTGTGAATTCATACTCAATTCATCAAGTGAAAAAGAACCCAACCAAAATGCATCATTCAAAAACTTTAGGGGCGCCTGGGTGGCTCAGTCGGTTAAGCATCTGCCTTTGGATCAGGCCATGATCCCAGGGTCCTGGGATTGAACCCCGCATCGGGCTCCCTGCTCAGCAGAGAGCCTGCTTCTCCCTCTCCCTCTGCCGCTCCCCCTGCTTGTGCTCTCTCTCTCTCTCTCTCTCTCTCTCTCTCTCTCAAATAAATAAATACAATTTTTTTTTCCTGGAGGAAAAATGATCTTGAACGCTCACGGGTGGATTGTCTCCAAGGAAAACTTCACCATGTTGATAGGGATGCAATAGTCCAATCAGAGAATCTGCAGGTAAGTCAATAATAAATAGAGAAGGAAAGTAAAAAACAATACAAAATAGAAAGGGAATGTAATGGTGTTGCTCTGCATTTCTTAACCGTGAACAATATGCCTACCATGGTAATACTATAAAGAGTGACTCGTGAACTAACACAAACATCATGATTGTAATATAACAGGCAGGCAAGTGGAAGAAGGGGAAGGGCTGGGGAGAAATCAATAGATCTTTGTGGTAAGAAATCAATAGACAATGTATAAAATAAGGAAGTCTAAAAATAGCAGTATAAAAGTGTTATTTTGAAAAACAGGTTTGAACGTAGAAGAAATGTTCAGAAGAATTTCTGGGCATTAGTTTAGAGTAGGACAGGGCCATCAACTGCTGTTTTTATTTTCAAGCCTTATAGTAGTAAGTGCTTTAAAAAACATGTATATATATTACTTAATTAAAAGTAAAGAATTGAGGAGTGCCTGGTTGGCGCAGTTGGTTGAGTGTGGAACTCTTGGTTTCGGTTCAGTTCGTGATCTCAGGGTCGTGAGATCAAGCCCCTCTCGGCTCTGCGCTTAACACGGAGTCTGCTTGAGACTCTCTCCCTCTCTCTCTGCTCCTCCCTCTGTGCTCTCTCTCTCTCTAAAATAAATAAGTAAATCTTTAAAAAAAAAAAAGCATAAAAAATTGAAAATCCTGAAAGAGGTAATGCATATGGATTCATTGATATGGTATTGTATTCAAGACATTAAGGGATATTAAGTAATCTATAGAAAAATACTTTAAGTACAATCTCAGTTATGTTGTTAAAATTATACATTTGGATATTTACTCATATATGATTTTGTGTGGAAAAAAACTTAGCAGGAGCCACATGGAACTGCGGTGGCAGGAACTTAGACTGAACTGAGTTTAAGTTTGAGTCCTTGAAATTTTTATATTTACAATGTCTTCAAATATTACATGTGTGATTTTGAAATGTTTGAACAGTTGAAACTCTATTGAGATGGTATCTCAGGGTGATGGATTTTTCACTTCCTTGCTATTCTGTTTTACACTATTCTCTTTGAGTTTTTGGAAATGATAAAACAAAAGGCAGCATGTCTGAGTATAAGACCACAGTGATTTCAGCATAAAACTGTGACATGAGAGTATGTATACATATAAACAACTCCTGGAGAAAATTATTAAAAATAAACAGTCATATTAACATGGCATGATTATAAGTGATAATTTTTTATTATTTTATTGTATATTTTTTTAAGTAGGCTCCATGCCCAACACGGGGCTCAAACTCAAGACCTTGAGATTAAGACCTGAAATCAAGATCAAGTCACTTGCCAGGTGCCCCTAAATGGTAATTTTTAAAAAAACTTACCTATATTTTGCATATGTGCCATTTACACATTGAAAATTTGACATTGGCTCTAATAAAATAAATCGGTAAATGTGGGGAAAAAATGAGGAGTTAGTGGGTAAAAGAACACATTCATTTGGCATTTACTCAATGCTAAGTATTGTCCTGGTGGCAGGGACAGAGACAGGTACATGGTTTTCTCCACTGACCTAACACAGTATCAGGTCTCCAATAAACATCCTTAACAAATGATTGCATCTAAGAATGAATGAACCAGTAAATCAATGTGTTGTGAAACATTTTTAAATTTGGCAAGAATAGAAAGCAGAAAAGGTATGGTGCCCATGATAGTCATAATGAACAATCACGACAGTAATGAACAATATCGGATCATGGAATTTTGCTTGGCTTTCAGGACCATGGAAACTGAGTATATTTAAAGAGAGGGAGGAGGAGTTCTATAGATGCTTGAGATACAATTGTAGATGAGGTCCTGACAGGATTACAAAGATGAGATCAGAGTAACAGTGAAGCGTTAGCACCAGCTTGCCTTTGCTGAGAAAAGAGGGGTATGGCAGTGGACCAGTATAAGGAGGGTAACACGTGAAGGTGATTTTGCAGGCAACTTGGAGTGTTTACTTTGGATTGTCTCAAACTTCACATAAGTAGTCACAAGCTTGTGCTTGGGGAGTGACAAAAATGTAAAATAAAAGCTTTTAAAGGATCTCAGACATGAATGTTCAAACTCTCTTGCAAATAGCTCTAAAGCTTAGCTGCCAAAAGATCCTTGGAAACAGTTACTAAACCACAAATTTCGAAAACACTAGCATGTTTGGTAACTGCAGGAAGGTTTCGAAAGAGCACGTGAAATTGTAGTAAGTAATTTAAATATTTTGCCATAATCCCATACTTATTTTATTGCAACAAATTAGAAGGTGAAGGATTATGAAATTTAAGTCACACTTTCCTTCTTTCATTAAACAATTGACAAAATTGATAAAATCAATTTTATACTCTTTAGTATATCTTTAGAATATCCATATTTCCATCTATAAATTAGGTCTAGAATATGTTTAAAGCCCCATGAGCTATTAGTTTTTGCAGCTATAAATGGACGTTGTCAAAGGAATCCTTTCAATAGTCCCAAAATATGATAAGGACATTTACAATCCTTTCAACTTACAGGTGAGAAATTGACCTATAAAGACATTAAGACATATAATTTAGATGTGAATAACTATGGAGAGAATGAGACAGCCCAATAAGATTTCTCAGTGACTGAACATTGAAATTTAATGAAATGATTATTAATATGTATTTAATGGAATATTCTTGAAGATACATATCTGAGGCATGCTTTCTGTGCTTTGTGGTCTCTAGGTACCCACACAAAATTGAGACCTGAAGATATGGCCATTGATTAAAGTAATGAATCCCTTTAAATGAATGGATTTTATGTGAATAGAATTAAGCTCTTAATTAAAAATCAAGTAACTGAAATTTTGGACATAGGTAGTGTACATGTGGATATATTTCATTTTTATTCAAAGCAGAGTCTGAATATTTTCTTCATAAACACCTTACTTTGAATTGCCTGATAATTTTAATATTTAATATAAATTTTATAAGCTGAATTTCATTTTTAAATGATGTGGGACATATAGGGAAAAGCTGGATTAATTGAAATGGCTAGTGGTAAGACATCTGTCCTATCATCTATAAATAATGCAGAGTGAAAAAAGAAAGAATAAAGACGGCACCAGTTGTCAAGATTGAAAAGATAGCATGTAACAAAATCAGAAAATGATGTATTTATTTTAAAAACAGACTAAACATATATTTTAAGCATGACATCATGGTGGAAACTAAGGCTAGGTCAGCATCAAACACTGATAACATTTCATGTCATAGAATATTTGACTTTAGAGAACATTTTGAACACTTACCAAGGACATGAACCAACTTTGAATGTCCCATGGCGAGGTGTGTGTGAATAACAATAGGACTTTGTAATTTAACTGGAAATGGATTTTAACCAGCTAGTAATATTATGGGTCACACTCAAATGCTCTCGTATGCTGAAGTTTAGAAAGACTTAGATTTTTTTCTCTATAGTAGGTACATACAGATCATAGATTCTATCTTGGACTAGTGTATCTCTTGGGTGCTTGGTAGACATTGCTGCTTTTCTGATGGATATAGAAAATGAGGTTACAAAATTGCTATACTATCACTTACTCTTAAATGGAACAGGTAAAAATCCTTAGGGAAATCGTGTTAATGGGGTATCGGTTTTCCAGAATTTGTTATATGCTTGGAAAAAGAGTAGAACACAAACTTTAGATATGAGCAAACATACCCATTTCATTTCTTGTAAAAGCAGTGTGGTTTGGCGAGGAATTTTTAAATTTTGAAAAGCAGAGCCATAAAATTTATCTTTTAAAATAAGTATTCAACTGAAAAGCAATTTATTTTCCTTAAAACATAACGCATTTTTGAATATGAGTATTAAAAGAAGTTGATATTGGTGTTCAATATTGAGTTTTTGATAAGGCGACTGGTTAGAGACAGTTATAAAGAGTTTCTTTTTAGTGACTAAGACAAATCATCATCTTGTGAGGTAGGAGAATGTTCAATCTAAAATAAAATAAAGTCCACCCTGAATCCTATAAGCAATAAGGTACAGAAAGGGGGGGAAGGAAAGATATTTGATGAGCAAGAAAAATGAAATAAACAGAAACTGATAAAAATGGAAAAACTGTAAACATTTACGACTTTCTCTTAAAACTGTTTATTCAAGCTCATTAATCACATTAACAACAGGTAAGGAACAAAGACAGTATTCTTGTCATCTAACACGAAGCTGCATGAGCACATCATAAGCATGTGGCAAAGTTTGCATTTTCCTCTTACAAGCCCATGGCTTAGATGGGCATTGAGCACAACACCAATCTGTTGTGACATTGTGTGTACGTTGGTGTATTTAATAGTTCTGAACTGTTCTTTCCTGAAATATTCTCCTCCAGCAAAACTCTTGAACCATAGAACTCCCTTTCGCATTGACTTAGGAAGAAAGGCTGCTCCTTAAATCCCTCAGTTAAGGACATACAATGAAATGCCTCGTTAAGAACCTTAATTTAAAGCAGCACATAGTTCTGTATGTCAGAGGTAATAATTACCTTCTTTAATGAGCCTAACTTTTCCCTGTGATGAGTAAGCCTCTCTCTGTCTTGTTTATACTAAGTCTGGATTTATTTCTGGCTTTCTTCAAGCGCTCTTATTTTTTGAAAATTAACATTATGTCTGTCTTCCTGGGGTCAAATTCTGCCTGCTCTATACTCAAACCATGTGCTGTTCAAGCACTGTTAAAACCAATTACCCACATATTCCAGGGACATGCGGGGGCCTAGAGAAGTCGTCTAATCTATACCCCAGCTTCCAAGCAGAACGACAGATAAACTATGTCAGGTTGACAAGGGTCTACCCTATGACTTTAAATAATTTCCACATGAACTATATATATTCAAAATGTTCCAGCAATTCTAAGCAATAAAATTGAAAAGCTCTTGAACAAATTGATTTTAGAGGTATCTATTATAACCTTAAGAATTTAAAATACATTTTTACAGTTTGGGGAGGATGTGAAGAGTGATGCTCAGGCATATGTGGAACTATCTGATAACTTGCTTTGATTATAATATTAAGCATTTCTTGGTTTTCTCAATATAGTTAGATCTTTCCCCATCTTATCAGCTAACCCTAATATTCATTTCAATGGCATGTGCATCTCATACAAAATAACTGAGAATGTCTTCAGTTTATTTTTAGCTTTTAGATGTTGAGTTTAACTCACATAACCTAATCCCTTTGGTTTACAGATAAGAAACAAAAAGACATTAAATAATTTGTCTTAAGTCACGTGATATGTATGTGGCAGAAGCAAAACATGAACCCAGATACTCAGTATTTGGTATTTGTTTGTTTTTTTTTGTTTTGTTTTGTTTTTTTTTAGTATTTGGTATTTGTATCCAAAACTCTGCCATCCATTAAAATCTGTCCTTTGTTTCTGGGGGACAAAAAGAGAGCCAATGATCCATTCTAGTGTTGTTGTTTTTTTGTGTGTGAGATTCATACTATCAGGTCAGGTTCACCTAAAAGAAAAGTTTAATATTTTGCAATTTGAAACTGGGAACTGGAGCCATTCATTTCTTATTCCTTCTGCCATAGTGCCTGGTCAGACCCAGAGTCACAGAGTTTGAGAGCTGGAGAAAACTTTAGAGAGCAAGCAAATGGACATGTTATGGAATGTAAAGCAATTTTATTGGGAGTCCTACCTAACCTTGAACAACACGGGAAAAAACTGAAACATAGGCATGACCACATCACACGACAAGGTACAGGGAGTCTGTCAACCGAATCACAGCACAGCTGTTTTGTTTTATTTTGTTTTGTTTTGTTTTGTTTTTGACTCAAATCAGACTTCTCAGATGGGGGCCTGACATTTTATCAGCTCATACTTACGAAATGAAAATGAAATTACAAAACTGGATAATAATCTGCATTAAAATGACCTCAATCCATTAGCCCACGTAGCTGGATACAGAAGATGTCAGCTTGGACTTATCTTCCTCTGTTCCTTTGGCTATTCTTTACAGTCTACCATATAGAAATTTCTACATGCAAAGAAAATTTGTTCCTTAAGCTTCGTGAATTGATACCATCCCTTCTATTCTTTCCCCTGGTTCTTTCAAGTAACTATAATAATCATCGTTATTTTAAAATTTAAAATTCAAGGGCACCTGAGTGGTTCAGTCAGTTAAGCATTTGCCTTTGGCTCAGGTCATGATCCCAGGGTCCTGGGATCGAGTCCTGCATTGGACTCCCCGCTTAGCGGGGAGTCTGTTTCTCCCTCTCCCTCTGCCTGCCACTCCCCCTGCTTGTGCTCTCTCTCTCTTTCAAATAAATGAATAAAATCTTTAAAAAAATTTAAAATTCAATACGAAAATTAGGACTATTCTAGCTCAAAAACATTTCATTTTCAAATCTGTTGAATTTACTTTCCATGGTCGAATTAAATATGGGGTGAAAATCTAATGGAAGGGGTCCTGTTTGCCAGTGTTAACCACAGGTCACTATTATAACTCTATATTAAGGGTTTATGAACTCTAACTAGAGGACAGGATGTGAAGAGTTAGGACTTCATGAAGCTTCCAAAATACATAGCCAAATCTGTGACATTGGAGTAAGGAGATCACCTCCAAATGCAGTTAACATTAGAAATGCCCAATTATGCAATATTATTGCCTCTACTTGCATATCATTTGTGCCTCTCAGGAAATTAAGTAACAAAATTAGCAGAATAATAAGCATTGAGTTGGACCATCAGTGACTGTCAAAAGGAAAGGGCTCTTTCAAATTTTAAGAGTTGTTAGTATTTAATTCAAGACTCAGCACCTGACTGACATTCATCTTTGTTGTTATTTTATCATTCAGTTCCCAGCCAATGGAAGGACAAATGGGATGATAGGAAATAATGCGGACGTGCTTTTAATAGAACTGCATTTGAAACCCAATGTTGTTGCTTCTGGTTACAACACCTTAGGAAAGTCTTTTAAGCCTTAGTTTCTTCATGAATCGGAGATAAGTACCTAATCTATAAGATTGCTTAGAAAAACAAATCAGGTAATTGATATGAAATGGCAAACACAGGACTTGGCATGTGATAGAACCTGTTTCTGTAAGTCATGGCCCAAGATGAATTTTAATAAGGGTGTTAATATCTATAATCTAAGTAACTGAAATGTGTATGGTCACCTTGGCTCTTCCAAAAAAGCAGTGTGTTTGTAAGTCTAAAGAAAAAAAAAAATCAAGTCTCATAATTTTGTTTCAAGCTATATAAATTCCTGCAGAAATTTTCATCTGATTTTTCAGCCTGTTGATTTGAGATGATATCTAGTTGATAAATTTGGGTTATGTATTATAATTGAGATTAAGGGTAAAATATTAAAATTAAGATTAAAATATATACACCAAAGTGAAGTCCTAATCACTAAATTGGAATCATTCAACACCAACAAGTGCTTGAAATATGCATTGCAACACCTGACTCCAGCTAGCAGAAACTTGCCTTTGCATCACCCAAAGGATTACGATCAGTGCCCAATAAATTATTAGATAATCCCAAGCACCTGGTCTTGCATAAAAAAATGGTGGTCATCAATGTTCAAATGTGGCTCTCTAGTTTCTAAAATATATATATATTCTACCAGAGAACTAGAAATAATAGTATCAATTAAAAACAATATATAAAGACCTCAGTATTTATTAAAACAATAATAAGTTTTCTAAAACATTAGCCCCAGCACTTGACATCTGACAGAGGCTGTGCCCATAAGTAGTTACTTTAGAAGTTTTTAATTCCTGGGGCGCCTAAGCGGCTCAGCGGGTTAAGCATCCAACTCTTGGTTTCAGCTCAGGTCATGATCTCATGGGTTGTTGGATCGAGCCCCCTGTCAGGCTCCACGCTCAGCTTGGCGTCTGTTTGGGATTCTCTCTCTCCACTCCCCTACTCATGCATGCTTTCTCTCTCTTTCTCTCTCTCTCTCAAATAAATAAATCTTTAAAAGAAAAAAACAATTTAATTCCTTTTGGCAATCAGCTATAGAAAAAACAGTAAAATTCATTAACTTTTAAGTTCAGCAATTAATTTAGTTAGAGCTTCCAACATATTCAGAAAGTGCAGGCTGAGGGTGCCTGGGTGGCTCAGTCAGTTAAGTGTCTGTCTTCAGCTCAGATCATGATCTCAGGGTCCTGGGATGGAGCCTCACATTGGGCTCCCTGCTCAGCGGGGTGCTCCTCCCCACCCCCCCACTTGGGTTCAATCTCTCTCTCTCTCTCTCTGAAATAAATAAATAAACTTAAAAAAGAAAGAAAGTGCAGGATGGACAGACCTAGCATATCCATTCTCTCAAATTCATCCACATACCCAATTTATTTTCTGGAATTTGATAACTTAATCTTCATGTTTATATGAAAGAGCAAAAAGGCCATCAATGGTCAATTCTATTTTGAGGTAGAAAGTGTTGACAGATTTGTCCTATGTGATACAAGATGTTTCAGCAGAAAGAGAAGGAGGAAGAAAAAGAGGGAGAGGAGAAAAACGTTTTAAAAAGCCCATGTAACTATGACAATGTCTATTGGCTCAGGCCTAGGGAAATAGACCAAAGGAACAGAACAAAGAGCTTGTGAATCTTTATATGAAATATATGGCTTAGTATTCAGATATAAAAATAAAATCTTACAAACTTATAGGAAACTTAATAGAAACATTTCAACCTCTCAAGTTGTAAGTGGATGAAAAATAAAAACACAATGATGTACCCTTTCATGCTCAATACTGACAGTTGTTTCAAAGTGTTAGGAAAGAAATGTGGAGTAATTGGAAATATCTAGGAAAGTTGCAGATGGTACTGCCTAGGACCAAGACTTCCACACCTAGGGAACCTTGCCCATGTGGACGAAAGAAAACATATGCAAGAACATTCACTGCATTATTGGCTGTCATTAGAGAACAGACTCAGGATTGGGGTGGCCTGGGCTGCAATCCTGGTGCTGATACTCACCAGATCTGTGAATTTGGGCAAGTCACTAACATCTCTGTGCTGTAGTTTGCTCATGAGTAGAAAAACCTAATAGTGCCATGTGAGGACTGACTTCATACATAGTAAGTATTAAAAAGAGTCTCCCAGGGTCATCTGGTTGGCTAAGTTGATTAAGCCTCTAACTTCAGCTCAGGTCATGATCCTGGGGTCCTGGGATCAATCAAACCCCGAGTTGGGCTCCCTGCTCAGCGGGGAGTCTGCTTCTCCCTCTCCTTCTGCCCATCCCCCACTCGGGTGTGTGTGTGTGTGTGTGTGTGTGCGTGCGTGTGCGTGCGTGCGCTCTCTCTCAAATAAATAAAATCTTTAAAAAAAAAAGTCTCCCACATGTATTTTTTATTATTTTTAATTATTGTATTTACTTAACCTAACCTTGTTATTTACCCATACCAGTTTACCCAAATACAGGACAGAAAGCAAATATATTTATACACCAGAACTTCATTATTCCATGCTCCACTGGGTCACATGGAAATCACTGGTCTTCTAGTCTTCAAACTCTGTTTCAGCTACAGAAAACTTTAACAAAAGCTTAAGCAGAAGCAGGTAACAGAGTCTAGAACAGACCTCATCTTTCCGAAGTCAGCATGACATGGTTAATCTACATCAGGTCACCCAGGTATCAAGCGCAAATAGAAATAAGCGCGATTAAAGAAAGCCAGATGTGCCAAATCCTAAACCTAGGAACTAGAGAGATTAAGGGATGTTTTTCACTTTTCTGAAAGTAAGTACTCTAACTTTCCAAAAACTAATAGTTCCTTTACTTAATTTAAAATATAATTTGGTTTACACATTGCATGCACACACACATAAAATTTGCCAAAAATTTTTAGAAAATGTGCCATTTGAATGAGGTTTTTTTTTGTTTGTTTGGTTTTTTTTTTGTACTTTGGACTATTTCTTTTAGAATTACAAGAAATGATAGGAAAATGTTAAATAGTAAAAATACAGACACATAGAGAATAAAAAGTAAAAGCTTCTCCTAACCACTAACCTCTTAACCTTCACTCTGATGATTTTTTATTATTTATTTTATTTTATTTTATTTTATTATGTTATGTTAGTCACCACACAATACATCATTAGTTTTTGATGTAGTGATCCATGACTCATTGTTTTCGTATAACAACCAGCAGCACTCTGATGATTTCATTCCTTGACATTACACACACACACACACACACACACACACACCAGATACACTCTTTTATGTGCACATTGGGTTGCAATATTCATTATTTATGTATAGGGCCAATTTTTTCCTTTATTCTTTATCTTTTAATGGTATATTGGCTATTATTTTTTATAGATTGTGCACAACTACAAGGTAGGGTTCTAAATCTTTATCCACATATGTATCCAGTTATCCCAATATCATTTGTTAAATGATATTCCCACTGTTTAAGATGCCTCTTTCACAGTCATAGTATCCTTCTGGAATCTAATCTGTTCTATTGATCTATTATTCCGTTTCCATACCAAAAACCACATAATTTTGTTTACTGTCATTTTATATTGTATATTGATATCTGTAGAAAAAGTTCTGCCTCATTTCTCTTTTAAAATTATTCATGCCTAGTCCTATGTTCACTTTCCTCCATATAATCTTTATAATTTACTTATAAAGTTCCACAGAGTATATTTTGAAGACTTAGATTGGTATTTCTTTAAATTTATTGACTTATTTGTAAAAATGGGATATTTTCAACCCAAGATATAAGAAAAAAAAGTGGATTAGAAAAAAATATAGCTTTCTTGAATATTGAATGTCAAGGACAGGGGATTTTCTAAAGATAAATAAGTAAAGGTACTCATTTTTATTGTGAAATAAGTAGGAAAGGATAAAGGGGTAAACAATATAATGCATTGCAATTGAGCAGATTTGATTTCAAGGCAAGTCTCTTTTACCCTCTCTGGACCAAAATGTTCTCATCTATTAAATAAGGAAGTTGGACAGGATGAGGTCTAAGTCCTTTTCCAGCTCTATATTCTGTGATGCTCCTACTCTAGGCAGGATGAATCAGATGCCGAATCCACACAGAGCTAAACAGTGATGCAGGCAAAATTTGTGTTGGCTATGCTGACACATTATTCTGGGAGGAGAATAAATCTGTTGCCTTCCATACATTGGTGGATTGGTCAGCCAGCATAAAGGAAGGTGTTATTAATCTGATAGTTTACTTGGGAATATTGAGGCTCAGAGGGATTAAGTAAATTTTCCAATATCACACAGCCAGCAAGAGACAGAATGTCACTTCAGTATTAGATGTGTGATTCCAAGACTGATTTTCTTTTCCCTACGTGGAGCAATCCTGATGATTGCTGAAGGAATGATTGAACAAATGGATGGAGGGATGGATGAAGGGATAAAATAATCACATTTCAACTATGTGTTTCCTCATTTCAAAGTAGGGAGATAGACATTTGCTAAAAAAAAAAGTAGACCTTGTTTTAGAATTTGCTTTTTCCCCAGTACCATAAGTAGCTTTCAGAAGAATTACTTTTAAAAAGCAGTGATAAGAATGGACATAAGCTGACTTAACCTTCTAAGTCATAAAGACATCAAAAGAAGTCATTTTGGGGCACCTGGGTGGCTCAGATGGTTAAGCATCTGCCTTCAGCTCAGGTCATGATCCCAGGGTCCTGGGATCGAGTCCCGCATCGGGCTCTCTGCTCCTTGGGAGCCTGCTTCTCCCTCTGCCTCTCTCTCTCTCTCTGTCTCTCATGAATAAATAAATAAAATCTTAAAAAAAAAAGAGAAGTAATTTTGTACCCATATCACAAAATTTGACGAATGAGTATTAGCAGTGTCTTCTATTTTCCTAATTAGTCTCTATTATACTACTTATCTTATTTATAACACTATGAATGGTAGCAGTTGAAGAATTATTCCTGCAAAATCAATGTAAGAAAAAAAGAAATATATTAATAGAAATATTTTTAATTGTTGTGTGTTTCATATGCCCAGTGTTGTTCTAAGACTTTGTATATATAAGCTCATTTAATCTTCATAAAAAACTTTATTTATGCTTAATTCGTAAGTAAAAAAAAAGAAAAAATAATCTAAGTCACAGAGATTAAGTAGATAAAATAGTTTGCCCTCAATCACACACGTAGATAACAACAGTTTGTGTATTGAAATGTGAGATCACTAAACTGTCTCTCACCAGGTTAAAATAACAGACTTTGTGGCACCTGGGTGGCTCCATCGGTTAAGTATCTCCCTTTGGCTCGGGTCATGATCCTGGGGTCCTGGGATCCAATCTTGCATTGGGCTCCCTGCTTAGCAGGGAGCCTGCTTCTCCCTCTCTCCTTGCTCCTCCCCACTGTTCATGCACGTTCTTTCCCTCTCTGTCTCTCTCTCTGTGTCAAATAAATAAATAAAATCCTTAAAAAACAATAACAGACTTTGGGTCCATAATAACAAAAAGAAGATGAAGGAGAATATGTCACAGTCATAGTGCATACTAGATGCTGAGGACTCCCCTATGCTCTTTAAGTATATTAACTCATAACGGCCTTATCAAGTTCAGATTCTCTCTATGTCTTTTATATGCTCAGTGATTTGGAGGCAAAACAATTAACATATCTGATCTCAGGTTATAGACAGGGACAGTAATACACAACACAGAATCTGCGTAAGGTTTAAAGGAGAGAATTTATTTGAATACATCCAGCATGTAAGTGCTCAAAAAAATTTTTAAAGTTTTTACCTTTTTATACAATGGTTTCCATGTGATTTCAGAAAATTTCAGTGTTCCCATGTAAAAAAGGAACTTCATGGGTCTGACTATTTAAAAGCGCCAAAGTATTCAAATTCATCATTCAAACCAACAAAATCCAATCTTTCCACTCACATTTACCTCCTTCTTAATGGCTTTTATAGTCTCTTTCTCTCTAACACACTCAGCTAAAATAATATAAATTTCAGCCCACACATACACTTCAAGTTCCTTTCCAAATGCAAAAAGACTTATAAATTGAAATGAAAGTGACAAAATGAAGATTATGTGACATTTACACCAATATGATCATTAACTGATGTGAATTAGGTGCATGCTCAACCAGGAGTCCTAGAATTTCAGAGCAGGAAGAAATTTTACTTACCTTGTACAACAACTGCATTTTGTTGTTGTTGTTGTTTTTGAGAGAGAGAGAGAGGGAGAGGACAGAAGGACAGAGGGAGAGGGAGAGAGAGAATCTCAAGCAGACTCCACACCAAGCACATGAGCTCAAAGTGGGGCTCAATCTCACAACCCTGAGATCATGTCCTGAGCCAAAATCAAGAGTCAGATGCTTAACTGACTGAGCCACCCAGGCACCCCACAATGTCTGCATTTTGTAGACAGGAATATTAAATCTCAGAGAGATAAAATGAGTTGCTGAGGGTCACAGTGTAGCTTGGGTAGCTTGCCGAGTATCACATACCTAGTCCTGTCTCCTACAAGCATTAAATGTGTTGACAAATTTATTGCCTTCTCAGAGCTACTTGGATGTGAAGTATATGAAGCTTAGCTTAATGTCATCATACCATGCCCTCTGGAGCAATGATGGTACCCACTGAGCAATCAGACTGTTGTCATTGCCAAGGACAGACATATCTTGGCCTAGAGTTGTACTCCAGTGTAGCTTTGTAGAGTGGTGGGCTATCAGATGGTGAGTAGGTATAATATGAAGTGTTCACCTGAGCTGTGTGAAAGAACTGAGCAGAGCAGAGTCTTACTACTTCTACCCAGAAGGAGGTAGACTCATTATATTTATTTTTTTTTAAGTAGGCTCTATGTCCAGTGTGGAGCCTAACATGGGACTTGAACTCACGACCCTGAAATCAAGAGTTGGATGCTTAACCAACTGAACCACCCAGGCACCCGCAGGAGGCAAACTCATTAAAAGTTAGTTGTTCTCAGTCACAGTCACTAAGACATGTAAAAAATATATATTATCTGTCCCTCTACCTAGTCTATGGTTTGGAAGAATTTATGGACCAAACTACATAAATGAATAAGTCCTTCCCATCGCACAATGATTCACCCATGGAATAGCTCAAAGCCCCATTTGGACTTTTTCGACTTGGTAAGTTTAAAAAGCACCAGTTGGAATCCCTGCTCTTTGGAATACTTTAGATTAAAAATGAGGTCTAATGTTCAAAGATATTTTACTCAATTTGTACATATACATATTCAGGGAAATTACAATGAATTAAAAATCACTCTAAGATGAATTTAATATATTTTTTGTTCTTAATTAGGCTTTGAGGGATATTTGTTTATTTCTCATTGATTGTAAGAGGAATCATTAGTAAGAAAGACTGAAGTTGAAGAATTTGATTGGCCTTTGCCCAAAATTTGTAGGTAGGAGGCAGAGCAGGCTTCATGGGGGAGATCCTTTAGGTGTAAGGAGGATCTGGATTGATGGAGTTCAGAGAGAAGGGAAAACCAACAATTAACATGTGCTTACTACATGTAGTGAGCACTTCATAAGTATTACTTCATTTAATACCTTCTGAAACTCTCCTAGTAGGGATCATTACCCTTATATTAACTATGATCTTATACACTGAGACTTTAAAAAATATTCCCAAGGTGTAGGAAAGTATACATGATATGCTGTTGTTTATACTTGTAAATATTAAAAATGGAAGCATAAGCCAACATTTGCTTAGATTAAAAATGGAAAGATAAACCATAATTTTTTAAGGTTATATTTATTTATTTGACAGAGAGAGAGAGAGCAAAAGCAGGGGGAGCGGGAGAGGGAGAAGCAGGGACCCCGCTGAGCAGGGAGCCCAAGGTGGGGCTCGATCCCCGGACCCTGGGATCATGAGCTGAACCAAAGGTAGATGCTTAACCGACTGAGCCACCCACGCGCCCTAAACCAAAAATTTTTTTTTTTAACACACCTAAAGTAGAGAGGTAGAGAGAATCAGGAGCAGAAGCTAGACCTCTTTGAAGATAGCTTGCTCTGGAGAATTTATTTTGGAAACTTGTAAATAGTTTACATAATCAAAAACCAAAATTAAATGTTAAAAAGCAACCCTTAATCTAAAGCCAAGTGAAGCAAATGAATCTAAATAAGCATCAAGCTGATATAATTAGAAAAAGGGGAAATTTTTAAGGAACTTGTAAACACACTAATATGACTGCATATGCTGGTAGAAAAGGCCCCATGGACAAAAGTAATTATGAAATAAACTTTGTTTTCATTAATCGTAGTGTGGGTGGTAGTTTTGGTGGTATTATTCCGAGGCTATTGTGCAGCAATTATGTAATAAAGCAAATCAGTGTTTATGTTGGCATTTGTGAAAACTATATTTCCATCCTGAGTTGGACATGTATTATTGATGAAGGAAAGTAAAAATCCTGGAGTCTTGATGGAAATAACAGTATGAACTTATTGAGCATTTTACTTTTTTTTTTTTTGATCTAATGCTATCTACTGCAAGTGCTTAGAAACCATTACCAACATCCTAGCAATAAGTATCATTACAGAATCTTAACACTATTTCATACAAAAATAAACCAGTTTTTCTTGGAGAAATGACTGATGCAAAGCCTGGAAAAAGAAATGTACAAAATGAGTCTGAAGCATCTCATCACACCAAAGCAGGAAAGCAATCAGACTTTAAGGTTATAGCAAAAGGACTCAGAGCTCTTGAAGAGATTCCCACACTAGCCAAAGATGGGCATTTGAGATATCCAGAAGGATAATAATTGCAATCTGGTTGCAATGATTTAATCTGTTGCAAAACACATCAAATATCTTTAAATCAATGAGTTTATGATGACCAAAAAAAAAAAAAACCTAATAGCTTACCTTTCGAGGATGATAAAGTACCAATTCATTTTTTTAAAAACTAGTAAATAAAGAGAAAGAATCAAGTGTTAATCTTGCCTTCCTATACAAACATGTTCTTTGGTTTTAAAACAACTAAGATATAAAAAGAAGAAATTCAATGTTAAGCATTTCAATCAAGTGCAGTAAAATTTCACATACGAACTAAAATTTACACATACCAAACAAAAGTATTATGCCTGCAATTCACATTCTATTTCAGCCTTTTAAAATTTAAGAATAAATAACTTCCAGTGGTCACTCAAAATTTCCACTTGAGAATTGAAGTAACCCATTTTGTGTATTCCTCTTTACAATGACTGTGATATTATTATTGATTTCTCATTAACACAAGACCATGCAGCCCCACAAGAATTGGAGGCACAGATTTCACCCAAAGCAAGCTCTAATGAATCCAAATCCTCATTCTTCAAATGAAAACATTTAACTGGGTACCACGTGGCAAGACCAACTGTGAAACTGGACTTCTCTGAACTAACGTCCATGTAGAAGAAAATGTTTATTAAAGGATAGGTAATAAAAATGTGTTAATTTGAAGCTTACATATATATCATTCAAAGTCAACAGTAACCACAGCAATTGTTTAGAACTTGGTCCAACAGATTTTTTCCAGAGACATGACTTATAATTGGCAGCTTTTGTAATAAATAAAAAATATGCTAGCTTTAATTTTATTGTTGCTTTTAAGTCCTCTTTAGGATGCACATTACTATAGGCAATGTACCTCTTATTGCTCACACCCTAGAATAGGTGACTTCCACTGCGCTGCCCCCAGAGGTATGACATTGGACCTGGTCAACTGGCGCCAATATCCCACGAGAGACAACCAGATTTTATCACCTCCTAATTGAAGAATAGAACACTATCTAAAAGATGTTTCTTACTAAAAAATATAAAACCTGAATCTCATCAAGACTCTAGATTCAAATACCAATTTGTAAGAAGCATAGTGTTCAGAACCTGCTATAATGTCATTACAGGACACAATTAGCAAAATCCAGACTTTAGTGAACCTCAACATAACAAATGATACAGATTTTTCAACAAATTAACTGCAGAGAGAGAGACAGACAGGTAGGGAGAGACAGGGAGAGACAGCAAGAGAGACTGTGAGAAGGAAGATGCTTAAGAGATACAACTAATTGCAAATAGTAATTTTATTTGAGTCTTGACTCACTCTTTAGAAACTATCTGAGACAATTCAGAAAATCTGAGCACTAACTAGATATCTGATGGTTATTAAAGCATAATTGTTCATCCTGAAGTGCCATAATGACATTGTTATTATGGTTTTTTTTATTTATTTGATTTATTTATTTGAGAGAGAGAGAGAATGCGTGCATGCAAGAGTGGGAGGAGGGACAGGGAGTAGGGGAAGGGGAGGAAGAGAGAGAGAATCTCCATCAGACTCCCCACTGAGTTTGGAGCCTGACATGGGGCTCAATCTCACCACCCTGAGATCATGACCTGAGCCGAAACCAAAGTCAGATGCTTAACCGACCAAGCCACCCAGGCACCCCTGTTGTCATGTTTAATGAAAGAGTCTTTTTATTTCACTAATAAATACTAGAGACAACATAATATCTAGGATTTGTTTTAAAACAATCTGACAGGGAGGCAATGATGGAAGTAGAGATGAAGCAAGATTGGGCCATAAGTTGGTGATTGCTGAAGTTGAGTGCTGCATAAACAGGGCCAATTTTTTTTTTTTAATTCTGTTTTGGTGTATATATGAAATTTTCCATAATAAAATGTTAAAAACCATTTTCCAAAAATCACAAAGCTGATAGAAGGTTTGAATGGAGGGCAATATTATTTCCTTAGATGGGAAGTAGGAGAAAGGTTAAGAAAGGAGAAAAGGTCATTGTTGGAGGAAGACCCCAGACTGAATAGGAGAGGATGTGGCTGGGGCTCAGCAGGAGGACTAGCCTTGCCCTTTATACCTCTTTCTTGGGAGAAAAGAAAAGAAGAATATGTGAGGACGCTGACACAGACACGTATTTTCTGGGGAGAAAGAGGGAATGTTGGAAGCTTGAAGGCCTTGTAGGGAGGCAATTCACTTAACCTCTGTGTGAGGTAAACAAGGGGATGGGGCTGGACCAGATGATCCGCAACCCCCTTTATTCCACTCTACCATGTTGGACTCTCCAATGTCAATGACAGAGAATAGAGCTCCTACCTCTTTGAATTTCAGACTTTCTGGTAATAATGAATTTGAAGACCAGTGATTGTTTTCGCTGTAAACTACAGCATTTTGTTTCCTGCTTCTCACAATATCTAGTAAAAGTTCTCACAAATACTATCTGAGAATCATCTTTTGGTGATTGAGAGTTCCTCCACTGACCTGTCCATGATTTTTGTTTACTATCAGATAATGACTTGAATTTATTACTTTACTGGGATAGTTGATAAAGCCAGGCTTCACATCATTGGAAACTCATGAAACGGAAGACCATTCTTGCCATAAATTCTAGCAAAGTCTGATGGATTTCTTTTTATGGGTAGTCGAAGCTGGTAAGGTTGGTTGTGAGGCAGAGATTTCAGCCCTAAAATGTGGCCCTTTAGCTGCAAGCATCTGAGAACAAATGAAATATAGCTCTCATGCGGCAAAATCCAAGATGCCTAAGGCAAAGCTCACAGAGAAGATGGCCTGACCAACTAGAGAATTCTGAATTCATTTCTTTCCATCTACTGTAGCTGTGGGAAGTGCAGGAAAGGCAACATTATTTCTGCTCCACCAAAGATGCGTTTTGTAGCACTTCACCCCAGGATCCTGGAGCTGAGTACTTATAAAGACTGACATTTCCATCATACATACACTGACACATCACATTGTATCACATCTCCTGAATTGAATAGATGAAGGAAATCAGAAAAGGTGGCCACATTCAATGATCTGAATTCTTTGGGGACAGCTCAGTGCTCTGCAAGTCAAAAGAAGGATAAATTATTACAGAAGACTTCCCAGTGCAGCTGCTTCATATTAAACACTGTCAAATAACTCCCAACTTTCTTTGATCTGAATGAATTCTATATTACTTTGGTGACCTTTAGCACATCTCTCCTTGACTCTTATCCTTTTCTATTTTATTCTGTTTCTGCCTATAAGCATTCTTTCTTCATTTTCACTATGTACTTGGAGAGAGAGACATCAGTTATTTAGTTAGTTTTATTCTATGAAAGGTAAGAACCAATTAGTGGTTTATTAACATTAAAAAAATGATAAAGACACAAGACATGAAAAAAAAATGGCAAAAAGAAAGCCACAATGTCCCAGGCTGCTAACATGTTCTCCCTCTGATGGTTTGTGGTTTATAAAAGACAAATCACACATAATCTGTATCTAATGACTGCTTCCAATTTTCCTAAAAGTAACAATAATAATTTTGAAACCTTGGAAGAAAGGAATCAAAAAAAAATACAGAGGGAAACATTTATTATTATATTATGTACAGAGTATATAATAAAAATAAATGCAGTACTCTGTGGGAAAGAGAAATAGAAAGGTTATAAATGGAGAAAGAGAAGAAAGAAAATGTGTGAAACCAGCCAAGTAAATTAATTGGGATACTTATACATACTTATTATATACTAAACTAATTTAAATAATTTTACTGTAATAAAAACACTTACCTAATTTGTGTATTATGGCTGCAGAATAATAAGAATAGGGTCATTTATTGCATAGATGGTAAATTCCACTCTCAATTTCAAGATTTGAGATATTCTATTGTTACACCCAATATCAACTTTCTGCAATCATATGCTTGAAAATAATACAAAGCAATGAAAAATGCATACATATCCTGTAATAATATCTTGGATCAGAAGCATACATAGGAGTAAGCAAAAACTGTGCTTTGGAACTATTTTTTTTTTTTCAAAACAAATTAAAAGATATAACCAATTTACAACTTTCAATAGGTTTGGGGCACCTGGGTGGTTCTGTCGATTGAGCTTCCAATTCTTGGTTTTGGCTCAGGTCATGATCTCATGGGATTGAGCCCTGCATCAGGCTCCAGGCTCAGCAGGGGGTCTGCCTGAGATTCTCCCTCTCTCCCTCTCTCTCTGCCCCTCCCCCCAACCCCATGTGCACATGTGCGTGCACTCTCTCTCTCTCTCTCTCTCAAATAAATAAATAAATCTTAAAAAAACTTTCAACAGGTCTGCACCTATTCTTAAATAATTCTAAGAAGCTAAATAATTTTTTGGAGGGGAGAGTACATTTGTTTGAAATGAACGCAGAATAGCAATATACTTTGAACATATGCATCTACATTATCTGTGCACCAGAGTAAGTTATAAACATTACAAACCTAATTCCTTTTTTTTTTTGGCCAACTATTACAATATGATAATAAAATACGATATAACTTAGAACAGCAAATGAGTCACTTGTAGAATAGTCAGATAATAGAGCTGTCTGCTCAAAACCAAGCTCTGCTTTGTTCAGGAATCATAACCAAACATGTTTTCACCACTACCTTCTTATCACCTATTGAGTCCAAAACACTTCATTTAAAAGGGCCTGATTATTTTTCATATGCAGTAGGTGACATCCTAACAACATCTAAGATTCAGAGTCACTATTCTGTGAGATCATTCATCCTTCAGGATCAGCACAACTGTGCTCTGGCATGCTTGCTGGAAATCACATATAAAATTGGTGACTATCAATCAACCCCAGCTCAACATATTTGATGCCCCCCCCTCCCCATCACTTATTTTCCAGTTGTTTCAAATGAAGACTAAACTTACTTTACACTGAGCTTTAAGTTCTGAATAACCCATTTAGCTTATCCTTGAGATGCTGTTAAGAATTTTAATTAGTTAGTGATCATGAATCATTTTTAGATGCTTACACTGAAGAAGGTACAGCACACCAAACTATTATTATCATTTAAAAATTGCAAGTATAACATTGCATTAATTATGGTTCTACATAGACCTTAATTATAAGCATTTAAATCTGGAGACAATTTCAGTGTTGGCAGGCCTCTTGATTTGTGAAATCATACAGAAGTGTTGTTGCTAGAAAATGCTATGAAATGAAACTTATCAATGCGTGCTGTCCCTGATTTGGGATAAATTCCTAATTTCTTTTAAATCAAGACCATGTTCTGCTATAGTATGTATTTTTCAACAAGCTTCCCCCTTCCCCCAATTTTTCCTCTCAACAACTCAATGGGGTTCTGTCATAGGAAGTAACATTGGGGCTTAATTAAATCCCCTCCTTAGTTTTACATCTTTCACCATGCTATCTATGTGCTTCTCATAGGTGAAATTAACAGTGTTTTTTTCTTTTGTTGTTGTGTTTTGGTTCGGTTTGGTTTGGTTTTGCTTTGCCTACAAATTCAATGGCATCAACACATCATTGAAATGGCTCAGAACTAAACTATTTTCATCATATAGAAATGCTGAATCAATAGTGAAACTATGCAAATCTTTTCTTCTAACTTTATTAAGATTCCTCAGTGGATTTTCATTCTAGTAGAATAAAGTGTTAGTGCAAAAGAGCTTTTATCCTTGGGACACTACCTATCTTCAGCTCCTGGTGCTTCTCTGTCTACCGCTTCCCCAACCTCACCTGCACATGTATACGAGCACATACGAGTACACACACAGGCATGCATGTGCACACACTATGTTTCAAGAACATTGGATGGCTTATGTTCCCTTGACTACCATCAACTTCCTTCTCCTTAGTCTCCATTTGGAAAACTTTTTTTAATGCTATTCAAATATTACCTCCTTTACAAAATCTTCCCCAACACCCAAGGCAGAACCCACCCTTTATTCCTCTATGAGACCAATGTACAGCTTTGTTAAGCACTTATTAATTAATACTATAATCTTATTTTATGTCCTTATTGTTTCTACATCTCCCATTAATTTAGGCGGTCTTGAGGAACAAGAAAAGAAGATAAAACTAATATTTTTAAAGTATCTATCCAACCTTAAGATAAGTAGCATTTCCCTCATTTTTCCTGGTGTAAACTGAGTAGCATAGAGGTGAAGGAATAACCAAGGTCATATAGCCAGTAAGTGGCAGAGTAAGAATCTTGAATACAAGTCCATCTCACTCCAAAGCCTATGACCTTCCATTGTATGAACAAGACTGTGTCTAGTTCATTGTGAACCCCAAATCCCTTGCACAATGCTTGGAAAATAGCACTAAATCAATAAATTAGTAGATAGATGCATAAATAAAACTCCTAGGACATGAACTGGACTACCAGATGGTAGGAATGAGCTCTCCAGGAACTAGGTCAGAATGCCATGGAGATATCCAGGTTCCAAGCTCTGCCTTTTACCAGTCCAGCTCTGTTCTGAGTGATAGCATTCAGGATGCCACTGTCTTCAGAAGACCCCTGCCAGTGATTTTCTAGGATGGGTGGGGGTTTTAACACATATGGGGTGATTATTGTTACACCATGGCCATTTTGACAGCACTCAATGCTGGATTTCCTCTTATTCTAGAACTACATATTTTGTGCTTATTCCATTATTTCATACTCTTGCTGTTGTTGGGGTTTTTTTAGGCAGTATGATGTCAGAGTGTGAAAAGAGGCTTGACCAGGGTACCTTTGTTTCATTTGTTTCTACAGACTTGATTCTCAATCTGGAGTCTATGTTACATTAATAATTTTTTACCAATAGAGGGAAAGATAGTTTAAATGAAGAATCCTCAAATCAAAACACTGCTCATCACATTACCATTTCCCTAAGAAGCCTCTAATATTCTCAAGAATTCATTTCTTGATCATTTCAATTAAACAAAATTATAAATCTTGGATGGATGCAAATAAATGGATGCAAATAAACTGTTGTTCACTGTTTACCTCCTTGTTCCCAAACACGCTAAAGTCAGGCTATTCCAGTTTATGTTTTGCTTTCTCCACTTGCCTCTTTATGCATTCAAATTGATAAATGCCCTTGTACATTATTTTTAACCCACCCATATCTAATGCATCAGTATCTTGTTATGTTTCCTTTGATTTCATTGCTTGCAATGTTAGTATCAGCAGCACAGAATTGCCAAAGCACCAAGCAGCCCAATTTTTCTTTAATTTCTCAGAAAATTGACAGTTTTATGAACTGTCTCTTTACCTATGCCCCATAAACATGTCAGGCTGTGGAAAACCATTCTAATTAAATCCCAGGGGGACTGCAATGGAAGATTATAGCTTCTTGGCAGGTTATTAAAAAACAGTTGTTCATATATACACAAGTCTGTGTACTGGGACCTAACGTTTGACAGAACAGTCAAGGAATTAACCCCACTAGCTGCTTCAGCTCAAACTGACTGAAAAGAAATAAGAGAAGTGAGTGGGAGAAGAAGACAGCTCCATTCAAGTTTCTACATTTATATCCTTTGTGAGCTCCTATAGATTACTAGATAGTTTAAAAGGTATCTGAGGTCAACACCTTCCTCAATGGATTTTATATACCTGCTAGAGAAAATTTATACAACTGTTGTCTTTCCAATGAGTAATTTTTGATACCAGGATTCTCTTGGAACACTTATAATTGAGCCAGTGGAAAAACAAATAAAATAGATTTTTTTCCCCCTCACAAACTCAGAACAGAAACATACAGTATATGGGATGTTGAATTTAAGGGGAAAAAAGAGATAATTTTGCTCATGAAAATATTTTCCAGCATTTGCATTCCTGTCAAATGAACTATGCACTCTAACTGGATAGGTAAATATTTCAATCTAATTGGAGACAGTCATTTCTCAGATGGTTAAGTTAAAATCCAGTGTCAAGAAGGAATGGTCTGTGAAGTTCCCTATGGAATATATGATTCAAATAAATGAGTATAACACTTAATTAATTAGTGAAATTGGGAATTGTGGACCCACTAAATAATGACTTTGGTTGATATATTTAAGAGTCGTGAAAATGTGATCATGAAAGTGTGTCTTCCCACTTCCCAACAAAAAAGAACTTGGTGGATAAAGCATTCTGCTCCTGAGATGAGTTGACATTTTCAGTTTCTCACAAGAACAGTTCCCTTTATTCTCTTCCATGGCCACAAGGTGTAAAAATGTTTCTAGCAACTGTACAAAAAAGGTCATGCCCATTGTCTATAGGGAAATTGAATAAGACAGTATGGCTGGCTCATTGCAAAGCAACCATCACCATAGTCAAATCAGCCCAGAGTCCTTCTCCTAAGACTACAAAACAAGGGATGATATCTTTGTCAGTAAAAATCTTTCTGTGGAAAACACTATGAAGGTTCCTCAAAACATTTTTAAAAAATACTGTATGACCTAGTAATGTCACTACTGGGTATTTAACCGAAGAAAATGAAAACACTAATTTGAAAAGATATATGCACTTCTATTTTATTGCAGCTTTATTTACAATAACAAGATATGGAAGGAACACAAGTGTCCATCAATAGAAGAATGGTTAAAGATGTGGTATATTTTTACAATGGAATATTACTCAGCCATAAAAAGAATGAGATCTTGCCATTTGAGACAACATGGATGGGCCTAAAGGGTATAATAGTAACAGAAATAAATCAGAGAAAGGCAAATATCATATTATTTCACTTATATGTGGATATGAAAAACAAAACAAATGAACAAACAAAAAACAGACTCTTAAGTATAGAAAACAAACTGATGGTTGCCAGAGGGGATGTGGCGGGGGGAAATGGGTAATACAGATAAAGGGATTTAAGAGGTACAAACTTCCAGTTATAAAATAAATAACTCACAAAGATGAAAAGTACAGCATAGGGAATATAGTCAATATTATTGTAAATAATGTATGGTCACAGATGTTGACTACACTTATAGTGAGCATTGAGTGATGTATAGAATTGTCAAGTCAATATGTTGTACATCTGAAACCAATATAACTTTGTATGTTAATTTTATTTTAATAAAAATTTAAGTGCCCTTAATAAAATCACATTGTTTATTAAAAAAAAAATAACCTGGCTGTATTTCACCTGAAATCTGAAACTGTTGTCGGTCCATTCAACCAAAATAAACTTTGAATTTACTCATAAATCAGATTCTAGGCATAATAAACACCATAGCATCTTAGAACTTAGAAAATAGTGTCCAATTTTTGGAAAATTAAATTGTTTGGGGTTATATTTTTCGGTTTGCTAGGTTGCTTTTGCCTGTCTCTCTTTCCAAACTTATTTTCTCCTGTTTGCATTTTCATATCACCCCTGTTTTCCAGAATCCTTTTCCTCTGCTTATAAACATGTTTAACATTCCTCTAAACTCATTAAAAAAAAGCCTTTCCTTAATCCTATTTACATCCTGAAGTCACTATCTCTTCTTTTCCTTCACTTCTTGCAGAAATACTCAATCCTGCTAAGTCTCTCTTGTCTTATCCTCTCACTTAGTGCAGACTTCTTCTCCACCACTTCCAGTATGGTGCTGATGATCCAAAGCTCCCATTGAGAAGTGACACAAAAAGACAACTAAAGAATTTCCAGTCATGCCATCTGGCAGTAATGTGTCTCAGTTCTGACATTTGTTAGCCTAACTTCTCTTGGCCTTGGGAATCTGCACATAGCTACCTTGTCTGTGGCTCTTGATCATCTGTTGGTATCCTGGAACTAGCCTTTGGCTGTTGCTCATGCCTCATTCCTAGCTTTTTTATGATAAACCATTCCAGATACATCATCTCTCAGGTTTTATCTGGCTCTACAGATTTCCAGACTTCAACCTCTTAGCTCTTAACCCAAGTACCACCCATCCCTGGTCATCCTCATGTTTGAAAGATATTTCACTTACATTGCACCTTTCACTGGGTTGATGAGTACACAAGTGCAAAATAAAATGACTTTTTCCCAATTCCTCTTCTATTTAATCTTTCAATTGAGTACTGCCTCCTTCTTGAGAACGCCTCATTTCTGAGTTTGCATGCTACCAAATTATCATCATTCTTCCTGACTCTATGAAGTCTTTTTCTTTGCCCCCTTCAACAATTCCTTATAGTCTTCATTCTCTTTAAATTACAAGGACTATGCAAGATTCTCTATTAAGCCATGTTTTTCTCTCTTTGTGCAATCTCTTAAATTAATACCTCCTTCAATGGATTTATTGTGCTCTCAATAACAAAGACTGCCAAATCTCTCCCTCTTTTCTCTCTTCAGCTTTAGACTTAGGTTTCCAATTGCCTTCTGGACATTTATATTTATATACCTATTTATCTTGATATGTCCCCAATGTTAAGGTTCTCACAAGTCCAATTGTTCTTCCTGGCTTTCCTATACCTGTTGAAAGACTATGTTTCCAGGCTCCAGATTTCATTAATGTTTTAACTCCTAATTTTTCCAAACTCCTATATTCAATCAGTAACTAAGTATTGTGGATTTTACCTCTAAAACATCTCTCACTTCTTTCCCAATTCTACTGCAGTTTTCATGAACTTTTACTCTATTTGTTGTAATAACCTTGTAATTAATTTCTTTACAGTCTTTTCTCATCTAACATACTATCTTTAAATCTGCCTTCTTAAAATTCAATCACGATCAAGTCATCCATCTGTTTAAAAATGTTAAAAGATAATGATAAGATGATTCATCATCACGTACAGTTTTTAGAACCAATTCCTCACAACCATGCTGTCTTTAATCAAAACCCCACTCTCTACTCCTTTGGGTAGACCTACAGAAGCAACTCCTCTATCAACATTTATAATGCCTTTGTCTTTCCTCTACCTTCCAAAACTTTTTCCCACTATCTCAGATTTAAAATATATATATATATATATATTGCCTATGATGATTCTAAGCTTATGGCAAGACATATTTAAGATAAGCTTGGACACCTTGTTAGGAAAGCAAGGAAGCTATAAAAGACTACGTGAGACATGTTCTAAGACACAGGAACAAGATGAAGTGTCTCCAGTGGCCAAAGATGGTGTTTCCATTAGCCAAAAAGGATCATATTTGAAATGGATTACATTCCTTCAAGTATATAAAAAGTCATGAGCTTAAATTGATATTCTTAAATTTTATTAAAAAAAATGTTCTCCATCCTTTAATGTCCATTTCTAATGTGAGCTTATCCGTATATTACTTTTTGATTCCCTCAAATGACTTGATTAGCTTTGCCTTTGGAATCCTTATAGTATTTTGCTTTTACTACTAATATTTTATTTTTCTTAATATATATACATCTAATAATACAGACACCATATGATTCCAAAAATCCCTGTTAGAGGTCAAAATTTCATTTCAAATGTACTTAAATTTTCTTTGATTGGTAAATGACCCATTTTTCAGCCCTAAGAATTCTAGTAAGAATCAATACCTTAGAAGACCAAAAATTGTAAATAAGGTATACTATTCTTGTTTGTTTTCATCATTTTTAAAATTATTTCTACTCAATTTATTATGTAGTACTTTCTGGCCTGTTACCTCAAGTACGTTAGCAAATACAGTTGTTATTTAAAAATAACATTTTTGTAACCTGTTAGATTACATCAATCAATATCAATTTTATTGCTGCTCAGTAAACTTATTTATGGGTTAGCTATATGTGAGAAACCATAATTTGATAATTATACAGAATATACAAATAATAAAGAAACTGATTTTAAACATTTTAAGAAACAAAGATTCTTATAGGTAGTTTATTTTTGGAAAATTAATAGATAAAAATAGTCTGGTTTTTATTATAATGCCTACAAAATTTATAAAACATTTTTTCTAGCATTTCAGTTTCCCTTGATTCTTCTTATAAAAATATAGTGTAAATTCCTATTTCTGACGCCTTTGTGATTGACATTGTTATGTCATTACCAGTTAATTTAAGAAATTAAAGAAATACATCTAAAAATCCCAAATAACAGAACTTTTAACATATGACAAAACTAAAGTAGCACAGGGAAGTAAGGATTTAAGGTAAATTATTGGATAATTCAAGGTTTGAAAGATACTTTAATCTCAGTAATCTGAACCATCTAGATCAGCACTGTCCATAGAACATTCTGTGATGATGAAAATGTTCTCTAAATCTGCACTCTCCAACAATAGCCAATAGTCATATGTGGCTACTATCACTTGACATGTGGTTAGCATGGCTGAAGAAATTAATTTTTTATTTTATTTAATTTTAATTAACTTGTCATATGTGACTAATGGTTACAGTATTGGACTATACAGATCTAAATCATTGTTTGCCTCCTTGACTTCTGATTATTATGAGTGTTTAAATTTTCAGTAACAAATGCACACAAACAAAAAGCACAAATAAATCATTTACAACTAAAAAATATAACTACTACTAATAATAACTATTGACCATCTATACGTTCTAAGTGCTATTCTAAGTTCTTTATATAAATTATTTGATTTAAAATTCAGAACATCCACATGACATAGGTGTCATAAATATTTAGATTTTACAAAGCAAGAAAGAACCACAGAGAAGTTAAGTAACATCCCCAATATATCATCTAGTAAATGGCAGATTCAGGCATTGAACTAAAGTGATCTGACTCCACAGCTCATGGATTTTTTTTTTTTTCCACTACACTTGCAGGTAAAAATTTGCCAATCTCTTTAGTAATCAAAGAATCATAGGCAAATTAAAATAAAACAGGATATAACTTGCCACCCATTAAATTAGCAAACATTTAAAAGACTATAGTATCCAATAAATACCCTTACTTATTTCAGGTAGAATAATATAATAGCTGATTAATATAATTTGTCAATAAGAACTAAGAATTATAATAATGCCCATATCTTTTATTCATTTCCATTTCTGGGAACTTATTCTGGAGTAAAAAATTAACAAGAAGAGGTAATGTCACTAAGATGGCAACCTAGGTCATTACTGACTTTGTGTCCCCTCACAAGAACAGCTAACAATTATTCAAGAACAAAATACCACTCAGAGAATCCTAGAATATGGGAGTGAAGCTGAGGCAACCACAGAGACCAAGACTGACTGATTGCATCAGAAGGGTAAGAAAAGCAGCTACATGTTGACTGCATTACCCCTCCCCAAGGCCAGCACAGCACCATGCCAAGGGGTCTTCCCTGTGCCTCCACTTCCTCCATCAGGAAAAGAGAACCCAGGAGGGACAACCAGCTCCCCCACACAGCATTGTGGGTCATTTTGTGGGAACCCCTACTCTAATCTTGCACCACAGGGGTGCATAGGAATCTGTGGGGTTCAACCACTGGGCATCTGACTGTGATGAAAAGGGGGGAAGGTCTTGCAACAAGCAGCACATGGGCCATGGCATACTAATCCATGTTCTCACCTGTAGTGCTCAAGTAGTAATCCCAACCAACAGCCTTGCTCATCTACAGAACCAAGTCTGCAGCCTGTTGCCCTCCAGGGCAGGTAAGCTATTTCATAGCCCCATCTACTACTGAATATAGTATCCAGTCTCAACCATCTAGTAAGCCCGACCAGAGAATCCAGGCAACCACTGAGCCCATCTTATAGCCTCACTTGGGTAGGGAACCAATCCAGCAGTCCTATCCAAGTGTTTTCAGCCAGTGGCACAACCCACCATCCCTGTCCTCAGAGCTCAAACAATTGCCCCACCCCAAAATAGACCATAATAGCAGGCCCAACCTGCCCAAAGATATTGCCAGCAGATAGACCCAGAAACAGAAACTGAGCTGACTGATGAGGAACTGTCTGCCAAAGCAAACCTATAAAGTCTATAAGAGCAAACCTGTTATTCAAACGTGCAGATACCAACATAAGGAATCAAGGATCACAAAAAATCAGGTAAATATGAAACCACCAAAGGAAATTAATTAAGCTCCAATAACTGACTCTAATGAAAGGAAAATCAATAAATGTGAAACAAAGAATTCAGAATAATCTCCTTAAGGAAGTTTAGTGCACTACAAGAAAACACAGCAGACAATAAACAAAATTACGAAATAATGCATGAAAAAAATGAGAAGTTTGACAAGGAAATGGAAACCATAAAAAAAAAGAACAGAAATCCTAGAGTTGAAAATAAAATAACTGAACTGAGATTTCAATAAAGTTTCAAAAGTAGACTTGACCAAGTAGAAAAAAGAATTCAGGACTTAGAGGATAGGACACTTGAAATTATCCAGTCAGAGGAGCAAAATGGATAAAAAGAATGAAAAAGAGTTTTAAGAGCCTATGGTATGGGAATTATAGGATACAATGAAAAGAAACAATATTTTCATTTCTGGAAGGAGGAAAGAGAAAGGGACAGAAAGTATATTTAAATCAATAATGGTTAAAAACTTCCCAAACCTAGGAAGAGAAATGGACACCCAGATCCATGAAATCCAAAGAATCCTAAATAGATTGAACTCAGATAAGATCACACCAAGGCACATTATAATTAAATTGTCAAAATCAAGACAAAGAAAGAATGTTAAGAGCAGAGAGAGAAAAGAGAGAAATTACATACAAGGGAACACCATAAGACTTGGGGCAGATTTCTCAACAGAAGTTTATTAGCCCAGGAGGGAATAGTTAACATATTCAAAATACTGAATGAAAATAATTATCAACCAAGAATTCTATACCCAGCAAAGCTGTCCTTCAGAAAAAAGGAGGTCCCAAACAAACAGAAGCTGAGAGAATTCATTTCCACCAGGCCTGCCTTATAAGAAATGTTAAAGGGAGTTCTTTGAGTAGAAGTAGAAGAATGCTAATGAACATCATAAAACTATAAAAAGGGTAGCATAAATATCACTTGTAAGGATAAATTTAGATTTATAGTTAGATTTTGCAATATGGTAATAATGGTGTATAACTCACAACGCTAGTTTAAGTTTAAAAATGAACATAGTAAAATGGACCATAACTACAAAAATCTGTTATTAATTACACAATATAAAAACCATGTAAACTGTACTAGAAATAACCTAAAATGTGAGAGGGAAGAAAAGTAAAAGGGTGAAGTTTATGAATTCTATTGAAGTTAAGTTGGTATCAGTTTAAAATAGGGTATTATAGGTTAAGATGTTTTATGTAAGCCTCATGGTAACCACAAAGGAAAATCCTGTAGTATTTACACAAAAGAATACAATAAAGATGTCAAAGCATACTGATACCAAAAGACATCAAAACACAAAGAGAGCAACATAAGAAACAAGGAATGATGACTCTAAAAACAACCAGAAAACAATGAACAAAATGGCAATAATAAGTCCTTAGCTACCAGTAATTATTTTAAACTTAAGTGAATTAAATTCTCCACAAACAGGCATAGAGTGGCCGAATGGACACAAAAACAAGATCCAACAATTTGCTGTCCACAAGAGATTCACTTTAGACTTAAAGAGACATAGACTGACAGTGAGGGATAGAAAAAGACATTTCAAGCAAATGGCAACTAAAAAAAGCAGGGGTAGCTATACTTATATCCGACAAAACAGACTTTAAGTTAAAAATGGTAAAAAGAGAAAGAAGATGCATAATGGTAAAGGGATCAATACATCAAAAAAGATATAACAATTATTAATACTTATGCACCCAACAATGAATTCATATTGTTAAAATGTCAATACTACCAAAAGCCATCTGTAGATTCTGAATCAGAATCTGCATTTTAACAAGACTCCAGGTGACTTCTATGCACATTAATGTTTGAGAAGCACTAATGCAGCATGCTCTAAGTAATGAACATTCTTGCTGCTTCTTGGTATCTATCTTCTAGGCTATGATAATCAAAGATTGAAGTCAATGCCATTAACTATCAAGAACTTATTTTCATATAGACTATCTATATAAATGAAGATTAACTCTGCCATCATTCTTGGGAACTTTACTGTATACGTAGATGATTCAAGGAACACTCTGCACTTTTAAAATCTTGATCTTCTTCTTTTTTTTAAATTTTATTTATTTATTTGACACAGAGAGAGACAGCGAGAGAGGGAACACAAGCAGGGCCAGTGGGAGAGGGAGAAGCAGGCTTCCCACCGAGCAGGGAGCCTGATGCAGGGCTCGATCCCAGGACCCTGAGATCATGACCTGAGCTGAAGGCAGACGCTTAACCCACTGAGCCACCCAGGCGCCCCTAAAATCTTGATCTTCTTAACTCCAAATGTTTCCTCCAGTCCACTTTAGCACCTCACTCCATTGGCTTGAACTTAGCCCTGGGATCAATAAACAGGAGCTATAAACTCTTCACTAAAATTAGACATCTATCCTCTTTAAGTCGTCCTGCAAGGAGTCGCCATAGAATTCCTCCAAAAATGCTGTAATACATTATCATGATTGCTCCCTGTTCAACCATTCACTATTACTTCCTTTAAAACAGCTACCAGATTGTTCAGTAATTTTTATGTTTACACATCTCTTTCCTCCTCCCATCTCCCAACTCGTAGAGAGAAAGACAATTTCCTATCATCTCTGTGACAGATATACTTAGCCCAGTTTCTGTCTGAAAGCAGGCACTCAGTAAATGCTGTTTGAAGAATGGACACAGTCATAAGTTTTTATCTGCTTTCAAGAACCTCTTGCTCAGCCATCTGGATTAAGTATGATTACCCTCATTTTGCAAATGAGGAAGCCAATATCCATGACTTACCAAAGATTAGAAATGGAATGTGTAGCAAAGCCTACATAAAAACTCTGGTTTTCTGCCTCTATTAACCATGATTTTCTCATTTAAGACTTTTTTTTCCAGTTTACAAATCTGCCTAAGTTTCAAGTCCTGCCACAGTCTGACCTATTCCTGCCTATCTGTTGGTAAGGACTGTACTCTTTCTGGTATATTCAGGTAAATCTGCCCACTGACCCACTTATATCATGCTTCTTCCCTCTTCTATTGCTTATGTTTATAACTATTGGCCTAAAGGAATATTTTAATCCTTATACAAATCCAACTCATCATAAATCCAATCTGTAAAATTCTATTGCAATGTTACTCTATATTGCACAATTTTAGAAAATGTAGTCCTTGCTTTATATGGCTCAAATATGCATAAATTATAATTATCATGGTTTTAGTTAAATAACACCAATTTCCCCAAAACATAGTACCAATTTCAGTTACTATGGTATATTAACTGTAATTACATAAAATAAAATTTTGCTGCTAACTCTTTAGTTCACAGATATGCATGTGCATATCATGATATGCATCATGATCCATGACCAATTCCCTCATTTCCTTCAAAGTCTGTCAGTGACTGGTCACTGTGAATCTGTCATAAGTTCACACACAGACAGCAAAGCATGTTGTCGGGTTGACTCCTTGTCTCTCAGTGATAAATCAAGTGGCATTTTGCAAAAATGAATAATCAAAAGAGGGAATTGATCAACAAAGATAAAAATGTAGGAAAAAAATGAAAAGTAACATTGGGAATGAAAGAATCTCATGGAAATGGAGTTAATAGAAGAATTGGCTGACCTTGGGAATAATGACACTGCTATTTTTCAAGAGATTCTAGACATGCAGCCAGAGGAACTTAGTGGTGAACTTATTGACATAAAACAAACAAAATCTCACAGATAATTTATGATGTATAAAATGTAAAAGTTAAAATATCAGAAGCTGATCTAAATCTAGAAAGGAGCATGATAATTTGCCATGGCATAGAAAAGATGGGTGCTCCATAGCAGAGGTTATGCTAAGACAACAATGCAAGGACAGGGCAAACTACTCTTGATACTTCTTTTTTTAATAAAGAAATAAAACATTGTTCAAAATATTTTTTAATGTTTCAGTTATATCGTACTGTTAGTTTTACTAGTTTTTCATTTATTTACACAGTACAGAAAATCTTTCTTACAACAAAATGTTTTAATGCTATGGAAAATATTAATTTTTTTCATTGATAAAATCTCTTGGCATGTTCCACAAAGGAAACAATCAACAGAGTGAAAATGCAACCTACAGAATGGAAAAAATATTTGCAAAAACTACATACAAAAGGTTAAAATATCAAAGATATGTAAGGCACTGGGATGCCTGAGTGGCTCAGTCAGTTAAGCATCTGCCTTCGGCTCAGGTCATGATCCCAGGGTCCTGGGATCCAGTCCTGCATCCGGCTCTCTGCTTGGCGGGGAGCCTGCTTCTCCCTCTGCCTGCTGCTACCACTTGTGCTCTCTCTCTGACAAATAAATAAAATATTTTTTTAAAAAAATAAACAAATTAAATTAAATATATAAGTCACTCACCTAAATGGAAAACAAATGAACAACAACAACAAAACCCTCAATTAAAAAATAAGTATCTGAATTGACATTTCTTAAAACAAGACATATAGAAGGTCAACAAGTACATGAAAAGGTGTTCAATGTCACTAATCTTCAGGGAAATGCAGATCAAAACTACAAGGAGATACTGCCTCACCCTTGTTAGAATGGCCATGATCAAAAACACCAAAGATCATATTGGTGAAAATGTGGGAGAAAGGGAACCCTTGTACTCTGTTGGTGGGAATGTAAAATTAGTACCCACTATGGAAAATAGTATGGAGTTTCCTTAAGAAAATTAAAAAGAGAACAAGCATATGACCCAACAATTCCATGTATAAGTATATCTCCTAAAGGAAATTATGGTTGCCAGGAGTGGGAAGAATGGGGAAATGGGAAGACGTTGGTCAAATGGTGCAAAGTTTCAGTTATTCAAGATAAATAAGTTCTAGGAATCTAATTTGCAGTATGATGACTATAGATAGCAAAAATGTATTGCATACTTATATTTGCTGAAAGTAAATCTTAAGTATTCTTATGACACACACAGGTAATTATGGGGGCTGATGGATATGTTCACTAGCTTGATTGTGGTGATCATTCCAAATGTATACATATATCAAATCATCACTCTGTGCACCTTAAATATATATATAATTTCTATTTGTCAATTATACCTCAATAAAGCTGAAAAATAAAAAATCTAAAGATCTCTTGGCATAGTTTCAGTTTGCACAGTCATATTATGGCTCCACCTGCCAGGGAAAGTAAGGACTGCCTCTACTTGATTTTTTTAAAGATTTTCTTAAAAGATTTTATTTATTTTATTTGAGAGAGAGAGAGAGCGTGAGCAGGGGAGGGGCAAAGGAGGGGGATCAAGGGGGAGGAAGAGGGACAAGCAGACTGCGCTGAGCAGAGCCCAACCTGGGGCTCAATCTTACAACCCAGAGATCATGACCTGAGCTGAAATCAAGAGTCAGCTGCTTGACCGACTGAGCCACCTGGGTGCCCCTCGACTTGATTTTTGATGTATGTTTGTTTTATTTCCTTCTCAGCTAAACTGTGAACTACTTGGGAATGGCGGTACTCTTTTTTTTTTTTTTTATGTTATGTTAATCACCATACAGTACATCATTAGTTTTTGATGTAGTGTTCCATGATTTGTTGTTTGTGTATACTATATCATTATTTTCACTGAGGAAAAATTCACCTAACATAAAATTCACCATTTTAACCATTTCAAAGTATACAATTGAGTACATTCTAGGACATTCACTATTTTGCACAACATTATCACTATCTGTTCAAAAACATTTGCATTTCATTTCATCCATGTTGTGTCACGTATCAGTACCTCATTCCTTTTTGTGACTGAATAATATTCCACTGTATGGATGTACCTTAAATTGTTTATCCATTTAAGAAATGCTGGGTATTTTTCTGTATGCTTTGCCTATCATAAATAATGCTGCTATAAAAAGTTGTGTATAAGTTTTTTTAATATGTTTTCAATTTTCTTGCATACAGACCTAGAAGTGGAATTGCTAGATCCTATGGTAATTCTATGTTTAACTTTTTAAGAAACCATAAAACTGTCTCCCATAGAAGACAAACCATTTTACATTCTCACCAGCAACTTATGAGGGTACCAGTTTCTCCACATCGTTGACAACACTTGTTTTCAGGTGTGTGTTTTTTTTTTTTTATTCTAGGCATCCTAGTGGGTATGATGTGGTATCTAATTATAGCTTTGATTGTCATTTCCTTAATAACTAATGATGGTGAACATCTTTTTGTTTGCTTGTTGGCCATTTGAATCTTCTTTGGAGAAATGTCTATTTAAGCCTTTTGCCCATTTTTAAATTGAGTTGTCTTTTCACTGTTGAGTTGTAAGAGTGCTCTATATATTCTGGACAATAAATTCTTATCAGACATATGATGTGCAAATATTTTCTGCTATTCTGATGGTTGCCTTTTTTTTCTAATGATTGTTTTTTAACTTGATTGAGAGTGTCATTTGATGCACAAGAGTTTTTAATTATGATGAAGTCCAATTTATGTATTTTTTTTGTTTTGTTGCTTGTGTGTTTGATGTGATATCTAAGAAACTATTGTCAGATCCAAGGTCATGGAGAGGTATCCCTGTTTTCTTCTAAGAGTTTTATATTTTTAGCTCTTTATTTAAATCATAGATCTATTTTTTAACAATATTTTATTTATTTATCTGAGGGAGAAAGAGAGAGAGAAAGCATGCACAGGGGGAAGGGCAGAGGGAGAGGGAGAAGCAGATTCCCTACTGAGCAGGGAACCTGACACGGGGCTCTATCCCAGGTCCCCGAGATCATGACCTGAGCCAAAGGCAGATGCTTAACCAACTGAGCCATAAATCATAGACCTATTTAGAGTTAATTTTTGTAAAAGGTAGAGGATCAAAGTCCAAATTCACTCTTTAGCATGTGGATATCCTATTGTCCCAGCATCATTTATTGAGCTGATTATTCTTTCCCCACCGAGTGGTCTTGACTTCTATGTCAAAAATCAAATGGACATAGACATATGGGCTATTTATGGACTCTCAGTTCTATTTCATTGATCTATATGTCTATTTTTATACGAGTACAACACAGTTTTGATTACTATAATTTTATAGTGAGTTTTGAAATTGTGAAACATGAATCCTTCAATTTTGTTCTTTTTCAAGATTACTTTGGCTATTCTTGGTCCTTTGTAATTCCACAAGAATTTTACTGTTTGTCTATTTATGTATTAAAAAATGGAATTTTTATAGGTATTATATTGAATATATAGCCCAATTTGGGGAGTACTACCTTCTTAACCTTATTAACTCTTCCAAACCACTAACACTGGATGCATTTCCATTTTTTTGACTCTTTTAAAATTTCTTTCAGTAATGTTTTATAGTTTTCAGTGTCCAAATTTTGTACTTATTTAAATTTTTTCCTTTTTTATGATATTGTAAGTTAAGTAGTTTTCCTAATTTTATTTTTGGATTTTTCAATGTTAATGTATACAAACACAACTGGTTTTTGTATCTTGATGTTATACACTGCCGCTTTTCTGAATTTGTTCATTAGCTCTAATAGTCTGGAGGGTTGGGGTTGGGGTGAATTCCTTAGGATTTCCTATATAGAAGATCATGCCATCTGTGAATAGAGATAGTGTGACTTCTTCCTTTCCAACCTGGCTGGCTTCTATTTCTTTCTCTTGCCTAATTGATCTGGCTAGAACTTTCAGTAACTGTTGAATGGGAGTGGTCACAGTGGATTTCTTTGTCTTGTTCCTGATCTTTTGGGAAAAACTTTTACTCTTTCCCCATTAAGTGTGATATTAGCTGTGGGTTTTTCATAAATCCCCTTTATCATGTTTATGAAGTTCTTTTCTATTTCTAGTTTGTGAAGTGTTTTCTATCATGAAGGGGTGTTGGAGTCTATCAGGTGTTTTTTCTGCATCAATTGAGATGACCATGAGATTATTTTCTTTCATTCTATTAATGTGGTGTATCACGTTGATTGATTTTTGTACATGGAACTATCCATGCATTCCTGGGATAAGTCTCACTTGATCATGTGGTATGATCCTTTTAACATGCCGCCATAACCTGTTTGCTAGTATTCTGTTGAGGATTTTTGCATCTCTATTCATAAGGGATATGGGGCTGTAGTTTTATTTTTCTTGTGACGTCCTTGTCTGGCTTTGATATCAAAGTAATGCTGGCTTCATAGGGTTAAGAAGTGTTTCTCTTTGTTGTTGTTGTCGTCATTGTTTTTAGTAATTGCCATACCTAATGGGGGGTTCAAACCATGACCCCAAGATCAAGAGTCACATGCTCTACCAACTGAGCCAGCCAGACGCCACTTCTGGTATTCCTTTTTGGAAGAGTTTGAGAATGATTGATGTTAATTCTTCTTTAAACATTTAGTAGAGTTCAAAAATGGTACATTTTTCAGTTTGTGTGTGTGTGCATGTGTGTGTGCCTACGTATTTGTGTATCCTTCACTGTGCTTAGAAGGGCACTAGACACAGAAAAAAAGATACATAATGTACAGATCAATTTCAAGCCAAGAAGGATAAGTCTTTTTTTTAAAAGGTAAGTAAAAAAAATTTGTAAATATGTTTATTGTATACAAATACGTTCATCTAACACCATCCCAGCCAGACCCTACAATGAATTTTCAAAAGGCTAGCAGGCAGGAGTGGTTCAGACACATACTATGGACACAGAAAAAAGGAACGAGCTCTACTAAGTGGCTTGAAAGAAAACCTCCGAGGTAATACACTCACTCACCTTCCAAGGAGAAACTATGTAAAAATCCATAAATGGATTAACAAGCAGAACTGTGGTTGAAGAAAACCAGATTATCTCTGCCAAAGATGACAGCCCTAAAATGCACCAAGAAAATATCCAACAATAGAAAAGAGAAATTATCTGCTGGTAAAAATTCATGATGCTGAAAGCAGACACCACTAGCCTAATTTAATAATTGTAGGATCCCTGATGGAAGGAAGAAGCAGGATATGTTTGAATCTTTTTCAAGATTTAATTAAAACCAAAATGGCACTGATTCTTTGCTCCTCCATGATTCAAACAGTTTTACAGTGTACCAACAGTCAAGCCATGGTCAGAGGTAATGACTCACCACATTTTCAGAAGGGGATTTAAAGAATCAAAGAAACGCCGTTTAGAATTACAAGGAATAAAGTTCCACGTGCAGCTTCCAGAACCTTCCTTGTCTGTCTCTTCACCACATGGTCCTGCAGCACTTGTACATCCGGAGTGCCTTCTGCGAGGGCTGGCTGCTTGCCTGCCTGCCTCACAGCGAGCCCTGGGCAAAACTGCGGTCACTCAGGCCTTCGCTTCTCCCTGGGAAGAGGAGCATTCTCTGTGCCCAGGAGGGAAACTTACAAGTTCTCCCCCAGACTTCAAGGGAAACTAAGACTCTAACGAGTAATTCGGTCTGCTTGATATTTGGTGAGATAATGACCCCCACTGTTAGATGTTTCTCTTTTGACTACCTGCTGAAGGAAAACAGGGCCACGCACTAATTGCAAAATCCTTTTTTCAAAATCTTATGATTCACATGCTGCTCTTAACCACTTGTCCTTAAGCAGGCATCAGGCAAAACGTGTTAGATTTACTGGATTTAGCAGAGAGCTATCATCTGCTTTGTAAGATATTTTATATCACCCCAACGAGGGGAGATAGGAGGAAAGTAGCAAGCAAAAAATGGCTGTTAGTAGGAGAGCAAGGGCCTTACTAGATTTGGTTCAGCTTGGCAAGCTGCAGAGGCAAACAGGCTTATTTGCTGTGTGGATTTCTGAGGCCCAGATCTCATACCTCTCACCTTTGGCTAAGCAAGTCAAGTTTATTGGGAGGGGATTCCCTGGCAAAGGAGCTGGACAGGGACACAGGTGAAAGCCTTGGGTGCCAGGTCTCTGAAAAGTGCTAACTAAAACTTCAAGTTCTGCTCCAGAAGATTAAAGGTATGAATAAAAATCATTTTCATTAAAATTCCTGTTGGATTTTATACGTCTCTACTTTGAGTGGTAGACTTTTTTTTTTTAAAGATTTTATTTATTTATTCATGAGAGACAGAGAGAGAGAGAGAGAGGCAGAGGGAGAAGCAGGCTCCCAAGGAGCAGAGAGCCCGATGCGGGACTCGATCCTAGGACCCTGGGATCATGACCTGAGCCGAAGGCAGACGCTTAACCGTCTGAGCCACCCAGGCGCCCGAGTGGTAGACTTTTTAACTCTTGACCTCTATAGACAAACAAATAAATAACACAGAGTATGCAGATTTGGAACTGAAATGGAATCATCCAAAGAATTTTCTAAATTAGAGAAAAGGGCAACCTATACGGTGTTCAACAGCGTTGTTCAAAGTTAATCAATGCCAATTACCGGCAAGAACTTCATGAGGTCCAAGAGTTTCTCATTTATTAAATCAGATAATAATTTCAAATATCTCAAAATTTTTCTTCTGAATCAGTTGAATAGTTGTCACATTCTCTTCAAAGTTTTCATCAGTTAGCTGGTTAGGAAAACTTTTTTGGAAGTTCGCATTCCCCTTTGACACATTCATTGGCTGCTCATTTTACTCCATTAAAAATTCTGCTTGCTGTTTGTCCGTTTTCTCCACAGTAGTAGTTAACGTGTGTGGATTGCATGTGGACTTACAGCATATTATTAATTGACTGGTTATGAGTGACTTGCCGATCCACTCAGGCAAGTTGTAACTTGGTGGTGATCTACGTATGTGTAAGGCATACGTATGTGGACGCCCACCATCTGCCTTCCATAGCCACTATCAACCCATTGTTGTCATATTTGGTCATTATTTACACTTTATAGTTTATAAGTCATTTTCATACACAGTGCCTAATTCTCACCGTCATTTTAGCACTACTGAAAATTTGATACATATAAATGGGAAAAATAAATTTTACTTAACAAACAGCTATCTCTTAGGCACGTATTCTTATAATTCCCAGATTAAATTCACATCTAAAATAGTTTAACTTGGGGCACCTGGGTGGCTCAGTCCATTAAGCATCTGACTTAGGCCCAGGTCATGATCTCAGTGTCCTGGATCGAGCCCCTCATCAGCCTTGGAGCTCAGCGCAAGTTTACTTGTCTGTCTCCTTCTCCCTAGGCCTCTGCCCCTCCTCCTGCTCATGCTCTCTCAAATAAATTTTAAAAATCTTTTAAAAAATATAAAATAAAATAAAATAAATAGTATAAACTAATGGTTGAGACCAAAGACTTTGGAATAAGGTAGATCTGAGTTCAAATCTTGGTTTTCCACTTCCCATCCCCAATTGGTTATTTAAACTCTTTTTGTTTCTGTCTCCTCATCTGAAATATGAGGAGTGTGCCTATCCCAGGGTTACTGTAAACATTAACTGTGAAGTATCTGACACTTTTCAGTAAGTATTCATAAAGGTAACTATTAAATAATGATATGATAACAGTAATAGCAATAGTAATGATAATATAAATAACATCATTGTTTCGTTGTTGTTGTTGTTACTTACCTAGCCAACTGCCATACTTTTTTTAAAGATTTTATCCATTTCTGACAGAGAGAGAGAGAGTATACAAGCAGGGGAAGCAACAGGCAGAGGGAGAAGGAGAAGCAGGTTCCCAGCTCAGCAGGGAGCCCAATGCGGGGCTCATCCCAGGAACCCGGGATTGTGACCTGAGACGAAGGCAAACGCTTAACCGTCTGAGCCACCCAGCACCCCTACCATGGTTATCTTTTGTCTCATTCCTATTTTCCTAAGGTGAAAAAATTAGAAAAAAAAAAAAAAAAGCACATGTAAGTATCCATACCTTTGTCTAAAAAAGTAAACATGGTGGCATGGGGGCCAAGGTCAGGTATACAGATGGGGGCTGAAGGAGTGTTTGACCCAAGGGAAACCATAGTAGCTAGAAGAGTAGTTTGAATGGATGAGGCAGTAGGGGGAAGGATGGATAGGAGGAAATAGCCAAGGGAGTTAACTAACAAGAAATATGCATCAGAGAGCCACCACAGAAGGGACCCTGACCGCTCCCTAATGCCTTTGACTAGCTCCTGCCTCACTACTCCTCTCCAAGGTCAGTGAAGGCTGTTTTTTCCCAGGTTGTACTTGTTTTAAGTTTTTACTCTTTTTTTCCATGTGTCTTGTAGCATTCCTCCCACAAAGAGTTACTCTGAAATCAGACCCAGGTCAAAATACCAGGGATTCAAGGTCTGTGCAAACTAGGTATGTGATAGGTACTCAGTTTCATACTGCTCCTTAGGTGCGACCCTTTTGTAGGCACATCTGATTTCACCCCCCACCCCCAGCCCCCTTCCTCTAAGTATCCTGCTTGCTGATTCTCTTTTGGGATTCCAGCCTTTTTCCTCTCCCAAGCCCAAACCTGAGCTAATTCTCCCAGCATGGTTAGTCCTAGAGAAGTTGTTTCTATTCTCCTTGAACCCAAAGTTCATCCCCTAACTTTTGGTTAAATGGTTCTTCCTTAGTGAACTTACGTTCCAGAGCGTAGTTCCTTCCGTAGCATAGTGATTCAAAGGCCAGGGAGGCTAGCGGCAGTCTGTCCAGTTCGAACCTGGCGCTGCAACTTGCTGATCATGCACCTGGGGGAGGCTACTTAACCTCTTGAGTCATCAGCCTCCCCCGTATGAATAGGGACAATAACAAAATCAACCTCCTGAGGTTGCCGTTAGTTAATATTTGTGGAGTGCTAAGAAGAGAGCATGGCACCAGTCAAGCTCCTTTCGAGCATCTGTTAAATTAAATATTAGGTAAACACTTGAACTCAAACTTTGTTACAGCTCTCATCTGCCACAGAAACTTCACAAATGAGCTTGTCCTCTGTCCGTGCTCCTCACACTTTCATTCATTTGCTGGTCATGTACCAACAATTCAAAATTAATAAAGAAAAAATCTAAACTCACAGAAATTTCACTTGCTCGACTTGTCATCTCAAACTCCCCGGCTGCCTCGAACATCAGCATACCTCTGGATGTTACTTCTTAAATAGCAACATAACGAACAACATCTCTAGCATTTAACTCCTTCCAGTTCCAGCCCGTGAGGCCCAAACTCTCTGGTAGGTTTTCTCAGAGACTCTGGGCATGGTTTGGAGATGGGTGGACATGAGAGGACAAGGATGGCAAAGGATGGCTTGATGGAACCCTTTCAGGGCTTGAATAGACATTAGAGGAACAGCTGATAACCACATTGACTTCTCCCACCTCTCCAAGGGCTTGGTACAAGTCAGAAGATGCTGTAAGATGCACAAGAAGAGGAGAGACTCCCCTGCTTAGTACCCAATAAACTCATTTTCTGGTGTTACTCATTTTTGCTAAATTACCCTGACCACAATTTTACAATAGCTGAAATAGCTTTCTAACCACGGCGCCATTTTTCCATCTCAGACGGAGTGGAAATTTAAACAGATCAGCAGTCACTGAGGTGAAGGGAACTAAGAAATGGTCAGTAAACTGTGTCTCATCCGTACCTGGTTACAAGGTGAAAGCATCTTATAAAACCTCTTTTAGCCCTTTTGATGAGAAAATCATTCCGGCCACTTCTCTAAACATCCCCCTGTGGTCAGGCCTTCAATGTACAAATGAGGCAAAAGAAATCATCAAACTGATGATTTCATCAACGTTGAATGGCCTCAATTCTCTGCTTCTCTTTGGCAATAGAGAATGCCACCGTATGTAGGGGAAGAGAAAGGAGATGTAAAATCAAAGATTCAAGCCTGAATTTTTGGCTCTAATCTCTTTAAGAGCCAAGACCTGGTTTCCATGTGATTATTGAATGTGCATAAGTCCATCATGAACACATAGGTTCCTCTCTCTACTGTCCCCAGGGTCTGCATGGTGTTCTGTACACAGCAGATGTTCCATAACGTATCAGCATTGGTTGATTTGGTGCATAAATGGCAATAATGATCCGCGGTGTTTGCTTGAAATGCCATGGCAGCTGTATTAATAGTTATATTGCTTACATTTTCCCCAATGATACTAAATGAAATGGCAAAAGGAGATGTGGGTTGATGAATGAACAGATAATGCAAGCATGCATGAGCACAGTCACCTCCCTGTGGTGATATTTAACTAGCTTAAAGGGACAACCAAATGCTTAGCGCCACCACCCCCCCACGTTTTCCATTCATACAGGTAATATTTCAGCATCTATTTTCCAGCGTAATGTAAATGGACTCAAAAAATATTAACATGAAACTATATCTGATGTAAGCCAGGCAGCTTATATAAATGGTAAAACTTTTATTTATATCTGTCTAATGAATGAGTCTAGCTCCATGAGTAGATCTATCCAGTTCCCATAATCTGTTTCTCTTTCCATCCGTGAAGTCCATCAATCACCTTCTATCAATATTTTTCAAAGAAAGGCAGTAGGGCTTCGCCATTGGCTGAATTAATATAAAGCTGTTCAATGGTTTTTTTTTTTGTTTTTTTTTTTTTCCACCAGAGCCTTACCTCGAATTCCCAGGTTCAGACCTAATTGGCTTCAAAACCTGATTTCTCCATTATCACTTTTCTGGGGCTGTCAAAATTTGTTGATGAGCCTACAACAAATACCTCGCTTATATAAGTAAAGTAGATTTAATGGATTATTCTACTAAAACTCAGAGATTGAAGTATTTCCTGATATTATTCCTAATATGTCATGTTAATATGGCATGAATAAATAATTTTTATATCAATATGGCAAATGTGTAATGATTGGGATATTATATTGCTTACTAAAAGTGATGCTGGAATAGGAACAAGGCTGGTTAATAATAATATTTTTTAACAATAATAATAACCCCAAATAAAAGTTTAGATGTGTTTTTTATACAAAAATTTTTTTAAAGATTTTATTTATTTATTCGACAGAGAGAGTGAGAGAGCACAAGCAGGGGGGAGCAGTAGAGGGAGAGGGAGAAGCAGGCTTCCCGCTGAGCAAGGAGCCTGATGTGAGGCTCGATCCCAGGACCCTGAGATCATGACCCAAGCAGAAGGCAGATGCTTAACCATCTGAGCCACCCAGGCACCCCTATACAAAATTTTAATAAAAAATTAGGTCTGTCACTAGAATGGTTTGATACACATGGATAGGGATTTTCCAAATGTCAAGATATATCGTGTTTTGAAATGTACCCGTAAATAAGTTTTCTAGACCTTGTTTATACATTTAGATAATACGTGTTCACTGTTACCATGTGTAACACAGCAGTCACCCAAATATAATTACAAGGCAATAGGGGCACCTGGGTAGCTCAGTGGGTTAAGCATCTGCCTTCAGCTCAGGTCATGATCTCAGGGTCCTGGGATCGAGCCCTGCGTCAGGATCCCTGCTCAGTGGGGAGTCTATTTGTCCCTCTCCCACTGCCCCTCACCCCCACTCATGCTCTCTCTCTTTCTCTCTCTCTCTCAAATGAATAAATAAAATCTTTTTTAAAAAAATACAAGACAATAAAACTATCTTTTGTTAATTAAAGAAAGATCTTAACACTACAAATACCACTCAGAAAAGCTGAGTGAAAATGTTGTTTGTTATGCCACCAGAGTTTCTACTGTTAGCTATGTTGAGCACAGGACAGTAAAAGGACTCCCCTACTAAAAACAATAAGAAAAGTCAGATAAAGCATGAGTCATAAGTTTGAAGACATCACAAAATTCTTGAGACAACCAGGAATTGAGGAGCCAAGGTGTTGGAGAGAAGGGAACCAGGGAAAAATGGGCCTACTTCTTTCTTTGATTTTCACCTTGGGCTTTTGCTGATTCTTGGCATTGGGTGAAAAGTGAAAATCTGAGTGTAGGAGCTTGTCCAGAAAGCAAAAAGGCCAGCAGAGTGTTGTCAGTCTCAGAATAATGGAGAGACAAAAGTTGGAATTCAGGGTGTCCAAGGCAGCCTGGAATCTAGAGGCCAAGATCCTGGAGAAATGGGGTGGGTGAAGAAGTGACTTCTCCTCAAGGCTTTTACCAAATTCTACAGCAGTGAGGCAAGGAGATAAGAAGCTAAGCTGAGGCATTCTGAAAAATCAGAGTTTTCAGCAGTTTTTCAGGGCTTTGGAAAGAAACACAGTAGTTCAGAACTCACTAAGGAGTTGCAGATTATCTCGTAATCTCTGGAGGACTAACCCTTGGACGCTGGGTTAGAAAGAGGTCATACTAAAACTGCAGTGTGACTCAAGGCAACTCCATTCTTGATGGATAAAGATAGAAGTTCCGCTTGTGTTACACAAGTTTTGATGTATTACATATTTTAAAATTTACGTATCTTTTAATACTTTTTAACATGGATAGTTAGGTAATTGATTTGGTACTTTGCTAAAATACACATTTATATAAAATATAAATACATAACATATATAAATAGTTCTGATATAGAAACATGTAAGTAAATATATATTTCATTGTACTTAGTATATTAATATATACTAAATACATGTATATAAATATTATGTTTTATATATGCATTTATGGTGATCTCCAAAGGAAAGGCTGAAATCAATTATCTGAATATTTATATTAAAAAGTAGAAAAGGGGGGGCACCTGAGTGGCTCAGTCATTGGGCATCTGCCTTCGGCTCAGCTCATGGTCCCAGGGTCCTGGGATCAAGCCCCGCATCGGGCTCCCTGCTTCGCGGGAGGCCTGCTTCTCCCTCTTCCATTTCCCCTGGTTGTGTTCCCTCTCTCGCTATGTCTCTCTCTGTCAAATAAATAAATAAAAATCTTTAAAAAAAAAAGTAGAAAAGGGCACACCAAATTAAATCCAAAGAAAATAAAAACAATAAAAAAGAGAGAAAGTCACGGCAAGACTGATAAAGTAAAGGAGACAGAAGAAATTCATTACCAATATCAGAAATGAAAAGAGGACATCACAACAATCGTATGGGTTTTTTCTAATATTTAAAAGATAGGATGTTGTGAATACTTTTGTGTTAATAAACTTGAAAATTTTGTTGAAACTGGCAGATTCCTGGAAAAACACAATTAAAAAACTAACGCAAGAAGAAATGGCAAATCTGGATAATCCTATATCTACAAATGAAATTGAGTCTGCTATTAATATACTTCCCAAAGGGAAATATCCAGACTGAGACATCTTTACATGTGAGTTTTTTCAAACATGTAAAAAGAAATAAGCCTATTTATATATAAACAGTTCCAGATAATAGAAAATGAATTAACAACACCTAGCTTGTTCAATAATAATTTTGCCAGAAATAAAAAGTCAGCAAGAGATTGTGCCAAAGATCCCCTATGACTTCTACATAATAACAATCAAATTTATTAGTGACCAGTTGCAAATACCTCTGACTGCAGGCTTTGGTCATCACTGGCTTTTTTTTGTTTGTTTGTTTGTTTGTTGCTGTTTTTTTTTTTTAAATAACATGGAATAATGCTTAAGGTAGGCAGAATACATGGCAACTTCTACTGTGAATATCATTTTCTTAAACAGAGTTCTTCAATTAGATGGACAATCAATGTCTCGTATCCAAAGGACTAGTCTATTCTTCTCAAAATAGAATGTCCTCAAACAGAGCCACTGTGTAAAATGCAGAGAATTCTCCTCTCGTGCCTGGAAAAATTGATGGTAAATAGGACCGTGTATTACATGTACTTAGATTCCTCTTCAGCAGTGAACACAATATTTTTCACATGCTAGATGCTCAACAAATTTTCATTAATTTGTTGGGAAAAAAACACACAGTACGTAGTTTTTCATTTGAACCATAATAAAACCATTCAAGCTCTATATTATGCTTGCCTTTTACCATGTCTAGAAAGAGATTCCAAATTGGATGGCTCATTACTGTCATCATCTATGAAGATCACGGTTAGAGAGGAAAGAAAATACGGATTAAAAAAGTCCCATGAATTCCAGAAAGTACATACCGCATCAGTAGAGTTCAAATTTGAATTCCTCTTCTCTGGGAAATGCCTGCTGGCTAACGTTTTGGTTTGAGGGCTCTAGTTCTCTGAAAAAGAGGAACTAGAAATATCAGTGATTTGACTCAACAACACAGTACTCACCTCCCCCAGATTCAGAAGCAAAGTTTTTTTTTCATGAGAAAATTTCTCACACCACCGCCATGGTTGTCATCTACAAGAGTTGGTTGGGAGAAATTGTTAGGCCCTTCCGTGGTGAAACAAATCATAATGAGGGCAAGTTTTAAATTTTCAACTGGCGGATAACTTCACGATCACTGTGTCGTCAACTAAAGTGGTCTGTGGTGAGGCGGAAAACATCAAATAAATGTTGGGAAGACAGACATAAAAGGCAGCAAGGTAAGGTGTGCTAAAACCATAGCTTGTACCAATGTTTCCCAATTCTTCACTTTCATTTTAATACTTCATAATCCACGGTGGATGATAAGCCACCCGAAAGATGTTTTTTTTTTTGTTGTTGTTGTTGTTGTTTTTTAAAGATTTTATTTATTTATTTGAGAGAGAGAGAAAGCATGAGGTGGGGAGGGTCAGAGGGAGAAGCAGACTCCTCGCTGAGCAAGGAGCCCGATGCAGGACTTGATCCCAGGACTCCAGGATCATGACCTGAGCCGAAGGCAGTCGCTTAACCAACTGAGCCACCCAGGTGCCCCACCGAAAGATGTTTTTATATATACTTATAAATGCATAGGGTCATTTTGATTCACACCTAAACTTCAAGGAACATATATCACCATGAAACCCTTTAATAAAAGTGACACATGAATTAAAACAAATGGCTTGATGTTGGTAAAAAAAATATATTGAGGCTTTTCACCTTTACTTTTAATGAGGGAATCAGAAGTTTTGCTCTCCCCTGGAGTTAAATACAATGGTATGTTGTATCAAATGTTTGGCACCTTTCTCTGTAGCTCTGAAGCAGTCCAACTGTAATTTGAGCTAATTCATGAAATGCACTTTGCAAAAGGATCTTCATTGCCTGCAAGATAAGTAGTCAAAATATATCAGATTTATTGATGTCCAGGGAAAATGACGTCACGGTTGTTTAGAGTGAACCTATGAGCAGAATGAGTATTCAGGGAAGTGAAAGCAGGCGGCTGGTTATGCTTTAAGAAAAACAACAACAAACAGAAAAAGAGCAGGAAAGAAGAGCCTGCATACAGGAGAACCTGCATATTTTAGAAGGAGCTGTTTAACATTGATTGCAATATAGATCTGAAGGCAGGCTCTACAGAAACCTTTTCTACAGAAATGGGCATAATAGCATAAGGACATGCAGTATCAGGAGATTTGCTTTATTTCAGTTCCCTTGTTTATTAGAAAGGAACAGAAAAACAATGTCTGGAGAACTGATGAGTAATAGGCTCTTGAGCATGTTTTAATAGCCTTGTAGAATAAAGAAAGAAATCATACTCCGTTCTCAGAGAAGATGGGAACAAAGGGGCTGCCCTGAACCTATAAGAAATCCTTCATTGTAACACAAGTGCCACTGAATTATCATTCTGGCAAACAGGGTGATGACTTTGGCACTGCGGAATGAAACAAGGATGAGTGTATGTGATATGGGACAAACAAAGCTCTTTTCTAAGACAAAAAGGCCCTCCTGAATCATAACTGAAGGAAGTCATCAGAAGGGACATCAAGACAGCAAAAATGGTGGCATGGGCCTGTAGCTTCTTAAGTTGTGAAGAGGCAAATGGCATATGCCATGCAAACCAATCCTGAAAAAAAAAATCCCTGGAGAAGGCTCCCATTGCAAAGCAAAATCTCTCTCCTTTTTGTTCCACATTAAACAAAATAGGCTAATCAGAGTACTTTAACCAAGGTAGAAACTGAGGCACTGAAGGAGGTTTAAGAGGTTAAGTGACGCTCCCACTGCAGGAGACACTCCTCCATGGGTCCCCTGAAGTCATATACATGTTGCTGGGTATGCTGAGAATGCAAAACTCTGGCCACTCTACTAGGGTTGCTGCACAAGACCACTTTTGCTGTGAGAAGCGTTGAGGGATGAGGTAACATTGTCCATTTAAGAGAAAGAGCTGGATAGCTTCCTGCTTGCCACAAAGTTGTGGATTCACCAACGCTACGGTTCCTCTCCTGTTACATGACCTCCTGCACGTGCAGACACATATCCAGGCCCTGCTCAGCACCTCATGAAACATGGGGATTAGGCACAACTGGTGCAAGTATACCAATGCTTATGCTTTTTGCTGTTGTTGTGAGTAATAAAGTTCTTTGTCGGACCCATGAGTCTCATGTCTTCTGCCCGTATTCATGTAATGGTAACAGCTTATACATAGGATAAAATCAAACCACGGGGCTGACACCCAGCAATGGGAGAGAAGAAAATGCACCATCAAGTTCTGACTTCTCTCCTTTTGTCCATTAGAAATAATGCTACATATGGGGCTCCTGGGTGGCTCAGTTGGTTAAGCGACTGCCTTCGGCTTAGGTCATGATCCTGGAGTCCCGGGATCGAGTCCCATATCAGGCTCCTTGCTCAGCAGGGGGTCTGCTTCTCCCTCTGACCCTCCCCCCTCTCATGTGCTCTCTCTCTCTCATTCTCTCTCTCAAATAAATAAATAAAATCTTTAAAAAAAAAAGAAATAATGCTACATATGGAAGTCATGAGAAATCAGAGCTTTTTAGTATTTGAAGGCTATAAAGGAAAGAAATAATTTAAATCAATGTGTTACCTAGATGGTTTTATACAGAATAAAGGTGAAAAGCTTCAACTAAGAAAATGTTAGTCTATAGGGTAGTTACCACTCTTCATAAATAGTAGCTTAGTTTCCATTACCCCAACCGTCTCCCACACAGAGGAAAATATTAATGTCTTACTCTTAAATTTTTTTAATTTAAATTCACTCTTAAAATTTCTATTTGGATAATTTTCTGATGTGCTTTCTTTGTTTCCACAGCATCCATAGCATCCATTCCTTCATCTATGAACATTTTTAATCTTATTATTTAAAGTTCCCTTTCAGATTTCTCTATTGCCTGAGGTCCCAAGAGTATGAATTTTCTTATTGGTTGCATTTGGTTTTTAGCTTTCATTTGGATTTTCGTTTTAGTTTATAGTTTTAGTTTCTTGGCTATGTTACTGAGTCTATTCACCTGTTTTCATGATGGGCTTAAAGTTCCAGTTTCTCACAGAGGGCTCTGTTTCTGTCTATGAATAATGGTGGAGGTTGGCTTCCCAGAGACTTCTCCACACATTAGATTTGGTGTTTTGATCCCAGCTAAGAGGGAAAACAGCCCTTCCTAGTTTTATAGAGTGACTTAAATCCCAATCTCCATAGGTATTAAAATCCCAACACTTAAGAAAAACATCCAGACTGATACCCTTGAAATACCCAACCCAATCTATGACTCATTTCTCAGATTCTGAATTTTTTTTCATTTTTAGCATTTTTTTAAACCCAGCCCTATATTTTCCAGAATTCCTATTTACCCTATCTGGGGGTAAAAAAAGTACCCTCCCAAGTCAGCTCTGTCTGCTATGGGACAAAAGGAGGCAATAACACTACTATCCCTTTTTCTTAAACATCAGTGTGGTTTTCACTTATAAAAGTCAGTCCACGCAACAAGGTCAGAATATATTCTAACAGCAAAATGGCAATGAGAAACATTTCCATGGACCATATTCTTAGGCAGATGTTTGTTAACATAATTTTAGAGGTTGACTTATGTGAATAATAAAGTTATCAGATAGAACCAATGGTTCATTCTCAAAGAGACAAAAGTCCTACTCACATAACATTATATGAACAGCATGTTAAGTATTTGGTGGTGAGATGTTTGGGGGTTGGTTTCTGTGTGTGTGAGAGGGGGTGGATTTTGTTTTGTTTTGATTTTTGTTTTTAAGTTTTGTTTGTTTTTTTTGAATCAACACCCTTTTTCCTGGATTGTTTTTCCATAGTCAGTCTCGGTTCACTGAGATTTTTTCATTAGAATTAGTAGAGTTTTCCTCTTCATTTTTCCTTTTAGACCAAGACTAAAATTGGACTGCAGATCAAAGACCATGGCAAAAAATTCCTGACATTGGAAACTGTCTTTCCAGGCATCAATGTGCCTCATCCCCTTCTACACATTCCATATAAAGAGATTGTTTCATTTTCCACCTGGCAACGCTTAAATTGTTTTATTTTTCTTCATTAAAACCACCACGCCTCTTCATTTAACTCATGTTTTAGTATCTTGATTCAGCAGGATCATAAAAACTTTTATTTTTGTTGTCGCGGCTTCTTTTTGCCGCAGGGAGAAGTAAAAAGAAACAAGTTAAAGAATATACAGTCAACCCTTCTTTAAAAATATATAACTAGATTTCTAAAGGAATGAAAAAATATGGTACTAGGGGGAAAACGTTGCAGTCAAATCTGTATTTAACTTGAAATAACATAACTTTTTATGGGTGTGTTTGACATTCCCTCTTACCTGCTACAACCCCTGTGAGTCCTCAGTAAATATTAATTATGGATAATTGACTATTCCTTTCTTCTAATGGAAGCTGCAGAACCAATTTTCGAGTTTTCATTTTGTGCAGGTGAGGAAGGTGCAGCCATCAGGAATGGTCTTTTCTGTCTTGGAATGTAAACATGATCTTCCCATGAGAAGTGAGGGTGCCTTTTCCCTGGGTCCTCAAAAGGAAGCCCAATTTCTATACAAAATCAAAACATAAAACAAACAAGAAAAACTATTTTGCCTTTTTCTTTTAAGAAAAAGAATTAAACCAGATTCTGACCAACCATTTTATGTTCAGAGTATACTTTTCCATTTTACAAGAAGTTCTTCTGATGTGAAGTTCACCTTTTATTGACCATCCTGTAAATGATTTAAATAGTTACAATCACCTAATTAGGAGAATATAGTAGCAGTAGCAAATGCCACCAGAGGGCTTTAGTCTATTGCCTTCTAATTCTACCCTATCAATCTGTTACTTTTGCTCTAAGTCTAACTGCTTAGTGATCAGTGAGTAACATGAGCTCATTGCCTCCACTTGCTTAAGGAATTTATTTTGCAATGGGCATGGATGCATTTTAAAATTTGACACAAACACAAATATACATATGTGTGCATGTATATGGACAGTGAAATATATATACACTACATGAATTATATATATAATAATATAATTATATATATGTATATACACACACACTACATTTATATATGATGTTACATATAAGGTACTCTTATAATCTATCCAAACAGACTAAATTTGATTTAGCTCTAGAATAGAGAGAAAAGTATAGACTGAATGGGGCGCCTGGGTGGCTCAGTCGGTTAATCGTCTGCCTTCGTCTCAGGTCATGATCTCCAGGTCCAGGGATCTAGTCCCAAATCAGGCTCCCTGCTCAGTGGGGAGCCGGCCTCTCCCTTCCCCTCTGCCTCTTCCCCTGCTTGTGCTCTTTCTGTCTCTGTCTCTGTCTCTCTCTCAAATGAATAAATAAAATCTTTTAAAAAAACTATAGACTGCACTCCCTTTATGATTTTTTGGAAAATAAGAAGTTTCACAGAAATATGTAAATCATAATTTTTTTAAAGATTTAATTTATTGACAAGTTTTCAAGAACATAACCATTTCTTAAACAAGATTTGCCTCTCTATTCTTCATCACAAACTGCAGACCTACTAAAGACTTCTCTTCTTCAGGTATCAACTATGTAATATTGAACATATGGTTCATTTTTATGTGAATTGATCATTCCAAGTGGAATTTGTGCTTATAATCCAAAACTTTTGGTAAGAATTTAAGTCATTCCATTTAGCCAGTCATATTTGCTCCAGTCAGAAATTTACAATAAATAACATAAACTAATACTCCCAGTTTACCAGATTAAGTGGGAAAAAGAGTAAGAAGGAGCATTGCTTGCTTGTCTGGTCATAGATAGGAACCGGGAGGACTTTGCTGGTCTACATCCTATGAAAACTCATCACTCAGTCGGGCTTTCCCTTTCCCTGTTCATCACTCCAGCTCAAAACAAATGCCCAACTAACGAACTTTCCTCCCCAAAATAATACAAGGAAAAATTGTTAATGCCTGCAAAGAGTTTACCATGGGCCTTGTGCTGTTCTAAATATTTTACACATTTAATCTCCTTTAATCCTCATAGCATTCTTGTGAAGCTGGTACTATTATTTTTCTAAGATTTAGAGGTGAAGAAACTGAAACACACTGAGTTAATTGGTTGGTGATTATACAGCTTGTTGGTGGCAAAGCCAGTTTAGAAGAAAATTGTAAGGGTGCGTGGGTGGTGCAGTCGGTTAAGCGTCTGACTCTTGATTTCGGCTCAGGTCATGATCTCAGAGTCCTGGGATCAAGCGCTTCTTTGGGCTCTGCATTCCCTGGGGACTCTGCTCGAGATTCTCTCTCTCTCTGCCCCTCCCCCTGCTCGTGCACACTCTCTCTCTGTCTCTAAAATAAATAAATTAATTTTTAAAAAAAAGAAGAAATTTGCTTTTGCATTTTTCAATCAGATTAAATGTGGGATTGTAGGAGGGTAGCATGTGACTGCATTTCATGTATTACTGTCCAAACTCAGCCAGAGCCGGGCACAGGTATATGAAGAGAGTCCAGCATGAGAAAGTGCTGGGCCAGGAATCAGCCTACCTGGATTTCCAGCATCACTTCCAGCCTCACCCTTAGCCAGCGTTTAACCTTGAACAAGTCACTTCACCTCTGGGCCTAAATTCCCACCCTGCAAAAGGAGAGATTAGATGTTCTCTAAGGTCCTTTTCAGCCTCAAAATTTGTCTTTATGATTAATGGCTGAATGAAATGTCGTGTTGATCTAATGACTTGTGAGCGGGTTGGCCATATCAATGTTAAAAATACTAAAGTGGATGTATCTGCTTTCTTTTTTTTTTTTTTAAAGGAGAGGTTTTTATTTTTTTTTTTTTAAGATTTCATTTATTCATTAGAAAGAGAGCACACAAGCAGGGGGAGAAGCAGAGGGAGAAGGAGAAGCAGACTCACCACTGATCTGGGAGCCCAACAGCCTGACGTGGGGCTCAACATGGGACTCGATCCCAGGACCTAGAGATCGTTACCTGAGCCGAAGGCAGATGCTTAACCATCTGAGCCACCCAGGCGCCCTGAATGTATCTTCTGAGGGTTGCTGGAGTGGAGAGGGGTAGGAGGGATGTGGTGGCTGGGTGATGGACATTTGGGAGGGTATGTGCTATGGTGAGCACTGTGAATCACAGACCTGTACCCCTGAAATAAATAATACATTATATGTTAATAAAATTTTTTTTAAAAATTTTCTTCAGTTTCTTCAGTTCAACAGGACTAGGAAAACAGATCCTGGCTTCTACAGCTGTACGTCTTTGGTGTTTTTTTGTTTTTTATGTTTTTTTTTTTTTTTAAGATTTTATTTATTTTTTTTTAAGATTTTTAATCTTAAGATTTTAATATTTTTTTTTATTTTTTTTTTTAAGATTTTATTTATTTATTTGACAGAGACACAGCGAGAGAGGGAACACAAGCAGGGGGGAGTGGGAGAGGGAGAAGCAGGCTTCCTGCTGAGCAGGAGCCCAATGAAGGGCTCGATCCCAGAACCCTGGGATCATGACCCGAGTGGAAGGCAGACGCCTAACGACTGAGTCACCCAGGTGCCCGTTTTTTTGCTTTGATTGGTTTTTTGTTTTGTTTTGTTTTTACCAGGACTAGTAGAGGTGCATTCATTCACTCATTCATTCATTAAATTAGTAATTATTGAGTTCAAATTATATACTTATATGCCAGGTACTGTTCTAAACACTGAAGTGCAATGGATGAATAAGATTAAATGTGATTTCTGCTCTCAAGAAATTTATACATAGGTACATGTGCACACATACATAAATATATATAAAAACATGTATAAAAATATATATTTGTGTGTATAAACACTGACATACAATATAGATTGTGAAGAAGACTTTCTATAGAACTGACTTTTAAAAAAATTGGAATAAAATGAAATATTGCATTGTACACTTAAAAATTTGCTAGGAGAATAAATATCATCTGAAATGTTCTTAAAACAACAACAACAAAAAAAAAAAACAAAGACAAAAACAAAAACCAAAAAACACAAAAACAGACACGAGGAAACTTTTTTTTTACTTTTTGATTGTTATGTTAATCATCATACATTACATCATTAGTTTTTGATGTAGTGTTCCATGATTCATTGTTTGTGCATAACACCCAGTGCTCCATGCAGAACGTGCCCTCTTTAATATCCATCACCAGGCTAACCCATCCTCCCACCTCCCTCCCCTCTAGAACCCTCAGTTTGTTTTCCAGAGTCCATCGTCTCTCATGGTTGACACGAGGAAACTTTTAGAGGTGGTGGATATGTCTTTTATCTTGACTGTGCTGACCATTTCACAGATGTATGCATATGTCCAAATTCATCAAATGGTATACTTTAAATATGTACATTTTTGTATATCAGTTAAAGTTCAATGAAGCTGTTTGAAAAATTAAAAAATTAAAAACTAAAAGAATTGGAATACAGTTGTGAATGTTCAGCAATTTTATCAAAATAAAATTCTATGAATCAGGGTGACTGCATAGAGTACTTTTCTAATTGTAGTTAAGCGTAACATTTCTGAAGTCTGAGGGAGAGACCCACCTCAACGTACGTCAAGTGAGCCTCTGTAATCCTAGTTACCTTAATAGCACCTCTCTCTTGAGGTTGTTGTGAGGATTAAGTAAAATAATTAGTACTGCACCTCTCCTATGCTCTAGGAGATAATAAGCTATCAATAATAGTTTGATATTTTTTATTTATACCTGAAGATGTTGTATTTGTAAGGAAGAGTGTTCTTTAAGAAAGCATGACTCACCTCATTTACTGAGTTTCTAGGATAATTCTAAATCGCTGTTTACCTAAGTTAGTAAATATCCTTGTATAGATTATTACACACTATGACAATTTCCCAAACTAGAGCATGCATGAGAATTCTCTAGAAGGCTTAATAAAATATGGGTACCTGGCCCCACACCCGGATTTCTGATTCAGTGCATCTGGTATGGGGCCAAGGATGTGCATTTCTGACAACTTCCCAGGTAATGTTTAAGCTATGGGTCCAGGGACCATACATGGTATTATATATGCCATGCACAGTTGAAGATCTTTATGTATCATAAAATATTTGATTCTCAGAGTCACTCTGCAGGGTAGGCATTAATATACCCACTTATGATAGCAAAAGGGAAACCTGGAGACATAAGAGGTTGATCAAGTTTTCAGAGTTCCCCAGAGGCCGACCTGGCTTTGAACCCTGGACTACAGAGAGCTCACTATGGTATGTACTATGTATTAAACCACATTCCAACCTTAAATTCAGTGATAAATCTAGGCCAGTATTGGGCCCAGTGAAATACCTACAGGATCGTGCTATTTATTTGAGTTTGCAAGTCAAAAAGAAACTGAAAATCCCAGGCTCTCTGTCATGATTAGATGTGCTGTCTAAAGCCCAAAATCCGTGAAACATGTAAAAAGATAATCATTTAGCATTCGATTTTGTTTGTTTATAATGTGTCTTAAAAAATATTTCTCCATACAGGGGCCCATCATGAATAGTTCTGAGGTTAAAATACACTCCTATCCCATTTTTATGATATATAATTTTAATTGAAATGCAACAATAACAAGAAAGATTTGAGCCGAGGCTTGATTTTTCATGACACCTGAGTGAAAGTAAAGACATTCTGATATATCCTTCGGCATTATTAAGGTAGAACAGAATATACTTCCATCAGAATTCCTGAAATGGGAGATCTTTCATTTTCATTTTAATAGAAATGCATTTTTCACATCTTGTCTTGTTCTTCAAATCTATGTAAAATGGAAGATGTTGACACTAATATCAAAAAGGAAGAGAAAAGACAAGACATGTTCCCTTTCTGGGGGTCACAGCCCTGAAACCCAGCTTAGCACATGGCTGGCAACTCACAAAGTGAGAACAGACATTCTTATAAGAAGGCTCTCCCCAGAGATGGATCCTTATTTGCACGTACCATTTACAGCTTTGCCATGTGGGTTAAGATGAAAATGGAACTCAGCGGGGCGCCATAATTAATTGAATCAACTCAAGGCCTTTGATGAAAAACATACAAGTGGAAACTACCTAGGTTTTCAGGGCTCCGGCTCTTGTATTAATTCCACTTAAGAGAAGGACATTCCGACATCCCCAAAATGTGTGACCCAATTCAAGCAAATGAACACATCCAAACCAGAGGCAAACATTGTATTTAACATCTTTTTAGAAATGTCCTTGATTTTCTTAGCAGTATTTTCCTTGTTTCCTGGTTTTGCACATATCCTCCCACTAGATTAGCAATCACCCTGTTGTCAAAGCCAAAGCAAAGCCATAAAACTCACCAAGCACAAATGCAAAAAACAGTATGATTTTTCTTTCACTTAAATCTAGTCTAAAAAATGTATTTCTTATTATAATGAGCTAATCAATCAGCCTGTCTTTTTTTTTTTACTTTTGAATGATATTTTTCCGTTGCCGTCTGTTATATAGCTTGCACCAAAACTTTCGTTTTCCATCAAGTGGAAAGTGGATAGTTAGATATATGAACCCTGCCTGGAGAACCAGAAAGGAAGTCCGCCAGTGGAGGAAATGGGACAACATAAAAGGAAATATGGGGAACATTTTAAACCTTCTCACTTTAATTTTAGGAACAATCAAAAGCCACCAAGGATGCAAAATGCCAGAGGACACCATGAGGCTAGAAGAGATGCTGCATTGAAGAAGGAAGTATACGGGTGCCTAGATGCTAGCTGGAGCCCCTGGAAGCCCCCAGTGAAGCAAGATTTCTGGAGGAAAGGAAGACATGCAAAGGTGCATGCACTCAGCCGATAGTTGGTAGGCACTGGGATGATAATGGAGCTACAGGAAGAAGTATAAGCCCAGGCTTTGATGAGCTCAGATCGAGTAACAGGCAACCTACATCACCATGTAGAAATCAACATAGAGGTTCCACTATCATCATGTTTAAAAAGTAATCATTAATTATGAGCCAATGCATATTAGCTCACTTGCACATTGAGAACCTCCGTTGGGAGATATAAAGACAGATTCTGAACATGTCCAAGTCACATAGCTAATAAATAATGGAGCCAGAATTCTCTTCTTTCTCCCTCTCCCAAAGAAGACATCTAAGCCACAGGTCTTGTTAGCTGAAACTTACAGTAGTGACAGGTAAGAGCAATAAGATAGGTAAGAGAGAAAAGGAGCCAAGGGACAATATTTGTGAAAGGCTTACTATGCTGTGCATCTGAAATAAAGGGCCCTTCCCGTGAGGATGGGGTAGAAAGACAGGTCAAGAAAGACTCCAGAAGGAAAGTCACATTTATGTTGGGTCTTCAAATGAGTACGATTTGCCTCATGCTGGTCTGTCTTCAGCCTAAGGAGACATAAGGAGGCATATGGATGTGAGCAGCCTGGATGAATGCAAGAATGCAGACTCTGGGAGCAAAGGGAAGAGTAGGGGTTGGAAAGTTTGACCAAGAGCCAGTCTTTGACAAGTTGAGAAGAGCTTTGAGTATTTCACTGAAGTATTGGACTGTGTATAGTAGGCAGAGCTTATGATGAGGGAAAGGTTAAGGGACTTCTCTCATATGTCCTACACAAAGACTAGAGTATCCACTTGGAATCCAATGAATAATTGTCAAATTGCATTGAGGACCAGGCTATTGGCTCATAAAGAAAGAGATGCATTAACTTTGTTGTGGTATTAATAATAAGTAGTGGTATGTATTTAGTACCCCTCTCTCAAGTGCCAGGCATTTTGAATATGTTATTCATTATCTCTGTTCCATATAACAATCCAACAGGATTGTTATTATTGCCTACATATACATGAAAAAAAATGAATTTATAGTGGTTATGTGACCATCTAAGGTCAATGGCTAATAAGTAGCAAAGCCTAGATTTGAATGCTAGTTTCTTAAAGATTTTTTATTTATTTATTTATTTGAGACAGAGAGAATGAGAGAGAGAGAGCACATGAGAGGGGTGAGAGTCAATGGGAGAAGCAGGCTCCCTGCCGAGCAGGGAGCCTGATGCGGGTTTCGATCCCGGGACTCCAGGATCATGACCTGAGCCGAAAGCAGTCGCTTAACCAACTGAGCCACCCAGGCACCCCATGAATGCTAGTTTCTGATTCTAATATCTATGCTCCATCCGCCGTGCTGTACAGTTTTTCCAGGTGCACTGATGGATTTGTATAAATCTATTCAAAATATTTGCCTCCCTTCTGACTCCGATCCACATTGCCTCCCTTAACCATGATGTGAACAAGCCAAGTGCAAAATGGCATTTTGGGTTGGAAATGAAATATGTGATGGCGATCACAGTGAAGGTAATTGACCCCTATGGGGATCAGAACTATTATTTTGTTCTCAAAACAGTGAAAACGGCAAGTGAAAACAGATGCAATGAGCCAGAATGTGAACTCAGAGTGAATTAAGGCAAATTCAGGAAGAGAAAGTTCAGCGGTGTTTACAGGCAGCATAAGATAAAGGTGACAGAACGCCAGGTGACTCACACCCATCACAACATACAGAGTGATGCTCTGGTTTTGCCAAAAGAGACCATACACATGAGTGACAATTTACAACCAAGAGGAATTGGGGATTTGAGAATAGAAAGAAACAGACTTCAATTTAAGAGGACATAAAGCCTTATAAGATGCTCAAAAAGGTTCCCAGAGAAAACTATGGGAGGCCATGTGCTTGTTAGTAAGTTACTTCCTAGGCCAAACCCTGTGCGGTCTAATACATTTGTTAGCATAGATCGTTGGCATATTTGAAAAAGTATGATAGGGGAAACAACTAAAACATTTAGGAAGGCAAGAGGAAGCTTTTCATCTGGATATTTATCTATTCCTTTTCATTTTTTTCCTCTCCAGAAAGAACAGCCTAAATAAACCTGAAATAAACAGGCCAATGACTCTCTGAAACTGGCTAAAGCAGTAGGCCTTAAGAAACTGTCAAGTCACAATCATAACTTCGACAAATAACATGATCTGAAAGGACATTAACTTTCTTCACTATTTGTACTAACATGTTTTACTAAAAATGTGAAAATGAAACGAAAGACCCGCAAAACAAACAAATTAACAAATCTGGGGAAATGTTATCTCCAAAGTTAATAATTTTTATATTACTTGGAAAGACATTATTTGTTTGAAATTTTACTCAAATGTAAGCACATTCTTTTCGTCCTTTTTCAAAAGGCCATACAAGGCATTCTATTCTCAAGGGGTGGCTTCACTGCTTTTCAAAAATATTGTTAATATAGAAAGATAGATGTTAAAGCTTGCAGGAAGATTAAAAGTCATCTAGGCTCACTTTTGCATTTTTGCTGATGAAAAAACTCTCCCAGAGAGATAGTGACTTATATCCTGTCACACTGGCTGTTGGTGGCAGGAAAGACCCTGGGATTCACATGTACTAAATCCATGCTCCCTGCTCTATCTGCCACCCCATTTGCTAACAGTTCTAAACTTCAGAGAAACTGTACTCATGAAAGAATGCCCCTTCCCCCCAGAAGTAGGGGTACACCTATTATCAACCACTTTGGGGATAAAAAGCCAAGATACTGACCTCCAAATAGTCCCATAGTATCTGAAAAATAAAGCAGGTTATTTGTGGGAACCAGTGAGTGAAAATTATATTTATAGAAATACTATTTGGGAAATACATACTTTAAGGGACTGCTGATTTTCTAATCTTTGAGCCCAGGAAATGACTTCTCCAAACTCCAACCATTAACCCTTTAATACAATCATGTAGCCCTAAGCCCATTACTCTAATGACCTAAGAGTGTATAGTTTCTGGTTATATGAATTAATTAATTAATCCAACTAGAAGTCTTGTTCAGTTCTTTAATTAATTAAAAAATCAAAAGTTGATTTTTCCTATTAATTCAACTAGAAGTCTTGTTCACTTTTTTTAATCCTAAAAAAAAATCAAAGGTGATTTTTCCTCTATATATCCTGATTAGAGTTTAAAAGGAAAGAAATTTAAGAATTTTAAATTTCCTTATGTAAGAATTGAAATTCCAAGTCAAAAGAAAAATTAAAAATGTCCAACAGGCTTACCCAAAGCAATGAAGAAGGTTGTTATCTTTATTAAATCAGACAGTCTTGGGGTGCCTGGGTGGCTCAGTCAATTGAGCATCTGCCTTCAGCTAAGGTCGTGATCTCAGGGTCTTGGGATGGAGCACTGCATCATCAGGCTCCCTGCTCAATGGGGAGTCTGCTTCTCCCTCCCCCTCTGCCCCCCATCCCTCACTCATGCTCCCTTTTTCTCTCTCTCTCAAATAAATAAATAAAATCTTTTAAAAATCAATCATCAATCAATCAATCAATCAATCAGACAGTCTTAAGCCATGAGGCCAGCCCACTCCTTTGGCTCTGCATCCATTGCTCTCCATTCTCTATCAATAAGAGAGAACAACTATTTGAACTTTAACTGGGCTGGCCAGGGAACCCTGAATTATATCTAACAGCATGCGTGGGGAAGAGAAGAAAGAGTGCCTAGGGTCACCATCTCTGAAGTGTTCATGATTTAACGGCATCCATCGTTTAGCTGCCATCCCCTTCAGCCAGGAATGGGAGCAGGCTAGCAGGAGCCTCTGAAATAAGATCTCAACTGAGAAAACAAGAAACAGAAAGAATTAAGTTCTGATCCAAACTTGATGTTTCATAAACTTTAGCTCATATATCTCCTCAGAAAAATAACGTGGCCCTGTTATTCAGAGCCTCCTGCAGGAGAAGCTCCAGATATGGAGGTAGAACCATTTCCTTACCAATATCCTAAGACATGAGAGTCCACTTTGCAATTTAATGGTTTCCTACACTACCAGTTGCTTATGATGCTTTATAAAGAATTTTTTTTTTCTCAGAAAATTCATAGTTAACCCAAAGAGTGATCTGAAAGTCAGTAGCAAGAGTTCATGACCTGATATCTATGCCTCCTTGTGAGTCACCAAAAGTTCAGGTAATACAACACCTGATAAGTAGTAAACATTCTCAGGAAACATCTAAGTATCAGCCAGCCATTCAACATGTAAGCAATCTGTTTGTTTTGAATTAAAGAAAAACTTCCCTTGAGTCATTCCTCATAAACAGTATAACAGACATTAAAGGAAACTGTGAATAATCTGCTTTGACTTGGAAAGGACATTGAGAAAAGGCCAGAGATTTTTTTTTTTCTTTAACTGATGTTCCAAGCTGATTTGAAACAGGCCAACTGCTTTTAAACATACATGTTAATAGACTGGTTCTCTACAATCTTGAATCAAAATAATCCAACTGGTCTACTAACTTCTTAGCAGACTCATAAACCTTGGATATCATATAGTTTAACCTGCCATTCAAAGAATGAATCTGTTAAATGGCATCAATGGACCTTCAAGCTTTTGCGTGAGTATCATGAGTAAACAGAAGCTTATTTCATCCCAAGCTAACCTGTTCTACAGTTGGTTAAATTAAATTGTCAGAAAGTTTAGAAAATTCCTTCAAATAGTAAATCAAAATATAGCTCCTTATAATACCCACACATGGACCCCAGGAAACTCTCTGGAGATTATGCTCCAGAATAGGTCTACATCTTTGACATGATGGGTTTTCTAATATTTGAAGACAAGTTTCACTCTCTAAATAAATCTTTTCTTCTCTACGAACCATGTCTTTTGAGAATACATTTGATTGTATTATTTGAGCTTTCAATATCATATTACCCTTTCCTTGTCCTGCAATAATTTATAAAATAATGCACCAAAATATAACACAATTCTCTAAAAGTACTTTAACCCATTAATCCATGTAAAGGTATTTAAAAGAACATCTGATACTTTATAAGCACTCAATAAATGTTTGCTAGTCATCGGTTCTACCAGTTTTGAAATGGTCACTGCTTTAGGAATTGTGGATGGAGCAATAAACAAAAATCCTTGCTCCTTGCAACTAACTCTTGTTTATTATTTGACTTATTGGAATGTTGGTTCAAATAAATCCAGGATTGTTTGCAATGTAGTTTAAATGAACAAATTTAGAAATCAGAAGACCCGTATATAATTGGATATTTTTTGGTCAGGTGATCAGTCATAAACTTGAGATCATTTGCATTTCCAACTTCTTAGAATTGCTGGAAGATAAATGAGAGTAAATCTTCTAGCTGTAAATATCTAGAATAATCTGTAAAATCCTTCACTATCTGGCTATAATTATTTTCCCTGCAGATTTAAATCTCCACTTTCTACTTTTGTTTCCTAATCTCTACCTAATTTTTCCAGTATCCCATGTCTGCTTGCATGTCTCTATACCCTTGCTGGTCCCTCTCCCTAGAATACTCTTCCCCCAGTTCCTCCTCCTAAACATTTCTTGATCTTTTCCAATTCAGCTTAAAATACTAAGTTATCTTCAAAGCCTTTATTAAATCTTTCTAGCCATTATTTTCCTTATCTGGAAAATAAGGGGTTTTGATTCATCCTAAGCTTCTTTCAGCCATGACTCTATTCTATAGTTTTCTAATTCTGTAACTGCCAAGTCAAAGGATCCTTTTTTCAGGCTTTCATTAAATGAGGACTTTCCAGATCCTGACACAAAGCTGGCAGGTGTTCTGTGCATTTCCTCATTTCACCTCACAGAACCTGAACTGTTATTATTCCGTATGTTTACAAGTGAAGACAGAGACCCATTTAGCAACTTGCCCAAGATCCCAGAGCTTGGAAATGGCAAAGCCAGGAGAAGAACTCAGATATGTGGACTTGGAAAGGTTAATCTAAACAAAACCAAACAAAATGAAAAAAAAAACAACTTGAAAATACGAAAAAGAAAGAAGTGGTGAAGTTGGCAAGGAACTTCTTGATACTTAAACACAGCTCACTGGTCAACTCCTCTGAATTAACTTTTCCTCGTGATAAACATAAGTTTGTTCACTGAACATTTTTCTCAATAGGAATTTTCAGTTTCACGTAGGTGACCACCTACGTGGGCAGTTTGGGCAGTTTCATGCCCAAACACTTGTCCTTCAAGTTGTTCTCTATTTTCACACAATAAAGAGAAGTTCTGCCTATTAAAAGGAAGAGGTTTCTGCATCTTCAGGCAAATACTTTATTCTCATGCTTTTATTTCCCCTTCCTGAAAATGTATCCTTGTCACCAGTTAACCCAAGCATTGGTTAAGTAATGAATTAAAGTATATGTACACAGGGGTGCTTGGGTGGCTCAGCTGGTTAAGCGTCTGCCTTCAACTCAGGTCATGATCCCAGGGTCCTGGGATCAAGCCTGAGTTGAGCTCTCTGCTCAGCGGGGAATCTGCTTCTCCCTCTCCCTCTGCTCCCCCTCTTATATGTAAATATATATATATATTTACACGAATATACACATTCTTTCTCTCTCCCTCTCTCTCTGTCTTTCTCTAACTCTCTCACACATGCACACACAAATATGAAGGCTTATATAACATTCTTTCTCCTTTTAAGCTCATTGATTAAAATTACTGTTCATATAGATGATCCCAAATTTTCCTGCACTTCATTTGGTATACATCCTATTTTAAGCAGATTTACCTACCCAATTTTGTTTGTTTGGGAGTTTTACTAGTAGTATTCACTATATTTTTTAGTTACTTGGAGAAATGAGAAGAAAATACTTTTGTTTGAAAATACACCTGTACTCAACAATTATCTATAAAACAACAATGGCTAATATTTACTGTACCAGGCTTATTATAAAGACTAGGGCCTACTGTACAGTCAAATAAGTACTTCTATTATCTCCATTTTACAGTTGAGAAAAGTGGAGATTAGCGAGGTTAAATAATGAATATTATACCACACAAGAGCTAAAATGTAACCAGTTAGAAATTACAACTAAAATTAAAGAGGTGTAGTTTTACATAGGTCCGTGAAGCAGAAAAAAATTACTAATTTTATGATACTCTGATAATGTGGCTTATTTTAATCCTGTAATTACTGCATATAGAACAAGGATCCTCACAGAATTATTGACCTCTTTTCTATTAAGTAAAATGTTGAGTAAATCAAATGTTTTTAGCTATTTCTTCCCTACTTAAAATATAATTTTTTATTATAAAGTGTTCTAGAGGGATACAAGTTGAGGTAACTAATTATAGATACCAAATTCTTCTTCTGCTAAGGGTCTATAATAGAAAAGAAGCCCAACTCAGCTTCAACCCTCTCCTGTTTTCCAAGATTTCTTACAAATTCTAAATAGAATCCATCATTTGGTAAGCCATGGGGAATCGTATCCTGACAGCTGGCCTGAGAAATTCTCCCATGTAATAGCTTGCTTTTCGGTTTGGAAATCCCCTCACTCGCTGCCTCTGATTTTTAAGAGGTTTGGGACAAAAGGAAGGAGAAAAACTTAGGTAAAAAACTGAAACAGCATTATTAACCTTTTGTATATATCAAAGCTGCTACTTAGACATTTAAATACGATGAATTTCCCGAAAGAAGATGAGGGGGCCCAGGAGTGCGGGACTGTTGAGTGGCGGTTTGCTAGGCTCTGTGACCATGAACTGTGCACAAATGCTCCCCACCTTGCTTCGGAGCAGGGCAATGGCCCCCGTTCAAACAAAGCAGTTACACAGCCGCACCTGTGGGTTGCCAGCACCTTCCAGGATGGGTTCCTGGCTGCCAGACAAAACTCTGACAGAAGGTTCATTTAATAAATGCTTCCAAGTCAAAAAGCCATTTTTACTGGGCTAGTTTCAAGCAAATCACCGCCAACACTTAAATTCCCCATCTCACACTGCCATCTACTGTCTAATGTCCGGTGTTCCGAAGAAAGAAGGAAGGGCACACACCAAGCTTTCAGGAGTCCTGAGCATTATGCATGGACTCTTTACAGAGTCCAATTTTAATGGTAATCGAGACCGATTGTTTTTATGTTCACCAACGACATTACTTCTCACTGCACAGAGCCATGTAAAATGCACTTAGACCCATACCACATGATTTGACCTCATGAAGGGAAGAAAAGTCATAGTCCTGATTCTAAAAATAATCAGAACCACCAAATAACATCCAGGGACAACAGACCCAAGAGATCCTGACGGAGAATCATTGCCTTATTGTTTTAATTGTAGAAAAACAAAGCTGTCTGGAACTGACCGCACTTCGTTAGCATTAATGTGGCCCTGAAGGTTGAACCATACCAGACCTTGGCAGCTAACGAGAGTCTCTGCAAATAAATGGCCAGGACTAGGCAATGTTCAGATAGCCATCCAAGTCTAAGGGTGCATTCACCCTTTGCAGACTATTGATCCATTGTGGGCTTCCCTCCAACCATTTCCCCAAGACTGAGCTCTTCTACTCTTAGGTCAGGTGGCCCAAAACCAGATGCATCATTCTCTCTTTCATTAGAGGGCGTTCACAATCAGCACTGCTACAAAACAGCATTTTGCAGATATAATAACTGTATTATTCACTCACAAATCCAATCATGCCCCATCTCTTAGTGGTCATTGCTGTTGTTTGTTTTGTTTGTTTTTTATAGGAGGCAATATGAAGTCATAGAACAAATTCTATAATAGGAGGCCAAAGAGCTAGTCTTCATCATGGCTTTGCCACTTGGCATAGGGATTCATGACCTTGGGCAAGGCACTTGATGTTTGCAAATCTCAGCCTCAGTTTTACTACTAGAAAATGAAGATAGCAATTCTTTCCCTTTCTGCATCATAGATTGAAAGAGTATAATGTAAATAAGCTATACATAACAATCTGTTATTAAGTCGATATTATAACTTGGCTTTTCATGTATATTTATCCATTCAGTTTAAGTATTACCTCAGTTCCACCCCGGAATCCAGGGCTGTGTCTTGCATCTTGTCATTTCTAAAATATTTATGGAATGATTGATTCACAGATTGATATTCCCTGGAATTTCCTAAGAAATTCCAACTATCTTTATGGAATTACTTGTGTTCTCCAGAGGGCATTCATATTAATTTTTCAACCTTAAATAGTGTCCTAGTAAATAAAAAATACCTCACAAAGGATAAAGTAACATGTTTTTCACTGAAAGCCTTTCTATACTTTCACTATTCTAATTTTCAAAAAACATTTAACTGTTATCAAATGTGTTTTTTGAGGAGGTACACAAAATAGAACAATACAATAGCTTTATTTGCTTTGAGTTGGAAAAGAGCAAGCCTTTCCTCTTTGAAAAACCACAATTGAGCAATAAAGGAAAGGTCAGAATTTCCAGAGTGGTAAAACTAAAATTTTTTAGGCCACCCATTACAAAGCAAACAATTATAAAAATCTTAAAGCTAACTCAGAAATACATTTTTAAAGAACTCTATATATTAAAGAACAAAAATAGCATGTATGTCTGTGATGTGTGCTGGATATTCCAGGAAGTAACGAATCTGTGTTGGTATATACAAATTTGTTTATTCCCATCTTGATTACAGCTACATATTCCCAGGATGTTATGGGTTAGAGTTATAGTAGAGAACCCTGAAATTGACAAAGTAAAGAAATAGCCTTAATTGGGTTCACATTCATGTCACTGACTTATCCCTGTCATACTATTTGCTGAAAATATCAGCTACTGAATTGACTCCAGATTTGGTAGTACCTGCAGATGGAGGAAATCTGCATTGAGAGAGATGGGGGAGCAGCTAGACCAGTGGTTCTCCAACTATTACAGTATGGACATCAGAATCTCCAGGAGAGCTTGTTAAGACACATTGCTAAGCCCACCCCTGGAGTCTCTGAATCAGTAGGTCTGGGGAGGGGCCTAGTATTTGCATTTCTAACAACTTCCTGGGGGATGACTCGTACAGCACATTCTGACAAGGTAAAGCCACTTTGGAGACCCCTGCCCATAAAAATAGCCTAGACTATGTTACCATTATTCTGAATATTTCTGAAATGTCCCAGCAAAGTATTCCTTCTTTTTCCTATTTAAGTTGTGTGTAGCACAACAGTTAGTCACTGTTGTTTACTTTGAACCATAAACCACACTGAAAACAATAATGACATTCAATCTGTATAGTAGAACCAGAAGGGAAAAAGAAGTTAGGAACAGGTCTTTTTTTAATTTGTTTTGGCTTCCTTCCTTACTTTACCATATTTTAATTATCATTTACCTCTCTATTTCCCTTCTTTAAAAAAAAAAGAGATTCTTGAGGTGCCTGGGTGGCTCAGTCAGTTAAGCATTCGACTCTTGGTTTTGGCTTGCTCATGATCTCGGGGTCATGAAATCCATCTCCAGGGCAGGCTTTGTGCTCAGCAGAGAGTCTGCTTGGGATTCTCTCTCTCCCTCTCCTGCTGCCCCTCCCACAATGCCTCCTCACCCTCTGCCTCTGGAAAAAAAAAAAAAAAAAAGAAAGAAAGAGTCTGTCTTTTATTTCTAAGGCCCTAGTACCTGGCGTAATCCATCAGCATATACTAGGAGCTTAATGAAAGTTTGTAGGATAAATAAATGTTTAAGTAAAGTTAAATGCTTGGATGTATGGATAAATGAAGTTATCAACTGAAATTCTAAGTATGCTGGAAAAATAAGCATAGATGCATCCTGGAGGAAGTTTCACACATTTTTTGAGTACTTACTATGCATCAAGTGCTGTGCTAAGAGCTAGGGATGGAGTGATGAAAAACACAGATGCAGTTTGGATCGTCATTTAGTTTGTAGCCCTAACGGAGAAGCGATTCATTCAAGACATAATTACTGGGGTACCTGGGTGGCTCAGTGGGTTAAGTGTCTGCCTTTGGCTCAGGCCATGATTTCAGGGTCCTGGGATTGAACCCCAAGTGGAGGTCCCTGCTCAGCAGGGAGTCTGCTTCTCCCTCTCTCTCTGCCTCTCTCACTGCTTCTGCTCTCTCTCTCACTCAAATAAATGAATAAAATCTTTAAAAAAAGACATAATTACCAATATCTAAAATAGATTGTGAAGAAGAAATGCATGGCGCATGGAAACATGAGTATTCTAGTGCGGGCCACCATGAAATGTTTCATTGAGTTCTGAACAATAAGTGGGAATTGCTCAGACCTAAATTGAATGTGAAAATTAAAACTTGCCTATATATATATATATATATATATATATATATATATATATATATATATATATAATATGCCTATATATAAAATAAAATATGTGCATTTATTGTACAAGTAATATTGCTAGTGGATTTTGACCCTACAGCAACCATCTGTTTTTCCAAATCTCATCAGATCAATAGATATTACTGTTTTGCAGAAACTCTGGATTTTTGCTAATCTTATCAAAATTAAAGCATTGTAGAAAAAAGACACCCAAGTTATTAGTGAGTGATTGGTTGTGAGAAAGAGAAAAGGAGTAACAGAAAAGGAGCAGTAACGTGTTATCATCTCAAATCATGTTAAAGCATGGATTACTTCAAACACCCTAATTATATGCTCAGGATCAGATACATCTCTTGCTAAAAGTATTATAGAAAAATAAAAGCATACTGAGTTTAATTGTATCAGCACTTTGCTGGTACAACTTTAACATTTATTTAAAACCAAGCAAATGCTACTTTCAGGGAACATTTTTGGCAAAAAGGCCATTATTAAGAAGAATAATGTGATAACCCACCATAAAAAGAACTTGACTTATTAGAAAAAGAAAAATTGCACTTAGTATTGGCTTATTAAAAACCTATGTTATTCAAACAATTTTATTCTCTGGAGAGCTGGATGTTCCATTATTTCCAAATGAAAATAGTTGATAGTTTGCACCTGGTTAATTTAAAGCTGATTTAAAAAAAAGAAAAATACGTAGTTGGAATTTTAAAAATTACCGTGTGCTACTATTCTGCTTTTATATCTTCTCAGATTTTTAGCAATAGTCCCATAACATATTATGTAAAAATAAACAAATAATTTGGCTCCTCCGTGGAAGTACATGAGCAGGAATAAATTTTAGACTCTAGTTATTTGATGATTATTCATTGGACTCTTTTTTGAACAAAGCACTTGGTTAGCCACTGGGGAATGAAGGTAACATTTAAGGTGTAGGCAAAAGGATGCAAAAGCACATAAAGTCAGAATAAGTATTATGTACTCAAAGGAATTAGTATGGCCAAAAAGCAAGATTTCTGTGGGTAAGCAGTAGTTGTTGACTGGGAAAACAGCCTGGAAAGGATATGCAAGGCCAGATCAAGGGGCATATTACCAGCTATATTTCATGGTTTGTTTTCCCCTAAGAATAGACTCTAAGCAAGGTCTTGGATACAGGTAGTTTATCTAGAGGCTGCTTTCAGGATACACAATGAGGAAGACATAAGGAAAGAAAATCCAGAAAAATGTCTATTAATGAGCTAAGTATGGCTATGGGCAATGGGCCTCAATCTTACATGGTGTACCATGTGGAGTAGTTTAGCTTCCAGTGATCTGAGAATCATCTCACTGGATGCTGTGGAAGCCAGGATGGCTGGGACATTTATCCATTGATGCCATTCCCCATTGTCTGAGGGTTGCTCCAGAGGATTTGCTGAGCTTTGAGCAAACTGTCATGGTACCAGAGAAAGCCCTCACATAGAAATAGAGAGAGATGGATCATATACTTAACACGGAAAGCCGTTAGAAATTTATGGCTTTCCAGAAACTGTCCCCAGCTTCAGGCAGCTCAGATGGGTATGAAAGATATAGGGTGGGTTGGGTATTAATAATTCTGCAACACCCAGAACTCTTTTAATGTTAAAGGGCTTTAAGCAATGAAGGGACACAATCAGAATTGGGATTTGGCAAGTTTATTCTGGCTGCAGTGAAGTGAACAGATCAAAGCTGAGCAAGATAGGAGACAATCAGAAACCCAAACAAATAAAATAATTCTAGATAGAAAGAAGTAGAGGATTCATGAGCTATTTTGGAACCAGGATGGATAGAATGTAAGAGTTGATTACTTGGATGATGAAGGATAAGGGGAAGTTAGGAATGACACAAAGATTTCTGGCTGCTGCAATAGACAGTGATGTTATTTATTAAAAATGGGGCACGCTGATCAATTGAGTTCTTAAATTAGAAGAGCAAGATAATATATACATTTATCCCTGTCATTTATTGATCTTATAATAATTTTTGAGATCCTGCTATTCTAGGCACCAGAAATTCAGCTGTGAAAAATATAGATAATATACATATTACTTTCTTGGAACTTACATCCAGTTGGAAAAATAACAAAAACAAAGAAGCAAATAAATACAAATAAATATGACAATTTGAGATGTGGATAAATGGCATAAAGACCATAAAACAGGAAGATGTGATAGAGAGTACTGAGGGTTGGTTGAGCTCCTTTGGAAAGAGTGCTCAAGAGAGATGTCTCTAGAAAGGGGACATCTGGACCAACATCTGAATAACGAGAAGAGGTGATAGGCCTAGACCTAGGAAGAAACTATTCTGGGCAAAGGGAGCCTAGGTAGAAAGAAAGCTTAGCACATTCAAGGAGAGGAAGGAGACCATATCGGTAAAGCTTAGGGAAATCAGAGGATCATGGTACAGAGAATGAGAAGGAGTCACAGGGACAGATCATGTAAGGACGATAGTCCATGAAAAAGAAATTGGATTTTTATTCTCAGCGTAATGAAATAATCAGTGGTTTTCAAGCAGAGGAACCATGTAATCCAATTTATGTTTGCTGAAGATCACTCTAGATGTTTTGTAAAAGATGGACTTTTAGACAAGCAAAGTGGAAGCCTGGAAAATAAGTTAATAATGATACTTCACTCTAATATTCCTAAGGTACTGCTCTAAGTATCTTACGTGGATTAATTCATTTAATCTACACAGTAACCCTACAAAGTAGGTACCATTTATTCCCTACTGTACAAATGAGAAGAGACATGTTTAGTAACTTGCCCAATGTCAGGAGATATTCTGTCTCCAAACCTCATGTTCTTAAAGACTGTGAACCATACCATCAGATATGTATGTCCAGGCAAATGATGATAGAGCCAGTTGGGCAATAAGAGATTAAAATAAAAGTCAATTCAGAAAAAAAAAATAGAATAAAGTCAAATCCAATGTGAGGTTAATCTCACAAACACATAATGTCTTCCTTAATCCTGGTAGGTATGGGTTGGTACACTGTGTTGACTTTGAAGTAGATAATTAAACTAGAAGAAATTTTGTGGATTGGAATTTTTAATTAGGGAAAGAATAGAACATTTAAAATATTATTCAACAGGTTTTGGCATGTACTACATTCACCACAATCACATAGGTAGAGAAAAGAGAAAAATTAATTGAATAGTGAACACAGTCATTATTCTTGAGAAATTGGGACTGGTGGGGAAATGGTGATGCAAACCAGTTAATTACAGGCAAATGATTAACAACTGGCTCTCGGAGGTAAGAAAAACCCTGATTTGTAGTGTTTACCACTTTCTATGGTATAAAGTTTCTCACCATGTCTGATTTCAAGCTGCATATATGACATTAAACAATTCACAGAATTCCTGAAAATTTAATTGTCAGGTCTCTCAAGCCAAAGCAAACCAGCTCCAGTACTTCCAGTGCAGGTGAAGGGTGTGGCAGAAAGGTGTGGATCAATGGGAGACCTCAGAAGGAAGCCTGACTGATTTTGCCCAAGACAGTCTGCAACACTTCAATAAGGTACTGGCATTTAAGTTGGGTCCCAAAGAAGGGAGGAGAGCTCTTGCTGTCACAATTAACGGATGGTGCATGGCAGCCCTGGTTTACATCTTGTCTCTGCTGACTTTCAAACTGCAGTAGCAGAGCTGAGTGGTTTCAATACAGACTGTAGGGACTACAAAGCCTAAATATTTCCTGTGTGGCTCTTTATAGAAAACGTTTACCAACCCCTCCTTTAAATGGACAACTACAGAACTCAGTTGTGCCTTTAATGTCATTCAGCTATGAAACCAAATCTCCCATCCTGGTCCATTCATTCTCAACCTCTCCTAGACAACTCTTTTATAACTTCTCTTTGATCCTCAACCATCTCACACCACCTCCCCCATCCTCACTCTCCACAGATGGCTTGGTTTGAGATTTCATCCAGAAATTGAATCGCTCAGAGAAGAACATCCACATCTACTCACAAACTAGGTTATATCGGCATATGATTTGCTTTTCCTTCTGTTACCATGGGTGAACTATCAATGAACTCACTTAGAGCCAAACCCTCCATTTGCAGTCTAGATACCCTCTCCCTTTAGACTCACTCAGAGTCATTGTTCTAGTAATTCTACCCTCTCTCTTTCCTGCATCATCCACTTTTCCCTCTCTACTGAATTATTTTCCTCTCCACTAAACAGACAAACATGCCATTATTCCTATCTTCTAAAACCACTGTTCTCCCTATTCCCTCTTCATCGACCAACTCTTTCTCTGATCACTTTACTGCAAAATCCTCAGAAAAGGTGTCTGTATTTTCTGTCCCTAAATTGTCTCTTCCTATTCTCTAGCACAGTCACTAACTCAAGATTTATCACTTCCTTCTTTACTCTACCAAAATGGCTCAAGGTCAGTGGTAACCTCCACATTCTGAAACCAATGAATTCTCAGCATTTATCGTACTAGATGGTACAGTTAATCACTCCCAATCCCTTAAAACATTTTCTTCACTTGACTTCAAATTCACCACACTCATTTGATTTTCATTTTTGTCTGCATTGAAGAGCTCATTGACAACATATATTTTCACCTTCATGGTCACAGAAAGGTAAGAACAGAGGTGTGTTTAATATGGAACTTAACCCCAAGTGATGGCTAAAGGACATTGCAACACAGAACAAATATTTAGGTCCCATAATTGTTCCAATGGATCAAAAGAGAGAGAGAATCGATCCATACTAGCAAACACAATCATGTCACACTTGAAAGAACTTCTGTATCAGCACCCAATTCCATGTTCACATTGCAAAATGTGATTTAGTCTCAGCAGGATAGCTCCATCTGCCACAATGAAACAGTCTTAACAATTCAAGTACTATTGCTTTCATAGTATTATACAAATTTGATTTAGAGCTTTATGATTTTTTATTTATTATTTATAGTTTTTATGATTTTATAGGCATATAAGAACTATATAGGTATATATATGGTATATATATAGGTATATATATATATGGTATATATATAGGTGTATATATATATGTGTATATATATATAGGTATATATATACACATATATATATGAACTATGAGGAACAAAAAGTTTGTAACTTTTTAAAATTTGTACAAACTTAAATTCTATTATACTGAAACTAATTCTAAGTCAATAATAGGAATCTGCTAGAATTTTTGTTAAGTGATTATACACTTTCCCAAATTTAAGAGAAACTCTGGGCATCAGGCTGTCATTTTGTGTAATAAGCACACTTAGAATGTGATAAGAACTTAGAGTATAATTCATTTGTTAAGTTTATATGCTTACCATTGTCCACAGTACACTAATATATAGGAAGAAACATATCTTATCACAGCCTCATATCTCATGTCCTAGTTATTCCTCATGCAAACTCAGGAAAACAATTTTCATCTATCATATATATATATATATATATATATATATATATATATATATAATGTTTAATATTATTTAAATTCACCTTTATCTTCTTTTAGTAACAATTAAAATGTTCACATTCAATTGTGAGAGCCAGGATTCCAACAGCAAACACAATGAAAATAGTTGGGTATTGAACTGTCAGAAAAGTGACATAACCAATATTAATGACACAACAAATACAAAATAAAATACAATAAAAAGCTGAACTAAATGTACTTTTGAGTTCTGTCTTTATAGAAAATAACCTTTGCAGTTCAATTTTACGGTACACTGAGATGAAATAGTTATTAAACACAAATTAAGTTGCCAAATGGGATGTAAAAAACTCACGTCATGATCACTCTCAGGAAGACTTCAAGATTTTTTTAAAATGATCTAATATGTCTAAAATACAATAGAAGGAATCGATAATTATTTTATGTTGGCAAGTGGCCCATTTAATCCCTTTGAATTCACTAGAAAACCTTCATTCCTTCTCTCACTTTCCTGGCATTTCACCTCTTCCTCAGTTTCCCACCTCCCTGTGTCTGTAGGACACCCCCCCCCATCGCTGTGTCACATCAGTCACTATTGAGGTGGTTTCACTGTCAGAAGAACTGCCCTTCAGTATTTCTCCTCCGTCACAAAATGCATGACTCATACATAGTCAGTGTCAGTAGTCACTCTGCCCTTAGTATGATGCTTCGGAGCATCCAAAAATTCCTCCCAACAAAATAAATAAACTAGATAAAACAAAATAAAGGGACTATACACCTGCTCAATGATGACTGAGATTTATCAAATGCAGAGAAATTAGATTTGATGCTTATAGGAGCACCTGGGTGGCTCAGTCAGTTAAGTGTCTGCCTTCAGCTCAGGTCATGATCCCAAGGTCCTGGAATCCAGTCCTGCATTGGGATCCCTGCTTAGCGGGGAGCCTGCTTCTCCCTCTCCTCTCTGCTCCTGCTCTCTCTCACTATCTCTGTCATTCTCTCTCCAATAAATAAATAAAAATATCTAAAAAAATTTGCTGCTTATAATATCTAATCCATCTAGTGCTACAGATTTACCCACCCAAATACTCCTCAAGAATATACTTGTTTGCTGCTATATTATAGACAAACTCTACACCAAACTAGCTTTATTTCTCTCCTGAAAAACTGTAATCGCACATCAACCCTGCAACCACCCCCACCCATCCTCTCCCCACCTGCTATTCACTCTGTTCTTTACAGCCAGACACTTGAAAAACCCACTTCTGATCATATCACTCCACTGCTTAAAATGCTTTGGTGGTTTTGTGTTAATCTTAGAATAAGGACCGACCTCCTCCACATGACCTTCAAGTCTCCATCTCCTGACATTTTTGTTCATGTTCTATCACCCTCCCTTTCACCCTAGGTCCTCCTGACTCTGTATCTAATTTTCCTTTCCTCAGACCTGCCTTGCAGCTTCCTACCACTGGGACTTGGCACTCTTTCGTCAGTCCAGCGAGTTCTCCCCCCCTTTTCTTTACTTAATGACTTCCTACTCATCTTCCACATGTCGACTCAAAATCAAGTCCTTGGTACAACTCAAATAGTATCAAGAAGACAAAGTGCAGTAAATATCTATTGAATGGCTGACTAAATTTAGCAACACCAAACAGAAGAGGAAAATACAAGAACTGAAATGTACCTTTATTCACACTCAGAGATTTTCACTAGAGACCATTTAGGAAGGGAAGGTATAAGGAGGCAACTGGACAGCGTTTAGTACCAGGAAGGGAAGAGAGAAGATGCATGAGCCAAGGGCATGCCAGATGCACAGGCCAATGTGGCTGGACATGTGGTTTTGCTGCACTATAATTACATGCTTTATAATTAGGCATCAGCGTACTCCCAATTAAAGGAACTCAAAGAGAAAAGCCCTTCTTGGCTTTATACCACATAAACATAGTGATGTATGAAGATCGCTTGTGTTGTTTTTTTTTTTTTTTAAGATTTTATTTATTTATTTGAGAGGGAGAATGAGAGAGAGAGAGAGAGCATGAGGGGGGGAGGGTCTGAGGGAGAAGCAGACTCCCTGCCGAGCAGGGAGCCCGATGCGGGACTCGATCCCGGGACTCCAGGATCATGACCTGAGCCGAAGGCAGTCGCTTAACCGACTGAGCCACCCAGGCGCCCAATCGCTTGTCTTTTGACTGGAGCAGTGTTGTTTACAGACTGGACCCAGAGCCACCTATGGCCAGAAGTGGAGCATCTGTCTAGTGAGTTAACATAGCATGCCTTGATGCTTGACATCCCTCTGCTACTCCCAGCCCCACGTCTCAACACCACCATTACCACCAGTGTTCCTGAAGCTCTTGGTGAGCAAAATAGCCTAGCTGCTCTCTAAGGGCCATTTATGAAGCTGGAAATCTGGAAAGATCATCTTAAAGGCTGCTATCTTTCAAGAAAAAAATGGGAAGAAGCAACGATATGATTACGTGTCAACATTTCTGTTATTTTTTTCTTTTCCAGTTGAAATAGTAAACCCTAGAAATTATCAAGTGAAATAGTCTTGCTTTACAGATTAAAAAAACTGGGTTCAGAGAGCTGCCTTACCCACATAAATAACTCGGACACCCAAACTGTTCAGTCCAATGCTCTTTTTGTGAAGACAGAATGTCAGCTGGTCAGACAGAATGTCTGCCACCCATTAATGTTTAAAGATTTAACCATTTCTGTTCACAAATTGAATACCCAAATGCAGTTTTCTTTTACAGTTTAATCTCATTTTTATCTAATATCTCTTTGATTCCTTTGTTTCCTTCTTTTAAAATTATGACTGCTTTGCCATATATTTTTGCCACCAAGGGTGCATTTTCCATTTTATGCCATGCACGATATCCTTATCTGAGACAGATTTCCCCAGTTTTGCACTTTAGCTTGAAAACTGGCTTTTAATAAATAAATACAGTAGAAGTGAACTTGCCAAAATAATACTGGACCATTTTCTTGTTTGTCTAAATGCGACAAGAGGATACTATATAATAATAAATCTAGCCCTTCTGGAGGCAGTACAATTCCTTCAACAGCATGTAATATCCTTAGACAGTCCTCATTAAGTCCATATTTTGGAATTAATTAACAAAAATAATATTTATTGGGTTTTACTATATTCTGGGTTCTTTTCTGAATATTTCACATGGATATCCTACCCAATTCTCACAAAGACTCTGGGTAACAAAATTCAGAGCACATTTACAAGTAAGGAAACCAAGAGAGGTTAGGATACTTGCCCCAAATCACACAGGTGGAGGCAGATTTGAGCCCAGGCAGTTTCCCTCCAGGGTCTCCACTATGCTGACTCCTTACAAAAGTACAGAAGGTGTTTCTTTTTTCTTTTTTTGTTAATTTAATTTAATTTTATTATGTTATGTTAGTCACCATACAATACATCATTAGTTTTTGATGTAGTGACCCACGATTCACTGGGTGTTATATAGAAGGTGTTTCTTAAGTGCTTCTGTTGCTTTCTCTTCCGTGATGATTTTATGAGTAAGTAACATCAAAGGTAATTTACATTTGTATTTCTTAAACATAATGCAGATTTAGCAATTTAATATGTTCTATTTTCTCCTTAATTTCTTATTTGTGATATATCTAAGCTTCGAAAGAAGAAAACAAAAACGACTTTTCTCTTGACCTCATCTTATCTTCTCTATCTTCTTTTGACGTGTACGCTCTATATTAATTGGTTCTTAATTAATCTTTGTGCTTCGGGATTTGAAATAACGTTAGAGCATTGGCTGCCAGCTTCTACTCCTGCTCATTTTTTTTAAACAATGCTGATTGAAAATTAATTCAATGTAGAAGAAAATGACCATGTACCATGTAGCAAAGTGGCCTGTGGGCGCTCTAATTTAAAAATTCTGTCAATTAGGGCCATGATTTCAACTAAAGTTTGTATGTAGACACTAAAAAGGCATCGTCCTAGGGCCTAAAGGCATAATCCATGTTCAGAAGAATCCCTTTTGTCAATCAATGAAGATATTATTCTTTATTTGGAAAGAGGACAAAAAGTATTTGTTACTGGCTTTGAATCTCTAGCAATATGAAATTATTGAATATAATTATATCCTGCATGAGGTCTTTAAAGCAACATTTGAGACCTGGAGAAAATAAATAAATAACTTTCTGAATGTTCCTATAAAGCCAGCCCCCAGCTGTAGAGATCTCAACAGCATTTGATTAAGATTTCGATCTCACTGCTTCTTTTCTTACCCCAGTAGGAGTCATTTCATTTTTTGTCTATTCAGAGTGAACAATATCAAGAAAACTATATTCAGATGGTCCAGAACAATCAGGTGATTGTTATTTTTCTTATTTGTGGATTTGATTTTGTGCTTTGGTTATTTTAAAATTTGTATTTATCCATTGTTTGTCTGTACTTAACCTTCCCTTCTATAAATCCAAATATGTTACATGATAGATGAGAGTGTTATAATTCAATTGCTTGAACAATGCCAATAATCAATGGAAAAATATAGTCTTCACTTACTTAATGCAAACCACAAACACACAAAAGCTCTTTATATTTTTTTCTGAGTTTCTAAAATGAAACTTCATGCTGTTCCATTCAACAGAAAATGGATTGTTAGAATCTGAGAGCCAGTCTTACCTTTTTTGAAAGAGTCAAATCAGAACATGCGGAAACTAGATGAGTTTTGAAATGTGAAATTGTGTTTCTTTTTAAACTACATTCGTCATATGTATGTCATTAACGGAGTATTAACCAATCAGTACACGTGGCTATTCCTGGTGATGAGTAAGGATAAATAAGTAATAAGAAAATTATGAGAAAACTTGCATTTATCAACATTAATCACATATGTCCCCATTGTCAGAGATGCTAGCTGTCCATTCAACAGCCAAGACTGCTTTTTCCTCAGTAACTGAACTATGGACATTGTACATCTTGCAGCTAGATGTAAACAAACGACTAACCCTTGATCCACAGCTTAGGTTATTGGTCGTTCTGCAGGTGCTATGAAACTGCTGAAAATTCTCCTTTAAAAAGAGGAGCTGACTTAAGTCATGTTTTTTGTTTAACGTTTGTTTGTTTTCTTTTCTTTCTTTTCTTTCTTTTCTTTTCCGCTGCTCCCTTCCAAGTGTCTTCAATGCAGATGTGATAGCCGGATCTCCAGCAGCCACCTGCACTATGAGGCGGTCTTGAGATTTAAAACCACATGCTAGGGATGACAATATAGGAAGCTAGAACGAGCCTGGGTGGATAGCGAGAAACTGTTGATTTCATAAAAGACGTTCACTCTGATTTATTTTTTTTAAGAGAGAAAAACAAATCTTTTCTATTTTTAGGTGTTTTTTTTTTTTAATTTTCTTGGAGTCTTTTTCTTTTTCTGGTATACAATAACACTTAATTCAAACTGATATATTCCTCACAAAAGACAAAAAATTGTATGTAATTATGTCATTTTAAAATGAAATGGATACAGTATCTTGTATGACTGAAGAAGCAATAGATACGGTGACATTGACAAGTTTAGTGTTTTTATCTTTCCCTATAGTTTATCAAAGGGTGGCTCTGAAGATATTTGAGTATATATTTGTGGGACATAAGGGTTGAAACTAGATTGGGTTCTCTTCTTTTCACCCCACCTGGCATTTTGGACCACTCAGAGATGGCCTGGTAGACAGGGCTTCTTTACTCTGTGTAGCTCAGATGTGAGCACATTTCTAAAGGTTGAAAATAACTGCCAAAATGCTGACTAAATTTTGAGGGTTCTTTATCTCTTGTATACGTACTGATTTTGCAAATTCCCTACATGTTATTTCTTCCCTTCTTTGTTATATTCCCCTCAGACTTTTTTTTCCTTTTCCCCAGTAGCTTCCATGTATTGACTGAGAGACTTGCCTCTTTATGTCACAAAAGAGTGATGTCCTCAATCTCCGCATTGGAGCATTGCTGTTCCTATGCTCTCCTTAGCCCTCTGACAGCAAAATCAGAATATTCTTTAATGAACTTCTAACCTATGTAGTCGAGAGTTGCCTAGGCCTTCGGTTAAAACTTGGGGACACTGTCCCTACGGTGTAGAAAGAGATCGAGCAAGGCTGGGAATTATTGGTAAAGTTTTTAATATTTCTCTAGTCATGATGTGAGAGAAAGAGCAAGAGCTTTCAAGTCATAGCTGATCTGAATTCCAATTTAACATATTTGTATGTAAGCTATTTAATTTCTCCAAAACTCAATCTTTTATATATAGAAATAAACACATTATTAGTGGCTTCCAGGGATTAAGAAGGGAGTCCGGGTGAGAAGGAAATGGAGAAGGAAAAAAAGTCTATGAGTGAGTCCTTGTGGTGATGGAAATGTTCTCTCTTTTGATTGTAACAATGTCAGCACCTGACTGTAAGAGTGCACTATCTTGTTCTAAGATGTTACCTTTGGGGGAAACTGGGTAAAGGGCACATGGGACTTGTGTGTATTACATCTCACACTGCATGGGAATCTACAATTATCTCAAAATTTAAAAGCTGAATAAAAAAAATTAAATGTGCCAGTAATAACCCCATTATTTTTTTCTTCAATGTGTCTAAATCCAAGTGCAATGATTTTTATTTGTTGCCTAAATAATAGGTGAAAACTGTGACATATTACTTCTAGAATATGCTACATCACACAGAGTTTGGAATGGTTTTCGGGGAAAGAAGAAAGAGGTGGAGGAAGAAAAAAAATCAAACCTCAGACCATAACTGCTTTATTATTTTCTCTTTGTTAATTTTATAATGAACCATTTAAAAACATTTTCCTGTGCTGTTTCTTTTTAGTTGTAATTTTGTATTTAATTCATAATCCAAGAGTATTTTAAGAAGCATACTGATGTGTTCTATTTCATGCTAATGATTAAGAATGGAAATAAATGGCAGTATAAATCTTTTCTACCAGATTTAATAGAATACAATGGCTATTAATATATGGAATTAAGTTTTAATCATGGCAGAATTGACTAAGTCTCGCACTTTTCTTTCTGTACTAAAATATAATTGAAACAGTAGAAAAATGGCATTACATTCATTGAATTATATTCAGTAAGATCAACTGCATTTCAGCAATGAAATACATTATCTATGGAACATATTGGGTTTTGCACAATACGAGAGTAATTGGTAAGCTTTTCAGGGTACAGTAGACATTGTTATTATGGTTTTTATTTTTCTGGCACTTAATACAAAAAGTTAGGCACTCCATAAGTGAGCTCTTGTTTTAGTTAATTTTAATGCAATGTTAATCTGAGATTCCCAAAGTGAATAACTGATCGTGTTTCCATATTCTCTCTGTGACGTTAGTTGTGAAATAGCTATAAATTCTCAGTAACTCCATACAAAGATGTCTGAGAACCAGCTGTACCACGTAGGGCTATTTGCACCAATTATCATAAAATATATTGCTCAGGGGGGCACTGTCTTTTTTTTAAAGTTGTTATTTAAATTCCAGCTAGTTAACATAGAGTGCAATATTAGTTTCAGGTGTCCCATATAGTGATTGAACAATTTGATGCCATGCCCGTTGCTCATCACACATGTCCTCCTTAATCTGCTCTGGGGGATACTGTCTTAAGACTGCAAGAATACTTGGAAAATCCTATAAATGTCAATCCTTTGGCTCAGAGAGTTTTGTGAAATGGCTCAAAGTAGACCCATCGAATAGGACTACAAGGTCTATCGATCAGGGCTGAGGTTAGGAAATTCTTGTAATTTACATGTTTCCTGCAAGACAGCCAGGGATAGAATCTGATCATCTGAAGTTAGTACATGTTCACGACAAAAAAAAAAAAGGAGGGTGATGGGCGTGGTGAAAGGAAGAGATAATTCCTACCCTCAAATTCTCCAGCTGGACTAAGAATTAAATTTACATGAGACATAAATGGGAGGAAAAATAACTTTACTCTGTGCACATGGAGGCCCAATAATGAAATTGAGACCTAAAGAAATGACCAAGGTGGGCAATTTTTATACTTTTTAGACAAGGAGACAATAAATTTGTGAGGAATTGACAGGTTAAAGAAAACAGACATTTGGGAGCCTTAATTAATGAGGAATTCTAAGCAGAATTCGGGCCAAGGTAATAGATTAGAAAAAAAGTAACAACATTTGTTTCTATAGCTTTCTTGGCTTTAAAGTCTCTATCTCTGGAGATAAGGATGTCTTTTTATTTCTTGGTACAGGGAGAGTATTTTTCTTATGGGAGATTTGTTTCCTGCTTTCAGGAAGACAGAGGAGACCTGACTGTCTTTGTTCCTGCTGTTTCTTAAGTAACTCTTATTTAAAATAATTAATATGCCAAAGTGGCACATTTTGTGATAGCCTGCCCTTGGCCCCTACAGTAGAAAATGTGAAAATAAGAGGAAATAAGAAGAAATGTAAAGAAAAGGACAAAATTAGTCTATCATGATCAGTAACGATTTTATTTTAGCCTATTTAGATAAACATAATCCTCGGGCTCCTGATTTACTTAATTATGTTAGAGTTATACATAGATGTGTTTAAAAATATTAATTTGTTTTTAAAATATACTTAGCCAACCTTTTTAAATAGCTACTTGGGCTTTTTGCTGAATAAATGGATATTTACTATCTTCTTTATTATTTTGTGCAAAATGGCATGTAAATTTATGCCCAGTGTTTAGACTTACCGCACCAATATTAATGATCAACAAATTCATGGATAAATCTATATGCAAATGTTACGTATATAAGCAATACTCTTTTTTTATATATATATTTTTTATTCTTATGTTAATCTCCATACATTACATCATTAGTTTTAGATGAAGTGTTCCATGATTCATTGTTTGTGCACAACACCCAGTGCTCCATGCAGAATGTGCCCTCCTCAATACCCACCACCAGGCTAACCCATCCTCTCACCCCCCTCCCCTCTAGAACCCTGTTTGTTTTTCAGAGTCCATCGTCTCTCATGGTTCGTCTACCCCTCCGATTTCCCCCGCTTCATTCTTCCCCTCCTGCTACCTTCTTCTTCTTCTTCTTTTTTTTTTTCTTAACATATATTGCATTATTTGTTTCAGAGGTACAGATCTGAGATTCAACAGTCTTGCACAATTCACAGCGATAAGCAATACTCTTAATCTTGTATTATAAATCTTGTAAATAGAATTATTTTTCACTCATCAAAAAAATTCAGAGAAGCCAGTATTAGTCCCTTTATAGAAAGATTTTGGAGATCCTGTTCTAATGAAGTATCTCCTGAGGACATCATATACTTACTTGTACCTCATAAACTCATTCTGGGTACTTCTTAGGCATACTTCTTTTTTTAAGATTTATTTATTTACTTACTTATTTATTTATTTGAGAGAGAAAGAGAGAGCAGCACGTACACTGGAAGAGGTGGCGGGCCAGGGGGAGGGACAGAGGAATAAGCCAACTAAGCAGACTTCCCACAGAGTGCAGAGCCAGACCCAGGGCTCCATCCCAGGACTCTGAGATTATGACCTGAACCAAAGTCAGACGCTTAACCGACTGAGCCACCCAGGGACCTTTTTGGCATACTTTTTAAATAACTCTTATGAAAAGATGCCAGAATGAAGTATGCCTGGACTGCTAAGATAGACATTCAGAATAGGGTCCAGAAGATACCGAGAAGTAAGGCCTTTGCAAACCTGTGAACTTTGACTTTTGTCAATTGCAACTTGTCAATTGCAACTTTACCTTCTGGAACACACCCTTCTACTTTGGGCTGAAATAGAGAAAATGTAACTCCTGTTAGCTAAATGGTCAATAGTGTATGAGATAGCTTAAACTCTGCCCACAGCAATCAAAATTATCTCACAACAAGTTATGTAACCATGTGGTTCTCTGTCTTTGTAAGCCTGCCCTCCCTGCAGGCAATTGGAGGACATTTCTGATTGCCGTCAACTCTATGTCTCCTGGATTGGGATCCCTAAGACCCCAAATAAACACTTTGGGTTGCCTTAGAGCCTCTTCTTGATCTACGCTGTAAACTGAGGGATCCTATCACATAGATTACTGAGTTTCAAAAAAATAGAATATGATTTATACTCATTTTATTGTTTTCTCTAATTAAAGAGTTTAGTTGCTAGGGATTTGAGGCATTGAGTGGTAGCGAATATCTGTGAAGAGTAATATTGTTCCCAATATTTGGGAATTGCCATGTTCCAGCAATATAAATTAGCAAATTAAATCAATCCTTACATAATTTTAGAAAGAAAAAAATTGTCTAAACATGTAAATGCTTGTATGACAAATTATGAAAATCATTATTTTTTGCAGCAAATATGAAACACCTAAATCAATCATTCTGTAGGGCGTGTGACCCAAGATTACAAATTCGTAAGATTACTATTTCATTCCCAAGCCTGTTTCAAACCCTGTTTTATCCATTTCTATTAATGCCATGCCACTCTCACTCTCCCAGGCGTGGAGATGTATGCTTAAATGTCTTTAGCTTCGCCTTCCACGTTCTCTGTAACATGATTTATCCCCCTGGCTTACCACCTCTGATTCTTCGGATGTTTATCCTGCACTCACCTGCCTGTCTCTACTCAAGTTCTCATTTCCTCACACCTGAATGGTGGTGACATCCCCTGTCTGTCTCCTCACCTCTGAGCCTCTCTTTTTTTTTTTCTCCACCCATGTCATATGCAGTGTATGATTAATTTTCTTGAAATATATATGTAACCATGATGCTCTCCTGCTCAAAAACCTTCTATAACTTCCCACTGCACTGGAAGGTGCTTACATTGTTCATCTTGCCATTCAAGGCCCTGTGTAATCTGAATTTTCTCCCACTTCCCCCATTCTCACCTGTTTGTACACCAGTGAAATAGAACCACCTACACTCTTTGCCAGACCCTTGCATGTGTCTCTTAAGCCTTTGCCCATAGGATGTTCTCCACAGAGAATGCTTTCCCCCACAGATGTGGGAATTCTTTCCTATTGCCTACTGATGTAGATAATTTCTCCTTTCTCTGGCACTCTACCTGCATCCCCTAATAGCAGTAAAACTTTGTTATTTGTGTATGTGCTTTCTTTTTGTCGATACAAGGATAAACTGTATGCTCTCTGAAAGTAGGTACCACCCCATATTCATCATCATGTGATCCACAATATCTAACAAATGACATGGCAGAAATAAATGATTATTTAGGGTTTTTTAAAATATTTTTTTATTATTTATTTGAGAGAGAGACAGAGAGAGCACAAGCAAGGGGAGGGGCAAAGGGAGAGGGAGAGGGACAAGCAGACTCCCTGAGGAGCATGGAGCCCAAAATGGGGCTTGATCCCAGTACCCTGAGATCATGACCTGAGCCAAAGTCAGACACTTAACTGACTGAGTCACCCAGGTGCCCTTAAGTGATTATTTGTTGAATGGATTGATATATTCTCCTTTAGAAATAAATTTTAAATTTAAAAACTTGGGAATAAAATGATACCTTAGGTTGCAATTATAGTTCATTTCTATCTGTTACATACTATTGGAAAGATAAATGGAAAAGGATGTAATAATAGTTTTAAAACCATCTTCCCTAAATCCGGTGTCATTCATTGTAGCATTGCACAGGTTAGTTAGTTGCTTCCAGTCCTTTTGGAAACAAAGTTCTGAAAGTGCTTGTTGCTACTTTTTAAAGTATCTTGCAATCTAATTGCAACAAAACATAAATTTTGTCAATTAAATGGGGGTGGAATAATAATAATGAGAGCAATAAGCTTTAAAGGTTTCTCTTAAGTGCCATTTTAGAAGGTGATGCGTGGTTAGGGTTTTTCTGCCCTGTGTGAAAAGAAGCCTTCTTAAAAATTTTCATTCTCCTAAGTCAAACAGAGAAAGACATGTATCATATGATCTCACTGATATGAGGAATTCTTAATCGCAGGAAACAAACTGAGTGTTGTTGGAGTGGGGGGTGGGGTGGGAGGGATGGGGTGACTGGGTGATAGACACTGGGGAGGGTATGTGCTCTGGTAAGCGCTGTGAATTGTGCAAGACTGTTGAATCTCAGATCTGTACCTCTGAAACAAATAATGCAATATATGTTAAGAAAAAAAAAAAGAAGAAGAAGGTAGCGGGAGGGGAAGAATGAAGCGGGGGAAATCGGAGGGGTCGAACCATGAGAGACGATGGACTCTGAAAAACAAACAGGGTTCTAGAGGGGAGGGAGGTGGGAGGATGGGTTAGCCTGGTGGTGGGTATTGAGGAGGGCACATTCTGCATGGAGCACTGGGTGTTATGCACAAACAATGAATCATGGAACACTTCATCTAAAACTAATGATGTAATGTATGGGGATTAACATAAGAATAAAAAAATAATAATAAAATAAAAAATTTTCATTCTCCAAACTGTGGTAAAAGAATTATAAAAGACCTTGAGATAAAGTCATATGGGGCAATCCCCTGCTTTGTGAGGACTATATATAAACCCACCGAGAAAGATATATTTTCAAAATTGGGAAGGCTGAATGTAAACCTAAACTTGACTTTGTCTCCTTTATGATACAAGCAGGTGTTTAAACATCTTTTAAAGGTGGAAGTTTCCTTTTGCTATTTAAATACTCTGCACTTCAATTACTTCCACTGAACATTTATAGTCTACTGTGAATTATTTCTCTCATCAGTGCTAGTACTAAGAATGCCCTGTTTTAATAAAATCTAATCCACGGTTGCACAAGCCTACATAACAGTTGAATTGCAAAAGAATTCACCACAATGTGCCTTCAAATAATTAGTTTTCTGAGTGCATTTAAAGTATCTTTCAATTTATAACTTCTCAGAAACACATTCGTTATGCACAGTTAGGGATGCCTGTACTTGAATGTGAGGTTACATGGAATCTATGGAAGATGAATGGATGAAAATATTTTTAAATCATACTACAATTCCAGCAGGCATAGTAAAAGCTGTGGGAGTTAGGATCTATTGAAAAGAAGAAGGAGAGGCAAAGGAACTAATATTTATTGCCATGTTAGTCATCACTTTATCAGCGAATTGGTTGACTTGTCAGATTAAAACTATAGGCACCCTATCCAGATACCTTTAAAAAAAAAAATCAGACAGCTCAACTGTCTATGATTGTAATATTGGGGTAAAGACTTTGAAGTAATTGTTGATTTTTATTACAATCTTTCACTCTACTGATGTACTTCTCTATACAAATAAACTAAAGTATTGGGGACAATTACCCAGGCCTGCTTTCCCTCCCTATTGGAAGATATTGGAGCATCCGTTTTAATTGTCATATAAATCTAAACGCTTAATGCACCAAATATCTACAGCATATCTTTAATTCTACCCCCTTCTCATCAGAAATCATACCACTGTATCTGTGTGTGGCATTGATTTCTGAATAAGCAGCCAAGTTGAGTTGTGATCAGTTATATAGACAGGCTCACTATACTTTCTTAGATCTGGAACATCCCTGGAGGCTCTTACAATTTCTCAATGTCATAGACGCTAATCTTTACGGATCTTTAGTCTAAAATTAAAAAACACAGAATATCATGATTACCTACAATATGAAATATTTACAAGCATAAGTAAAACTCCATAAAAAGAAAAAAGCACTTTGTAGTAAAGGGCAAGATCAACCCCCTTCCCTACAGGGACTTGCTTTAAAAAAATTAACAAATAAGGAAAAAATTAAAATTTTCCACCTAAGCTTTTTAAAGTTTTGAAGTTACACCTAACCGTATTTAAGCTAGTATTCTAATAAAAGAAGTTTGTTATCATTTGAGTTTTTACAGCTCAAACTCTGAATAGCTCTCATTATTGTAAGTTTTAAAATTTCAGGTGCTTCCTTGACATCGTTGAGTTTCACAAGGCTCCCAAGGCCTAACTATGAGTTCCCATACTCTTTCCAGGTATACCATCGCTGTCCCCCACAGAAAAGGATACCCACCCAGCTAGTTCCCCCAAAGGCTAGGTCCACCCGACTCCGCCAGATCCTCAGTCTCTTGGGTTTTACTTCCTTGCCAGCCCACAGATTATTCAAACAAGGCAGTCACATCCACCTGCAGGAAGCAGGGATCACCTCGCCTACTTGGTACTACAAAGCCTACATCCCACAACCTCTTCTGGTTCACTTTACTCCTGAGTGCAACCCCCATGTGGCTTTTCATGGCATGTAGTGCTCTCCCTCCCCAGACTGTGAATATATGTGACTAATAAACTGCTTTTCCTCTCATCTGTCCAGAGTTGGATGTTGCATATTTGGTCATCCTTATAATACTTAGGTCAGAGGATTCCTCCTTCACCAGGGGGTGCATAGAAAGTGATCAAAATACTCTTTTATTAAAATTCCCGAGTTAGTAGCTGGACAGATTTAACTTTATATGTCAGGGGAAGGAGTTTACATTTTACATGCCAAATGCATGCTCCCAGATGTGGTAGGCAGGGATGATGAGAGGCGGAATGGAACTCTGCCACATATCCATGTGACCAGGCTGGATAGAACACAGAAATGAGGGGTCAAAGGCAAAGAAAGGCCTGGGAGTACAATCATATCTTTGACATGGTTCTGCCACCAATTCAGCTATGGTGGGATAAGTGTTTCTCCTTTCATTGAAAATTATACTGAGAGCCTAATGAATAATTGAAACACTTTAGAATTTCTTCTTTCAGTCTAGGGTCAACTGAAGAAAATTAGTCTGCATGTTTATCAAATCTTTTCAGATGTATCACTTACTATTTTAATTCAGAAAACCCTAACAAGGATTCAAGGGTTCTTTATTTTAAAGGTAGGTAGAGGGATGAAGATGGTAAGGAGCAATGACAGTGTGCTTTATCAAACAATATACCGCTGTAGACCTTTGGAGCCTAATCCCACTGGGAGACTCAGAGAGAAGATGTAGAACATGTACCTCAGAGTTATCTCAATCAAGGAAGAAGGAGCTGGGGCGATTATTCATGAATTCTGAGAGTCACTGTGAGGACCGCACTAATTCTCCACTACTTCTATTCTCCCCACGCAAAGACAACTCTATTTCAAATAGCCCACAGAGCCCCTTTCTTCCCACTCTCTCCTGCTGACCCAGCTTTATTTTCTTTATATTTCTTCTCATCATCACAAATGGTACATATTTTTAATTGTCTGAATCATCTACAAGGAAGAAAGATCCAGAAGCCCGGAGACTGTCTCTTTGCTTGTACACCACCAGTGAACAACTTAACACATCACTGATATGCAGGAGAGAATGAATGTCTAAAATGAATCTCACTTCCTTGTCCCCAGATATTTGCATGGCTACTTCTTTCTACCCTCAGGCCTCGATTGAATACCACTTGGAAGATCTCCCTGACGAGAGAGACAAGTTCCCCCTTCCAAACCATCAGAGTAGAAACACTTTATCTGTGTGCTTGGGGTGGGAGAGGGTAGGGACAAGTTATAGCTAATTGTTAAGCGGGCTAAGGAGTCAGGCTGCCTGAGTTGAATCATTGCTCTGTCACTTAGTAGCTGGGGGACCTTAGGCAAGGCAGCCTCTCTCAGTCTGCATCTGAAATATAGTCAGAATAATAGTGTCCATCTTATAAGGCCAATGTAAGATTTAAACAATGTAATAACACATATAAAACAGTCATAATAAATTTTCAATCTATGTTCCCTATTATTATCAAAATATATCCTTTCTATCATTTACCACAATTTATAACTCACTTTCTGAATTATTTTGTCTATGTTTTTGTTTGTTTATCCATGGTCTGTTTCTTGCTCTAGACCATAAATTGCATGAGAGTAGGAATCATGTTTGTTTTATATTCCTAGCGCCTAGCACATTCAATAGATGTGCAATGAATATCTCTTAAATAAATGAATGGGCCAGTCCATCACTTGTCAGTGTTTTATATAGGCCAGTAGCTTTCAAACTGCCTCCCATAAAGCTCTTGGAAGTGCAAGTAGATTACACTCTCCACTCTCCATGTAGGAGAACAAAGGGAAATAAGCTAAAGAAGCAAAGTTTCCAGCTGTGTGGCAGCCATGGGTGTTCAAAGGGAGAACCTGCTGGCACACTCCAGCTGCCATGCCTTCAGACCTCCCTGCACTGTCCACTCCAAGGACACACTCACCGGGACTCCCCTCAGCCAACGCTGAGCACAGTGGAGATGTTAGAGCAAGGCGATTCCTGCCGTAATGGAAAATCTTTGCTCTGAGACACCCCATCTTCCTCACCATGACCTTCTCAGGGCTGCAATGCAATCTGAGTCTCTTCCTACCCAACCCTCCACCCTTCCCTCTCTACTTTCTCATGACTAAGACTGCATTGAGGTCTATGGCTCTCTCCAACTATTCCTGTTTCCTCTCTCCTTCCTTCCTGAGTCTCTGAACTCAAGGTAGACAGTGTGGTAGAGATCAAGGGTCCTTCCACTTTACTTTCTGTGGGTGAAAGTGTATTGTTCTATGAATAAAAATATGCATCTATTCCAAAATAATTACAATTAATAGAATTTTCTTGGGGTTCCTGGGTGGCTCAGTTGGTTGAGCATCTTCCTTCAGCTCAGGTCATGATCTCAGGGTCATGAGATTGAGCCCCTGCCTCTGGCTCCCTGCTCAGCTGGGAGTCTGCTTGAAGATTCTCTTTCTCCCTCTCCCTCTGCCCCTCCCCCCGTCATGCTCTCTCTCTCTCTCTTTCTCTCTCTCTCTCAAATAAATAAATAAATAAAATCTTTTAAAAAATAGTTTGTTTGTTTTTTTTATGATTCTAACAATATGTGGTCTCTTAGCCTGGTTTTTCGTGTTGCTATTATCTCTCCATCTCTGCATTATCACAGGAAATTAGCAGCAGAGAATTAGGGTAGCAGAGAAAAAGTAGGGTTGCTTAAAAATTCAATTTTAAGCAGAAAGTTGTATATTACCCTAACATTTTCTGTGTTTAAGACATCTAAATGTCTAAATCAACCATGACAATGATAAGTAGAACCTCAACCATCTCAAAAAAGCAGCAAACACTTAAAGAAAAAAAATAGGTGGTCTTCCATTTGAAGGTATGATAACAAGAGGATAAAAGTCCTCTCACATTATTCTTTTAACTGTCATCCCCAAATCCAGAGCCCTCCAGTAGATTTCAGAGGAACACCAAGGTTATGACACTAGGAGTATTGCTAATGATATTTGGGAGGTTCTTATATCCCTCCTAAAAAAAAAAAAAACTGTCCCAGGCAAAAGAACAAAGGCAAATTTCTGTTGGACTGCACAGCCATTTTACCTTGGGATGAATACACAGCTGCATGAGTATACATGTTGCAACTCAAACTGTGAGATTTCACAGTGGGGAAAGAGAACACACTCCTATTAAGTGCCACAAAAATATCAAGGTGAATGTGGAGCCAAAGCAGGGCCCCCATGATCCCCAAATATTAAAAAGCACTGTAAGGAACAGTGGGGTGATAGCTCAGCAGACACTCCTCTGACATCACTCGTTTGTGCAACTACCTGACTTGGGGGGTGACGTGAGTCCTCCTCATTCATCACGATCAGCATCATCTTCATAAAAATGCTCCTATAGTCACCCCTCACACATATGGCACATTCCGACTGTATGGGTCTTTTTTTACAAGAGTCTGTTTTCCCCACCGGAATGCAACTTCCTTGAAAGAAGGAATTGTGTCTAATCCACATATATGTACTCTAGCCGAGTGGTCAATTGTGGCTTTTTTTCAAAATAAATTAATTCATGATCTATCAGTTATTACTCAACACATGTTTAGTGTTGTGGCTTTAAGAAACATGATAAATGGGGCACCTGGTCAGCTCAGTCAGTTACGTGTCTGCTTTCAGCTCAGGTCATGACTCCAGGGTCCTGGGATCGAACCCCATGTTGGGATCCCTGCTCAGTGGGAAACCTGCCTCTCCCTCTCCCTCTGCTGTTGCCCTGGCTTGTGCTCTCTCTCTCTCTCTCACAAATAAAGAAAGTCTTTAAAAAAAAAAATGTCTGTTAAAAGAAACATGATAAATAGTCACTCTGATTTATCAAGCAAGAGTTTCATATATCCCTGTTGCACACAGGAAAAGGAACACCTCATTGACCTTAGGTCAAGAATATTTTATTCTTGGGGCACCTGCATGGCTCAGTCATTAGGCGTCTGCCTTTGGCTCAGATCATGGTCCCAGTGTCCTGGGATCGAGCCCCACATTGGGCTCCCTGCTCAGCGGGAAGCCTGCTTCTCCCTCTCCCACTCCCCCTGCTTGTGTTCCCTCTCTTGCTGTGTCTCTGTCAAATAAATAAATAAAATCTTTTTAAAAAAAAGAATATTTTATTCTCTGTGCTATCTTGATTTCGCTTATGTTTTCTAAAACCCAAACTATTATAATTCTTATTTTTTAATCCTCCACTTTTGGTTTTTGTTCTCTTTTCTAGCCTTACCTTCTCTGTGTCTTTTAAAGGCTCTTGTTCCACTGGCCCTTAGGCATTGCTGTTCCTTGGGTTCTTCATTTTCTGTTTGTCCTCTAGATATTCTCCTGGACAATCTCATCATTCCCAAGACTATTTACCACCCAATAGCTATGGAAGCCCCAGTGCTTTCCTCCAGATCAGATCTTTCTTATAAGCTTCAGGTATGCTTACTAAGGGGACAGTTGGAAATCTCTGCTTCATCCTTTGAGCCCCTCAAACTCAGCAGATGAAAAACATGGCTCATCATTCTTCTTAAATCTGCTCCCCAATGTGTTTTCTGTTTTTAGAAAAATGACCAGTATCTCTCCAGTGTATCCAAGCTGGACCCCCTTCCTTTATCACTGAATCTTTCCTCTCATTCACTCACCTATTTACAATTAAGCAGCAGGTTCAGTCATTACCTACTGATCTTTCTCAAGTTTTTCCATTTCTCTTCATCCTCACTGCTGTCTTCCTAGTTAAGCTGGCACTGCCATGGGATATATGGTCTTTCTCTCCTTTTAGTTGGCTTATCAATGTAAGGGCTGTGCTCAGCAAATTCTAAGCAAATAGGCTGAAGATTTATAGATTTAGGTTGATTTTCATACATATTTGTAAAACTGCCTACTGAGGCTTATGAATAATTGACAAACCCTTAGGAAAATACACCTATAAATTCAGATCTCCCACATTTGAAAACTATATTTCTTTTGCTTCTCACAAGTACTGCAAAGCTGAATAATTTGATGGGTACAACACCAGAGTTGTTTGCCAAAACTTTCCAAATATGTTAACTGGGAAGGGGGAAAATATATGTTGGTCAAATTACAATTACTAAAGCTTATTCCTAAGGAAATGGAGGAGGATAGAATGAGGAGGATGGTTTTTCCTAAGCATAATGACTCAAGTGCAACAAGCCACATATCACATTTCTTCTACTACATTTTCATCCCTAAAACCTGAAAGCTCTCTATTCTGCTATTGGTCACTGGTTGTTTCTGTTAGAATCAAGTTTCTGTTTGATAGATGTTTTCATGGCTTGCATAAAATTAGTCTACACTGGCAACGGATTTTCTACATCTAGTTTAAAATCAATAATGAAGTATAGTAATATATGAGTACCACATGGCACTTTGCTTTTTTACTCACAGGTCACAAATTAGCAGTGACAATGTAACAAGGTCTAGATTCAAATTTCTTTCAGGGAAAGTTCTGGGATAATTCTTCAGAATGGCCTCTATTTCTGGTTTTGAGCCTTGGCTAGTTCTAGGGATGACAAAATTGTTGAGAATATCTAAAGCAATTCCTAAGGGGAAAAAAATCAACTGAAATTCACCTTTTTTATAAATATATGGTAGGCAACAATTTTCAGGGACAAAGGTGCTGTGAAGAAATTGAACATTCCTCAAAGAACATCAGAATTGGTTACCAAATGTGGCCGCCACAGCCTCCCTTCAGACGCTTCTCTGTGTCCAAGAACACATGTTCCCATGGGCCCAGGAAAATCTTCACTGGCCAAAGTGATCCGTTCAAAACATGGATCCTAACCCTGTAACGACAGACATGTCCCAGCAAAGAAGCTGCTGAGTGTACTTGTTTTATTATGCTTTCCTCATTTGTCTCCACTTCTGAATTGGGATGTTAAATTCTATCACTTAATTTGGTAAAGCTGAAATGCCTCGTTGTAAATCTGGCTCATTTCTAGGGTGAGGTTTACAACTCACTTTGCCTTTTCTCTCATTCCAATTTTAGTCTCTATATTTGCCCTGTTGTCATAAACCTGTTTCCTAAAACCCATCTCGTATAAAACATCTATAATACTTGGTAGTCAACTTTAAACTCTAAAGACACCAACCATCACTCCAAAAAATGATGGGATTTCCTGGATTATAACATGCCATTAGGCCAAGCTAGACAATAAAGAGATGGTTTCTCATGCTGTTTCCTGAATTCCATGAATTTGATATTCCTAGGTCCTGATTACTATATTTCCTTATAATCATTTACTTTGTCACATTCCTCCTCATCACCCCACCCTACCTGCTACTCTAGACAGTTAGCTTCTCCAACACAAAGAGCAAGTCATGTTTTTCTATGTATCTGACCCAGGGGGTAGATAAGATTTTGCAGCTTTTTTCAAATTGCAATTCTTGAAAATGAAATGTCATTGCAATACATCCCCACAAAAGTAGAGGAGCAGCTGAATGTATTTTAACATGAGAGGGAATATGTTGCACAAGATTAAAATTTGAAATTCTGAAATTGCTCTTTGGGATATCTCAACCAGCTAAAAGAATCTTTTGATGGAAAATTTTATTGGACAAATATATATGCTATATAAAAATGAAAAGAAATGAAGAAAAGCTTTATTTTGGAGCATCTAATTTTGGCTAAGCATTTAAAATAATCGTAAATCGGGGTGCCTGGGTGACTCAGTCATTAAGCGTCTGCCTTCGGCTCAGGTCATGATCCCAGGGTCCTGGGATCGAGCCCCGCATCGGGCTCCCTGCTCAGTGGAAAGCCTGCTTCTCCCTCTCCCACTCCCGCTGCTTGTGTTCCCTCTCTCACTGTATCTCTCTCTGTCAAATAAATAAAAAATCTTTTAAAAAAATAAAATAAAATAAAATAATCGTAAATCAAGGCAAGCTATTTGATGAGATCTGTGTTATAAGATGATTGTCAAAGAAAGTTTTTCTGACCGCAGACAAAAAGAAAGTATATCTATTAAAATATTTGTTTTGCAATATTTATACACTTTAATACAAAAACTTAGAATTGATACTGTCCTCTACTTAACAGAATTTTCTCAGACCTGATAACTGGTCTTTTCTCAGTTGAACATATTGAGGTCTTTACAACTCAACAACAAAGCACAAAAAAGCTAATCTTAAAAAATGTGCAAAGGGAAAAAAAATGTGCAAAGGGATTAAATCACCATTTCTCCAAAGAGGATATATGTATATAGTCAAAAAGCATGTGAAAAGATGTTTAGCATCACTCATCATCAGGAAAATGCAACTCAAAACCAGTGAGATACCATTCACACACACTAGGATGGTTACTATCAAAATAACAAATATTGTATGATATACCTAGAGTCACCAGAATCATAGAGACAAAGAGTAGAAGGGTAGTGGCCAGGGGTGGGGAGGGTGGGAGAGGGTAATAAGAGTCATTGTTTAGTGGGTACAGAGCTTCACATTGGGGTGATGAAAGGGTTCTAGAGATGGACAGAGGTGTTACTTGCACAATATTTGGAATGTACTTAATGCCACCAGGTCCTACACTAAAAAATGGTTAAAATGGTAAATTTTATATTATGTATATTTTACCACACTTTAAACATTTTTTTTAATCTTTAAATTATGAGGGCTACAGAGGACAATTATTTTCAAATTTATTAATCATGAAACATTAACATTTCTAGACCCAATACAGTGTTCCAAGCACTAAGGGCTTTTTACAAATATTAGCTTATTTATTTCTAACAGCAGTCTAGGGCCAGACACTGGGTTATCCACAGTTGGTATAACATGAAACAGCCATGAAGAGGTTAAGAATTTGTCCAAAACTACACCTCTCCTGGGTGGTGAGCCTGGGATTCAAATGTGAGCAGTCTGGCTTACCAGTGGACACTCGGCCATGTTACCTTTTCCAATGGGAGTCTATAAGATCATTACCCAACATAACACATGTATTATTCATTTCATTATTTCATTTCTACTTTTATTCACCAATCTGTAGTCTTAATGAACAACAACAAAAAAGAATCAAAGAAAAAAATTGTAGTTTCTTTAGCTATGTGACCTATCATATGAACAAGGGGACAGAGTGGTCCCTGTTAAGCCAAACCCTGCTTGCAATAAATTGACTATCTTAAACAGGTCATGAAATGACAAGACTTCCATTATATATGTCATGATAGAGCCTTAAGCCTTATAAAGAATTTCCACAATGAAAATATGATTTAGATTTACATCATGTAAATTATGCATTAGGAGGATCATGTAATAATATTATTATTATTAATGTGACAAATTATCACTGCAGACTCTTCTGCTTTCCGAGGTATGGCTTCATCTATTGTCTCTAACTTTATCCTCAGTGCAACCTTGTACAAATGAAGACAAGGGTATTAAGCAATTTGCTTAATGGCAGATCTGGGAATAAGATCCAGATTCTCTTGGGTGTGTTCAATAATTACTTGTTTATAAACTGACCTCTTGGGATTCTCCTAGAGAAAAAATGCTATGAATCTTAGGCCAGCTCATAGACTCCCTTATGTCAATTTAAGTTAAAACAAAGTTACCCATTTAAAACATTTTTTGATTATATGATAATTTTATTCATAAAATATCCCCAGTTATTGCAACCAAATTAACTACAAAATTCCATCTCGACTCAGCCCTGCGAAGCTCAAATTCTGAATGTGTCACAGTCATTTGTGGCACAAACAAGCTATACCATAAAATACGTTAAATGTAGGCATCAATCTTATTAAAATATAAAAGCAGAGGTGAAATATGAATTAATCAGAAAAAGTAGAAAAATATATTTTTTAAAAAGAGGCAGATGTAATGATGACTGATAAAAATGAAATATATGATAAAAAATTCTCAAGACTAATTATGGAATCTGAGAAATGAAAATAAGAGAAAGTCCATATTAGTTAAGGTAGAAGGAAGACCATTTATAAAAACTGTGGAAAGACCTAAAACCCAGAAAGGATAACTTTTATATATGTAATGAAATGGATATTGGAAAGCCAATAAAATCAATGAGTGTATGAATTTTATAAATGAGTTTAGAAATTAATATCTAAGCCAGAATTCCAGCAGAAGTAGAAAATCGGGGTAGAACTATAACTATCACACGTTTTATGTGTCCAAACCTACAGACAGAGTTTCAAATCCTATAATGTTTTAATAATTTGAGGCAAGTAAGAGCCTGATATACAAATAGATTAGCCCCAAATCACACAGTTAGACTGGGCCTATGATTCAGGTACAGACTCATCCTAACATTTTCAGGGCCCGGCAAAGAGGACAAAGAGGCCCACATACCTTATACCATGAACTACAACACTCCAGTCCTGGTCGTCCCCTTTCTCTTCCCTCTCTGGGCTTCTTCCTGCTTCATAAGGGACCACACATTCCATACACCCCCACAGACACACACACACTTACACACGCATTTGTGGACACCTCAGCCTGCAAGTCCAAGGTCCGCCCGAGCACCCTTCTCTAAAGGGTGCACCTCTTGTGCACCCCTCCCACCTAGAAGTGAGCCATCCTGGGTGCAGCTGGGAGGGTGGGGCTGGTGAGGAGGCCAAGGCAGCTCTTGAAAGCTAAGGACTCATTAGATAGGGAATTGAGGATCCCAAGTACCCAGTTGTAGGTGCAGAAGCTGGGGCTTTGCTTGGGTGGGACCTCCTCTTGTCCTTGATATGGTGAGAAGCATGGCTAGAACAAGGTAAGCAGGTCCTCAGAAGCATGTTCACTTAGTTAAGGGCCTTCCTTTCTCAAGTCAGAATGGTACTTTTCAATAAATTCCTTACATTTATATAGTGTTCATGATAAACAAAGCAATCTCACAATCCCATTTGATCCTCCCAGGCCCCCCATGATGTCGAAGAGGCAGGTGTCATTGAGAAAACTAAGAAACAGAGAAAGACACAATGTCCTGAAGTTCTAAAGAGGTGGAGCTCAAGTCCCACACTTCCCTCCGTTCTGTTCCCAGCCGCTCTGGTCAAGAACCACTCCCTAAGCCATCCTTTACTGAGTGAGAGCCACCATGCTGGACCGTAACCGGAATGCAGGGAACAGAGCCTGAGACCTCATCCAAGATACTTGGCTTCCGGGTTTTGGAAATAGCCAGGGTAAATAAAGTTAAGATGCCGCATAGCCTAGCACAGATTACTCATTAACTGTCTCATTCTTCTTGGGCTGCCATAACAAAATACCACAGACTGGGTGGCTTAAATAACAGAAATGCATATTCTCGTGGTTCTAGAGCCTCAAAGTCCAAGATCAAGGTGTCTGCAGATTTGGTTTCTGATGAGAATTCTCTTGTTGGCTTGAAGACAGCTGTTCTCTTGCTGTCCTCATGTGGCCTTTCCTCAGTGCATGAATGCAGACAGCCAGCTCTCTGGGGTCTCTTCTTATAAGGACACTAATCCTCTGGGGTCATAGCCCCACCCTTATGACCTTATCTAACTTGTCAACTCCTGACAGGCCTTATCTCCAAATACTGTATGATACCTAGAGTAGTGAAATCCTTAGATTGGGGTTAGGGCTTCAACCTATTAATTTTGGAGAACACAAACATCTCATCCACAGTATTAATCCAGATATAAGACATGCTTCTATGACAAAAGTAAAACCCAGTCAGTTGTTCCTTACCCTAGTTTGCAGGGTCTCATTAGAGTTGATGGAATTCCACAAACGTTCGATTGCCTTATCTGGAACAAACACTTGAAGAGCTTTACATTCTAGATTAATCTACATATAATTGCAAAAGTATGTTAAGTGTGGCGATAGAAACGCACAGCATGCCATGGAAGTCTGTCCCTCCTGTTGCAAAATCTAGCTCCAGACCACCTCACCTCTGCCCAGCAGCCAAGTATGGGGCTTTTTACCCTATGTATCCACCCTACCAAGGGGCTAGAGGAGGCTCGCTTGACCAGGCCTTTTTCCCAGTGGTAAACATACTTGAAACGAAGCTCCCTACACCATTTTATACCCAGTCACATGTAATCATTATTTATTTATTATAGTCAGCAAATATCTATTGTGCCAATTATTTGCCAGGTGCAAATGGAGAGGGAACCAAGGTGGGACCTGCCTTCATGAAGCTTACAGTCTATTGATTACATTGAAAGTATTTTCCTATGCCATGGAAAGCCAACCATGGTAAGTTTTATGCCTGCATTGTCAGACTATATGAAACGTTTTCCTAGTGTTGGTTTCCTAGTTCCTATTTGTATAATAATGGAGTAGCTATGATAAATAACATGGTCCACATTTTTTACTCTTTCCTTGTGATAGAATCTAGGATCTTCCCCAATTTTAGATTTTAATATGGATTAATCCTGCCATCAAAAGAGGTAATTTTGGGGGCACCTGGGTGGCTCAGTCGTTAAGCGTCTGCCTTCGGCTCCAGTCATGATCCCAGAGTCCTGGGATCGAGCCCCGCATCGGTCTCCCTGCTCCACGGGAAGCCTGCTTCTCCCTTTCCCACTCCCCCTGCTTGTGCTCCTGCTCTCACTCTCTCTCTCTGTCAAATAAACAAATAAAATCTTTAAAAAAAAAAAAGAAGTAATTTTTAAGTAACACTGATAATGTATTTTAAACTCTTGTATAATGCAGAATATCTTTCTTTTCCTTGCACAAAAGAAAGATAATGTGGCCAGGTCTACAACTGTTGAGAAAGGATATTTTCTTCTCAAGTTTCCATGGCTGATTTCCCTCTATCATTAGCATTATAGCTTTGCAGAGGAGATGTCTGAAATGTACTTAAAAATAAATCTCCCCACCTTGAAGGGAACCATTTTTATTAACACTGGACCATGGTTGATTTTTCAGTCTAGGTGCATCATCCTTATAATAATTAGAGCATCCTTCCAGATCCCATCCATCCTTATAATTATTAGAGCATCCTTCTAGATCCTGGTAATAGGATCACAGCTATTCTTGTTTACTTGTTTTTCACTTTTTTTCTTATTTATCTGTTTGTTGTTGTTGTTGTTTTGCATTGTTGTCATCAATTTTTATCTTCTCACATCTTCATAGGAACCTGGAAAGGTTTATGCCAGGGGCTGCTAACTACATGCTATTTTAAACCCCCAAAATACAAAATTTTAATTTGAAAGTCCATTTACACAGATAAAGAATTACACCTTTGACTATGGCAACTGGTCAAAGCCTGTCAACTTTAAGCTACCATATTAAACTAGCTACAGGTTGTGGGAACAAAAGCCATGCCAAAAACCATCTAAAATCAGATCTACACACACGACATCCTGTTGTTTCATGATCAGGAAAATCCACAATGCTAGTAGCTCATGATTAAAGTAATAGAAATATTTTTCTTCTTAAGGATTTATCCTTATGTGCTTTGGAAGAGAACCCCTACCTATCACTTGTTACCATATGGTAACCACTTCAGAGTTATGCCAGTTGTGAAGGAAGACTAAGGATTAGTGATAATCTGGTGAATTTCCCCCTCAGTTCCTCCCCACACACATTCATACACACACAAATACACATACACAAAGGCCTGCACACATGCGCACACACAGACTGCCATTTGGAAGAACAAATTATACTCACAAGCTCAACCAACAAGGGCAGTATTATTAGCCCATTTAGTTCATTGCAAAACCTACTCCAATTAGCATGCCCCCAAGAAAACAAATGAAAGAACCCCTTTAGGAAGAATTGTAAATTGAATCAACTTTTGCCATAAGAGAAGCTTGACAACATTATGAGTCACACCAGAAAATTTGTCATTATGATTATAGTTCTTCAGCTAGTAAAATAAAACATGCCCAAATTAAAAAATAAACAGTAGCATCTATCTTTATATTATGTGAGAAAGCACACCAAAAAAGAGTACAACACTGTAAATAACATTTTTCCATTCACGTGTTCATCTTTATTCCCAAAATCCATTTGGAAAACAATAGGACCGGGCACCAGGAGAATAAAAGATCATTTTCCAGTAGACCTTAATGTGTGACTACTTAGTAAAGTAATTGAAAGCATTACTGTAGGACAGTGCTGGGGTTCTCTTGCCAGAAGATTATGTCAAAATGATACGGAATGTTTCATTTCTTTTTTTTTTCCAATATGATAAGAAGTTCAATCTCGGATCATCAGGTAATATTTGCAACAATTAATTTTAGTGATTAGTTAAGCAATGATAGTCTCTCGCCTAACGCATAATGTTGCACAAGAATAACGTCTCAGATTTATAAATGGTACTGTTTCTTCAACTTCATTTCATTTTTATGTATCTACTTTTTTTTTTTTTCCCCAGAGCTAAAGGTCAAAATGGTGAGAATCAAACAAGCAAAAGTGGGAGGAATGTCTGGGGTGCCTTGGGTGGCTCAGTAAGTTGGGCATTGGACACTTGGTTTCAGCTCAGGTCATGATCTCGGGGTCCTGGGATCGAGCCCTGTGTCAGGCTCCCAGCTCAGCGGGGAATCTGTTTCTCCCTTTCCATCTCCCTGTCCTCCTCCCCCTGTGCATGCCTGCTCTCTCTCACTCTCTAAAATAAATAAATATAAAATCTTAAAAAAAAAAAAGTGAGAGGAATGTCAAAATAAGGGATGCAAAACTCTTTAAAAACTAGGCTTTTATTTTGAAACCGTGTATGGGTTTTACATTAACAACGTCAAGGACAGAATAAATATCTGCCAGTTCTGGGCCTGATGTGCCACAAACCTCACTGAAAACAAGCGTCCTGACTTTTCGAAGGGTACTAGTACTTAGTACTAGTACTTAGCACAGTGCCTGGCAGATCGGCGGTGCTGAAAAGTTATTAAATGGACATTAATTGGCCAGTTACTTTTCTCATAGAAGCTTCTATTCCACAACAACAAAAAAATTCAATTCATTATCCAAAAAGACTTTGATTGGAATTACTTCTGTAAAATGTGTTTTCTTTCTGGCCACATCCCACTGATTTTTCCATGGAGACAAACCAGATTGTCTAACATCATAGATACTTCTAATCTGTATTAGTGTCCTATTGTATACATTAATAAAGGCATATTATCCGCTGGTAGCCCTGCACTGCTGCTGTAGAAAGTATGGCAATCCCATTTAAAGTCTTTTAACCCTATTCACTTTGTGGTTGTGGCAGCAGCAGAGCCTTCTGGGCTTGTGACATAATAGCGCCCCTTTATCACACTGAATGGTTTATTAGAACCTGCTTGTGCTGATGATTTAGTTTAACGATGGTGAGGCCACCACTCCGGGGCTTTCTACTCTGTTTGGGGACTCTTCTGTCATTTTAATGTTTAGGTGTTTGTTTGTTGTGTTGTGAAATGGGCTTTCATTTAATTTTAGCATTATTTACATTATTTATTATTGGGAGACAAATTGAAGACGAGGGGGTTGAGAACAGTGTGCTGTACTTTAGAATCACTAGGAAATCAGAGGCATACCGACATCACCAAGAATATTCAGTCCCTCTGACCTCATCACATATACTCTTGCTGAAATTTACGCCGCTGTTTGGAGTTACAGAAACAAATAGAAAAATAATGTTCAACCTCCTTCAAAACTTGAATTTTGCAAATCCAACTGTTCTACCATTCTTGATGGAGTTTCAGACTCTGCTGAAATTCTTTTGTCTTTTTCTTGTCTAGGTTCCAGCAGCTGGATATGCTAAGGGCCAGAAAACATCAGCCAGGACCTGGGGCAGTGGTACCCAAACCTGAGTGAGATTAAGCCCTGCTCCATTTTCTTCATTCTGTCTTCTGATTCCAACTAAAGGACTGGAATTCTGCCTTGAGCTCTATTCTAAGCCTGCAAAGTTTCTCCACCTCATGCATCTATCTCCCTCTAGAAGGAGAGACCGTGGATGGAACTTCAGCCCACACAACACCAGTGGGCTCTGCTCCTTCTTGGGGTTAACTCACTCCAGCCGATTTTGTGAACCTAGCAACCAAGGTTGCTCAATAAAGCTCACCCTCATGAGACCTGAGATATCATAACAAATCTCATGATGACAGAAAAAAATTTTGAAAAAAAAGCTTATTTTTCCAGAACAATATAATTTTCGTAAGTCAAACATATTATCACTGTGAAAAAATATATCACTGAATTGATGTTACTTCAGGAAAGGAAGAACATCATATTGTAAATTGAATCGGGTGAGATAAGTATTGATTAACAGATCTCAGCTTCCATTCAACTACAAGCATTAGAAACACCTTTGGTTTTTTTCAAGTCACTTATAAAATCAGACAGAAAAAAAAGCATTTTTTTTAAACAGTAATTTAAGGGTCAGTCACTATAACTAACAAAAACCTTGTCTCTTAAATCGATCAACAAAATCCAAGGGCTAAAAATCATGCCTCTCTTCATTCTTAGCAACAGCAGTGAGGTGAGGGATTTATTTATTTATCTTAAAAGATTTTCTTTATTCACGAGAGAGAGAGAAAGAAACACAGAGAGAGAGAGAGCATGAGTGGGGTGGGAGGGTGGGTGGGCAGAGGGAGAGGGACAAGCAGACTTCCCACTCAGCAGGGAGCCCACACGGGACTCAGTCCCAGGATCCAGGGATCCAGATCTGAGCCGAAGGCAGATGCTTGACAGACTGAGCCACCCAGGACACCCCCTAAGGGATTTAATTAGGAGTGAAATGAAATAATTGAGACCATACAAAAAGAAAAAATACTATATAGTTAATGGTAAAAAAAAAAAAAAATGAAAGACCTATAAAACTATTTCCCTGGTAACTTTGCTATAAATCAGGTTGATCTAGAGTTGTAGGCCTCCAAAAGCCCTTGAAAAGGTGAAATGTTTTGGCTCTCTGGCCTTGCAGACCACTATATTCCATTGGAGATCCACAAAGAACAAAGAAAATGGATGGGGCTGAATTCTTCCAAATTTAGGCAGCCTGCAATGCAAAGATACCCTTCCTAGTGACACATCCAGATGAACTCCATCCAAAATCAAACCTTTGCATTTGTGGACCTTTTGTGGGTACAAAAGCTAATGAATAAATTCCATGACTATTTTGTTTCTGGTATGCAAATTTTCTTTGGCAAGTTCCCTATAACAAAAATCTCACTGAATTTAATGAAATTGAGGCAACAGCCAAAAGTTAATACCATTTAGATGCCAGATGCTACAATCACCATTATTGTTTGATTGACTTCAAAAAATAAGCCACAAAATACCCTTGATCTCTTGTTCAGTTTCCGGGAATTTCTAAAGAATTCCAGTTACTGGCCCAATAGCATGCGTTTACCGTTACTTATTTTTTCAGTGCTGGAAAATACTAAAGTCACTGGCATTTGAACTGTTCCACAAATGATTTTTCTCCCAATATGGACTGATTACAGTCTGAAGCTCTGTGAATTCTTTCACTAGCTGAGTCGTTTAATAAAACAACAGGATCAAGACATCTGATTCTCTGAACTCCGTGATCATCTCCTTCCAAGCCATAACCCCACTAAGAATGAAGAGCATTCAGTGTAAGAACCCAGTCAGGATGCTGAAACATCTTTCATTCTTTCACTAAATCTTGACCTAAAATAGGAGTTAAAAGTAACTGGCCAAAATAACTGAGGTATTTCTGCTTTCTCTTGTACAGCTTCCAATCTGTCTTTGGCCTGTGCTTAAAAGACAAAACAAGCAAACACTTTGCACTGATTTTTTTTTTAAGATTTATTTATTTATTTGAGAGAGAGAGGTGTGAGCACATAAGTGGGGGTATGAGCAGAGGGAGAATCCACAAGCAGACTCCCCGCTTAGGGAGGCAATGGACGTGGACATGGGGCTCCATCCCAGGACTCATGAGATCAAGACCTGAGCCGAAACCCGAGTCAGACACAACCGACTGGGCCACCCTGGTGCCTCTGCGCTGGTTTTTAAGACAAATAAATCCCGATCTCACTCCTTAATAAAAGTGATCCATCTAGATTCATTCCAGGATGTCATGCAAATGGGCTTTCTTACTGGAGATAGCATAAGCTATTACGGTGCTAACTACGTATTAAAACAAGGCCTTCAGTGGTTTCTCAACAAAACTGAAGAAATCCCCGCCCCCCCATATCAGTGAAGATGACCTAGATTTTAGAGAGATGTGTAATTCTAAGTAACAGAAATGTACTGGTCAATTTCTAGTCCTATCTATTCTTTTTTTTTTTTTTTTAAGATTTTATTTACTTATTTGACAGAGAGAGACACAGTGAGAGAGGAGCACAGGCAGGGGGAGTGGAGGGGGGAGAGGCAGGCTTCCCGCCGAGCGAGGAGCCCGATGCGGGGCTCGATCCCAGGACCCCGGGATCATGACCTGAGCCGAAGGCAGGCGCTTAACGACTGAGCCACCCAGGCACCCCTAGTCCTATCTATTCTTAACATCTAGCAGGATGCCTCGCCTGCAATTGGTACTTAGTAAATATTTGATAAATGAATAAACACATATAATGAATCAATGAATAAATACTTAGATTGTTGACTATTAAGTGGTGGACAGCTTTTCACAAATTCACACCTTTGAAAAGACATCCCTGCCCATGTAAGGAACATGATCTCAAAATATCTCATGTGAGGGTAAAAAAAACCCCAAGCAACAGTATTTTATATCAAGAAGAAAACTGGTGTCAAAACTATTTAAATAAAGAAGTAATGGTTAAAAATTATAGTTATGAATATAGTTAGGGGTCTGGATGTGAAACATATGTAAGGGGTTTGATTTTAGAGACTGACAACCCTTCATTTTACCCTCATGCTACCACTTTATAATTGTGCGATCTTGGGGAAGTTATTTTTTCTTTTTTCTTTTTTTTTTATTAGTTTTTTATTGTTATGTTAATCCCCATACATTACATCATTAGTTTTAGATGTAGTGTTCCATGATTCATTGTTTGTGCATAACACCCAGTGCTCCATGCAGAACGTGCCCTCCTCAATACCCATCACCAGGCTAACCCATCCTCCCAACCCCCTCTTGGGGAAGTTATTTAATCTCTAAGACTCAGTGGGATATACTGCCACCTCCATAAGGTTGTTTGGAACATTAAACAGTCGGATACCCAGTAAATACGAAAATTGCACACTTCCTGCATACATATGTGTGTCTGGGTATATGCTGCTTTGATTAATTAAAAGGTCAATTTTTCTAAAATTTGTATTATCTTGGATTATTTAGAATTTCAAAACAGAGAAATGTACTCTAATTAGAATATGCCTGATGAGAAACACAGTTCTCGGGCTAAACGTAGAGTCTATTCATAAAACAAAAGTTTATTTTATATGTATATATAAAATAAATGTCAATATATATATCAATATATCTATATTTAGACTGTAGCATAACATTTAAAATATTTTAAATCAAGGATATGGGCTTCCCACATTATATTTTATTTTTACCTAGGCTAACATGTTATGATTAATTCTGAGCACCTATAACAGAATCTTAAACTCTAATGTGACAAGTCAGAAAAATGAAGGACTTTTTTTTTAACACAGGCTTTCATAATTTAAAATGTAACCTTTTGGTTTACATGATGCCTGCAAGCAGTGACATGGATGTTGACGACATTAATATCACTATTTCTGTCACTAAAATCTATAGCAAATACATTAGCAGCCACAAACGGAGGTAGTTTTTCAGAGAGCTTGCTAATTGCGTTGCTGCTGTGAACTTAGTTTTGCCGTGCTAATATATAAAAGCCCAGAGCTGGGAAGGAAGCACGAATCCTGGGAAGCTATGTAAACAGGTTGGTAGCTACTTTGAAATCTATATACTTGTGTTTCCATGACATTTTTCCCGAAGGGTGATCAGAGAGACAAAAGCTATCTGTTTGAGACAGAACGATGTACCCAAAGTCCTCCAGTTAAAATCAGGACCTCATGAGTAGATGAGCAGATACTCTCAGATATGGAATGTAGGCTTAACTGAATCTTATTGCCTCAGAATTTGGCTGGGTCTATCTTCAGTCTGCCAATGCCCCACAGGACAAAGAAATCTCCTGTGTTCAGCACGCAAGTTCTTGATGATGACATTAGGGAATATCATTAAGATGATGGCCTATGAGAGTGGGTGAAGCTGGGATTCAGACCCCAGAGACCTGCCTGCAAAGTCTATATCCCAAACACCATGCAACATGGTGTCCAAGGGCAAACTTACCCACCTGACATTCCTGGTTAATTGAGGACATGCGATTTTCAATCCTGAACAATTAATAATAGAAAAAAAATCACTCTGCTTCCATCATAAGAATAAATACAATTAACTATCGTATCTCTACTCCCCAATTTTGCTGTTGTTGTTTTATTGTGGTTTTTTTTAAAAAATAATGCCACTGTGAATCCCAAATGTTTAGACCAGGAAAGAATTTCTTCAACTACTTACTCTCTCTTCTTTATATGGGGGGAAAAGTTAGGTAGGGAGATGATAAGCATTATGAGGGACCCTTCCAAACTCATTCGTTGGTTGGTAGTCCAAGACCTCTGGCTCTTGGACCCCCAACTCCTACCACCACAGGGTGTCCCAAGGATGTACATTTCCTAAAAACCAGTGTTCCTTGCACACCTTCAGAGAAAAAATAAAGATGGTATTCACTACGTTTCATTACCTTAGTTACTATCCAAGTTGTAAAAGAATAAAGACATTTTATTTAAAGCGCCATGCTACACCATTGAGCAATGGCCATAAATTCAACATTCTTCCAAGAATTAATCTGATAAGAAGGACAGACATGCTTTTCTGTGATAGTATAGCCATACTGTTAAAAGATGAAATTCTACAAAAAAAAAAAAACAAGTATTGGCAGTAAAATGGGGGGTTTCCCCACCAATTTTAACATCAAATACTATATCAGGAAGCCCCAACTGCCAGTGTCAGGAATACAGAAGGATTCATAAGTGGGATGTTAGAATTTGCCTTTTTCAGTGGTTTTTTTTTTCCCTTTTACATTCTGTTCTTTGTAGTTGTCTAAACAACAAAATATCTGAATTTTACATATTTGACTTTGTGATTAACTTGATTCATGTGGAACTTAAAGGTGGAAGCATATCACACAACCTATAAGAAATCACTTAGGGTTCCTAAGGTTATTTAAATAATACTAATTCTAAATCCCCACATATTAGGATTTGCCCTAAGGTGGTAACTGAAAAGTCAAGAAAAAAGAAAATGACTCATGAATAATTGCAAGTTTTATATTTAAGATTTAAAACTGAACAGAACAGTAGAGACTTTGTTCTTACCAACAATGTTTCATGTACTTGAAGCAAATGAAATCAGAGTTTGATAAACATCATATTTTAGTCATCTCATGTCTATACTGAAACAGAGGGGAATGGTATTTGAGGTTAATACCATTTTGGAAAAGGCGTTCACTTGTATTTTGATTTTAAAATGCATTATTAAAAAACTGACATAAAAATGTAAGAAATCAGGGTGCCTGGGTGGCGCAGTCAGTTAAGTGTCTGCCTTTGGCTCAGGTCATGATCCTGGAGTCCCAGGATCAAGTTCCACATCAGGCTCCCTTCTCAGTGAGGAGTCTGTTTCTCCCCCTGGCCATTCCCTATCTCGTGCTCTCGCTCTCTCTCTCTCTCTCTCAAATAAATAAATACAATCTTTTAAGAAAAAAGAGAAAAGCATAAGAAACCACCAAAAATCATGCAACATAACCTTAGAAGCAATAATGAAGTATCTTGATACATCAGTATTTTTCATGAATACTAATTAGAATATTGTATTGTATTCCATCTTTACTCTTGATGGGCAAACTCTGTTAGTTCCTTACAATCTACATTGGATTGTGTTTTACAACGCTTGTACCATACAGATCATAAAATCAGACTGTGAGAAAATAAATAGGAGTCAGATGAGTATAACAGGCCTTTTGGCCTCACGGCAAGAGCATGAAATGTATGATCATCAAATGTATGATCGTGGCTAAGTTGCTTCGCTGCTTTGAGCCTTGGCTTCCTCTTCTATATGGAGGGGGAAAACAAAACCTATTGCATGTGCCTATTTTAGTAAGGATTAAAAGACCACAGGGCTGGTGTTCAACACTGGTATTTTTACTATTAGCTGATCTTCCCTTTTTTGAAATGGGAGCATCTGAGTAGCAGGGGGAGAGATGCCTAAGCAAAGGTCACAGGCTTTCAGGTCATGCAGTCAGGTGACTACATCACCCCTCTGGAGTAGTTAGCTTTGTTTGTTTCAAATGTGCCTTCCTGCCAGGCTTTACACTTAACGTTTGATGGAGGGGTGGGGGAAGATAGTAAAAACTGATTGGATCTCTACTCTTGATAGCTGAGTACCTGAAAGAGAAGTAGAGTCGTCTTCCAGGGATGAGCAATGACGTGAGACCTAAACTACCCAGACACATCCCTTCTGCTAATTTCATACATCACGGCTCAACTCAAGAAGGCTGTCCGCTGTTGTGTTATCAATAGGGAACATGATCTCCACCACAGGAAAGAAAATATGTGGGTTGAGGGAGATAGAGTAGAGAACAAAGCAAGAGCTTAATTACAGCCACACTTGGCTGGGGCAGGAAGATTGTATTTGTAGACTGAGAGGGTTGTAGGCAGCCGGCTGAGATGCATGTCGTCCGTGTAAGTCTCTCCCACCTCTCTTCCTCCTCTCTTTCCCTAACGTCTTCATTTCTCTTCTTCTGGCTCCCCAGCTGACACCTCCGGGGCACAGAGGTGGGGGTGCTCATCTCTGCTGCTTCCCTCTGCCTTCTCTCTTCTTCTATAGCATCTCTGTTCTTTCCTTGCAGCTCACTGAGATATTACCAGGAAGGCACCTCATTCATTCACATTAAGGTAAATGACTGATTATTCACTTTTAATCTTCCGTGGCACATGTGCTTAGAAATCCAAATAAATCTCTAATGGATCACGTTCCGGGCATCACGAAGGGGATAAGTTTTCAAGCGGTGTCTGCTCTCCACTTTGAAAAATGGGGAGCACAATGAGTCCAGACAAGCTAACTTCGCACATAAGACATGACTGCTGCGGCACCTCTAAATGGGAAGTTATCTGCTAGCCCCGCTCCTACAGGAAGGCTGGTCTCTTTATTTACAAAACTCCTCAGGCTCAGGGGATTTGCTTTCTTTTAGCTTGTTAAAGCTTTGATTTCATTAAAAAAAAAAGAAAGAAAGAAAAAGAAATGCCTTCCAGCATTCATTTCCCTGCTAGTAGCTCTTTAAAGATTTCACTCTCTGTTCTGAATTCTGTTCATTCCACGCAGGTTTCCAGAGTCTCCACGATTCACCCACCACCCTGAATCCCTTCCCGATAGCTGGCCTGCACTTTGCTGTAAGAGTTCCCCAAGTCAGAGCTGGCTCAGTTCGCGGTTGTTAATTTATAACACCACAGGTGTATTTCTGAACAATTTCATCACTGTAATGGAATCCACTAATACACCAAACAAGTTGCTTCCTCAAATTCTATTCATTGGATTGCCTTCTACTGGGGACACCAGTGATTACTCTCAGGCTATGCAATCGTTAATGTGGGCATCTTTGCAAAAACAGAAAAATCATTTTGACACCTGTGTTTCTCTTCAACTTACTACAGTGATCACTGGCTGAGAGCCAATGACAAAGAATGTTTTTAAAAAGATGTGAATTTTTTTAGGAAGATTTTCATATGACAAAAGTATACTTAAGATTTCCCTAGTTTCTTTTTAGAAGGTAATCTTTATCAGATAATATGCCTTATATATATTCAGAAAAGAAGGGCCAAATCATTATATGTATCACCGCTATGCCTCAGCTCCAGAAAGGTTTGCTTATTTGTCTTGTAAAAGCTTCATGACTATCTGAAGATGCTGCTAATGTAGGTCAAAATGCCTCTCCAGGAACGTTTTTGAGGTGGATGTTAATGTCCTGTCTTATTACTCCATCAAAGGGAAGTGAAATGTGCTAGTGCGAACGTAATGCCCCAGTGTGTCAAACGGAGGCCAAAGAATTATGTTCACAGAGGAAAGTTATCACTGAGACAACAACCTGCCTGTATCTGTTTTTTTCTTCACTTTTTTTTTTTTTTGCCTGTATCTGTTTAAATGAAAGGAACAGATTATTCAAATACTGTGATTGCTTAGGATGCATGATTATTGTGGGCTCCTCTTCGAAACTGAAACTTTCAATAAGCCAAAAATGTTATGATCAGCTAATGTTAGGAGAGGAAGTTGAATTTATCACACTGGTTTATTAATAGAAGAATTGGGCGCCTGGGTGGCTCAGATGGTTAAGCGTCTGCCTTCGGCTCAGGTCATGATCCCAGCGTCCTGGGATCGAGTCCCGCATCGGGCTCCCTGCTCCTTGGGAGCCTGCTTCTCCCTCTGCCTCTCTCTCTCTCTCTCTGTCTTTCATGAATAAATAAATAAAATCTTTAAAAAAAAATAGAAGAATTGAAATCTCTACCGTTTGCCACTGAATCACAACCTTGGGATTAAAATGAGAGACAACTGGGGGCAATGGGAAGAAGTCTGAAGCTGGTACCAGACAGCCCCGTCTCTAGTCTAGCTGCCACTGCTAACGAGCTCAGCCATCCTGGACCGCGGTTGCTTTACAAGCTCCGACAATTCACTTCCAGACAAGGTGATCTATAAGGCCTTTCCGGTCTTTACAAGACTGCAGGGTTAAAGCTGCCATCTATGCCATTTGCCAATATTAAAGATTCTGGAATGACACGGAAGACATTTGTTGCCTTCAGTTGCTCTAAGGCCGAACACCAGCTTTGGTCTTTTACACCTGTCTGCAACCCCTCTGGTTCACACCTTAGCCTTGACGTGGACTTAGGATTTCCAGTCCCTGCTGATATGCTTCCTTTTGTACCACTGTGGTCTCAAGAGCCACATTCTAAATTATTTTATATTTTAAATTATTAAGCCACTCTTATCGTACTCGCAGTTTTTAAATGACTATTATAGATAATAATGGCCATTACTATTCCCTGTTGGTGAGAGCTGCAATACAGCAGTCTTCATTAAAGATAAATGAGTACATACACGTGATGGCCTGGATATATTTGATTTTCTGATTAGCAGAAGAAAAATAAAAATATCCTTGTCCCACTTAAATGCTTATGAAAGAGTTGTGGAGTTTTCTTCTGTTTGTTTGTTGTCGTTGATATTTGTTTTTTTAAGCCATGATTTAATACAAGAAAATGTTCTTTGCCATTCAAAAGAAAAAGATCATTCCTAGGGGGGCAAAGAAGGCTTTGGTGAGGTAATTGCTTAAGACGGCATGCTAATTTTGGTTTTTGAACCCACTACATTTGGGACTATATTTTACACACACACACACACACACACACACACCAGGCTCGAGGATACATTGACCAAGCCCTAAATTAAAGGGAAAAGAAAAATAAAAGCACTGAATTCTTCACCTTTTCAAAAGGGGATTTAAAAGCTGTGAGTTGGGGCACTTGAGTGGCTCGGTCATTAAGCATCTGCCTTTGGCTCAGGTCATGATCCCAGGCTCCTGGAATTGAGCCCCGCATCGGGCTCCCTGCTTGGCCGGGAAGCCTGCTTCTCCCTCTCCCACTCTCCATGCTAGTATTCCCTCTCTTGCTGTGTCTCTCTCTGTCAAATAAATAAATAAAATCTTTTAAAAAACATTTTTAATATATAAATAAATAAAAAATAAATAAAAGCTGTGACTTTGTTCCACACCTTGACAATTACATAAAGTTTGAAAGTTCTCTTGTTAAAGACCAAAACAGCAACTGGAAGAATGAGAAAGAGAGTAGCTACTTTTTGAATTGTGTGGAAAATAGAAGAGAGAAATTAAACATTCTAAAATAAAGTATAAATCATGATGACAAGGGTAGACCAGGCATGATAGTCAAATAAAAGTAAAGGGTCTAAATTCTCCCTTCCCAAGGCAAAGACCATCAGAAATCATTGAAAATGACAATCTAATAATTTGTTCCTTACAAGAAACATTTAAAAGTGAAATATCACACATAAGGCCTTAGAGAACAGATCCTTTTTCCCTCTACACACCACCCCCCAAAAACCCAGGGTTAAAATATAGACATCAGTATTATTTGTAGTAATGACTACATTCCCTGACAACACATTTTGTTTGTAAACCTTTCCTTGGCTCCTACCATAGTATCTGGAGTGCCACCAGAATTCAGTAAATATTTGTTGAGTGCATAAGTTAGTAAATAAATAACTGTTTTGTTAATGAGAAAAACATTAAGAGTAAATTTATATTGATAAAGTTCACAAACAATAGGAAATCTATAAGAGTATTAAACTTTTATGCTTTGATTAGTTTCAGAATATCTTAGTAAATAATAGAATTGCAGTCTTGGGTTATTCATCTTCATAATCCTGAGACATTCTATACAGTCGGGTGGATATATGATGTGCTCAAGTTATAGCAAGAAATTGTGTGGCTAAACCTAATGATGGATGTGTGAGAGTGACAGGAGAATGCCACCCAAAAGGATCTTGCCACATACAGTCCCAGTCCGCAATCTTCTTTCTTGATCCTTTATATACCAGCCTCACTGCCCAGCTAATGTGCCCCATGAATACAAACCCAGGTTCTCCTAGATTTCAATCTCAGTTTAAATACATTGTTTTGCATTATTAATAAGTGTCATTAATAGCCTTCCTTGCTTTACCAACACCTTAATCCCCTACTTTTTTATGCGCATAACACCCATGATCATTGCTCCATTTTTCTGAACCCACCTCATGAGCTAGTTTGTGAAGGACCATTGTTCCCTGCTAAAGAGTTCATAAGCCAAGCTAGCTTGAATAGGGAAGCAGAGAATTCTTTTAAGTAACATCCATCCCCCTCAAAGTACTCCACTAAAATTAAAGTGGAGTGTGGGTAAGCAAAATGGGTGAAGGGGGATCAAAAGGTACAAACCTCCAATTATAAAACAAATAAGCCATGCAAATGTAATGTACAGCATGGGCACTCTAGTGAATAATACTATATTTCACATTTGAAAGTTGCTAAGAAAGTAGATCTTAAAAATTCTCATCACAAGAAAAAAATATTATAACTATGTATGGTGCTAGATGTTAACTAGACTTCTTATGGTGATCCTTTTGCCATGTACACAAATATTGATTCATTAGGTTGTATATCTGAAATTAATGTTAATGTCAATTATGCCTCAGTAAAAAAATTAAATAAATAAAATAGTGCCCTAACTTCATTTTTATCTGCAGAATCATCCCCTTTCTACTCAATCTGGCTCCAGACACCACTTTAATCTTCCTAAAGGGTTTTCTAATGGTATTACTTTCCTATCCTAAAAGCTTCAGTCACTCGAAATGGATCTCCAATCTACCTTTTTCAAGAAATGAGAAGTCATCTTTCAAGGTCCAACTCAAAACGCACTTCCTCCAAGAGGCCTGCTTTTATTACCTATGAGAAAACTCATCCCTGCCTACTTGGAACCCCCATACATTCTGTATTACTCATATGATACTTATAAAAATTAATTAATTTAATTTAATTAAAGGAAAGTAATTGGCAACCATGGGAACAAGAATAGTGAGAGATTGATGACGAAGAAACCAGTTGGAAAAATGCTGCAGTGATCCAGGCAAAAAATAAGAGGGTCTGGATGGACCCAGAATCCTAGGATCCTTGGACCTAGACTAGGAACAAATTGGAGAGGTTGGATTTGAAACAACACTTGTGGTTTGATCCCACATGGTAAATGATAAGGTATGGAGTTAAGGATGACTCCCAAGTTGCTACCTTGGAAGAGTCGGTGGATGATGACACCATAATAGATAGAAGGAATAGCTTTTCAAAGAAAGTACAGCTTTAAGACCCAATAAAATGGCTTCATACTAATTTTGATGGACCCATATGGCATTCAGGATAAGAAATCTGGTAGGTAATTGACAGGGATTTGGTTTAAATAATGTATCTAACCTGGTCACACTTTGGACTATTTTGATCTTGTTTTGGGTTTTTTTTTTGGGGGGGGGGGAGTACTGTTTTGACTGAGTACCAGCTGTAGGCAAAAAGTGATGGTTGGAGCAATAAGAAATGACTAGATTTTTGTGGCTCATTAGATCAGGAAGGAGGAGTAAGTAACTCTTTTGTCTTGCAGAACAGCTGTTACCCTTAGTGCCTGTTTAAGGTTCTCAATGGAAATAGATTAGGACACTATCCTATTGGCATAAATGTGATATTTAAAAGTAAGCCATGCTATAAAGAAATGAATGTCATGTTCCAAATTTTAAAAACATTCTTTAGTCATAAGTTACATAAACCAAAATAACAATGTTAACAACATAAAAGTAAATTCAGCTGAATCAGGTTATTAATGACCCAAACTAGCATCTTCCCACTTTTAAATCTCACAAGATTCCCATTATATATAAGCAACATTTTCCTCACATCAAGAGCCTTTTAGGAGCCCTCTATCACATCTATCTGGCACCAGGGTAGCAACGTTATGGATCATCGAGACAGGTTGGCTAGAGAGGTAGATCACTTTTGTCAAGGAAGAAAATTTAAAGACTCAAAGGATCATAACTCTTATCCTTTACAGTAAAAATGGCACTGTTGATGATTTAAGAACTTTGGATGGTGCTATTCAGCCAAGATAATTACAAAGAATACCGCATTGTGGAATATTATTCCATAGGTCTGTAAATTTTCTGTCACTTTCCCTACTTCAGCTCATCTTACACATCAAAAAACTTACACTGTCCATAAAAATGGAAGATATGCCACATAACAGTTATATCAAAAAAGACCTTTTATGGGAAATCACTTCATAAAGTGCTGTTCGAACATGAGGGATTAGCAGTTATTTTAGCCTATCACAGCACTAGTACCCAGGACTCCAAGATTTAGAGGCAAACTCTTATACTCTTTTGCTAAGCTCTTGGAAATAACATGCTGAATTGTAAAACAGATAGAAAACAATAGCCTAGAATTATGATCTCGAGTCACTGGATTTAATATTTACTTCAAATTTGAACAGCGATAAAGCCAACTTTGAAATCAGCAGTTCTTTTCTACATATTGTCAACTCCTTTCAGATGTCATCTTTGACCTTGAAGTACAGATTCAATCCCTTCTTTTGGACTTCCAAATTATCTTCTCTTTCACCTCTGAGTTTCAGAGCTACCTGAAATAGAGTTTTTGTTTCTGGAGACACAATGCTGGCTGTGAAGGTACATAAAACAGGTAACCCAATCATGAGGATGAATTAAGCATAGACACTGTCTATTTTAATTTACTTCGTTTACTTCTCGATTTTGTTTTGAAGGTGTTTTCTCAATCCTTTCAAACTTTTTTCTTTGTGATCAACGTAATTCAAGGGGAAAGTGCAGTTTGAACACTTAATTTGTGTTCTTTAAAAAATAACTATGCTTCATTTGCTTGTCTAGGGTGGTGGTTATTGTTAATGTTTCAAACAAAGAACTTCTCACCCTTACTTCAGGGTGTCTTCCAAAGCATGACCCTACCCAGATGCACAGGTGTTTCTAGGAAGAGGAAATAAAGTCTTTCTCCATCAAAAATGAATCACTTGACTTATTACCTGTCCCTTTTTTTCAACATAATATTTTCAGGGGCTCAAGACTAGATTGTTCTACAATTATATATGAGAGCTCTGGAGTATTTGGAGTTTGTAAGTTGTTGAGCAGAAATGAAGAATGGGTCTCTCCGTTCACTTTTAAAAATTAATCCCCACAGTAAGATAGAAAAGAATCAACTTGATACAGCTCTTTAATCCTATTCTCCACCTTTTGTTAATTTCCAGTGCTTTGGGACCTAAACAATTGAATAATGAACAAGCTGATTGATCATTAGCAAATGAATAAATTCTTTCCCAAATAGTTTAGACTATGGGTTATGTCTGGTGGGTATTTTCTGTAATGATCTAAGGAAATTATGTGGCCACTGAAAAGGTAAATTATTTGGTAACACATAAACAGGTAGAATATAATCCTGAGTGTTTTGGGGGGGACACCAAGTGGTTGAATTGCAATATGTCCATTTAGGAAAACTGAAACTATATTTCCTAAGATTCCCTTCACTGCTGAGTTCTGGGTTGGGAGTAGAGCAGAAGAGACCATTTGTACAAGACTTAAAATAGGAATGTGGAGCAGGGGTCCATGTCCTTTGCATGCTGTGACAGTCTGTAGGGACATCAGCTGCTGTGGCAGAGCAGACATCTTACTGTGGCTCAGCTGGTTAGCTGGGGAAGCAACCAGATGCAGTGTCTTACCTCCTTACCTACCTCCTTCCTGCTCTTCTCCCCCAGCCTATCCTACAGCTGGGGCAGACACATATTTAACTCCATAAAGAATGGTCCCAGCTTCTCCTGCAAGTCACCTCCATCATCAGAGATGGAGACTGAAAGGTAGTAAGAGAGGTTAAGTGGGTTCCAGTTGGTCCTTGTGGAACTGCCTCCAATCTTAGGAGTTTGGATTTATCCATGCTCCTCCAACTTCCTACCCATCTTTTCTTCCCGCCTGCCCTCCCTGCAGGTTTCAGGTTTCAGGCTCCAACACCAGACATGGAAGCCACAGCCTCCCCTCAGCTGCTTAACCAGCTCCCATGCCCCAGCAATACACTTCTCTGAGCCAACCCTGAATGCCACACACTGCAATTGTCTTCTTCATGACTTTTCTTCATTGTTGATTTGGCTCTTTCCCTTACTGTCTGCCTCTCAAAAGCATACCTCATCTCACAGGCACAGTGCAAGCCCCATCTTCCGCATGAAGGCTTCCCCAATATGTATGATAAAAATGAACTACTTTCTCCTGCACATTCCCAAAGTACTTTTGTTGTATTTCTCTTCTCACATTGAGCACATAATGCATCCTGCCTTGTGTGGCAGTTCTGTATATCTCTGTCTCCTCTTATACATTCCTTAAGGGCAGATAAGATGTTTCACTCATATGTGCATCCCCAAAAGCAACTATCACTGTGCCTGATGCAGAACTGGAGTTCGATAAATGTCTGTTGACTTGAAGTCTGGTTCAGTTTGCTTTATCCTCTGGCCCTTTTAGGCACTGCCTGGGCGGTCACCATGACCGTATCTAAAAGACAACTTCAGCCTTCTGGGCTCTCTGCTCTTGTTTATCTATTTTTATGATGTATTTCTGCATGGTCTCTGGTTTGTGCCAGAAGCCAAGCACTTTGGTGATACATTTTCAGTCAGGTTAAATGTGGAGGATTTTTTTTTTTCCAAGTGGAAAGGCCCTCACTGGATGTGTTAACAGTTTTCTTGTGCAACTCTATCAGGAAATTAATGAGTAAATCACTACATCCAAAAAGGGACTGTGTACGTTAAGGTAGCAGAGTCCCCAGCACCCAGGAAATTCTCATGAAATAGGGGCCAATGACAATGCAAATACATTGGTGGATTTACTAATTGTTAAAAACCTAACCAAGGGTTTTGGGAAGAGCAAGATGGTGGAGGAGTGGGAGACCTAAATTTCGCCTGGTCCCAGGAATTCAGCTGGATAGGGATCAAATCATTCTTAACACCTATGAATTCAACAGGAGATTGAAGAAAAGAATAGCAACAACTCTCTGAACAGAAAAGCGACCACTTTCTGGAAGGTAGGACGTGTGGAGAAGTGAATCCGAGGTGATATTCAGGAGGATAGACGGCAGGGGAGGGGGCCTCCGCCGGCCACATCTGGCAAGTGACAGAGCCACGGAGCACAAAATCAGAACTTTTAGAAGTCTGCTCCACTGAGGGACGTCGCTCCAGTGGCTGAGCGGGGGGTGGAACCCTCGAGGGACAGTGTGGTCTCAGGACCCTCGGGGTCACAGAAAGACCAGGGGTGCCTGAGGGTGGCAGAGCTCCCACGTATCAGAGCGAGGAAGCCAGCTGCAGAGACGGAGCCCAGGCGCGGGCTCTCAGCTTGGGGTTGCCATAAACCGTGATCCACGGCACAGTTGGGCCCCTGCTCCTCCAGCAGGGACCCAACAAGCGGCAGATCCAGGGAGACTCACCTTCCTCCCCCCGGGAGGAGCTGCACGGGCGTGCACCACAGGGATCTGCTGGGTTTGGAGACTCCACCCGGGGTCGGGTGCCAGAGATAGAAACACACAGTCACAGGCCAGGTGTGGCCAGAGACCGGGGAGACGGGAGTGATTGACTGCTTTTCTCTGGGGGCGCACTGAGGAGCGGGGCCCTGAGTTCTCGGCTCCTCTGGGGCAGAGATTGGGAGGCCGCCATTTTCACTCTCCACCTCCAAAGCTGTACAGAAAGCTTGCAGGGAACAAAAGCTCCCAAGAGCAAACCTGAGCAGATTACTTAGCCCCGACCGGGCAAGGGCGGGGCAATTCCGCCTCAGGCAAAGACTTCTGGAAACCACGGCAACAGGCCCCTTCCCCAGAAGATCAGCGAGAACAGCCAGCCAAGACCAAGTTTACCGATCAATGAGAACGGCAGAACTCCAGAGCTAGGGGAATACTGCACATAGAATTCATGGCTTTTTTACCATGATTCTTTAGTCTTTCAAAGTTAATTTCTTTAATTTTCTTCTTTTTTCTTTTTCATTTTTTTTGTGATTTTTTTTCCCTTTTTCAACCAATATCTTATCAATCTTGTTTTTAAAAAATCTTTTTTATTTTTCATTTTTAGAGTCATATTCTATCCTTTCATAGTAGTTAACCTTATTTTTTGGTACATATATAAGTTGTTCTCTCTTTAAAATTTTGGAATAGAGTTTATTCTAACAAACCAAAATATACCCTAAATCTCTAGTGTATGGCTTTGTTCTAGTCTCTTGCCTGATCACATTCTCTCCTTTTTTTTATTTTTTAATTCCTCTTCTTTCTTTTTTCAACCAACTTCTTATTTTATCAGTTCCTTTATAAAATCTTTTATAATTTTCATGTTTACAGTCATATTCCATCCCTTCATCATATTTACCCTTATTTTTGCACATATATAAGTTTTTCTTTCTTTAAAATTTTGGGAGGCACTTTCTTCTAACAGACCAAAATATGCCCAAAATCTAGTGTGTGGCCCTGATCTATGCACCAGCCTGCTCATATTTGATCATATTCTTTCTTTTTTTTATCTTTATCTTTTTTTTTATCTTTATCTTTTCCTTTTGTTTTTCTTTTTGCTTTCTTTCCCTTTCTTTTCCCCCAGTTTCAGCTCTCTTCCGATATGTTTAGGGTATATTTTTCTGAGGTCGTTGTTATCCTGTTAGCATTTTGTTCTCTAATTCATCTATTGTCCTCTGGACAAAATGACAAGATGGAAAAAATTACCTCAAAAAAAAAAAAAAAAAGAACAAGAGGCAGTACTGACTGCCAGGGACCTAATCAATACAGACATTAGTACAATGTCGGAACTAGAGTTCAGAATGATGATTTTAAAGATACTAGCTGGGCTTGAAAAAAAGCATGGAAGATATTAGAGAAACCCTCTCTGGAGAAATAAAAGAACTAAAATCTAACCAAGTCGAAATCAAAAAGGCTATTAATGAAGTGCAATAAAAAATGGAGGCTCTAACTGCTAGGATAAATGAGACAGAAGAGGGAATTAGGGATATAGAAGACCAAATGATGGAAAATAAAGAAGCTGAGAAAAAGAGAGATAAACAACTACTGGATCATGGGGCAGAATTTGAGAGATAAGTGATACCATGAGATGAAACAATATTAGAATAATTGGGATCCCAGAAGAAGAAGAAAGAAAGAGAAGGGCAGAAGGTATACTGGAGCAAATTATAGCAGAGAACTTCCCTAATTTAGGGAAGGAAACAGGCATCAAAATCCAGGAGGCACAGAGAACCCCCCTCAAAAATCAATAAAAATAAGTTAACACCCTGACATCTAATAGTAAAACTTACGAGTCTCAGAGACAAAGAGAAAATACTGAAAGCAGCTTGGGAGAAGAGATATGTAACCTACAATGGTAGAAACATTAGATTGGCAACAGACCTATCCACAGAGACCTGGCAGGCCAGAAAGGACTGGCAGGATATATTCAGAGCACTAAATGAGAAAAATATGCAGCCAAGAATACTATATCCAGCTAGGCTGTCATTGAAAATAGAAGGAGAGATAAAAAGCTTCCAGGACGAACAAAAACTAAAGGAATTTACAAACACGAAACCAGGCCTACAATAAATATTGAAAAGGGCCCTCCAGCAAAGAGCCTAAAAGCAACATAGACCAGAAAGGAACACAAACATACAGTAACAGTCAACTTACAGGCAATACAATGGCACTAAATTCCTATCTTTCAATAGTTACCCTGAATGTAAATGGGCTAAATGCCCCAATCAAAAGACACAGGCTATCAGACTGGATTAAAAAACAAGACCCATCAATACGCTGTCTGCAAGAGACTCATTTTAGAACCAAAGACACCCCCAGATTGAAAGTGAGGGGGTGGAAAACCATTTACCATGCTAACGGACACCAAAAGAAAGCTGAGGTGGCAATCCTTATATCAGACAAATTCGATTTTAAACCAAAGACTACAAAAAGAGATGAGGAAAGACACTATATCCTACTTAAAGGGTTTTTCCAACAAGAATATCTAACAATTGTAAATATCTATGCCCCTAACATGGGAGCAGCCAATTATATAAGGCAATTAATAACAAAAGCAAAGAAACACATCGACAACAATACAATAATAGTGGGGGACTTTAACATTCCTGTCACTGAAATGGACAGACCGTCTAAGCAAAAGATCAACAAGGAAATAAAGACTTTAAATGACACACTGGACCAAATGGACTTCACAGATATATTCAGAACATTCCATCCCAAAGCAAGAGAATACACATTCTTCTCTAGTGCCCATGAAACATTCTCCAGAATAGATCACACCCTAGGTCACAAATCAGGTCTCAACCGGTCCCAAAAGATTGGGATCATTCCCTGCCTATTTTCAGACCACAATGCTTTGAAACTAGAACTCAATCACAAGAGGAAAGTCAGAAAGAACTCAAGTACATGGAGGCTAAAGAGCATCCTACTAAAGAATGAATGGGTCAACCAGGAAATTAAAGAAGAATTTTAAAAAGTCATGGAAAAAATTAAAATGAAAACACAACTGTTCAAAATCTTTGGGATGCAGTGAAGGCAGTCCTAAGAGGAAAGTATATAGTAATACAAGTCTTTCTCAAGAAACAAGAAAGGTCTCAAATATACAACCTAACCCTACACCTAAAGGAGCTGGAGAAAGAACAGCAAACAAAGCCTAAACCCAGCAGGAGAAGAGAAATAATAAAGATCAGAGCAGCAATCAATGAAATAGAAACTAAAAGAACAGTAGAACAGATCAACAAAACTATGAGCTGGTTCTTTTAAAGAATTAACAAGATTGATAAACCCCTGGCCAGACTTATCAAAAAGAAAAGAGAAATGACCCAAATAAATAAAATCATGAATGGAAGAGGAGAGATCACAACCAACACCAAAGAAATACAAACAATTATAAGAACATATTATGAGCAACTCTATGCCAGCAAATTAGATAACCTGGAAGAAATGGATGCATTCCTAGAGATGTATCAACTACCAAAACGGAACCAGGAAGAAATAGAAAACCTGAACAGACCCATAAACACTAAGGAAATTGAAGCAGTCATCAAAAATCTCCCAAAAAACAAAAGCGCAAGGCCAGATGGCTTCCCAGGGGAATTCTACCAAACATTTCAAGAAGAATTAATACCTATTCTTCTGAAACTGTTCCAAAAAACAGAAATGGAAGGAAAACTTCCAAACTCATTTTATGAGGCCAGCATTACCTTGATCCCAAAACCAGACAAAGACCCCATCAAAAAGGAGAATTACAGACCAATATCTCTGATGAACATGGATGTAAAAATTCTCACCAAAATACTAGCCAATAGGATCCAACAGTACATTAAAAGGATTATTCACCACAACCAAGTGGGATTTATCCCTGGGCTGCAAGGCTGGTTCAACATCCACAAATCAATGTGATACAATACATTAATAAAAGAAAGAACAAGAATCATATGATCCTCTCAATAGATGCAGAAAAAGCATTTGACAAAGTACAGCATCCTTTCTTGATCAAAACTCTTCAGAGTATAGGCATAGAGGGTACATACCTCAATAACATAAAAACCATCTATGAAAAACCCACAGTAAATATCATTCTCAATAGGGAAAAATTGAGAGCTTTCCCCCTAAGGTCAGGAACACAGCAGGGATATCCACTATCACCACTGCTATTCAACATAGTATTTGAAGTCCTAGCCAAAGCAATCAGAGAACAAAAAGAAATAAAAGGCATCTGAATTGGCAAAGAAGTCAAACTCTCACTGTTTGCAGATGATATGATACTTTATGTGGAAAACCCCAAAGACTCCACCCCAAACTGCTAGAACTCATACAGGAAATCAGTAAAGTGGCAGAATATAAAATCAGTACACAGAAATCACTGGCATTCCTATACACCAACAACAAGACAGAAAAAAGAAAATTAAGGAGTCAATCCCATTTCCAATTGCACCCAAAACCATAAGATACCTGGGAATAAATCTAACCAAAGAGGCAAAGAATCTGTACTCAGAAAACTATAAAATACTCATGAAAGAAATTGAGGAAGACACAAAGAAATGGAAAAACGTTCCATGCTCATGGATTGGAAGAACAAATATTGTGAAGATGTCAATGCTCCCTAGATCAATCTACACATTCAATGCAATCTCCATCAAAATACCATCCACTTTTTTCAAAGAAATGGAACAAATCATCCTAAAATTTGTATGGAACCAGAAAAGACCCCGCACAGCCAGAGGAATGTTGAAAAAGAAAAGCAAAGCTGGCGGCATCACAATTCCGGACTTCCATGTCTATTACAAAGCTGTCATCATCAAGACAGTATGGTACTGGCACAAAAACAGACACATAGATCAATGGAACAGAATAGAGAACCCAGAAATGGACCCTCAACTCTATGGTCAACTCATCTTTGACAAAGCAGGAAACAATGTCCAATGGAACAAAGTCTCTTCAACAAAAGGTGTTGGGAAAATTGGACAGCCAAATGCAGAAGAATGAAACCGGACCATTTCCCTACACCACACACAAAAATAGACTCCAAATGGTTGAAAGACCTCAATGTGAGACAGGAGTCCATCAAAATCCTAAAGGAGAACACAGGCAGCAACCTCTTCGACCTCAGCCGTAGTAACTTCTTCCTAGAAACATCGCCAAAGGCAAGGGAAGCAAGGGCAAAAATGAACTATTGGGACTTCTTCAAGATAAAAAGCTTTTGCACAGCAAAAGAAACAGTCAACAAAACCAAAAGACAACTGACAGAATGAGAGAAGATATTTGCAAATGACATATCAGAGAAAGGACTAGTATCCAAGATCTATAAGAACTTCTTAAACTCAACACCCAAAGAACAAATGATCCAATCAAGAAATGGGCAGAAGACATGAACAGACATTATTCCAAAGAAGACATCCAAACGGCCAGCAGACACATGAAAAAGTGTTCAACATCGCTCGGTATCAGGGAAATCCAAATCAAAACCTCAATGAGATACCACCTCACACCAGTCAGAATGGCTAAAATGAACAAGTCAGGAAACGACAGATGTTGGCAGGGATGTGGAGAAAGGGGAACTCTCCTACACTGTTGGTGGGAATGCAAGCTGGTGTAGCCACTCTGGAAAACAGTATGGAGGTTCCTCAAAAAGTTGAAAATAGAGCTGCCCTATGACCCAGCAATTGCACTACTGGGTATTTACCCCGAAGATACAAATGTAGTGATCTGAAGGGGTATATGCACCCCAATGTTTATATCAGCAATGTCCACAATAGCCAAACTATGGAAAGAGCCTAGATGTCCATCGACAGATGAATGGATAAAGATTGATACACACACACACACACACAGAGTGGAATATTATGCAGCCATCAAAAGAAATGAAATCTTGCCATTTGCAACAATGTGGATGGAACTGGATGGTATTATGCTGAGTGAAATAAGTCAATCAGAGGAAGACATGTATTATATGATCTCACTGATATGAGGAATTCTTAATCTCAGGAAAGAAACTGAGTGTTGCTGGAGTGGTGGGGGGTGGGAGGGATGGGGTGGCTGGGTGATAGACATTGGGGAGGGTATGTGCTTTGGTGAATGCTGTGAATTGTGTCAGACTGTTAAATCACAGACCTGTACCTCTGAAACAAGTAATATATGTTTAAAAAAAAGAAGATAGTAAGAAGGGAGTAATGAAGGGGGGGAAATCGGAGGGGGAGACATACCATGAGAGACTATGGACTTTGAGAAACAAACTGAGGGTTCTAGAGGGGAAGGAGTTGGGGAATGAGTTAGCCTGGTGATGAGTATTAAAGAGGGCACGTACTGAATGGAGCACTGGGTGTTATACGCAAACAATGAGTCATGGGAACGCTACATCAAAAACTAATGATGTAATGTATGGTGATTAACATAACAATAAAAAAGTTTAAAAAAACTAATGATGTAATGTATGGTGATTAACATAACATGATAAAAAAGAAAAAGAAAAAAAAAAACCTAACCAAGGGACAAAACCATCAGGTAGGTGTATCGCATTGCCATTTTTAATGGCATGATGTGAGAATCTTCCAAAGACACATAGGTAACTACCAGGATAGAGTCATACCAGCAGGCAGGGGCTTTCTCTCCTTTGAGGGGCATTAGTTCATCATCCTTGTTTAGAGTTTGCTATAGTTGCTACTAAACTCTAATTTGTGGTTAATTAAAAAAAATTAACATTTCAGTAAACAGAGAAAGGCTCAGAACAACCTGTGGGGTGGGATATCTAAGTATCTATTGTCATGTGGATCTGGATCAATTTTGCTGGTCTAATATCTATGAAAAAAAAAGCAATATCTTAAATAGTTGTCTAATCTTGCTAAATATATGAGAATTTTATAAGAATTCTTCCAGTTCCATCTGTCCATGAGCCTCTACAGGAAGTTGCTATGTATTTCAGTAGGAAATAGGTACAATTTGTCTTTGAGGTTTTCTTTCTTTTTTTCTTTTTTTATTCTTATGTTAATCCCCATACATTACATCATTAGTTTTAGATGAAGTGTTCCATGATTCATTGTTTGTGCATAACACCCAGTGCTCCATGCAGAATGTGCCCTCCTCAATACCCACCACCAGGCTAACCCATCCTCCCACCCCCTCCCCTCTAGAACCCTCAGTTTATTTTTCAGAGTCCATCGTCTCTCATGGTTCGTCTACCCCTCCAATTTCTCCCGCTTCATTCTTCCCCTCCTGCTACCTTCTTCTTCTTCTTTTTTTTTTCCTTAACATATATTGCATTATTTGTTTCAGAGGTACAGATCTGAGATTCAACAGTCTTGCACAATTCACAGCGCTTACCAGAGCACATACCCTCCCCAGTGTCTATCACCCAGTCACCCCATCCCTCCCACCCCACCCCCCACTCCAGCAACCCTCAGTTTGTTTCCTGCAATTAAGAATTCCTCTTTGAGGTTTTCTATCTCGAAATTGAGTCCCAAGAAACCAGGTAAAAGTCTAACATAGAATAAGAATAATTCCTATTTTCTCAGTAAGGGGGAAAAAAAAAGGAAGGAAAACAGACTCCAGAACATTTTTAAGTGATTAAAAAAGCAAAACTTTTACTCAAATCCTCTTCTTGTGAATAAAACTAAGAGAATAACAGTTTAGCTGAAACTAAGTTTTCTGGTTCAACTTGTGTCCACTCCTATACAGTACCTAGAATGCTAACTTTGAGGGTTCTCAGGTAACATCTGACTGCACTTTAAATTTCTTCAATTTGTCTTGGTAGTATAGGTATAGATATTGCTTGTATAATCCAGGTATTACAGCATTTCTGTTGCTTATTATCTAACAATTTATCCAATCACCTAAAATTAAAGTCACAGCACCTGGGTGGCTCAACCGGTTAAGCTTCTGACTCTTGGTTTGGACTCAGGTCATGATCTCGGGTTATGAGATCGAGCCCTGCATCAGCTCTGTGCTCAGTGTAGAGTCTGCTTTGGATTCTTCTCCCTCTCCCTCCCCCTCTCCTCCTCCCCACTCACTCTCTCTCTAAAATAAATAAATAAAAAGTAAAATCTTTAAAAATAAATAAAATTAAAGAGTCAGCAAAATTTTATGTCATTCATTTAAATGACATTAAATGACATTCATCTACTCATTCCATTGAGTAGAAGCATGGACTCTGGTTGACACTTTAGGTTCAGGGCACAGGGGAACCCATATTAGTATAACGCATGTCACAGGTGTTATACTTGAAAGTCCCCATAGACACCAGGAGTCAGGAAAGACAATAATGAGAGGTTTATGTCTAAATTAAACTTTGAAATATTATCAGTGTTCATTAGACAAAGAAGAGTCTAGAATAGGAAGAAGATCTCTCATATAAAGGAAACAGATGGAACAAAGCTTGAGGTATGGAATTCTTTATTCAGTAGAGGAAATATGAGACATGGATGATGCTAATCGAGGAGGAGGAAGAATGTTAGACACGTGGTATGGGATGAATTGTGTCTTCATATGTTGGAGCCCTAACCCCCAGTACCTTAGACTGTGACTCTATTTGGAGACAGAGCTTTGAAAGAGGTGATTAAGGTACAATGAAGCTATTTGCAGGGACCCTAATCCAGTATGACTTGGGTCCTTATAAGAATAGATTAGGATGCACAGGGAGACACCAGGGATACATACACACCGGGCAAAAGCCTTGTGGAGACACAGGGAGAAGGCATCTGAAAGACAAGGAGAGAGGCCTCAGGAGAAAGCAACTTGCTGACACCTTGATCTTGAACTTCCAGTCTCCAAAACCGTGAGAAATAAATTTCTGTTGTTTCAGCCCCCCAGTCTGTGGTACTTTGTTATAGCCACCGGAGCACTCTAACATATGAAACTAGGGAGGGAGGCTAGGGCCTTTTCATGGGAGGTCTCATACATCCTGAGAAGTCTACATCTTGTGGGTTATGGGGATCATTAAAGAGTTATAAGTAGGAAACTAGCAATAGCTTAATGATAAGTTTTATTGTATAAAAAAATGTCACTCTGACAACCATGTACAAGATGGAAGACATGGACAGACCAATAGTTGAGTCAAGTGATAATGAGGGTCTTACAGGGACAGGAGTAGGGGTAGGGTAAGGTGAGGATAGAGCTGATGAAAGAGATGTTTCAGATGCTGACTCAGCAGAAGCTGGATCCAGAGTCGATGTCACATTTTGGCAACAAGAATAACACTCAGATATGCTTTGATATTGGGACCTACAGTACTGGAAATTGATAAGAATTTATAGAATGAATGAATGTATGTATGAATAATGATTGAATGAAAAGAAAAGTCAGGCCAATTCCTCTTCATTAGATGTATACCTGAGAATAAATCATACTACTCTAGTGCTCGCTTCGGCAGCATATATACTAAAATTGGAACGATACAGAGAAGATTAGCATGGCCCCTGCGCAAGGATGACACGCAAATCATACTACTCTAAACATAATAACATTCCTACTACTACCACCCATAAATTACTATTTGCCATACACCGAAAACACAGACAATTGAGTGTTAACTCTAAATATATACATACAATATCCCTACATTCTTGTATGATTTGTACATCGTCTACTTTCCTATTGGTATGTTGATTGATCCTTCAATCAATGCACAATATGCAGTGCTTTGGTTCAGGAGGGTTGCTCTAAAGTAATATCAAATAGATCTCTGCCCTAAAAGGGCTTTAAAAAAGAAATCTTCAGAGTACAAAACCTTTATTCTTTGAAATGTAGGTAGCAGAGCAAAAAAGCACTACAAAGTATCAAAGGAGAAATTGGACTGGTGTGGCCCAAGTGGGCATTGTTTTGAAGAGTTCTGGGTAGAAAGAGGTCCATATGAAATAAACTGTAAAGGGAAACCTTAACTGAACTTTAGGACTTACACGGAGCATTGAGGGATGGGTAGATTTACAAATTTAAAAATCTACAAACTTGCTTCTTTTCCAGAATTTTTTTCTTTTTCTTTAATTTTAAGATTTATTTATTTATTTGGAGAGGGGTGGGGAGGAGCAGAGGGAGAGAATCTTTCAAGCAGAGTCTCCGCTGAGCAGGGACACGATGTGGGGCTTGATCCCACAACCCGTGAGATCATGACCTGAGCCAAAACTGAAAGTAGGACATTTAACTGACTGAGCCACACTGGGGCCCCTCCAGAATTTTTTAAAAAGGACAAACGGAAAGTAAAAAAAAAAAAAAAAAATACAGAAGATACATCTGCATCGTGTAGATAGAAACATAGACATCATCTCCTTTACCAATCTGGGTTTAGAGCAGAGGTCAGCAAACTGGTCCATTGGCCAAATCCAATCTGTTGAGTTTTTGCACAGCCTGTGAACTAAGAATGGTTTTTATATTTTAAATGTTGGGGGAAAAGCAGAAGATTTCTTGACACATGAAAATTATATGAAATCCACATTTCAGTCATCCTCATTCATGCTTCCTATTGGCTGGGGCTGCTTCCGTGCTGCAACGGTAGGCCTGAGTAGTTGTGGAAGAGACCACTTGGCCAACAAAGCCAAAAAATATTTACTATGTGGCCCATTACATAGCCTTTTCCTGACCCCTGGCTGAGAGCAAGGAAAATAAGATCAAAAACCTACATTTGTATTGTCTTTTTGTAAATACTGAATCCCCTGTGCCCTACAATGATACAGAGGTGAGCATCCAGCAAACAGGACCCACACGTGGCTCAAATAAGCATTCATAAAATTAGCATTTTGCAGTGTGTGCTCTACAGGAATTAAGTTCCAAGGACAGATAAAGGCTGTCACATGGGGAAAAGAAAGGTGTTCCTGGATAAATGACTTAGAGGTGCTAAATGATGCTTTAAAGCTTTGATATGCTGATGTGAGTTTTGAATCTACAAACATTTCTGAAGCATGTTCTACCCTGGCATTTTTTTCCACCTTACCCTACTCTCCAATATGGGGCACCAAATGGGACTCTTACGCTTTGACGTAGCATTTGAGGGATGTTACATCAATCGTGTTGAAGATGGTGATGATGAATAACATTCATTAACTACTCACTGAATTACTGGAAAATTCAACCACAAAATCAAGGAATACATGATATTCTACTGAGACTTCGTAATCTCAAAAGTTGCATTCTTATATTAACACTGCCAACGCATATCATATACTTCTTGAAGACCTGCAAGAAGTAAATTCTTGGCAAAGAAATCCAGCTTCTGAAGGCAGAGAAAGTCCATAGGCATTAGCGCTGCCTATTTAAAGCAGACCAAAAGGGTTTAATGTAGCAGAAAGCCAAGGTAGCTAGGTTATCAACCGCCACAGATTTCACTCAGAGCCTCTAATCAGCAGGACCACTTGGAAAAACAAACAGCCTGCAAGGGATAATCACTGCTTGGAAGTCAAGTCATGCAAAATATGTTCCCTTTGTGTGAATACCACAAATCGTTGAACCAGCTCCTAGTAGAGACAGCCATTGAGGCTGGTATAATTATCTCACTTATGATTTCTTCAGTTTGGGATTATTCTGAAAACTTTTAACTTCTTTTCTTGATTTTAGATCATGGAGAGAAGTGTTGAAACATGAGGGAGCAGGATAATAAAACACACTGCCAAAAACAAGGAGAGAAACACTGTCACTTTGTTAAATGGCTTATCAGTGTTTGGTGCTTTGGATTATTTGGCTGCATACTTTACCCACAGTTTTAGTTCCCATTCCCAAAGACAAGTGCACATGCCTAGAAAGCGTCAGACTCAGTAGTTTTAGGAATAGCTGATTAAATCATATACAGACGTCTTTCCTCCCAGGTGTTTGTCTACAAACTGCAGGGTGTCCAGGCACTTCTGGGGAATCACTGAGGGTGTTGGGTAAATACCAAAAGATCGGAGTTTGGCAGCTGAGGTGACCCTGAAACAGGGGTCTTGTTGCTCTTTGATATATCTTAAGATATATATATCTTAGGATTTCTCTAATTGATTTCTCTAATTGATTTCTCTACAATTCTTCATTTCCTCGTAGAGGTTATCCTTTTGTCAAGAAGAAAAAAGATTTGTAAACAAAGACTTTCCTTGTGGAAGAAAAATGAGGATAAAACTGCAATTATTGTAAGGCTGTTGTGAGGACTGAGTAAATTTTAAAAATATATATCTGTGTGTATGGGGTGGGGGTTATGGTTTTTAAAATTGCGGTGGCACAAAGTACCCATATAGAGGTATTATTTCTCTATCTCTCTGTCATCTATCTATCATCATCATCAGAGAAATTTCCATTAAGAAAAACCTTAATTTAAAATCTCACGTTAGTGGGGCGCCTGGGTGGCTCAGTTGGTTAAGTGTCTGCCTTTGGCTCAGGTCATGGTCCCAGGGTCCTGGAATTGAGCCCCACATCGGGCTCCCAGCTCAGCAGGGAGTCTGCTCCTCCCTCTCCCCCCTGCTCGTGCTCTCTCTCACGCTCTCTCTCTCTCAAATAAATAAATAAAATCCTTAAAAAAATAAAAAATAAATAAAATCTCACATCATAATAGCTCTAAAACTATCTGTTTAGCAACTTCTGATGTTTATATGTTATGACTAATATTCTTAAAATATGGCAAACTTAGTGTAAAATAGACAAAATGTGTCATCCTAGGTGCTATCATTTTAGTAGTTTTCCTATAAAATCAAAGGACTGATTGCTAAAATACCTACAGAAAATTCTAGAAGGAAGCAGGAAGTATGTGGTTTGCCCTCCAAGTGTCCCAGTGACCTTATTCTGGCACAGACACTGATTTGTGCTGGCCTCTGACTCATCATCAGTTCATATGATCTGAGTGTTGACCCACGGGGAGCCAATCACTGTCACATTTTCCCTAGACCTGGACCATGGTGGCAAGTCACTCAAACTGGTCAAATCAGAGTGAGTCTCAGGTCTTGACAGCAGTACTAGAGAAGTGACTTTCTCTTTGCTGCCAACTCAAAGGTAGTTAGGCTTCTACTACTGCAGCCATCTTGTCACCATGAGGACAACTGTCTGAGATTGAGACCAGTCCATGGGAGGCAAGAGCTGTGAGGTGGTGGAAAACTGAGTTCTGCTGGTATCCTTTGAGCTCCTAGATCCAGACCAGGGTTAAATAATCCTACCATAATATTTGTTAATGAAGTGAGCCAGTAAATTGTTGTTTTTCTACGAAAGCCACTTTGGGTAAATTACAAAGATGAGTTCTAGCTAGAGGAGAAGAAGCATCAGAGCCTCACTGAGAGGGGTATAGAGTTTATTGATAAGACTTTAAGAAGACTGCAAATGAATTTTGTATTCTGTTATGAAAAGGAAGCAAAGAAACTACCAAGAATAAAGAACTTAGTATGGGCCTGGCATTTTATATTTATTAAAACCTCTTACCCATCTGAATAATGATTTCAGTATTTGACTCCTATTTTTGGCTTTCAGAGTAATAATTATTGACCTGAACTTCCTGGATTTTACCTGCACACCCCTTAGGTTATAACATTTTAGTATCACTTTGAATTTGTGGTTACCTTTTAGGCTAACCCTATTATACCAGTGACACCCAGAAAACACCAGTTTCCTCTTTGTACTCATAAAGAAATGAAAGCTCATCTCAGAAGGCATTTGTAACTGTTCCAGTCACAGATGTACTCATTTATTTAGCCAAGAAATACTTAGTGGGAAACCATTCTGTGTCAGGCAGTATTGTCAACAGTGCAGATCCAGCAGTGAGCAAACAAACACACCTTCCCTTGTGGAACTTACTAGGGGAGGGAGATGGAAAATAAACAAGGTGAATTAAATAAAATGTAAGTGTGATAAGGATGTAGGGAAAACTGGGATGGTTAGAAGGATTGGTAACAACCTTACATAAGTGGGATTTGGGGTACTCGACCAAGAAGGTGACATTTAAGTAAAGATCTTAAGGAGGTCAGAAAGAAGAACATTGTAAGCAGAAAAGACTAGTGTGTGCAAAGGTCCTGGGGTGTGATCATGCTCTAGGAACATGTATATGCTCTAGGAACAGCAAAGAAGCTTGTATACCAGAATGAGGAGGGGGAAGAACCATGGAAGGTGAGATCAGAGAGTTACTGGTGCTAGGAACTGAACGGAAGAAGAAGGTATTAGATTCAGTAAAACCATATAAGATAAATAGACTGGACTCTTAATTTTCCTGAATGAGTAGAAACCATAGGAAGCTTTAAGCAGTGTGACTTGATCTGACCTATATTTAACAGGATCACTCTGGTAGCATTAAGATAGACTTAGGGTACAGAGCCAGAAACAGGGACACCAAGCCAGAGACGACAATAATAATGCCTCAGATCAAGATGGTTGTGGTAGAGGGTTAAGGTGGCAAGGAATGGGAGACCTTTCCCCTGGTGTCCTGCCCTCTTGCCCTAGCAGATGCTAATACTTAACCCCCAGCAAGGTTTAACCTTGACGTCATTGCATTCAAGGAGACTTTCCTAGGGAGTATGGCTATCAAAGCCCTCTTCACACTATTTCCTTTTTTACTTATTTTTTCCCTGCTAAGCTTCAAGTTGTTGGAAATTAGGATCTATGTCTTGGTCAAAGTTATATCACAATATTTTGAACAGTGCTATAAAGTAAGCAATCATAAATCTGTGTTTAATGAATGAATGAAATCGTATTTTTATTTCAGCCTTTTAAATTTATTAAATCTTAGGGCACCTGGTGGCTCAATCAGTTGGGCATCCAACTCTTGATTTTGTCTCAGATCATAATCTCAGGGTGGTGAGATCGAGCCCCATGAGGGGTTCCGCGCTGAATGTGAAGACTGCTTGGGATTATCTCTCTCTTCTCCCTCTGCCCCTCCCCTGCTCACATGCTCTTGAGCTCTTTCTCGCTCTCAAAAATATAAATAAATAAATAAATAAATAAATAAATAAATAAATAAATAAATAAATTTATCAAATCATTCTTTCTTTATTTGTAAAACGAAATAATAACTTCTACTAATTTTGATGAAAGGAGTATATGTGTCCATGCAACAGACCCTGACAAAGAAGAGGCGCATAGACACTGTCATAACTCACCAGTGTTTAGTTTATACAGCTAAAGAAAGCTTTACTATTTTTTTTACCATTTTTGCTGAATTTCTCTAACTTTTGAAAACTAATTTTTCCACTTTTTACTTAAAGTACCACTTTACCTTTTTGAATATTTGCTTTACCTTTTAAAATATTAGCTGAAGGATAGAGAGAAAACTTTGGATTCAGTGTGAAATAAACCAAACTTTTGCAAAAGCTTTGCTTATTCAAACAAAAACTGTTCTGCGAATCCCCCCAAAGGGAGATTGGGTGCTGACCTAATCTCGTTTGCTTTCCTATTCAGTATTCTTCCCTACCAACCTCCCTCAGGGCCTTCAAAGGAATTACCAGCTACACAAAAAAACTGCCTTGATGGTCATGCTTACTTGGTATTTCTGGTCTAATGGAAGAGTGATATTGAAATAACAGAAAAGTGCATTTTTTCCTTTTATTTTGATAGCTTAACATTTTGAGGAAGTTTTTCTTTCTGTTCTAAAGAAGAATCACATAGAAACAGCAAACGATGCTTAATAGAAAAAAAATACTGTAATACTCCTTAGAAGAAACCAAAACAGCCATTATTTTAAGTAATAGTAGTTTCCAGTTACTGGGGACTTACCACATGAGCTAAAAGGTAGAATGAGTACATTTTCTCACTTACTTCCCTCAAGAAGTCTGTGAAATGTGTACTAGTATTATTACCATTTTGCATATAATGACTCTGAGGCTCAGAGTGGTTAAGTAGTAATTTGCCTAAGATTATACAGCCTCTAAATGGCTGAGTCTGTGCACTAACAACCACATGATACCCATTGCCCTCCAGAAGTGCACGTTCATTTTTATTTTCCCATTTTCTGAGTCTTTTTTCAGGCTCTCACCATCTTACTCTCCAAACATTGCAGTGGACCTTCTAGCCAAAGCAAGTGGAATAGAAAGTTCTAGAAATTCCTTTTTTTCCCCTTGTCCATCATGTAAAACATGTTCAAACGATCTTAAAATGTTGCTTTGATCTGACATCCTCCCTACACATAAAACATCGATGATTCTCATTGCCCACAAAACACAGGTCAAATTTCTCTGTCTGACGTTCAAGGCTCTTCATCCTTTGCCTTGGCCTACTTATTTGGTCTTTTCTAGTAGCTGGCCTCCAAACTCAAGGCCACAGCATAAGATGCTGCACTGAAAGTCTGCTCAGCTATGTGCAGTGACCCTGCTTGAAAGGGCCTGACTGGAGACCCATCTGTCTGCTCTCCATGTTTGAAATGTCCCTTGGGCTCTTCTGCTCCATTCCCATTTCATTTCCTTCCAATGCCTTCCACCACCATTTGTCTAACCAGATTTTGTCATATACAAGTGACTGCTCAGTTATTCATCTTTGATCATGTCTTTCCTGATCACCTTGGTCAGAAACAATTTCCCTTTTTCAGCATTCAGATAAAATTTATTTTGAAACATATATAGGGTGTTATCTCACATTGCTTTGGATAGTAATCTGTCTAATCTCCTTTACCAGATTTCACTCATCTTGAATATAAGGAATTGCAAGAGTCAGGATAAGTTAGGTTATAGTGCTTTAGAAAAAAAAAAGAAAAAACATTCAGTGGGCACAGCTACAAATGTATGATTCTATTTCATGCTACATATCCATCAGCTCTGAACCTGGCTTCCATGGCATCATCCTCCACCATGTGGAAAGTGGCCAGTCACAATAGCAAGAGGAACATGAAGGTAAAGTGAACACTTGTACTCAGGGCTTCAGCCCAGAAGTGACTCATAACATACATCTGTTTACAACTTATTGTGCAAACCAAACAATTGGTCAAGGATAACTTCAAGAAGAGTAGGGACTTTCTATTGCACCATGGTCCTGAAAAGAAGGAAAATAATGCATATATAAACTTTTCCAGTGACTACCACAACCATATCAGTATCTGTGGGCTCTAAAAGAACCAGGACCATGACCTAATTCTGCATTTCATATCTGACTCAAAACCATCTACCTGTACTTCTCTACCACAGTCAATATAGAAAGATGGGACTGAGTAGGCAAGTCCATTCCTTGCTCTGGCTCCAGGTGTCTCATAACCATTAAAGCATAAAGCAAAAAAGACCAAAGCAATCATGCCAGGGCAACCCTAGTTGCCCTATGACTGTTTCACACACAACCAACATCGTCCTATGGATAATTAAAAGGAAGGCTGATGTCTCATCTGTGGACTGATCCCAAATCTCAGTGGCATACAAAAATAAGTATGTATTTTTCACTCATACATGTGTAGGCCAGCTGGAGGTTAGTTGATGCAGGCTGGCGTCAGTGAAGTTTGGGTCTATACTTCAGGTTGTGTCCAGCTCTTAGAAGAGCTCCTCAAAGCATATGCATATTCCTCTTGCGATGAAAGGTAGAGCACAAGATAGCAAGCCCAATTTAGCAAGCAGAGTTTATGCTTCTGCTCAAATTACATCTGATAACATCCATCTGATCAAAGTAAAACACATGGCCAAGCCCCAAATCGAGGGTGGGAAAGAACACTCCATCCACCATGAGACAAAACAAGTCACAGGGCCCAAGGGAGAGAAACTACACTCTTCCCATGGATGAAGTGAGGAGACAGTGAACATATGTGATCAATGATCTAATCTACCCCACCTGATGTAAAAGAAGAAATAAAATGTGGATTTTATGGTAACATATCTGATGTTCAAGCAATACTTCCTGCAGGATCTCTCTAAGCCACAAGGATAGATGTGCCCTTGGCCATGGAGCTATGTTCAAGCTGTGTCCTTTGACTTCCCAGACTATATTTTTGAAAGTGAATTGACTGATGTCCTTCCACTGCCAATAACACGAAGAAAATGTTGGACCCCTAGGAATTTGAAAGCTTCTGTGATTTGTGAGAATCTGTGGAGCTTTGTGGCACTCCAAGCCTACAGTGTTAGAAGCCTATGTGTCGGGTGTGTTGTGACAGTCATTGACAGTATTGCCAATATTACACGGTGCTAGCAAAAGACTCACAATGCAGGGGACATGGGCTATAAAAGGAATTTTGAAGAGGGGTAGACTCCTCGTGCATTTACCAGCAGATCAAGGAGAGGGGCTTCAGCATTTCCAGTCTGAGAATGCACTGGAGTCATATAAGGTGGCACTTGCTTACATACATAATCACGGTTTGCAGGATATTAAGTTTATAATGACCCCAAAACAGCCAATATATTTAGAATAATAGGGGCTGAGGAGGGAGAAAAGAGGGGCTGACACAAGGAGGCATTAATGAAAATCAGATGGTGAGGCAGAGGGAAATGGTGTGTAAATTGTTTAAAATAACCCATTTGGACAACTCTTATTTATGCGGAAGGTCCAAGAAAATTAAGACATCCAAATGTTTCTAGACACAGAATGTAACTCAAGGGAAAACCACAGTGTCATATGCAGGAGCTGTGGAACTGCAGTCTCTAAATTATACTCGATCTTGCTGATGTGAAATGAGCAGATCCCGACGATCTGAGTGAAGCAGGTTAGAACAAGGAGCTGGACTTGAAAATCCCATAGCACTCATCGTGGTCCTAAGCTCTATAATTTACCAGTAGGGGCATCATTTTTAGTCCCCAAATTGTGTGCTCTGTGGTGAGGTCAATTTTCACTCTCTAGTCTAAACAAATGGCTACAAGTGTTCGGATGTGAATCCTGCCCCCACAAAAAGAGAATGTGAACCAGTCGTCTCAGACTGGGCTGACCTTCCAGGGTTTGCAGAATGCATGCTCTTTTCAGCTCTGAGAGATGGAAGTAGAAGTAAGCAGGTGAATGCTGTTCCCTATTGTCCTACCAGCTCCCACCATTTGCATTCAGCACCAAGAGAGCTCTTTGTGATGGTGGGAATGTTCTAGATCTATGCCGCCAATAGAATAGCCATTCGCCACATGTGGCTATTGAGCACTGGACATATGGTTAATGTGGTTTAGAAAATGAACTTCTGATTTTACTTCATTTCAGTTAAATTTAAATGGCTACATGTGGCAAGTGGCTACCATATTGGTTGTGCAATTCTAGAATCATAAAGTCCTCTGAGCCTCTCTACTCTTTTAAGTACTCAAAAACAGCTCGAATGGCCCCCATTCTGCAAACTCACACTCTCACTGCCAACAACTGAATGCCAAGGAGCAAACAGCAGTATCTTAGTAGCTCTCTCAGTTGTCAAAAGAAAAAAAAATTCTGCTTCTGGGCAGATGTCTGACTGTGTAACTGTTGCAGAGAGACAATTTAGTTCAAAATTATGTGCCACCCTGACTCTACCTGGCAGGTGCCTTCTGTGCTGGCTTTTCTATCTGCAAACTTGAGAAAGATGACAGGGTTTTAAATGATTAACTCCTCTGGGCCACATTACTTAATTATACAGTACATCCAGGGATAGGCACATGGGTCTTTTATGGTAAATGATATGACGGTCTTAAAAACTCATTAATATGTCATTAACCAAGCAGACATTTACTAATTAAACAATTAGCCCCTCTGTTCTTTTTCTTTGTTCCTCCTAGAGATGCTTGGTTGCCCAGATCCCCAATTTAGCAGAAGGTCCCCCCTTCTTTTCCCAGAGAAAAACGCTCATAAAGCAAACTCTGAGATTAAATGATTCACCAGAATTTTTTGTCCAAGTTGGCTACAAAAAGAAAATCAAAGCTGATTTCCATAACATAAATTAATGTAGGTGTTTGTCTAGTTTAAATAAATCATTCTCATCTGTAAATCAATTATATATATATGTGCAACAGCATCCACCATTAACTGGCATAAACACTGAAATAACAAAACTACATATCCGTTAAATAAACACAAACAGACAAGATTAAGGACTTGAAATGTGTTATTATGATTCATCATATAATATCAATAGCAAAGAAATGTGCAATGCTCTTAACTTTTTCTCTCAGATGGTTTTTAACATCCATTATGCTCTTTGCTAATTTTAGCTTAATCATATTTTTGTGCTGAAACTATGCTAAACTGCAGTACAAGGGGGAATATCTACCATATGAAAATAAAATACAGCAAATGTCTTTGGAAACAGTTTTGTGTATTAAAAAAGTAAACTTAAAATGTTTTAAATTCAGAATAGGAAATTCTGAGACCATTCAGAAACACTGTAACACACACATATTGTTTTGGTCATACGCTTTGGCAATATTTTGGTTATACGTTTTATGGTCTAAATACAGTTTTGGCGACTTTTATAAATATCCTGCTGACCTAAAGTGTTGAACGTTAGCAAAGGAGCAAAAACTGGGTCATAACTGGGATGGTCTAAGTAATGATAAAAGAATACAGTAGAAAAGTGGAGCTCAGATGCGAGAAAGTTCTAAAGCTAGCACATCTGCTGGAGTTGACTGACCGTCTCTTGCCTTCCTCGGTTTTCCACTGGCCTCTCTTTCTGCCTTCCAGGTAGGCAATGAAGTTGATCGAGCATTGACATAATACCCTTTATGATACAAACAGTAGAATATGTCTAGATAACAATCTCAAGAGGTCTAATCTTGTTGAGGATGAGCACACTGATTACCCCCTCCATGAAATGGGTTTGGAATGGGTCTTAGGGACTCTTAGAACATCACCCAAGCCCCCAGTAGCCCACTTTATAGATTTATAGATTCTTAAACTTTACCTCAGACGAGATGCAGCTTTACAATGAAGTTAATGAATGTTAAGCTTCAGGACCACTCACTGGCACAGGATCTTCAAAGTACTGGGAGTAAATTCCAGGTTACAAGTAGGAAGCATTCTTTATAAATATTTCTGGTAAATATCCTAAAGGGATCTCAGAAGACAGAGGCATAAATTTCCAGTGCTCCCATTACTTGTTGGGATTTCTTCTCTCATTCTAAATAAATATTAACTTTCACATGAATTTGTATTTGTAACTTTGGATACTTTTCTTAAAGAGAACTCAAATTATGTAAACTTCAGGATGCATAAACTCTGGGCCTGTTCTTGTGCTAACCAATGTCTTCACTGCTAAAATTAAATAATAGACCTCTTTTGCTAGAGTCTATTATAAGATGCTATCTGATTTAGCACACAGGTGTGATTTGAATTGAGCACTTAAGTGTTTAAGGATATTCTGCAAAGAGCATCAAGATTTTTATAGCTTTCTGTCAACAGAACCAGACTGGAAAATTCTGGTTCTGTGCAAAAAAATATTGGACTGGGGGGCCAGAAGACCTGGTTCTCCTCACACCTTGCCACTAAGTAGCTGAGTGGCCTTGAGAAACTCAGTATCTCTAGCCCTTGCTATGTCATCTGTAAATAGATGGAGAAGTAGAGATGGGGTAAGACCCTTGGTACTCAAAATGTGGTTCCAGGAAGCATTTTAGAAATGCAGAATCTCAAGCCCCCACCCAGACCTCCTGAATTAGAATCTACATTTTAACAAGATCCCCAAGAGATTCATATTCACATTAATAATTGTTGGAGAAGTACAAACACTGAAATGGTCACCATTAAAGCCTCTTCCAGGTCTGAAATTTCAATACCGAACTGGATAGAAGGGTACATGAAATTAACTGAAATTTTTAGGGAAAAATGCAAAATTAAACTTTTCCTCAATTTTATCTTCTCATCACACTCTCTCCTCCCCAGCCACTCTCAAATTTCCCTATCATCCTCGAGCCCAATCCATTGTGCCTATTACCCATATTGTTTGATTCATCTGATTTTTTAGGATAAATTCATAGGTGAATTCCAGTTTTGCTCAACCGTTGCAATCTTTTATAGCTGTAGTTCAAAAACTTTAAACAGTCAAGAAAAAAATCAAATGAAAATGATATACTGTCTCTAATTCACAGGGATTTTCTGTACAAACCAAAGTACAGATGATAACTGAGCTCATAGATATTTCCCCATGTCCTTTAAAATTCTTCTCCCTATCTCTCTCTCTCACTCTTTTTTTTAACAATCATATCTCCACACTCTGCAGGAAAACTACATGCTCTCATATTAAACCAATCGAGCTTTGGGAGGTAGAACATTCAAAGGTATGACCCAAGTTTTCTGGAAATGACATAAAGCTGCCCAGTGACAAGCCCCTTTTAAATGCTAACTTAACTTTACAAGGCCACTAGGATGTACTTGGGTTAAATGATTCTGTTAAGCGTTGGAACTATAAATGTATAAGAAGGTTTTAAAAAGAAAATGTAAGCCTGCAAAAGATTATATTTCTTGTTTGTGCAACTAGCAGGTACTTACCTGCATAGGTAGCGATTCTTGCATTACATGCAAATAGGCTTAGAGATAATTTAAGAGCTCTAATCAGTATATACATTGGAAAACTTTGATCCTTAAGGAGGAAAATGGACGTCATCAATAAACTTGGTTCTGACTTGCATTAGTCATGGATTCAGAGAATCGTGAGCTCAGATTCCAGTAAATACCTGTAAGACAGAAGAAAAGCCATTTGACATTTCAACACTGGAAAACATTTGCGTGAGAAACTTTTTCATAAAGAGAAGATCAATCCCCCTTCTACTGACTAAAGACAAAATTAATTACCACAGTTGGCAGGAGATAAATGGTTCCAATGTACAGAATTGTGTAATTATAGCAGCTGCAGAGCTGGAAACCAGCTCCTAACTTTGAACCTCAACCCCGACTTGACATTTCTCCCCACCACCTTCAGTTCTGTCACTAGAAGCATGTTGAATGTCCCCCCATCTCTCTTCCATAATTACACGTTGGGGTTCAGAAGTAATCACCAGCTCCATTGCCTATATGAAATCTTATCCTCTGGTTTGCAAAAGGTATATGCTGTATCATCTTTTGAAGTGTTGAAATCTCTAGAGAGAAAAATTTATTAGGGGAAATTTTATTACTGTTATGGCAACAAAATTAATTCTGCCACAACATGTCAAATTAACCACCCTCCTGAGGAGGGGAGTCAGAGCCAAGTTCAGAAATGGGACTCGTTATCAATTTCTTTTTTTCTTTTTTTTAAAGATCTTATTTATCTATTTGAGAGAGAGAGAGCACAAGCAGGGGGAGGGGCAGAGGGAGAGGAAGAAGTAGGCTCCCCGTTGAGCAGGGAGCCCAACGTGGGGCTTGATCCCAGGACCCTGGGATCATGACCTGAGCTGAAGGCAGACGCTTAACTGACTGAGCCACCCAGGTGTCCCTCAGTATCAATTTCTTCAATGTTACTTTAGGTTTGAGTAAAAAAAGCTAAGGTAAACATCACAATTTATCTCAACATTCTAATGTTTACTCCAGAACAACGCTGGTTGGACAATAAGAGGTTAAGAAGGAAAGAAATATGTCAAGGGAATCTTTTCTTCCCTCCCCCTTTCTCAAATGGCAAAGGAGATTGTCAGTTAGGCTCTGTGGAGATTTTGGTTCTCCCTTTGAAGCCAAGAGGAACGTTTTTAATCTCATCTTTAATTTTAATCCTTTAAAATATGTAAGTGATTTAGAAATGTACAAGTTAAATTTGGCAGAAGACCCTACTGGTAGAAGTAAAGCCATTTCTTTCAACTTCACAATAATGAAGGAGTTCAAAGCTGGCCATCTGAACTATCTAGATACCTCAGCCACAAGCTGCAATCTACTGATTTTAAAAGATCCTCTTATCGAAAATGTTTGGAAGAGCAAAGCACATGCCATAAGCAAGGGAAGTGTCAAGGTCACCATCAAAGAAATACCCTCATGCTTGAAAATCTATTTATAATTTAACAATTTTTAGGGAAATTTTTCTTATTCAAAGGGAATTGCATCTGTTCAGAGTCAAATATTTAAGAAGCTGCTACTGAGAGCTCAAATCATTCATTTTTAAAAAATTTATTTATTTATTTATTTATTTGAGAGAGAGAGTGTGTGTGCACATGTGACCGCGGGGGGGTGGGCAGAGGGTGAGGGAGAACCCGCAGACGTGGGGCTGGATCCCAGGACCCTGAGATCATGACCTGAGCTGAAATCAAGAGTCCACACCTAACTGACTGAGCCACCCAAGTGCCCCTCAAATCATTGATTTCTGATGTACAGCTGCATACTTGGGACTCTCATATGATTTATATCACTTAAGAGCAGATAGGTTTTGATCAACTGTGGCATACTTGTGCCCGATATGGTTGTTTCAGATACTGTTTCTACATAAAGAATAAATAGCTAAAAATAAATGGAAACTTTAATTTTTTAAAATAAGAATTTTCGAGGGGCGCCTGGGTGGCTCAGTTGGTTAAGCGACTGCTTTCAGCTCAGGTCATGATCCTGGAGTCCTGGGATCAAGTCCCGCATCGGGCTCCTTGCTCCGCAGGGAGCCTGCTTCTCCCTCTGACCCTCCCCCCTCTCATGTGCTCTCTGTCTCTCTCATTCTCTCTGTCTCAGATAAATAAATAAAATCTTAAAAAAATAAATAAATAAATAAATAAAATAAAATAAAATAAAATAAGAATTTTCGGGGCGCCTGGGTGGCCCAGATGGTTAAGCGTCTGCCTTCGGCTCAGGTCATGATCCCAGGGTCCTGGGATCGAGCCCCACATCGGGCTCCTGGCTCAGCAGGGAGCCTGCTTCTCCCTCTGCCTCTCCCCCTCCTCATGCTCTCTCTCTCTCTCTCTCTCTGTATCTCTGTGTCTCAAATGAATAAAATGAAAAAAAAAATCTTAAAAAAAAAATAAATAAAATAAGAATTTTCATTTACACCTACATTAAAATCTTAATGAGGAAGAAAAAAAAAAAAGAATAAATAGCTAAATTGCTCCACACTTAGTGGTATAAAACAGCCACCACTTTATTGTGTTCTTGAATTCTGTGAGTCAGAATTAAGGAGAGGGTGCCATGGGGGTGCTTTGCCTCTGCTCTGTGATATCCGGACACTCAGCTGGGGAAGCTCAAGCCTACAGGTAACTGACCAGATGAAGCCTGGAGTCATGTGGAAGTCCATTTATACATGGGGTTGGTGGTTGATGCTGGCTGTCAGCTTGCACCTCAACTGGGGCTGTTGATCAGAACACCTACATGTGGCCATTCCACTGGCGTATTAGGAGCATCCCAACAGGGTGGCTGGATTTTAGGTCACAGTTCCAAGAGACAGGAAGTGGAAGCTGCCAGTTTCTTAAGGCCTGGGCCTAGAAACTGGCATGGCCTTATTCATTGATAAAGCTCGGAGTCCAGACTCCAGGTGATATATACCACACCTCTCAACTGGAATCATGTCAAGAATTTGTGGACCACAGTATTACTACACTCATTTCCTCATCAAAGACATAATTGTTGGCATTTACTCCAGACTTCCTGCCCACTCTAATTAATTTTGTCTGTCTAATTCCTATTCAATTTCTCATGGCCCACAACTTTCCATAAAGCTATGGCTCTTGCCTCTTACACTGTCTTCACCACTCTTCTACTTCCTTACTATCCACCTACTTCATAATCTGATACAAATCCTCAAATCTTTGCCCTAACTAAGTAGATACCAGTCATTAAGCAGGAAGGAGATGGTGTTTGTTGGATGAGAAGGAAAAAGAACATAGGCTATACTAAGTAGGAACCAGAAGAGGAACAGCTAAGGGACTGGATATAAGGACTTCCCATAGTCACTAAGATCCAACACAAAGAAATCATTCCAGACATTTTTGGAGAGAAACCAATACAAATCTAGTTCATCTCTAAGTGTTAACTTCTTATAAACTTGAGTGCTAATTGGCCCAAATAAGTTATCACTACCCATAGCAAAAATACCTAAAATTTTTATGGCAATAATATAGAAATAGAATCAAAATTCTAAAGATGTGATTTTTAAATGGAATTTTTCACCCAATAGAAAGCAATTAAAAAGTGTTTAACATAACTTAACATGTATTTTTTCAAATGGACATGTATAGTATTTGCTTACTGTACCACTAATCAGTGAGAACAATGAGACTGCATTTTGGAAACAACATTTTTAATGGAAAGTTATGATGACTACAGCAGCCACATCAACCTGACCTATTAATTTCATCAGTTTTTTTGCTTGTTTGTTTCATCTTTGTTGTTCTTCTGGGAAGTTTAGTTATTCTTCTTGTTGAAAATTTTTCAAGAAAATTCTTCACTTGCTACCTTTGGGAAGATTGGGTGCAGGATTTTTAAGCTCACCTACTTTGCATTATGCAATATAATCATGACTTAAAATATGTTCCATGATCTAGATTTGAATTTTCAAACTGGTGTTTCTTTTGAATGTGATAATGTGTAAGTGATTATAGAATCAGCTCAACTTTGCATGGGTTATATTTTGGGGCTATAGCCTAAGACTTTGGATTTAAGGACAAATTCTTAATAACACCTGAGATTCTATTATCACCTGTCTGTTAAATTTGCCATATACAACAAAGTGAATCAACATATCAAGGGCTGTGATAATTTTTGGAACAGTAGAGGGAGATTGGGGAAACTATCTTGCAGGACTAGATAAGCCAGAAAGCCAAATTTCCACAATGCAGTAAGAATTCACTAAATTGAGAAAGTTTAACAAACTCTCTAGAAACGTTGTAAACTAGAAATAATCAGTTTTAACCTATAGTTTATAGAAAATGAGTATCTTGAGAAATTAATGTTCTTTCTGGAGAGGAAGAGAAGCTTGGGCTAATTGAAAGTCCGTATATTGTTCCACCAGCAAACACTAGATCCACTGGAGATTTGGCGGCTACTGTGGTTTTAAAATATTTTGTAGAGTCTAGAAGGAAGTCATTGCAGGGATGAATGAAAAATAAATTGATCTTTCAGTTAAAGTATGCCACTGTAATATCCTAAGGGTGGAGAGCTTTGGAAGTGGACAGATGCCAGAGTGAATGGCCCTGTAGGGTCCAGCATCAGGAACTGTGCATGAACTCAAAGCCTGAGACTCCATTCTGTAGCAGAATGCCCCATTCTCTTAGAGAGAACACAAGATAGAATGGAGAATCCCCAAGATGGGTAGGTCAATGAGATGATTCTGTTGTTGGTCATCCCACAGAAGAAGAGGAAGTTAGTACAAGAGGATCAAGGTCATAGAGATATATTGAGACACTTTAAACTTCCTCACAAAGCAGGGTCAGGCCTGCATTATATTATTAAAGCTAAAAACAGGAGAATGAGAGAAAGAATAAAGTAAGCTATCTGGTCAGGTCAGCAAGGATCTGTTCAGGTTCTTTTGCCCTACTTTCATCATTTCCTTACCCCTGGATGTTGAACGTCTACAGGGTCCTTCAGATAGGGTCTTTCAGAATGTCCTTACGGTCATTCAAAAGAGGTCTTCAGATTTCTATTTATTAATGCTTAGTACCCAGTTGATGTCACTTAGTCCAGTGGTTTTATATGATGAAGACTCTGGACTTTAGACCACCAGGACAGACTTCCTAAGCTCTCATTTCACATTTTCAGCTGCCTAATCAAAATCTCCACTGGATGCCCAATAGGCATCTTGAAATCAACATTTCCAGAAGCAATGCAGTGGCAAGTCCTTGTCCTAAGGTCAGGGCTCCAAAAGACAAAGTCCTACTGGGGGCAGATTAGTAGATTCCTCATCTTCAATCAAAGACTTCTAGGCCAATCCAGAGTTTGGAAACTGAGCTCACTAGTTTGCTTCCAGGCATCAAGACTCTTCACAAGTAGAGTCACTATGATTGCCTCCTTACTTTCAGAATCCACCTAACATGTAAAGGACAGACTGAACTTCAGACTGCCCTGAATTAGAGAAGGGAGAAGGCACTCTCACACCTCCTTCAAATGTGATTAAGAGGGCAAGTGTGTTGATCACACCCACCACGGATATGAACAATTCAAGGGATAACATATGAGATAACATGGTCATAATAAATACTGTGGCAATGAATTCCCATAGGTATGCCTATGTGTGACCACGTGTTAACATACTTGCTGACGCAACAGATAATGTTCAGTAAAACAGAGAAATAACCCAGCTCCTGCTGGGGAAACATGGAAAATTGCCACTAGATGTAGTAATTCTTAAAATGTTTATAGAACCACAAACCCTTCAGATAAAGGGAGGAAAATACTGGATACTCTTTCCAGAATAACACACATATACATAGGTTTGGAAATTTCTCATAAATGTTCAAGGGTTTTATGAAACTCCTAAAGTTCTAAGGCCCAAGTCAAGTGTTTGTGAGTTTAATTAGCATGTGCATCCAAGAGAAAAAGACAGAAAACAAAGATGTTTGTCTCCGCACTTGGAGATTGCAAAATCTTAACAAAAATACCTGAGGCAAACTAAACAAGGCAAACACTTTTTCACCAAAAAGAGAGAAAAATGGGAACCATCATGATTCTATAGAAGAAATAGGCAATAACTAGACCACGTGATAATCAAGCCACCAGCATTAAAGGGAGCTATATTGCTTCTAGCATGGGATCTGGCCATGCCTGATAGTCAAATTAGCAAATATTTAAATCCATCCATTGTGTGACATTAATTTTACTCTCTCAATCTTAGGATGATGATTGCCTGTATCACATCTATTTTTAACACTGTTACCATCTGCTTTTATAGAAATGTTTTGTTTGAGGGCGCCTGGGTGGCTCAGTTGGTTAAGCGACTGCCTTCAGCTCAGGTCATGATCCTGGAGTCCCAGGATCGAGTCCCGCATTGGGCTCCCTGCTCGGCAGGGAGCCTGCTTCTCCCTCTGACCCTTCCCCCTCTCATGTGCTCTCTGTCTCTCTCATTCTCTCTGTCTCAAATAAATAAATAAAATCTTAAAAAAAAAAAAAAAAGAAATGTTTTGTTTGAGCCTCACATCTCACTCTACCTTTCCTATACATCACCTCATACAGGGTTAGTGCTGATTAATGTTTGTTAAATCTGATAAAAATAAAATATAATCAGGGTGGCTCATCTGGCTAAGAAACCCACTCCTGATTTCAGCTCAGGTCATGATCTCACGGTTGTGAGATGGAGCCCCATGTTGGGCTCTGTGCTGAGTGAGGAGCCTGCTTGAGATTCTCTCTCTCCCTCTCCCTCTGCCTCTCCAATTCTGCTTGCTCATTCTCTCTCTCTAAAAAGATAAAATAATAAAATAAAATAAAATGAAATAAGTCATCTTGGTTCATATAAGCCACCAAGAGACAGAGGTGGAACTCAACACATGATTGTCTTGGGATAGCACAGTTTTCTGTATACCATGTATGTGCTGAAGGAGTAAATTGAACCAACATGTGATGTCCCCACTTAATTTTCTGGAACTCAAAACCATCTTTGAAATTTACTCACTGTAAGTTTAAAATGGAGCACATCCAGGCTGAATGAGCCTTTTTATGACAGCATTCTGTAATTGGTCCTGCTTCTCTGCTTCCAGTTCTGTTCAGTTTCAAATATCTAACAGTGCGTTGGTGGTATAGTGGTGAGCATAGCTGCCTTCCAAATATCTAACAGCAACAGTCAAGGGTCGGAGCTATGGACCTCCACACATAACAGTACTGGGAAGAGCTGGTTATATATGTTTCTTCCCTGATGTTTGTATTCATTTATTATAAAAGACTTCAGTAAAATTGGGGCAGTGGATTTGAACACAGGAACAAAATAGATCACGGAAGGCTAAAGTCAGCTGATGGGGGTGATGATTTAGCAGGCAGTTTGTGTGTGGCAACTGTAAGAAGAGGTAGGAGAGTCATAATTCATTCATCATTCAGCAATTTGAACAATAAAAGAAAAAGGAAAGAAAGAAGAAAAATGAGAGAAGGAGGGAGGTGGAAGGGAGGGAGGGAGGGGGAGGGAAGGAGGGAGGAAGGAAGGAAGGAGAGAGAGAGAGATGGAGGAAAGGGAGGAAGAATCAAGAAATTGTGTGTTCAATGATTCCTTACATGTTTCTGCAGGGGCTGTGCATTGCATTTTGAACAATGTCAGGGGACAGTGAAGTACTTGAAGTCCCTGTCCTCAAGCACATGATCTAAATGAATCAGTTAAGTTTGCAATACATAAAATTATTAGAAAGTAATACAAGAGAGGATAAGGTAAATTGCTAAGAAGTTTTACATAAATATAAAAATAGAATAGCCTGAATTAGTTAGGTTGAAAATTAAAAAAAAAAATGATATGGATGAGGTGGAATTTGAGCCAAGCTTCAAATACTAATATCAAACAGAAAAACCACATCAACAGGTTTGAGAAACTATATTTAAACTGGTTTGACTAAAGTGGGGGAGTTATGTTGGGGAGTTAAGGAAAAAGTTACATGTGGAGGATGGTGAAAAGTTCTGGAAAAATTTATTTAAAAAGCACTCAGTATATCACAATGTTAGTAACTCCAGCAGACTCTTGAGGACAAAAATAAATTGCAAAGCAGTGTGTGTGACAAAAGAAATGTGGTTTTAAAAGCACCAAATTCTGAGTCATGGGACTTGTACTCTATTTCTAATTCAGCCACTTACTGGTGGGTGGTGGCTATGGGTTTGGCCATTTGTAAGTCTTGGTTTCTCAGTAATGATGATAATAAAATATCCTTTGCATAGCTTTATGAAGATTAAATGGCACAATTAATAAATTAATGAACACTATATAAGTTCTATATAAATTTATATAGCAACTGTCTATAAGTTTAAATAAGTGTTTTTTTGCTAGTGGCTTCTATATCATGTTTTATTACATGTAATTTTTTTATTGAGATATAATTGATATATAACATTGTGTAAGGTTAAGGTGTACAATGTGTTGATTGGAGACATTTGTATATTGCAATATGATTACTGCTGTAACATTAGCTAACACCTCCACCTACATTCTTAACACGACTGCAGAACTCTGGAAATAAGGTTAGCCTAGGGGCGCCTGGGTGGCTCAGTCGTTAAGCATCTGCCTTCGGCTCAGGTCATGATCCCAGGATCCTGGGATCAAGCCCCACATCAGGCTCCCTGCTCTGCAGGAAGCCTGCTTCTCCCTCTCCCACTCCGCCTGCTTGTGTTCCTGCTCTATCTCTCTCTTTGTCAAATAAATAAATAAAATCTTAAAAAAAAAAAATAAGGTTAGCTTAGCAGTAGTAACCAGAATGAATTGGTGTGGGGAGAGACGGAAGTCAGATTCGTCAAGAAATAAAAGCAGAAATCCAAATATGAGAAGCTGAGGGAGTGAAACAAGATGAATGCGAGAACTGAGTATAGCTGTCTGGAGAATGTTGATACCACTGACCTAAAAAGTAATATCTGAGGGAAGAGAAACTAGGGACCCAGGTTTTTCTGTTCTTCTCCTTCACCAGACGACTGCAGCATCTCTAGGTAGTACGTGGGGAAGGGCAAAGGGGGAAGAGGCATATGAGCTAAGGAAAAGCCAAAGCTTCTCTGCAAGACCCGCCCTTTAAAGTTTCACTTTGACTTTATTATCCAGAGTTTCATCACTGGGCCAGCCCTGGCTGGAATGTGACTAGAAAGAAAGACACTATAGGTAAAAGTTGGGGTAAGCAATCAATTGGGTTTGAGCCTATCCTCGAGGGACTTTTGAGACTATTAAATGAACTATCTAGGGATGCCTGGATGGCTCAGTTGGTTAAGCGTCTGCCTTCGTCTCAGGTCATGATCCCAGGGTCCTGGGACCTAGCCTCACGTCGGGCTCCCTGCTCAAGTGGGGAGCCTGCTTCTCCCTCTGCCTCTGCTGCTCCCCCTGCTTGTGCTCCATTCTCTCTCTCTCTCTCTCTGACAAATAAATGAATAAGATCTTTAAAAATAAATGAAATATCTAAAGTACCTATCCCACTGTCTATAAGAAGTTATAGTAGCTGCTCAATAAAGTGCATTCCTAATACTATTAAACCAAAATATATGAGTGCCTGCCAAGTCGCAGGCAGTGGCTACCTCCTGGAAAGAAATAACTGAATAAAGTATGATTTCTGAAGGATTTCAATTCTAGACCTTAAAGAAATGGCGGCATGAAAATATAGTCACAGGCAACTGGAGAGTCAGGGAAGGAAATCATGATTTTAAAGTGAATATCACAGAGTTTAGAGCTGAACTATGAGATAATTATTTTTTCAGGATAATTTTATAAAAATAGAACATGAGCCTTCAGGATTCATATTTAAAAAATATTAAAGGATAAATGAAAAAGAATGGCCAAAGTTGGGAAGAGCAAACTTTACTAATGTTGTTATGAAAGTCAAGAAAAGAACATGTTTTAGTTAAGAAGTTGCAGCTTACTAGAACCAAATTCTACAGAGACGTCAGCAACCATAAGGACAAGAGAAAGATCTAGGAAAAATAATTTTATGGGTGACTGCACTTCAGCAAAATCCTGGGTGCCCAAATCACATTTCCAGGAATCAAGGAAGGAAAGAGACATGGATACATTAAGTTGGAGGATGGATACAGTAAGTTAAGGACATTTTTTTAAGACCATAATACAACAGACAGTTAAACCACAATGAAATAAAATCATGGCTAGATGAGGCGGGCTGTCAAGTGAAGAACTTTTTAAGAAAGGGAAGCCCAAGTGTGCTTGAGGGCAAGGAGGGAGGAATCACTGTAATAAAAAAGCCTTAAATTGTGGTAAAGGAAACAAATAAGCTCCAGAGTGAAATGTCTCAAAATAAAAACTGGGCAAAAGTGAGCATATATGTGGGAAGCGAGTGCCACAGGGGACAGGACTCAAGATGAGAGCCTAGCACAGAGCCAGGGACAGCTGGGAGAAGATTACAGTGGATCTCTGCTGAGATGAAGGTTGGTTTGTGAGAAAGGAGGAAGTGAGCACAGGTTTGGAATAAGGCTGCAGGAGAAAGCATCAAGGACTCAAAGAGGATAAGTAGAAGAACTTCCAAGAAGTAGCAAGTGCCAAACTAGCTGGAATCAGTCTCGGCCAGTTCAACTCCGCATCTTCTTCAAGACAGAATTTAAAGCCAGAGGATATTCTGGGAACCTTTTCTTTTTTTCTAGTAAACTAAAGAGAGGCACAGATAGAGTAATTTCTGGAAGTGTTTTAGATTGGTGGTTGATATTGAAGGCTTGTTTAAAACAAAGAGACTTTAGGAATCTAGACTGATCTAGACTGATGGGTAAGAAGCATCAAAGCAAACAAAGAGTGTGCAGGTGGGAGAAGGTGAGGTGGTCCAAGGAAGTGAAGAGATGGAGGTAAAATGGGAGGGGATGTGGGTCTGGAGGATGAGAGACATGGAAAAGTAGGTTTGATGGAGATGAACAAGGGGAGAATGGCAGGCAAAGACATTGTGCTTGCGAGGAGCCTAGAGGCTCTGGAAGTGTCAGGGGTAGAAAGATGGTCTATTACAATAGTGCAGTTCTAGAGTACGGCACCTGTACATTGGAAGTGGAATGCCAGAATGTTCAAATGATGAATTCATAACCCCTACCTGAGGAACTGACAATAAGAAGGCCAGTGTTGCTGAGAATAATGGTGAGTAGGGAAGAATAGGAATGAATACGTTCATAATGACTGAGAGCATGAGTTCTGGATGGGACCCAACTATCACCTCCCAACCATACCACTTAACAGCTGTTTGTCTCTGGACAAGTTATTCAACCACAGTACACTTCATTCTCCTCCATCACAGCATGGAAATAATAATAGCAGACATCTAAAGTATGGTGAGGAAGAACGTTAGGAAGGCATGCAGAGTGCTTAGTATCATCACAACACAGAAAAATTGCTGGGTAAATGTTAAGAATATCCGCCAGGTTATAAAAGCCAAATGCAGGAAGCCCTACAGGGCAGAAATGATGATCTGGAGTCGGTAAGGAAATGTGGCGGGAAAGGACAGTATTATGGTCAGATCTTCGAAAAAGCTGGGATTCCTTTGAAAATGATGGAGGGAATGGCAAGTGTTTGTGAAGACATGAAGACAAAGGAAAAAACGACAATGACAAATAGGCTGAAGATAAATGGAACATCCCTGATATCTAGAAGGGACTCCTTAAGTCACAATCCAAAAAAAAAAAAGGAAGAAAAAAAGAGAAGAACCAAGGAGGGTGGAGGAATGCACAAAGAAGAGACAAGCATGAAAATTTTAGCTGTCACAAGTCCTGGAAAGGATTAGAAGTTTCTATCTCCTCTCACCATCAAGACCTGTCAAATGTATCCACTTTTTTAAAAGGGAGGGAAGCATCTGTTTCTTGAAAAACCCAGGGCCTGAGTTGTGCTCTCTTATCCCAAGAGCCAAGAACATAAATTCAGAAAGAAAGAGCACGTAGGACATCACCACATATGTGCTCACTAAGGCCAAATAAGCTTTCACAGAACTTGGTTCTTATAACTAGAAAAACACTACATAGAGGATTTTATGTGGCTTTTTTTTCTGGCATTATTTTTCCATCACCATGCTCAGGCCTCAAATATGTTTAAATCATCATGGTTTAACATGAATGAGATACTTGATCTTGACCTAATGTCATAGGTTGTTTTCCACACAAAAATATGGCTTACTGTATTACATAAGTGTTAATATTCTGCTGAAATGCAGACAGGTGAAAACATCTTCCTACAGACTTCATAAAAATAGGAAGAACCCATCTTGACCATCCCCAATATTAACATCCACCAACTTCAGCCCCAAATTCTTCTATTTCCGTTTTCTTTGAGAGGTTTTCCACTACCCTTGTATCTCCTGCTTCCCTTTTACATTTTACTGGGCTACAGAACTTGAATTTCTCTATTCATTCCCTGCCATCCAGAACCCAAAGTTGCCATATGGTGTGCACTGCATTACAATAGTGTTTGTGAGATTTTGCTGGAAGATTGGGGGTGGGGGTGGGGTGGTCTACCTTGAGGCCATGTCATTTGCATATGAGGACCTAATACCATTTCAATAAGTGAAAATCACAGCCTTCCAACACAAAACCAGTTATTTTAAAAAAATTGCCATAAGCAAAATATCGAGGCTTAAACTGACTGCATAAGATAGAAGAGAATGGAAGGTCAGGTCACTAAAACACTATGGTTCTAATCTTTCCCATGAACCTTTGTATTCTTGGATTTCTCCATATTCTTCTTTGTACATTTTATAAAAAGTCACTTTTAGGTTTATGGAAAATGCAGCATAAAGTGAGCAGGTTTTCTTTTTTTAATGTGTTACATGGAAGAAAGAACAGCAACTAAGATTTTTGTGATTACTTTGATAGACTTCCAGTAGGAAGTATTTAGTTTATCTGCACATAGAAAATGAATATTAAAATATTCATACCCCAAGGCTACCAGAAAAAGTAGATAACAGCTGTTGGTCTAAAATGTGGTTTCATTATGCAGAGATTGGAATAAACTTGTAATTATGAATTAGAGCAAGAGCAGTTGAAAAAAAATGTTGAGTAGGTTTCTAACCCCAACATTTAAAATCAGTTTACTGTTAAGAAATAAAGCAAGTGTTCACACCATTTCGCTCAATAAGCTTTCAAGTGGTATCAGCAATAGCAGACTTGCTTTTGTTCACCTCAAAGAGGAATGTGCAATAAATCCTTCACATAAATTTCTGAATGATTTTTTTTTTAAAGATTTTATTTATTTATTTGAGAGAATGAGAGAGAGCAAGCACATGAGAGGGGGGAGGGTCAGAGGGAGAAGCAGACTCCCTGCCGAGCAGGGAGCCCGATGCGGGACTCGATCCAGGGACTCCAGGATCATGACCTGAGCCGAAGGCAGTCGCTTAACCAACTGAGCCACCCAGGCACCCTGAATGATTTTTTTTCTAAAGCGAGTTCAAGTATCTTATACCAAGTCCATATTCCAAACTAACAAAACCCTACTTTAATATTTCTTTTAGACCTAAGGACATAGCAAATACAAGGAAATAAGGTTTTAAGACACTATTTTGGTTAATAACACAGATTACAAGTTTCTTACTGAGATGTATTACTCTTCTTGGACATGATACCATGACAGTGAAGAAAACATTATTTCATTTAGTTGCAATGTTAAATGAACAAAATAAAGTTTTATAATTTTCTTATTGCTAAATGGAAAAAATTAAGATAATCTCTTTTCCAGTTGTTCAAATAATAATCCACTGAGAATTGTGACTTTAGTTTGAAGCCATTTATTTTAAGAAATTTAACTTCCCAAACACACACATAATGCATACGGTGAATTATTTAGAACACCGTGAAGTATAAATTATATTTCACTCTTCCCTCATTTCACTGCTTCTCCACTACAATCTGTTAAGAAACTGAATAATTACTGAAAAAAAAGATAAAATATGATTGAACAACATGAATAGTTACTAAGAGAAGGTTTTGCAGTGATGTGATACATTTCATTAAGAGTTACGAGGTATTTTTAAAATATTTTATGAGGGTAAGCATTATCATCTTTTCTTAAAGATGAAGAAAATGAGAAATGGAAATTATGTACTAGACCCAAGATGGACAAGAGTTAAGTATTACAGAAGAAAAATTAAAAATGAGAAACTTTGTGCCTGTTATTTGCTGTGACATGAACTTTTGGCTAATTTATGTGTATTTTGGTACAATGAACCACATTCCCTTGTTATTTTTCCATTTTTTTTTTTTATTGAAAGATCTTATTTATTTTAGAGAGAGAGTGTGCGAGTGGGGGGAAGAGGAGAGGGAAAGAAAATCTCAAGCAGGCTCTCCACTGAGCACAGAGCCTGAATGATGCAGGGCTCAATCTCAGGACCCTGAGATTATATGACCTGAGCCGAAACCAAGAGTCAGAGACTTAACTGACTGAGCCACCCAGGCGCCCCACTATTTTTTCTTTTAATACTAACACTCTTCCTTTCTAACTCTAAGATGTGTTTAGAAACCCAAAGGGAAGACAAACAACCAGACTTTGTCCTCCACCTCCTGGGACTGATGGGGATCAGGAAGAAAAACAGACAGGGTTGGGGGATGGGTAAAACAGGTGGAGGGGATGAAGAGTACACTTCTCCTGATGAACACTGAGCAATGTATAGAAATGTTAAATCACTCTATTGTACACTTGAAAGCAATATAACACTGTATGGGAACTATACTGGAATTAAAACTTAAAACTTAATAATATTTAGAGAGAAGGAATAGCAGACAGCACCCAGAAACTTGGTATTACTTCCTTGAACACTAACCAGCATTTTTACATGACAGCTGCACCTGCAAACAAATGACAGAACAGGGGCTCCTGGGTAGCTCAGGGGGTTAAGCGTCTGCCTTCGGCTCAGGTCATGATCTCAGGGTCCTGGGATCGAGCCCCACATCTGGCTCCTTGCTCAGTGGGGAGCCTGCTTCTCCCTCTCCTGCTTCCCCTGCTTCTGCTCTCTCTCTCTCTCTCTCTATCAAATAAATAAATAAAATCTTTAAAAAGAAAAGGACAGAACAGAAACAATTATCCAGATAATATTTTTTTAATTCAGAGTCATTATTTTATTTATTTTTTATGCTTATTTCGGTCTTTTTTTTATTACTTTTTTATTGTTATGTTAATCCCCATACATTACATCATTAGTTTTAGATACAGTGTTCCATGATTCATTGTTTGTACATAACACCCAGTGCTCCATGCAGAATGTGCCCTCCTCGATACCCATCACCAGGCTAACCCATCCTCCCACATCCCTCCCCTCTAGAACCCTCAGTTTGTTTTTCAGAGTCCATCGTCTCTCATGGTTCATCTACCCCTCCGATTCCCCCCCCTTCATTCTTCCCCTCCTAATATCTTATTCTTTTTTTTTTTTCTAACATATATGGCATTATTTGTTTCAGAAGTATAGATCTGAGATTCAACAGTCTAGCACACTTCACAGCGCTTACCAGAGCACATACCCTCCCCAGTGTCTATCACCCAGTCACCATATCCCTCCCACCCCACCCCCCACTCCAGCAACCCTCAGTTTGTTTCCTGAGATTAAGAATTCCTCATGGGCGCCTGGGTGGCTCAGATGGTTAAGCGTCTGCCTTCGGCTCAGGTCATGATCTCAGGGTCCTGGGATCGAGTCCCGCATCGGGCTCCCTGCTCCTTGGGAGCCTGCTTCTCCCTCTGCCTCTCTCTCTCTGTCTCTAACGAATAAATAAATAAAATCTTAAAAAAAAAAAAGAATTCCTCATATCAGTGAGATCATATGATACATGTCTTTCTCTGTTTGACTTATTTCGCTCAGCATAATACCCTCCGGTTCCATCCACGTCATTGCAAATGGCAAGATCTCATTCCTTTTGATGGCTGCATAATATTCCATTGTATATATATACCACTTCTTCTTTATCCATTCATCTGTCGATGGACATCTTGGCTCTTTCCACAGTTTGGCTATTGTGGACATTGCTGCTATAAACATCGGGGTGCACGTACCCCTTCGGATCCCTGCATTTGTATCTTTGGGGTAAATACCCAGTAGTGCAATTGCTGGATCATATGGTAGCTCTATTTTCTCCATACTGTTTTCCAGAGTGGCTGCACCAGCTTGCATTCCCACCAACAGTGTAGGAGGGTTCCCCTTTCTCCGCATCCCTGCCAACATCTGTCGTTTCCTGACTTGTTCATTTTAGCCATTCTGACTGGTGTGAGGTGGTATCTCATTGAGGTTTTGATTCGGATTTCGCTGATGCCGAGCGATATTGAGCACTTTTTCATGTGTCTGTTGGCCATTTGGATGTCTTCTTTGGAGAAATGTCTGTTCATGTCTTCTGTCCATTTCTTGATTGGATTCTTTGTTCTTTGGGTGTTGAGTTTGATGAGTTCTTTATAGATTTTGGATACTAGCCCTTTATCTGATATGTCATTTGCAAATATCTTCTCCCATTCTGTCAGTTGTCTTTTGGTTTTGTTGACTGTTTCCTTTGCTTTGCAAAAGCTTTTTATCTTGATGAAGTCCCAATGGTTCATTTTTGCCCTTGCTTCCCTTGCCTTTGGCGATGTTTCTAGGAAGAAGTTACTACAGCTGAGGTTGAAGAGGTTGCTGCCTGTGTTCTCCTTTAGGATTTTGATGGACTCCTGTCTCACATTGAGGTCTTTCAACCATTTGGAGTCTATTTTTGTGTGTGGTGTAGGGAAATGGTCCGGTTTCATTCTTCTGCATGTGGCTATCCAATTTTCCAACACCATTTGTTGAAGAGACTTTTTTTTTCCACTGGACATTCTTTCCTGCTTTGTCAAAGATGAGTTGACCATAGAGTTGAGGGTCCATTTCTGGGCTCTCTATTCTGTTCCATTGATCTATGTGTCTGTTTTTGTGCCAGTACCATACTGTCTTGATGATGACAGCTTTATAATAGAGCTGGAAGTCCGAATTGTGATGCTGCCAGCTTTGCTTTTCTTTTTCAACATTCCTCTGGCTATGTGGGGTCTTTTCTGGTTCCATACAAATTTTAGGATTATTTGTTCCATTTCTTTGAAAAAAGTGGATGGTATTTTGATGGGGATTGTATTGAATGTGTAGATTGCTGTAGGTAGCAATGACATCTTCAGAATATTTGTTCTTCCAATCCATGAGCATGGAACGTTTTTCCATTTCTTTGTGTCTTCCTCAATTTCTTTCATGAGTATTTTATAGTTTTCTGAGTACAGATCCTTTGCCTCTTTGGTTAGATTTATTCCTAAGTATCTTATGGTTTTGGGTGCAATTGTAAATGGGATCAACTCCTTAATTTCTCTTTCTTCTGTCTTGTTGGTGTATAGGTATGCCACTGACTTCTGTGCATTGATTTTATATCCTGCCACTTTACTGAATTCCTGTATGAGTTCTAGCAGGTTTGGGGTGGAATCTTTGGGGTTTTCCACATTAAGTATCATATCATCTGCAAAGAGTGAGAGTTTGACTTCTTCTATGCCGATTTGGATGTGTTTTATTTCTTTTTGTTGTCTGATTGCTGTGGCTAGAACTTCCAATGCTATGTTGAATAGCAGTGGTGATAGTGGACATCCCTGCCGCGTTCCTGACCTTAGGGGGAAAGCTCTCAGTTTTTCCCCATTGAGAATGATATTCGCTGTAGGTTTTTCATAGATGAATTTTATGATATTGAGGTATGTACCCTCCATGCCTATACTCTGAAGAGTTTTGATCAAGAAAGGGTGCTATACTTTGTCAAATGCTTTTTCTGCATCTATTGAGAGGATCATATGATTCTTGTTCTTTCTTTTGTTAATGTATTGTATCATGTTGATTGATTTGCAGATGTTGAACCAAACTTGCAGCCCAGGGATAAATCCCACTTGGTCGTGGTGAATAATCCTTTTAATGTACTGTTGGATCCTATTGGCTAGTATTTTGGTGAGAATTTTTACATCCATGTTCATCAAGGATATTGGTCTGTAATTCTCCTTTTTGATGGAGTCTTTGTCTGGTTTGGGGATGAAGGTAATGCTGGCCTCATACAATGAGTTTGGAAGTTTTCCTTCCATTTCTATTTTTTGGAACAGTTTCAGAAGAGTAGGTATGAATTCTTCTTGAAATGTTTGGTAGAATTCCCCTGGGAAACCATCTGGCCCTGGGCTTTTGTTTTTTGGGAGATTTTTGATGACTGCTTCAATTTCCTTAGTGGTTATAGGTCTGTTCAGGTTTTCTATTTCTGCCTGGTTCCGTTTTGGTAGTTGATACAGCTCTAGGAATGCATCCATTTCTTCCAGGTTTTCTAATTTGCTGGCATAGAGTTGCTCATAATATGTTCTTATAATTGTTTGTATTTCTTTGGTGTTGGTTGTGATCTCTCCTCTTTCATTCATGATTTTGTTGATTTGGGTCATTTCTCTTTTCTTTTTGATAAGTCTGGCCAGGGGTTTATCAATCTTGTTAATTCTTTCAAAGAACCAGCTCCTAGTTTCGTTGATCTGTTCTACTGTTCTTTTAGTTTCTATTTCATTGATTTCTGCTCTGATCTTTATTATTTCTCTTCTCCTCCTGGGTTTAGGCTTTATTTGCTGTTCTTTCTCCAGCTCCTTTAGGTGTAGAGTTAGGTTGTGTACTTGAGACCTTTCTTATTTCTTGAGAAAGGCTTGTATTGCTCTATACTTTCCTCTTAGGACTGCCTTTGCTGCATCCCAAAGATTTTGAATAGTTGTGTTTTCATTTTCATTGGTTTCCATGAATTTTTTTAATTCTTCTTTAGTTTCCTGGTTGACCCATTCATACTTCAGTAGGATGCTCTTTAGCCTCCATGTATTTGAGTTCTTTCCGACTTTCCTCTTGTGATTGAGTTCTAGTTTCAAAGCATTGTGGTCTGATAATAGGCAGGGAATGATCCCAATCTTTTGGTACTGGTTGAGACCTGATTTATGACCTAGGATGTGATCGATTCTGGAGAATGTTCCATGGGCACTAGAGAAGAATGTGTATTCCGTTGCTTTGGGATGGAATGTTCTGAATATGTCTGTGAAGTCCATTTGGTCCAGTGTGTTATTTAAAGTCTTTATTTCCTTGTTGATCTTTTGCTTAGACGATCTGTCAATTTCAGTGAGGGGGGTGTTAAAGTCCCCCACTATCATTGTATTGTTGTCGATGTGTTTCTTTGCTTTTGTTATTAATTGCCTTATATAACTGGCTGCTCCCATGTTAGGGGCATAGATATTTACAGTGGTTAGATCTTCTTGTTGGATAGACCCTTAAAGTAGGATATAGTGTCCTTCCTCATCTCTTATTACAGTCTTTGGTTTAAAATCTAATTTGTCTGGTATAAGGATTGCCACCCCAGCTTTCTTTTGGTGTCCATTAGCATGGTAAATGGTTTTCCACCCCCTCACTTTCAATCTGGGGGTGTCTTTGGGTCTAAAATGAGTCTCTTGCAGACAGCATATCCATGGGTCTTGTTTTTTAATCCAGTCTGATAGCCTGTGTCTTTTGATTGGGGCATTGAGCCCATTTACATTCAGGGTAACTATTGAAAGATAGGAATTTAGTGCCACTGTATTGCCTGTAAGATGACTGTTACTGTATATCGTCTGTGTTCCTTTCTGGTCTATGTTGCTTTTAGGCTCTCTCTTTGCTTAGAGGACCCCTTTCAAGATTTCTTGTAAGGCTGGTTTCATGTTTGCAAATTCCTTTAGTTTTTGTTTGTCCTAGAAGCTTTTTATCTCTCCTTCAATTTTCAGTGACAGCCTAGCTGGATATAGTATTCTTGGCTGCATATTTTTCTCATTTAGTGCTCTGAAGATATCCTGCCAGTCCTTTCTGGCCTGCCAGGTCTCTGTGGATAGGTCTGTTGCCAATCTAATGTTTCTAGCCTTGTAGGTTACATATCTCTTCTCCCGAGCTGCTTTCAGGATTTTCTCTTTGTCTCTGAGGCTCGTAAGTTTTACTATTAGATGTCGGGGTGTTGACCTATTTTTATTGATTTTGAGAGGGGTTCTCTGTGCTTCCTGGATTTTCATGCCTGTTTCCTTCCCCAAATTAGGGAAGTTCTCTGCTATAATTTGCTCCATTATACCTTCTGCCCCTCTCTCTCTTTCTTCTTCTTCTGGGATCCCAATTATTCTAATGTTGTTTCGTCTTATGGTATCGCTTATCTCTTGAATTCTGCCCTCGTGATCCAGTAGTTGTTTATCTCTCTTTTTCTCAGCTTCTTTATTGTCCATCATTTGGTCTTGTATATTACTGATTCTCTCTTCTGCCTCATTTATCCGAGCAGTTAGCGCCCCCATATTTGATTGCACCTCATTAATAGCCTTTTTGATTTCTACTTGGTTAGATTTTAGTTCTTTTACTTCTCCAGAAAGGGTTTCTCTAATAACTTCCATGCTTTTTTCAAGCCCAGCTAGTATCTTTAAAGTGATGATTCTGAACTCTAGGTCTGACATCGTACTAATGTCCGTATTGAGTAGGTCCCTGGCAGTCGGTACTACGTCTTGTTCTTTTTGTTGAGGTGATATTTTCCATCTTGTCATTTTGTCCAGAGGAGAATAGATTAATGAGAGAACAAAATGCTAACAGGGTAACAACGTTTCCAGAAAATATACTCTAAACAAATCAGAAAAGGCCTGAAGCAGTGGGAAAAGCAAGGGAAAGAGAGAAAAAAGAAAAAGAAAAGAAAAAGATAAAGATAAAAACAAACAAAAACAGAACAACAAAAAAAAAAAACAGAATGTGATCAAATATGATCAAGCTGGTATATAGATCAGTGCCACACACTAGATTTTGGGTGTATTTGGTCTGTTAGAAGAAAGTGCCTCCCAAAATTTTAAAGAAAGAAAAACTTATAAATGTACAAAAATAAGGGTTGATATGATGAAGGCATGGAATATAACTGTAGAAGGTGGAAATTATAAAAAAATTTATAAAAGGAATTGATAAGAAGTTGTTTGAAAAAAGAAAGAAGAGGATTTATAAAAAAAAAGAAAAAAAAAGGGAGAGAATGTGATCATGCAGGGGAGTAGAAAAAAACCATACACTAGAGATTTAGGGTATATTTTTATCTGTTAGAAGAAACTATCTCAAAATTTTAAAGAGAGAACAACATATATATATATATATATATATATATATATATATATATATATATATATATATATATATATGCCAAAAATACAGGTAAGTACTATGAAGGGATAGAATATGACTCTAAAAATGAAAAATAAAAATGTTTTTTTTTTAAAAAAGGGATTGATAAGATGTTGGTTGAAAAAGGGAAAAAGAAAAATTCAAAAAATAAAAAAGACAGTTAAAAAAATTAATTTTGAAAGACTAAAGAATCATGGTAAAAAAGCCATGAATTCTATGTGCAGTATTCCCCTAGCGCTGGAGTTCTGCCATTCTCATTGATCGGTAAACTTGTCTTGGCTGGCTGTTCTCACTGATCTTCTGGGGGAGGGGCCTGTTGCCGTGGTTTCCAGAAGTCTTTGCCAGAGGCGTAATTGCCCCGCCCTTGCCCCTCTGGACTAAGTAATCTGCTTGGGTTTGCTCTCCGAAGCTTTTGTTCCCTTCAAGCATTCCGTGCAGCTTTGGAGGTGGATAGTGAAAATGGCAGCCTCCCAATCTCCGCCCCAGAGGAGCCGAGAACTCGGGGCCCCACTCCTCAGTGTACCCCCAGAGAAAAGCCGTCAGTCACTCCCATCTCCCTGGTCTCTGGCCGCACTCCGTGCTCACCTGGCCTGTGACTGAGCGTTTCTATCTCTGGCACCCGACCCTGTGTGGAGTCTCCAAACCCAGCAGATCCCTGCAGTGCACTCCTGCATCTCTCCTCCCCGGGGAAGAAGGTGAGTCTCCCCAGATCTGCCACTTGTTGGGTCCCTGCTGGAGGAGCAGGGGCCCGACTGTGCCGCGGATCACGGTTTATGGCCACCCCGAGCTGAGAGCCCGCGCCTGGGCTCCGCCTCTGCAGCCGGCTTCCCTGCTCCGTTACCTGGGAGCTCTGCCGCACTCAGGCACCCCCGGTCTTTCTGTGACCCCGAGGGTCCTGAGACCACACTGTCCCGGAGGGTTCCACCCCCCGCTTAGCCACCAGAGTGACGTCCCTCAGCGGAGCAGACTTTTAAAAGTTCCGATTTTGTGCTCCGCGGCTCTATCACTTGCCAGAAGCGGCCGACGGAGGCCCCTCCCTCGCCGTCTATCCTCCCGAATATCGCCTCGGATTCACTTCTCCGCACGTCCTACCTTCCAGAAAGTGGTTGCTTTTCTGTTCAGAGAGTTGTTGCTCTTCTTTTCTTTGATCTCCTGTTGAGTTCGTAGGTGTTCAGATTGGTTTGATCCCTATCCAGCTGAATTCCTGAGAGGAGACGAAATCCAGGTCTCCTACTCCTCCATCATCTTTCTCCGCCCCTCCCAGAGTCATTATTTTAAAATAATATTAATAGTATAGCTGAAATGGAAAAATAAAAGAGAGAAAGTTCATCTTTACTTCACCTTTGAAACTAGTGTGGTGAAGTACACTATTCTGTTCCTATGGGGACAAGGATCAGAAGACAAAAGACAAACCACACAATAGCAAAATTCTCCCACTACCCACTGAGCTCTGTTAATATGTTCAATAGTTTAGGGTACACAAACAGCCTTTAAGTCCCTTCCTTAAACAAATGGCAAGCAAGAGAACAACTTGACCTGCAATATTGAAAGTAGCTTGTTACCAACATACTGGCAGACAAAAGCAACTTGCTCATAATAAAGATAACTTTCTTGCTTTTCTTAACAAGAAGGAGAAATTCTCAAAAGTGTGATCAATTTAAAATCTGCTCTCACTTTCATTCTAATAAAGATGTAGCACAAAAATTAGAATCTAAATTTTTCTTAGATCTAAAAACATTTCTAAATGACATACAACCAAACATAAAACACAAAAAGGTATATCCCTTTCCCCCAAAGCAAAGTAAACAGGAAATAGTTAAGTACATAAGTTAACATTTTTGACTGTTTAAATGAGACCGTCTCTCTAATGTTTTAATTAAAAATTTATGGATAGTATTAAATAGCAATATAAGTTTTTTTTAATTTTTTTTTTTTTTTTTTGACAGAGAGACACAGCGAGAGAGGGAACACAAGCAGGGGGAGCGGGAGAGGGAGAAGCAGGCTTCCCGCTGAGCAGGGAGCCGGATGTGGGGCTCGATTCCAGGACTCCAGGATTATGACCTGAGCTGAAGGCAGACGCCTAACGACTGAGCCACCCAGGGGGCCCTAAGTATTTTTAAAAATTCCTGGTTATATTTTGCTGCTATTTTTTCTAAGACAGTATAAAGGTAGTAGAGACGATTAGAAAAATATGGAAAATTTGAAAAAAAATGATTTATGTCTCCTCCTGAATGCCAACACATAATTTTATGACAAAATAGAACTCCATTCTCTCCTACAGTTTTGTTTAATTTTTGATGGAAAATAGCAATAAAAATATCTTGAGAAATAATAACAGTATTAAACCCGTAGAGAGCCTAACTAAGATTTAATGTGTTTGAAAATACTGTATTAATCAACATAAAAAAATAAAGTACGGAAGCACCATCATTGCCCTCTGATGAAGAAACAGACAATGCCGTCGAGATTCTAGCCTCGGGACTTAGGCTGGAATCATTTGTCTTCAATAGCACATCATTTCTTAACTCCAGGAAGAATCAGGAGAAAGAAGACACACCTCAGGTTCCAGTTGTTTCAAAACTTTTGAGAGAGTTCCTCTGAGAGAGCTTGATTTGTGTTTATCCTCTGAAACTCACCCATTTATATTAATTGAACACCTTTCTTCCAAGATAACGCTCCACTGCACAGACATCCTGCTCTGTTTTAATTGAGCCCCTTTGGGGGAAAGTATCGTTTAAATATAACAATATATTCAGAACCCTAAAATAATTTGATCTATAATAAATTCTTAAGCAAGGGAGGAAGACCAGCCTGGGGACCCAGGGAGGGGAAGATTGCCAGGTACGAAGTCAGAGATTCACAAGGAAGTTGTAGAAGCTCCTTCCCTGGAGACTTTTAAAAATAGAATAGACAGCCTCAACATACAGTGGGGTAGGAGGCCCCATTATCCTTTGTTATTAGAGAACTTCACTATAGGTTTCTTTAGGCTTGATTAAAAAAAAAAAAAAAGTGGGAGGAGGGCAAGAAAAAGCCACCCGATGTGAGGAAAATTCAGTTAAGGAAATGCGTCTGATAGTGAAAGAAGTCTGTTCATTTTCATATGAATTCTCTGATTTTTACACTTGATTTTGAGGATAAAGTCTTAAATGGATTTGAATTCTAATATCTATCTGATTGCACTGCTTTACATTTTTAGCTACATTTTATATTACTCTTGTGTTCACTGCACTTTGTGCTATCTTTGAAAGCTCAGTACATACAAGGTCAGGAAGAAATTGAAAGTTGTTTGGATATTTTACTTTATATCCTCCTTTAAGCCCATGATTCTCAATATAACTGAATATATATATGTAGACACAAACCTATACATATATATGATTTAGTAATAGCTTTTCAGGGAAAATTAACAGTATTTTAAGTATAAATCATCTTTTAATTAATAAACTATGGAATATAGTTTTTTTCTTCTTTGATCATGATTCAAGACATTTTGAACACATCCTTTGGAAACAAATCCTTTTCTCAATTAAAAAAAAACAGAAAAGGAAAATTTATCTTAATCCAGTATCTGTACTTACATAGACCATCGTAGTGACAGGCCATGTGACATTACCCCTGTTCAAGACTTGGACCACTTTTTTATCTTTATGATTAACAATTTGTATTTGAAGCCTTCCAAAGACTAATAAGATTTCTTTTGCATCTCTTCTTTTGCAGATATGTACACTATGCCAAGTACATCATAATATAATTGTGAACCAAGGAGTTAATGACATTATTTTTTACCCTAACTGTAAATTCATCTATATTTTTAAGAAAATTCATCCTCATTTTTAAGAAATGGTAATCAAGAACATAGAACATGTTAATTCTACACTTTAATAAGGAAGTTTCAGTAATATTTTGAGCTTTTCAATTTATCACATTGGACTGACATACTCATCCCCTGTATTAGTTTTGCTGCTGTAATAAAGTACCAAAAAGTTAACGACTTAACAAAAAGAGAAAGACATGTATCATATGACCTCACTGATATGAGGAATTCTTAATCGCAGGAAACAAACTAAGGGTTGCTGGAGTGGGGGGTGGGGTGGGAGGGATGGGGTGACTGGGTGATAGACACTGGGGAGGGTATGTGCTCTGGTAAGCGCTGTGAAGTGTGCAAGACTGTTGAATCTCAGATCTGTACCTCTGAAACAAGTAATACAATATATGTTAAGAAAAAAAAAGAAGAAGAAGAAGGTAGCGGGAGGGGAAGAATGAAGCAGGGGAAATCGTAGGGGTAGATGAACCATGAGAGACGATGGACTCTGAAAAACAAACTGAGGGTTCTGGGGGGGAGGGGGGTGGGAGGATGGGTTAGCCTGGTGGTGGGTATTGAGGAGGGCACGTTCTGCATGGAGCACTGGGTGTTATGCACAAACAATGAATCAAGGAACACTACATCTAAAACTAATGATGTAATGTATGGGGATTAACATAAGAATAAAAAAAAAGTTAATGACTTAAAACCACACATTTATTATCTCTGTGTGCTGGAGCTCAGAAGTCTGGCATAGTTTTCACTGGACTGAAAATCAAGGTGTTGATAGGGCTGGCATTCTTTTCTGAAGGCTCCAGGGGAAAATCTGTTTCTTTGTCTTTTCCCATTTTTAGAGACTACCACATTCCTTGGCAACTGACCCCTTCCTTCGTCTTCAAATCTAACAATGGCAACTGGAATCCTTTTCGGACCTCACCCTGATTCACTCTGACCTGCTCTTCTGCCTCCCTCTTCTGCTGTTAAGAATGTTTGTGATTTTATGGTGACCACCTGGACAATATGGGCTAATACCCCTATTTTAAAGCCAGCTAATTATCAACACTAATTCCATCTGGGACTTGAATTCTTCTTTACAACATATTCACCGTTTCCAAGGATTACAATGTGGACTTCTCTGGGAGGCAATCATTGTCTACAACACACCCCCTCCAAATCTAAACTACAGATTTATCATAAATTCTCCTAGTCCTAACAAACAACACAGTTGAATATCACCTGTAAATTATATATACCAAAACTATGTAAGCAACTCCCCAAACTATTTTCCCACCAATTTATTTTTTAAAATATTTTATTTTTTTAATTTAATTTAATTTTATTTTGTTATGTTAGTCACCATACAATATATTATTAGTTTTTTATGCAGTGATCCATGATTCATTGTTTTCATATAACACCCAGTGCTCCATGCAGTATGTGCCCTCTTTAATACCCATCACCAGGCTAACCCATCCCCCCACTCCCCTCCCCTCTAAAACCCTCAGTTTGTTTCTCAGAGTCCATAGTCTCTCATGGTTCATCTCCCCCTCCAATTTCCTCCCCTTCATTTTTCCCTTCCTTCTCGTAACGTCCTCCATGCTATTCCTTATGTTCCACAAATAAATGAAACTATATGATAATTGACTTTCTCTGCTTGACTTATTTCACTTAGCATAATCTCCTCCAGTCCCATCCACATTGATGTAAAAGTTGGGTATTCATCCTTTCTGATGCTGAGTAATATTCCATTGTATATATGGACCATGTATTCTTTATCCATTTGTCTGTTGAAGGGCATCTCAGTTCTTTCCACAGTTTGGCTATTGCGGACATTGCTGCTATGAACATTGGGGTGCACACAGCCCTTCTTTTCACTATATCTGTGTCTTTGGGGTAAATACCCAGTAGAGCAATTGCTGGGTCATAGGGTAACCCCATTTTTAATTTTTGGGGGAACCTCCACACTGTTTTCCAAAGTGGCTATACCAGCTTGCATTCCCATCAACAGTGTAAAAGGGTTCCCCTTTCTCCACAACCTCTCCAACATTTGTTGTTTCTTGCCTTGTCAATTTTTGCCATTCTAACTGGTGAAAGGCAGTATCTCAATGTGGCTTTGATTTGAATTTCCCTGATGGCTAATGATGATGAACATTTTTTCATGTGTTGTTAGCCATTTGTATGTCTTCTTTGGAGAAATGTCTGTTCATGTCTTCTGCCCATTTTTTGACTTCATTATTTGGTTTTTGGGTCCTCTCAATTGATGTAGAAAAAGCATTTGACAAAATACAGCATCCATTCCTGATTAAAACTCTTCAGAGTATAGGGATAAAGGGAACATTCCTTAAAGTTCATAAAATCCATCTATGAAAAACCCACAGTGAATATCATCCTCAATGGGGAAAAGATGAGAGCCTTTCCCTTAAGATCAGGAACACATCAAGGATACCCACTCTTGCCACTATTGTTCAACATAGTACTAGAAGTCCTAGCAACAGCAATCAGACAACAAAAAGAAATAAAAGGTATTCAAATTGGCAAAGAAGAAGTCAATCTCTCTCTCTTTGCAGATGACATGATACTTTATGTGGAAAACCCAAAAGACTCCACCCCCAAATTACTAGAACTCATCCAGCAATTCAGTAATGTGGCAGGATACAAAATCAATGCACAGAAATCAGTTGTTTTTTTATACAATAACAATGCAACTGTAGAAAGAGAAATTAGAGAATCAATTCCATTTACAATATCACCAAAAACCATAAGATACCTCAGAATAAACTTAACCAAAGAGGTAAAGGATCTATACTCTAGAAACTACAGAACACTCATGAAAGAAATTGAAGAAGACACAAAAAGATGGAAAAACATTCCATGCTCATGGATCAGAAGAATAAACATTGTTAAAATGTCTATGCTACTCAGAGCAATCTATACCTTCAACACCAACCCAATCAAAATTCCAATGACATTTTTCAAAGTGCTGGAACAAACAATCCTAAAATTTGTATGGAATCAGAAAAGACCCTGAATCACCAAGGAAATGTTGAAGAAGAAAAACAAAGCTGGAGGCATCATGTTGCCAGATTTCAAGCTATATTACAAAGCAGTGATCACCAAGACAGCATGGTACTGGCACAAAAACAGACATATAGACCAATGGAACAGAATAGAGAGCCCAGATATGGACCCTCAACTCTATGGTCAAATAATCTTCGACAAAGCAGGAAAAAATATGCAACGGAAAAAAGGCAGTCTCTTCAATAAATGGAGCTGGGAAAATTGGACAGCTATACACAAAAGAATGAAACTCAACCATTCTCTAACACCATACACAAAGATAAACTCAAAATGGATGAAAGACCTCAATGTGAGACAGGAATCCATCAAAATCCTAGAGAAGAACATAGGCAGTAACCTCTTCAACATCGACCACAGCAACTTCTTTCAAGATACATCTCCAAAGGCTAGTGAAGCAAAAGCAAAAATGAACTTTTGGGACTTCATCAAGATAAAAACTTCTGCACAGCAAAGGAAACAGTCAACAAAACAAAGAGGCAACCCACAGAATGGGAGAAGATATTTGCAAATGACACTACAGACAAAGCGCTGATTTCCAATATTTTATTTATTTATTTGAAAGAAAGAGAGAGAGCATGAGCTGGGGGAGGGGAAAAGGCAAGGGACAAGCAGACTCCCTGCTGAATGCAGAACCCAACCCAGGGCTCCAACCCAGAACCCAGAGATCATGACCCCAGTGGAAGTCAGATGCTTAATTGATTGAGCCACCCAGGTGCCCCTCCCACAAATTTAGATGCTGATTATTTTTAAATTTCATTTTTCACTTATATAATATTATTTTCAAAATTCCTTATAAGAAGGTATAGATATAAAATGAATAAATGGTTTTGTTTGAGTTAGATCCTACACCTTAATGCATGATAGAGAACTTGGGTTAATATCATCTCCATATGTGGGAAAGAGGGGTCCTTGCCCTGGGTCCTGGGCTTTAGGAACCATTTTCTGGATTTTCTCTGACCTTGACCCTCCTGTTGGCAAGAAGCCTGTAGAAAGGGGCCTGGCTACTCAGACTGCTAGACCTGCTAGACCACCTGCTAGACCACAGTCACAGTACCTGATACCCTGAAAGTCCTTAATTATGTGGCCCAGATTATAAGGACCCTTGACCCCTTCTCCCCCAAGTTTACCCTATCAGTAATATACAGGTTCCTCCCATATCCAAAAGTAGAGCCTTTCTATGAAACCTTCTGTAAGCCGAAATGGCATAAAGCACTTTCCAAAAGCTCCTGTTGGGCCACTGCATTTTTTCAAAAGACTATGTTAGTACATACAGTAATGCCTTTTTTGTAAAAGCAAAAATCCCTTTCAGATTTCTTTTGGTTGGGGCGCCTGGATGGCTCAGTCGTTAAGCGTCTGCCTTCAGCTCAGGTCATGATCCCAGGGTCCTGGGATCGAGCCCCGCATCGGGCTCCCTGCTCCACGGGAAGCCTGCTTCTCCCTCTCCCACTCCCCCTGCTTGTGTTCCCTCTCTCGCTCTGTATCTCTCTGTCAAATAAATAAATAAATAAAATATTAAAAAAAAAAAAAAAAGACCTCTTTTGGTTAGTGAGTACAGGTACTAATGCGCATCTTTGGCTAAAACAAATGGGTGTAAGGCAAACTTTCCGAAGGTGGAGGATACCTGTAGACACCCCTAGGCCTAAGAGGTGTATATGGAGTTTGGAATGCAGGCTGGCCTCTCCGCACTAGGGCCTACAGGGCTTCATAGTAAACAACCAGAGAGAGGGAAAAAAAGAGGAGATGGGGGTTGGGGGTGGAAGGGGTGCGCCCAGAGGCCAGGCCAGAGGCCCCTGTGTAGCCCTCCTGGTCATCATCCTGCAGTACAGATCTCCTAGGTATTCTAGAATTCAAATTCAAATCCGGCCTGCCAGGTCGTTAAAACACACATTTGCAAGGTAAGAGGATAGAACACATTTATTTGAGGGTTTGTTAGTTTGATTTATTTGATTTAAAAGTTTGACTTTTAGGGGCGCCTGGGTGGCTCAGATGGTTAAGTGTCTGCCTTCCGCTCGGGTCCGATCCCAGGGTCTTGGGATTGAGCCCCGCGTCTGGGTCCTGGTTCAGCTGGGAGCCTGCTTCTCCCTCTCCCTCTGCCTCTCCCCTGCTCCTGCTCTCTCTCTCTCTCTCTGTATCTCTCTGTCTCAAATGAATAAATAAAATCTTTAAAAAAATAAAAAAATAAAAGTTTGACTTTTAAATATTTACACATAAACTATGTGGGCTTCCATTTATATACTACTTCCTGGGGCCTTAAAAATATTGGGGGCCAGTCTGTCTTAGATATCCTCATTCTGACATTTTCATTCAAATTAAATTTCCACATCAATATAATATCTCTCAGAAAACCAGTTTTCAGACAAATACCAGAATGTACCTAATTTTCCTCACCTAATTCAAATTATTCTGAGACTATCAAAATTTGTTAATTTCAGTGCTTCAGTGCCTGGATGATTATTGCTTCATTTTCTTATTACTACAAGAGGAAGCTATTATTATTCCTGAATATATATATCCATATCTATCTATATCTATCTCTATATATATCTCTTTATCTCTCTCTATATATATATTCTCTCTCCATATATATAGATATAGATATAGATATAGATATCTGTATAAACAAGGGATCTGAGTTAGTTTATTTTTGTGGGAAGCTGGGAGAAACCATAACTCTGGGCAGGGTGCCTGGTGGTTCAGTTGGTTAAACTCTTGATTTCAGCTCAGGTCATGATCTTAGGATCCTGGGATTAAGCCCTGCATCAGGCTCACGCTCAGCAGGGAGTCTGCTTCAGGATTCTCTCCTTCTCTCTCTGCCCCTCCCCTCCTCTCTAAAATAAATAAATAAATCTTTAAAAAAGAAGAAGAAGAACTCTGGGGACTCAGAATGAACTAGGCATAAAGATTCTCCATAGATGGTGATGGGTATTAAAGAGGGCATGTTCTTCATAGAGCACTGGGTGTTATGCACAAACAATGAATCATGGAACACTACATCAAAAACTAATGATGTAATGTATGGTGATTAACATAACAATAAAAAATTTTAGAAAAAGATTCTCCGTAGAGAAACTAAGAGCAGGAAATATAAAGCCACTAGAGGTAATAATAGATTTTCATCACTGTTTCACTGGTAGAATTATGAAATAAAATCTGGAAAATACAAGTAACATTAAATTGGCATCCATAGTTATTCATTTAGTCAACAAATAAAATTTTAATTTGGCAAAAAGTATTTACAGAAATGCAAATTCAAGGTCTTATTTTTACAATATGAATCTGAAAAGTCATAGGGGCTAGCTAGGACATAATGATCAAAAGCAAATATATCCAAGCCTAGTCTTGTGGACTAACACCATCCCTGATAAATGTTCATTAATCTCACACTGAAGATGAATCTTGTTTTTAATATATTACCTCAGTGTAACTACAGCTTTATCTGTTTGTGTTCTTTATAAAAAAGGAAAGAATCTCAGTTGTTTTCTTATATTCAACCTCTCTTTGAAGAGAAACTCTAGAAAGAACAAGCATATTTCTAATTTCTTATTGATTATGACTTCTACTGGTTATGGATAGCAATTATATAAATTTGACAAGGTTCATCCCTTTTAGTTTGAGCCATTAAAAAATCATTAGTCTTTGTTTTGTAGAACTTTTATATATATATACTATTGGATTGTTCCTTCTTGCAAGATCCTTTGATTATGTGTTCTACCAAAGAATATTGGGAATTCAATTAACTCCAAAAAATTACTAAATCTTAGGAAGTATTTTACAAAATGTCATTCTTTACTTAATAAAGGGCCAGCCCCATATTTCATGAGTTTCCATTCATCTGACAGAGCTATGGTGTTTGTAATTGTGTAAATAAAGCCATCAGTCTTCTAGAACCATCTTTAGCTGAGCAAGCCCCAAAGCATGGTCCATTCTGCTCAGATCTGATCAGCATCTTTATAGCTTATCAGCCTTGGGGTTCAATTTTGTTTTGGATGCTTTTATAAATGAGCACAATCACTGGTGAATCTGTTCTTCCAGATTGCAAAGAGAAAAATCGAGGGAGGAACTTTAGTAGATTATTGTGTCATTGAGAATAAAGTACAAGCACAAATGCACCTAAAGTAGTCTCACAGATGATTTTTGTTGGGTGTACATTTTCAGTTTTATTTCAGTAAAATTAGATGATTGTCTTAGTTATTACTGGTTTTTGAAGTTATACTCTTACCCCAGGCTAGGGGTATGATCAATGCATTATGTAACTAAATCAATTTGTTCCAAAGTACTATTTTTTTTTTTTCTTAAAAGGAAGGAAGATAAAAGAAAAGAGGAACAGCAATAGATAGAAAGCCTAAGAATTATTTCAGGACTTTCTTCTTCTGGACAGATGTAGGATGCATTTTATACTTTCTAGTAGCTAGATTCGACAGTGTGGCTGTTCTCAGGCTCCAAGGTTCTCAGGATCCAGGAATAGCAGGAGCCAAAGGAAATTTTATTCACTTTAATGACTTTTGCATTTAAAAATTTCTCTGTGAAAGTGTTCATAATATTTGCCTCAGTTGAGTGTCTTCTTAAGTCAGTAGAATAATTAAAATGTAATGTCCAGAGAAAAGTCGTATTATCTTACACACATTTATGAAAATCTTTTGTTATATTCAATGTAGATCAAATAAAATGTATCAGTTGATATTTTCATAAAGGAAATAAAATTTCCAAAGGTAAGGATATCAAATAGTCAAGAGTATATTTTTAACTAGTTAAGCTTCAGAAAGACCATGAGGTTGTCAAAGAAATTCCAGTGCTTAGCCAAGAAGAATTTTCCTCAGTTACACTAGAAATTCAGAGGAGGAATTTCAATGTCAAAAATCCACATTCATGGGGAGCCTGGGTGGGTGAGTCATTAAGCATCTGCCTTCAGCTCAGGTCATGATCCTAGGGTCCTGGGATGGAGCCCCGCATCGGCTCCCTGCTCAACGACAAGCCTGCTTCTCCCTCTCCCACTCCCCCTGCTTGTGTTCCCTCTCTCACTGTCTCTTTTTCTGTCAAAAAAAAAAAAAAATCCACATGCATATTGTCCACTCCTGGAAATATGTTTCTCAGTAATTATAAAATATTACTATATAGAGATTGTTCTCTGCATAGCAGGAGCAAACACTGACATAAATGAGCCTCAAAGTACATGTAGTTTGCACATTTTTTATCTACTCATTCTGTGTGGGGCATAGTATTTGATGACATCTTCCTTAGAACATGTACAACACTTTTATCAAGTAAATGTTTGTGTCCCTCCAAAAGTCATATAGTGAAAACCTGTCCTCCAATTTGATGGCATTAGGGGGGCAATTAGGATTAGATGAGGACATAAGGGTGGAGCCCCCATGAATAGGATTTTGTGCCTTTACAAGAGTCAGTGAGTGAGCTTGCTTTCTCTCTCTCTGCTCTCTTGCGTGTGAGGACACAGTGAGAAGCCTACAGTCTGCAACCCAGGAAAAGGTTCTTGCCAGAACCCAACCATGCTGGCACCAGCCTCCAGAAGTGAGAATTAAATTTCTGTTGTTTATAAGCCATGCCATTTACAGTATTATAGCAGCCCAAAAGGACAAAGACAAAGAACTGTAAAGTGAAACACTTCCCTAAGACTCCTTTAAGTACATTTGTGCTCGTCATTTATTGTCAATGACCTAGTAATCTACTAAAGTTCCTCTCTCAATATGTAGTCCTCACCATGGTATCCTTTAGAATTGACAACATATCCAACCATCTTGGCTACCTTTGTACTTACAATCACTTTGGTTTACTTAGAGACCAACCAATAATGGAGCCAAAAATACCAGATAGACCATCAAGCTTTCTGTGTGCTTGAGCCCACAACTCATCATCTTGCCATTGTTATATCAAACAGACATCATGAGAGAACTTCTTGTAAGTTGCAAATGATTTAAACCAATTTTAAAAATCTTTCTAAATAAGACAGAACTATTTCATGTATTTCTCTAAAGCTACAGTGTATTACATTCTTATCCCTCATCCCTGGGTTCTTCCCTCTCCTTTTGCTCAATTCCATGAAACTAAGTATGGTTAAAAATAAATATGAAAAACATGGAGTTCAAAAGCAGCCGCCATTTTGGCCAGGCTACACTGTACTCAGAAGTTTGTGGAGAACTGGCCTGTAGTAAAACTGAACCCATTTTAGGATAGCCACAAAGACAAAAAAAAAAAAAAAAATTAAGAAAGTGGACAGAATAGAACATCCAAGAGTATTAAATTTATGTATATGTCTGATGGAGATAATGTCCTCATTGTCAAATTTGATTGGATCACACAAAGACATTTACTTGAAAGTTAGAAGAATTCTAAAAATTTACTGTCTGACTCAGAGATGATTCAACCAGTCTTCTCACCCTTGAGTGAGGAGAAAGGGAGCTTTAAGCACACAGTAGGTATAAAAATAAAGCTGAATTAAAAAGAGCAGTAAATGAGAGGTGAAACAGCAAACTTAAATGCAGATTTAAGGCTCATTCATGTCAGGCCTAGAGCAGCCAACCCTTTTGACAGGAAGGGAACACTAATGTGGGGGGCCAGGGTAGCTCAGGAGACAGATGTGCCTCAGGAAGCAACAGTTACACTATGTTTGAAATCTTAAATAGACTTAAAGAGGAAAATAAATTAGAAATATGGGCAATTTTATGAAAATAGAAATGTGAGTAATAAATTTTAGTAAGAACTCTGAATAGATTTGGTACTATATTTGACTGTTTTGCCTTTGGGGGAGGTTTAGGGTCAGCAAAAGTTTTCCATAAATGAGGATCTAAATAGAAGAAAATAAATAGCTCTCAATCTCTATGTTGTCAGATTTGGAAAACAAGTACAAGTAAAGGGTGACATTTCTTAAGCCAGGGGTATGTGGCAAGTTTGTTTTTTACTTTTAATTTATTTTTTTAGTTCCTTTTTTGTTTAAGTTTTTATTTAAATTCCACTTAGTTAACATATAGTGTAATATTAGTTTCAGGAGTAGAATTTAGTGACTCATCACTTACATACAACACCCAGTGCTCATCACAACACCTGCCCTCCTTAATACCCATCACTGATCTAGTCCATCCCGCAGCCCACCTCCCCTCCACGAACCCTCAGTTTAAGAGTATGTTTGATGGTTTGCTTCTCTCTTTTTTTTTCCGTGTTAATCTGTTTTGTTTCTTAAATTCCACATATGAGTGAAATCATATGGTAGTTGTCTTTCTCTGACTGAATTATTTCTTTTTTTTTTTTTTTGAAGATTTATTTATTTGACAGAGAGAGACACAGAGAGAGGGGGAACACAAGCAGGGGGAGTGGGAGAGGGAGAAGCAGGCTTCCCGCAGAGTGGAGAGCCTGATGCGGGGCTCGATCCCAGGACCCTGGGATCATAACCTGAGCCGAAGGCAGACGCTTAACCGACTGAGCCACCCAGGCGCCCCTGACTGAATTATTTCACTTAGCATAATATACTCTAGCTCCATCCATGTTATTGCAAATGGCAAGGTTTCATTCTTTTTGATGGCTGAGTAATATTCCAGTGTGTGTGTGTGTGTGTGTGTGTGTGTGTGTGTGTACTACATTTTCTTTACCCATTCATCAGTCAATGGATATTTGGGTTCTTTCCATAGTTTGGCTATTGCGGACATTGCTGCTATAAACATCAGGGTGCGTGTGTCCCTTCAAATCAGTATCTTTGTATCCTTTGGGTAAATACCTAGTAGTGCAATTGCTGGATTGTAGGGTGTTCTATTTTTAACTTTTTGAGTAATCTCCATACTGTTTTCCAGAGTGGCTGCACCAGTTTGCAATCCCACCCATAGTGTAAGAGGGTCCCCCTTTCTCTGCATCCTGGCCAATATCTGTTAGTTCCTGTGTTGTTAATTTTAGTCATTCTGACAGGTTTGAGGTGATATATCACTGTAGTTTTGATTTGTATTTCCCTGATGATGAGTGATGTTGAGCATCTGTCCATGTGTCTGTTGATCATCTGTATGCCATCTTTGGAAAAATGTCTATTCATGTCTTCTGTCCATTTCTTTTTTGGGTGTTGAGTTGGTAAATTTTTCATAGATTTTGGATACTAATCCTTTATCAGATATGTCATTTGCAAATACCTTCTCCCATTCCAAAGATTGCTTTTTAGTTTTTGATTCTTTCCTTCACTGTGCAGAAGATTTTTATCTTGATAAAATACAAATAGTTCATTTGGAATGAATGATGTATCTAGTAAGAAGTTGCTATGGCCGATGTCAAAGAGGTTACTGCATGTGTTCTCCTCTAGGATTTTGACAGTTTCCTGTCTCACATTTAGATCTTTCATCATTTCTATTTTTTTGTGTATGGTGTAAGAAAGTGGTCCAGTTTCATTCTTTTGCATGTTGCTGTCCAGTTTTCCCAACACTATTTGTTGAACAGACTTGTCTTTTAAAATATTCAGTAATACTATGGACCAGGAACTATACTATTAATCTTGTTTGATAGAACTACTTTGCAAGAGAGATAATATTAATTTTTTTCAATCTTATGTCGTGCTAAGCACACAAAACATGAGATATACAGCCTTACGCTTTTTAAGTATAAAATACAGTGTTGTTAACTATAGGTGGAATGTTTTACAGCAGACCTCGGAAACTTACTCATCTTGCTTAACTGAAACCTTATTCCTGTTGATAACAACTTCTCATTTCCCCCTCTGCCACAGCCCCTGGAAAACACCATCCTACATTTTGATTCTATCTATTTGACTATTTTAGATACTTCATGTAAGGGGGATTATGCAGTATGTGTCCTTTTGAGACTGGCTTATTTCACTTCGGATAATATCCCCAAGGTTTATCCATATTGTGGCATATTATGGGATTTCCTCCTTTCTAAAGACTGAATAATATTCCATTGTACATATATATCATATTTTCTTCAACCATTCATCTGTGGATGGACATTTAGGTTGCTTTTACATCTTGGCAATGAATAATGCTGCAATGAACATTGAGGTACAGATATCTCTTCAAGATCCCAATGTCAATTCTTTTGGATAAACACCCAGAAATGGAATTGTTGGATCACATGGTGGTTCTATTTTTAATATTTTGAGGCACCAATATACTGCTTTCCACAGCAGCTACACCATTTTGTATTCCCACCAATAATATACAAAAGTTCCAATTTCTCCACATCCTTGCCAACACTTGCTTTTTATGGGGGGGGGGCAGGTGTAAGGTAATATTACATTATGGTTTTGATTTGCATTTGCCTGATGATTAATGACACTAAGCAGCTTTTCATATACCTTTTAACCATTTGTGTAATCTTCTTTGGAGAAATGTCTATTCAGGCCTTTAGCCCATTGACAGAGTGAAAAAATAACCTGTGGAATGGGAGAAAATATTTGTAAACCATGTATCTGATAAGCGTTAAGTTACAAAATATATAAGGAACTCCTGCAACTCAATAGCAAAAAAGCCTAATAAGTTAATTTAAAAATGGGCAAGATTTTAGAGTTTAAGTCTAAAGCCTCAGTATTTCCTGATTTGAGGGGTGATTGTTAGTGCGGAAGAATCAGAGTAAGATTAAATTGCTGATGCTCAGTGGATCAGATGTTATTTTCCTCACCCACAGAATCCTCCTCATCCACTTGCACATCTAAGAAATCTGAGCAATGCCTAAAAATTTAGTCCTTGAATTAACCCAGATGTAGCATATATATGTATGTTATCACATGACATTTTTCTAAACCATGAAATCTATGTTTATATATAAACAGAGGGAGGGCTTTCTAATTTACATTATGTGGACATAAATATGTAAGTTAAATACTGGGAAAAATAAATAAATAATATAAAATACTTTAACTTTTAAGATTTTATATTATCTTTGGAGTAAGGACTATCATAATTCTGGTACCACTATTCTGGCATTAACCTTTATTTGCCCAGTCAGCTTGAAGTATTCTAAAACTGAGCAAATCTCCTGAATAACTTAAGCCTTATGCCCAACTGCTCAATAAAAATATATATTCTCACCACTTTTTCAGTTATCTCACTTTTTTCCCCATAATTTTAATGAGTACATTCACTTAGTCATCAAGATTAGTTAATGTGATATAATCACAGGGACACTGACTTTTACTCCCAGTAAATATCATAGCAATGAAACTCCTGAGTACTAGATGGCAAATAAATGATAATTTGTATAGATGGGGTAGAGCCTACCAAGTCCAGAACTATGTCAAGAAAAAAAAAGATTTTAAATTTTAAAATGTTTATTTTTTTTAAAGATTTTATTTATTTATTTGTCAGAGAGAGAGAGAGAGCACATGCATGTACAAGCAGGGTGAAAAGCAGGCAGATGGAGAAACAGGCTCTCCACTGAGCAAGGAGCCCAACTCAGGGCTCGATCCCAGGACTCTAGGATCATGATCTGAGCCAAAGGCAGATCCTTAACCAACTGAGCCATCCAGGAACCCCAACATGTGTTTATTTTAACCTGTGCCAATCTGTAAATATTGGAGTTTGGAGGAACTGATACCTTTATAAGTGGGCTATTGTATTATCTGCTTAAAAGGTTATTTTCCAAATTTTGAAGATTTTTGACACTCAGAAGTTGATAAAGGTTTAAGCTCCTTAGATAACTTATTAAATCTGATATAAGGTATGTACAAAATCTAAATATTGACCAACCTCGTCTCTTCCAAGCCCATGTCAATGATAGATAAAATATAAAAAGAAAAAAACAGACTCACATTGGCTCAAAAGTATCTCTGTAGAGTAGAACCAGAAGGCAGCCCAGTGGAGAGCAGGACTGAAGCCACTCAGTTCCACCATAAAGAAGAGCAAGGGGGCCAGGAGTTGGGTGCCTGCACAGAACTGGGGAACAAAATGGCTCCATTGTGGATTGAGGAACAGAGCTCACCTCACGGCTTGAAGCAAAAGGCTGGGATAGAACATTCCCAACCATGAAAGGAAGCTGAATCGAAAATTAGCTGTTGACTGGTGGTTAGGACTGTCTTTGGTGGTGGAGTACAAGGTCACCTCCTCAGGCTGAGCTGCTGAACCAATTCTACTCTGGTGACTGGATTGATCAGTGATATCTCTACACGCCGCTGGGAAGAGTTCCAGAGAGACACCATAAGGTCAAGTTCTGGACTTGGGGCCTGGAGGCTGGAGAGAAGTATCCCACTAGTCAGAGCATCCCACCACTCAAGGAAGAATTAAGAAAGAGAAAGAGAGTGAGATTGAGATTGAGAGAGACAACAAATGACACAAATAACCAAATAACCTTCCATTCAAAATATATCTGTGAACCAGAATATCAAAACACATGATGAGGAATTCTCATGCTGAGAAAGTCAACCAAGTTAATATAATCAAAACATGAATTCACATGAAAAAATTAATATTCGTAGTCTAACAAAGACTTTAATATATTTAGGACACAAAGAGATGAACGGAGGACTAACATCCATTTAAAAGAAAAAGAAATGATGGAATAAGAAAATGTAGGGAGAAACAGATGACTATGATAAAATGGGTGTTTTAGAAATGAAAACTACATTTCAGACAATAAAGATTTCAAAATTAAAGAATTGAGATGACAAACTAAATTCTAGACTGGACACAAATGAAGAAAGAATTTATGAGTTGAATAATGGTACTGAAGGGTTTGACCAGAGGATAGCCCAAAGAGACAGAAACAGCAGATTTTGAGGAATTTTGAAGAGATATTAGAGGATAATTTTCTGGAATTTAAAAAAAAAAAGACATTAGTCCTGAGATCAGAAATGTATTTATAGCATCAAGGAAGGTAAAATATAAATCCACTAGAAATATGGTGGTGAAACTAGGGAAAATAAGAGAAAAAGCAAAATCTCATATGCTACCAGGGAAAAGATATACTACAAAGAAATAGCAAGTTGACTTTTTATCAACAACAGACGCCAGGAAACAATAGGATAGTATCCTCAAATGCTGTTAGAAAATAATTGTCAGGATGTTTAATAGATGAGGCTTACTCAAAATAAGCCCCAAATAAGTCATTTTAGATATATAAAAAGAAAGCTACCACCCATAAGCCTTCATTACTAATGGATACTCTAGAGCCAAGTTAATACAGATAAAAAAAAAATAGATGTAAAGAACAAAGATGAGGACAAGTTTTGATATAATAATCTGGCAAGTTTGATAAATAATCTACCCTACTACGGAATCATGATATCTGCTTATACTTTTTAATTTAAAAAGACTCTAAATAGTAGTACAAATTCGGGGAGGTAGCTTAATGGATAGCCAAAAGACGCTAAGGTCCTTTTTTGGGTTGATAAGTGATTAGAACTATTGAATGAGTTTGGAATTTGTTGAAAGACTTCATAGTTAGGTACATGTGTTAACAATTAAAGATAAACAATAAATATAAACAAAAAAATAAAAAAATACAGATACAACTAATAGCTTTCAACTATTACAGAATGGGGAAAAAAGAAAATGTAAAAACTTCATGAAACTAACATGAGTCAGAAAAAGGAGAGGACAAGAGGCAAAAAAATATAAAATGGAAGAAATCTAAATATACCAATAATTAGGATTTAGGTAAAAGAAGACAACCCATCTATTATCAGATTAGATTAAATATTTAACAACTTAGAATCAGAACAAAAGACTGAAAATACAGGAATAGGAAAAGATTTATCAGGCAAATCCAAATTAATTCTAATTAACTATAACTACTAATTCTAATACCATTTGTCACCAGATTATAAAATCATTGAAGTATAATTTTTTGTAAAGAAAACATTGAGGCAAAATAAGTAATACTACGTGCTTTATGCATTTAACAACCTGACTTTGAAAAATATAAAGCAAAAACTAAAAGAATTATGAGGGAAAAATACAATAGAATCAGAGTGGTGTATTTTAGCATATTTCTCTCAGAAGCAGAGAAAGTTAAGACTATAGAGGATAGAATTATAAATAAAATAAGAATAGAATTGTAAATATTGATAACTATTTGTAATAAAAATTCTTACGTATATGTTAGTTTTATCAAATTCACATGGAACATTTACAGAACACATGACCCGTACAGTGGGTCATAAATTAAGATATAAATTTAGAAAAACAGTATCACAGAGATCATATCCTCTGACAAAGAAACAAAGTGAAATTCAGCAATGAAAAAACAAAGGCCCCCAAATATTTGGAAATTTAAACAGACACATTTATTTTTTTAAGATTTTAATTATTTATTATTTATTTAGGGAGAGAGTCGGGGGAAGAGGGGTCGAGGGAGAGGGAGAGAGAGAATCTCAAGCAGACTCCTCACCTCGGGGCTCGATCCCAGGACCCTGAGATCATGACCTGAACCGAAATCAAAAGTCCAATGCTCAATGGACTGAGCCACCCTAAACAGACACATTTAAATAACTCCTTATTTTTAAAAGAAAATAGCAATGGAAATTATAAAATATTTCCTGCTTGAAATAAATGAAACCAAACAATGAACATACTTATTTTAAAAACTGTGAAATGCAGCTAAAGTAATACCTAGTAATAAATTTATAACTTCAAAAATATTTTAAAAAAAGAAAAAGAAAAAGAAGGGGCTCCTGGGTGGGTCAGTCAGTTAAACATCTGCCTTTGCCTCAGGTCTTGATCCTGGGGTCCTGGGATCGAGCCCCGTGTCAGGATCCCTGCTCATCAAGGAGTCTGCTTCTCCCTCTCTCCCTGCCACTCCCCTCCACGTCAGCTCATGCTTGCTCTCTCTCAAAAAAATAAAATGAAGACTGAGAAAGAGTAATACAATTTTCTTTTTTTTTTTTTTAAAGATTTTATTTATTTATCTGACAGAGAGAGACACAGCGAGAGAGGGAACACAAGCAGGGGGAGTGGGAGAGGGAAAAGCAGGCCCCCCACTGAGCAGGGAGCCCCATGCGGGGCTCGATTCCAGGACCTGGGGATCATGACCTGAGCCGAAGGCAGATGCTTAACAACTGAGCCACCCAGACACCCCGAGTAATGTAATTTTCAATTCAAAAGCTAGAAAAAGAAAATAATGTTAAACTGACAAACCTAAGAATAAAATAATAACTACTATGTAAGTCAAAATGAATGTAACAGAAAACTAATAAGAAGGAAATCATCCACAAAACTGTTAGCTGCCTGACACAAACGTGAAACCAAGTCAGACAAATAACACAAGAGAAGAAAGTTATGAATCAACATCACACATAAACAGAAATGCAAAAATTCAAAATAAAGTATTAGCCAATCAACTTCAGCAGCATGTAATATGCACTACACACATCTACACACATGAGTATAGTATGGTGGGGAGTAGATAGATTTTGAAATCAGAGCAAGCTGCATTTGAGTCCTGGACTGTCTACTTATTAGGCAAGTTCCCTGGTATTTAATGTTTATGGTATTTATTTTGTTAATGTGATTTCAATAGAAAGCATCAACATAGCTACAACCGAGATGGTTCCTAATTTCCCCAATATGATGAAAGCTGAAACTTTGATTGAAATATTTTAACTGAGAAAATTTCACCTTTGAAGCTATTTATTTGCCCTTAAAAATACTAATGCTGTAATGTTTTGTTGACTACAGGTAAATACTAGCCAACATACTTTTTTAGAGTATAAACACATCCCAAGGTTGGCAACTGAATGCCATTTTTTGCTCTGTTTTGTTTTATAGCTGAAAAGCACGTTTTCTTGATGCTTTTCTCTTGGTGGTTAAACATGAAAACAATGTTCATTTCCTGATTTTTCTCACTGTGGACTCTCACGGTCTTCCTGGTGGAGGGTCAGAACCACACACAGTGTACAAACCCATAAACTCTAGCCACTGCATCCATCCAAAGTTTACATCATTCAGGGATGTACAGTGTCTGCTCTAACTTGTCTGCATTTCCATGGAAGTCTTGGTCTTGTAACTCAAGGAGGCAAGTACGGGGTACAGCCATTGTCCATCCAGCCCCCGCAAAGTGCAGCCATCTCCCTCATCTCATCACTGGAACCAATGCCACCCCCTTGGAGGTCACCATAGAGATCATAATCAACCATCTTGAAAATTGGAAAGCCAGTGGGCGCCTGGATGGCTCAGTCGTTAAGCATCTGCCTTCAGCTCAGGTCATGATCCCCGGGTCCTGGAATCGAGCCCCACATCGGGCTCCCTGCTCAGCGGGAAGCCTGCTTCTCCCTCTCCCACTCCCCCTGTGTGTGTTCCCTCTTTCGCTGTGTCTCTCTCTGTCAGATAAATAAATAAAATCTTAAAAAAAAAAAATTGGAAAGCCACAAATTTAGTGGCTTGGTTACCAGAGAACATTACTCTTCATGAACATATCAATAAAAACAGGTTGATTTTCAGCCAGTTGCCAAAAGCAGGCGTCTTGGCACTGTGCCTCTAGCCAAGCCCTGAAACACTGTCCCCCCACCTGCTGGTGCACTTCTTACAGTTACCAAACCAATGTGCGTAACTTGCCTTTCTAAGCAAATTTCAACAGGTATAATTTGTTCTGTTAAAACCTTGCCACGTTAAAGTACATCGGGACCCTGAAGAAAGTTGTCAATTGTTTCCTAGATAATCTGTGAGGTACAGCCTGGAGTTTCCCCTGATCTTTTCCTTTAGTCTATTTTTCTTCCACCAGAGATGACCTTGCACTTTACTTATTTATGTGAGAATGCCAGACCATCTCTCAGACACCTGAATACACATGGGTGGAGGAAAAGCAGGAGTCTTTCCTTGAGAGCAATAGATAGCATCCTTAGAACCCTCTTTGTCCCACCTTGAGATGTGCTGAACTCACGTTTCCTCTTGGAACAAGTATAGCAATTAATAATGTGGGCCTGATTGTCTTGTCTAATGACAAAAGTCAGATTTGTCACCATCATCACATGACATGTTTGAGGGATCAACATGAATCTATTATAGATCATAAATAGTCAAGTATCAAAGTTCTGTGGCTTACTCAGCAATGTATAAGAAAAAATGATATTCTCCTCTACCCATTATTGTTTTATCTTCAATCGCTCTCTTGTTTTCTTTTTTATTTTCCCCACAAAAACTACTGATTGAATTAAATATAAACATTAGAAGACAACAGTGTAGTGAATATTAATGCAGAAGCTGCAATATTCTGGGAGAGAGGAAGTTTTTGTCTACCAGGATTTTCTTGCTGTGGTGATAGAGGTGGTGATTGTTTCGATCATTTTAGCAGCTTGGAGAGAAAAAAGAGATAAAATAAATGGCATTGTTGGGTTTTTTAAAAGTAATATTAATATTATCAATGTAATTATGGTAATGATCATAATTTGAAGAAGAGGTTTCTCAGTAATTTTTATGAGATGTATATTATATCAAATATATATATATATATTTGTCCAGGGGAGTTAATTGCTTTGTGCTTAACTTTTTAAAAATGCGTAATTTTTACCTTTCCAAAAGAAGTATCTTATAATGGGGTAAATGTGAAAATGCCAAAATGGGAAGCAAAAATTGCAACTGCCTATCTACCAGATAAGGGGAGTTTTATTCCATTTTTAATTGCCCCAGGAAGGAAGTTCCTTTGTAAAACCTAATCAGCCCGCAGGTGGTTGAAACTTCCTTAGCTATGTTAGGAAAATATTTAAAAACAGAGATTCAGAAGCAGGGCGGCTCAAAGGAATCAGTGCTTGCCACCTGCCCCGAACAGCTTTCCTAGATGAGGTTCATCTACAGCCTCAGAAGGAAGGTTCTAGCAAGCACATGTCAGAGCAAAACGTGCCAGGATGTGTGTGTGTGTGTGTGTGTGTGTGTGTGTGTGTAAGTAAAGATTAAGAAGTACTCTCTAGAGACGATAGACTCTGAAAAACAAACTGAGGGTTCTAGAGGGGAGGGGGGTGGGAGGATGGGTTAGCCTGGTGGTGGGTATTGAGGAGGGCACATTCTGCATGGAGCACTGGGTGTTGTGCACAAACAATGAATCATGGAACACTTCATCTAAAATTAATGATGTAATGTATGGGGATTAACATAAGAATAAAAAAAAAAAAAGACCACAGGTACCCAGAAAAAAAAAAAAAAAAAGAAGAAGATAGCAGGAAGGGAAGAATGAAGGGGGGAAATCGGAGGGGGAGATGAACCATGAGAGACGATGGACTCTGAAAAACAAACTGAGGGTTCTAGAGGGGAGGGGGTGGGAGGATGGGTTAGCCTGGTGGTGGGTATTGAGGAGGGCACATTCTGCATGGAGCACTGGGTGTTGTGCACAAACAATGAATCATGGAACACTTCATCTAAAATTAATGATGTAATGTATGGGGATTAACATAAGAATAAAAAAAAAAAAAGACCACAGGTACCCAGAAAAAAAAAAAAAAAAAGAAGAAGATAGCAGGAAGGGAAGAATGAAGGGGGGAAATCGGAGGGGGAGATGAACCATGAGAGACGATGGACTCTGAAAAACAAACTGAGGGTTTTAGAGGGGAGGGGGTGGGAGGATGGGTTAGCCTGGTGGTGGGTATTGAGGAGGGCACATTCTGCATGGAGCACTGGGTGTTATGCACAAACAATGAATCATGGAACACTACATCTAAAACTAATGATGTAATGTATGGGGATTAACATAAGAATAAAATTTAAAAAAAAAAAAAGAAGTACTCTCTAATTACTCTACTGTAGTAAGTAAAAGAAGGCTTCACAGAAATAGTGAAGGGATGCTGGCAGACAGCCAGAAATATTTAACGGTTAGCGGGACGAGTGGAGTCTTGCTGCCTTATTCTTAATAATGGTTTAAAGAATCTGCTCTCTTGCGATCACTGAACACCCTCCCCGTTTGCATATCACTTCTCTTTCCATGCGAGGAGCACCAGGCAAGCATCCCCCAGACCCGGGCTCTGTCCTGACGCGGGGGAACTACGGAAAGGCAACTTCAGCTGAGGGTTTCCTTTTGAATTGGTCACGGTCACGCTATTCAAATAGGAAGAAATCTGCAGCCCATTAGACATTTTCCTCCTGCGTTAATAGTCAGAAAAATTAATTATATTTTGTAGCCATTCCGACTATGGTTTGTTTGTTTTGTTTTGTTTTTCCGGTTGGGAAATGTTCTCAAAGGGCCGTGCCTGGATAACAGCGTGTAGAGTCCATTAGGTTGTGAAAAAAGAAAAAGCAGTGGGCGTTCGTGCAGCCCGATCCTTGCAGGGAGCGGAAGGTCTCAACAGAAAGGGAGGACAGAGCTTTTGACATCCGTGGGGCCACCAAGTAGCTCACAGCGGACTGGCCAAGTCAATGCAATGAAATTCCCAAAAACCAGCCGTGTGCTTTTGAAACATTTCGAATGGATCACCATGCATTCCCCCCTAGTAACCCTGTCCTGCCCTTGAAGGGTATTTCTCCTGGGAAGAAAAGCTAAATCAAACTCCCCGTCTGAAAATCATGTGGGGGCTCCTGGAACATCTGGGAATTGAAACCTTTCAACGGAAGTATCCACACAATGACCCTGGGTTTCTACAGAATCAAGTAACCATAGGAGATGCAGGGACCCCGTTTTTTAAAACGTACCACTGCCCTTGGCAGTTTGACTGGTTCACTTCCAAAATACATATTTTATTATTTGGCATTTTTAAGAGCTTGCATAAATTATAAAATGTTAGGGCTGGAGGCAGCCTTACATAGCACCTAATTAAATTTCTTAAATTTCCAGACTAGGAAAGTAGGTCCAAGGAGAGTAAATGACTTGATTCAAGGTGCCAGCTAACTAGTGACAGAGTAGGGACTGGGCCACAGTCAGTTTTCTTTATAAAATACTAGTAACAAAAAATCAAAGAGAATGTATTTTCGTCCAAAACACTGTATTTTCCAAATCTGACAGAAATATAATATGCTCTAAATAGCGGAAATTCAACAATATATTATTCTACATTCATTTGTTATATTTATGTATTTATACATGTATTTCACATACTTTTAAAATGGTAAATGGCGGGCGCCTGGGTGGCTCAGTTGGTTAAGCGACTGCCTTCGGCTCAGGTCATGATCCTGGAGTCCCTGGATCGAGTCCCGCATCGGGCTCCCTGCTCAGCGGGGAGTCTGCTTCTCCCTCTGACCCTCCCCCCCCTCATGTGCTCTCTCTCTCTCATTCTCTCTCTGTCAAATAATAAATAAAATCTTTATTTAAAAAAATAATAAATAAATAAAGTTTCATTGGGCGCCTGGGTGGCTCAGTTGGTTAAGTGACTGCCTTCGGCTCAGGTCATGATCCCAGGGTCCTGGGATCGAGTTCCACATCGGGCTCTCTGCTCAATGGGCAGCCTGCTTCTCCTTCTGACCCTCCCCCCTCTCATGTGCTCTCTCTCTCTCATTCTCTCTCTGTCAAATAATAAATAAAATCTTTATTAAAAAAATAATAAATAAATAAAGTTTCATTGGGCGCCTGGGTGGCTCAGTCAGTTAAGCGACTGCCTTCGGCTCAGGTCATGATCTCAGGGTCCCGGGATCAAGCCCCCCATCGGTCACCCTGCTCCGCGGGAAGCCTTCTTCTCCCACTCCCCTTGCTCTGTTCCCTCTTTCACTATCTCTTTCTCTGTCAAAAAATAAATAAAATCTTAAAAAAATAAATAAAAAATAAAAATTTTATTAATAGAAATGTGAAGATGGTCAATAAGAAAGCTGTTACTTTTTCATGTAATTTACAAACACACACAGTGGGCATATCTTATCTTTGGTTATCCAGTTATCCTTCCTTCTGATAATAGTACTTAGATTTTTCTCTCAGTTCATCTAAAACCCTTCCTCCCACCACTGCCGCCACCATCTACACATATTTTTCCAACAGCTATGCAAAAACATGACCCGGACCCAGCCAATAGAGTCTAGCCCTTTGTCCATAGTGGTTTGGAGATAGGCACAGAATGAATTCATTCCAGTACAACTGAACCCTAGAACTTTCACTGGATCTATAATGAAAGAGGTTTTCTTTTTCTGCTAGGCATTACTAAGCTTAGACAGTATGAGTTGAGAATAGCCATTTTAGAAGGAGACCTGCTGCAAAAAATGATACCACATAGGAAAATACAGTGGAGAGCCCCTGATGCTTTTAATATTGCCCACATCTTTGGATCCAGCCATGCCTGAATATAGACTAGCCTTGGCATTGTGGTGGCATGTACCAACAAGGCCTCCCCACACCCTGCTTTTACTTTGTTTTTACTTAAATCAGCATGAGTTGGGTTTTGTTCCCTTACAGCTAAAAAGAATTTGTAACTAATATCAAACAACAGAGGCTTAAACTAGAAAGTGGCAGGAATCTTTGACTTTGTGTCTTGATCTAATTACCCACTTAAATAGAGGCAACAAACATCATAGTTTTAAGCAATTGGGGCTTCACGTTCTGAACTCTTAAAATATTCTCAATCTAAATCTCACCTTTCCTCACAGCTTTCTGAGTGTCCACTTTCTCAGATGGCTTTCTGGCCCTTGAGAATCCCAGAAAATCCTTAAAATATATACAAACAACAAAGACTGAGCAATATTTCTGAATCGTTCCCATTAGCAGATTGGTTAGCCCAAACAGAAGCAGGAGAGGACAAGCATATTCAAGGTATCTGTGAAGCTGGCAAAAAAAAAAAAAAAAAAAAAAAAACAAACCATGAAAGACAAGTATTTTACACAAGTTGGAGGGCTTGGGAACTTTGTCAGAGTGCTAATGTCAGGAAACGTGAGTGTTTTGGCCATGATATTTGAGAATTCTTTAATAAAATTATATTTAGAGAAAGGTAAGAAGTCGTATACATCTAAGTTCATGATTTTAGTAAGTCTACAATGTTTTAATATATTTCATGCAAGAAAAATAGTCACTTTTTTAAAGATTTATTTATTTATTTTGGAGAGAGAGAGAGAGAGGGAGAGAGAGACAGCACACCAGTGGGGGAAGGGCAAAGGGAGAGAGAGAATCCTCAAGCAGACTCCCCCCACCCCAACCCCCGGGGCATGAGCCTGACATGGGGTTTGATTCCACAACCCTGACATCACGACCTGAGCCGAAATCAAGAGTCGGCCATTTAACCAACTGAGCCACCCAGGCACTCCAGAAAAATAGTTACTTTAATTCTAGTCATGCATCATACTATGTTTTGTCTACACCATCTCAAGTGCCTAGTAATTGGAAATTTTTTAATATTCAGGACATCTTTGTTTTCCTTATGTCCTCCCCATCACCATTTTCAGAAATACATTTGACAGAGTCACTGTTCGGTGATCTCATATCATATCGTCATTTAATATTATTATGTGTAGTAGTTTGTGTGGAGAAATTGGTACACCACATAGTAAACTTGACAGACATGACTTAGACATTCTACCGTATGTTTTTGTACTTTGAACATTTCTGAGCACATAGGTTTGAGATAATCCTGAGGTTAATTCTATCAGAAGCCATAAAAAGCAAAAGTGATTTTAAAAAGAAGCTATCACTTTGGGAAGGGGGCGGAGCAAGATGGCGGAGGAGTAGGAGACCTGGATTTCATCTCCTCTCAGGAATTCAGCTGGATAGGGATCAAACCATTCGGAACACCTACGAACCCAACAGGAGATCGAAGAAAAGAAGAGCAACAACTCTCTCATCAGAAAAGCGACCACTTTCTGGAAGGTAGGACGTGCGGAGAAGTGAATCCGAGGCGATATTCGGGAGGATAGACGGCGGGGGAGGGGCCTCCGTCGGCCGCTTCTGGCAAGTGATAGAGCCGCGGAGCACAAAATCGGAACTTATAGAAGTCGGCTCCGCTGAGGGACGTCACTCTGGTGACTAAGCGGGGGGTGGAACCCTCCGGGACAGTGTGGTCTCAGGACCCTCGGGGTCACAGAAAGACCGGGGGTGCCTGAGGGCGGCAGAGCTCCCAGGTATCGGAGCGGGGAAGCCGGCTGCAGAGGCGGAGCCCAGGCGCGGGCTCTCAGCTCGGGGTGGCCATAAACCGGGATCCGAGGCACAGTCGGGCCACTGCTCCTCCAGCAGGGACCCAACAAGCGGCAGATCCGGGGAGACTCCCCTTCCTCCCCCTGGAGGAGCCACGCGGGAAAACACCGCAGGGATCTGCTGGGTTTGCAGACTCCACCCGGGGTCGGGTGCCAGAGATAGAAACGCGCGGTCACAGGCCGGGTGAGCACGGAGTGACCAGGGAGACCGGGGAGACGGGAGTGACTGACGGCTTTTCTCTGGGGGCTCACTGAGGAGCGGGGCCCCGAGTTCTCGGCTCCTCCGGGGCGGAGATTGGGAGGCCGCCATTTTCACTCTCCACCTCCAAAGCTGTAGGGAAAGCTCGCAGGGAACAAAAGCCCCGGAGAGCAAACCCGAGCAGATGACTTAGCCGGGAGGGGGCAAGGGCGGGGCAATTCCGCCTCCGGCAGAGACATTTGGAAACCACGGCAACAGGCCCCTCCCCAGAAGATCAGCGAGAACAGCCAGCCAAGACCAAGTTTACCGATCAATGAGAACGGCAGAACTCCAGCGCTAGGGGAATACTGCACATAGAATTCATGGCTTTTTTACCATGATTCTTTAGTCTTTTAAAGTTAATTTTTTTTTAACTGTCTTTTTGTCTTTTTATTTCTTTTTGAATTTTTCTTTTTCCCTTTTTCAAACAACATCTTATCAATCCCTTTTTAAAAAAAAAAAACATTTTTATTTTTCATTTTTAGAGTCATATTCTATCCCTTCATAGTAGTTACCCATATTTTTGGCTTATATATATAAGTTGTTCTCTCTTTAAAATTTTGAGATAGTTTCTTCTAACAGATTAAAATATACCCTAAATCTCTAGTATATGGTGTTTTCTATTCCCCTGCCTGATCACATCCTCTCCCTTTTTTTTTTCTTTTTCTTTTTTCTTTTTTTAAATCCTCTTTATTTTTTCAAACAACTTATGAATTCCTTTTATAAAATTTTTTATAATTTCCATCTTTACATTCATATTCCATCCCTTCATCATATCAACCCTTATTTTTGTACATATATAAGTTTTTCTTTCTTTAAAATTTTGGGAGACACTTTCTTCTAAAAGACAAAAACACACCCCAAATCTAGTGTGTGGCACTGATCTATATACCATATAGATCATATTTGATCACATTCTGGTATTTCTTTTGTTGTTGTTGTTTTGTTTGTTTTTGTTTTTGTTTTTATCTTTATCTTTCTCTTTTTTTTTTTCTTTTTCTTTTTTCTCTCTTTCCCCTTCTTATCCCACTGCTTCAGGTCTTTTCTGATTTGTTTAGAGTATATTTTCTGGGGACGTGGTTACTCTGCTAGCATTTTGTTCTCTCATTAATCTATTCTCCTCTGCACAAAATGACGAGACGGAAAAAATCACCTCAACAAAAAGAACAAGAGGCAGTACCGACGGCCAGGGACCTACTCAATACGGACATTAGTACGATGTCAGATCTAGAGTTCAGAATCATCACTTTAAAGATACTAGCTGGGCTTGAAAAAAATATGGAAGTTATTAGAGAAACTCTTTCTGGAGAAGTAAAAGAGCTAAACTCCAACCAAGTAGAAATCAAAAAGGCGATTAATGAGGTGCAATCAAAAATGGGGGCGCTAACTGCTAGAATAAATGAGGCAGAAGAGAGAATCAGTAATATAGAAGATGAAATGCTGGAAAATAAAGAAGCTGAGAAAAAGAGAGATAAAAAACTACTGGATCAAGAGGGCAGAATTCGAGAGATAAGCGATACCATAAGACGAAACAACATTAGAATAATTGGGATCCCAGAAGAAGAAGAAAGAGAGAGAGGGGCAGAAGGTATAATGGAGCAAATTATAGCAGAGAACTTCCCTAATTTGGGGAAGGAAACAGGCATCAAAATCCAGGAAGCACAGAGAACCCCTCTCAAAATCAATAAAAATAGGTCAACTCCCCGACATCTAATAGTAAAACTTACGAGTCTCATAGACAAAGAGAAAATCCTGAAAGCAGCTCTGGAGAAGAGATATGTAACCTACAATGGTAGAAACATTAGATTGGCAACAGACCTATCCACAGAGACCTGGCAGGCCAGAAAGGACTGGCAGGATATATTCAGAGCACTAAATGAGAAAAATATGCAGCCAAGAATACTCTATCCAGCTAGGCTATCATTGAAAATTGAAGGAGAGATAAAAAGCTTCCAGGACAAACAAAAACTAAAGGAATTTGCAAACACAAAACCAGCCCTACAGGAAATCTTGAAAGGGGTCCTCTAAGCAAAGAGAGAGCCTAAAAGCAACATAGACCAGAAAGGAACACAGACAATATACGGTAACAGTCACCTTACAGGCAATACAATGGCACTAAATTCCTATCTTTCAATAGTTACCCTGAATGTAAATGGGCTAAATGCCCCAATCAAAAGACACAGGCTAACAGACTGGATTAAAAAACAAGATCCATCAATATGCTGTCTGCAAGAGACTCATTTTAGACCCAAAGACACCCCCAGATTGAAAGTGAGGGGGTGGAAAACCATTTACCATGCTAATGGACACCAAAAGAAAGCTGGGGTGGCAATCCTTATATCAGACAAATTAGATTTTAAACCAAAGACTGTAATAAGAGATGAGGAAGGACACTATATCATACTTAAAGGATCTATCCAACAAGAAGATCTAACAATTGTAAATATCTATGCCCCTAACATGGGAGCACCAATTATATAAGGCAATTAATAACAAAAGCAAAGAAACACATCGACAACAATACAATAATAGTGGGGGACTTTAACATCCCCCTCACTGAAATGGACAGATAATCTAAGCAAAAGATCAACAAGGAAATAAAGACTTTAAATGACACACTGGACCAAATGGACTTCACAGAACTATTCAGAACATTCCACCCCAAAGCAACGGAATACACATTCTTCTCTAGTGCCCATGGAACATTCTCCAGAATCGATCACATCCTAGGTCATAAATCAGGTCTCAACCGGTACCAAAAGATTGGGATCATTCCCTGCCTATTTTCAGACCACAATGCTTTGAAACTAGAACTCAATCCCAAGACGAAAGTCGGAAAGAACTCAAATACATGGAGGCTAAAGAGCATCCTACTGAAGAATGAATGGGTCAACCAGGAAATTAAAGAAGAATTAAAAAAATACATGGAAACCAATGAAAATGAAAACACAACTGTTCAAAATCTTTGGGATGCAGCAAAGGCAGTCCTAAGAGGAAAGTATATAGCAATACAAGCATTTCTCAAGAAACAAGAAAGGTCTCAAGTACACAACCTAACCCTACACCTAAAGGAGCTGGAGAAAGAACAGCAAATAAAGCCTAAACCCAGCAGGAGAAGAGAAATCATAAAGATCAGAGCAGAAATCAATGAAATAGAAACTAAAAGAACAGTAGAACAGATCAACGAAACTAGGAGCTGGTTCTTTGAAAGAATTAACAAGATTGATAAACCCCTGGCCAGACTTATCAAAAAGAGAAGAGAAATGACCCAAATCAACAAAATCATGAATGAAAGAGGAGAGATCACAACCAACACCAAAGAAATACAAACAATTATAAGAACATATTATGAGCAACTCTATGCCAGCAAATTAGATAACCTGGAAGAGATGGATGCATTCCTAGAGACGTATCAACTACCAAAACGGAACCAGGAAGAAATAGAAAACCTGAACAGACCTATAACCACTAAGGAAATTGAAGCAGTCATCAAAAATCTCCCAAAAAACAAAAGCCCAGGGCCAGATGGCTTCCCAGGGGAATTCTACCAAACATTTCAAGAAGAATTAATACCTATTCTTCTGAAACTGTTCCAAAAAATCGAAACGGAAGGAAAACTTCCAAACTCATTTTATGAGGCCAGCATTACCTTGATCCCCAAACCAGACAAAGACCCCATCAAAAAGGAGAATTACAGACCAATATCCCTGATGAACATGGATGCAAAAATTCTCACCAAAATACTAGCCAATAGGATCCAACAGTACATTAAAAGGATTATTCACCATGACCAAGTGGGATTTATCCCTGGGCTGCAAGGTTGGTTCAACATCCGCAAATCAATCAATGTGATACAGTACATTAACAAAGGAAAGAACAAGAATCATATGATCCTCTCAATAGATGCAGAAAAAGCATTTGACAAAGTACAGCATCCTTTCTTGATCAAAACTCTTCAGAGTATAGGGATAGAGGGTACATACCTCAATATCATAAAAGCCATCTATGAAAAACCTACAGCAAATATTATTCTCAATGGGGAAAAACTGAGAGCTTTCCCCCTAAGGTCAGGAACGCGGCAGGGATGTCCACTATCACCACTGCTATTCAACATAGTATTGGAAGTCCTAGCCACAGCAATCAGACAACAAAAAGAAATCAAAGGCATCCAAATTGGCAAAGAAGAAGTCAAACTCTCACTCTTTGCAGATGATATGATACTTTATGTGGAAAACCCAAAAGACTCCACCCCAAAACTGCTAGAACTCATACAGGAATTCAGTCAAGTGGCAGGATGTAAAATCAATGCACAGAAGTCAGTGGCATTCCTATACACCAACAACAAGACAGAAGAAAGAGACATTAAGGAGTCGATCCCACTTACAATTGCACCCAAAACCATAAGATACCTAGGAATAAATCTAACCAAAGAGACAAAGGATCTGTACTCAGAAAACTATAAAATACTCATGAAAGAAATTGAGGAAGACACAAAGAAATGGAAAAACGTTCCATGCTCATGGATTGGAAGAACAAATATTGTGAAGATGTCAATGCTACCTAGAGCAATCTACACATTCAATGCAATCCCCATCAAAATACCATCCACTTTTTTCAAAGAAATGGAACAAATAATCCTAAAATTTGTATGGAACCAGAAAAGACCCCGCATAGCCAGAGGAATATTGAAAAAGAAAAGCAAAGCCGGTGGCATCACAATTCCGGACTTCAAGCTCTATTACAAAGCTGTCATCATCAAGACAGCATGGTACTGGCACAAAAACAGACACATAGATCAATGGAACAGAATAGAGAGCCCAGAAATGGACCCTCAACTCTATGGTCAACTCATCTTCGACAAAGCAGGAAAGAATGTCCAATGGAACAAAGACAGTCTCTTCAACAAATGGTGTTGGGAAAATTGGATAGACACATGCAGAAGAATGAAACTGGACCACTTCATTACACCACACACAAAAATAGACTCCAAATGGTTGAAAGACCTCAATGTGAGACAGGAGTCCATCAAAATCCTAAAGGAGAACACAGGCAACAACCTCTTTGACCTCAGCCGAAGCAACTTCTTTCTAGAAACATCGCCAAAGGCAAGGGAAGCAAGGGCAAAAATGAACTATTGGGACTTCATCAAGATAAAAAGCTTTTGCAAAGCAAAGGAAATAGTTAACAAAACCAAAAGACAACCGACAGAATGGGAGAAGATATTTGCAAATGACATATCAGATAAAGGGCTAGTATCCAAAATCTATAAAGAACTCATCAAACTCAACACCCAAAGAACAAAGAATCCAATCAAGAAATGGGCAGAAGACATGAACAGACATTTTTCCAAAGAAGACATCCAAATGGCCAACAGACACATGAAAAAGTGCTCAATATCGCTCGGCATCAGGGAAATCCAAATCAAAACCTCAATGAGATATCACCTCACACCAGTCAGAATGGCTAAAATTAACAAGTCAGGAAGCGACAGATGTTGGCGGGGATGCGGAGAAAGGGGAACCCTCCTACACTGTTGGTGGGAATGCAAACTGGTGCAGCCACTCTGGAAAACTGTATGGAGGTTCCTCAAAAAGTTGAAAATAGAGCTACCATATGATCCAGCAATTGCACTACTGGGTATTTACCCCAAAGATACAAAAGTAGGGATCCGAAGGGGTACGTGCACCCCGATGTTTATAGCAGCAATGTCCACAATAGCCAAACTGTGGAAAGAGCCAAGATGTCCATCGACAGATGAATGGATAAAGAAGAAGTGGTATATATATACAATGGAATATTATGCAGCCATCAAAAGGAATGAAATCTTGCCATTTGCATCGACGTGGATGGAACTGGAGGGTATTATGTTGAGTGAAATAAGTCAAACAGAGAAAGACATGTATCATATGATCTCACTGATATGAGGAATTCTTAATCGCAGGAAACAAACTGAGTGTTGTTGGAGTGGGGGGTGGGGTGGGAGGGATGGGGTGACTGGGTGATAGACACTGGGGAGGGTATGTGCTCTGGTAAGCGCTGTGAATTGTGCAAGACTGTTGAATCTCAGATCTGTACCTCTGAAACAAATAATACATTTTATGTTAAAAAAAAATAAAAAAGAAGATAGCAGGAGGGGAAGAATGAAGGGGGGGAAATCGGAGGGGTAGACGAACCATGAGAGACGATGGACTCTGAAAAACAAACAGGGTTCTAGAGGGGAGGGGGGTGGGAGGATGGGTTAGCCTGGTGGTGGGTATTGAGGAGGGCACATTCTGCATGGAGCACTGGGTGTTGTGCACAAACAATGAATCATGGAACACTTCATCTAAATCTAATGTTGTAATGTAAGGGGATTAACATAAGAATAAAAAAATTTAAAAAAAAAAAGAAGCTATCACTTTGCTTTAAATAATTTTTGCTAGCAATTATTGCTTATGAAAAGAGAGCTAATTGTACTGAAATGTAACTGTATCTTATATTTATATAGCTCTTTCTAGTTTAGAAATGATCTCAACTCCCCAACAATCCTATAAAATAGGTCAAAGAGATCTACCTCTTCTCTCTCAAATAGGAAGAAGAGGCTCAAGTCAGGCAGCTAGTAAATGTCAGACTTAGGTGTTTTGAGTTGGTTCATACCTTTGCACTGGATACCAGAAAGTACCCAATTAGGAACATCTCCTATTTAGGCATTGGTCCAGGGTAGTTCCTGCCTAATCACCAATATCATGAACAAATGGCCAAACCTGGGTCTAGAGACTTCTACTAAAATCTTCCAGTGAGGCTTGAAAAGGAAGAAATTAATATAGCAAAGTCAAAAGAATGTCATAGAAACTAGTTCTAAGAAGGCAATTCTATAAAGGTCACAAAAATGTTGCCTGTCATGGTTTCCTCTCCAACACCACAACTTTATGGTGCATACAGACATTGCTCATAAACTGTTTTCTAGCACATGAACAAATCTATCCGACTTAATCAGTAAGACTTAGCAAATGTATGGATCTTACATGTTACACATACACCACTACGAAACTAGTTAAGCTACGTATAACACAGATAAAATTCTTAATGAATAACCAAACCTTTCTCACCAGGATCAGGTGGAATGTGGTCATGAGTTGCTAGATACAAGGTCTCAGTGACAGTCTCAATATTCTTATATGTCAACCTTCTTGATCCTGACTAGACCTATTTTTTATTTAATAAAACCTTTATAAATAGACTGACCATAGAGGCATCCTTACCATTCTCTAAGAGGTCAGTGAAGTCAGGGTTGCATCTTACCTGACCTTGATCTTCTTAATAGCCATGGCCTCATTTGCCACATTTAATCTGCCCTCACCAAATCCCTCTACTCTAAGCTGCTACCTGGGTCATGGCAACACCTTTAGTATAGACTTCTCTTTCAAGTCAATGATTCCTTCAGTTTCTGTAAGTACCCTAGGAGAGACAATTTATTCTTGCTCTGTGATTTTGCATAGGTGGAAACAGCTTGAGTAAACCTCTTATTTCCCTTTCCTAAATGTATTGGAGAAAACACACCATTGAGATATTAATCAATTTTTTCTTATAATAGTTTGCTAGCCTTAACACACCCTTATTCCTACTCCTATTCAAGAATTTAGGCCATTAAGTATATGCTCCTCACACAATTTCCTCCCTCTGATCTATTTAAAGAAAAAAAAGAGGGGGCTGGTACCTGGGTAGCTCAGTCAGTAAAGCATCGGACTCTTGATCTCAGCTCAGACCATGACCCCTGTGGTGATGAGATCAAGCCCTGTGTCGGGCTCCACGCTCAGCTTCAAATATCTTGAAGATTTTCTCTCTCACCCTCTCCCTCTGCCCTTCCCCCCACCCCCACTCATGCTCTCTCTCTTTCTCGAAAGAAAGAAAGAAAGAAAGAAAGAAAGAAAGAAAGAAAGAAAGAAAGAAAGAAAGAAAGAAAGAAAGAAAGAAAGAAAGAAAGAAAGAAAAAAGAGTCCTCAGACAGATGCCAAGAAATCCAGGACAAAATGATAAAAATTATAGCAAAAGGTCTGAGAATAAGATTCCACTCTGATCCCATATTCCCAAATATGGGTTATATTTCACTAGAGACAAGAGAGAAAAGGAGACAGTTCTAAGGGGAATTGTGGGAGAAGATGTTTTGGTGCATTCCAAAGAGAATCTCAGGATCCTTGTCCTTAGGAAGAACCCTGAAGAGGTGGTCCCCCCAGAGGGTGATGAGATCAGATCAACCTCTTAGAGATTTCTGTGACCCAACATGAAGAGAAACAGCAGAATAAACCTCTGACCCTAAAGATGGCATAAACTTGGAAGAAAGAGCCCAAGACTCAATGAGATAGTGTGGACAGCAAAAGATATCTCAGCCATGATTCCCCTCAATTAATGGTCAAGGGTCAATTCCACTCACAGTCAGAACTATTTAGATCTCCAGAATCAGATACAACTCCAGGGAAAACTGAGTGTAGGGAAACCCCAAACAAACTGCAATTAAGTCTGTTGCCCTATTGAAACTGGCCCTCAAAATGAAATCAAATTCACTTGTAGAATAAAAAGAATATTATGTATCTCACACACCTGAGCTGTTGATTGGGATTCATACTCACCAGAAAAACATAACTTCCCTAAGAAATCAAGAAACAAAATGACTATACTCAGTATGAAGAATTTCAACAAAATATTGCTAGGGCAGCAGAAGAAAAACCTTTTCATAGGTTTTTAAAGCCTTCTGTTATATTTTGTCCCTCCATACAAGGGTTATATGTGCACATTTTTATGCATGAACTTGATTTTGATTAATTCACTCAACAAATATTCATTGAGTACTTCTTATGCAGAAGGCTCTAGGCACTGCAAGAAATACAGAGAAATATACAGCATACAACGTCTTCCCTCAAGTGATTTATAATCTAATTGGGGGCAAGGAGACAAATTAAACCATGAATGTTCTATATCGGTATGCATCAAATAAACCATAGAAATGATAAAAGTATTATGAGTTTAGACAATTGAAGGAGGAACCAGTGGGCTGGAATTGTCAAGGAAAGCTTCACAGAGAAATGTTTTTGCAAACAGTGGATGAAGACACATTGGTAAGAATGAAATCATGTTAGGGAGTTATGACCAAGATTTAAACTGAATAAGATAAAGTAGGGTAGAGTCTGATGCAGCAGGGCAGGAAGGACAGGAGAGTGAATAGAAAGTTTGTGTAATATCACTGAGAGGGACTTCTGGAAATATTCTAATTAAAATATTTTTTCTTTGACATCTGAAGGTTAATTCCCCTTAGAAATCTTTAATCAACGGAACTAGATCATTCCTCTTAAATCACTTTTTAGTAATGAATCCATAGCCTTGAAATATATCTTTTTAGTGCCCTTTGAGATAAGCTCTTTCTTACCCACCATCACCCAGTAATTCTGATAAAGCCCAAATTCCCCCTTCAGACACTCATACAATTCCTTATCCACCTAGATCTAGATCAAAGTCCATGTAACACCCTCCACTCTGCATACACAGAGTAATTCTTACAATCACAACCCTTATGGCTCAACCTGGACCCCCTCCCAAATCCTCCTCTCTGACCTAACAATGCCTCACTCCAGTCCCCTTTCAAAACATATGTTTCCTAGAGAACTGGCAGAACAAAAAGAAATGACACTGATGTTATTTCTATGAGCACATTGCCTCTCTACAAACTCTACGTCCCATGCAAAAGTCTGCTGATCTGGCCTGCTCTATTCCCAAGTTGTCTAGTAATTAGAATTCTTCTCAACAGGAGACAATGCCATGCATCTTGATCAGAGAAGAGGAAATTGGAAGGATTCCAGAACCTTTTCACTGTTGGCTCAACTGGCCCAACTGGTAAACATAATGCTTCTACTTGTAGCTGGAGGTGATTATATAAAGTCTGAGTCGGAGAAGAATATGATTTTGTTTTTATTATTACTTCAAGGCCTTGAGGTATTTTTTTCTTAAAACACCAAGGAGTCAACCAGCAGAAAAAAAACCCTAAGGGTTTATTCATAATGCCCAGAGGCAGGTCGTGCACAGAAAATGAAGAACTTGAAAAAGAATATGAAAATATTTTCATGCAAAGAAACCAAATCCAATCAATGCATTTCTAACATATCCCTACTATGTGCAAGACCAAAATATCATTTTTAAATAAGTACTTTTGAGAAACAACTATTGATGAGCAGAGACTCAGATTCCTCTTACATTTGTTTGCTGACAGGTGACATCACACCAAATTGATTCTGGCCATATCCATAGACAGCCTCAGGTCTGATGTCCTGGACTGTTTCATCCCATCATCCCTGGGAACATCACTGAGTGCTTTAATAGACTCTTTTCCAGATAAGACAAGTAGTGCTCAATACCAGGTTAATGAAATTTTTGTGGTCATTGTCTCTGCATACATCTTTTTAGTAAAGAATGTGTGGGTTTTAAACAATCACATAAACCTCTATTCCTTAAGCAACCACAGTAAAATTCTTAAATTTTTTCTGGTAAGTGCTTTATCTGTGCAATCCCTTCTAGTGTCTTCGCCATTTTTATAGATGTAATCAATTATTTCAGTCAAGCAAAGTACCCTGCCAACTTTCCAGAATTCCTAGCACGATTTTAACTACCAGCTTGGGGTTTTATTCAGTATGAGCATAAAAGTTATTATATTCTAATTGCTTGTGATTGTTACTACATTGAGATTTATTTTTGTTGGTTTTTTTTTTCAAGAGATTGTTAAGATGAGTTTAGTGACTTCATTCTGGTTTTCCTGATTGATTCTATTATTAGGACTGTGGAAGCCTGGGGCCCTTTGGCCTTGCTGAGCATCTTGAACAATTTTTTAAGCAGTTTGGGTTTGGCAAAACCTATTTTGCCAAGAACATTATCCTTTAATTTTTAAAAACCATGTGCATTTTAAGGAAAATGTAACCCATATGTTCCTAATTCCTCTGTACTAAACACATCAAAATGTTTCGTAAGAAACACTTGATTTCCAAGAAGACTTATGAGCCTTCCTTATAAGACCTTTTTAGTTATTTTCTTTTAAAACAGGAAGTTAGTTCTTCCAAGAATATAGTTATTTAGACACCAACTGCTTCAAGAAACTCATGAACTAACTGGACATATTTTATATTACTCTGGAATATATTTGCTGAATAAAATGGTAGCCAAAAACAAAAACTGAGTAGTGAGAGAACCAAATCAAATTTTTTAAAAATTCTTAGAATATATGTACATTTTCTGAATCTTCATACATTGAAATACTTGGTTATAGATTTACTATTTGACAAAAACACCTGTTTCAAAAGAATTTGTTAGGGATCAGTTTTGGGTGTTGTTTTGTTTTGTTTTTAGTTCTAGGGAAGGTATTCTAGAATCTTATTTGAATATCTGTTTTTAACATGTTACAAATTAACTTTTCCCAGAGAATTTGGAAATCTTAATTCAATTTATCTTCATTTTAATATTTCTATCTCTAATCCCAACAGTAAGAATAGAAAGAATATTCACAAACCAGCACAGTGTATATTTTTGCATATGTATAGATTCATATACATGTATAGATATGTACTGTGGATACTCAGGCAGCTTCACCTTCCATCATGAGTCTCTCAGAGTCCAAATTACTGAGCCGTGAGAGACCCACTATTACTCCTACTCCTCAAACTAGCAAAATTTGGTGATGATTCTTCCTAGTCTAGACTCATAGGCTGACATGTCAAGCACAAGTCTGTTACCTCAGAAGGGCAACACGAAGACTCCTATGGACAGAATACACAACCTATTGGGCCTATTTCTGGCCAGATTTCTTGAATATTCTGGTATTCTCTTATTTCCATCCTAATTTAATATCCTAGTATCAGATCAGAAGAGAAAAGGAGAAACTGTCCCTACACCTCAAGCCTGCAAGGATCCACCTTTTCGGTTTCTCCAGGTTAGATCTCCCATCAGATCCACCCGGTTGGGGATGATCATAAAGGTGAAGACCTCTGCTTCCACTGGCCCTGTTGCTCAAGGCTCTCTATGCAGTCTTCTCCATCTCTGTCACCACAGCCCCTGCTATACCATAACTCCCATCTGTGAGCCAACCCAACCCTAAGCACTCAGAGACAAGCCAGTAGATATCACATCAAAGCGATTAAAAGGCAAAATGCAATGAATCGTGGATCACTACATCAAAAACTAATGACGTATTGTATGGTGACTAACATAACATAAAAGAAAAAAAAGAAAAAAAAAATACAAGACAAAATGTTCTGATTCCCAAGTAGCCATATGGTTGGTGCTCAATGATATGAGATGATGAATGTGTTAATGAGCTTGATTATGGTCATCATTTCACAATGAATAGACATATAAAATCATCACATTGGGCACTCTCTATCTACTGATAGTTGATGGATTAGATAGATGATAGATGATAGATAGATGATAGATAAATAGATAGATGATAGATGATAGATAATGATAGATAGCTTATAGATATAGATACAGATATATATACAGGTTTTATTTGTCAATCATGCTTCAGTGAAGCTGGGGAAAATATGAGAAATTATATCATCTGGCTCTTTTGTGAATATTATTTTTATATGTTAATATTACTGTTTTTTTCTATTTTAAAATGTACAAATCAGGAACACGAAAGAGACAACTCATTTTCATCTTCCTCATCTGTAAATGGCCATAAGAAGATGTAATGAATGATTCCTCAGGTTCTTTCCTGCACAAACTTTTTCTGAACCTATTCTTAGCACTCGAGCTTTCCAGCAATCCTGACCGTGAAGAAGTCATGGGCAGGTGGTGTTCAGGGCACACAGTGTTTCTTGATGCAAGTATTTACTAGTCCAGCCCTGATTTCCTGCTACATGCCAGGCACTTTGCTAGGATTAAGGGTACAAAGAAGAAGGCAGAAAAAAAGAAACAAATTCTGCCTTCATGGGTTTTAGAGGAGCTTAGAAAAATAAGCATCCAAACCGCTGTGACAATGTCTGATTTGAATTTTCACTGATAAGAAAAAAAAAATAGAGGCTGGAAATTCTTTGTATTTGACATGGAGATAGAAAAGCAGAGGCTAGTCAGTCTTAGGGAAGAGTTGACAAGGAAGGCGTGGTGTCAGGGAAGCTGTAAGAGAGCTGATCAGAAATAAGGGGAAATGAAAAGTTTTATCGGCTGTAAAACAATAGAACTATAAAGGGATTGAATTCTATTTGTTTTTTAAGTCCTGTCACTCTAGTTTGAGTATGTATTTCTACATGACGCTTTTCTTCTATGTCCTCCAGCACCCCAATGTACTACATCTGCCACCAAAAAAAAAAAAAAAATTAATAAAAATTAAAAAGAATAGGAGGACCAGCAAAAATTTTATTTAATAAAACTCAAAATGTACAGAATCATCATTTCTCCAGCCCTGGAAATTAACCTAACAATTTCTTACATAACTGTATGAGAGGGCCATGATGAAGTTGGAGGAGGGCCATAGAAACTCCCCAAAATGTACCCCATTTGTGATGGCAAGAGTGCAGTGTAGTGAGGGCATTTGAAAAATAAGGCTCTTTCATCTTAAGAGACAAGAACAAGGCTAGTCATAATCAAAGTTTTTAAATTGTGAAAAGTAATATTAGAAGGATATTCTGATTCTGTTGTGCTCTTTAAGGATTAAGGCATTTCATGAAATAAATAACTTACAATGGATTGCCTGTTTAAGTGTTTAACCTAGGAAATGGCAGATCCAGCCATAATTTTCTTAAGTTAACCTAAAGCTCCCTGGATGTACTTCATCAACATTTTTAGATTTAAATTCTAAACCACAAAAAAAGTATTTCCCTTGTGAATCATCTGGTAACAGTGTTCTTCACTGTCAGGATTGCTGGAAAGTTCATGTGTTGAGAAAGTGTTCGTAAGGGGTGCCTGGCTGGCTCAGTCAGTTGAGCATCCCGGAGGCTCAGGTCATGATCTCAGGGTCATGAGATGGAGCCCCACGTTGGGCTCCGTGCTTAGCACAGAGTCTGCTTGAGATTCTCTCCCTCTCCCTCGGCCTCTCCCACTACGTGCTCTCTCTCTCTCTCTCTAAAATGATCAATAAATCTTTAAAAAAAATAGGTTCATAAAAAGTTTGTGCAGGAACTAACCTTAGAAGCCTTTCACTCCCTCTTCCATCCCTTTACAGATAAGGGGACTAAGGCCCAGAGAAGACGGAAATGAGTTGTCTATGTTGTGTTTCTGATGCACAGTGTGATGATTGGATACAGCTATACCTTGCATATATTATATATATTAGTAGTATCATTAAAAGCAGATCTGCTCTTGTGAGTATGACCTAATACTAGGAAAATCTTAATAAACTGGTCTTAATAAAGAGCTAATGCTTCAAAATTATATAGGATCCATCAATATGTTGCAATATTCCCAAAATTTTACATACAGTTGGAAATTTTCTTTCATCTGCAGTTTTTGGTTAGGGCATAGGTAGGGAGGAGAGAATTGTCCAGAGTGAAGCCACTGTAATGTAAATGGTCATCTCTTATTATTTCTTCTTCATGCATATTGTGATTGAAAAAAAGAAGAAAGAAGAACGAAGGATGAAAGGAATGAAGGAAGGAAAAGAAAGCAAGCCCCCCAAAAGAATAAAATCCAAACAACTTTAATTATAAATATAATTTAAAAATAGAATCACTAATCTAACTGGCCTTAACTACAGTAATAAGAAAGTTTTGTTTGAAAAATCTGGGTCTTGACTAGTTCTTTTCAAAATTTACTTTCATATAGGAGCACCTGGGTGGCTCAGTCGGTTAAGTGTCCAACTCTTCTTGGTTTCAGCTCAGGTCACGTTCTCATGGGTTGTGGGATCCATGCTCAGTGGGGAATCTGTATGAAAGATTCTCTCCCTCTGCCCCTCCTCCTGCTCACTCTCTGTCTCTGAAAATAAATAAATAAATCTTTTTAAAAAATTACTTTCATATAATTTACCTTGAAATTAGGTCTCTGGAGGAATTAAAGGTCAATATGCTGAGGAAGGTAATGAAGTAAAGGTAGAAAGAATATAGTTTGGGTGAATATAGGTGAAGCCAATGCAAATTTTTCTAGCTAATAAAATTTTTTAAAACTCAGAAACATTTACCTATGAACTATGAAATGGGTTTCTTTATTTTTAAACCATCCATGATGACTACTAGCTTTCCATCACTACAGAAGTATTCAGAGTAATCACAATTAAATAATTACAGTCATTTAACCATAAACCTAACATGTTTGGTTAACCTGTTCTTCCTTTGTAGAAAGCTGTGTAGAATGCATACCTGTGTTAGCAACAGTCTACCACCATTCATTCCAGTAAACTCTAATTTTGTGATAACAGCAATAACACAAAGCAGGATTTATTCTGTTTATGGATTGTGAGTAAACAAAATTTGTGAAGAAGCGAATTGTTTACCCATGTGAGGTGGATGAGCTTTTCCAGAAAAGCAGGATTTAGTGCCCTCAAGGAGACCTTTTATTAAATGGAGCTAGAAATGTGTGTTATTTCATTGGTCTGAAGAGAGCAAAGGCATCATCATTAAACAGTTACTTTAGGGCACTAGGATTTTCATTATCGGGTATTACTTAAACTTTGTACATACAACCAGTTCTCAGAAGCAGTAATGGCAACATGATGATATTTATTAGACCATTCTGCACTGTAATCCCATAATAACACTTAGAGGAGAGCAAAACCCTATTCTAGAAGTCAGGACATCTTAGTTTGCATGATATTCCATGGACAAGATACTTAAACTCATTTCATCCATCTATACAGAGGGAAGATGAGCTTTAAAATCCCTTCCAATTCTAAAATAAAATTATTGATTCATTTTCTTTTTTTTCTGTGTTGTCTTCCAAGTTATATTAGAAACATTTTCCTTTCAATAATGCCTCTTTTCCACCCTCCCCAAATATACACTTAATTCCCAAGAATTAAAACAAGATTTAAGTACACTATTCTCTTTCAAAACACATGGGGAAACCAAGACAATGCAAAAGCTGTTTTATGATTGTGGCAGAATCACTAAATGAATCATTTCCATGCCTAAATAACAGGAGGTTAGGCCAGACATTCATTCCCACCTCCTCTTTTTCCATCCCCAAAATAGATGATTACTTGCTTATTTTGTCAAGTAGGTATTAAAAAGTTTCTTGGACATTGGAAAAAACAACAACAAAAACAATGAAACAGTGATCCAGAGCAAAATTCGATTATATCTTTTACATTTTAAATTTTTTTTCTCATTAAGCTTTTGTTTTAATGGGTCTCAAAATTATGTGACAGATTTTTGGTAAAGTTGTTTCAATTAAAAAGTATTGATTTTAGGGGCGCCTGGGTGGCTCAGTCATTAAGTGTCTGCCTTCGGCTCAGGTCATGATCCCAGGGTCCCGGGATCGAGCCCATCGGGCTCCTTGCCCCACGGGAAGCCTGCTTCTCCCTCTCCAACTCCCCCTGCTTGTGTTCCCTCTCTTGCTGTGTCTCTCTCTGTCAAATAAATAAATAAAATCTTTAAAAAAAAAAAAGTATTGATTTTAAAAATTAGTAACTTAATGGGACACCTGGGTGGTTCAGTCGGTTAAGCGTCTGCCTTTGGCTCAGGTCATGATCCCAGGGTCCTGGGATGGAGTCCCGCATCGGGCTCCTTGCTCAGCAGGAAGACTGCTTCTCCCTCTGCCTGCCATTCCTTGTGTACACACTCTCTCTGACAAATAAATAATTTTTTTAAAAAAATTAATAGCTTAAAACTGCCACACACACACACACACAACAAATGGTCCACAAACGTTCTCTTTTCCTTCTAAAGGTTTTACAATGTATTGTTATTATTAACCAGTCTTTTACTATTAAACCTAAATGGCAAATTGATACAAACAGCTTTGAGACCATTCTTCCACCACTGATTAAGACTGGGTGGCAGGTCTCAGAGCCTCTGAGCTTTCTGGGCAGACCTGGTGATCTTGCCAGCTCCAACTGCCTTCTTGTCCACCACTTTGATGACACCCACAGAAACAGTCTGTCTCCTGTCACAAACAGCAAAATGGCCCTGAGGAGGATAGTCAGAGAAGCTCTAAACACACATAGGCTTGCCAGGAACCATATCAGTGAGGGCAGCATCACCAGATTTCAGGAACGTGGGGCCACCTTCCAGCTTTTTTCCAGAACTGTGGTCAATCTTCTCCTTCAACTCAGCAAACGTGCAACAATGTGAGCTGTGTGACAATCCAGCACAGGTGCATATCCAGCACTGATTTGGCTGGACGGTTCAGGATAAGCACCTGAGCTGTGAAGCCCGGGGCTTCTGTTGGCGGGTCATTTTCACTGTCACCAGCCACAGTACCATGACGAACATCTTTGACAGATATGTTCTTGACATTGAAGCCCACACTGTCCCCAGGAATAGCCTCACTCAAAGCTTCATGGTGCGTTTCAGCAGATTTTACTTTAGTTATAACATTGACTGGAGCAAAAGTGACCACCATGCCTGGTTTAAGAACACCAATCTCTGGGATGCCTGGTTGGCACAGTCCGTTGAGCATCTGGCTCTTGGTTTCAGCTCAGGTTGTGATGTTAGGGGCGTGAGATCAAGCCCCACATGGGGCTCCATGCTCAACATGGAGTCTGCTTAGAATTCTCTCTCCCTCTCCTTCTGCCCCTCCTCCCTAAAATAAATCGATAAATCTTAAAAACAAACAGACCAAAAAAAACAAAAAACAAAAAAAAAACAGTCTGCACTCAGCCCACAGGAACAGTACCAATATGACGAATTTTGTAGATGTCCTGGAGGCACAGACGCAAGGGCTTGTCAGTCAGACGAGTTGGTGGCAGGATGCAATCTGGGGTTTCAAGCAGCATCGTTCTCCAGGAATTACCATTTTTATAGGTGACTTTCCACCCTTGAACCAAGGCATGTTAGCACTTGGCTCCAGCATGTATGTTGTCACCGTTCCAACCAGGAACTGGCACAAATGCCACTGTCTCAGGATTGTAGCTAATTTCCTTAATGTAGGTGTTGACTTCCTTACTCAGTTCCTCATATGTCTTCTGGCTGTAGGGTGGCTCAGTGGAATCCATTTTGTGAACACCGATGATTAGTTGTTTCACACCCAGTGTGTAAGCCAGAAGGACTTGCTCGTAGGACTGCCCATTCTTGAAGATACCTGCTTCAAATTCACCAACACTAGCAGTGACAATCAGGGCACCATAGTCAGCCTGAGATGTGCCAGTAATCATGTTTCTGATGGAGTCTCTGTGTCCTAGGGCGTCAACGATGGGGGCATCAGCGATGGTCGCATAGTACTTGCTGGTCTTGAATTTCCACAGGGAGATATCAATGGTGATATCATGTCCACATTCAGCTTTAAGTTTATCCAAAACCCAGACATACTTGAAGGGGCCCTTTCCCATCTCAGCAACCTCCTTCTCAAGTTTTCCAATTGTTCTTTTGTCACTCCCACCACGTTTGTAGATCAGATGAGCAGGAGTGGTAAACTTGCCCTAATCTACGCATCCATGACAGCAATGTTGATATGAATCGTCTCCTTTCCCATTTTGGTTTAGGTTTAGTGGTGGCTTTTATGACACCAGTGTTCTGGTGGCGAACCTGTTGTAAAAAAAAATAGATTATATCTTTTTAAAAACTTGTAAATCTATTTGGGGAGCTTGGTATTCTGAGAAGAAATGAATGAAAAGGAAGACCCTGGATCTAAAACTCAAGTCAGGTTGACTTCAGATAGAATCCAATGTGACAAATGTTAAGTTATTGTTGGGACAGTGAAGGAGCATACCGTGAGGAAACTAGCCACACAAACATGGCTCATCATTTTTGTGCCCCTGGTGTAATTCAGGGCTCAATATTCAGCTCCTTAGAAGTCCCATATTCTGCATCCCTAAATATGAGCTATATGCATATTTTTATGTTATACAGACACAGTGAAAATACCAACTCACTGATTTCATTTTGTTTAGATAAAATTTTCAACAAGACAAAGAATCATAATGCTCTACTCTTTGGACATGCACACAAATACCCCAAGATGGGTAGATTATTATGTCTTTGAATGTGTGGATTCTGCTTTACTCCCTTGTTTCCCAGCACTTACCACTATGCACATAGCACGTGATTAACAAACATGGACTGCATACATAAAAATAAAGTACTTGATATAAAGTTTCTTTAAGGTAGAGTAAGAATTGAACATTAACAAAACAATAAAATACTTCTAATTTACTCAGTATTCAGTGGTGCCAAGCACTTTACCTTTAATCCTTAAAATTCCTCTTTCAGACATTATCATTCACATTTCACTGACAGGACATTTCTAAGAAGTAAATGGTCTACCATGATATAGCTAGTAACCCGTGGCCTGGCTCTCAACCGCAGCCTGCCTTGCTGCACAGCCCCATGCTCTCTCTCTTACAGCACACTTTCTCTCCTTACAGCTCTAACCACATGCCATCCAACTTACATATGACTATGAATACTATTATGAAAAAACATGGAGAAAAATGTGTTTCTGCTTCACAGCTGGCTAATATCTTCCAACCAGATCTCCAACTAGTAATCACTTTGTCTTGTGGGTAAGTTGTTTTGTTTTGGTTTACCAAAATATTTTTCTGTCCAAGGGAAAGCCTGTCTGAGAGGATATACATACATCAATACAAGGGAATCAAATAAAAGGGACATGAAGTTTTCTAGGTAGCCTGTAAGCTAGCCAGGGAAATAATGGAGGGATCAGGTAGACCAGGAGAAAGAATAGACACCCGTCATGGTCCTCCAATTAAATTAAGTCTTCAAAACTCATGGTCTTGAGCCAGAGGCCTAATCAGTGGAGGGCAGTGGACAAAGAAATTGCCTGGGTCCTAAAGCAAGATTCTTGTGCAGCCTGACCTCCTTCCTTGGATTGGTGTGTTGGTGAAGGAGGTCATGTAGTGACCAAACCCTCTGATTCTGGCTTGCTAATGCAGGGCTCCATCTGCCCCACATTTCAATTACTTGTGTTGGGAGAAGTTGAATAATCAAGTTGAGTCTCCCAGGATCACCAAACAAGCAAGATATGAAAAGAAGCAACCCTCGTTTGACCAGGGTTCGATTTTCTTAAAGAATGTTCTTACAATCCTCATCATCAGAAGTAGGGCCTGATCCTTATTGGTTGTACATTCTCCCAAAAATTAGTTAATTTATCATGTCATGTCAGTTTGACTCATTCACTCCAAAGGTTGCCACTGGGGATTGTCATTGACTCAAACTCTTCATTTATGGCATGGCAATAGGTGATTAACACCAGAACCTAACATTTGCCCTCTTAAAAATAGTACTTGCAGAACATAAACATTCTTGCTACTTGATCTTCTTTCTTCAGCTTCCAAGAGATGATCATAAATGAAATATGACTGATCCTCAACAATTCACTAAGCTTAAGTTTTATATTTATAGCCACTATGCATACACATGCATAACAAATGTCGTATCTACATTTGTCATAAATATGCAATTAAAACATTTTCCAAGCATTGTGCAAACTGTTCTATAAAAATTATCACAATAAACCTAGGACATGGTAATGGAAAAAAACCTGAAGCTCAAAGAGGCAAACGTGCCCAACATTGTATGGCTATCTTCTGAAGTAGGAAAACCTTATTTTTTGAACCACTCTTTTTGTTCATATCATATACTGATATATATTGTCATTGTGTCCAGTCAAACCTTCAAATGTCAGCTCTTTAAAGCTGCAGAATCTGATGAAAGCAATTAACACTTTCCCCAGAAAAATCCATACATCCACCATCATCATTCCCATGATTTCAGAGAGTTGGAAGGCCTTCTGTAGCCTGCCTATAGTCTTGAAGATCCATGTACCCTGCCGAGCCATGAGCCCCAGGCTCAGAACTCCTCACATGCTTTCTTACCCTCCTTCCTATCTTCCACAGGCTTGTGCCTCGCACACTTCTGGTTCTCAAGAAATACACTGACTTCAAAAGAGAAAGACACTTGCTGTGAACTTTGCAGTCCAAGAGGTTATAAATGTGGTTTACCAGAGAGCTTGTTTTTCTTTTTTATAATCATATTCTTGAACACTTAAAACCCATGAAAGAGATAACAGTAACTTGTGCTCTGAGACTTGACTTTGGCGAGCACTATGGGAACAGACATACTTCTTCATTGGACTGCTTTTGCCTTACATCAAAAGCACTGACAGCTCTAGAAGATCTGGATATGTCTATGCCAATTGTCTCATGTTGGAGATATTTAGGGAAGTGTTAAAGTGGACATTATCACTCTTTTTGGGAAAAAAAAGATTCTTCTTTCTTGAATACTCTTATCACATAAAAAGAACTTGGCAGACCAAAAGTTGAGACCATTCAATATATGCTCTTTTGGTAAATACTAAAATCCAATTGAAAGGATTTAATCTTGGTATGAAGTTCACACGTTATTATTTTACTTTATGTTTCCTTCTAAAAACATTTTAAAGTCTGAACATGCCTTTTATTTTGGGATCTGTAATAGAAATAGCTAGAAATACAAAGTCCAAGCTCTGCTCCATCCTTTGTGCTTAACTCTGAACTTTATCACCCTTTATCTAGGTTCTTAGAACCACTTCCTGTCTCAGAACCCCCTGTTCAACCTGGTAGGTGTTGACTGACACTGGCTTTTATCCTAATAATTAAATCTAATCATGTCATTTGCTTACTTTAAAACCTTTCTTGGCTCCTATTGCTTATAGCATTAGACCACATTTCTTATTTTAGCTCCAAAGGCCCTTCCACCATACTTCTGGCCTTGTATTCCTTTGCTAATGCCATCTAAACTCTTGTCCCCTTTGTTTGAGTCACCAACACAACTCTAAATTCCAGTTTTACTAAAGTCACCACCACTTTCTAAGCACAATAATACCTACCACAATAATAAGCATACTATCTCTTCTGGAAGGTCCTTTCTTACATTCACCACCTGGAAATACCTACTCACCTTTTAAGACTCAATTCAAGTATCATCTCTTCTAAGAAGGCTTTCATGAACCCTTCATGTAGTTATTTTATCCTTTTAACTTCAGTTCCATTTTATTTTATAACTCTGTTAAAGCTGATACCATTGAAAGTTGCAAGTGTGATGCCTATCTTTTCAATAAGACTGTAGGGTCTTCAAACACAAAAATAAATTTTATTGTCTTTACATACCCAGCACCAGGCCAATAATTGGTGAAGCTCATTAGCTCAGAAATCGTTTAAATAATCAATGAATTATATAGTGGAGTGAATCTGAGCACAAAGTTTTGCTCTAATTACTAATCAGTGTATAAACTAGAAGTAAATAAATTTGAGCAGAAAGTGTCAGACATTTCTAACTAGTATTTTATTGAATTATAATTGACATACAATATTGTTAGTTTCAGGTATACAACATAGTCATTTAATATTTTTATACATTATGAAATGATCATCACAATAGTTCTAGGTACCCTGTCACTATGCAAAATTATTCAAATATTATTGACTTTATTCCCTATGCTGTAAATTACATCCCTGCTATTTATTTATTTTATAACTGGAAGTTTGTAGCTCTTAATCTCCTTCACCTGTTTTATCTGTCCACACCCACATCCCCTTTGGCAAGCACTAGATTGTTTTCTGTATCTATGAGTCTCTTTCTGTTTTGGGTTTTGTTTTTTTTTTGTTTTTTTTGTTTTTCATTTGTTTTGGTTTTTAGATTCCACATATAAGTAAGTCATAAAATATTTATCTTTCTCTGTCATACTTATTTCACTTAGCATAATACAATTTAATTCCATCCATGTTGTCACAGATGGCAAGATTCCATTCTTTATTATGACCAATATTCCCTTGTATGTATATGGACTTCCAATACTATGTTGAATAAAAGCAGCAATAGTGGGCATCCTCACCTCATTCCTAATCCTAGAGGAAACACTTTCAGCTTTTCAACATTAAGCTGTGGGTTTGTCATATATGACCTTTATTATTTTGAGGTGTGTTCCCTCTCTTGACTTTTTTGGACTTCAAATCATAAACAGATGTTGAATTTTGTCAAATGCTTTTTCTACCTCTATTGAGATGATCATAAGAATTTTATCCTTTACTTTGTTAATGGGGTGTATCATGTTGATTGATTTGTGATGTCAAATGATTTTTGAATCCCTAGAATGGATTCCACTTGGTCATGGTATATGATCTTTTTAATGTGTTGTTCAATTTGGTTTGCTAGTATTTTGTTGAAGATTTTTGATTCTCTGTTCATCAGGGATATTGATCTGGAATTTTCCTTTTTTGTAGTGTCTTTGTCTGGTCTTGGTATCAGGGTGTTGCTGACCTCATAAAATAAGTTCAGAAGTGTTCTCTCATCTTCAATTTTTTGGGATAATTTGAGGAGGGTAGATATTAACTCCTTTTTAAATGTATGGTAGAATTCACCTCTGAAGTCATCCAAAAGTGGACTTCTGTTTGTTGGGACTTTCTGATTACTGATTCAATTTCATCACTAGTAATTGGTTTATTGAGATTTTCTAATTCTTCATGATTTCCATCTTGGAAGATTACACACTTCTAGGAAATTATCCTTTTTTCCTAAGTTATCTAATTTGTTGGCATGTAACTATTTATTCTCTTATGATCCTTTATATTGCTGTAATATTGGCTGTAATTTCTCTTCTTTGATTTTTGACTTTATTTATTTGGGCCATCTCTCTTTTTTCCTTGATGAGTCTGGCTAAAATTTTGTTAATTTTGTTTGTCCTTTCAAAGAATCAGCTCTTAATTTCATTGACCTTTTATATTGTGTCTATTTTATTTATTTCCACTCTGATCTTTATTATTTCCTACCTTCTAACTTTGGACTTTGTTTGTTCTTCTTTTTCTAGTTCCCTCAGATATAAGATTAAATTATTTACTTGAGATTTTTCTTATTTCTTGAGTCAAGCCTGTATTGCTCTGAACTTCCCTGTTAAGACTGCTTTTGTTGCATCCCAAAGATTTTAGAAGCTTGTGTCTCCATTTTCATTTGTCTGAAAATAATTTTTTATTTCTTCTTTGATTTTTTTTTTGGCCCATTGATTGTTTAATAATATGTTGCTGTCTCCACATTTTTGTGTATTTTTTTTTTCAGTTTCTTCTTGTAATTGATCTTTAGTTTCCTACCATTGTGGTTGGAAAACATATTTGATATTATTTCAATCTTCTTGAGTTTCTTGACACTTGTTCTTTGGCCTGACATGTGATCTTTCCTGGAGAACATTCCATGTGTAGTTGAAAAAATGTATATTCTCCCATCTGGTTGAATGTTCTGTACATATTAAGTCCATTGGGTCTAATATGTTGTTTAAAGCCAATGTTTCCATATTGATTTTATATTTGGATAATCTATTCATTGATGTAAGTGGGATATTAAAGTTCCCTACTATTATTGCTGTCTAATTCTCCCTTTATTTTTGTTAATATTTGCTTTATATATTTAGATGTTCCTATGTTGGGTGCATAACTGTTTACAAATGTGATATCCTTTTGCTGGATTGACCTCTTTATCATTATGTAATGCTCTTCTTTGTCTTTTGTTTTGGTCTTTGTTTTAAAAGACTCTTCTTGGGTATATCAGAAATACCCAACAAAAAAACAGAACCTTGGACTGAGGTAAAATTTCTTGGAATAAACATAAATTTCTTAGGTCAGAAACTAAGGGGATAAAGAAGAGAAGATTCAGATACAAATGGTGGAGGGCACAAGACTGAAAATACTGTAAATTTGGCTATATGGAGAAACCATATTTATTAATACTCTGCACCAACAACAAGAATAGAGGGATACAAAAGAAGAGCCAAATACTAGAAAATCTGGCTTAACCTACTTCTACCGCCTACACAGGAATCTCTTCTTTGAAGTATAGAAATCCCCAAATCATTTCAATATCAACAACAGAAAAGAATTGTGACCACTGCCATATTAAGTAAATATGTAAAATAAATAATATTAAATAAATACATAAATAACAGAGAAGGAAAAAAATATATAATATGAAGACTCACAAGAAAAATATGTCTGTAAAGCAGAGTTTTCATATTTTATACATTATGTTACATATTTTCATATTAGTGTAACCTAATTTTTCAAAGAAAATAAAAGAGAATTAATTAAATGGCAAAAGCTATTAAAGAACAAAATAATTCACAGTCAAGAAAACTCAGAAATGTGACAGCTAAAAAACAGGAAGATGAGAAATGAGAACAGAAAGACCACATAAAAAAAAATTAGAAATAAAAGTAATAGGTTTAGAAATGAAGACTCAATTGAAAGTAATATAAGAGTAAATAGACAACTCAGGAGGCAATGTTCAGAAAATAGAAGATAGAAAAAAGAAAAAAGAATTTAAAAAACTTAGTAAAGAGATTAAAAATAATTTGAGAGATAGACATAGGACAAAGAAGACCTAGCATGAGTATAATTGGAGGTCCTGATGAAGAAAATCAAAACCATGGAGTGGGCAAACACTAAAAACTACAATCCAAGAAAACTTTCTTACTTATAAGAAATTTGGATCCGTATGTTGAAATGTACAATGTGTGGGGTGCCTGGGTGGCTCAGTTGGTTAGGCGACTGCCTTCGGCTCAGGTCATGATCCTGGAGTCCCTGGATCGAGTCCCGCATCAGGCTCCCTGCTCAGCAGGGAGTCTGCTTCTCCCTCTGACCCTCCCCCCTCTCATGTGCTCTCTCTCATTCTCTCTCTCTCAAATAAATAAATAAAATCTTTAAAAAAAAAAAAGAAATGTACAATGTGTGCCTAGGAATGGATGCATGATAGTCATATCTTAATACAAAATACAAAACTAGATATTTTTATCATATTAGGAAAAATTATTTAATTATGATAACCATCATTGATAGAATGTACACTATTTAACTTAAAATTTCTCAAAAATTCTAGAAACTAATTTGCCTATATGAACTCCGTGCCATATAATTTAGTACCTCTTGAATAAGTAATTACCCTGTCATCATCTATCCTAACAAAATAGTCATGTCTGTCATTGTGATAATAATGGCAAATCACACTGGTCTGAAGATATATATTGGCAGTTATCTGTATCTTTAATTAAAATTGCAGTCCAATAAAGCATTACTTACATTGTAAATAATGATGGAGGAGGGAGGAAAGATAATAAAAGTTTTGTCAATGTTGAGAGCCACTCACCATGTGCAGTTCATTCAATGTATAAACAAGAAAAGGAAATTTAAAGATAAATTGCCCAAGATAAAACAGCCAGCTTGTACCAGATTTCAAATAAAAGTTTAATCTTTAATTTTCAGATCCATGTTTTGTTCTACTATATCACGCATAAAATTAAAGTTATTCATTTTATTTCAGACTAAATATCATAATGTGGGAAATTAGAAAATCATAGTTCTTAATGGAGTATGGTATTCATGGCCCTTAATTATAAATAATAGAGCACTCTAATGCAAAAGACAATTTTAAAAATCACAATAATTAGTCATTCAGTGTAGTAAAGAATACTATAATGTTATGGGTTCATCAAAATCTACATGTTGTCTTTCTGGGCTCACAGCTACCTTACAGTTAGGTATGGCCAAGTGCCTGATTTCAAGCCAGTGCAATATAACAGAAATAATCTGTACTACTTCTCAGCTGGACTATAAAAACCTCCTGTAAGAAAGGGGAACCCTCCTACACTGTTGGTGGGAATGCAAGCTGGAGCAGCCACTCTGGAAAACAGTATGGAGGTTCCTCAAAAAGTTGAAAATAGAGCTACCATATGACCCAGCAAAAAATTGGGGTAATACTATTGGGTATTTACCCCAAAGATACAAATGTAGTGATCTGAAGGGGTACATGCATCCCAATGTTTATAGCAGCAATGTCCACAATAGCCAAACTGTGGAAAGAGCCAAGATGTCCATCGACAGATGAATGGATAAAGAAGATGTGATATATATCTTCATTGTGTATATATATATATATATATATATATATATATATATATATATATACACAATGGAATATTAGGCAGCCATCAAAAGGAATGAAATCTTGCCATTTGCAATGATGTGGATGGAACTGGAGGGTATTATGCTGAGTGAAATAAGTCAATCAGAGAAAGACATGTATCATACGATCTCACTGATATGAGGAATTCTTAATCTCAGGAAACAAACTGAGGGTTGCTGGAGTGGGGGGTGGGGTGGGAGGGATGAGGTGGCTGGGTGATAGACATTGCGGAGGGTATGTGCTATGGTGAGCACTGTGAATTGTGTAAGACTGTTGAATCACGGACCTGTACCTCTGAAACAAATAATACATTATATGTTAAAAAAAGAAGATGGTAGGAAGGGAAAAATGAAGGGGGGGAAATCAGAGGGGGAGACAAACCATGAGAGACTATGGACTCTGAGAAACAAACTGAGGGTTCTAGAGGGGAGGGGGTGGGGGGATGGGTTAGCCTGGTGATGGGTATTAAAGAGGGCACTATTGAATGGAGCACTGGGTGTTACACACAAACAATGAATCATGGAACACTACATCAAAAACTAATGATGTAATGTATGGTGATTAACATAACATAATTAAAAAAAAAAAAACAAAAACAAAAAACCTCCTGTAAAGTGCATTCTAAGAAGGAAGAAAATATTCTTGGAGCGGATGAGACCAAACTTTGCTTGCTTTTGATTCTTAGGATGAATACAGATAATGAGAGAGGAAAAAAAAAAAAAACCCTCCCATAAACAAGTATCTATTCTTCCTTCCCTATCTGCTGGCTAGATGTCAGTGCCTTGAAAATTATATATTTAAAACTAGAATGTTGCTAGTGTGGATTGCTAGATCACTTTATAAAACATAACCTTCAGTCCCTTCTAACTATTGGGTTTTACATGAGCAAGAAACAAACATCTTGTTGGATTAAGTCACTTATATTTCAAAGTTTACTTGCTACTATAATTACTGTTATCTTAAAGAGAAATTTCAATAAGAGTGAGCAGTAACCAAAAATATAAAATCTGTGTTACTGGCAGAAGGAAACTAGGAAACTAATATCAGAGGCTGGAATTATGAATTGTCAAGTTAGGCAGTGAGAAAATATTCAGTTATAATGATGCTGATGGTATTTGGAGAGGCAAACCACACACCTTCTAGCCTGCGGCTCTGGGAAAAGAGACTGGAAAACAGAATTATATTAGCATGCATTAGATATTAGTAGCTTTATTTGGTAAGCTATTAGAAGAAGAAATGACCACAGAAAAGACTTGCAACTAATTCAGCCATCTAATAAATAATTGTCACTCTTTGCATATTAAAAGATTAAAGAAGTAGCGCCTGGCTGGCTGAGCTGGTAGAGCATGCTCTGGGTCAAGTCCCACTCTGGGCAATAGAGCTTACTTAAAAATAAATTAAAAAATATAAATAAAAGATTAAAGTAAAGCATTAAATATTTTACAAATATATAGAGAATGAATAGAATATGTGTGTGTGTATGTGTATACATAGGAATACTCTAAAATATATATCTGGCTGTACACATAAAAATGAAAGGGAATAAGGAAGCATCCAGAAATGTTAATCTTTGAAAAGCTGGAAATGGTTATCCCAAACATTAAAGAATAAGATTTTTTTAATTGAATCATTAAAGATCTGAAGATTTGAAGACAAAGTTTAGATTGAGCCAGACCCTTAACCCAAGACTGATGGCCATAAAGTAAATGTCATTGACTTGAGGGAAAAAAAAAATTGTGATGAAAAAGAAAAGAAATAAATCAGATATAAGAATGATGTCTAACAAAAAATTGTAGGTGTGACAATTGGCACATTGAAATAAGAGTAAGCAAAGAGATGAAAGTCTTAGTAATTTTAAAGGAAATTATATTGCCAAAACAACTATGAGTTAAAAGTCTTCTGCTGATTAGGTCTCTATTTATTTGTTTGTTAGTTTATTGATGTGGCTTTAAAAAAAAAAAAAACCTACTCTGAAATTTTTGAAGTTTAGGAGGTAATGTTTATTTATACATATTACCTATATGATAAAATCTTGATAAATAATTTTGAACCTCTTGTTGGTCAAATATATATCGCACTATATTTTACATAAATCTATGTAAATGATGTTTATTTGTGAATTTGTATCTTTAATCCTTTCTTCCTCTGCCCCCCCCCCCACCTGCAAGGCATAAATGTTGCTAGACATAAAGAGAATATTCATGATTGGAGTAATATTATTATTGGATTTGTTTTCTTCTCTTGGTGAGGTTTGGAGTTTAAGCCTAGATGTAGGCTCCTTTCCTTCTCTGAATGATCATTCTTTTTTTTTTTTTTAAGATTTTATTTATTTATTTGACAGAGAGAGAGCACAAGCAGGGGGAGCAGGAGAGGGAGAAGCAAGCTCCCCACTTAGCAGGGAGCCCAAAGCAGGCCTGATCCCAGGACCCCGAGATCATGACCTGAGCTGAAGGCAGACACTTAACCGACTAAGCCACCCAGATACCCCTGAATGATCATTTCTGGTAAACTAGCAAAAATAGAAAATACATTTTTATTTATTTTTTAAAAGCCCTTGACTGAGCAACTCTTAAGCCACCAGACTCATAGAGATGGGAACTACTCAGCAAAAAAACTCTAGAGCCCTCAACACCCACTACAAATGTGGCCATGTCCCATAATGGACCAGCAAGAACCTCCCAGATGGCAGAACCAGAGACCACAGAGGACAAGGAAGTTCCTCTCTGAGAACAATCAAGTTCTAATCAAAGAATATCCCTCACTGCCAGGATTTCATAACAGCTGTCCAAAAGGATTTCATCATTACCGTGGACCAGTGATTATTATGTATAATGCAAATGTCTGTTTTCTGAATGAGATATTTATTACAGTCATCCTGTCTCTCTTCCACCATGTTTAGCATGTTGGCTAAAGTGGGGGAGACAGAGAACTTGCAACTAAGCCATCTAATAAATAATTGACAACCTTTGCAGATTAAAAGATTAAAGTAAAGCATGAAACCTTTTTCAAAAGACATATATATGAAGTGGATTAACCTAAAATATATTTTATATTTAGCTTATTTTCCAACAGACGGTTGACAATTTTACTTTTTAATGTTCTAAATGATGTCTGTCAGGAATTTCTAAGTCTTAAGATTCTGCAATATTTTCACATCCTTAGTGAAAGGCTTTATAATCAAGGCCTTCATTATACTACTTTAGACTACGTTGTTTGTCTCTGCTTACATCCTCTTTACCTACCAGCGATATTTGCCCAAAGACTTCCTGATGCCCTTTCAGGCCTCACAATACAGTACAAGTAAAAGGAAGCTAAGGAAAAAGTACACTGTCTTAGATTCTCTTCCCCCAGAAGTGGAGCCTAAGACAAAGATTTGAGTCCTCAACGTTTATTTGGAAGGTGATCCCAGGAGACACTGTAAGAGAAAGGGGAAGGGAGCAAAGACAGGGAAGGAAGGCAATAAAAGGTGTTTTATCAAGCAAGTTGCCCTTGAGTGTCTACAGCCTTACGGCCTTAGGAAACTAAGAGATCCTCTAGAATGTGCACCTCACCTCCATCCCATCCATGGATGAGGGAACTCCTCTGGGTCTGACTGAGGTCTGCTCCTTAATGGTGGTATTTCCCCAGCACTTGGAGGCTGTTGCATGCCCAGGCAGAGCAGGCTACATGGGCCAAAGAAAGCCCTCAGGCAAAGCGAAACAGTTGCCAGCAGCTGGAAGTCAAACCAAATTAATACAGAACTAGTGAGGAGCAGGGTGATGGTAATCTCGTCTCTACTAAGGAAAAGTTATTCTATTATGAGTTGTTCTGGAAGCTGGATGTTGAGTCTACTTTGGATATACAGCCTGATGCTAGTTGGCTAATATTTTGGTAGTAAGAAACTACTCTCCGTTTGATCTGAATCCTGAAAGGCAAAGATTTCCAGGAATAAGTCCTAGAGAGACAGTTAAGTGATAATATTTTCCAAATACCACCAGGAATGCTGATGGGAAAGTCTTCTCAGATATTTTAAGCTTGCTGCCTCTAACTACGTGTTCTTCCCCTGACAAATTCCATAGTGAATAGAGCAAACATTGAACATTTAGCCTGAGTGAGAAGACTTTGGGATTGTAAGCCACCAAAGTTGGGGAGCTAGTTGTCCCTCCAGCATAACTGTAACAGATATCTTCCATTCACCCCTTCAGCTAAACTCTCCCCCCTTCTCTGCTGCAGGAAGCCAGCCTATAAAGAATATACCAGGAGAGCAGAGCCCAAGGCAGGGCTCGATGTGGGGTTCAACTCGGGGCTCAATCTCATGACCCTGAAATTATGACCTGAGCCGTAATCAAGAGTCTGACCCTTAACTGACTGAGCCATGCAGGCACCCCAATACTTAGTTTTTAATAGAACAACAGTAGTAGCATTTTGCAAAACTTTACAGAAATAGTACATATTAGGAGGGCGGAGCAAGATGGCCGAGGAGTAGAAGACCTGGATTTCGTCTCCTCTCAGGAATTCAGCTGGATAGGGATCAAACCATTCTGAACACCTACAAACTCAACAGGAGATCAAAGAAAAGAAGAGCAACAACTCTCTCATCAGAAAAGCGACCACTTTCTGGAAGGTAGGACGTGCGGAGAAGTGAATCCGAGGCGATATGCGGGAGGATAGATGGCGGGGGAGGGGCCTCCCTCGGCCGCTTCTGGCACGTGATACAGCCGCGGAGCACAAAATCGGAACTTTTAAAAGTCTGCTCCGCCGAGGGACGTCACTCTGGTGGCTAAGCGGGGGGTGGAACCCTCCGGGACAGTGTGGTCTCGGGACCCTCGGGGTCACAGAAAGACCGGGGGTGCCTGAGTGCGGCAGAGCTCCCAGGTAACGGAGCAGGGAAGCTGGCTGCAGAGGCGGAGCCCAGGCGCGGGCTCTCAGCTCGGGGTGGCCATAAACCGGGATCCGCGGCACCGTCGGGCCCCTGCTCCTCCAGCAGGGACCCTACAAGCGGCAGATCCGGGGAGACTCCCCTTCCTCCCCCGGGAGGAGCCGCGCGGGAGTGCACCGCAGGGATCTGCTGGGTTTGGAGACTCCACCCGGGGTCGGGTGCCAGAGATAGAAACGCGCGGTCACAGGCCGGGCGAGCACGGAGTGACCAGGGAGACCGGGGAGACGGGAGTGACTGACGGCTTTTCTCTGGGGGCGCACTGAGGAGCGGGGCCCCGAGTTTTCGGCTCCTCCGGGGCGGAGATTGGGAGGCCGCCATTTTCACTCTCCGCCTCCAGAGCTGTACGGAAAGCTCGCAGGGAACAAAAGCCCCGGAGAGCAAACCCGAGCAGATTACTTAGCCGGGAGGGGGCAAGGGCGGGGCAATTCCGCCTCCGGCAGAGACATTTGGAAACCACGGCAACAGGCCCCTCCCCAGAAGATCAGCGAGAACAGCCAGCCAAGACCAAGTTTACCGATCAATGAGAACGGCAGAACTCCAGTGCTAGGGGAATACTGCACATAGAATTCATGGCTTTTTTACCATGATTCTTGAGTCTTTCAAAGTTAAGTTTTTTTGAACTGTCTTTTTTTCTTTTTTTTTTTGAATTCTTCTTTTTCCCTTTTTCAACCAACATCTTATCAATCCCTTTTTTAAAAAAACATTTTTATTTTTCATTTTTAGAGTCATATTCTATCCCTTCAGAGTACTTACCCGTATTTTTGGCATATATATATAAGTTGTTCTCTCTTTAAAATTTTGAGATAGTTTCTTCTAACAGATTAAAATATACCCTAAATCTCTAGTATATGGTTTTTTCTACTCCCCTGCCTGATCACATTCTCTCTTTTTTTTTCTTTTTTCTTTTTTTAAATCCTCTTCTTTCTTTTTTCAAACAACTTCTTATCAATTCCTTTTATACAATGTTTTATAATTTCCATCTATACAGTCATATTCCATCCCTTCATCATGTCAACCCTTATTTTTGTACATATATAAGTTTTTCTTTCTTTAAAATTTTGGGAGGCATTTTCTTCTAAAAGATCAAAATACACCCCAAATCTAGTGTGTGGCACTCATCTATATACCAGCCTGATCATATTTGATCACATACTGGGTTTTTTTGTTGTTGTTGATTTGTTTTGTTTGTTTTTATCTTTATCTTTTTCTTTTTTTTCTTTTTCTTTTTTCTCTCTTTCTGTTTCTTTTTCCACTGCTTCAGGTCTTTTCTGATTTGTTTAGAGTATATTTTTTGGGGACGTGGTTACTCTGCTAGCATTTTCTTCTCTCATTAATCTATTCTCCTCTGCACAAAATGACAAGATGGAAAAAAATCACCTCAACAAAAAGAACAAGAGGTAGTACCGACTGCCAGGGACCTACTCAATACGGACATTAGTACGATGTCAGATCTAGGGTTCAGAATCATCACCTTAAAGATACTAGCTGGGCTTGAAAAAAGCATGGAAGTTATTAGAGAAACCCTTTCTGGAGAAGTAAAAGAACTAAAATCTAACCAAGTAGAAATCAAAAAGGCTATTAATGAGGTGCAATCAAAAATGGGGGCGCTAACTGCTCGGATAAATGAGGCAGAAGAGAGAATCAGTAATATACAAGACCAAATGATGGACAATAAAGAAGCTGAGAAAAAGAGAAATAAACAACTACTGGATCACGAGGGCAGAATTCGAGAGATAAGCGATACCATAAGACGAAACAACATTAGAATAATTGGGATCCCAGAAGAAGAAGAAAGAGACAGAGGGGCAGAAGGTATTTTGGAGCAAATTATAGCAGAGAACTTCCCTAATTTGGGGAAGGAAACAGGCATCAAACTCCAGGAAGCACAGAGAACCCCTCTCAAAATCAATAAAAATAGGTCAACACCCCGACATCTAATAGTAAAACTTACGGGTCTCATAGGCAAAGAGAAAATCCTGAAAGCAGCTCGGGAGAAGAGATATGTAACCTACAATGGTAGAAACATTAGATTGGCAATAGACCTATCCACAGAGACCTGGCAGACCAGAAAGAACTGGCAGGATATCTTCAGAGCACTAAATGAGAAAAATATGCAGCCAAGAATACTCTATCCAGCTAGGCTATCATTGAAAACTGAAGGAGAGATAAAAAGCTTCCAGGACAAACAAAAACTAAAGGAATTTGCAAACACAAAACCAGCCCTACAAGAAATCTTGAAAGGGGTCCTCTAAGCAAAGAGAGATTCTAAAAGCAAGATAGACCAGAAAGGAACACAGACAATATACGGTAACAGTCACCTTACAGGCAATACAGTGGCACTAAATTCCTACCTTTCAATAGTTACTCTGACTGTAATTGGGCTAAATGCCCCATTCAAAAGGCACAGGCTATCAGACTGGATTTAAAAACAAGACCCATCGATATGCTGTCTGCAAGAGACTCATTTTAGAACCAAAGACACCCCCGGATTGAAAGTGAGGGGGTGGAAAACCATTTACCATGCTAATGGACACCAAAAGAAAGCTGGGGTGGCAATCCTTATATCAGACAAATTAGATTTTAAACCAAAGACTGTAATAAGAGATGAGGAAGGACATTATATCCTACTTAATGGGTCTATCCAACAAGAAGATCTAACCATTGTAAATCTCTATGCTCCTAACATGGGAGCAGCCAATTATATAAGGCAATTAATAACAAAAGCAAAGAAACACATCGACAACAATACAATAATAGTGGGGGACTTTAACACCCCCCTCACTGAAATGGACAGATCGTCTAAGCAAAAGATCAACAAGGAAATAAAGAGTTTAAATGACACACTGGACCAAATGGACTTCACAGACATATTCAGAACATTCCACCCCAAAGCAACGGAATACACATTCTTCTCTAGTGCCCATGGAACATTCTCCAGAATAGATCACATCCTAGGTCATAAATCAGGTCTCAACCGGTACCAAAAGATTGGGATCATTCCCTGCCTATTTTCAGACCACAATGCTTTGAAACTAGAACTCAATCCCAAGACGAAAGTCGGAAAGAACTCAAATACATGGAGGCTAAAGAGCATCCTACTGAAGAATGAATGGGTCAACCAGGAAATTAAAGAAGAATTAAAAAAATACATGGAAACCAATGAAAGTGAAAACACAACTGTTCAAAATCTTTGGGATGCAGCAAAGGCAGTCCTAAGAGGAAAGTATATAGCAATACAAGCCTTTCTCAAGAAACAAGAAAGGTCTCAAGTACACAACCTAACCCTCCACCTAAAGGAGCTGGAGAAAGAACAGCAAATAAAGCCTAAACCCAGCAGGAGAAGAGAAATCATAAAGAGCAGAGCAGAAATCAATGAAATAGAAACTAAAAGAACAGAAGAACAGATCAACAAAACTAGGAGCTGGTTCTTTGAAAGAATTAACAAGATTGATAAACCCCTGGCCAGACTTATCAAAAAGAAAAGAGAAAGGACCCAAATCAACAAAATCATGAATGAAAGAGGAGAGATCACAACCAACACCAAAGAAATACAAACAATTATAAGAACATATTATGAGCAACTCTATGCCAGCAAATTAGATAACCTGGAAGAAATGGATGCATTCCTAGAGATGTATCAACTACCAAAATTGAACCAGGAAGAAATAGAAAACCTGAACAGACCTATAACCACTAAGGAAATTGAAGCAGTCATCAAAAATCTCCCAAAAAACAAAAGCCCAGGGCCAGATGGCTTCCCAGGGGAATTCTACCAAACATTTCAAGAAGAATTCATACTTATTCTTCTGAAACTGTTCCAAAAAATAGAAATGGAAGGAAAACTTCCAAACCCATTGTATGAGGCCAGCATTGCCTTGATCCCAAAACCAGACAAAGACCCCATCAAAAAGGAGAATTACAAACCAATATCCCTGATGAACATGGATGCAAAAATTCTCACCAAAATACTAGCCAATAGGATCCAACAGTACATTCAAAGGATTATTCACCATGACCAAGTGGGATTTATCCCTGGGCTGCCAGGTTGGTTCAACATCCACAAATCAATCAACGTGATACAATACATTAACAAAAGAAAGAACAAGAATCATATGATCCTCTAAATAGATGCAGAAAAAGCTTTTGACAAAGTACAGCATCCTTTCTTGATCAAAACTCTTCAGAGTATAGGCATAGAGGGTACATACCTCAATATCATAAAAGCAATCTATGAAAAACCTACAGCGAATATCATTCTCAATGGGGAAAAACTGAGAGCTTTCCCCCTAAGGTCAGTACGTGGCAGGGATGTCCATTATCACCACTGCTATTCAACATAGTATTGGACGTCCTAGCCACAGCAATCAGACAACAAAAATAAATCAAAGGCATCCAAAACGGCAAAGAAGAAGTCAAACTCTCACTGTTTGCAGATGATATGATACTTTATGTGGAAAACCCCAAAGACTCCACCCCAAAACTGCTAGAACTCATACAGGAATTCAGTCAAGTGGCAGGATGTAAAATCAATGCACAGAAGTCAGTGGCATTCCTATACATGAACAACAAGACCGAAGAAAGAGAAATTAAGGAGTCGATCCCATTTACAATTGCACCCAAAACCATAAGATACCTAGGAATAAATCTAACCAAAGAGACAAAGGATCTGTACTCAGAAAACTATAAAATACTCATGAAAGAAATTGAGGAAGACACAAAGAAATGGAAAAACGTTCCATGCTCATGGATTGGAAGAACAAATATTGTGAAGATGGCAATGCTCCCTAGAGCAATCTACACATTCAATGCAATCCCCATCAAAATATCATCCACTTTTTTCAAAGAAATGGAACAAATAATCCTAAAATTTGTATGGAACCAGAAAAGACCCCGCATAGCCAGAGGAATATTGAAAAAGAGAAGCAAAGCCGGCGGCATCACAATTCCGGACTTCAAGCTCTATTACAAAGCTGTCATCATCAAGACAGCATGGTACTGGCACAAAAACAGACACATAGATCAATGGAACAGAATAGAGAGCCCAGAAATGGACCCTCAACTCTATGGTCAACTCATCTTCGACAAAGCAGGAAAGAATGTCCAATGGAACAAAGACAGTCTCTTCAACAAATGGTGTTGGGAAAATTGGATAGCCACATGCAGAAGAATGAAACTGGACCATTTCCTTACACCACACACAAAAATAGACTCCAAATGGTTGAAAGACCTCAATGTGAGACAGGAGTCCATCAAAATCCTAAAGGAGAACACAGGCAGCAACCTCTTTGACCTCAGCCGAAGCAACTTCTTCCTAGAAACATCGCCAAAGGCAAGGGAAGCAAGGGCAAAAATGAACTATTGGGACTTCATCAAGATAAAAATCTTTTGCAAAGCAAAGGAAACAGTCAACAAAACCAAAAGACAACCGACAGAATGGGAGAAGATATTTGCAAATGACATATCAGATAAAGGGCTAGTATCCAAAATCTATAAAGAACTCATCAAACTCAACACCCAAAGAACAAAGAATCCAATCAAGAAATGGGCAGAAGACATGAACAGACATTTCCCCAAAGAAGACATCCAAATGGCCAACAGACACATGAAAAAGTGCTCAATATCGCTCGGCATCAGGGAAATCCAAATCAAAACCTCAATGAGATACCACCTCCCACCAGTCAGAATGGCTAAAATTAACAAGTCAGGAAACGACAGATGTTGGCGGGGATGCAGAGAAAGGGGAACCCCCCTACACTGTTGGTGGGAATGCAAGCTGGTGCAGCCACTCTGGAAAACAGTATGGAGGTTCCTCAAAAAGTTGAAAATAGAGCTACCATATGATCCAGGAATTGCACTAGTGGGTATTTACCCCAAAGATACAAAAGTAGGGATCCGAAAGGGTACGTGCACCCCGATGTTTATAGCAGCAATGTCCACAATAGCCAAACTGTGGAAAGAGCCAAGATGTTCTTCGACAGATGAATGGATAAAGAAGATGTGGTATATATACACAATGGAATATTATGCAGCCATCAAAAGGAATGAGATCTTGCCATTTGCAACGACGTGGATGGAACTGGAGGGTATTATGTTGAGCGAAATAAGTGAAGCAGAGAAAGACATGTATCACATGATCTCACTGATATGAGGAATTCTTAATCGCAGGAAACAAACTGAGTGTTGTTGGAGTGGGGGGTGGGGTGGGAGGGATGGGGTGACTGGGTGATAGACACTGGGGAGGGTATGTGCTCTGGTAAGCGCTGTGAATTGTGCAAGACTGTTGAATTTCAGATCTGTACCTCTGAAACAAATAATGCAATATATGTTAAGAAAAAAAAAAAAGAAGAAGAAGAAGGTAGCAGGAGGGGAAGAATGAAGGGGGGGAAATTGGAGGGGTAGATGAACCATGAGAGACGTTGGACTCTGAAAAACAAACCGAGGGTTCTAGAGGGGAGGGGGGTTGGATGATTGGTTAGCCTGGTGGTGGGTATTGAGGAGGGCACATTCTGCATGGAGCACTGGGTGTTATGCACAAACAGTGAATCATGGAACACTTCATCTAAAACTAATGATGTAATGTATGGGGATTAACATAAGAATAAAAAAAAGTGAAAAATAAAAAACAACAAAAAAGAATATACCAATGAGCTGTCTTGCCCTCTGGCTTCTGCTTGAGTGCAACTGCTAGCTACCTGGCAGGAGATTAGAGGGAGAGAGAAGAGGGAACAGAGTATTTATAATCCTCTAACTCCCTTTCTATGGGAACAACACTTTGAGTTGCTGGTTCTCCCCATAAAGATCATGGCTCCTCACAAGGTGGTGACTCCACAAGACTCTCCTTCCAGGTAATTCCCCCTTTCAGGTCTATGGGTGGAAATAGGCTCTGGGTGACTAGTGTTGGGATACCTTTCCTTGATAGTTCTCCTATATCCCACCTACATCTTCATAAATTACCCCTTCATTAAATACTCCTTGAATTATTCTTTGGAACAAATTATCTTTTTCCTGCTGGGACACTGACTGATACATTATTCTAGCCTATACCATCTGGTTTCGTTTTTCTGTAATGAAACATCACATCGTTAACATGGAATTCTTCCTGAACCACTGTGGTTTTCACTACATCAACATTGCCAAAATCAAGGAAGAGGCTGGGAGATCTAAATTCCACTGTCATCTCAACATTATTTACACAATAGAACTCTTTCCCAAGACAATGATGTTTTTATGTCTGGAAGAGCAATAGTACCATCCAAATTACATATCTGTTGCTCCACTGTCCAATCCCAGCCTATTTTTTAAATGCAGTACTGACTCTTTAGTACTTTAGGGAAGTTTTCTAATGTTAGATCTTTGATATCATTTCTTCTTCCTCACATTACCTCCCTCAACTCTACTCTGGTGTTGAGTTTGGTTTTGCCTAATGTGTTGAAAGGACAATCTCCCTAAAAGTAACATTTGTTGAGAACTGATTAGTAATTCTAAATACTGGATCTTTGTAGGAGGTAAGGACTGACATGCTTCAAGTATGTTATAAATCAATTCATTAAGTTAAGGTAAGAGGTGAACAGATTATTTAACTACTTGGAACCAGGGAAAACTTGTTTAATCCCACACTTATAAGTGTTCAACAGCATCACCTAAGGAAAATTATGAAAGGATCTCAGATATATGCATTATAATTTAAAAAAGAAAGAGAAACTAGTAAACTTGAGATTATCATCTATGGAATATGTTCAAAAGCACCATTTAACAAGCCTGTATTTAAAATAATTTTGCCATTACAGGTAATTTATATTTTATGTAAATTAGACTTACCAATATAGAATCCCAGTCCACATTCGTTAGAGACAAATAGACATTCTCTCCTACTGAAAATTACCATTTTGTTTTTCCCTCCTGAGCATTGCTTTTTTATCCTTGAATCTTAATATTTATGTACTGTTCCACAATTTAAGATCCTTTTCACATACAGTGGCAGTTCATCTAACAGTCCTTTGAGAATCTGATGACAATAATGAGCACTCTGTCTAGGGTTATGTACATGGGCCTAATACATGTACTACTACATTACAATTGTGGAGCATTCACTGATTTCCTAAAATCTATCCAGTGGTGAATAACTCCTGTAATTTATAGGTTAATCCTCACAACACTTCTATGAGGTAGGTTGCATTATTCCCATTTTTCAATTGAGAAAATTAAACCACAAAGTCAAATCACTTGTCCAAGTGAGGCTGCAGAATTTGGTGTTAAACTCAAACCTAGCACCACGTCCAATTCATTACCCTTTGTCCAATGACTACCTCCTACTTCTGTTAGTGTGGATCGTCACCTATATTCCACTATAAAGTATTTTATGTTAATAGGGTAGAATCAATATTTATTGAATTAGAATGCCAGGATATCTAAAGTTTTCTGAATAAATGAGACAATTAAAATCCCATCTGATCTTTAAATCATAGCTCCATTTTGATTGTAGATGCAGTTGAATCTCTGCTCTATAAAATTTATTCACTCAGAAGCATTTCCTGTTTATCCCACGGTGTTGTACAAAGTTAAAAGCAAATACCTGTGCCCCAAACATAGATGTGGCTCATTATTTCAACAGTTTTTCCTTTCCTCTGTTTCCCTCTCAGCATTCATACCCAACCTACCACCTTAGACTTTGGGCCCACTGTCTTGATCTGTTGATATCCAAGTCTTGGTATGGGGAAGAGAATAACAAAGACACTTGAGTATTCATAAGACCTGGTTCTAATGCATTTTGCCACTGAGCAAGTGAATACCTTAAGTAAATCACTTATATTCTCTGAGTAACAATTTCCTCATTTGGAAATGAGGATGATATGATCCACATCTATGTCTTAGGGTTATAGAGAGTATCCAACAAGATATATTACCTAGGAAAGTGCTTCAGAAATGTTTAAAGCAACATACACATTTAGGTTGCTGTAATTAGAGTCAGCAAAGATGCCCCCATCAGCAAAACCAGCATTAAATTTTTTAAAAGTAAGAAGAGTGAGATTACACATCCACGGAATTGCTCACTGCAAATATCCAGTCATCACCGTTATGTCCCACATGTTAGTGCTGCTTTATTACATGATACTGACCACATTGAGTTGACTCATCCAGTCAACTCTGCAGAAGAGTTGATGGTTGAACATAAACCAACGGATTAGTCACTTAATAAACTCAGTGACCTTGCATGGTGCAGTGATTTAACTAGTGAAATTGTATGGTGGATTTACTGTCTGGTATTAAATTACTACTTTATTATAAAGAACACCAACCTAATGGTCTTTAAAAAGTAACCTTGAGTAACTCTTTAAGTAAAGAAGGGTCAATTATTTTTCAATATATGTGGGATTTTTAAAGACATTGTTGTATAACTTGTTTGGTAGATTTTTCAGAATTTTTTAAGGTGGCTGGGCTTATTTTATCAACTTTCTTGCATTCTAATGGTTGAGTGAACAACTCTGCAGTTTATCTTTCAACACATGGACTAAGACCTTCTGTAAATGAAGTCAATAGAATTGTATCACTGGAGTACAAAATGTGCAAGGCAAATATAAACTATAAGCAAAAATCAAATGGAGTCAGAGAAGACCTGTCAACAACTGTTTAGGATTGTAAAATCCAGCTGGGGAAACTGGCTCAGAAAAAAAAGCTGACAAAATAATGAAATTCCTAGTATCTTACAGATCTTTTTAAAGAAGAAATTAAGCTTAAATGCAATTCCTCAGAAAGGCCAGTTTTATGATGACTTGATGCCTAACCTATGACTAAAACAAACAACAACTGCAGTCATTTCAGTGACTTTTTAAAACATTTCATGGTCAGGTTCTCTTAGGTTGCAAATTTGCAGCAATTAAAATGTCTATGAATAAAAAAACTGAGGATAATAATCTCAGGCCTCAAACATGTGTATACAAAGAAGTTTTTTACCTTATATTTTCTTTAACAACTAATTTCTATCCTCTGAACCCCCAGTCAGTCCTATGGTCAAATTCAGAATTAATCAGTCAGTGCAGTGTTTTCTCCATCTATGACTAGCCTGAAGGTTTTCTCTACTCATTCATTATCCCAGGGGTGGCATCTCAGTCTCGGGGGATCTAATTAGTACCTGAGCATCAGTGGGGATGGGAGGATATCTGACTGTCAACCATCACTTTCTCACCAAGATCAGATGTTAAGACATTGACACCTTGTCTTCTTTCTCACCATTGGTATCTAAGCACATTGCAATGTGCCCAGTCCCACCAGGTTTAAATCATTGCTCCATGCAAGTCATTTTGCATCCTCAAAGTCTCTGCTAATGAGGCTCTTTTGGGTCAGCCAGCTCTCTCTCCTCTCCCCATGTGCCCCTCTAAAGAGGGAGCAGAGAAAAAGAATGTCATGTAGAATATAATATGTTGTTATATAGGGTTTAGAAATGACTTTTACTCAGTTGAAAATAGAGCTACCATACGATCTGGCAATTGCACTACTGGTTATTTACCCCAAAGATACAAAAGTAGGGATCCGAAGGGGTATGTGCACCCTGATGTTTATAGCAGCAATGTCCACAATAGCCAAACTGTGGAAAGAGCCAAGATGTCTATCGACAGATGAATGGCTAAAGAAGATGTGGTATATATATACAATGGAATATTATGCAGCCATCAAAAGGAATGAGATCTTGCCATTTGCAACGACGTGGATGGAACTGGAGGGTATTATGTTGAGTGAAATAAGTCAAACAGAGAAAGACATGTATCATATGATCTCACTGATATGAGGAATTCTTAATTGCAGGAAACAAACTGAGTGTTGTTGGAGTGGGGGGTGGGGTGGGAGGGATGGGGTGACTGGGTGATAGACACTGGGGAGGGTATGTGCTCTGGTAAGCGCTGTGAATTGTGCAAGACTGTTGAATCTCAGATCTGTACCTCTGAAACAAATAATGCAATATATGTTAAGAAAAAAAAAAAGAAGAAGAAGAAGAAGGTAGCGGGAGGGGAAGAATGAAGTGGGGGAAATCGGAGGGGTGGACGAACCATGAGAGACGATGGACTCTGAAAAACAAACTGGGGGTTCTAGAGGGGAGGGGGGTGGGAGGATGGGTTGGCCTGGTGGTGGGTATTGAGGAGGGCACATTCTGCATGGAGCACTGGGTGTTATGCACAAACAATGAATCATGGAACACTTCAAAAAAAAAAAAAAAGGAATGAGATCTTGCCATTTGCAATGATGTGAATAGAACTAGAAGGTGTTATGCTGAGCGAAATAAGTCAATCAGAGAAAGACATGTATCATATGACCTCACTGATATGAGGAATTCTTAATCGCAGGAAACAAACTGAGGGTTGCTGGAGTGGGGGGTGGGGTGGGAGGGATGGGGTGGCTGGGTGATAGACATTGGGGAGGGTATGTGCTATGGTGAGCGCTGTGAATTGTACAAGACTGTTGAATCACCGATCTGTACCTCTGAAACAAATAATGCAATGTATGTTAAGAAAAAAAAAAAAGAAGATAGTAGGAGGGGAAGAATGAAGGGGGGGAAATCGGAGGGGCAGATGAACCATAAGAGATGACGGACTCTGAAAAACAAACTGAGGGTTCTAGAGGGGAGGGGGTGGGAGGACAGGTTAGCCTGGTGATGGGTATTAAAGAGGGCACGTTCTGCATAAGCACTGGGTGTTATAAGCAAACAATGAATCATGGAACACTACATCAAAAACTAATGATGTAATGTATGGTGATTAACATAACAATAAAAAAGTAAAAAAAAAAAAGAAATGACTTTAAAGGTGCTTGCAATCCAAAGAAAGCATTAACTTAATATTTCTCTGTTTTTCTCATAGTGGCCACATTAAGCTTTGAGTATAGGCTTTGGATTCAGATGGCCTGGATCAAGCCCAAGCTCTACCTTGTGGAAGAGTTTCTATTCTTATTTTGGGTACCTCATCGATACAACAAATCAAACAATAGCTCCCTCATAGGGTTGTTGCACAGACTAAAGGATAACAGATGTAAAAATAATTAAAACATTGCCTGGTGTATAATTATCTCTAAACTAATGATTATCATCATCATTACATCTCCTTCTCTCCATTTCCTCCTTCCCCTTCTCCCACTCACAGAAATGTGTCCATGTTAATGGCTCCAGTGAAAAAAACAGGAGGGCTGACATTGAGTTAAATAAGTGGGACACTACATTGGTCAGGACAAGACATTTTTCACATGATTCCATGTGTTTCTCCCAATCCTGTCACATTAGCCTATGGGTGTGCTGCATTCCTTACTGTTCTGCAAAAAATTTCTCCAAATGCCTAAAAGATATTCTTTCAATGAGGACACACAGGGCTAATACTTGGATCCAGTCATTAAAACCTATTTAATTTCATAACCACAAGCCAGGGTTGGATACTTTAAGTAAGAAAGGAGATCAGCATGAATTCTGTCAGCTTTCATCTGTTTCCTTTCCTCAAATATCCAATTTTAAATCCAAAGAACTAGTTCTTCCTAAGTATTATAATGAAAAAGCTCCAAAGATTAAATCAATCCAGAATCACCTCATGGATAACTAGCCCAGTGAGTTAATTACAGGATTCTTTGTTGCCCTTTTTTTATTGTGGGTAAGAGTTCTTGATGCAATATTTTTGGTTAATTGAAGATTTTCTTTAAAACTATGCAAGACAGCCAGCAAATAGTGCATTTATGTATGTAATAGAAATGGTTGTAATATATCATTAAGGCACTCCAGGGCATGTTTTATTGGTTCATTAATACAGTACATGCCTTAGGTGTATTCAACCACTCGGGGCCTATATTAATGGACCAATAAAATATACCCGGGAGTGCCTTAATGCCACCCTAATATGGCTAAGTTTAAATTAATCTTTTCAGGCTTATCTTTTTAAAAATCATTTTTCCCTACTTGGGAAGATAGATTCCTTTACAGGGGGAAAAAGTTCATGGTGACAGAATAAGAAGAAGCAGGATAATAAAAATCTTTTTGTTCCATCAATTTTCTAAAATGTTTCATCCTTTCAGAGAGCTCCATTTCTAATCTTCTATATTCTACTTCCAGTGTCTTCCCCCATCTTCCATGGAAGTCAATAATCTTGTGGCTAGAAGCAGGAAAATAAGAACTATTTATACTTGGAAGTAACAGATCAATGCACCAGCAAATGTCATGTCTAGCTATAAAAGCCGATCACCTTTCAATATTCTACCTGATCAGAACAAATGCTACCCTGATTTAAGGACAAGCTTTTCATCTAGCTCCTAACACCTTGTGTAATCAAGGAATCAGGTTTCCCTCCAAAAAAGGAAAATGTTCTTCCCAAATCACCCACATGATACATCTCTTTCAGCTTTACAGAAGTACAAGAATTCCATTTTGGTCCATTGAAGAATCTTCTTGATAACAGAAATTTGGGGAAGAAAGAAAAAGGCATTGAGCCAGCTGAATTAAAATCTTAATTTTAACCATCTACTTGTTCTGATACTGATCTGAAAGCTTCCAGTTGCTCCTCAGCAAAATGTGCATAGTAATGTCTATTTCCTACAAATAGAGTGAATGTTAAATGAGATAATTCCTGTAAAACATTCGGTGTCATGCCTGGCACATAGGAACCACTGGAGAAGTGGTAGTTTCTGTTATTAACCTCTGAAATGCTACTGAAGAGATCAAGGTGAATGCAACAGTTGAACAGTGTGAACTTCTCAAGAAATTTTGACAAACAGAGCATCCAGTATATGAAAAGCAGATCTCCCTCATTCCTTCCTTTTTTCTTCTTTTTCCTATTACCAGCAAGGCACATGATCTTTAAAGAATACCTAAGAAACAAATTGAATGTGATCCAGGATTTTCAAATGTCATACGTAAGTCCTACTATGTGCGGGTGGGAGATGGAAAGTCATTTCTGTCTTCAAAGAGATTATCTTTTAATCAGCTCAGCCAGATAATATGGAAGAATATAAATAACAATACAAGATAGATTGTACATGCCACCTAAGTTTTAATTTCAATTTTAGACATAGTGGAAGAAAGCTCTGGAAACAAGACTGATCAGAAAAGGAGTCAGCTGTGCAGTAGCATGTCTACAGGACAGTTTGCTTAATGAAGAAGGAAGTGCATAGTGAAACTGGCCACGATGAGTTCAGAAGGGAAAAGTGGAAGGACTCCACACTGGGGAATGGGACAAAGGGAGGTGTAACCACACCAGCGAGTTTTTGATGAACATCATTTGGGCGAGAGTGCCCTTGTGGGGCACTAGTGGGAGATATGACAGGGCTGGACCATGGAGGACTCTGCCTTCAGGTGATGGAAAACAGATATAGGGATTTTGATCAGGAAAAAAATAAAAGCAGTATTTTTAACAATATGTTAGTTACTGTGCTGTCTATGAACTGGAGTAGAGAGAAATGATATCAGAGAGACCAGCTGAAAGAATAGTATCCTATTCCATGGCTGAAGTTCAGAGGGACCTGAATAAGGAACTGAAAGGAAAACTGAAGGATAATTGTGAACGCTAATTTTTTTGTGATAAGCATTTGATTGTGGTATGCAAGAGAAAGAGTAAAAAAATAACCAAGAGGCTGACGAAATGGAAGGATTAAATAACTATTTGCTCCATTTGATTTGCTTATATTCAATTTGCTTTGCTTAGAAATAATTTTCCAAGATCTCATTCTATGAGCCCCACATGGTCCTGAGTAAGAATAAAACAGGATGAGGCAGAATAAAGCCATCATCATTATTAGGAAATAGAGTTAAAAAGTACATCCCCCAACAAAGGTGGGTCAGTTGGATAATTAATTTTATGTCTAAAGAAAAACACATTTTATCAATTGTCACAGCACAGTATGGGAAAACTTGAACACACTATTGAAATGTTTCAAGGCATCATGTCATGCTCCTTCATTTTGCCAAAATGGTTCCCTTCCTCTGAATACTGTCTTCTCCTTTCAATTTACCTAAATAATATTTACTCTTGAGGCCCATTTTATCCAAGAAACTTTCCCTAAGTACTCAAACACTCATTGAGCGCTCCCTCCCTTCTTGAACTCCTAGAGCCTTTACTGAATTAGCCACTTAATTTAGCACTTAATTATGTATGTCTGCAGCACACAAGTCTATGTCACTCTCAAGGTGATTGTGTTATAAAATACGGTATCCCCACTTATTAATTCAAGGAAAATATTAATTTGTTAGTTCTAAGTTACATGCAACTGTAAGCATTGGCCATAAATGTCATGGAGATAGGAAATGTGTCTTTTATATTTTATATTGTATTTTGTTTTATTTTATATTTTTCCCCAAACTGCATGAAAAGAAACTATCATAAATATCTGATGGTTTATTGGGAAATTTACACAACTCTTTGAACAGTTTAAGAAAATATATACCTTATTTGTTCAAATAACTGCCCCAACTCAAAGATGACAAGGCCAGGACTGTCATATTGATGGTTCCCAGGTGTGTGCCCTCCAAACAGCCATAGTGGAGTGAGCTGAGGCATGAGGGTAAGGAAGCTCTGCCCATCTGAGGTTGACAGAGTAAGAAAACCCAGAACGTCAAGAGAAGCCAAAATCCATTAAGGAGAGCAATGAGTAAAAGCTAGAGAGAACAAAATCTGAATGTGGAAGCCAAAGAGCCGGAGGCAGATCAAAGCTGGGGTATATTGCCAAGAGTCAGAGCTGGAATTAGTGAGAAACCCTGTGATAGCATATCAGTCCTAGTGTTGAAAATTTCAAGCAATTGCTTAAAAATAGCTTGGAGCATCTGAGGCTAGACTTAATCATACTGAGTAAAGGATATTTTTCTAATTTTTCTTGACACTTTTAAAATCTGTTTTTGAATTTCTTTGTGTTATCCTTAGTATTTTTGGGTACAGCCTCAAAGATGGTTACTTGTTAATTTCAATAATTTGTGCCAAATTCATATTTTTAGTATTTGGAGTTTCCATATGTGTCTTATGTATAAATTAAAATTTTTCACTACCTATACAAATGTAAAATAAAAAAAACTACATGTCACCTACAAACTTTGGAGCTGACAACATATTTTAGTGATCATTGCCCATGATTCATTCTTATCTGAAAAGAATCAGATAGGAGGTTGGAAATTTTATAGATTTCCAGGCACATGGCTCAAATTTAATTATGAAATAAGAATCTCCAAGTAAATTCCAGTTTTGCAAATAGCTATTCAAGACTATCTCATAGAACTTGAAAATTTCCCCCAATCATCTCTATAACTTAGGCTCAAAAAGTGTATTTGCCACAGATGGTCTTTTATACTACCATGGAAATAATTGTTCCAGTCTTTCTGGAAGGCAATTTGGCAATTCATATTAAAAGCTTGCAAATGTCCTTATCCTTTGACAGAGAAATCCTGTTGAGCTGTTTGCGAATTTTTCCCAAAGAAACAGTTACGAATGTGTACAAATATGTCTCCACAATAACGGTCATCACATCAGTATTAATAATAGCTAAAACAACAAAAAACTCAAAGGTATAAAGTAGTAGGAGTGTGTTTAAGTAAACTATGAAAAATCCATATAATGAAACTAATTATTACAAACAAAATTGTTGTGGAAGAACATTTAATAAATATAGATGATAGATTACAAAGTAGTGAGATGAGCAAGTTACAAACAGTACTTAATGTCTGATCCTCTAAAAAAATAATGAAAGCAAAAGAGCAGGAGAGAACAAGTTGACTCAAACTATTAATATTTTTTTATCTCTCATTTTTTTTTACTTTTTATTGTTATGTTAATCACCATACATTACATCATTAGTTTTAGATGTAGTGTTCCATGATTCATTGTTTGTGCATAACACCCAGTGCTCCATGCAGAACACGCCCTCTTTAATACCCATCACCAGGCTAACCTATCGTCCCACCCCCCTCCCCTCTAGAACCCTCAGTTTGTTTTTCAGAGTCCATAGTCTCTCATGGTTCGTCTCCCCTTCCGATTCCCCCCCTTCATTCTTCCCCTCCTACTATTTTCTTCTTTTTTTTCTTAACATATATTTATCTCTCATTGTTTTTAGAAGACAGTCGCTTTCCTTCATATGATGTAAAAGGTGCCATGTGATCTGAGTCCGACCCACTATTCCAGCTCTGTCTGTGTCACTTTCCCTTCTGCTCCCCACTCTCCAGGCATTTGGGCCTCTGGGAATATGCCAATGGCCTTCCAACCTCAGGGCCTGGCCATCTGCAGTTCCTTCCATCTAGAATGCTCTTCTTCCATTCATCACTCCCATCCTCTTATCCTGGCTCTGCCCAGACCTCAGAGGAAAACACATCCTCACGGCACACCACCCCTCCCCCTAGTCTAGAATAGCTCCCCATTTTACGCATCCTAGGAGAATCTTGGACTCTGTTTTCATAGAATTGGAATCTGTTGCAATCATATAGTCCTTTTTGTGACTATCTGTTTAATATCTGTTATTTCTAATATCCCACAAACTCCATAAAGTCACAAAATATGTATTGTACATATCAGGCACTCAAGTTGTTATGGAATGTATGATAAATGGATGGAATTATGAGTATTATTTACTTTCTTCTCTGTCATTTTTAATTTCTATAGCAAGCATGTATAACTTCTGTAATAATAAAAAAACCTTAAAATTCCAATTATAAAAAAGTCTATATGAAATGTTCTAAAATTAAAGAACATCAGGTTTGGAAATGTAATTGAGCAAATTCCCAATTTGCTCACTAATATAAACTAGACTGTGACTTTAATATCAGAATTTTACATATTGAAAACTTGTCACATATTTTAAACTTGAATTTGACTTCGTATTTTTCCCTCCAATCATTAGAAACTCCTCAGAGTAAAAACCTAAATACCAAGCAGGAAGTCTCTGTGTGGATGGTGAAAGGAATTTTTGCCTTAAGTTAACAAGCTACTTCTCAGATAATAAGTACTAAAATAGGAATTTCGTGGGTCAGATAAAAAGAAGAGATAGCTCTTAAATTGTGGAATGGTTCAATGGTATGTGTAAACTGATAATATCTTTCCCTACTCTCCTTTCAGCCTTGACCTATGTAACAAAGAATTTGGTCTACACCATTCCGCCAATCTGAACATGAATTGCCAGCCTACTCCATCATCCAGTCTTAGTTCATGATTCTTTTTTGATGAGAACAGATCCTTATGTTTGTACTTGTTTTAGTTTAGTTTTCTCCCCTTCACGTTGCTTCTCTGTTTTTAAGCACATAAAATATATTTCAACACTTAACAACACAAGAAGTATAATCAAAGGCTACAAAATGTTCCAGCTAAGTTTCTCTTTTGAAGTGATAACCAAGCCTTGTTACACCGGCGGACTGCCTGGTAGCTTAATGGTATGTTATAAAAACCCTTTTCAACATTAAACAGGAAAGTATTTTACTTTAAAATACAAAATTAATTTCCTGCCACAATCTCATTGCCAAAATGATTTCTTGCAATGTTGAAGGTTTGTAAGTTAAGTCTCAACCTAAAAATTGAAAGTTAAGTGCTATGTTCCTAATTAAGGCTTGAGTTATTATTTTTACATGAGAAAAAACAACAAAGGACTTCCTCTTCAAGTGATCTGAATTGTTCAATATGTGTGTAAGATTCTTGATAATATTTTAAGTTCATTATTATTAACCTGGCAGAAAACGCTGTTTCATAATCAAAGACAATTTTAATAAAATCACATGTAACTTCATTATTATAAATGCCTCATTTCGACTTTCTTCTAAGCTATCCAAATTCAATGTTTCTGGTGTAGCCACTTGAGTTCGCATTAGATTTATCTCACCCTATAAAAGCACAATTCATTAAACAGACTAGTCTATTTAAACGAAGGCAATTTTATCACAGTCAATTCAATTATTTAACACTGCTTTTTTAACTCACTACTTAAAGCTTTCTTTTGACAAGTATTCCTTTAAATAAATGAGTTGTAATTTAAAGAATGAAAAAAGATCAAGTTCCCTTCCAATATATGCAATTAGCCTATAGGGAGATGTTTTTCTGATACAAAACTAAGTTTTCTTTGAAAGTTAGGCTGAATTTCAAGTAACAGAAGCCACTGAGGTTATTTTTTCAGCAGAAATAAACAAAAAGGAGCTTCTTATGTGCAGGTAACTTTCCTTTTTTGTTGCTTGAATTTCACTTAGGGAGGTAACTTCTTGGCCAAGCCTACATAATTAAAGAATCAGTGTGATCATCTGAATAATTTATACCAAAAATAATATAATCTGGAATATGTAGTATTGACTATACTAAATGGATAATCTGGTTAGTAACTTTATAAAGTAGTAATAAATAGCAGAATGAAAGGTTAATAACTACCTACTCTGGTGCTAACGAAAGCAACTTAAGCCCACGTGCCAAGTTCTTTTCAAAAGTTTTCCCACAAGATTTGTTTGTTTGTTTGTTTAAAATTATTAGGAGATTGAAATTTGATTTTAGATTACAGATGTGAACTGCAGATCATATGAACTGAATAAGGGACGTTGCCATTATTGAAGATAAAGGAAGGTAGATGTATTTAGGGCATGGTGTATTTATCCAACAGTGTTTTCATAAAGGCAATGCCATTAATTTGTCCTGCAAGCTGTCCTCAAAAACTAAGGTGAAAAGGAACATGTCACACGTGGCTGAGAGGATTACTATGATTTTAACAGGTAATGCATGAGATGACTCTCATGACTTAGGTTTCAAGTAGCATTGTTCCAAAATGGAAATCCTCAAAATATATTATTGTCACCAAAATATTTGAGGTAAAGGGAATTTTTGGAACTTGCCCTCTCATGTTCTTTCTCCTTTCTTTTTTGATTAAGAAATAGATTTGGAGGCACCTGAGTGGCTCAGTCAGTTAAGCGGCAGACTTAATTTAGGCTCAGGTCATAAACTCAGGGTCGTGAAATCAAGCCCCATCTCAGGCTCTGCATTGAGCATGGGGCCTGCTTAGGATTTTCTCTCTCTAGTGGGGTGGCTCAATCGGTTAAGTGTCTGCCTTCTGCTCAGGTCATGATCCCAGGGTCCTGGAATTGAGTCCCGTGTTGGGCTCCTTGCTCAGTGGGGAGTCTGCTTCTCCCTCTCCCTTTGCCTCTCCCCCTTCTCCTCTCTCTCTCTGTCTCAAATAAATAAATAAAATCTTTATATAAAAAATATTCTCTTTCTCTCTCTCCCTCTGCCCCTCCCCCTGCTCATGTTCTCTCTCTCTCTCTGAAGGAAAGAAAGAAAGAAGAAAGAAAGAAAGAAGAAAGAAGAAAGAAAGAAAGAAAGAAAGAAAGAAAGAAAGAAAGAAAGAAAGAAAGAAAGAGAAAGAGAAAAAGGAAAAAGAAAAATAGATTTGGATGACTTTCATTTTTCTGATATAACCATTCACCATATGTTAATAAACAACTCATGGATCAAATTACTTCCTTTAGTATAGGTAAGTGAATTAATAACTTTTATCAAAAAAGAATTGAATAATTGTCCAGAATGAGATCTTTCATTGTATTGGAATCACCTAGAAATTAAATGCTGCATGCTGGGATAAATCAAAATCATTCACCTATTACAAGGAAGAATATTTCTAAATTTAAGGATAGCTATGTACACCCCCTGGACTTACTTTATACCTTCTATATCCAAAAAAATGAAATACATAATTTTCAACAAAGCATTACAATACTTTCATAGGATGTGTCAATTTTAGCCAGTCATAGGTGATAAAACCTAAGAGCCAAGTTGAATATCATCTAGAATGCTTCATTTTGATGTTAATTCATGTGGATTAATTACCTAATTTAAGAGTACAGGGCCCAAGAAAAATTTCCCATTTAGACTAGAGATAGCTCTACCAGCTGATATAAATGAGGGTGATCTTTTCAAAGGAGAAACAGCCTTTATTCATTCACTCAACAAACATTAGTTGAACGGCTATAATGACAAGTCACCCTGGCAATGACACTAGGAATAGAAATGGGGAGGGAGACACAGTTGCTGCCCATGGGAGTTTAAGTTCTAACAAGGGAGGCAGACAGTAAGTAACTGCACAGGTAATTAATCCATGACAGTTATGATAGTTGCTACAAAGTGGTTCAGGATCGGGTGGAGTGGGTATGAATATTACTGTGAGATCAGACCGACCATGAGATTGGAGAAGTCTCTTTAGACAACTTACATTTGATATGGATCCTGAGGCTGACAGGAATTCATCGGAAGAGGAAGAAAAAGGCATTCAAGGCAGAATTGCTGGGTCCTTTTCAGGAAAGCTGGCTGAAGAGTAGACAGCTAAGATTTGCTCCTCAAAAACTGGTAGAGAGTCAAGGGTCTGATATGAAGGTGTGACCAGCTTAAAGGAACAGATTAAAAATCACAGCCCTGCAAATGAGCAAAGGGCCAATTAAATGGGCCCAGAGTTATGCAGCTACAGTTTGAGATTGGAGGGTGCAGGGGTGAGAGTGGCAGTGAGGGGAATAAGCTGCCTACAGTCCTTCAGAAAAATGGTGCTTTCGGTGAGCTTTCCAAGATTCTGGGGTATAGTGACTGGCTTTGACCTCTCAATCTTTGTAGCCTGAATTTATTTCTTCCCAGAGTTCCTCATTCTGTTCATGCTTCCTGTGTACTTCTGGAGTTTAACCAACCACATCCACAGAAATACATCCCACTGATCTGTCCATGTGAACATACCTCGGAGGCTGGAGAATGTATCTCTACTTCTATTGAAAACAGATGAGCTTCCATTCTGTCTCTGAACTCTACTACTTTAAGATACTCAATTAACAAAACACCAAATTAGCTACATTTCAAAACTCCTTATGAAAATACCTTCAAAATTCCTGGATGTTTTTAAGATTATGGGGAGAATGAAAAATGTTTTGAAACATTTTGAATGAAACATGGTAAGATCTTACTATCTGTTAAAGCACTAAGTACCTTTTTTCCCCCTCTCCTATGAAATATGGGTAGAGATATGACTCCCAAACTACTTATGTTTTCAAAATGTAGGCAAGCTCAATATGAAAGTATGGGAAATTATATCCCAGTTTCTAATCTAAAATTTTTTCTATGAAAAAATGTTAGAAAATTGGTTATCTATTCATCTCTTACTAACAAATAAGTCTACTACATTTTTGCAATTATATGAGGCTCATAATTAAACATGCATCCCAGTAAAAGACTTTTATCTTGAGACAAGGGTTATTCTTTATAGAAGTTTTCAGTTCTCTGAGATTCCTTGAACAATCTGTCAAGAAAAGAATAGTATACTTTTATTTATAAGTCAGCCTCCATATGATTCCATGTATCATGGTTCTAAATGACTTTACACCCAAGGTGTTTTATTAACTGGTTAGTGAATTAAATAGATTGAACCCCAGCAGATATTATCTGCAGGTATAGTTGCTGATTAGCATTTCAAAAAATTGTACACTATCTCTGGATGGTATTTGGAGATTATGAATAAGAGGGGCTGTTTTTGTATATTTGCTTGTTTTAACTTGAGAATTTTTAAAGAGTAGAGAGACTATGGAAAAGCAAGTGTTGGATGTATGGTCCCAAGGGTAGTATTTACTATTGTTCCCTGGAACATGGTGGTTCTTCTAAGAAGATGATTGCACAAGGTGCTTGCTTAAATTTTGCACATAACTGACAAAATGCAACTACAGACAGTTTCAAATAGTTCTTTTTCCAAAGGTTTGTATGCTATTTAGAATCCAAAATGCATATTTCCAGAAAAGACACAGGACAGTATCTGCCATGTTTAGGTTATCATGCCAAGTCTATTTAGTTCATGATACAAGTAAAATTTCATATTTCTCGTGTGTTGGAGTTTTGTGAGGATTATGTTAGATAATAGGGGTGTCTGAGTGGCTCGGTTAAGCGTCTGACTCTTGATCTCAGCTCAGGTCTTGATCTCAGGATGGTGGGTTCAAGCCCCGTGTTGTCTCCACCCTGGGCATGGAGCTTACTTAAAAAAAAAAAAAAAAAAAAAGATTATATAAGGTAATAAAAAGCACGTAGTGAAGTTTTGAGTATATGGTCTAAATGTCATTCCTTTTTATGGAATCTAGGGGTTCAACTAATGTTTGTTTCACTTCTCTATCCCTTGCTATTTAATAGGCTGGTTTGAATTCAAAGTCCTAGGAGCATTTGTAGGAAGTGGGGAATATAAACAAAGGAAAAAGGAGGGGAAAATCCGCTTTCTCAATATCCCAAAGCTCCATCTGTAGAACGTACATTCAGTATTCTCCTCCCTTCTGGTCAGATCTTCTCAAAATAACAACCTATCCAGGCCTGCCCCGATCTCCAATTTACCAAACCCTGCCCTCGAGCACCCAGCCCGGCAACGCTGATCCCACCTAGGTATTTGAAATGAAGTCATACTAATATATGGACATAATTTTAAGGAAGTTTAAAATACTGAAGTGTACTCTAATTTAAAAATGGGAATTGCTTGAAAGCATAATTGTGTTTCTGAGTTGTTGTAATTTCTAATTTGTGCCAATTTTAAAGAAAATGTTAGAACATAGTAGGATAGGGGAATGATATATGACACAAAAAAATCTATCACAAAGGTCCTGCCAAGAAGTCTAGCCCAGGGGCCAGTGTCCCTGAACTAGGAAGAATCTGACAGCCCTCTGCTGCCTCCACATTTCTAGGTATGCCCCAGTCCACAACCATTCACGAGCCAATAGTGCTTCCTGGGAGTAGTTGAAAGGAACAGTCATAGGAATAAGTCTCCTCTGTACGTCATTTGCCATCCCAAAGGGCTGCCATATTAGTATTTTCTGACATGATTTATAACATGATTTTAATGATTTTAAAAATACACAGAAATGCAATACTCAGAAAATGATATAAAAGGCTTAACTTTCTGTAATCAATTTTTTAAGTGGTAACAAAATTTCAGTAGTTACTGTGTTGCAGTGGATGCAGTTCAGCTTCTGATATTTTATTATGAGAGAATTCCAGGCTCCTAACAAATTCTGCAAATACAGTTGACCCTTGAACAGCACAAGGGTTGCATCACTGACCCCCACTTATAATTTTGACTCCTCCAAAACTTAACTATGAATAGCCTACTGCTAACCAGAAGCCTTGCCAGTAACGTGAACAGTCGATTAACACATATGCTGTATGTTATATGTATTAGATACTGTATTCTTACAATAAGTAAGCTTGAAAAAAGAAAATGTTATTAAGAAAATAGTAAGAAAGAGGGGTACCTGGGTGGCTCAGTCATTAAGCGTCTGCCTTTGGCTCAGGTTATGATCCCAGGGTCCTGGGATCGAGTCCCACATCGGGCTCCCTGCTCAGCGGGAAGCCTGCTTCTCCCTCTCCCACTCCCCCCTGCTTGCGTTCCCTCTCTTGCTGTGTCTCTATCAAATAAATAAAAAATCTTTAAAAAAAAAAAAAAAGAAAATGGTAAGAAAGACAAAAATACATTTATAGGACAGTATTTATTGAAAAAATCCACATATCAGTGGACCCATGCAATTCAAACTTATAATAAGCACATGTTGTTCAAGGGTCAACTATATATATATATATATGTATATATATATATATATACACACACACACACACACACAGTTATATCTATGCAAACAGTGAAATGGAAAATTGAGAACCATCCTTTGTTGCAAAATTTCTTTCTTTCCTTTTTTTTTTTTTTTTTTGCTATTATATTGTTAAAATGGAGAAGGGAAAAATATGTAAAGAAAAACAGTTTCTGCTGTTGCTTTTGCTCTTTAGTTGGTGCATTGATGAAAAAGAAGTAGGAAGAGAACAGAAGACTCTGTTTATACATTAACCAGGTAATGACCATTTGTGTTGTTCCCAATTCGGTGCAATTGTGAATAAACTACTATAAGCATTCAGATATGGGGATGTGTGTGTGTGTGTGTGTGTGTGTTTTCTTCTCTCTTTTTTTTATTATTATGTTATGTTAATCACCATACATTACATCATTAGTTTTTTTTAACAGACCTTTTTCCCCCTATTTTTTTACTTTTTTATTGTTATGTTAATCACCATACATTACATCATTAGTTTTTTTTACAGACCTTTTTCCCCCTATTTTTTTTATTTTTTTATTGTTATGTTAATCCCCATACATTACATCATTAGTTTTTTTTACAGACCTTTTTCCCCCTATTTTTTTAATTTTTTATTGTTATGTTAATCCCATACATTACATCATTAGTTTTAGATGTAGTATTCCATGATTCATTGTTTGCGTATAACACCCAGTGCTCCATGCAGTACATGCCCTTTTTAATACCTAGGTCTAGGACTGTTGGGTTGTTGGTAAGAGTAAGTTAAGTTTATATGAAAATGCCAAATGGTTTTTCAAAGTGGCTATACCATTTTCATTAACACCAGCAGTGTGTGAGAGTTATAGTTGGTCTCTATTCACTGCAGCACCTGGTATTGTCAGCTAGTTTGTTTTGTTTTAATTTTAGCTGTTCTAATAGGTGTGTTGTGATATGTTATTATATTTGTAATTTGCACCATCCTAATGATATATGTTATTGGGCATCTTTTCATGTAGTTACTTGCAATCCGTATCTCCATGGTGGTAAACCATCTGCTTAAATCTTATGCCAAGTTTTTAAATTAGGTTCCTTATTTTCTAATTGCTGAGTTGTAAAAGTTCTTCATATATTCTGAAGAAGGCTGTTTTTTTCAATTATGCATTTTGTATTTTTTTTTCCTTTTATGATTTGGGCTTTCTGTATTCTGTCTAAGAAAACTGTCCTTAACTCAAGATCATAAAAATCTATCCTATGTTTTCTAGCTTAGTGTCTTGTAGAGTTTTACAGCTCTGAGTTTTACATTAGGCTTATTTTCCATTTCAAGTTTATTTTTGTATTTGGTATGAAGAATAGGTTGAGGGTTTCTGTTTTGTTTTGTTGGCTTGCTTCTTTTTTTAATATGGATATCAAATTGTTCCAATACCATATATTATTTTAAAGATTTATTAATTTTAGAGAGAGAGAATGTGAGAGTGAGTGGGAGGAGGGGCAGAGGAAGAGGGAGAGAGAATCTCAAGCAGACTCCCCACTGAGCTCAGAGCCTGATGTGGGGCTCCATCCCACAACCCTGAGATCATGACCTGAGCCAAAATGAAGAGTCAGACACTTAACCAACTGAGCCACCCAGGGATCTCTCCAGTACCATATTTTAAAAATAATATCCCTTTACCACTGAATTATCTAGTGAAAAATCAGCTGATTATATGTGTGTGAGTCTATTTCTATTCATTCTATTAATCGATGTCTCTACCCATTTTCATTATTGTAACTTTATAGTTAGTCTTAAAATCAGGTTGTGAGAGTACACCAATACTGCTACTTTAAAAAAAAAATGTTTTGATTATTCCATATCCTTTGCATTTTTTTAAATATTTTAGGATTGATTTGTCAGTTGCTATATTATTGCATAGTTTCTGACAAGTAGTCTGTAAAACAGTGTGTTTCTTTTATGTAATTGATCTTTTCTTTTTCTGGCTTCCTTCAATATTTTCGTTTTGGTTAAAAGCAGTTTAGAATGGTTTGACTAGTGTATGTGTGTATGTGCCCTGTTGAGGCTTCTTAAAGTTTCTTGGATCTGTGGTTTGATATCTTTCATTCTTTTTGGAAAGTTCTTATCCATTATATTTTCAAATAGTTCCTCTATCCATTTCCTATCTTTCACTCTTTTCTTTCTAGGATCCAATTAAAGATATGTTAGACTATCCGATATTGTTGCATAGTTCCTGAATGCTCTGTTCCTTTCTTCTCACTTTTTTTTCCCTCTATATGTCAGTTTAGATGATTTTAAAGAATGATACTGATATTCCTGATATTTTTCTCACTAATGTTTTCCTCAGCTTCAGGTTATTTTCTGAACTGTTCAAAAGCACTTTTTATCTGTGATGATGTGTGTGCCATGTGTATGTGGATGTAATTCTAGCATTTATTTTTCATTATGCCATTATAGTTTCTGACTCTCTACTAAAATTTTCCATCTGTTCATACATGTGATCCACTTTTTCCACTAGATCCTTTAACATGTGAATCATAGTTATTTAAATCTCAGATAATTCCAACATCTTGTTCATATCCGATCTGGTTCTGTTGATTGCTCTATCTGTTGACAAATGATTGTTTTTCCTTGCTTTCTGTGTACTGTATGCCTTTTTATTGAACACTATGTGTAGAACCATAGAGACATAGTATGTAGAACATTATGTGTAGAACAGTACTTAATGAAATAAGTATCACTTATGATATTTATTCTTTTGTCATAAGGCTTTAGTCATTAATGACTGTTAGGTCATTAGGGTCAGGATTTAAGAAAAACTAGTCATAGGTTGAGCAGGATTTGGGTTTTGATGTTGCTTGGTTACCTTTCTTGTATCATAGGCTTCAATTCTTCTAGTGGTGGATTACATTGTCTTGTGCTGAGTTGCTGGAGGTTTTCCTTAGTACTTCTGTTCCATCTCAGCTTTCAGTCATCCCTCTACACACTCTGCTATATGGCTGCTTTTTCTCCACCCTCTTGTCCTTCCTCCAATGGCATATTGCTATTGTTTGTTCTCCATGCTCTTCCTGGGAAATGGAAAGTTTCTCTGGATGCCAGCATCTCATCTGTGGGGTTTCTATTCACTCTCTGTCACAGCAGAACTCGGACTTGTGTCTTAGGCAGGAATTTCTCCTCCCTTAGAAGTAGCAGGCCTATAATGGTATTGGTATAGGTGTAAATATAGTATAAAATCCTGGGCAAAGAATTTTCCTATCCCCCACTCACTCCATTCATGAGAAATCCCATCTTTCAGCCAGTTCAACTACTGTGTATATTTGTTGTCTTCTTACCACCATGTCCAGTCTTAGCTGTCTTCACAGAATAAACCTGAGAAATTTTATAGATTTTTCTGTTTTTCTGTCAATGTTAGGATGGAAGCAATACTTTTAAATATTTATTTGAATCTATTTTCCCTTGTATACCTTGTAATGTAGTCTTCATTTCTGATATACTTTTCTTCTTTTTCTTCTAACTCCTGAATTCAATTAATTCTTATTTAACTTTATCCTGACTTTTTATACATTTTTGTTATTAGATTCTGAACTTCTGATTCAAGGTTTTGTTTTTTTTTTTCCTCATATCTCCAAATGCTTAGGGAATATTATTTCAGTTTGAGGAATCATGTTACACTTCTCTGCTTTATGGTTTTTGGGTGGGGAGAATATTCAGCAGCTGAAATTATTTGATTTAGATTTTCTGTTATCATTTCACAGTACTTTTGTGTAATTGTAATCTGCTTTTTTTCTATTTCTCTTTAATTCATGGATGGGGTTGCTAGTTCAAGAGTGCCCTCTTCTGTTTTTTTTAATAAAACACAGGTACTCTGGTGGATAATAATAAGGAGTGGGTAAGGTTATTACTAACTTTTCACAATTTTTTTCAAGATTCTTAATTTCTTTCCTCTTTTTCCTTCTTTGCCTCATTGTCACATCTCTGAAGGATACCATTCCTTCTCTATATATCTGATTTATCCTAAAAACAATGATTCCTCAAGGATGCTATTTCTTTTTTTTTTTTTAAGATTTTATTTATTTATTTGAGAAAGAGAAAGAGAGAGAGCACATGAGAGGGGGGAGGGTCAGAGGGAGAAGCAGACTCCCTGACGAGCAGGGAGCCTGATGCGGGACTCGATCCAGGGACTCCAGGATCATGACCTGAGCCGAAGGCAGTCGCCTAACCAACTGAGCCACCCAGGCGCCCAAGGATGCTATTTCTGGTCCCACTCACTTTGAAGGCCCTTCCCTGTAGACAGTGGAGTAAACCACCAAATTCCAGCTCTGTGTTCAGTATTTTGTCTCTTCCTCTGTGACTTTTTTTCTTCTGAGAGTGATTTATGTGTTTGATCTAAATGTCTCCACCCATTTGCCCTTTTTTATGGAATCTTTTAAACCTTCCATCCCTCTCTGTCTATATGTTCAGTGTCAGCAAGAACATTCTAGAATTTGGTTTATTATTCTACTTAGAAATCATTTGGAAGCTTATTGTTTTTCTATTCCATAATGCTTAAAGTGTGGATCAGGTATAGTTGAATTTGTAAAGCTGGTTTGTAATATGGTTTGGTCTTTTGGGTTTTTTTATGTTAGATGAGGGGGACTAGATGTATGAAGAGCAATAAAATCAGGCACCCACCATTCAAATTGTATATTCATAAAATATAGTATCATAAAGCACAAAAATAGAATGAGTTTTTGATAAATATAATATGGATGAAACTCAAAAATATTATTTTTAAAATTTTTTTAAGTTTTTTTTTTTATTTTTAAGTAATCTGTACACCTAACATGGGTTCAAACTCACAGCCCTGAGATCAAGAGCCACATGCTTTTCTGAGTGAGCCAGCCAAGCATATCTCAAAAACATTATTTTGAGTTGAAAATAGCTAGATGCAAGTGTATACATACTATATGTGATTATTTTTATGACATTTCACAACAGCCAAAGTCAATTTTGTGATATAAATAAGTTGTTGCCTGGGACAGGCCATAGAGGGAATTCACTGCAAAGGAACACATGTAATTGGAATGGTGAAAATATCCTATATCTTGACTACTGGGGAGGTGGCTAGACAGGTGTACACATTTCTCAAAACTCATCAAGATTTATACTTAAAACGTATGCATTTTGTGGTATGTAAATTTTACCCCAATAAAATTGATTTTTTAAAAAATCAGTATATGGGTTAAATAACAGATTAGGTACAAATGATAAAAGAACTGATGAAAGATCAGAAAGATAAAATATGGACAATATAAAAAGAAAGATGAGACTTAGAAAATAGTAAAAGATATCCAATAATATATATCTAGTAAGAGTTCCAGAGGCCAAGAAGAAACAGAGAGAATAGAGGAAAGGAAATATCCAAAGAAGAAATGAGTGTGAATTTTCCAGAAACAAAACAAGTAATCAACCTTTATATTGAAGAAGGAAACAGGAATCTGAGCAGATTCATCTTTTTTTTTTTAAATCTGCATCAAAACACTGTAATGAAACTGTAGAGTTCAAAAAGCAGAGAGAAAATCCAAAGAGAGGGCATAAAAGCAAAGAAGAAAAATTAAATGATGAACAATATTCTTCTCAGTAAAAATGGATGACAGAAAACAAGGGAGGAAGAGCTGTTAGCATAAAATTCTATACCTGCCTAAATTATCATTCAAAAGCAAAAGCAAAATAAACATGAATTCACATGAAGATAAACTGAGAGCATTTCCTATTCACTGACTGATACATGCTGAAAAATTTACAAAAGACGTAATTCAGTAAGAAAGGGGAAAAAGCAACAACGTTGAAAAAAGTATAAAAAGAAACTAGTGATATGAAAATATTTTGGCTCAACTGTAGAGATACAATAAAAAAACAGCCAAGGAAGCATAAGAAGTTGTCAATTATGTTATTTCATTTTCTTCAAAGTAGAAAAAAAATATAATAGACCACAAATGAATTATCTGAAAGGGAAAATAATAGTATGGTCATACTTCAAAATTGAAGAGGAAGAAAGACAAGGATTCTGAGAAAGAAAGTATGATATATAGCAATAATAACTAAAACATTTGTAGAGGGGATGTGTCATCCTAACTAACAGCACATGTTCTAAAACATACTTCAGTTCTTGATTTATCACTTTCCAATTGTGTCACTGGGTAAATGACTAAGATACTTCAGTTTCCTCATCTGCAAAATGAAAAACATCATAGTGCTACCTCAGAGGGTTATTTAAGGAATAAATGAGGACAGCTTCTCATGAAAGCTATGGCCTGTCATTATTCTCAGTGCTTGATAATACTTAGGTATTTTGATTCTGAAAGGTAAGTGGAACCATTTATTTCTCCTAATAATGAAGATCCTAGTAATTCCTATGTGAGTTTTTATTAGCTATGACCTCAGACAATTCACCTGACCATTGTGAGGCTCAGTTTGCTCATCCATTAAATGGAGATAAGACTGCCTATTTGTCAGTGCTGTTGTGATGAACAAATGAGTCAACCAGGCTAAAATGTTTGAATGATCAGTAAGATGAGTTCCTTGCAATGATCTACATGGCTCAAGATCATCTAGACTTTATCTCATATTAGTCTCATTTCTCACTCCTCTCCAGCCCCATTCATCTCCTTGCTCTTGCATGAATATACCAACACATTCCCAAATCAGAACCGTTGCATCTGCTCATGCTCAGGTATTATCATGGTTGCCCCCACACTTCTTTTAGGTCTTTACTCAAAATTCATCCTCTCAGTAAGGAATCTCTTGACTACTCTTGCCTACAAACATTTTATATACACATTTCCATCTTGGTCCTCTTCCAAGATGCCATATATTATACTTATTTATCTCATTTTTCTCTTTGTCCTCTACTGGAATGTATTTTTCATGAAGGAAGAGAATTTTTAGCTTTTTTTTTCTTCTAGTGCTGTTCCTTTATCAGTTCCTGGTACACAATTGGCATTTATTTTTTTTTAATTAAGCTCTACACCCAATGTGGGGCTTGAACTCACAACACTGAGATCAGGAGTCACATGCTCTACTGACTGATCCAGCCAGGTGCCCCTCACAATTGGCATTTAATAAACAGTAGTTGAATGAATCATTTGAAGGCTGTTTCAGATATATATCTCATGTGTTTTCTCCTATTTCCTCCATGCTGTCTGCCTTCTACGTCCTCATCATCTTCCTCCAGTGAAGCCCTGCAATTCTGATGTCTGGGCCTTCCAGCTATCAGCCCTGGGGATGCTGGGCCCTACCCTTTAGCTTTGACTGTACAGCCATGCCTATAAGTCACTTCCAGACTTGGGTAAAACACCACATCACACATGCTGTGTGATCTGGCATTCTGAGTGTCCATCCAATGGGCAAGTGATGCAACCCAAAATGTCAGAGAAGTTAATTCCTCTCTAGTGAAGAACTTGGAACAATAGGAAATGAGAGTGGGAAGGGGTGTGCAGGCAGCACTACTCAGAGATACAGATTCTCTGCAACTGTCTGGAGAAACCCTTTGTGCTGGACAGATGCACCTGCCAAGCAAGCTACAGGGTCTCTCTGTGGCTTGCTCTGAAGGAAGAGCACATGCAGTGACACACAACATCACTTTGCTTTGTTGCTCTCCCCACCCCTTACTCCCATTTTCATTTTTTTTTTTTTGCCCTGAGTTTTTATCTTTCAAATGGGGCACCAGCACTCTAATCCTTGCCTCACGCTTTGTTTTCTGAAGAACCTGGACTAAGACAAGGCCTTTGATGTTTCCATTCCTTTGTATTCAAAGGGCAAATGACATTAATCACTTTGTAGGTGAAGATACAGTGGTATGATCCCTTGTCATTGGAGTTAAATGGAACCAGGTTTGAATTCCAAGTGTCCATTTCTATGCAACAGTTCTGTGCAAGGGCTGGGGAGGGACACTGTGACATGCTCTGGCAGGGTACATCCTTGCCAACCATCAGTCTAGAGCATGAAAGTTTGGTGGACAATTATTCATGTCTCCAGGGAAATGTTAAATGATAGAATCTATCTTCTAACCAAGGTAATGTGATTCAAAAGCTTGTGTTCTCTCTACGACACCATATTGCCTCTCAGCAGATATAACTAGCTCAGTAACAACTCTTCATAAAGAGAAAACAAACAAGCAAAAAAATCACGTTGCCTACCTTCCCGTGGCGGTCAGTTTTATTTAGAAACTATGGTACTTTGTTTTTAGTAAAAGGCAATATCCTATTCCTATTACCTAGCTACACCGATTCTAATAAAAATCTAAGGATTATTAATATATAGCTCATTTGAAGAGATGAATAGTGTAAAAGACATGGCACTTTTCATTATAACAGCTGACAATACATCTTTAATGAACATGTCTAACAAAATAGATAGGGATAGGCAAAACCTATGAAGATTAAGATCAATCAATTCTTGATTTGTTTTTGGCCCACTGTCTTCATTTCTCCTTAAACCTGAACATTTTATTTGAGGTGAATTAATAAACATACAAACTAAGATAGAACAATAAAACACAAGATAGTGCTTTCTATAATGTGCTAAAGTTCATTTTTAAAAATTTAATTGTGGTGTCTCCAATGGAAAATGAAGCCATGAATTTAGCAAACAAAAGAATCTATTTTTATTTCAAATAGAAACATCCATGTTTGCAACCAGATTTTTTAAAAAGAGAGAGAGAGATGAAGCAAACTCATTCTGTTTTAGAATTCAACATAGTTCTTGTCCATCCCTTCCTTCTAATTTCCCCTCTAACCAATAATGTTAGTGTTATAAAAAAAAAAAAAAAAAACAACACACCAACACATATTTATTTAAATGGTGCTGACACAGACTGAGAATTTTTAAACATGTTTGTTTATACATGCTCCTTCCTCAGCCATCAATTGTTTCCATATAGCCTTTGAAAAATAGAGGGATTTGTGTAATGGTAGCATGGGCCACTTGTGTGGTATAAATATATATATATTGCTAAGTCAACATTATATACACATAAAATATATACATAACACTAAGTCTTGCTTATACAAGAGCTAAAGTAAAGACAGTGCCTTCTGGCTTAGCTCAGAAAATGTAATTTCTATAATGAATCATTTTTTCCTTATATCCTTGATAGTCTAGACCCAGACAATAAGATGAAACTTTCACACAGAAAGAGGGAACTAGGAAGAGCAATACCATCAAAAACTAAATGTAGCCCAAACCAATGAATGCTAAGTAGTCAAACATCATAATAAGGGAAGTGATTTTTTATTTAAGCCACTCCATTTTCAACATTCATCAGAGTAAGAGAGAAGTTTCCATTAGTTTTTTATGGATGGTAACTGGATCTGCTTTCTTTAACATTCCAAAGTCGGCCTGGGTATGGTAATGCTTGTCATTACTCTGAGTAGCTTTAGGGTTCTAAAGACTCACTGTGTCTGTCTTTTGCTTATCACCCTAAAGAGATTAATCTCTAAACAATGATCTTCTGGTACTGTTAACCTTGGGTTTGAACTTTCAGTCCATCAAGAAAGAAAGGGCAGATTCAGAACGGCAGAGAAGATATCTAAAGTTTATAAAGGAAAACAGAAACTGGTTTCCTGATGTAATAAATCCTCATCATAAACAATCACTCACTACAAAAGGAAAGGTCCACAGTAGGATGTTATTTTGTCACTTATTCCTCCAGGAATCACCTACTGGTAACTCTGAAAAGTGTCTCAGTAAAGAGCAGTTCAAAAAGATTCATGAGACTGTTTCTCTTCTTTCCTATCAGCTTCTGCCCAGATTTTGATGACGATTGGAAGCAAGTTCTATGTTCAGAGCAATTTATTTTTCTACATTACCTGTTTCTAGGTGATAAATATGTCATTTTCAAATTAGTGTGGCATTTGTTCAGTTAATTATATGCATTAGGACTTATTTCAACAGAAATGTAATTTCACCGCACACATGCTAAAGCAGAAATCCTCCTGGAACCCAAAACTCCTGTGCATTAAATTTTAGAGTCATTTCCTACTAAACAAAATCTGAGTAGGAACATTTTCTGGGAAAAATAATGAAAACTTTGAAGAAAGAGTAAATATCATCCCACCAAAAAAAAAAAACGCTTAGAAAGAAGAAAAAAAATGTAGCTCTCTTCCAAATCAGAGAGAATCACCCAAAAACACCCGGAAAAGTCCTCACCTTACCCTTCCGTAACTTATAGCCTAAGTGATGACATTTTTAAATGTCAGCCTCGAACTATAAAGCTGTATATTAATTTTAATACAAGCTTATCAATTCTGCAATACCTTCTACCTGCATTATTTTTGTAAATTACAATTACCAAGATTTCTGGTTTTAATATATTTCTTCTTTCATTTCAAAGTTTTATAAGGCTTTATCCTCTTATTTTTATTTTATTTTTATTTTTTTTTTAATTTTATTATGTTATGTTAGTCACCATACAATACATCATTGGTTTTTGATGTGGTGATCCACGATCCATTGTTTTTGTATAACACCCAGTGCTCCATGCAGTACGTGCCCTCCTTAATACCCATCACCAGGCTAACCAATCCCCCCTCCCCCCCCCAAAACCCTGTTTGTTTGTTTATACCATTTTGCTATAAAGAATAAAAAGCCAAAGTGCTCACTAGCTTATTCTAACAATAGCTGACAAACCTGCAATCAAAAAGCCACCTTTCAAATTTTACTTTTATTTTTGGACTCAGTTAAGATACTTCTAAAATATGCATGCATTGACTTTGAAGAGATGTAATTGTGATATTAAATTTTATTGAAATTTTTCAGGTCCTGATTTGTGTAGAGGCTTGTGCTCTGAGTTCCCACGAAGCAGTAAAACGTTTAAAATACTGTCTGTGCAAATGCAAAATTTATGAATTCACACATCTCTGGTTGATTTATGTGAAATAATAATGCACTATTTAATGCTTAAACATGGCTAGGAGCAATGCTAGGCTATCAAGATGTACAATGGAATAATAGATTTATAAGACGGATAACCTTCTTGCCTAGAGAAGCTTGTTTAAAGGTGTTGTACAGATATATTAAACTATATGTAATTTTATACTAACTTAATGCTGTGGGTCTCTACTGCAAGCAATGAAAGATTGCAACCGTGGCATTTGCAATAATAAAATGATCTGGCTATTCAACATAAGGTATGTATCTGAGAAGTAAAAAGAGGTGAGGAACTTGTTTAAAACTTTTGTCCTTTTCATTCATTGCTCTGTACAAAATATTTTTTTAAGATTTTATTTATTTATTTTTAAAGATTTTATTTATTTATTCATGATAGAGAGAGGCAGAGGCAGAGGGAGAAGCAGGCTCCCCAAGGAGCAAGGAGCCCAATGTGGGACTCGATCCCAGGATCCTGGGATCATGACCTGAGCCGAAGCAGACGTTTAACGATCTGAGCCCCCCAGGCACCCCAGATTTTATTTATTTCACAGAGAGAGACACAGTGAGGGAACACAAGCAGCATGGGTGAGGGAGAAGTAGGCTCCCGTGGAGCAGGGAGCCCAATGCGGGCTCCATCCCAGGACCCTGGGATCATGACCCTAGCCGAAGGTGGACGCTTAACGACTGAGCCACCCAGGCACCCCAGTACAAAATATTTTTTTCTTTAATGTGGCCAACATAACTCCAAGCCCAGTGGTTGTCTGTCATCATGTAATTGAGGGGAAGATTTCCATAAGGGGAGTAATTGGATGTTTCTAGGAGGCCTCCAGGCACATTTAATTATCACCCGATTTGCTTAGAAAACGAACTAAAAACTTATTAGGATGAGATCTAAGAGAAAATTATAATTGGCAGTTTTCTGGTAGACTCTTTTTATTATACTGTATATGTTTTTCTTTTTTTTTAATCAGGAAAGGAAATATTTTTTTGGTCTGAGTTTCTGGTTATTTGATCATTGTAAGGTAAGCACTGAGATGCATTAGCTCAACTTCCACACTCACACGAGTTAAAAGATAGACAAGAATTTTAGAATTTTTTAAGTTATTATTTCCATCACGTATTGCTTTGAATTTTGTAGTGATCTGGTCTCAGAGTTTAACCCCTTGACACATGGTGTGCTGAATTAATGACAAAATCTCTAAAATAGAGATCTGAATAAGGTAATGAACACGTTTCAAAGATTTCCATTTGAATTGCGATTTTGACGAAATTCCACAGATACTTTCATTTCACATGCTATTAAATAACAATTCAATAAAGTGATTTTAATAACCAATGAATTATCAAAAATAACCCAATGAATTATTTGAAAAGCAAGAAATTTTCTTTCAACGACTACACAATTTTAAATCTCCTTTGAAATCATAAAATTTTTGACGAATCAAAACACAAATGCAATTCAGTTTACATTAATTAACAGGGTCGCCAACCAAAAAAGTTAGAACAGGATGAACGACCAATTACAGGGAAACACATATTAGTCAGGTTGTACTGCAAAAGGTCCAGTTGAAATCAAATTAAAATTTGATGACATTTTCAGAATAATCATGAAATAATTTTTCTTTTAGTTTTCCAAACTCAGCTGCATATCTGTGGCTACACTGCCTACTTAAGATGAAGTTTTTATAGTCTGACAGTGATATCAGTTATTCTGATTTTAAAGTCAGCTCTATTTGTCAGGAAATAGCCTGATCACACATTAACCACCAAATGTTCAACTCCCTTCCTGTGCATATAGTTTCTAAAGTGCAAAATTGCAACATTATTAGTGGTATTTCAGCAACGTTTATTCCCTGCTTACACACACACAGTGGAAACTCATATAATTAAGAAATATCTCAGTGCTGAAATATTGTCTTATGTAGGACACTGTTGAATGATTTTCAACATCTTCAACATTGCCCTTAAGACATGTATAATATCTAAACAGCCAGAAATCTAGGAAACTAGTTGAAACTTGTCAAAATATGTGGTCAGTCTGAGGTTGGGAGGTATAACTTGTGTCCATTGTAACCAGGTTTCCAGCAAGCTCCATCTGCCTGAAGTTTCCTAAAGTGTTATCAATTGAAACATTGTGTGAACAGATAATTGTAGGTTTATTTATAAAGAGAAGACAGGAGAAAAGTGATGATGGCACTATTCACCCTTGATGGCTAAGTGGATTCAAATGTATTCTATCCAAAAAAACATGAATACAAATACAAAAAGTGGATTCAAATGTATTCTATCCATAAAAACATGAATACAAATACAAAAGATATGATGTAAGTAGGAAATATATTTAATTTGCTAAAAGCCATTAATTTGAGTATTCAGGATTGGGAGATGGCACAACTCTTTTTGGATCTCTGTTCAAATGGCACCCATATAAATAGCCCAGCCTCAGGGTGCCTCGGTGGCTCAGTCAGTTAAGCATCTGCCTTCCGCTCAGGTCATGATCCCAGGATCCTGGGATCGAGCCCCACATCGGCTCCCCACTCAGAGGCGAGTTTGCTTCTCCCCCCACCCCACTTGCACCTGCTCTCTCTCTCTCTGAAATAAATAAATAAAATGTTTTTTAAATAAATAAATAGCCCAGCCTCTCCCTTCCCACTGACATTATTCTGTCTTCTCACTCTTCTCTCTTCTCATCACACTTGTCTATTTCCTGAATTATTATGTATTCATTTGTTTATCCTTTTGTTGGGTGACTCTCTCAACTTCAGTGTAAGTTCTGTGAGCTCAGGATATATTTTGTTCACCTGCACCTAGAACCACACCTGGCACCTGGAAGCATTTACTAGATAAATACTCATTGAGCAAATGAATGATCGCTTTCAGTAACTAACTCTTTAGCCCTGGACAAATCACTGAATTCTTCTGGGTTTCAGGCTCCCCCTAATTTTATAAATGAAGGAACTGGATTGAGTAATCTCTCAGCTCTTTCAGATTAAAATGCCTCGATTTGATTAAAATGCTTTAATTTGACCCTCTAGACCATCCTTTCTAAATTATGGTATGTTTTCATGAATTTGTTTCGACATATATTATTTCCCTACATTACTGGTTGCAATTATTATTCAGACTATAGTGACAAAAATTTCATATTTTCCCATTTTTAATAATTTATATTTGTGTTGTTACTGAAATTTAAAAAAAACATACAATGATTGTGCCAGTTATCAGTTTATTACCTTTCAGGTCCAAATTCACCCTTCATGGCTCTGCCTTGTGATCCTGAAGCTGGGCCCTCCAAACATTTCTTTGTCTACTGGCGTCATGCTGAACTTTGTCAGTAGAGGGTGAGAGAGGGCTGCTGGGGGAGAGAAGAGTCTCTTCTTCTATTCAGTATGCTCTCTTCCTTTCTGGCCCCTGCAGCATCAGTCTGCACCTGGGGCACGAAGAGGTGCTCAGTTACCTGGCAAGTTTCAGCAACACACCTGCAGCAGCCTCCTAGCACATTTGGCTGGTCCCTCATTCAATATCCCAGAGAGTCTGGAAGACCCCCAGTAGACAGCTTCCCTGAAGGATCCCCCTGTGCTCTAGCTGATTCCTGGTGAGTGTCACTGGCATCCCAGTCAGAGGTTTCCCGCTTACCAGCCTGAAATACTTCAACAAGCTTCTCCACCATCCAGTGGGCTGTGGCACACCCTATCCAAATGTGTTCCTTCCTTGGGTACTCTGCCTTAACCACAGAGTCAGTAGCTACTCTATTTGCATTCCTTTGAGTTCTCTTTACCTCTTAGTAGTTAATCCCTAGTTACCAATTAATAATTTTTTCTAAAGATTTTATTTATTTGACAGAAAGAGAGAGGGAGAGCACAAGAAGGTGGAGCGGCAGGGGCAGAGGGAGAAGGAGAAGCAGGCTCCCCACCGAGGAAGGAGCCCGATGCAGGGCTTGATCCCAGGACCCTGGGATCATGACCTGAGAAGAAGGCAGCCACTTAACTGACTGAGCCACCCAGGCGTCCCCACCAATTAACAATTTTTTATAATAAACTTCATTTGCTTGAATTACTGCATGTGGTTTTGTTTTTGTTTTTGTTTTGGGGTTTGTTTTGTTTTGTTTTGTTTTGTTTTTTGTCTCCTTGCTTAACTCTGAATGATATGGAGACATTTATGTATGTATGTATGTATGTATGTATGTATGTATGTATTTTTATTCTTTTTTAATTTATTTATTTATTTGAGAGCGAGAGAACCAGGGGCAGGAGCACAGGGAGAGAGAGACTCTCAAGGAGACTCCCAACAGAGCTCAGAGCCCAACACAGGGCTCAATCCCACTACCCTGAGATCATGACCTAAGCTGAAACCAAGAGTCAGATGCTCAACTGACTGAGCCACCCAGGCACCACCAAATGATATAGAGACTCTAAAATAAAGGACTTATTTAATAAAAATTAAAAGCATATATACTATTACCTCAAATTATCTATATCTCAGTTTTGTAAAGTTTTGGAAGTTGTTGTAATTTTGAGACTTTACTTTCTTAAATTGCCAAAAAAAAAAAAAAGAAAAGTCTAAAGTCTAAAAAATATGATTTCTTAGCTTCTAGTTTTATACATGGGGATTGTTTTAAAAATAAGGGTAGATTTAATTTTTATGTGCAAGTGAGGGAAACTGAATTTAATAAATACACAAGTCCCTAGAGTCTAATTTGCTTTATAACAGAGGATAAAAATTGATTCATAAAATGCCTTCACGTAGATTATTACATATTCCCTACACAGGATTGCACATATGTATAAACCATCAGAGACATATACACTCAGTTATAATAGCTTAAGCAGGATTAGGCATGGGTGCTTTCTAGTTAGAATATGGTATTTCATAAACCACATGAATCTTATGGAATATTATATGGTTTAATGCAAAACATACAATAAATCTTCATAGGACTGTAATTTTTTTTCCTACTCTTAAAAGAACTCTTTAAATTGCACAACATATATATTCTGGTGAAACCCCTCTCCTAAGTTTTGAAAGTTAAATGTGATCTTCAGTACTTGTCAACTTTGTTCTTTCACTTAGCCAGAAGAGATAATGTCATCTGACCAAAAAAAAAAAAAAAATGTGTACACTTGTATTATATTTCTCAAAGTTCTACACATATGACCTTCATTCTTCAAGTCAGGACTGGAACCAGAAGCCCTCCTTTAAACATCAGCAGAAACTTCTAAATAAATAGCATTTTTCAAATTTTAGTAGATATTACTCTTTTACTACTACTTAGTAAATATTTTGAAAGTGTTATCCCTATCAAGGAAAGGAAATAGGACAATAATAAGGCATAATACCCACAGTAAACCATGTTGTACATTGAGGGCAGGTTGGATGAAAGAATACAAGAGGGATATATTACAAAAGAGCAAGTTCTACAATTAGATATTACTCTTGCCTGGCAAACAGGCCAGTGAGTTCATCCTCTATGTCTTAACCATGAGGTGGTGGTTCCACTTAATTTATCCCTCTAGGACCTTCCTGCTATTTCAGTCTCCTGGTCCACACCTGTCATTTTACAAGAAAAAACCTAAGATCTGTCTAGGTTAAGTCCAGCGTTACATGGCTAATTGGTGGGCTGAGCTTTAATGCAATAAGAAATGCAGCTCCTTTAATCAAAATCAGTGTAGTGATACTGTGGCAGGAACTGCTAGTTGCCTCCCAAAGCCCAGCCCCCACCCCCCCGACCCTGTCTTAATACAGAATCCCATTTTTGAGGTGGGCACCTTTCGGTCCAGACTCCTTTGTACCTGGATGTGGCCATGAGGTAATTTGGCCTATGTAAATGATGTTTCTTCTCTGTAAGTAGAAAATTTTTATGTGATTTCCAAGAAATATTAGTAGAGGTATAAGGCATAGCCTTTTCTAGTATCTTACTATTTCTTGCCAACTCAAAACTAAACAGCTGCCAGCCATATAGCCATCTTCGCTCCTGGAGTGATGTACTAAATACAGCTGAGCAACAGGGTAGAAGGAACATGGGTTTTGGACATCACAGAGCCACAATACCAGCCTTGGATTTTTTGCCTCAGGACTTCTACATGAAAAAGAAATTATCTTGTTGAACCTACTAATAGGCACATGTAGCCAATCCTAATTCTAACTAGTTCAGATAATTTCCTATCCATGAGTTTTCTAACAGCTATTCTGAGATAGAATAGCAAATCTTCACATCCCAGCAATGGGCCCAACAAAAGTCAAAGACCTTGTTACTCAAAGTGTGATTCACTGACCAGTAACAATGGTATCAAACAGACGTCCAACCAAAGCCCCAGATCTCAGGCCTCTCCCTACCAAACCCGAGTCTGCATATGGACAGGATTCCTGAATGAGGATTCCTTATATGTGCACACTGAACTTTGAGAAGCATTGCTCTAAAATAGCAGTTTTCCTGTCACACCTCTCTATGGCAGTTGACCTTGTGGGTGTAGACAATTTTACTGCAGGATCTTTCTGCTAAGACCAACAGGGTGGTCTCTGGCAAGGTGCCCAAATTCAGGTATTATAGTGGAGACAGCTATCAGGTGAGAGTCTATATTTTAAATTTAGGAATCCCCAAAAAGCAGTGGTGAACGTGATTTTTTCCCCATCTCAGGAAATCCTAGGAACAAGATAGCCTAGTGCTTATTTTTCAATATGAGAAAATGTTTGTCTCCTTTTTTTTATTTGTGTCATTATGTAATAGTCCTTTGCAGAAATGGATACGGTTGATCCAGAGGCACATTTCTTAATTCCAGTCTACAGTGTTTCCATCCTCTGTGGCTAATTTGTTCAGGATGGAGGCAATGCAAGAGCTTAGTGTGTCTTGCAGAGATCAAATAAACTTGCCCATGGTCATACAAGTCAGAGAGAGAAGCTGATATACCATGAGGCCCAGAAGCAAGATTCCTTCTCTCTTTTCTCAGAAAAAAAATGATTATACAATTCTTACCCTGCAAAGATTCTTTAAAATATTTTTATAGAATGAAAGCTCAAAGTTGTATCATGTCCATATTGAGTAATTATAATTGTAAAACATAGGATACTTTTTGGGGCACCTGGGTGGCTCAGTTGGTTAAGCGACTGCCTTCGGCTCAGGTCATGATCCCAGGGTCCTGGGATCGAGCCCCGCATCGGGCTCCCTGCTCTGCAGGAAGCCTGCTTCTCCCTCTCCCAATCCCCCTGCTTGTGTTCCCTCTCTCGCTGTCTCTCTCTCTGTCAAATAAATAAATAAAATCTTAAAAAAAAAAAATAGGATACTTCTTGAAGTGTTATTTAATGGGTATCTTAGCCTCTATAATTATTATTTATTAATAATAACTAAATAATAATTATAGTCCAAAACATAATTTTGCTTAAGGATAGGCACTAATAACTTTAATAAACTAAAAAGAACAGTTACTCAAACAACTGAATATGTTCTTATATATCCTTATCCATGTACTGATAATCATGGGGGTTATTGCTAGCTGACCACTCAGCCTTAGTGTTTTTTTGGGGGTTTGGGTTTGGTTTTTTTAGCCCTAGTGTTTTTTTTAATAATGTTTCAAACAATTGTGGTTAATGACACAAGAGAATTCAAATAAGACAGACCAAGGTTATAATCCAAGATTTTCAAATGCATTAGAGTAATATATATTTGTTTCTTACATGCTTATTTGTAGATTTATTTGCTATAATTAACATACAATAAACTCTACATATTTGAAGAGTATAATTGATAACTTTAATACTTGTACACACACCATATCCAGGCAGTGAACACAGCCACCACCCTAAATTTTCCTGGTGGCCCACATTACTCCCTTCCATCTGCCGCTCCCTCAAGCCTGTGTAGAGGCAACCACTGAGATGCTGCAGTAGACTGTTTTGAATTTTCTACAATATTATGTAACTAGAATCATACGGTGTGTACTTTTATTGGCCTATCTTCTTCCACTTAACATAATGATTCTGATATTTACCATGCTGTTCCATAAATCAATAACCGTTTTACACTGAGTAATGTTTCATTATAAGGATATACCACAATTTGTTTATCCATTCACCTGGTGATGGATATGTGTCTTGTGTCCAGTTTTTAAGTATTCCAAATCAAGTTGCTACAAATGTTCATGTAAAAGTCTCTGAGTGAAGACCTTTATGTCACCACTTTTATTACTCTCGGTGGAATATCTGGAATTTATGGTAAGTAAATGTTCAAACTTTTAGGAAACTGCCAAATTGTTTTCCCACTTTTTTTTTTTAAGATTTTACTTATTTGAGAGATAAGAGAGCAAGATGGGGGGAGGGCAGAAGGAGAGCAAGAGAGAGAATCTCAAGCAGAATCTGCACTGAGTAGAGCCCAACACGGGGATCAATTCTATGACCCCAAGGTCATGACCTGAGCAGAAACCTAGCATCTTTTCATGTTTATTTCCCATCCATGTATTTTTCTGGTGAACTATTTGTTCAAATCTTTTGCCCATTTTTAATTGAGTCATGTATTTCATTATTATTTATTCTAAGTGAAGAAACTTTTTTTTCAAGTTTTTATTTAAATTCCAGTTAGTTAACATACAGTGTAACATTGGTTTCAGGTATAGAATTTAGTGCTAAAATGAACAACATAGGAAACAACAGATGTTGGTGAGAATGTGGAGGAAGGGGAACCCTCTTGCACTGTTGGTGGGAATGAAAACTGGTGCAACACACTCTGGGAAACAGTATAGAGTTTCCTCAAAAGGTTAAAAATAGAACTACGCTATGATCCAGCAATCACACCACTGGAATTTTCCAAAGGATACAAAAATACTGATTTGAAGGGATGCATGCACCCTGATGTTTATATCAGGATTATCAACAATAGTCAAATTATGGAGAGTTCTTTCCATATTCTGAATATAAATTCTTCATCAAATATATGATTTGCAACTACATTTTTTTAGTCTGTGGCTTGTTTTTGCATTCTTTTCATACCGTCTTTCAAATAAATGAATTTCTTAATTTCAATAAAGACCAATATATTTTTTCTCTTCTTTTTTTCCTTGGGATTATACTATTGATGTGTTTAAGTAATTATTGCTTAACCCAAGATCGCAAAGATTTTATATTTACTTCTAGCCATTTTAAAGGTTTTATACTTGGGTCTATGGACCATTTTGAGTTAATTTTTATATGTTGCAATGTATAGGTCAAGTTTCATTTTTTTTGCGTGTAGCTGTCTACTACATTGATCCAGCATCATATCTTGGAGCTACTATAATCTCTCCATTGACTGTCCTTGAACAGCATTTGGTCATGTATGTTCGAGCTTATTTCTGGCTCTTTATTCTATTTTTTTTAATTTTTTTTAAAGATTTTATTTATTTATTTGACAGAGAGAGACACAGCGAGAGAGGGAACACAAGCAGGGGGAGTGAGAGAGGGAGAAGTAGACTCCCCGCTGAGCAGGGAGCCCGACGCAGGGCTCAGTCCCAGGACCCTGGGATCATGACCTGAGCCGAAGGCAGACGCTTAATGACTGAGCCACCCAGGCGCCCCTCAAGTCAGTGTTTTACTTGTTAAACATGTCTGAGACCATGCATCCCTGGCTGCTAAGCACCATGGCGGACAGGGCTAGAAAGGTAACAGCTCTGGCTTCTTTATTCTATTTCATTGATTTATTTCTCTATCTTTGTGCCAATGCCACATTGTTTGATTAATGTTATAAGGTAATACGGTATCTAAAAGCAGATACTGTAAATCCTCAAACTTTGTTCTATCTTTTTTGTAGTTATCTGTAGCTATTCTACGTCATTTTTGTTTCTATATGAATTTAAAAATAAGCTTGATTCTATCAAAATGCCTGTTGGGTTTTTAATTGAGATTTAATTGAATCTATAGATCAACTTAAAGAAAGTGTCGTCTTAAGAATACTGAGTTTTCCTAACCAAGAAAATTATTCTTAGTTTTCCCATGTCTTTTGCTTTTAAAATTTGTATCAACAATGTTCAATAGCTTGTTGTGTGTCTTACACATTTGTTGTGAAACTTTACTCTAAATATTTCATTTTTGATGCTTTGTAAAATGTTATTATTTTAATTCCAACTTCCAATTGCTCACTGCTAGTGTATAAAAATAAAACTAAATTTTTATTATTGGCCTGTGTCCTACAATACTGCTAACCTCACTCTTTGTTTCTAGAAAATTTTCTGTGGATTCTGGAGAATTTTCCACATAGACAGTTCTGTCATCTGTTAATACTAATAGCATTTATTCCTTCCATTCCAATTTTGATGTCTTTTATTTTGCCTTCTTTATAGCAATGCTGGAACCTACAGTGCTATGCTGAATGGAAATGGTAAAAGGATATTTTTATCTTGATCTTAGGGGAAAGTCTTATAGATATTAATCATTAAGGATGATATTAGCTGTATGGTTTATTTCCTTATTTATTTAATTGATTTATTTATTTAATGTATTATTTACTTTAAGTTTTTATTTTAATTCCAGTTAGTTATCATACAGTGTTACACTAGTTTCAGATATACAATATAGTGATTCAACACTTCCATACACCATTACATGTGCTCATTACAACATGTGACTTCCTTAATCCCCATCACCTATTTAACCCATCCCCCCATCCAACTCCCCTCTGGTAACCAGTAGTTTGTTCTCTATAGTTAAGAGTCTGTTTCTTGGGTTCTCCCTCGCGCGCGCACGCGCACTCTCTTTCTCTCTCTCTCTTTCTATGTATATATACATATTGTGTGTATATTGTTTTTGCCCTTTGCTTGTTTGTTTTCTTAAATTCCACATAGGGGTGAAATCATATGATATTCGTCTTTCTCTGACTGACATTTTGCTTAACATTATACTCTCTAGTTTCATCCATATCATTGCAAATGGCAGGATTTCATTCTTTTTCGCAGCTAAATAATCTCCCATTGTGTATATACACCACATCTTCTTTATCCATTCACCAATCAATGGACATGGGCCTCTTTTATATCTTGGCTATTGTAAATAATGCTGCTGATAAACATAGGGTGTATATATCCCTTTGAATTCGTGTTCTTGTATTCTTTGGGGGAATACCCAGTAGTGCAATTGCTAAATCATAAGGTACTTCTATTTTTAACTTTTTGAGGAAACTCCATACTGTTTTCATTCCCACCAACAGTGCATAAGGGTTCCCCTTTCTCCACATCCTCTACAACATCTGTTGTTTCTTATGTTGTTGATTTTACCCATTTTGACAAGTATGAGATGATATCTCATTGCAGTTTTGGTTTGCATTTCCCTAATGGTAAATGATAAGGAGCATCTTTTCATGGGTCTGTATGTCTTCATTGGAGAAATGTCTATCTTCTGCCAATTTTTAACTGGATTATTTTAGGAAGGGATATTGAGTTCTATCAATTCTTTATAGATTTTGGATAGTAACCCTTTATCAGATATGTCATTTGTAAATATCTTGTCCTATTCCATAGCTTGCCTTTTAGTTGTGTTGTTTATTTCCTTCACTGTGTGGAAGCTTTTCATTTTGATGAAGTCCCAATAGTTTAATTTTGCTTTTGTTTCCCTTGCCTCAGGAGATATAGCTAGAAAAAAGTTGCTATGGCTGATGTCAAAGAAGTTACTGTTACTGACTGTGTTCTCTTCTAGGATTTTAATGGTTTCAGGTTCCACATTTAGGTCTTTAATCCATTTTTTTAAAGATTTTATTTATTTATTTGACAGAGAGAGACACAGCGAGAGAGGGAACACAAGCACGGGAGTGAGAGAGGGAGAAGCAGGCTTCCCACAGAGCATGGAGCACAATGCGGGGCTCAATCCCAGGACCCAGGGATCATGACCAAGCCGAAGGCAGATGCTTAACGACTGAGCCACCCAGGTGCCCCTTTAATCTATTTTGAATTTATTTGTGTGTATAGTACAAGAAAGTGATCCAGTCTCATTCTTTTGTATGTTGCTGTTTTTCCAGCACTATTTGTCAAAGAGACTGTCTTTTTCCCATTGGATATTCTTGGATATGCTTTGTCAAAGATTAATTGACTATATAATTATGGGTTTATTTCTGGATTTTCTATTCTAGTCCATTGATCTATGTGTTAGCTGTAGGTTTTTATTAGATTCCTTTATCAGGTTGAAAAATTTCTCTTTTATTTATAGTTTGCTGAGAATTGTTATCAAAAATAAATATTTAATTTTGTCAGTGGCTTTTTCCAGTATCTATCAAGAAGATCAGATGTTTTGTTTTGCTTTGGTATGTGACTATGATGAATTATGTTGGTTGATTTTCCATTGTTAAACCAACCTTGTATTCCTAGGATCAACACTACTTGGTCATATTGTATTATCACTTTTTTAAAAATACTGATAGATTCTATGAGAAAATTTTTGTTATTTTTGCATCTATGTTTATGAAGATTATTGGTCTATATTTTTTTCTTCTAATATCTTCTTCTGGTTTTGATATCTGGCTAATCCTGCTCTCATAGAATGAATTGTTGAGTGCTCTATCCTGTTCAGTTTTCTAGAAGTGTTTGTATAGACTTGGTATTATTTCTTCTTTAAAAATTTGTAAAATTCCCTAGTGAAGTTAACTCAGCCTGAAGCTCTCTTTGTGGAAAGATTTTAAACTACAAATTCAATTTATTTTATAGCTATAAGGCTATTATAGATATCTATTCTAGAGTGATTTTGTTGGTTTATGTTTTTTCAAGAAAGTTGTCAATTTACTCTAAATTGTCAGGTTTTTGGCATAAAATTGTTCATAATATTCTTTCACTTTTTAAAACATAGGTAGATTTATATCTGTCAGCTGGATAACTCCTAATATTGATAATTGGTGTTCTCCCTTTTCTAATCAGTCTGTTTTTTTTGTTTTGTTTTGTTTTTTACCTACTCAGAGAAGCAACTTTTGGTCTCATTGATTTGCTCTTTTGGTTTTTTTATTTTATTGATTTCTGCCCACATGTTTATTATTTCCTTACATCTGCAAACACTGGTTTTAGTTTGCACTTCTAGTCTCTGAAGACAGAAGCAGAGGTCAATGATTTTTGACTTTTCTTATTTTCTTTTTTTTTATTTATTTTTTTATTATGTGATGTTTCTAATGGGCATTTATGGATATAAATTTTTCTCTAAGCACTGCTTTAGCTTTATCCCACAAAATTTGGTATGTTGTGTTTTTACTTTCATCCTAATTTTACTTTTGATTTTTTTCTTTGACCCATGGACTATGTAGAATTATATTATTTAGTTTCCAAATTTCAGGAATTTTCTAGAATCCTTTTGGTTATTGATTTCTAATTTAATTCTATTTTCATAAAACATACTTTAAAAGAGTTGAGTTATTTTAAATTTAAGGAAACTTGTTTTACAGTCTAAAATGTGGTCCGTTTTGATCAATGTACTAAGTACATTGCGTATTCTGCTCTTGTTGGGTGTGGTGTTCTGTAAATGTAAGATCAAATTGGTTGATTGTATTGTTCAAGTATTCTATGCCCCATGAATTGTCCATCTAATTGTCATTCCATCTCTATAATTATTGAGAAGGGGTGTTAAAATCTCTGAATCTAATTGTGGATTGTTCTATTTCTTCTTGCTCTTTTATAAGTTTTTTCTTCACTTACTTGATTTACTCTGTTATTCAGGGCATAAACATTTCAGATTATGCATTCAGAAATCTACTTTGTATGAGGGGCACCTGGGTGGCTCAGTCAGTTGAGCATATGACTCTTGGTTTTGGCTTAGGTCATGATCACAGGGTTGTAAGATCCAGCCCATGTTGGGCTCCATGCTCAGTAGGGAGTCTGCTTGAGATTCTCTCTCCCTCTCCCTCTGCCCCTCCCCCAGCTCATGCACTCTCTCTCTCTCAAATAAATAAACAAATCCTTCTTTTAAAAAAGAAATCTACTTTGTATTAGATTAGTATAGCTACTCCAGTCTTCTGATTAGTCATACCATGATATATCTTTTCCATCTTTTTCCTTTAATTTATTTCTTGTAGACAACATATAGTTGGGTCTTGCCTTTTTGGTTTTTGTTTTGTTTTGTTTTGCTTTAAAGATTTTATTTATTTATTTATTTGAAAGAGAAAGAGAGACAGCGAGAGAGGGAACACAAGCAGGGGGAGTGGGAGAGGGAGAAGCAGGCTTCCCGCTGAGCAGGGAGCCCAATGCAGGGCTAGATTCCAGGACCCTGAGATGACCTGAGCTGAAGGTCTTAACATCTGAGCCACCCAGGTGCCCCTTGCCTTTTTGTTTTAATCCAAATTGCCAATCTCATCTTTTAATATGGTGAACACTTATATTTATCATGATCATTTGTATTCTTGAGTTTAAAACTATCATCTTGCTATTTGTTTTTTATTTGATTCATCTGTTCTTTGTTCTATTTTTCCTAACTTTTTTTTGATAAATTGGCTTTTTAATAGTTTCTGTTATACCTTTTGTTAGTTTATTAACCGTAAATCTTAGTTTTGATTTTTTAATGGTTGATTCAGTGTCTATAGTATACATCTTTAACTTATTGGTCTACTTTCAAGTAATATTATAATGCTTCAGGAACAATGTAAGAATTTTACAGTAGTTTGTTTCCTTTTCAACCCCCTCCCAGCCCTAGTGCTATTTTTATCAAAATTTTACTTCTACATGTTGTAAACTCCCTGATACATCATCACTTTGGCTTTAAACAGTCAAATATCTTTAAAATAAGCAAAACAAAACAAAGTATTTTGTATGTATCTGTGTATTTTCATCTAGTATTATATTCTCTCTCCTGAAAGACTAACATTTCTTATAGTGTGGGTCTATTGCTAATGAAATCTTTTAGCTTTATCATATCTGAAAAAGAAAATATTTCATCTTCTTTTTTGGAATAATATTCTCATTGGAGAGAGAACTCTGAAATAATCATTTCTTTTTTTCAGTAATTTCAATATATTGCTATATTGTCCTCTGGCTTGCATTGTTTCTTATAAGAAATACACTATCCTTCTCACCTTTTATCTTTTGCACATGTATGGGGCCTTTTCTCTGCTTGTTTTTAAGTTTTTTTTCTTTTTTTTTTAAATATTTTCCAGTGTTAAATTTATAGCGACAGAACTCTATGTCCAATTAACATTCAAACTGGACACAACAGAGCTGCTCAATAGAAATGGAGAAGCTCAGTAATCATCTGCAGGATGTACTCTGCTGTTCATCCCATCAAGTGCATTTTTAATGTTAGACACTGCAGCTTTCATCTCTAGAATTTTGATTTTAGTCTTTTTCATATTTATGACTCTATTTAATATGACACATCTTTTTTTTTTAAAGACTTTATTTATTTATTTGAGTGAGAGAATGAGATAGAGAGAGCATGAGAGGGAGGAGGGTCAGAGGGAGAAGCAGACCCCCCGCTGAGCAGGGAGCCCGATGCGGGACTCGATCCCGGGACTCCAGGATCATGACCTGAGCCGAAGGCAGTCGCTTAACCAACTGAGCCACCCAGGCGTCCCAATAACACATCTTTTCTTTAACTTCCTGAATATATGAAGTATATTATAATAACTTTGAATGTCCATGTGTGCTATCTCTATCATCCATTTAATTCCTTTGTTTCTTTCTACTGATTGATTTTTTTCCTCATTATGAGTCACATTTTACTGCTTGTTGGCTTGCTTGATAATTTTTGATTGAATACCATATATTATAAATTTTACTTTGTTGGATGTTGGATATTTTGTATTCCTGTAAATAACCTTGAACTTTATTTGGAATGCAATCAGTTTACTTGTAATTAGTTTGATCCTTTTGAGGCATACTTTAAGCTTTGTAAGGTGAGATGCAGGTACATTTAGTCTAGGACTAATTTCTCCAACTGAAGATGTCCTATCAACTAGAGTTTTGTTTTTGCTTTTATTTTTATCACTCTGGCTGGTGGGAACAGGTACTGTTACTGACCCTGTGTAAATTCTGGAGATTGTTGCCTTTAATCTTTTCAGGTGGTTCTTTCCCTGGCCTCAGATAGGTTCTTTGCATGGATAAAGCAGTTGTACTCTAGAGAGGAAGCCTGTGAAAATGTCTGCATCTCTTTCTCTCTGCAGCCCTCTTCAACCTGGTAGTCTTCTCTGTTAACTTTGGCTGCTATTGCTTCTCCATATTCCCAATGTGGACCCTTCAACTGAGACAGCACCAAGTCTGACCATTGTCTCTGCTCCCTTCCTGTGTTGTGACCTAAAGACTCTCCCTAAGTAGTACACCAGGGCAATTATAGAACTTGTCTTCTGTCCCCCTTCTCTCAGGAATCATTGTCCTGCTCTGCCTTATGTCCAAAGTCTGACATTATTCTTTCATATACTTTATCTCAGGTTTTTTTTTTCTCTTCGTAGGTTAGTAAGATTTTACAGGTGAGAAGCCCATGTTACTCCAAATTCATCAGAAGTAAGTATCTGATTTTAGTATCCCTCTGATATCAAGAGTAAATAGAGTTAGATTTGAATCCAACCTCTACCACTTAGTAGCTGTTATTTAATCTCTCTAAGCTTAATTTCCCCATCTCCAAAAAAAGAATATATAAGAGTTAAACAATATATATAAAGTACTTATCATGGTGCCCAAGAATAAATGTTAGAAATTATTATTTCTAAAACTGGAAGACTCTTTCAAGGCATCAGAAACTAAATTTAATATCAAACAGTCAATTGATGAAAATCATTAAGGATGCTTATGAACACACTCATTCTATTTTTGTGTGTGTGTACATCTTACAAATTAATCTGTTATTGCTTGTTGTGACCTATAATCTCCTTGTAATTCAGAAAGAGTGACTTAGTGTTTTGCATTGTTCTTGGTCCAGAACTTTTTGGATTTCATCAGCTATAAGGGAGGACAGATGTTTTAATGCTTGCTTCTCTGAGTTTTCTCACTCTTTTCCCCTTGAAAATGGTAATGACAGTAATATCTTAGAAATCCAATATTACTTCTTTAGACTGCTACTGGAGGGAAAGTTTATCTCCAACCCTAGACATCTATTCTCCATCCTAATTAAAACTCCCATCAGCTGTGACAGCAGACTTCTTGCTTATGCTCTAGCTACCAACTACTTGAGGGCAAAGTTCACTTTATCAAATTTTGACAAATAGTTACAGCAAATGGAAAATACTCAGAATTCATATTTAGTAGTTTCAAAAACAATAATTTTTTCTGTCTTAGAAGCTTTCATTGATTCAAACTAACCTATGAGAATATTTGTTATATCTTTTAGAAATTAATTACAGTGCTGTCTGTCTCCTTACATTCTAAAATATGCCAAGTCCTTTGTGTTTAAGAATCTTTATTTTTGATTTAAGGAGTAAACTTTAACTCTGAAGAAGAGGAAAAAAATAGCTGTGCTACAGTTAACAGCTAATTTAGAGACTGTAAGTACTTTGGAAGAAAGCCTCTTTATTTAAAAAAAATGCCATCAAGATGTTGATAGCAAAGACTACCACTTATTGGGGCTGGGATACCTTTGTGTCTTAGTAGATAATAGAGGAATTGGATGGGGAAACTTGTTCAAGATTTCATTAAATTGTAGAGTTCCTGTTCTGAGTTTTTAAATGGTGGTCAATATAGAGATGTGGGGTGGGAGTGGTTGATGGTGATGATGCCTTCTTTGTTCTCTATGTTGAACCGTGTGTGTTATTAGAACAATGGTTTGCACTCTGCCCATTAAATGCAACAGCACAAGGCTCTTTGTCAATGTATCCTTTGGTAAGCAACTTGTCTGTAAGTTTGGTCAAACCTTCTTAAATTTCTCAGCAATCCACCTTCTGGAAGCTTGTCATGGTTATGAAAGCCTTAAATTTAATTTTACCATAACTTAAGTAATTTAAAGATTTAAATAATTCAGAGAAGATTTTGGTTAATGGTGTCATTAATCAAAACCGATTTTATGAAATGTCTTATATAATAAAATAAAAAAGAAGCTTAAGACTATTGTGACCCTGAAAGAGACCTATTTTTTTTTTAAGATTTTTTTTTTATTTATTTTTCAACAGAGAGAGAGAGAGACAGTGAGAGAGGGAACACAAGCAGGGGGAGTGGGAGAGGGAGAAGCAGGCTTCCCGCTGAGCAGGGAGCCCGATGTGGGACTCGATCCCAGGACCCGGGGATCATGACCTGAGCTGAAGGCAGACGCAGAACGACTGAGCCACCCAGGCGCCTGAAAGAGACCTATTCTAAGAGAAACATAAAATTCAAGTAATTAGATCAACTGGATCAATTATAAAGATAATAATAATATATAATAATAATATATTAATATTAACATTTGCAACATATAATACTAATATATAATATATTAAGCTGTATGAAATTTTTTGTAAGAAGATAAATATTACCTATAAAATTTAGTGATACTGGTCACTACTTTTCCATTTGTATAACATATACAATATTTTTAACTAAAACTTTAAAATAAAGACATTCACAATTAGAAAAATATTAAAGAACATATTACATTAAGAGAATATAATTTACTGGGCAATCCTAAATATTATGTAAACAAAATGTCTTCTCAAAAACTGTAAGACAAGGCTGAGATTTTTAATTGTCAAAGATTAAATTAATATACTAAATAGTAGTGTTTTCATTTGGTGAGGTTATGTATGTATCATTTTAAGATATAAGCCCCTTCTAATCAGAACCAACCTAACACAAATCCATGTGAATGAATTCATATTTGTTCCTTCAGTGAGCCATTGGTCAAGAGTCTCTGGGTAAGAAAAAGACTTACATGTCAATTAAAATATAAAAATACAGAAATTGTGTTGTAAAAATATAATTGGCCTTTTATAATTTACTAAAATAAGTATGTTAATAAATTATAAAATTATATATATATAATTTTTAACCAAAAAGCCTATGATATAAGATTACATTATTAAGCATTGCACAAGATTTGCTACCCACATATTAGCAGGAAGAAATATATTTTGATAATTATAAGGAGTCAAGTAATGAATTTTAAATCTGGATCATCTTCTGTGGTATATATACTTATTTATTATAAATTATATTACATAATGTAGAGTATATTTTTTATATTTATATATATAATGGAATATTACTCAGCTATAAAGAAGGATGAGATCTTGCCATTTCCAACATGAATGCACCGAGAGGGTGTATGTTAAGTGAAACAAGTCAAACAGAGAAAGACAAATACCATATGATTTCATTTATATGTGGAATCAAAAAAACAAAACAAACAAACAAAAAAGGAAAAGCAGACCCAAAAATACAGAGGACAAACTGATGGTTGCCAGAGCAAGGGAATGGGCAAAATGGATGAATGAGAGTGGGAGATACAGGCTTTCACTAATGCAATGAATAAGTCACAGAGATAAAACGGACAGCATAGGGAATAGTTGATGGTATTATAATAGTTTTGTATGGTAACAGATGGTAGCTAACTTGTGGTGAGCATAGAATAATGTATAGAGTTGTCAAATCACTATGTTGTACACCGGAAATTAATGTAACATTATGTGTCAATTATATTTCAATTAAAAATAAATTTTAAAAACATCTTGATCATTTTCTAACTTCAATTTAGAGTATGAATTAAGTCTTTCAAGTAGGTCCTTAGTGGATATTGTAGGAAAATTGGTGAAGAACAAGCAGCAGCACAAGAATCATATGTGCCTAGAATCAGGCACAGAAAAGGACTCAATGGGCTAGCACAGAACCCCCGTGACTTCTCTCATACACAGTAGCTCTCCCAGATACCCACTGTATTTTTTCTTTAAAAAGTCATCTCTGGGTTAGAGGAGACTATGTAGAAATGCCAGCTCCCTCTAATTCAGCAGTTACCATGTGTTATGAAGAATTTTTGTTCCCTTTATGGTCATGTTGCTGATGAATTCTCAGGGTAGGCAACTCAATATGAATTTCAGGTGACCATAAAACAAGGCTATAAATCAGAGGACAGTGGGCTGAATTTAGATGACAGAGGCGGTTTGATTGGTTAGCACTATGTTCTTCAAACATAAAACCCAGTTTTAGTGTCCATAGTTTTCCCATGCTCTCTTGTCTCCCCGCAAGATATGGTACACATCCACATGAACTGCTCAGCCCCAAAGACATTGGTGATTGGGACCCCTGCAGAAAAAAACACTGTTCTAGTGATTCTACTGTCATTTTAATCCCTTTAGCAGGATATCACATGGATGCCACATTATTCATTCTACTCTTCGGATTTCACAGCCCCTAGACTTAATCACAGTATCTCACTTGAGACTACTTTAAAAAAAATAAAAATGGTTAACAGGTAGAACCTGCTGGAGGTGAAGACAACTAACATCATTAAAAATATAAAGAAGGTTGGGGCACCTAGGTGGCTCAGTTGGTTACTCTTGATTTCGGCTCAGGTCATGATCTTGGGGTCCGGGGATCCAGCCCCATGTCAGACTTAGCACTCAGCACTCAACAGGGAGTCTGCTTGGGGTTCTCTCTCTCCCTCTCACTCTGCCCCTCCCCAATTTAAGTAAATAAATAATTATTTTTTTTTATTTTTTATTGTTATGTTAATTTTGGTTAATTTTTAATGTTATGTTAATCCCCATACATTACATCATTAGTTTTTGATGTAGTGTTCCATGATTCATTGTTTGTGCATAACACCCAGTGCTCCATGCAGAATGGGCCCTCTTTAATACCCATCACCAGGCTAACCCATCCTCCCACCCCCCCTCCCCTCTAGAACCCTCAGTTTGTTTTTCGGAGTTCATCAACTCTCATGGTTTGTCTACCCCTCTGATTTTCCCCCCTTCATTCTTCCCCTCCTGCTATCTTCTTCTTTTTTTTTCTTAACATATATTGCATTATTTGTTTCATAGGTACAGATCTGAGATTCAACAGTCTTGCACAATTCACAGTGCTTACCAGAGCACATACCCTCCCCAGTGTCTATCACTCAGTCACCCCATCCCTCCCACCCCACCCCCCACTCCAGCAACCCTCAGTTTGTTTCCTGAGATTAAGAATTCCTCATATCAGTGAGGTCATATGATATATGTCTTTCTCTGTCTGACTTATTTTGCTCAGCATAATACCCTCCGGTTCCATCCACGTCGTTGCAAATGGCAAGATCTCATTCCTTTTGATGGCTGCATAATATTACATTGTATATATATACCACAGCTTCTTTATCCAGCCACTCTGGAAAACAGTATGGAGGTTCCTCAAAAAGTTGAAAATAGAGCTACCATACGAACCAGCAATTGCACTACTGCGTATTTACCCCAAAGATACAAAAGTAGGGATCAGAAACGGTATGTGCACCATGATGTTTATAGCAGCAATGTCCACAATAGCCAAACTGTGGAATAAATAATTCTTTAAAAAATACATAAAGAAGGCTTAAAGATAAAATGTTTCTGCATAGAAAACTCATTTTTAAAAAACAGCTCTACTGAAGCATAATTTCAATACCAAAAAATGCACCCATTTTAAGGGTACAATTCAATAATTTTTAGTAAATTTACAGAGTTTGTTCACCATAACCCAAGTTCATTTTTAGACTTAATACAATTAAATGTATTCCAACTCCCAACAGGAATTTTGATGGGGGTGGAGAAATAGGATAGAAACTTGACAAAATGAGTCTAAGTCTCATTTGGGAGAATGATGTGTAAAAGTGGAAAAAAAATATTTTGAAAAAGAAGAGTACCCTCAAAAAAAAATCCTAAAAAGAGTATCCTAGGAAATTAATAAATGCAGTATGAAGCTGTGGTAATCAAGGTAATGTGGTATTGGCCTAAAGTTGATCAATATAGTCATGGAATGAATCACAAGATATATAATGATTTTTAAGTAATAAGTGTAACTTTAAAAATGTAACTCAAAATTACACCAGTAAAGGAAATTTTATTTAATAAAATAGTGCTTCTGCATTTGATTAATGGGGCACAATTTTTTTTCCATTCTCAACTTACATCTTTGACCCACATGTATTCCCAATGATTTAAAGAGTTAAAAATGAAATCATATAAGGATTTTTTAAAGCATGGAAGCAATAAAAGTTGATAGCCTTGATAATCTGAGCATTAAAAACTTCTCTTTGTCAAAAAAGCATATTGAAACAAAATCAAATGACAAAAAGTAACAGAAAAAGTTTTTGTAATAAGTAGGACATATGTTTATAAGCCTAATATAGAGAAAACCCTAACAAGTCAACAAGAAAAATACAGACCTCAAGAGAAAAATGGGTGTCAGTGTTTGGATTCTCCAGAAAGCAACGTGGAGACAAAATATAGTGTTTAAGATGCTTAATTGGAAGTGTCCTTGGAATCAGTATCTATGGGGTGGTGGGCAGGTGGAGTAAGATAAGGCAGAAGGAGAAATGGAGCTTTGATATAAACCTGACAGCTAACTCCACATTGGGGGAGCATTGACGGTGAGGGGGAGTTTGGGTTCTACAGCTAGAATGGCCATTCGGAATTATCCCAAGTTGGGCCAAGATGTCCATTCTTTTATAGCTCCACATCTATCATTCACTGAATGTGGGCCACCTTAGGAAGATGGATGATCTCTGGGTCGGCAGCCTCTGCAGCTAAAGTAATCTCCGAGGGGGCTGACTGCTGAGGGGGCTGACTGACAGCACTCTCAGCTCCTGGAGCAACCATTTTTTGCCTGACATGGTTCCTCGGGCAGCTCATCTCTGTGGCTACCATGGTGAGTAAATGGTGTGACCAGACAGTTAATCATACAAAAGACAAAGAATAAGAAACTTGTGAAGCAATGTTCAAATTCACTAAGGATAAATTAATGCCAATCAAGATCATGGTGATATATACTTTGCCTATCAAAGTATCGATCGTTTACAAGATTAATAATAGTGAGCACTCGGTGCTTATTATGTGACAGGTGTTATATTAAGAGCTTTAAATCTGTTTTCTCATTTAAACCTTACAATACTCTGGAACTTGTTATTATCTTAATCCCAGTTTTACAGATGAAGAAAATGATGCACAGAAAGGTTAATAACTTGCTAAAGACTGTGCTACTGAGTAGCAGAATGGAGCTCTGTGCTCTTAACCAATATCCTAATTGCCTCCCTAAAGTAATCACTGTTAATCATTGCAGGGCCAGTAAGACCAGCGCTGGCTGGTCGACCACTGGCAAGGTGCACACAGGTGAAACTTCCCAAACAGGTTGGTAATACTGCCTTGAAAATGTTCATATACATTTATGGCAACATTATTTATAAGATTAGAGACAGTTTAAGCCATCTAAAAATAAACAAAATATGGTTTATCCAAATGATGACAGCATTAAAAAATAATGCAGACATTAAAAATGATGTCTTATAGAATATTTGAGATTGGAGAAATGCTTATTTTTGTTTTGTTTTGTTTTTTAAAGGGCATAAGATAAGCCACTACATACAGTCTGGTCCTAAGTGTGTACATATGTGTATACACACACACAAACACACGCACACACACTTACATAGTTATAAGAAAACACACTAAAAGTCTGTGGACATATTTCAACAGTAAGACTACAAGTCATTTTTACTTGTTTTTCCACTTTTCCAATTTTCTACAATACATATAGATTGCCTTCAGTATAAGAAAAAAATCCCATATTTTAGCTCATAACTAAATCTTGTGACAAAATTTGGAGAATACTCACAGGAAAATATTCAGAATATATTCTTGATAGTCTTACAAGTCTCAACTAAAGTTAACTAGATGAAAACCAAAGCAAGTCTTGACATAGAACCACATTAACAAGTAGACATTTTAACTGTCATTTTTTTTTTTTAAGATTTTATTTATTCATTTGACAGAGAGAGACAGCGAGAGAGGGAACACAAGCAGGGGGAGTGGGAGAGGGAGAAGCAGGCTTCCCGCGGAGCAGGGAGCCCAATACGGGGCTCGATCCCAGGACCCTGGGATCATGACCTGAGCCGAAGGCAGATGCTTAATGACTGAGCCACCCAGGCGCCCCTTAACTCTGTCATTTTGAATGGCAAGAAATGCAAGTATCCTTTTGACAAATCTCCTCAAACAAATCATCTCAAGGTGTCTTTTTGGGCTGACCACCTTCTTGGTGATAGACTTCATAGGACTAACGGCTGGCTTACTGATATTACCTTAGGGAGGTACCTCAAAAATCTAGACCTCTGCTTCTCAATTATACAGAGTACTGGGTTATCTGGATAGAGATTATATTAATTAGGCATAATTAGAACAAAAATTGAGATTTTTTTTTTACTGACAGGTTTGAGGTAAACTTGGAAACATGAGCCCACACTTTCAACTACTCATTACGCTGCCTTTGAGAAGTTGAAAATAATAAAACCATTTAGGATCTTCAGTGACAGTTATATTCAGTAATGTTAGATCACCAGATGATTCTGAAATACTGGATGTGGCAATGACGTCTAATATCTCTTAGCAACACGTGTACTGTTCCGTTCTGGAGATGACATTTTCTGTGTGCAAACAGCCTACCAGATCCATGTCCATGGCACTGTGTTTCATGAAGGCCACTCTTCTTCACGTATCTTCTAGCACAAAAGGAATGTTTCAAGCTTTCAAAGGAGCCGGCACAGCGGCTGTTCTTGACAGCATGAGCTGTCCCCCCGGCTCCTTCAGAAGCCTGCAGGCAATGGGAAGCCCACCCAGACTCTGTGGAGAGCCAGGCTGTGGAGTCCTGATAGTTGTCCCCTGTGTTGATTTCTCGATGTTCCCAGAAAGAGCACAGCCCTCCCAGTGACAGCTACAGAGCTAGTCATAGGGATCTTGAAAACTATTCAGAGTCTCAGCAACTGTTTCAATAAAGTTGTAAGGATATGTCATGGCAGATATATTTATTGCTTTCTGATAAACTGTATCCAGGGACAACTTCTATTTTTAAACTGTTTTTTTTTTTTTTTTTCCTTCAGCAGGAACAACTACTACATTTTCCCAAGGCCAAACATCAAAATTGCTCTCTTGTCAACAAAAAAAGTCTATTCCCTTGTTCTAGTCCCTTATTTCATCCTGATGGATTTGCAATATTGCCCTATTTCAGGTAGCACTTTCTTTGGCAAAATCTCTATTTTGCATTCTTTAAACTAAAAACCAATGACAGGTATCACCCCTCATAAACTAAACTGATTGTCAAATGGTGTGGAACCCTTGATCGGGTTCAATGGCTGGATCCAAAGGGAACTCTTCTTCTCAGGTATTTCTGAGACACACTATGAATGCAGTGCCCCAGATAGAATCTCTACTGAGATTATTAAAAATATCAATCTGGATTAAACCAAGAGGTGCCATTGAAAGATTTCATAGTAAATTTTACATATAATGAGATCCTACAACATGCTCAGAAAAAATAATTTCAGTGTTAACCCAGTGGTTCTGCGATATAAGCAGCAATAAACCATGTCTCGGTTTGCTCCTATATTCCTAGAAGAGGCCTCATCGTTCCTTCCTGGTAGACCTACTCTTTAAAAAAAAAAGGAAGAGTCAGTCATTGCCAATAAATAGCCATAGGGAAGCTCTAGTTCCAGGAATTACATTAGAGTCCCCAAGGGGATAAAAACCAACTGGTTGAGGAGAAAATCTTAAAAATGCCCCACAGCACCCTGGAGATCCACTCATGGGTCCAGGACATTGGAAACTCAGGTCAGCAGGGAGTCCTTAGGAAGAACTGCCCACCACAAAGACCCAAAGACATTGAGGAGCAACTCAACAGAACATTTGGATGTTAAGGGCTCTTAATTGCAAACTTCTGTTCCTTCCATGGTAAGAGGGTGAGGGAAGGAATCAGGAGCAAGGAAAAGGGAGACAGGTAAAGAGGAAAAAAGGAAAATAAAGGGAGAGCACCCATTATTTTCAGGTACTATGTGGGGTGCTTTGCAGTGTTGCTTCATTTAATCCTCACATCATCCCTACATGGGAATTAGTATAACCTCCATGTTATGCATAAGGAAATTGAGAATCAAAGAAAAAAAAAAAGAAAAACTCGTCATATGCCAAAGAGCTCGTAAAAGTCAATATCAGGGCTGTGAATTTTTTACAGTACTGGGCTGCCTCCCACCTGCCCTACGTGTTCTATAGGACAAGTTTTGTTTATATGACAAGGATTTGTTTGCTTTTTGCCCCCGCTAATTTTACTGCATGAGTAGAACACTAATTCTCTTCTGGGAGTTCTTTGTGGTGCGATGAGTCTTCTAGAGAACCTGAATTGTCGACAAAGGAGTTTCTAAAGTGCATTACCTGTTGGTGAGTGGCTGTGGTCTGGGTAGTTCTAAATATCTAAATATGATTTTCAATCTCTCACTTACCAAGTCATCTCTGACACTCTCCGTCCACATCCTGCAGCTCAGAGCTCTCTGTCTTCCTCTTGTTGGTACCACATTTAGTGGCTCTACCAAGGGACGTCTGAGTGGCTCAGTCAATTAAGTGTCTGCCTTTGGCTCAGGTCATGATCCCAGGGTCCTGGGATGGAGCTCCTGCATCCATCCTTGTGGCTCTCTGCTCAGCAAGGAGTCTGCTTCTCCCTCTCCCTCTGTGTGTGTGCTCCCTATCTCTCTCTCTCTCTCTCTCTCTGAAGTAAATAAATAAAAAATAAAAAAAATAAAGTGGCTCTACCAAGGCTGCTGTTTTCTAATCCAAGGTACTTATCACTTCTTTGAACTGTGTCTTGCCTATTCCCCCCTCTCCTCTTTTAAGCTGTTGATATAACTTCCTCATGCTCGATGTTAGTATAATTTATTCACTTTTATTAAAGGCAGGATCCATAAGCTAAACAATGAAGGAAGGGAAAGAAGGAAAGAAGAGAAGGAAGGAGGAAGAAAAGAGAAAAGAAGCAAGAAAAGAAGTTAGAGAAAGAGGGAGAGGTGGGAGAGGGGAGAAGGAAGAGAGAGGAGGGGAGGAGGAAGAAAGGAAGAGAGACAGGAGAAAATCGAGAAAAGAAATTAGGGAGAACAGGGGGCAAGGAGGGTGCGTGGAGGACACTCAAACCTCCTGAATTGTATTAGATTGTTTTCTCTAATATGGATCTGATCACTTTTTAATCATAGAATTTTTAGATATTAAATTTTAAAGATCTAGTCCAATTTTTACTATAAATATAGAAACTTCAACAAAGTCATTTAAGGGCTTTGGATTAATGGCAGATTTAAGACCACTCTTTTCATTATTATTCCACTGTGTTTTCTCCCTATTTTGGCTGTATTCTCAGAAACAGATCACCTGAATTATATATATCCAAGGTTTGATACAAATGTTTTGCTTAACTATTTAAGGATTATAAAGCATACTACTTAATAAGGTTACTTAAGAAACAGTATTGTTTTGGGGCACCCGGGTAGCTCAGTCGGTTAAGTGTCGGACTCTTCATCTCATCTCAGGTCATGATCTCAGAGTCATGAGATCAAGAAACTATATTATTTTATTCAATGATATCAGTTGAATTGCTGTTGATAATAATCTCAAAAAAAAAAAATACTTCAAGCTTAATCAACAAGAGTTTCTTTTCTGTGGAACAAAGCTTTTGTCCCCAGAATTCTGAGTGAACTTATAGACACAGAAAGTCAATTTCTCAAGTTTTATAGTTGTTTAATAGGATAACTGTAGAAGACCTTCAGGATTCCTTTTGCTTTCCTAAATTCCAAAATGCAATCTAAAATAAGAAATACAATATTTCTCTATTTAAGGCAAGCAAGAGAACTTAGTTTAATATTTTAAATATCTGTTTTGTTGCATTTTAGAAATAGTTCTTATATAAACTATTCCTAGAACTAAAATGAAGACAAGATCAGATTTTTACAAGATGCATGACCTTAAAATGAAAAGTGCAGGGTAGTTGTAAAGGGTGTTCCCCTGCTTCATGCTTACTTTGTAATTAAGTAACGTGAACCTCAAACCAAAGGTTTAGAACAACACACACACACACACACACACACACACCTGACATAAACTACTGCATTCCATTGTCATCAAAAATGCAAAGCTTAGCTGTCCCGAGGGCAAATAGAATGAGCTTTAGCTACTCATCTGGACTTTAGGATGGCATCTTGACAAGTGGATAATCTTTAGCACACAAAACAGCTCCACAAGTAAAAACCAGTTCAAAGACGCCCTTTGCAGAAAGTCAGTTCACTATTTTGACACAAGCATTATTTAACTACTGGATTAGAATCTAAATTTGTGAAAAACGTCACAGTGAAAGGTTTCTGCTCTCCTTTTCTAGATTTCTTTCTTTAGGCACCCTAATTAAATTAATTACATTTTAAAAAGAATTGCCATGATTTTGAAGTGTTACTGTGTGTCTTTCTTGCAGTGGTAAACAGTGTTACCCTATTTTAAAGGGTTAAGCATATTCCAGCTACCGAAAGCTAATGAGGAGTGTGTGAATATTGCTTGAACCAAGAAGGTGATAAATATGTTGCTATTATGCCCATGTTTAGCTATTTTGGGTAAAAGATTTGAACAGCACCAACGGAAGTCATAGAAACCCATCGAAGATTGTATGCTTCATGATGATTCTGGATTTGTTTGGCTACTGAAGCGGTAGGCTGTCTTTCATCACACTGAATTCCTTTTTTGTTCAATTTGCTTCCTGCTCAGTACAAGTCTTTATATTCGGTTTGAAATATGAGTCTATTTTATCATTTCTCAACCATTTTCTAACTTCCTAAATTTACTTTAAAAATTACTTCAAAATTGAGATGCTCTACTTTCTCAAAATATTTGATTTACATATATATTTATAATATTATATATATATATATAGTTTTTGGATTTTCTAGTATGTCAACTTGATACATAATAAAGAGACTAATGTTAACTCCAGGTGCTTATTTTTTGGTTTCATGCATTTTTGTATTATTTGTTCATCTTGTAGCCATGCTTTTGTTTTGAGTTCCTGTTAATTCATCCACCATTGTCTCCATCACAGGGGGACTAAAGGGTGCTTTTTCTGAAGAAAGCATTATATTTTGGGGAGAGTGATAACTTTGTGATATGCTGTCTTTATGGCCCACCAAGTAATTTTGGATTAGACAAAAACTAATTGATACTTACTCAAGTCGGTTAATATGATTTGACATTTCTTGATACTGAAATTTTATTCTGAAGCACCATTTCTGTTTTAGGTTACATATTCGTTTAAAATTGGTCAAGGTAAAAAGACCCTGAAAAAACAGAGAGTAGAAAAGCAGTCGCCAGGAGCTGGGGTGGGGCGGGGGGAGAGAAGGAGAAGCTGGTAAAGGGAACAAACATTCAGTTATAAGACGAAAAAGGTCTGAGGACCTAATGCATGACATGGTGACTCTAGTTGACAACATATAGTTGACACCATCAACATTGTTTGGGAACTTAGAAATATAACTTCTCGGGACCTACCTCAAACCTAAGGAATTAGAAACTCTGGGGTTAGGTCCCTACAGTCTATGTTTTTTAAGCCTTCCAGATGATTCTGATGGCTGCTGAAGTTTTAGGAATACTGTTCTAAGTAGAAATGTGTATTTTGGTCCCTAAGGAGAATTGTTTTATAAAAATAAATCAATGTGAAAATGAGAATGTGTGTTCTAAAAGAATTAGAAATGTCTGTGGGAGTCTCCTCATTTTGTCTGCTCTTTAGGATGGCATCCTAAAGAAAGGAAAGAAAAAACTGGGTATTATTTAACTTTTACTGCTCTTTGCTGTAGTTGTAGTATGCTAGTTCAAGTTTTGGGGAAAAAATTTGGAAATTCATTATACAATAAAAACATTTTTTTACAAGTGTTTCTGAAATCCATTCCAACTTTATTGTCCACATATGCGGGGCAAATTACACACCAGTGGTAACATGGAACAATCACATCCTAAGTACCCTGTACAAACTCTAAATTTACTGGCATTGTCTGGGACCAATGAAGTAACCCATATTTCAATCCAGAAGTGGTGTTGTAGAGTATAAGACTTAAATTTTAGCACTAGTTTCCTATCTCCCCTAATATTAATTGCAAGCCTACATGGCTTCATTTTCCTCCTCACAGTATGAAAAGCTTTAGAAGACCAAATTGTTAACTTTATATCATTTACTATGAATAAACTTCTTTGAAAGAAGTTTGTGTATCAAAAATTATGCACTGATGTATAATCCACCACCCTAACACTTTCTGGCTTAAAGCAAAACCAAGCATTTATTTTGCTCACAAATCAGTGATGTGAGCAGTGTTCAAGAAGGATGACTTATCCGTGCCCCATGTCATGACAGCTAGGATGGCTGGACAGAGCTGGAGAGCACATTTTCAAGGTGGCTCACTCACATGGCTGGCACCCTGGTGTTGGCTGTCAATCTGTTCAGCCAGGGACCTCGATTCCTGGTCACATAGGACCCTCCACAGAGCTGCTTGGGATTCCACATAGCATTGTGGCTGGGTCCAAGAGCAAGTATTCTGAAAGACCAGAAGCAAAAGTTACCAGTCTCCTAAATTCCTGATCAGAAAACCAATACCACTTCACTTCCACTATACACTGCTAGTCAAAGGAGTATATAGACTTTACCTAGATTCAAGTGGAAGGAACACAAGAACCCCACTTCCTGATGAGAGAAATCTCAAAGAATTTGTGGCCACGTGAATGTGTCACAAATGGTCTATTCACTTACACAAAGTATAGATTTTGAGCTAATGATTTTTTGAAACTTCTTTGGGTATGTTTTTCTTTTAGGATCTTTATAAAAGTGTTTCTAATTTGGAAATTAAATCAGAAGAAAAGAAAGAAAAACTAAATATACTCAAGAATAAAAAAATATAGTGAAGAAACTAAATACCAACATCATCCTACTAAAACTAGGTCTGTAACTGAGCAAATAGCAATAGATTTTCAGTGGGTCATCTGGTAAGCCTATTCCTATAAGGTTTAAATAAATACAATATATCATGAGGCAAAATGACCAAATTCTTAGCATTCTGTTGTCATGTTTACAGTTAGTGTAAACTTAAAATAAAAAAAGGAAATATGTACAATGATCAACACAGAAATACCTAAATGCCTATTTTTACTCAATAATAGGTGCTTAATTTGTTTTTGTTTTTGTTTTTCTTATTGAATTATCCAGAAAATTTTCCCAACTGACCTTTAGAATACAAACTAAGGAAAACATTTTAGGTGAACTTAAAGCATGACCAAATATATTACCAGATATAAAGCCAGAAGAGGACAATAAAAATGGCAATTTAAAGGAGTGAATCCTTCCTAACTTAGAAGAGGTAAAAATTTATATTAATATAAGCAATATTTGAAGTAAAAATCAGAAGACATAAAAACGTATTAGTAAAGACAATATTTGAGGTAACAATATATAACATCCTATGTTGACATGGGCTTGCATTTAACTGTGTAGAGTAACTGAGAAATAACAATAAAATATATCACAAGCAAAAGTTTACACCTGAAACAATAAGGTGGACAACAATGATTTTCAAATCCGTTGGTAACGTTTGACCTAAAGCACAGCTCCTGATTAGGAGCTGGCAAACATTCTGTAAATTTCAAAACACACAGAGTCTAAGAGAAACCAATCACTTCAAGGAGTAAGTTAATGAAACAAAAAATACATTACTGTTACATCTGTACTTTTACAAAGTGACATTTAAAAGATATACACACTATCATATTGTTGAATGGTGATTAAGTTGAAGTTAAAAAGTTGGTCAGAATCACTGCATGTATGTTTCAGATGCAGTCAGCTACTTCCCTCTTCTGGCCGAAGGTGGAGGGAGCCTTAATTTTTACTGTTGAATCTGAGCAGGATTGTCTTCACAATCAGCTCTAAAATCAGGTCTTATGCAATGAAAACTTACTATACTGTCTATCAGCAAGATAAAATGCAATTTAATTCAGAAATCATAGTTTAAAATATCTAGGAATTATTTTATAGAAGAGTCCATCGAGCTTTTCATTTGTAAGAATTCTTGTGGTGGATAAGTGATTTAAGTGCGTTTGCCAAACAGCCTTTAGAATAAGAAACGATGGGTTTCAGTGCTTTGAGGTCACTTGGGGTTAATATATTTTGATTGTCAACTAAAATTATTCATAGATAGTGGAATGAGCATTGGTGATTCTTACAGGGAAGAATGAGAAATTATAAAGATAAACTCCAGAGATTTCTACCACAGTTTCTAGAATGAAATGCAATTTCTCTTCGTGATCTTCCTAAGCCTTGCAAGTGTTATGAAGGGCAACTACAAGATTAAATTGTCAGATTTATAAATTCAAAAATATTTCCCTTAATTGAGATAATTTAAATAATTTAAATTTCCCTGTAGGTCCTTTGGTTTTGGATCAAAAAAAAAAATACATTACTGAAAATTTTAAGAGAAAATAAACTGTCACAAAAAGCTTTGACTAATTTATATAATTATAAATCTGTATGTATAATAGCCAGATTTATAGGAAAATATCACTCCATATTTCATTCAAAGGAATAAAGCCTAGAATACTAAATTACATTAAAATGAAGATTTGTGGACACACATGCTTTGAAATATTGATGAGAAATGTAAAGCAACTAAGGAAACTGAACTTACCAATTTGAGAATATAGGAATGCAAACAATAACTGAAATTCAAATCCCTCTGCCTCATATTTACTTTCTAAAAATTAAATTAAAAAGCTCTCAGTCAGAATGAGCAAATGAATTATTAAAAACCAACAAAGATGAACTTGCACTGGTATTGAAGGGATAATAATAAGGAATTAAATATATCCAAGTTACCTTCATCACATTTTGTAAATTTAAGCACTCAAGTTTTTAAAATGCTCCTAATTACAAGGGATGTCTCAGTTTCTCTGAAGACCCAAGACAAAATAAGTTGCCGACTAGATCAAAAGAGGATTTTATGTGACTAAAAAATAGGTAACTGTTTATTTTCCTTAATTGTATGAGTTAAGAAAAGTCATGAAAAAATCATCATCATCATTGTGTTTGTCCACAGTGACTGGGAGGTGAATGGTGCTCTGGTGCTCTGCAAGGCACAGCCTGCCTGACTATATGCAGAAGCCCCGTGCCAACCACTTCCACATTCCAAAATGCATTAGTAGGTCCTCTATGCAGAACTTGCAAAGCGGTAGTTGGAGAGCTAGACCTAAAAGGCTAAAACATTCACTTCAAGAAGCTGGGTTAAATTTGAACTGAGACAAGGGTTCTCTTGGCGAGAACTGCGCAATGTATTTGCCCGAAGGGGAGAGATTAGGTGTGTGGCCCCTCATCCCCAGCCAGAAAAGAGGCCCATCCATCAATGGGACCATTTGGAGATTAAGGAGGAAAGTGGTCTGGTGTCTGATTTAAGCTCGAGAAATCTAAAGAGTGATACCCAATGACTAGTTATCTACCCTGACGGTGAACAAAGGAAATGTTCCACTGGGTCTCCCAGAATGCATCTGGACAAAGAATACATGAAGTTTTTCCCATGGACTGGATGAGGGCCCCTCAAGAAACAGAGCCAGGCTGGGCGCGTCTTACATCTTGCCTACATAAATCCTCCTGGAAGGGAGAGATCATAGTGAAAAGAACCTGGAGGCTAACACTGCTAGTAAAATGGAGACTTATCAGTTTCCCCCAAAAGACCCAGGAAAAAAAGGAGGCCAACCTCAGGGGTCACTAGATCAGAAGGTGACTTTGTGCAGAAATTCAGTCACTTTGTGGGGAAATAGATGCCCAGTCAAAGGAATTGCAGATTAGAGCTTTCTAGTGATGCAGGGGATGGAGGGTCTCTCACAAAAAAAGGCCCATAAGAAAGAGGTAGTCAGCTTATATTTCTTTAGGCCCACAAAGTCACTAAAGAAACAGGGGGAAGAGCTTTAACTTTGAATAAGCTAGGACATCTGGATTTCACAACGGAACATATTTAAAATTGCATCAAGACTTTTAAAAAAAAACTGAAATTGTGCTATATTAGAAGAATACAGCTTGACTTTTTTTTTCCTCCAGTGATTTAGCAAAAACAACAAAAATTTTATTTGTAGCTCAAAGTTGGATATAGGTCACATGACACTGGGCAGTTTGCCTTCAGTAGTGACTGAGGGATCCAAACTCCTTCCATCTTGTGGCTCCATCATCTTTGGAGAACTTTGCTTCTAGCCATGCAGCTGGGGAACAAAATAGCATGGAGAGTGGCTTGGTTTATTATTTAGGGCTCTCCAGAGAAACAGAACCAATGAGAAAGAGAGAGAGAAAGATGTGCTTTAAAGAACTGGCTAACATACTGAATGAGGCTTGCTAGTTCAAAATATGCAGAATAGGAAAGGAAATAACTTTAAAGGGTCCTTACTAGACTCAAAATATGGTCCATAGTCTAGCAGCATTAGGGATGTGTTAAAAACGCAGGGAAAGGGATGCCTGGGTGGCTCAGTCTGTTAAGCCTCTGCCTTCAGGTCATGATCCCAGGGTCCTGGGATCGAGTCCTGCATCGAGCTCCTTGATCAACAGGGAGCCTGCTTCTCCCTCTGCTTACTGCTCTCTCTCTCTCTGACAAATAAATAAAATCTTTTTTTAAAATGTAGGGAAAACTGCACAGCAACATGCAAAGGAATGAAATTGGATCATTTTCCTATACCATGCACAAAAATAAATTCAAAATGGATTAAAGACCTAAATGTGAAACAGGAAACCATTAAAATCCTAAAGGAGAACACAAGCAGTAACCTCTGACATTGGCCATAGCAACTTCCTTCTAGATATGTCTCCTGAGGCAAGGGAAATAAAAGCAAAAATAAACTATTGGGATTTCATCAAAATGAAAAGTTTCTGCACAGTGAAGGAAACAAACAACACAACTGAAAGGCAGCCTACAGAATGGGAGAAAATATTTGCAAATGACATATCTGATAAAGGGTTAGTATCCAAAATATATAAAAAACTTATAAAACTCAACACCCAAAAAATGAATGACCTAATTAAAAAGGGGCAGAAGACATGAACATTTTTCCAAAGATGACATACAGATGGCCAACAGACACATGAAAAGATGCTCAACATCCCTGATGACCAGGGAAATATAAATCAAAACGACAATGAGATATTACCTCACGTCCGTCAGAATGGCTAAAATCAACAGTACAAGAAACACAGGTGTTGGTGAAGATGTGGAGAAAGGGGAACCCTCTTGCACTGTTGGTAGGAATGCAAACTTGTGTAGTCACTCTGGAAAATAGTATGGAGTTTCCTCAAAAAGTTACAAATAGAACTACCCTATGATCCAGCAGTCGCACTACCACATATTTACCCAAAGAATACAAAAATACTAATTTGAAGGGACATATGCACCCCAGTGTTTATAGCAGCATTATCTACAATAGCCAAATTATGGAAACAGCCCAAGTGTCCATCGACTGATAAATGAATAAGGAAAAAGTGGTATATATGTGTGTGTGTGTATATATATATATAATATTCCATTGTATATATATACAATGGAATATTACCCAGCCATAAAAAATGAAATATTGCCATTTGCAATGATGTGGATGGAGCTAGAAGGTATTATGCTAAGTGAAATAAGTCAGTCAGAGAAAGACAAATAACATATGATTTCACTCATAAGTGGAATTTAAGAAAAAAACAAACAAGCATAGGGAAAAAAAGAGAGAGAGAGGCAAACCAAGAAACACACCCTTAACTATAGAGAACAAAATGATGACAGAGGGGAAGTGGATGGGTGAAATAGGTGGTGGGGACTAAGGAGTGCGCTTGTTGTGATGGACACCAGGTATTTTATGGAAGTATTGAGTCACTGTATTGTACACCTGAAACAAATATTACACTGTATGTTACCTAACTGGAATTTAAATTAAAACTTAAAAAAAAAGTGGGGCGCCTGAGTGGCTCAGTCGTTAAGCGTCTGCCTTCGGCTCAGGTCATGATCCCAGGGTCCTGGGATTGAGCCCCACATCGGGCTCTCAGCTCAGCGGGAAGCCTGCTTCTCCCTCTCCCATTCCCCCTGCTTGTGTTCCCTCTCTCGCTGTCTCTCTCTCTGTCAAATAAATAAATAAAATCTTAAAAAAAAAAACTTTAAAAAAAAGGAAAATGCAAACTACTCCAGACCTGCTACATCCCAATCTTAACTTTAACAAAATTCTCCAAATAATCTATGTGCACATTGAATTTTTAAAATGTCATTGTTTGCATCAACTTTCGAATGTCTATTGGTTACCCACCACCTTAGAACTTCAATAACCATACAACTTCTATTTTTCCCATCTTACTGGCTTCTCTTCATACTCTTTCCATCCTTCTTCCTCTTTTCTTTCTTCCAGAAATAAATAAACCTTACTCTCCAAGACTTGGCAACAACACACATTCAGGAGGTTGCCCACCATTTACCATCAATGCTTCTCAAGACATTTACACAAAAAAATAACCCCTCATGTGTGTGTGTATATATATATAAATTTCAAATGCCATTATGTATCCAATTATATATTCCATTATATATCCCACTATTTACACATAGAGAGAGGGAAAGCATTGCCATGCAATATTGCAATATGCAAAGATGTTTGTTGGGAAGGAGAGTCCATGGTAGGTGATACTTAAATAGTAAACTCCTCTGAGGGCAGTTATCTAAGAATATAAATATATCATAACTGTATTTTTAATTTGATTCTGAACCCTTTTAAACTGAAGGTATTCAAATGTATCCTGTTAAGCGGATAAATACTGCCTATGCCTTATTAACCAGGAAGGGATCTATGAGAAGAAGTTGGATGTGGGGGCCCCTCGGAATTCCTAGGGCTTCTCAGAGTAATTAGGTACCAGGCAATTTGTATTGTGCTCAGTAAACTCTTTTATTAACTTTCCCTTTTCCCCATTTCACTCTCCCTCATTCATCACTCTTGCTCCCTCAGGTCTAAACTGGCCATTAGCTAGCCTTTGCCCACTTCTCCAAGTTTATCACCTGTCACTCTTCTGTCCTCTTCACAGATCTCCAGACCTGCTAGTTCCCATAGGCCTTTTCAAGTACACCATGCGCCTTCCAACCTCAGGGTATTCTTCCTTCTGCCTACACTCTTCTTACCCACACTTCATATTGTGGGCTCCCTCTTACTCTTCAAAACCTCATCTTAAATATACCCTTCCTAAAGGCCATGTCCAAGTTGGTAATTCCAATCCTATATCTTGTCAGTTTCTTTATAGTATTTATCATACTTCAGAACTGTATGTTTATTTACTTGTTTGAGTCTCTCTCTTTCTCTCTCTGTCTCTCCCTCTCCCCACTCACCCAGCAGACTGTAAATAGTACTAAAGCAAAGTCTATATCTTATTTTAACCAATGAATCCTCAATTCCTGAAAGTTCCTGACAAGCACTGATAATCAAGAAGTTAATGCTTGGAGCACGTGGGTGGCTCAGTCGTTAAGCGACTGCCTTCGGCTCAGGTCGATCCCAGGGTCCTGGGTCCTGCTCCACAGGAAGCCTGCTTCTCCCTCTCCCACTCCCCCTGGTTGTGTTCCCTCTCTCGCTGTCTCTCTCTGTCAAATAAATAAATAAATAAAGTCTTAAAAAAAAAAAGAAGTTAATGCTTAAATAAATGGTAAAAAAAACTAACGGATGCATGACAGTTCCCTTTTCTGTGCCCCCAATCTATGATCTAAAACATAATAAATCAAGAAAATAAAACATGAGCATATACTCCTTTAAATAATAAATTTATTTATTCAATAAGGGCATTTGTCACCCAGTGACAAACTTACCTTGATGCTAACAAAGCTTTAATTTTGAAGCCCTTTGCTTGAAAAGGTCCCTTCCAAATCCCTGTCGGGGATCTAAAAATTTTGTATTCGTACTTTTGTGTTCTTTTTCATCAAGAAGTTTCTCTGATTTGTATAGTTTTGTTTTTTTAGAGAGAGGGGTGGGGAGAGGGAGAGAACGAATCTTAAACAAGCTCTATGCCCAGCATGGAGTCTGACTTGGGGCTCAATCTCACGACCCTGAGATCATAACCTGAGCCAAAATCAAGAGTCAGATGCTTAACCGACTGAGCCACCCAGGTGACCCAATTTGTGTAGTTGTTAAGCCCCACAAAATCTAAATCTAACCCTAGCCTAAATGTATAAAGCAACAATTGATTAAGCCATTGAACAAAACCTTATCAGAAAACAATAGATCAAGTTAATAAAAAAAAATAAGCAAAGACATAAGATAAATAACATTACTGATAATCATGAACTTCTTTTCTCTGGGCTTCTTCTTATGTGAGGAAAGATTTAAAAAAAATAAACTTTCACTCACTTAAAGCATTCTGTTACTTGCAATTATTTGCTTACCTGGAAAATGGTATTCTAGAATACTGGATCCAAGAACCCAAATAGTAGGTTTCCCCTGGATTAAATGAAAGCAGTTTTGAAGTAAATTGGAAATGTACATAACATTTTCTAGAAGCTTGTCTTTGGAATAGAAGAGAGGGAAGCAGTAGGTATTGGAGTAAGGGAGGCTTTCTTTGAAGATGGAGCAGACCTGAGAACTAAAATATCCTAAAAGAGTCAGTGAAGAAAGACCAAGAAATGGGACAAACCTAGGGAAGTCCCTAAAGAGATGAGGAAAGTTATACAGAGAAGTGGCAGTGATATTAGCCTTGGCAGAAAAAATTTTTAAAAAATTTTTTAAATCCCCCCCTTTTCCATGGGGAAAAGAGAGTAGCTGGAAATAACAAGTGGGGATGTAATTAAGATTGTAGTTACAGTGGTAGAAATTTAAAGAAAGGGAGGTGTTCCATTTTCTCACTGAAGGAAAAGGCAAAGTTGGCTTCTGGGAATCAAGAGAGGAAGGTGGCAAAATAGAAAACTGGAGAAAAAAGAATGTTTCAGATAGTTACTGTTCAGTTAGGAAATGAGTAGCTAGAGGGGCCACACAGACAGTGGACTCCACTGATGAGGGAATCTATGAGTTGCTGAAAAGGACAGCCAGAAGTACTGGGGACTGTCAGGGAATGGGATCCAGGTATTTGAGTTTTGAAGATAAAATAGTAATGGCATTGAGAAATCAATCTACAATTTCACAAATTGCACATATGGACACTGAGCTAATTTGGGGTACTTTCTGCATCGTGGAGGACTGGAGAAGACCATAAGAGTAATGCCATTTGTGGGTGAGGGGAGCTACCTATGAGGCGGAGTCATGGCAGACTGGCTGGGGTCAAAAAAATATCTGTTATTCAGTAACCACAAAAATCAATTTCTATCACAAGGTAAAGCATTTGCCATATTTAGATTTCTGTGTGCATTTCTTTTCTATTTTACACATCTATCTATCCCTCCACAATCTTACTGTTTAAATTATTAAAAGCCCAATATGTTTAATTTCTAGTAAGACAATTAGTGCCTTAGAAACCCTTTTTATCACAACTATCTTTGCTATTATTGTTAGTTTGTTCTTCCTGTGACTTTAAAAATAATATTGCCAAGTTTTGGAAAAAGAAATCCCATTAAAATTTGACTAAAATATAGGATATTTACAGGCTAATTTGGAAAAATAATATAATCTTTATAATGCTAGGTCTTTCCTATGAGCAACATGAAATAGTTCCACATCTAAGAGTCTTCTTTTAACTCCTTCAGTGAAGTTTAAGATGTTTTCCTGTACAGGTTCTACATAAATTTGTTAGGTTAACACCTAGTTTATGTTTGGTGTTGGATTTAGATTTTTATCATGTTTTCAAACTAATGATTTCTAATTACTTAATGTTTGTATATTTTTGCATAACCAATATACTGAATTGACTTAATAGTCTATAGAAATTTTTGGATAGCAACACATATCATTGGTAAATGATAATTTTGTTTCCTTCCTTTTGATAATCATATTCATTTCTTTTTAAGATAAAAGAATATTTTTGAACATGAGCATCATTTTATTGTTCCTGACTATAACGGAAATGCCATCAACTATAATGGTGGCTATTGTTGGTTTGGGGCATACTTATATAATATTAAGGAATAATCTGTATAATTTATTAGGAGATTTTGTGAATAGTTTTTCACATTTTACCTATTAGATGGAATGAATATACAAACAGATTGCCAAATATTTATCCACTCTTGATTTCCAGGAATAAATCCTTAGTTGTAACATGTTATTGGTAACTGTACATACTAAAATGTATTTACTTATATTTTTTCTAGCATTTTTATCTCCATGCATAAATAAGTTTGGCCTACATTTTTTTTCTTTGAGCAATTTTTGTCAGGTAACAAGATTTTTGCCATCTTTGTAACACAAATAGAGATGTTTCCTATTTTGGGGATCCTTTGGAACATTTTAAAAACTAATGGATACAATGTGTGCTCGAAGAATTAAAAAACGTGTTGCTTGTGCAATCCCCCTGGCTTGGTGTCCTTTTTAATGTAATTATTTAAATTTAAAAAAATCTTGGGCGCCTGGGTGGCTCAGTCAGTTAAGCATTGGACTTTGGCTCAGGTCCTAACCCCAGGGTCTCTGCTCAGCAGGGAGTCTGCTTCTCCCTCTGCCCCTCCCCCTGCTCATGTTTCCGTGCTCTCTCTCTCTCTGAAATAAATAAATAAAATCTTTTAAAAAATAATAAATTTTTTAAAATCTTAAAATCTTATTAATCATTCAAAGCTTCCTCTTTTTTGAATCGGGAAATATATATATATGTATATATATTGACAATCATCCCATTTATTAAAATATTGTACTAGTACACATTAAAACTTTTACACCTCTCCATGAGAGATACTGCGTTACCTACCCAAGATCCATTGCTTCCTCTCCTTTACTATATTTTGTTAGGCATAGCATCGTACTCAGCTAAAAATGCTTAATCTCCCAGTGTGCTTTGCAATTAGTAAATGTGCAACGCATTTCTGGTCAGTGAAAAGTCAGTGGGGAGTGCTTTCTTTTCAAATAAAAAAATACAACCTCATAAAGATAAAGCTTTCAACTTTCTCCCTTATTCCTGCCTGGACTGCAGAGGCAATGCCTGGAGGTACCCCCGAAATCTTGTGACCACGAGGGTGATAGTCACTGAGAAAGAAAAGCAAAATAAGAAGCTAAAAGAAGTCCCAGTGCTTTTTTTTTCTTTCAGTTTTATTAAGACATAATTGACATATGGCACTGTATATGTTTAAGGTATACAGCGTAATGACTTACATATACAGCAAAATGATTATCACAGTAAATTTGCTTAATATCCATCACCTCAAATAAATACAAAAAGAAAAAAAAAGAAAGAGAAAAATATTTTTTCCTTGAGATGAGAATTTTTAGAATCCACTCTCTCAGTAATTTTTAACATGCCAGACAGCAGTGTTAACTATAGTCAACATGTTATACATTATAACCCCAATGCTTATTTATCTTATAACAGGAAGTTTGTACCTTTGACCACCTTCATCCAATAACTCCACCCTGCACCTCCTGCCTCTGGTGACCACAAACCTGATCTCTTTTTTTGTAAGTGAGATCACACAATATGTCTGTCTGACTTAGTTCACTTAGCATAATGCCCTCAGGTCCATCCATATTGTCACAAATGGCAGGATTTCTTTCTTCTTTATGGCTGAATAATATGAGAGAGAGAGAGAGAGAGAGAGTGTGTGTGTGTGTGTGTGTAGCATATCTATATGCCACAAAGTCCTTCATGTGGTGTTGAGCTGCTTTTCCAGCTCTGGACTTCTTACTTCTACAGTTCTTCTTGCATGAAGAAAATATAATTCTTACTTATTTAAACCACTATAGAAGACACATCAAATTATTCACATCAAATACAGTTCTAAATGATGTATTCTCTACCTGCAGCTTAGGACTTTTTTAGGGTTGCCTGGGTGGCTCAGAGGGTTAAGCGTCTGACTTCTGCTCAGGTCATGATCTCAGGGTCCTGGGATCGAGTCCCTTGTTGAGAAGTCTCTGCTCGGCAGGGAGTCTACCTCTGCCCATGCAGCTCGCCCTACCTGCCGCTCCCCCTGCTTGTGCTCTGTCAAATAAATAAATAAAATCGTTTAAAAAACTGACTTTTTTAAGTACATATGATATGCCACATATTGCTGTCAGTATTTTACATGTTTGTCATGTAAATGTTTGTCATGTAAAATCTCCATGACTGTCAGACGAAGTAGGTGTTAATATTATCCTAACTTTACGACAGAAGGAATAGAGGTCGCTAATAGCCCACAGCATAAAATTTAAATGCAGGAAATGTGATTTTGAATCCCAAATTCAACAATTGTCTATATGAAGCCATCAGTATCTGGTTCATAGTAAGTGTTCAATAAGTGGATGAAGTCATTGATATTATTGTTGATAATCATGTTATTATTAGATCTATAATAACAGAGATTTGTCTCTTCTGGTCTTCCAATCAGCCTTGCCAGAGGGTTGACTATTTGGACATTTTAGGAAGATAGCTCTCGGAATATTTTTATCAATTTGACTTTTTTCTATTTTGTAATTCACTAATTTTTGATTTTACATTTTTAATTCCTATTATTCCCTTTAAGTTATTTTTGTATTTTTATATGATGTCAAATTGATTTACTCGATGATTTTATTTATTTTTTTTTAATTTTTTTTTTTTTTAAGATTTTATTTATTTATTTGAGACAGAGAGAATGAGATAGAGAGAGCATGAGAGGGAGGAGGGTCAGAGGGAGAAGCAGACTCCCTGCTGAGCAGGGAGCCCGATGCGGGACTCGATCCCGGACTCCAGGATCATGACCTGAGCCGAAGGCAGTCGCTTAACCGACTGAGCCACCCAGGCGCCCTACTCGATGATTTTAAATATATTTTATAATATAGTTAGTAAGGGCAATATATTTTATTCTAAAGTATGGTGTGGATATCATTATTGATAAATTCATTTTTCATTTTCTTCTTTTTGACTTAATACATAATTAGGAGAAGTAAAGTGAAGCTGATTTTTCAATGATCAAGCTGTAGTTTTTGATGGAATTAAATCATTGTTACTAGTTTTCATTTTAACTTGATTATGATAAAATGTTTATTTTTTGAGGAATTTATTAAGGTATTTCTTTCTGGTCTCATAAATTATCAATTTTTACGAATGCCCAAATGACATAGAAAGAGGTACATATATATCCTTTTATTGCTTACAAAGTTTCATATGTATCTATTAAATTAACCTTATCGATAATATTCCCCTAATCCTCTATGAATTTATTTGATCACATAGAGTAGGAAAGATAGTCAAAATCTCTGACTAAAAGAGATTTCCATCATCTCTTCCTTGTATTTTAAGAGTTTTGTTTTGTATATTTTGAGAACAGATTATTCAGCACGTAAAGATTAATGTTATATATATCATCATTGTGAATTGTGTGCTTTTTGCAATATAAAGGGGTTCTCTTTATTCCATGTAATTATTTTGGCCTTTGTCTGATTTTAATGTTTTAATGTTTCAAGCCCTGATTTATTTTTTTGGTTTCTTTTCATTTGCCTGATTCAATTTGAGTCTTTGTGTTTTTAATGCATTCACTTTTGTTCTTATAAATATTACATTTGGCCTTGTTTTGTCTTCTTGTTCTCTGTTTTCTGTTTTTATGCTTCTCTTGCTATTTATTTGCCAATTTGTTTTCTGCACAGACAGTACTTTTCTGCTTTTTTTGTCTATTTCTTTTGAAAGATTTTTTTTCTTATTTTTAACTCAGTGATTATCCTCAGGATTTTTCAGAATATTTTCATTTATGTTTATCTAATTGTCAGAGTGACAAGTGACACAGAAATCTATTTAAGTCTTCCTATTCAAAAAAATCTCCCCTCCACCTCTTTCAGTCTTTATAAATATTATCTAGATTTTAAGTCCAGGGTTTCATTACATTACAGGCATACCTCAGAGATACTGTGAGTTTGGTTCTGGACCATGGCAATAAAATGAGTATCTCAATAAAGCAAGTCAACTGAACTCTTGGTTTCTCAATGCATATAAAAGTTATGTTTACACTATACTATAGTCTATTGAGTGTGCAAATAACATTGTCTTAAAAAAGTACATATCTTATTTAAAAAATATTGCTAAAAAACGCTAACCATCATCTGAGCTTTCAGCAAGTCATAATTGCCAATCACCATAACAAATATAATAACAGTGGGAAAAGTTTGAAATGTTGCAAGAGTTACCAAAATGTGACACAGAGACACAGGGTGAGCAGATGCTATTGGAAAAAAATGGTGCCAGTAGAATTATTCAATTTAGAGTTGCCACAAACTTTTAATTTGTTTTTTTTAAAAAGTATCTGTGAAGTAAAATAAAGTGAAGCACAACAAAATGGGGTATGCCTGTATTATTTTTGATGTTTTCATCTATCTTTCAAGAGTAAGTTGTTACACCTTACATTAGCTTACATTTGTTTACAATCTTACACTATCTTAAATGGCTCCAAGATACACTAGTGTATTTTCACATCACAATCCCTGCAGTGATTAATTTTCATCAACTGCATTTGGCAAGAATACATCTTCCAAGTTATAAATTACCTTGACATTTGGGGGCACCTGGGTGGCTTGATAGGTCGGGCATCTGACTCTTGGTTTTGGCTCAGGTCCTGATCTCAGGTCCTGAGATTGAGCCCCGAGCAGGGCTTCATCCTCAGCAGGGAGTCTTCCTGGGATTCTCTGCTCCTCAGCCTCTGCCCCTCCCCTGAATACACATGCTCACTCTCTCTCTCTCTCTCTCTCAAATAAATAAATAAATCTTTAAAAAATAAAAAATAAATTACCTTGACATTTGAAATATGGGTGGACCTTTATGCCTTAACATTTGGCAAATTTTCTCCTGACTTTTTATAGGATAGCAGAGAAATTTGAGTCAGATTGGTCTGAGCTGATTGCCTTAGAATATTCATTTATCATTAAGATATAAATAATATACCACAAAATTCACCATTTAAAATGTACAATTCAGCCATTTTTAGTGTAGTTACAAGGTTGTGTAACCATCATCACTATCTAATCCCAAAACCTGGTCATCATCTTGAAAATAAACCCTGTACCCATTAGGAATGCCTCCCACTTCCCCCTTCACCTCATCCCATGGAAATCATAATATATCTTCTGCCTATATGAATTTATTTCTTCTAAACATTTCATATAAATAAAATCATACTAGGTGGCTCTTGTGCCTGGCTTCTTTCATGAAGCATAATGTTCACAAGTTTTATCCATGCTGTAGCTCATATCACTGCTTCATTTCTTTTATGAATAAATAACCCATCGGCCAGGTTTAATACATTTTGTTCATCCATTCATCAGTTGATGAACATTTGTGTTGTTTCCACTTTTTGATGCTTATAAATAATGCTGCTATGAATATTCATGTATAAGTTTTTGTGTAATCATATGCTTCAAATCTCTTGGATATATACCTAGGAATAGAATACTGGGTCATATGGTAACTCTTGTTTAATGTTAAGGAACAGCCAGACTATTTTCCAAAGTGGTTGTACCATTTTACACTGCAACCAGCAATGCATGAATACCTTTCACTTTCTTCAACACTTGTCAATTTCTGTTTATTTGTTTGTTTGTTCTTATAGCCATTCTAGTGGGTGTGGAGTGATATTTCATTGTGGTCTTGATTTGCATTCCCCCAAATGAAATTAAGCATCTTTTCATGTATTTAATAAGCATCTGTACATCTTCTTTGGACAAATGTCTATTCAAAACTTTTGTCCATTATTTAATTGCATTATTTGTCTTTTTATTGTTGTTCTAAGAATTCTTTGTATATTTGTATACTAAATCCTTATCAGATAGATGATTTGCAAATATTTTCTCTCATTCTTCAGGTTAGGTTGTCTTTCCATTTTCTTGGTAGTGTCCTTTGGTGTGCAGGTTTTTAATGATGTGCAAGTTTTTAAATTTGATGAAGTCTGATTGCCTTATTTTTTCTTTGACCATGCTTTTGATATCATATCTAAGAAACCATTGCCAGTTTAAGATCAAGAAGATATACATGTAAGTTTTCTCCAAGAATGTCATAGTTTTGGGGGAGGAGCAAGATGGCAGAGGAGTAGACCTAAATTTTGTCTGGTCCCAGGAATTCAGCTAGATAGGGATCAAGCCATTCTGAACACCTATGAACTCAACAGGAGATCAAAGAAAAGAATAGCAGCAACTCTCTGAACAGAAAAGCGACCACTTTCTGGAAGGTAGGACATGTGGAGAACTGAATCCAATGTGATATTCGGGAAGATAGATGGTGGGGGAGGGGGCCTCCCTTGGCTGCTACTGGCAAGTGATAGAGCCGCAGAGCACAACATCAGAACTTCTAGATGTCTGCTCCACTGAGGGACGTCACTCCAGTGGCTAAGCAGAGGGTGGAACCCTCGTGGGACAGTGTGGTCTCAGGACCCTCGGGTCACAGAAAGACCGGGGATGGCTGAGTGCAGCAGAGCTACCAGGTATCAGAGCGGGGAAGCCAGCTGCACAGATGGAGCCAAGGAGCGGTTCTCAGCTCAGGGTTGCCCTAAACCATGATCTGTGGCATAGTCGGGCCCCTGCTCTTCCAGCAGGGACGTGACAAGCGCAGATCTGGCAGATCCGGGGAAACTCCCCTTGATCCCCCGGGAGGAGCAGCGCGGGAGCACACTGCAGGGATCTGCTGGGTTTGGAGACTCCACACGGGGTCGGGTGCCAGAGATAGAAATGCTCAGTCACAGGCTGGGTGAGCACGGAGCGTGGCCGGAGACCAGGGAGAGGGGAATGATTGACTGCTTTTCTCTGGGGGCACACTGAGGAGTGGGCCCTGAGTTCTTGGATCCTCCACGGCGGAGATTGGGAGACTGCCATTTCACTCTCAGCCTCCAAAGCTGTAGGGAAAGCTTGTAGGGAACAAAAGCTCCTGACCAAACCCGAGCAGATCACTTAGCCCAGACCCGGAAGGGCGGGGCAATTCCGCCTCCGGCAAAGACATTTGGGAACCACAGCAACAGGCCGCTCCCCCAGAAGATCAGCAAGAACAGCCAGCCAAGACCAAGTTTACCTATCAATGAGAACGGCAGAACTCCAGCGCTAGGGGAATAATGCACACAGAATTCATGGCTTTTTTCCCATGATTCTTTAGTCTTTCAAAGTTAATTTTTTTTAACTTTCTTTTTTTTTTTTTGAATTTTTCATTTTCCCTTTTCCAACCAACATTTTATCCATCCCTTTTTTAAAAAATCTTTTTTATTTTTCATTTTTAGAGTCATATTCTATTCCTTCATAGTAGTTAACCTTATTTTTGGTATATATATAAGTTGTTCTCTATTTAAAATTTTGAGATACAGTTTCTTCCAACAGACCAAAATATACCCTAAATCTCTAGTGTATGGCTTTGTTCTAGTCTCCTGCCTGATCACATTCTCTCCCTTTTTTTTAAAATCCTCTTTTTTCTTTTTTCAACCAACTTCTTATCTTATCAATTACTTTTATAAAATCTTTTATAATTTTCATCTTTACAGTCATATTCCATCCCTTCATCATATTTACCCTTACTTTTGTACATACATAAGTTTTTCTTTCTTTAAAATTTTGGGAGGCACTTTCTTCTAACAGACCAAAATACACCCAGAATCTAGTGTGTGGCACTGATCTATGCACCAGCCTGATCATATTTGACCATATTCTGTTTTTTGTTTGTTTGTTTTTAATCTTTTTCCTTTTCTTTTTTTTCTTTTTTCTTTCTTTCCCTTTCTTTTCCCCCAGTTTCATGTCTCGTCTGATTTGTTTAGTGTATATTTTTCTGGGGTCATTGTTACCCTGTTAGCATTTTTTTCTCTCATTCATCTACTGTCCTCTGGACAAAATGACAAGATGGAAAAAATCACCTCAAAAAAAAAAAGAACAAGAGGCAGTACCAACTGCCAGGGACCTAATCAATATGGACATTAGGAAGATGTCGGAACTAGAGTTCAGAATGATGATTTTAAAGATACTAGCTGGGCTTTAAAAAAGCATGGAAGAGAGTAGAGAAACCCTTTCTGGAGAAATAAAAGAACTAAAATCTAACCAAGTTGAAATAAAAAAGGCGATTAATGAGGTGCAATCAAAAATGGAGGTTTCTACTACCATACGATCCAGCAATTGCACTACTGGGTATTTACCCCAAAGATACAAATGTAGGGATCCAAAGGGGTACGTGCACCCTGATGTTTATAGTAGCAATGTCCACAATAGCCAAACTGTGGAAAGAGCCAAGATGTCCATCAACAGATGAATGAATAAAGAAGATGTGGTATATATATATATATATATATATATATATATATATACACAATGGAATATTATGCAGCCATCAAAAGGAATGAAATCTTGCCATGTGCAACAACATGGATGGAACTGGAGAGTGTTATGCTGAGCGAAATAAGTCAATCAGAGAAAGACATGTATCATATAACCTCACTGATATGAGCAATTCTTAATCTCAGGAAAAAAGCTGAGGGTTGCTGGAGTGGTGGGGGGTGGTAGGGATGGGGCGGCCAAGTGATAGACATTGGGGAGGGTATATGCTATAGTGAGCGCTGTGAATTGTGCAAGACTGTTGAATCACAGATCTGTACCTCTGAAACAAATAATACATTATATGTTAAGAAAAGAAGAAGAAGAAGAAGATAGCAGGAGGGGAAGAATGAAGGGGGGAATTGGAGGGGAAGATGAACAATGAGAGATGATGGACTCTGAAAAACAAACTGAGGGTTCTAGAGGGGAGGGGATGGGGGAATGGGTTAGCCTGGTGATGGGTATTAAAGAGGGCACATTCTGCATGGAGCACTGGGTGTTATGCACAAACAATGAATCATGGAACACTACATCAAAAACTAATGATGTAATGTATGGTGATTAAAATAACATAAAAAAAAGAAATAAAAGAATGGAGGTTCTAACTGCTAGGATAAATGAGGCAGAAGAGGGAATTAGTGATATAGAAGACCAAATGATGGAAAATAAAGAAGCTGAGAAAAAGAGAGATAAACAACTACTGGATCACGAGGGCAGAATTGAAGAGATAAGTGATACCATAAGATGAAACAATATTAGATTAATTGGGATCCCAGAAGAAGAAGAAAGAGAGGGGGCAGAAGGTATACTAGAGCAAATTATAGCAGAGAACTTCCCTAATTTGGGGAAGAAAACAGGCATCAAATTCCAGGAGGCACAGAGAACCCCCCTCAAAATCAATAAAAATAAGTTAACACCCTGACATCTAATAGTAAAACTTATGAGTCTCAGAGACAAAGAGAAAATCCTGAAAGCAGCTTGGGACAAGAGATCTGTAACCTACAAGGGTAGAAACATTAGATTGGCAACAGACCTATTCACAGAGACCTGGCAGGCCAGAAAGGACTGGCATGATATCTTCAGAGCACTAAATGAGAAAATATGCAGCCAAGAATACTATATCCAGCTAGACTGTCATTGAAAATAGAAGGAGAGATAAAAGGCTTCCAGGACAAACAAAAACTAAAGGAATTTACAAACACGAAACCAGGCCTACAATAAATATTGAAAAGGGTCCTCTAAGCAAAGAACCTAAAAGCAACATAGACGAGAAAGGAACACAGACAATATACAGTAACAGTCACCTTACAGGCAATACAATGGCACTAAATTCCTATCTTTCAATAGTTACCCTGAATGTAAATGGGCTAAATGCCCCAATCAAAACACACAGGCTATCAGATTGAATAAAAAAACAAGACCTATCAATATGCTATCTGCAAGAGACTCATTTTAGACCCAAAGACACCCCCAAATTGAAAGTGAGGGGGTGGAAAACCATTTACCATGCTAATGGACACCAAAAGAAAGCTGGGGTGGCAATCCTTATATCAGACAAATTAGATTTTAAACCAAAGACTATAATAAGAGATGAGGAAGGACACTATATCCTACTTAAAGGGTCTATCCAACAAGAAGATCTAACAATTGTAAATATCTATGCCCCTAACATGGGAGCAGCCAATTATATAAGCCAATTAATAACAAAAGTAAAGAAACACATTGATAACAATACAGTAATAGTGGGGGACTTTAACACCCCCCTCACTGAAATGGACAGATCATCTAAGCAAAAGATTAACAAGGAAATAAAGACTTTAAATGACACACTGGACCAAATGGACTTCACAGATATATTCAGAACATTCCATCCCAAAGCAACAGAATACACATTCTTCTCTAGTGCCCATGAAACATTCTCCAGAATAGATCACATCCTAAGTCACAAATCAGGTCTCAACCAGTACCAAAATATTGGGATCATTCCTTGTATATTTTCAGACCACAAAGCTTTGAAACTAGATCTCAATCACAAGAGAAAAGTCGGAAAGAACTCAAATACATGGAGGATAAAGAGCATCCTACTAAAGAATGAATGGGTCAACCAGGAAATTAAAGAAAAATTTTAAAAATTCATGGAAACCAATGAAAGTGAAAACACAACTGTTCAAAATCTTTGGGATGCAGTAAAGGCAGTCCTAAGAGGAAAGTATATAGCAATACAAGCCTTTCTCAGGAAACAAGAAAGGTCTCAAATACACATCCTAACTCTATACCTAAAGGAGCTGGAGAAAGAACAGCAAATGAAGCCTAAACCCAGCAGGAGACAAGAAATAATAAAGATCAGAGCAGAAATCAATGAAATAGAAACCAAAAGAACAGTAGAACAGATCAAAAAAACTGGGAGCTGGTTCTTTGAAAGAATTAATAAGATTGATAAACCCCTGGCGAGACTTATTAAAAAGAAAAGAGAAATGACATAAATAAATAACATCAAGAATGAAAGAGGAGAGATCCCAACCAACACCAAAGAAATACAACAATTATAAGAACATATTATGGGCAATCATATGCCAGCAAATTAGGTAATCTGGAAGAAATGGATGTATTCCTAGAGAGGTATCAACTACCAAAACTGAACCAGGAAGAAATAGAAAACCCGAACAGACCTATAACCACTATGGAAATTGAAGCAGTCATCAAAAATCTCCCAACAAACAAAAGCGCAGGGCCAGATGGCTTCCCAGGGGAATTCTACCAAACATTTCAAGAAGAATTCATACTTATTCTTCTGAAACTGTTCCAAAAAATAGAAATGGAAAACTTCCAAACTTGTTTTATGAGGCCACCATTACCTTCATCCCAAAACCAGACAAAGACCCCATCAAAAGGGAGAATTACAGACCAATATCCTTGATGAACATGGATGCAAAAATTCTCACCAAAATACTAGCCAATAGGATCCAACAGTACATAAAAAGAATTATTCACCACAACCAAGTCGGATTTATCCCTCAGCTGCAAGCCTGGTTCAACATCCACAAATAAATCAGTGTGATAAAATACATTAATAAAAGAAAGAACAAGAACCATATGATCCTCTCAAGGCAGAAAAAGCATTTGACAAAGTACAGCATCCTTTCTTGATCAAAACTCTTCACAGTGTAGGGATAGAGGGTACATACATCAATATCATAAAAGCCATCTATGAAAAACCTACAGCGAATATTATTCTCAACAGGAAAAACTGAGAGCTTTCCCCCTAAGGTCAGGAACACAGCAAGGATGTCCACTATCACCACTGCTATTCAACATAGTATTAGAAGTCCTAGCCACAGCAATCAGACAACAAAAAAAAATAAAGTCCATCCAAATCAGCAAAGAAGAAGTCAAACTCTCACTCTTTGCAGATGATATGATACTTTATGTGGAAAACCCAAAAAACTCCACCCCAAAACTGCTAGAACTCATACAGGTATTCAGTAAAGTGGCAGGAGATAAAATCAGTGCACAGAAATCAGTGGTATTCCTATAAACCAACAACAAGACAGAAGAAAGAGAAATTACGGAGTCGATCCCATTTACAATTGCACCCAAAACCATAAGATACCTAGGAATTAATCTAACCAAAGAGGCATAGAATCTGTACTCAGAAAACTATAAAATACTCATGAAAGAAATTGAGGAAGACACAAAGAAATGGAAAAACATGCCATGCCATGTATTGGAAGAACAACTATTGTGAAGATATCAATGCTACCTAGAGCAATCTACACATTCAATGCAATCCCCATCAAAATACCATCCACTTTTTTCAAAGAAATGGAACAAATAATCCTAAAATTTGTATGGAACCAGAAAAGACCCCGCATAGCCAGAGGAATGTTGAAAAAGAAAAGCAAAGCTGGTGGCATCACAATTCCGGACTTCCAGCTCTATTACAAAGCTGTCATCATCAAGACAGCATGGTACTGGCACAAAAACAGACACATAGATCAATGGAACAGAATAGAGAGCCCAGAAATGGACCCTCAACTCTATGGTCAACTCATCTTTGACAAAGCAGGAAAGAATGTCCAATGGAAAAAAGACAGTCTCTTCAACAAATGGTGTTGGGAAAATTGGACAGCCACATGCAGAAGAATGAAACTGGACCATTTCCTTACACCACACACAAAAATAGCCTCAAAATGGTTGAAAGACCTCAAAGTGATATAGGAGTCCCTCAAAATCCTAAAGGAGAACACGGGCAGCCACCTCTTCGACCTCAGCCGCAGCAACTTCTTCCTAGAAACATCACCAAAGGCAAGGGAAGCAAGGGCAAAAATGAACTATTGGGACTTCATCAAGATAAAAAGCTTTTACACAGCAAAAGAAACAGTCAACAAAACCAAAAGACAACCGACAAAATGGGAGAAGATATTTGCAAATGACATATCAGATAAAGGGCTAGTATCCAAAATCTATAAAGAACTTCTTAAACTCAACACCCAAAGAACAAATGATCCAATCAAGAAATGGGCAGAAGACATGAACAGACATTTTTCCAAAGAAGACATCCACATGGCTAACAGACACATGAAAAAGTGCACAACATTGCTCAGCATCAGGGAAATCCAAATCAAAACCTCCATGAGATACCACCTCACACCAGTCAGAATGGCTAAAATGAACAAGTCAGGAAATGACAGATGTTGGAGGGATGCGGAGAAAGGGGAACCCTCGTACACTGTTGGTGGGAATGCAAGCTGGTGCAGCCACTCTGGAAAACAGTATGGAGGTTCCCCAAAAAGTTGAAAATAGAGCTACCATATGACCCAGCAATTGCACTACTGGGTATTTACCCCAAAGATACAAATGTAAGGACCCAAAGGGGTATGTGCACCCTGATGTTTATAGCAGCAATGTCCACAATAGCCAAACTATGGAAAGAGCCAAGATGTCCATCAACAGATGAATGGATAAAGAAGATGTGATTTTATACACACACACACACACACACACACACACACACACACACACCGGAATATTATGCAGCCATCAAAAGGAATGAAATCTTGCCATTTGCAACAACATGGATGGAACTGGAGGGTATTATACTGAGCAAAATAAGTCAATCAGAGAAAGACATGTATCATATGACCTCACTGATATGAGGAATTCTTAATCTCAGGAAAAAAACTAAAGGTTGCTGGAGTGGTGGGGGGTGGGAGGGATGGGGTAGTTGGGTGATAGACATTGGGGAGGGTGTGCTATGGTGAGCGCTGTGAATTGTGTAAGACTTTCGAATCACAGCTGTAGCTTTGATACAAATAATACATTATATGTTAAAAAAGAAGAAGAAGAAGAAGAAGATAGCAGGAAGGGAAAAATGAAGGGGGGGAAATCAGAGGGGGAGACGAACCATGAGAGACAATGGACTCTGAAAAACAAACTGAGGGTTCTAGAGGGGAGGGGGGTGGGAGGATGGGTTAGCCTGGTGATGGGTATTAAAGAGGGCACATACTGCATGGAGTATTGGGTGTTATACACAAACAATGAATCATGGAACACTATTTCAAAAGCTAATGATGTATGGTGATTAACATAACATAATACAAAAATATAAAAAAAACAAGTTGATGCTTGCCAGAGGGGAGGGGATGAGGATGGGCAAAATGGGTGAAGAGGGTCAAAGAGTACAAACTCATGGGGATACAATGTACAACATGGTGACTATAATTAATAATACTATATTGCATATTTGGAAGTTGCTAATAGAGTAAATCTTAAAAGTTCTCATCATAAAAAAAAAAAAATGTGTAACTATGCCTGGGATGAGAATTAGATTTATCGTGGTTGTTATTTCACAGTGTATGCAAATATCAAATCATTTTAATTTGATAATTATAATGTTACATGTCAATACCTTGATAAAAAATTTTAAATTCCAAAAAGAAAAAAAAAGAATGTCATAGTTTTGGTTCTTATATTCTTATGGAAAATTTGAGTTGTATTGTGGTATAAGTTAGCACCTTCAATTTTGTAATATAATGGAAAGACTGTTGTGTCAACTCTGCCTTGGGGGTTGGAGAAGACACTACTGAATAAGTACTATTTTTACTTAATAATGGAGGAAGGGTAGAAGTTTGATAGTTGTAGAAGGACAGAAAATAAATTTTTCAGTTACATTAATTTATTTTTGAAAATGAAAAAAATCTCCAAAATTGCTGACTAGAAACTCTACATTTGGGGTGCCTGGGTGGCTCAGTCAGTTAAGCATATCCCTTCAGCTCAGTCCATGATCCCAAGGTCCTGGGATTGAGTCCTGCATCAGGATCCTCGTTCAGAGGGGAGCTGGCTTCTCCCTCTGCCTGCCACTGCCCCCTGCTCGTGCATTTTCTCACTCTCTCTCTCTCTCTCACAAATAAATAAATCTTAAAAAATAAATAAATAGATAATAAATAAAATCTTAAAAAAAAAAGAGAGGTAGCTTGATAAATATATTTTCAAATAATTAAACACTTAGAATATGTCACTCTGGCCAAAACACAAAGAAAAAAACGTCAAGATGAAAGATGATGATAAATACATAAAAATAGACCTTCTAGTAATTGAAAGGTAACTGAAAAAAGTTAATTGAAGAAAATTGAAACTAGAAGGGAAGAAGTGATGGTATAAGGAGCAAGGAAGAACTTCCATTTCCAACAGGATGGATTAAGAGGGGAAGGATTTACATTTTCCCTTAAAAAATTAGAAAACAGGACAAAATGTGTGACACCATTTTTAAACACTGGATGACAGGGAAACACAGGAGGCAAATCTAACAATTTTCCCAACCAACTTTCTGTAGAGAATTTCCCAGCTGTAGCACAGGGAGGGCAGAAACCCAAACAGAATCCCATGACCTAGCTGAGTTAAGGAAACAGTGTGAAGAGTTTAGGGAGACAGAAGGCTAGGATTTGGGGCCAAATATCAAAGAATGAACTAGATACAGAAAGAATTCCTTCTGGAGGTCTGCAGAAAGAGCCCCTAAAGATTTTGGTTAAGAACTGATCTGTAGGTAGTTTAAGGATGTTATGCAAGATCAGGAAAAGTCCCACCAGTAAGAAAGGAAGAACAAACTCTTTAAGCTCAAAGAGGGTTTGGAATAGTTCATTTTTTCAGTAGCCAATGTGGAAAGACATCCCAATACACAGGGCATTCAGTAGAGTCCTAAAGAGCATATTGCATTAGGAGTGGGGTCAAATTAGCTCTAGATCAAAGACTTCTCAGGACCAACTCCAACAAAGTTTAAAAGTAAACCTAGAAATACTAAAATTCTTTCAAATCACTTAATTTCATCCTAAAACAAATCCCAGTAACATTTAATGGAAGACTTTAAAAATCAACATTGAAAAACACAAAATTCATTTTATCCAATATCTAATCAACAATTATCAGGCATGCTTTTTGGTTCTGGGATAAGATGGAATAGAAACTTCTTCCTATTCCTCCAACTGAGTACAGCTGAAAAATCCTGAACATTATATATAAACCAAACATAAGATTTTGAAATGTAGAGAGAAGAAGGCAGACCAGCTTGTGGTCCAAACAGCAACACCAATGAGTTCCCTAGGTCTTCCTTTGGCTTAACATACCCACACTGTGTGCTGTATCCAGGAATGCCAGCAGATGTAAAAAAAAACAACAACAACAACAACAAAACTCCAAGAAAATTCTGCTCTTTTTCTCTAGCCAAAGGATCAGGAAGAATACTTTTCTACAATCACCACTCTATTCTAACTAAACACTACAGAGAAAAACCTCAGCTCTATGCCCTCCCTCAGCAAATGCTGCATGGGGAGTCTAGTCTTCCATCTTCACTGAACTGTAATGAAGTCAAGTTGCTGTTAGTGTTTCTGACTGGGGACTCAAAAATTTCATCTCTGTCCAGCAGTAATGAGCTCCTGTTTCTTCATGGTATCAGTGAAGACCATATAGAGAGTGGAATTATTTCAGTAAAATTATTTATATTCATTTTCTCATTTAAAATAATGAAGGCAGACAGTATGAGAGAAAAAATGCACATACAAATGAGACATTCTGATACAAATCTAATATTTTAACATCAATTTTGGCCTAAGTCAATGATTCCTACCTTCTCAGAACATTCCTCGTCCTTTTTGAATTTCATGATGTTTTAAAAATTAAATTCTATTAAAATCAATTTGTTTAAATTTTTTAATTACGTACATGAAGATGTAGGAAAACGACACAGAACAGAAAATAAAACAAAAGAAAATAAAATGAGTTAAATATAACACAGATGATAGAAGAGCATTAAATGAGACTATGCTCAATATGTTCAATTGTATATGTATCCACAACACGATGAAGAGGGAAATGAAGGATACAAAAAAGACACAAGTGGAAGCTCTAGAGATGAGAAATACAGTATTTCAAATGAAAAATATAATGGATGGGATTAACAGCAAATTATACACTAGAGAAGAAAACATTATTGAACTTGAATATATAGCAATAGGAACTATCCAAAGGAAAACATCAAGAAAAAAATAATTAAATAACATTAACATAGCATCAGTGATCCATGGAACAGATCTAGCAACGCTACATATGTAAAAATGGAATCTGAGAAAAGACAAGGAGGCAGATAACATTTTTGGAGAAATAATGAATGAAAAATTTCCAAATAATGATTAAAACTAAAAACCAACATGTCCCAGAAGTTCATGAAACTCAAGCAGAAGAAATGTGATAAAGAGTAAGTCAAATTGCATCATAGTCAAATTTCTAAAAACCAGTGATAAAAAAATCTTGAAAGTGTTAGAGAAAAAGGATGCATTACATACAGAGGAACTATTGAAAACTATGAAAATAGACTTCTTGTCAGAAATTATGTAAGTCAAAAGACAATGGAGAGATATCTTTAAACTAATAAGAGAAAAACTGTCAGTTCCAAAATATATGCACATCAAATATCATTTTCAAAAATAAAGATGAAAGGAATAATTTTTCAGACTAACAGCCCCTGAGTGAAATTACACCAGCAATACTGCACTATGAGAAATGTTAAATTTCTTCAGGCAAAAATAAAATGAAACTGTATGGAAATTTGGATCTAAACAAAGGAATAAACAGTGGAAATGGTAAATATGTGGTTAATATAAAAGGCATTTCCTTTCTTTTTAAATCTCAAAAAATAATTGGTAGTTTAATGGAAAAAATAAAAATGAATTGTGAGATTTATACTATGTAGAAATAATATGTATAACAATATTGCAAAAGACTAGAGTATAAATGGAAGTATAGTGTTGTTAGATTCTTAGACTATAGGTCAAGTGATATAATATATTTAAAGGTACAATGGGAGGGTGCCTGGGTGGCTCAGATGGTTAAGCGTCTACCTTCGGCTCAGGTCATGATCCCAGGGTCCTGGGATCGAGCCCCGCATAGGGCTCCCTGCTCAGTGGGGGGCCTGCTTCTCTCCATCCCTCTGCTTCTCCCCCTACTCATGTTCTCTCTCTCTCTCTCTCTCTCTCTGTATGTCTGTGTCTTGAATGAATAAATTTTTAAAAATATTTTTAAAAATAAATAAATAAATAAATAAATAAATAAAGGTACAATGGGATAAGTTAAAAATATATACTGTAAACTCAAATGAAAAATGGAATCATAAAAAATCTACTAATTCAAAAGAAGACAAGAAAGAGGGGAAAGATAGCAAAAAAAAAAAAAAATCAGAAGACAGAAAGGTACAATTAAACCTAACCAAAATGATGATCACATAAATAGAAATGGTCTAAATGTTCAGCATAAAAAACACAGGTATGAGATTAGATTTTTTTAAAAAAACAAACTCTATTTATGATATTTACAAGAAAGCCCCTTTAAATATAGAGATACAGATGCAAAATACAAATACAGAAGCTCAAATAAGCTTCCCTGATTGTCAGTACTTTGTGTGAATTGTCAGACGCTGATGTCAGGAGGATAACATATCCTGAGGGTGATAGAAACTTCATGTTTGGAATCCTCCCAGACTTTGCCCTATGCATCTCTTCCCTTGGCTTATTTAATGTAGCCTTTTCCTTTAAGAAGCCACAGCTGTGAATGTGATAGCTTTCAATGAGTTATATGAGTTCTAATGATTACCAAACCTGCAGTTGATTTTGAGAATCCCCTTGAACTTGCAGTTGGTGTTGGAAACCTTGAGAAGACTTGGACGTACAAAAGATTGTACCCTCAAACCTTGCAATCTGGCAATTCCAGGTAACAACATAGAAGAAAAGTACAGACTGATATCCCTGTTGAATATCTTTATTCAGTTTTTAACCAATAGTTAAAATCTTTAACACAGTTTTAACCAATAGTCTTAAACATATATGATCAATGGATTCTCAATAAAGGCACCAAGGCAAGTCAATGGAAAGAGAAAAGTTTTTTTCAACATAACGTACTAGAGTGGTTAGAAGACATATACATAAATAAACAAATATCAACCATCACGTCTCAGAAGTGAACTCATTATTTAATCTAATATGAAAGTTAAAACTACAGAGAGTCCAGAAGATAGCATGAGGAGAAATCTTTGTGAATTTAGGTTAGGAAAGATTTCTTAGAATGAAAGACAGAAAAAGCATAAACCTACAAAACTTACACACTGAACTCTATCAAAATTAAACTTACCTGCTCTTCGAAAGATAACAAGTGAAAAGATAAGTCACACACTGAGAGAAAATAGGGAAGTCTCATACCCAGAATATTTTTTTATTTTTTTATTTTTTTTTATTATTTTTTTTTAAAGATTTTATTTATTTATTTGAGACAGAGAGAATGAGAGACAGAGAGCATGAGAGGGAGGAGGGTCAGAGGGAGAAGCAGACTCCCTGCGGAGCAGGGAGCCCGATGCGGGACTCGATCCTGGGACTCCAGGATCATGACCTGAGCCGAAGGCAGTCGCTTAACCAACTGAGCCACCCAGGCGCCCCCAGAATATTTTTTTAAAAAGAATTATAATTCAGGGCGCCTGGGTGGCTCAGTTGGTTAAGCGACTGCCTTCGGCTCGGGTCATGATCCTGGAGTCCCGGGATCGAGTCCCACATCAGGCTCCCTGCTCAGCGGGGAGTCTGCTTCTCCCTCTGACCCTCCCCCCCTCATGCTCTCTCTCTCATTCTCTCTCTCTCTCAAATAAATAAATAAAATCTTTAAAAAAAAAAAAAGAATTATAATTCAATAATAAAAAGATAAACAACCTGCTTCAAAATTTAGGCAAAAAAAAATTGAACTGACACTTCACCAAAGCAAATATTTGGAAGGTAAATAAGCACATAAAAATGCTGTTAATCTTAAGGCAAATGCAAACAAAAATAATTTAATACTACTACACACACATTAGAATGGATAAAATTTTAACTCTGACAATACCAACCTTTGGTGAGAACATCAATACCATCTGGAACTCTGATTCATACCATTATAGGAATGAAAAATGGTACAAATATTTTGGAAGAGTCTGACAATTTCTTATAAATTTAAACATCACTTACCATACAAGCTAATTATCAATGTACTGTCTTAAGTTCAAATTCATCGTCAGTCCACAGAAGGCACAAGAGAGACACTGCAGGAATAAGGGGTTTCTCTTCTCTGTTCTGGTCTGCTGTTTTGTTTTGCTTTGTTTTGTTTTCTTATTCTTGCTGCATAAGCCATCAACAGCAACAATGTAGGGGTGGGGAGGTATCCAGTGGTGTATGCCCCCAGTGCCTGCCCAGAACTTTTAACCCTTTAGCAACAACTTGGACCAAATTACTGCCTGCTCTGACCTTCCTGATATGGACTCATGTTCTGAAGACCTTGTGTTCACAACAGCAACCCTACTGCTTCTGTGCATCTGCTCCATTTCTTTAGTTCACCTATAACCCCAGAACGTTATCTTCTGATTGCCTGCCAACTATGGACCAGCTCTAACCACAGCAACCCAGTGAACTTCTTCACCATCCAGTAGGCCACAATAACACCTTGTCCAATGAAGTCTAACTCCAGCTTTGGGGAAGACTCTCCCTTTCAACTTTATCATTCTGTGGGTATTCCCCCTCAGTCCTAGACTGTCCTTTAGAGTTCCCTTTACATCTGTATAGTTACTCTCCTATTATAGTGTAATAATTCTTTATACTTCCACAGCTTGAATTACTAAGTGGTTTCTTCTCCTGATTGAACTGGTTATATACTATATGACTAGTTCACCTGGGCCTAGGAATTTGCCTGATGAGGCACACATGTAATTTTTATTTACCAGTTTTCAAGATTTTCTTTTTACTTTTGGTTTTCAGCAGTTTGACTGGATGTGGTTGTCTTTGTGCTTATCTTGCCAGAGTTTGCAAGTTTCTTGAAGCTGTATATTTAAATCCTTCAGCAAATCGGTACATTTTGAGCTGTGATATCTTCCAACATTTTTTCTGCCATACCCTCTTTTTCCTCTGCCTCCTGAACACTAATCGTATATATTTTAAACATTTTGACATTGTCTGTGTAACAAGTAACAGCTTTTAAACTAAGCCCTTCTCTTTTCCCCATTTATTCTACATATGGAAAAACTGGTAAGAAAGCCTCCTTAAGTACCAGCAAGAGACTCAAATCACTACTTCTTTAGCTCTTTCCAAATCAGCTTGAGAGGCCTACCCAACTCTCCCAAATGGCCTTGTTATATAAATGATAAATTTCTTCATACACCAACAGATTTTAGGTGGAAGATCCATCTATTATTTTAAGATGGCCACAACAGTTTTACAAGTACTCATTTATTATTTTTTTCTGAGTTATAGATTAAATAATTTGTATTAATCAGTTTTCAAGTAAACCAACTCATGCTTTAAATCATCTATGTTGTTAAGACCCTTAAAGGATTATTTCTTAATTTGAATATTGTATTTTTCTGTTCTAGATGTTCCATTCAGTCCTTTTTCATAGTCTGTATTCCTATCTTGAAGTTTACTACATTTTCATTCATTGTGAGCATATTACCCTTTACTGTCAACATACAGTTCTATACCCAGTTATCTTTCAAAATGAAGGAAAAATAAAAAGCTTATCAGTATACAAATATCAAATCATTATGTTGTATATCTGAAATTAATGTAATGTTATGTGTCAATTACACCTCAATTTGAAAAATAAAATAAAACTCAGAGACATCTGGGAAAAAATTATCAAATAAAATGGTAGAGAGGCTATTACCAGAAGGCTTTCAATAAAGGAAAATTTCATGAACTTATGAACAGAAGGGAATTGATCCCAGAGAAAAAACCCACTCAGCAAGAATTAGTGATAAGTATAAAATATTAGAAAATATGTGGGGAAAATATTTTAAAAATTGATAAAATAAAGAAATGATAATAACTTATAATTTAGCTAGAATTAAAATACTTGTCAACAATTGAATGTGATTTCATGGGGCTGATCAAAATTAATGTATTCTAAGATGCTCATATGACTCAGGAGTAGGGAATAAATAATTATCTTAGGCTTTGTTAAGAATGCATGTTAAAATAGTTAGGTTATGGGTTAAAAAATAGACAAAGAATTTCCAAACAGGTTGAAGAGGAAAAAAATGAATAAAATGAATAAATGAATAAAAATAAACAAAAGAAAGTAATCCAAAAGAAGGCAAGGAAGTGGAGATACAACAATAAAAATGGGAAGATATAATGGAAAGCAAAAGCTGATTTTTTTTTAAAGATTTTACTTATTCATTTGAGACACAGAGATACAGAGAGAGAGAGAGAGACAGCATGAGCAGGGAGAGAGGCAGAAGGAGACGGAGAAGCAGGCTCCTTGCTGAGCCAGGAGCCCGATATGGGGCTTGATCCCAGGACCCTGGGATCTTGACCTGAGCCAAAGGAAGATGCTTAACCATCTGAGCCACCCAGGCGCCCCAAAGCAAAAGATGATTTAACCCAATCCAAATAAATAGTACAATAAATGTAAATGGACTATACCCTGCAGATCAAAGGCAAAGATGGCCAAATAAGATTAAAATTCAAAATATTATGCATTGCTTTAAAAAGACACACCTAAAACGTAAGGACATAAGAACCCTGAAAGTCTCATAATGGAAAAAAGATATACCAAGCAAATACTAGTTAAAAAAAGACTGACATAACTCTATTAGCACTAAGCAAGATGGACTATAGAGTCAAATGCATTACCAGAGATAAAAAGGTTGTTAAATATTGGTAAGTAATTCAGTTAACCAGGAAGATATAACAAGAATAAACTTATATGAACCCTAATAATATAGCCTTCAAATATATAAAGTCAAAATTGTCAACTCCACAGTCATGGTGAGAGATTTTAAGGTAATTGTCTATAAAATGTCAATAAGGTATAGAAAATATGACTGCACAATTAATAACCTTAAGCTAATGTCTACATAGAACTATCCTCCAGATTTGGAGAAGACACATTCTGTATAGGCCATACATGATATATCTATACTATGGAACACTGTGAGCCATGTGTTAAGCCACGAAGCTAGCTTCCAATAATTTTCAGGAATTTGTATCATACAAACAAACTCCTAATGACAATTAAATGGTCTTAATATTTGCTACAAAAAAAAAAGGTAACTAAGGAAATAATGCATGTTTGGAAATTAAAAATACTCCTTTAAATAACTCATTTCAAAGGAAAATACATAGTGAAATTGGAAAATACTTGAGATTAGATAACAAACATACTGCAAATACAAACTTATGGGATGTGGTTACTAAAGCAGTAATTAGTGGAAAATTTGTAGCATTAAATATTATAATATGTAAAAGATGACAGAATAAGCCCAGGGAATATAGAAAATGTATGAGTAATGATACAGAAAACAAATATACTATAGAGAAGATAAATTGCCAAAGATTGGTTCTTTGAAAATAATTAACAAATCATTGGCAAGAGTTATCATGATAAAAGGTAGAAATCTTTAAACTGTATTAAGAATAAAACAGGAGATATGCCTTCAGAAATGGCATTGAACAGAAAATAATATTATGAACAATTTTACACCAGTAAATGTAAAAATGAGATGAAATAAAACTAGATGAAATGGAGACATTCCTTAAAAATGTAACTTACCAAAACTAACACAAGAAGAAAAGTAAACTAATAGTCCAATTATCATCAGGGAAATTAATCCATAACTAAAACTCTTCCCACAAATAAAATACCAGGCCTGGATGGCTTTCTGTAGGTCTCCACCAAATGGTAAAGGAAAGGGCAAATCTAAGGTCCCTCTCTCAGAAAATAAAAAGAGGGAATTCCCCCATTTATTTGATGAGACTACCATAACCATGATAACATAACAGAAACTACAAAACATGAACATATTTGGCAATCTCACTCATGCATATTGATGCTGAATTCATAAAGTAATATGGTTAAATCCAACTCAGCAAGAAAACTTAACTTTATCCATTTTTAGGGCTGCTATAATAAAGTACCACAAACTGGGCAGTTTAAAACAACAAGGGGTGCCTGGGTGTCTCAGTCAGTTAAGCATCTAACTTTGGCTCCGGTCATGATCTCAGGGTCCTGGGATCGAGCCCTGCATCAAGTTCCATGCTCAGCAGGTAGTCTGCTTATCTCTCTCCCTCTCCCTTTCCCTCTGCTCCTTCCCCCTCTCATGCTATGTCTCTCTCCCCTCTTGCTCTCTCATATAAATAAATAAGAATCTTTAAAATAACTTAAAAAATAAAACAACAGAGACTTACTCTCTCAGTGCTGAAGGCAAGGAGTCTGAGGTCAGTGTCAGCAGGGCTATGTTTCCTGCCATGTCATCAGAGGAGGATACTTCCTTGCCTCTTCCAGCTTCTGGTGATGCCAGGCATTCCTCAACATGTGGTAGCATAACTCTAATTTCTACCTCCATCTTCATATGGCTGTCTTCTCACTGTCTCTGTGTCTTCATATGGTGTTCTGCTCTCTTATAAAGACAACAGTCATACTGGATTAGGACCCACTACAATAACCTCATCTTAACTTGATTATATCTACAAAGACCCTATTTACAAATAAGGTCTTTATAGGTACAAGGGATTAGGGACTCAACATCTTTTGAGGGAACACAATTTAATCCATAACACTGACCAAGTTGTGTTTAGCCCAGGATAAGATAAGTTTCATATCAAAAAACAGATTATTGTAATTCATCACATTAATGGATAAAGGAGGTAGACCTTATACACTTTCTTAGTATATACAGAAAAAGTGATAAAATTCAACATTTATTTGTGACTACTAAAGCAAGGAAAAAGAAAGAAAAAACTCTTGGCCAACTGAGGATAGAAAGGAACTTCCTAAACTTGCTAGATGAATACTACAAAAATATAGAAAGCAAACTTTGTATATAATTACTAAAATGGAAAAAAGTATCTAAAGATACCTGTTATTGTCATTCATTTTTAATACTTAATGGCTGTCCTAACCAGTGTAGTAAGATGGGAAGAAAAGAATAAGAAGACAAAAGAACTGGTAAAAACAGAAATAAAACTTATCCTGAGTTAGTGATTACTGTTCTTTTTTTCTTGAGGAAAATTCAGAAGCATCCACAGGTAATTTTTTCTATCAATGGTAGCATAAATACTTTTAGTGGATAAAACATCAATACGAAAAATTCAATTGCAAATCTTCACTCCAGCGACAATCAAAAACTGTAGTTTAAAAACCTATAAATAGAAACAAAAATAAACTGTACTTAAACATAGGGAACACAGTCAATAATGTTATAATAACATTGTATGGTGACAGATGGTAACTACACTTTGGTGGTGAGCATTGAGTAATGCATAGAATTGTCAAATCAATATGTTGGATACCTGAAACTAGTATAACATTATATGTTAATTACACTTCAGTTAAAATATTAAAATTAAATTTTACTTAGAAATAAATTCAACTAAATATAAGGATGCTCTTTAAGAGTAAAATTATAACGTTTTTGAAAGATTTCTAAGTAGAGAGTCCATATTCTTGGAGAGACTCAATATCATGAGGGTGTATATTCTCCTGAAAATAATTTACAGAGAATTTAATCCAAATCCCAAATGGATTTGTTACTGTTGAAACTGCAAGTTGATTTTACAATTTATTTGAAAGAGCAAAAGCCCGTGAATAGCCACCAAGTTGGGGAGGACTCGTAAGCCAATGGATTTGAAGACTTATTATAAAGCTATACAATTAAGATCCTGTAGTATAACTAGATAAATAGACTCCTGCAGCAGAAGAGAGAATCTAGAAACAAATCCATGCAAAATGGGCTGTAATGATTCTTAACAAATCTAGAGCTTCATATCAGTGGGAAAAGGATGAGTTATTCACAAAGGTACTGGGTGTTTTAATTATCCTTATTGAAAACTGTTATTAGATTTCCTACATCATATCATACACAGACACACACACAAAAATAGCTACTAGTCAATTGAAAATCAATGTGAAACACAAAAGCATAAAACTTTTAAAAGATAACATAAGGGCGCCTGGGTGGCTCAGTCGTTAAGCGGCTGCCTTCGGCTCAGGTCATGATCCCAGGGTCCTGGGATCGAGCCCCACATCGGGCTTCCTGCTCCGCAGGAAGCCTGCTTCTCCCTCTCCCACTCCCCCTGTTTGTGTTCCTGCTCTCGCTGTCTCTGTCTCTGTCAAATAAATAAATAAAAAATCTTTAAAAAAAAAATAAATAAATAAATAAAAGATAACATAAGAGTGTATCTTTTATGACTTACAGAACTATTTCTTAAGCAAGACACAAAAAGTACAATCTACAAAGAAAAATATTGATAAATTTGAACTACATTAAAATTGAAGATGTCTGATGACTAAAAGTTACCATAGAGTGAAAACATAAGTGCCAAGGTAGGAGAACATATTTGTAACACATATAACTGAAAAGAACTTACATTGAGAATATTTCAAAAACTCCCCATGAAATCAAGGGGAAAAGGGCAAACAACCTAAGATTAAAAGGTTTTGGACAGGGAAAAAAATAGCAATACACAGTAGATGGATGGTAGGTAGGTAAGTAGGTAGGTAGGTAGATAGATAGGTTGGTAGATAGGTAGATGGATAGGTGGATGGATGGATGGATGGATGGATGGATGGATGGATGGACAGATGGATAGATAAATAGATGATGACGGTGAAGAAGATAGATGATAGGTAGATGATAGATAGATAGATAGATAGATAGATAGATAGATAGATAGATAGATAGATGATAGGTAGATGATAGATGATAGATAGATAGATAGATAGATAGATAGATAGATAGATAGATGATAGATAAATTGATGATAGATTGATAGGTAGACCAAAAAAAGTGTTCATTAGTAATCAGAGAAATAAAACTTAGCCATAATGCAATATTCCTTTACACCCATGGATAGAAAAACAATTTTTAAGTTCAAACAACACAGTGTTGGCAAACTGTAGAGCCACAAAATCTCCCACATACTGCTGACAGGCACATAATTAGATACAACCACTCTGGAAAACAGCTTGACATTTCCTAGTAAATTTGAACATGTCCCCACCCTATGATTCAGCAACTCCACTAGTTTAGTATTTACTTGAGATAAATTCTTACAGATATATACAGAATATGTGTACAAACATGGTCATGAAAGCTTTGTTCATAATTGCAAAACCTGAAATGGTGTAATATCAATCAACAGAATGGAAAAATAATTTGTTATATTCATACAATTGAATATTAGACAGTAGTAAAAATAAATTACAGTTACATTGACAGAAAAGTCTCAAAAACATAACACTGAACAAAATAAGCAAGTTAGAGAAAATTATATCCACATTTTTTCATTTTATAAATGTCATAAACAAGTCAAAATAATATATTATTCACATAGATAGGAAAACTATAAAGAAAGTCAAGGGAAAAATGAATATAAAAGCCCTGATGCTGTTACCATTGAGGGGAAGGGAGAGGGTACAGGAGAATGAAATCAAGGAGGATCATAACAAAAAGAATATCAAGGGAATATTTTATTTCGTGAACTGGGTAATAGATTCATGATGGCTCTCATTATTATTCCTTACACTGGACATAAATTTTTATGTATTCTTTTGTATGCATAATAAATTTAACAATAAAAAACTTAAAAAAGTGAAGAGCCAAGAACAGAAAACACATTTTGAATAAGAAAAAGGAGAGACTCACCCAATCACACATTAACACTTTTATAAAATTATCAATTTTAAGAATAGGATAGGAACAGACAAATAAACCAAAGGATCAGTACAGATGACCTAGGAACAAAATGGAGCCTAGAAACGTGTATTGGGAATTTGTTATATGATAGAGGGACATGGAAAATTTCTGGGAAAAGACTCATTAATCAAAGATGGGACAATAAATACACAAGAGAATGCCTATTTTTTTTCTTGGAATAAATTATGTCTCATCCAGCAGAGCAGGGACAGTGAGTGGTTAAGGGCCCCATCGCTGGGGTCAGCTGGCCACATTCCGATCCCTCCTCAGGCACCCTAGAATCCAGGGCCAGAGCAGGTCACCTCCCCCTTCTCTAACTCACCTCACTCATCAGTAAAATGGGGATGGCACAATGATCGTAGTCGACTCATAGTCACTTTAAGATGAAGTAAAATAATCTATTTCAAGGGCTTCGTTTGGACGAAAGCTACATAAATGGCTAGCTACCACAATTATTTAACTTCAAGTTTCTGAAATTAAGAGCTTACTGTGACGTGGTAGGGAGACAGTTTTTAAAATCATTATTTGTTACTTTTCTGTCTCAATCAACAGACCCTGAGTTTGAACAGCTTGAAAGTAGCAATTATGCCTATTCAACATCATATATTCAGTACCTAACACAGAACTTGCCATGTGATCAATGCTTAATAAATATGCATCGTGTTGCCCTGATCTGAATTAAGAAGGGAAGGGAAAGTAACATTGCTATAAAAAGGGAGAGAGTCAATGTGGATGCCAGAAAATGCCACAGCTTTTCACTACTGTGTGGAGAAAAACAAAGCAGTGTTTTAAAGGCCAAATTTAATAGATTCCCAAGGTTATGCTACTGTGAAATTATACTACTGTGAAACAGGAATTAAAATCAGTCAATCCAAAATGTAAAATACCATGGAAGATAAGGTAATAAAACATAGTATACTTTAAATGAATAGTCCAATTAGCCAAACACTAGGGAGAACTTAAATCAGAATGTAACTTTATATGAGCAGAACAAGGAGAAACTATTAATACCGATGAGTAAAAAGGACCAAAAAACAAACAAACAAACAAACAAACAAAATGAGGGGTAAGTACAGCAATTATGTGATTAATATGCCATCTCATAGAACACCTAACCACCAAAGAAATAGTCTAATGCATCCACATAACTCCTTTGTAAGATACTTAAATATATATAATCCATAATTAAAATAATTCAAATCAGCAGAAATCAAACCCAACAAAAAACCATATGTCCGTTTTCAAAGAATAATATCTGTGCCAAATTAGCAAGGGTTATAGCAAAGTTCGGAGCTGCTTAATTTTATAATATAATGATAGTTACTGATTTAAAGTGTCATCAAAATAAAACAGGCATAGGAGAAATGTATTACTTAATTGACATCATTATCAAAAATACTAAAGAAAAGATTTTGAAATCTACATCAAAGACACTGTTTCAGGTGACATTAAAAAGTTTCACAATCTTTCATCTAAAAATGTGATATAAATATACTATATATAAAAATTTATAGCAAAAATTTCAAAATACTTTGTCTTCTTTTAGAAATAGATAGCCAAGAGGTTTAAACGTCGGAGGAATTATGAAGAGACACTTCCTTATCCTCCAAAAATGGATATTTTCAATTTCATGACCGAGAATCTAAAAAGCTGTTTCTTTTTTGCTTTTTCATTATCATTCCAGAAATGATTGACCATATATCAAAACTGGATCTTCCAAGCTATTACGTTTCACCATCTGGTTAACCTTATCAGTAAAGCACTAGAAAACAAACCTCACACATTAGAATTTCATCCACTCTGCAGAGTTATCCTGATCATAAAGAGTTGCCCCAAACTGAGATAAATTATTATGGGGACCAGAAATGGGTTACGTTAACTATACATGATTGAATTCAACTAAAAGAATGGCACCCATAACAAACCCTACGGTATAATGCTGCTGCTGGTGGTGCATGTGCAGAACAGAAATGCTGGTCATTCGGCTCATGTTCAGCCAATGCAGCAATCAGTACATGTACAATATATCCAGACACAAAGACATTTACAGTTTTTTGAGTCATTAGCAATAATTATGCTTGGTCCACAAGGGCATCTCAAAGTTCTCTAACCCACCATGCACCTCTCCAGTGTTTCCAGACCAAATCAGATTTGATACAAAAATTATCATGATCCTAGAATTATGTCAAAACTGATGCCCCATAAGTAACAGCAATAACTCATGAAAATTATAGAACTGAGTTTAAATTTAAGATGAGAGCCCAAAGCACGGTCCAAACTATAGTCCTAGGAAATACACATTTCAGCCTCAAGAATTAATAAAATGGTCCCAGAAGATTTTACAGAAATTAAATGGAAGCTAGGACCCAACAGTCCTATATTCTTTTCATCTTTGCCTGTATTAAGTGCAGGAAAGAAGTGACTTTACAAGTGAAAGTTGCCACAGAGAAATTATTTGTGGTCTAAGATATTCTCGGGATAATACACAAAGAAGGTAAGGTGCAAATGTGATAATACTTGTGTTGTTTACTTTGGAGAATGTAATTATCATGGCTGTGGTTATGATTTCTGGTAGTTCAAAAGCTACCTTATCATTTCCCTACACACAGTATGGAATTAAGTTTGGTGTTTTGCCCACAAGAGTATTCCATGTCACTCCTAAGACAGTTTCTCCTTGCACTCGTATAGAATGCCAAGAACTTCCAAAATGCATTACCATGCAAATGTCCCGGGTGACTTTACTACACATTTATATTGCAAGGTAATCAATAAATTATTATTTCAATATTTATTGGAATCTCAGAATAAGAAAGAAGACAGATTACACAAATTCATCTTCTGTGATTAATGGATGTTCCAGCAGAAGGCATACACTGATGGAGTGGGTCAGTATGCAGACTATATTACTGAATATTTCAACCCAGGTTGTAAATATAGTATCTGTTTCTCTTAGGGACTGTCACACTGAGTGCAGTATAAAAGGCAATAAATTTCAACAGATTAATTAACTCTTTGGTTACTGGGGCTGTGTGTTACCTATCCTGGCACCTAATAAAAATTCCTTTAATGCCAAGACATAAAGAAGGGCCTCTTTGGAAATGAGTTATTAACAGCATTTCGTGAATAGATGGAGAAATTGTAACTGAGCCATTTAAGTGTCATAAAGTGCAGCAAAGGCTGCTGGAGGCCTCTGAGGGATGCTGAGCAATACCATAACAATCAAATCTGAGATGGAAGAGGGATTGAGCTGTCCACTCAGAATTTTTATATTGTCAAAGAGCAGCGAGGAAATAATGTGATCAAGAAGTGAATTAACCTTGTGTGTGAAAGAAAGGGGATGATCTGATGGAAAAGGCAGTAAAGTAAAAATCACTCCATAATGCCTGCATTGCAGGCAATCCATGAGGGGCTCCTAATGTCTGCAGGCTGTCAGAGAACAGATCCAGACCTCTAAGTACTATAAACCCATTACCTGCATTAGCCTGTAATTGGAATACATTTATTCATGCTTTTTTAGTTCTTCAGGGTCTATGTCTTGTATACCCACAGAGCATTAATTCCTATAAATGTTCTATCTTTGCAGACTCCTGCAAACAAGTAGACAGTCTTGGGTGGGAATTAACATTCAATGGAGCAAGAGAGGAAGAAAGTGCTGTGCACGGAGCATGGGATTTGTATATGTGCCTTCCATTTCATACTACACTCTTTAATTTGGCACCTTGACTACCTCCCCCAAATATTCTTTGGATGCTTTCTGATGAATGTCTAATTACCACGTTTTTCAAATTTTTATATTTCAAGGTGAGGGTTCCCACAAGCAGAAAATAACAAATATCAAATACTAACCAGTCGTTTCTTACTAATAACTGTCTTTCAATATAGTAAATTTCACTTTCTCACTTGAGACTGAATCTCAATATATGACACTTTTTATAAATTTCTACAGAAAAAGCATGTAGAAATAATAATATAATTTAAATCAATATTTTTTCCTAAAGACAGCACCTTTTTTTTATTTTTTTTTATTTTTTTATTCGTATGTTAATCCCCATACATTACATCATTAGTTTTAGATGAAGTGTTCCATGATTCATTGTTTGTGCATAACACCCAGTGCTCCATGCAGAATGTGCCCTCCTCAATACCCACCACCAGGCCAACCCATCCTCCCACCCCCCTCCCCTCTAGAACCCTCAGTTTGTTTTTCAGAGTCCATCGTCTCTCATGGTTCGTCTACCCCTCCAATTTCTCCCGCTTCATTCTTCCCCTCCTGCTACCTTCTTCTTCTTCTTTTTTTTTCTTAACATATATTGCATTATTTGTTTCATAGGTACAGATCTGAGATTCAACAGTCTTGAACAATTCACAGCGCTTCAGAGCACATACCCTCCCCAGTGTCTATCACCCAGTCACCCCATCCCTCCCACCCCACCCCCCACCCCAGCAACCCTCAGTTTGTTTCCTGCGATTAAGAATTCCTCATATCAGTGAGATCATATGATACATGTCTTTCTCTGTTTCACTTATTTCACTCAACATAATACCCTCCGGTTCCATCCACATCGTTGCAAATGGCAAGATCTCATTCCTTTTGATGGCTGCATAATATTCCATTGTATATATATACCACTTCTTCTTTATCCAGTCATCTGTCGATGGACATCTTGGCTCTTTCCACAGTTTGGCTATTGTGGACATTGCTGCTATAAACATCGGGGTGCATGTACCCCTTCGGATCCCTACTTTTGTATCTTTGGGGTAAATACCCAGTAGTGCAATTGCTGGATCATATGGTAGCTCTATTTTCAACTTTTTGAGGAACCTCCATACAGTTTTCCAGAGTGGCTGCACCAGCTTGCATTCCCACCAACAGTGTAGGAGGGTTCCCCTTTCTCCGCATCCCCGCCAACATCTGTCGCTTCCTGACTTGTTCATTTTAGCCATTCTGACTGGTGTGAGGTGGTATCTCATTGAGGTTTTGATTTGGATTTCCCTGATGCCGAGCGATATTGAGCACTTTTTCATGTGTTTGTTGGCCATTTGGATGTCTTCTTTGGAAAAATGTCTGTTCATGTCTTCTGCCCATTTCTTGATTGGACTCTTTGTTCTTTGGGTGTTGAGTTTGATGAGTTCTTTATAGATTTTGGATACTAGCCCTTTATCTGATATGTCATTTGCAAATATCTTCTCCCATTCTGTCGGTTGTCTTTTGGTTTTGTTGACTGTTTCCTTTGCTTTGCAAAAGCTTTTTATCTTGATGAAGTCCCAATAGTTCATTTTTGCCCTTGCTTCCCTTGCCTTTGGCGATGTTTCTAGGAAGAAGTAAGACAGCACCTTTATCCGAGGTTACTTAGCAGAACCAAACCCAGCAAATCTCACCGGGTAGGTGCCTGGCACATAGAGCATTAACCATGTAGCAGGCACTGCTCTAAATGCTTTACATATATTAACTCAGGTCACCTTGAAGACCACCTTGTGAAGTGGGTACTCTTACTACTGTCTCCATCTTATAAATTAGGGAAGTGGAGCACAGAGAGTTTAAGTAAATTCCTAAAGGTCACACAGCTGATTTCAACCCTAACAATCTGTCTCTAGGAGTCTGGATTCTTAACTATTTTTGCAAAATTTCCTCACCAAAAAATAGTTAATAGATCCAGCATACTACTTAAATTACTCTCCCCAAACAGTGAATATTCTACTTGTGCTATAATAATTAAACTTAAAATTACGTATGAGTGTGTGTGTGTGTGTGTTGTTCTCAGAGATGTTATACCTTCAGCTGTCCTTCTTTTCTTCTATATCATCAATCATTCTTTTTCTATAAGAGAAAGTTCCTATTAGCATATAGATGTGCTCTAGTCTTCTGACTTTATCCTCCAACTCCTTGATCCTACATTCCCTCACTCTTTCACGGCAAAGCTTCTCTAAGGAGTTGTATTTGCATGCTCTCTATTTGCTCCTGTCCAATGTGTCAACCTCTTATATCTGCCTCCTTCCTCACCACTCCATGGAAACTGCTAAATCCAAAGGTTGCTTTGGGGTCTTGTTTTCTTCGACTTTTTAGCAAATAGGACACAATTAACCACTCCCTTCCTCTGGCTTTGTGGCTTCTAGAATGCCACTTTCTGCCTTCCCTCCTACCTCCTGCATTCCTTCATTGGCTCCTCTCGTACCCAGCTCTGAGATGTTGAGTTTCTTCAGGTTCCCTCACATCGCCACCAAAAGAAAAAAAAAAAAAAGAAACTAACTTCCATCCAGTTGCTTAAGCCAGAAATCTAGGTATCTCCTGCTTTCTCCATCTCATTTGCCAGATATTGACTTAAGGGCAATTTTTGAATCAGTTCTGGCCACCAAGTGTGAGGGAAAGATTTCCCTGATCTGTAAAAAGACACACAGAAAAAAGTGCGTCTCTCGTCCAGGTGATGGCTGACGCCAGCTACAGGTCTGTGGTTCTGTGAGGAGATATCACTGACATGGTAAGGAGGGCAGAGCAGAAAGTGGTGAGCCCCTGGGTGCTTGACTGTGCCCCAGGACTGACCAGCCCTTGCTGCCCTACCTCTGGACATATTAAGTACTGCAACAAACTCCTCATGGTTTAAGATGCTTTTAGTTGTATCTTATGTTATTTGAAACCAAAAGCAATCTGACACATTCCTTCTCCATCAGTTAATCTGCATAACAAATCACCACAAAATTTAGTGTTTCGAAACAACAGTGAATGTGTATGTCTCACAGTTACGGTAGGTCATGAATTCAGAAGTGGCTTAGCTGGGTGGTCCTGGCTTGGGATCACCCATGAGGTTGGAGGTGTGATGTTGACTCGGGCTGCAGTCAACTAAAAGCTTGGCGGGAGCTGGGGGGGTGGGGTGTCAGGCAAATCTAATTCCAAAATGGTTCATTCAAACACATCATAGCTATTCATAACTTGGTGCTTGCCGTTTGTGGGGGCCTCGGTTCCTTCCCACAGGGGATTCGCCACAGGTTGCTGAGACACAACATGGGATTTTTTTGGTTACTGATTTAATTTCTTTCCTGGCTATTGGTCTGTTCAAGTTTTCTACTTCTTCCTGTTCCAGTTTTGGTAGTTTGTATGTTTCTAGGGATCCATCCATTTCTTCCAGGTTGTCCAACTTGTTGGTATATGGTTTTTTGTAATATTCTTTTAAAATTATTTGTATTTCTCTGGTGTTGGTTAGTATTTCTCCTCTCTCATTTGTGATTTTATTTATTTGGGTCCCTTCTCTTTTCTTTTTGATAAGTATGGCTAGGGGTTTAACAATTTTATTATTTTTTCAATTATAGGATTTTATGTATGTATGTATGTATTTATTTGAGACAGAGAGAGAAAGTGGAAGTAGGAGGAGGAGCAGAGGGAAGAGGGATAAGCAGACTGCACTGAGCACAGAGCCCCATGTGGGGCTCACTCCCACGACCCTGAGATTATGACCTGAGCTGATATCAAGAGTCAGATGCTTAACTGACTGAGCCACCCAGGTGCCCCTATTTCTGCTCTAAGCTTTATTATTTCCTTCCTTCTGCCAGCAAGATACAGAATCAATGTATAGAAATCTGCTGCATTTCTATATACCAATAACAAAGCAACAGAAAGAAAAATAAAAAAATCAACCCCATTTACAATTGCACCAAAAGCTAAAGATACCTAGGAATAAACCTTACCAAAGAGGTGAAAGACCTATACTCTGAAAACTGTAAAACACTGATGAAAGAAATTGAAGATGATACAAAGAAATGGAAAGACATTCCATGCTCATGGATTAGAAGAACGAATAGTATTAAAATGTCTATATTACCCAAAGTGATCTACACATTCAATACAATTCCCATCAAAATGCATGTTTATTGTTTTTTAAGATTTTATTTTATTTATTTGACAGAGACACAGCGAGAGAGGGAACACAAGCAGGGGGGGAGTGGGAGAGGGAGAAGCAGGCTCCCCACTGAGCAGGGAGCCCGATGTGGGGCTCGATCCCAGGACCCTGGGATCATGACCTGAGCTGAAGGCAGACGCTTAACGACTGAGCCACCCAGGCACCCCTGCATGTTTATTTTTAAAATCTAAATATTGTCATATATTAATAAAATATAGATATTGATCTCAGAGTCAAAGAGATTTTAATTAAATGGTTCACTATGAAGCATATTTTCTGAAGTCTTTTGTTTCTGGAAGTAATAAATATACGAGCTATAGATTTTGCCCCTGTATTTAATTAATCTTTTAAACATCGCACAAGGGAAAAAAATACTCTTTAGTTTAGGAAAAAACAGAAATGGCCTTCAATGGGTGAATGGATAAACAAAATGTGGTAGATCCATACACCAGAATATTACCAGCAGTAAAAAGAAATGAGCTATCAAGCCATGAAAATACATTTAAGGAGGAACCTTAAATTAAGCATGTTACTAAGTGAAAGAGGCCAATCTGAAAAGGCCACATACTAGTATGAGTCTAACTATATGACATTCTGGAAAAAGCCAGAGGTTCATGAGAGGGGAAAGGAGGGATGAATAGGTGGAGCACAGGGGATTTTTTTAGGGCAGTGAAACTATTCTGTATGATACTGTAATGGTGGATACATGACATGTCATTACACATTTGTCCCAGTCCATGGATACCAAGAGTGAACCCTAATGCAAGCTGTGGTTGTTACTTAATGATAATGTATCCATATTGGCTCATCAATTGTAATAAATATACCTCTCTAGAACGAGCTGTTAATAATAGGGGAAACTATGGGGGAGATATATGGGAACTCTTTGTAGGTATGCAAAAAGTGCAAAGTGTGTGTGTGTGTGTGTGTATACACACACAATGTATTGTATACATACCATATATACCATATATATATAGAATACCTATTATACATAATGAATAATAAAAGACTGTAATAATTCAGTATAAACTATATGGTATTAAATATTAGGTATCTAAAGACAGAGAAGGGGGAACAGAAAGAGATAATGAGGTATAAAAAAGTAGACCACAAATGTGAAGGATTGTAGAACATGGAGAAAAACTGATGAAAAGGACATAGTGTGGGCTGGTGAAGCAGGATGAATGAAGGCTCAGAAGGAGAAACACTATTAAGGGTGCACTCCTACCAATAATGAACATTATAAACATCCGTGTAAGATGGTGAAGAAATTGGCCTTGACTGAGCTTGTGATTTATTGATATATTCAACAAATATTTATTTGAGCAACACTGTGATAAGATACTACAGAACTTCCAGATGTATTAGACATCAACTCTGCTCTCAAGAAGCTTGCTGGGAACTGAGAATTACAGGATTTTATAACTTAAGAATGGATCAGGAAATGAGTCAGCCCTGTTCCACTACTCACTGCATACCCATGAAGACTGACATATACAACCAAGTGCTCTTAACAGGGAAAATTATGTCCATGTGGACTGTTTCTTTCAGCACAGAAATGGTGCTGTTTAAGTCTGAAATGTTTCTTACATTTTTCTATTATTTTTAACACAAAAGAAATCCCCTTTATTTCTGTTACACTTACCTGTTGGTAGGTAAGAGATCTGTAACCATTACCTCTGCCTACAATCGTGAGCTGCTGTTGGCATGGCTGATCTGTGCGTATTGCTCCTTCTATAGGGAGCTGCATGACGGAGAAGAACCGTCTTAGCCACCGAGCAGCCCCCAAGGTGTGGCTCTGCCAGGAGCGCTGCTCTGGAAGACTGTATGTCAGGGTTGGGAACCCCAAGGGGTTTTCTAGTTCACGTCTACAGTTCAGGGATTCCTTGCATAAAAACATCCCAGAAAAAGGCCTTTCCAATCTCTGCTGTGCATTGCATGAGACGTCCCATTTCATTTTGAAAAGCAACTATGTTTCAAGTCAGGGGAATGAGAAATGATGTATTGTAGATCTCAATTTAGGTCCAGTACTGCCTTCCAGAGCCACAGGAGCTTAATTCCTTTTTATATAACAGACTTTTAATGATTTGAGGACAATAATTAAGAGCCCATTTCTTTCTTTCTTTTTTTTTTTAAGATTTTATTTATTTGACAGAGACATAGTGAGAGAGGGAACACGAGCAGGGGGAGTGGGAGAGGGAGAAACAGGCTTCCTGCGGAGCAGGGAGCCCGATGCGGGGCTCGATCCCAGGACCCTGGGATCATGACCTGAGCTGAAGGCAGACGCTTAATGACTGAGCCACCCAGGTGCCCCAGGGCCCATTTATTTCAATGATTCTGTTTATGTCACAGTTTCCTCACCTCTGTCCACACCGTAGTCCCTCTCTTCTGCATAAAAATTTTTATTTGAAGCCCAAAGTTTAAACTTATGCCCTCAAATACTTGTCCTTTCCTCCCTTCCCCCACAACCAGTTTGAAAGGAACAGTTAGTTGGTTCTACCAAACTTGTCATTATTAAATGAATGAAAATTGTGCATAATATAAATATACATGAAAAAATATAAACATAAGAATGACAGATATGAAAAATAAGTAAATAACTCTTTACCATATGAGGATATCACAACAAGTCTGTGACCTCAAGAGGACCCTTACCCCACTGCGCTAACACCCTGATCTTGGACTTCTGGTCTCCCGAACTGTGAGAAATAAATTTTCATTGTTTATAAGTGAAAAAAATATATAAAACTAAAATAAATAAATAAATATACATGAATTGACCAAAAAAATAAGTTACATGTTTTATATAGCCTGAGCCCCTGTTTTGGCTGAACCTAATTTTTCAACTAAGAACCTGTAAGATACCATTAGATGAAAAAAGCCAGATGCAGAAAATTACAGATTATCCTACCACCTTAAATTTCATAAAGGAAAAAATATAAGTGTGTGTGTATACTTCTTATGCATAATACTGCTGGAAACATATTAAGATACTGGTAACATTGGTTGCCCCAGGAGAGGGAACTAAGTGAATGAGACATGTGGCATGTGATCAACTTTTCATTACATATGCTTTTGCAACTTTTGAATTTTTAACTATATGGATATTTTATATAGTCATAAGTAACATTCAAACTTTAAGAAGACAATAAAAATTAAAAATATATAAATATTTAAATAAAGAATCACATGAATGTCAGCATAAAATATGTCTGGGACATTTTCTCTGACAAGTAGTCTCAAGCCTAGCCTAGTAATTAAGCACAAGAGAAAAATGAAATAATCCCAGAGTTGAGTTCAATCCCCAAACTGCTGACTCTCTTCCAAGATTCCCTACATACACATGAAAAGGAAGGAGTAAAGTAATCCTTTGATTCAACTCTCAAAATCACATTTGTATATTAAACATCATTACCTTGAAATTTTCATGCCTTTATATATGTCAACCATCCAGAATTACATTGTGCATGTATGTCCTGCTTGGAGGTTTCAAGAAAATGTAAAACTATAGCATTGCTGCCCATTTCAGCAACATCAGTAACTAATGTGTTCACTAATCTAATAAGATTAAGAATCAGAAATACATTTTTATAGGTATGGCAAAATAACCTTCAGATTGTACTGTTTCATGAAAAGCCGTAAAAATAATTTCTTCCATCGTTGAGGTTCAGAATGTGACTGAATGACTATAAAATATTCCAATTATTCTTAATAAGTCACAAACCAATGAATAATGCACTTCAGATGTCCATGACAAACCCAGTCAATTCAGGAATTTGTAATCTGAAATAATTCAATAATAGGTTTGGTAATCATTCACTCAACTACATGTGTTACAGACCAGTTGTATCAAGAACTGTGCCAACTACATATCAAGTTATAAACAGAAGCATTAAGAGCCATTAAAGATACCCCATTCCAACTTCCTTACATACAAAACTGTTCATTTAGCACATACTCGTTGAACACCACCATAAAGCAAGCACTGTATTAAGCAGGGAGAATAAATACGTGATATGGTCACTGCCTTCCTAGAGCTCCTAGCTAGGTAAGGAATAGAGAGAGAAAGCACAAAAACTACAAAGCACTGTGATTTCTGCTCTCATAGAAGTCAACAGATGTGATTCATAAGAATTGCAGTGGCCCAAAATAGGGAATTAATTGTTCATCTATTTGGCAAAGAGAGGAATGGTGAGGGATCTTTAAGAGGATGCTACTTCTCACAGGCAAAGAGCATGCCAATGGCAGAGACTTCATTCAAATTCAAATCTCTGGATTTCCAGTAGTATTCACTTCACTACACCGTCCCTAACAACTTGATCAAAGATCATCAGTACTTACAGCTTTAGCACACAGACAGAGGAGTGAGATTTAATTTAAGCAATGTTTTCAAGATGTGTCATGCTAACAGTTACTTAGCTCACAGAATAAAAAAAAAACATATATTCTTAAACAACTCAAACCTTGTGCCAAAAGCATTTAACACTTATACATGTGCACTGTATGATACACATATGTGTGTATGTAGTTTCACATAAAAGTTAACAGATATGCATAGCTAATGATAAGCGTTATTTCAAAACCACAAGTCCAATTCAGCTTATTTATAATGACTTTGGTGCTGAAAGCTTATTAACTAACCAGCTGTCAGACTGTGTTGCTACAAAACTCTTATCCCAGCAGGATGCTTAGATTGGAAACAAGGATGAATCTTTTCATGATTGCTGTCTCTCTTACTTAACTGAATGTGTTTCAGAGGGATTATCTGGTTTAACGCAGCTAATTCAATATAAAACTGAATTGGCTACTTAGAATGTCCAAATACCCTATCCTCTTCATATGTGTGCAAAGCAATGAAAGCCTCTGATGTTATGTTTGATAAGAAGTGGAGTATTGGAGCATGCCACATGTCAATTCCCAACGGGTAGTAAAAGACCAAGTTTGGCAATGTAACGGGTCACTTTTACACTTTCCAATAACTGACAATACAGCAGCAAAGCACTGGCTTCAAAGGAGTATTAACGCTGTATGATGTGTCAGAGCCAATAGTACTAATAATGGATAAGGTTTGGTGGATATTGTCCCCCATTTTAACGAGAAGATGCAGCTCATGTACAACTCGTGGTATTCTCGAAGCTCCTATCAAGAATGCCTTTCATGTAAGACAGAGATACCACTAAAAACAACAGCAACAAAACAAAACCAAAAAAAAAAAAAAAAAAAACAATGGCCTTTGAGAACATTTAAGTAGGGTGACTGGGTGGTTCAGTTGGTTGAGCATCTGCCTTCGGCTCAGGTCATGATTTCAGGGTCCTGGGATCGAGTGTCACACTGGGTTCCCTGCTCAGTGGGGAGTCTGCTTCTCCCTCTCCTCCCTGCTGCTCCCCCTGCTTGTGCTCTTTCTTCTTCAAATAAATAAAAATCTTAAAAAAAACAAAAGAACATTTAAGTATTATCTGTTAAAGAGGTGTGCACTAGATCTCTCCAAAATCAGATATTCTTCAGGAGGTTATGTTCAGCAGCATGCCCTTGGAAATAGAGCTTCTGTGTAATGTTTGAGTACATCCTGATGCTAGGAATGGTCATTCCCCAGTCCCTCAGCTTTATGTGTTGTCATACATTCAAATGAAACTTCTCCTGTTTTCTCATTTTTTATTCCATTATCTTTAGGAAACTTAAGACAAAAATTAGGGGAACAAAAGCAAAGAAGAACAAATCTTCAATATCATAGCATGCCAAAATGAATTAAACCAAAATGCTACAATTTTTCTCCAAGTTATGTTGGTCCCCAGCTTTTTTTTTTTTTTTTTTTTGTGGCTGTTGTTACAAGAAACTGTCTAACTAAATTTCTCTTTCCATATTAGTTCTATTGCAGATAATACTGAATGTCTAAATGAATGAAAGCTAGCGGTTTTATTTCTAAAAGAATTTATATTGCTAAGACCTAAATGACATTAAAATAATCATATATGGTATAAGCAGGAAAACAGAAATATATACATAGAAGTAGATACAAAATAAAAATTTATTTCATGAAAAATTACCGTGATGAAATAAAACTAAAGGCAGCAGAATCATGGTCACATTTGGTTGTGATGAAAATTGATTAAAAGAACTTCAGAAGGAGGGGAGGAGTTGCTAAAAGGGTTACTAAAAAAAGAGACTTCAAATAGTTGCTTTAAATTCAATAGTCATGTTAGCAATTTCTGGACTTGATTATACCTTCAAAATGAACAATAACCCAGTAACAACTCCCATCGAAGAATACTAAATTTTTATGATATGGTGTAATCAGATTGGCAACCATACGTATAATAGACTTGATTCAAAGGAGAAACAATTCATGGTAACAAATTTCTGATAAGAAAAGACAAACTCTCATTTTTAAGACTAATTCACGTCACTGAGAAAAGCCATCATCACATTAAACCTCACTGTGGTATTTCACTCTTGTTCTGTATAACAAGAATGCATATGAATATCTTAAGCAGATATCTTTGGAGAAATGCATCATGATGCTTTCAGTGCAATAAAGGAAAATAATGAGGCCTCAGTCATTATTAACACGTGACATTAAAAAAGGGAGCTAATATTTTTGGACTGCTTTACTGATTATTTATCATTATATTTATCATTATATTTTTTTGGACTGCTTTATTGATTATAAAATTTCATTTTAAGGGCTTTAGCTTTTAAGTCGAAAGAAGTTTTTTTGTTTTGTTTTGTTTTGTTTTGTTTTTACTGTAAGAAAGAGCTGTCCCTGCTCCACCATTTATTCATTTATTCAGTTAATTATATCAGTATGAGCTCATGGGTATTACATTTTTTTATTTATTATTATTATTATTAATTTAAATTCAATTAATTAATATATAATGTATTATTTGTTTCAGGGGTATAGGTCTGTGATTCATCAGTCATATATAATACACAGTGCTCATTACAACTACCCTCCCCAATGTCCATCACCCATTACCGCATCCCCCCACCTCCTCCCCTCCAGGAACCCTCAGTTTTTTTCCTAAGATTAAGTCTCTTAAGTAGAAAGAAGTAATCATTTCTTTAAACCTCATATATAATACCTTAAAAATTTTAAAGAAAATAGCCATGTCACAAAGCTCTTCAGACTCATTTAATTATATTTATTTAACTGTAGAAACTTCTTCTCTAGAGTACAGAGAAAATAAAAATAAGCAAACACCTATCTGTCATGAATTGGTCCAATATTAGTTATAAATTGAAATAGCATAGAACAGAACAAAGATCCCCCTGGTTCTTTGATTCTTTGTTTCTTTGAAATGCTAAAATACAGTGTATTTAGAAAGAAGTTTTTATGTCAATTAAATATTGGTACTATTTTATATATTATAATATTAAATATACCTATATATTATACTATTAGTTTCTTGGCCGACCTTCAGAATGCATTTTGCATGCTGATTTGAGATTTTTACCTACTTTCTAGTATTAAATAGAGCAAATTGCCTCTAACCACAATTACAATTAGCCAAATATTAGTGTGAGTTCCACAAATCAGTCTAGCCTAATAAAACCTTTCAACCTATTTATTACAGAAGGCAGTAAAAAAATGTAAAATAACAAACTATAATAGATTTTATAGCCAAATCAGAGCTTTGATACTACCTATAAACTATTACTTATTCAATTGTATCATGAATCAAAACTTACCATTTCCATAAAGCATCTTGGGAGAAATTTGTTGATAAAGACTTCCTTTGAATAGTTCTCCCCTTGAAATAGGTACAAGACTGATTTGTCCGGCACTAGGTTTTGCTAAGTAACAACTGTTTTATTCCAAAAATGCAGAGCAGCCTTCTAATCCCTGCTGCAATATTGTTTCCTAAGACAGCAACGTGGGGGGCCCTGGAGTTATACAATGGAGTGCCCTGGCTCAAGGCATATTCAAAATTCGAAGTTCTTTGTATCTATGAGGACCATTTCTATGAAATCCACTTGAATATAGAAAGCAATTGCTTTTAGACAGGAATGTAAGTTTAACTTGTTTTAAAATAATGTACTTTCTGTTGTTGGATGGTCAAAATCGGTGCCCAGAAAATACAGAGGCAATAAGAGCAAAACTTCACAAGAATAATGTTTACCTTTGGTGTGTGGAATTACAAATTAGATACTTTGTTTGTAACTAATTCATTCCAGTAAGATATCTATGTTGTTCCCACAGTTCCTTCTCAGCCAGACCACCCTGAGGATCCTGTTTTCTCCTTCCTCCAGGCAGCTTTGATCTGTGCTCATAGATTTTCTCTAGCACTTTCAACTCTGTTTGCCTCCAATGTACCAACCGGAATTAATTAAAATGCTCTAAAACTGCTGTAATACAATAGCCATGTGCTACCTGAAATGTGGCTAATTGGAATTGAGATGCACTGGAAGTGTAAAAAGTCACACTGGATTTTCAAGACTTTATGTAAAAATAATAACAAAATATCTCATTAATAATTTTTATTTTATTAAAAAAGAAAGCAAAAAAAAAAAAAAGGCAAAGCAAAGCAAGCACCGGCCCAAGATGGAGTCACTTATGCCAGGCCAAGTCAACAAACTGGGGCTTAATACCTAACCTAATTGCAGTTTCAACCTCCCCAAGAAATATAGTCTGAACTTGTCAGTCAGGAATTTTCTGGTCAGCACCAATGAATGAATCTGTCCAATGGGTCCTCTCCATCCCTCAGAGAAAAATGAAGTAGTCCACCTAATAAGACTCCCTGCTCTTCCCCCTAAGGGAAGGTGACTTTGTCTGAACAGATCCTTTCTTTTCTTTTGCTAATAATTCCCTTGCCCCACCCTGCTTCCTATAAAAACCTTTCATTTTGTATAACTCCCTTCTAGTTGCTAGATGGGATGTTGCCTGATTCATGAATGTCTTAAAGCCAATTAGATCTTCAAATTTGCTAAGTTGAATTTTTGTTCTTTAACAATATTGATTAAATGTTGAGATGATAAACTTTCGTCTATATTGGGTTAAATGAAACCTTATTAAAATTAATTTCACCTTTTCCATTTTACCTTTTTAATGTAACGAGCAGGAAATTTAAAATTGCATATGTCGTGTACATTATATTTCTATTAGCACCGCTCTAAGAAGTAAAAGGAACCAAATGGTAAAAAGACCAACTCTCCATAGAAAGCATTTTAAGAATAATCTTGTAAGAGGCTTAACAAATTACTTATTACAAAAAAAAAAAAAAATTTGTCCCAAAAGGGATTCTCAAACTAGGTGCTAAACAAGTAAAATAGTCCATCTTTCTCATTACACAGGCGAATTCTTCATGTAGAATTTTGTGTCACACAAATTATTCGTGTGGAGAAAGAAGGGGAGTGAGGGCTAGTGTCCTCAGTGGCCCAGGCTCCTTGATCCTCCCTCTGTTTGAGAGAGAGCAGAGCAAACCCTGTAGCCTTGGGAGTCAATCATCCTCCAGGGGAACTGAATCTATAACCATAATCTCATTAGCATAGCCCATAGCTCCCAACACATCCTAGAGCTAATCCTCTTATCGTTAACACTAATCACCTTGTAATTACCTGTGTAGGTAACTCCACCCCACGACTGTGAGCTTTGTGAGGGCAAGAATCCTCGTCTGTCTTCCTCGGGGACATGTCCACAATGCCCAGCAGCATGTATAATTCCTAAGTGCTCAATCACTATTTACTAAATGAATGTTCGATAAAAATTGAATTAACTCGTTTTTCTGTTCAGTGCACCTGGAGCCACAGATCTATCAATGAACTACCTAGCTTGGAAATGTTATTGAAGTTATTCTTTATGACAGAGATAGAAAGAGTTGACCGATGATAACAATAATATGTAAATGATGATATAGAATACACAGTCAGCTAGATATGAGCGGGGAATGGGATTCTGACCATGAGAAAGACAGAAACCACCAACGCCCTCAGATCGCAGCCAAGAAGAAGCCCGGGGGAATTTGTGAGCACTTTTCCCGATAACGCTGCCCTAAAATAACCCATAGCTTCATTATAATACATTTACTGTGCGGTTTTGACCCCCGCTCCCTTGCAGGGGGTGGGTGCCATGACCATTCCCACAAGGACCATATAGGGCCATAATCAACCCCTCTCCATCTGTACAAAGAGTCCCTTAGATGATTGGAGGCAACCTCAGTCAGAGACTGCCTGGCTTGGACCCATAACCCCTGAGCCGTTGCCACCTCTGGGTCTGCCTGCTCCCCCAGTTTGAGAGTGTACTTTCGCTCTGACCACTATTAAATGCTTGCTTGAGGAACAGCTTGGCTCTGAACTCTTTCTCAGCCAAACTCAAGAACAGAGAGACCAGGGAACAAGACACCCAGCTAACGATGTATAATGATAGTACGTGATATTAAAAAAAAATCGATTAAGCCTATGGGACTCTTGGTTTTGAATCAGGTCATGATCTTAGGGGTCATGAGATCCCGCTTGGCACTGGGCGTGGAGCCTGCTTAAGACTCTCTTTCTCCCTTTCCCTCTGCCCCTCCCCCCTAAAAAATAAAAATAGTAATAATAATAATAGCTAACATTTACTGAGGGCTTACCAGATAATACCCATTGTGCTAACCATTTAACCACACTTAACCCTTTTTCACTTAGCATTACAACTAACCAGATTAAGTACTGTTATCATCCCCATTTTACACATTGGAAGATGGAAACTTAGAAGATTTAAGTAATTTGCTCAAAGACACCCAACGAGCAAATACTAAATGCAAGAATATAAATTTAGTCTGATCCTAGAACCTAAGTCTTAGCACTATGCAAGATGATTCGTAGGGACATTTGAGAACCTGAGAAGCATGAAGAACGCTCCCATAAAAAATTGTCCTGAATGATAGAATGCAGGAACATTTATCTATAGGTGCCCATCCTCCACTAGGGGACCGTTTCCTGGGGATATTAACTTCTCCAAACTTTTTAAGGGACAGTTGTGTGTGAGTGTGTGTGTGTGTGCACATGCGTGTGCACACGTGTGCGTGTGCATGCATGGGTGCACAGATGCATGCATGCATATACAGAAGATTTAATTCTCAAGGGTTAGCAGAATCAACTAGAGAGCCTGCTATTTAAACACGTGCTCAGGCTCTATTTGATAGCCATCTTCTTCCTCTTCCAACATCCATCCTAGATTTCACCCTTACCCAGTACCACAGCTGATTGCTTGCCTAGTGGGGTGAATGAGACGTTTGAGCCATAGTTGCTTTGCCCTTATCAGGCCATTGTGCTGCCATTGCCTTCAGCAATTTTACTGGCCATGGAAACACGAAGAGACACCCCAGTGAATGCCCTAGCTTTGTAGACATAGATCCTCCTTGTCCCCAATAAATAGAGTAGCATTCATAACAAACAGGTCCTGATAAGGATTCAGGTCCTTCCCCTACCTGTTTGCCCACTAGTATGAAGTACCCAAATAATCAAGGTGTAGTCATAACTCTAGTTTCAGTGGCTCCTATTATGGTCCCTGGTTCTTCCATGGAGATCAGAATCTCTAATTATCATAGAAATGGGAAGCACAGATTTTCCAGTTAAGTCACTCAGAGGCATTGGGAGAAAGGCCAATATTATTTCCATTTCTTGGTTCCCAGACTCATATATTCTAGCTCTGTGGGTCACTAGATCATATCTATCAGCTGTTGATTTTAGGCATATAAGCATCCTGGGTGATGGCCTTCCAACTCTATCAGGGTGTTGTTCCTGAGAAGGAGATTGGATGTTCATTAGAGCATAGCAATGTCCTGTTAGGCCAATTGCTTTCAGGAGACGCAACACACAGTAGGACCAGTAGAACCCATGATCATGTATCATTTGTGACACGCCCTTTACCATAAAGTGGGTCCCTTAGTCAGAGGCAATATGTCAGAAAATCAGGTATTTTATAAATCCATCAGATTGTAGGACTGGCAGAAACCCGTGTCCTGTGAACAGGACAAATTCATAACAAGGGAGTTATCAATTCCATAAGGACAAAACACTGCTCTCTCCAGGAAAGAAAGGCTTTTATGTAATCAATCAAGTAGCTGGCTGCTCTCCTTTCAGGATTTACCATTAATCTTTGCTGCTGACAGGCTGGACATTCCAAGACTTACACCAGCTTTAGGAAGCAGGAGCTTTAGCTGCCGAGCCAGGCTTGCAACCCCTCCTAACATCATGGCCATTCTGTCTATGAGCGTATCAGGCAGACACTGAAGCAGCTGAGAACGCAAGCTCACTAACACATGTTGGACAAGTCATCCTGTCCACTTCCTTACTGCATGCCTCCTCTGTGATAAAAATTCTATAGGAGGCATAAAAATAAGACACAGAGATTCATGAATTTTGTGTACACACCCTTAGTTCTATCTGCATGCCTCTTCCAGAGTTCCTTGTCTCTAGTCTGTCAGTTTTGTACCTTCTTGACCCCTGACCAGAAGTAGACACTAATTAAGAGGGAAGAAGCCATTTCCCCCTCCCTACTAGGTGGACAATCAAGTGCTCACAGCTCTGTCCAATGGGGATATTTCACCCAAGTGTCTTTTTTTTTTTTTAAGATTTAATTTATTTATTTCAGAGAGAGAGAGAGAGAGAGCACAAGTGGGGAGAGGGGCAAAAGGAAAGGGAGAAGCAGGCTCCCCACTAAGCAGGGAGCCAGATGTGGGGCTCGATCCCAGGACCCCCCGACCATGACCTGAACCAAAGGCTTAACCGACAGAGCCACCCAGGTGCCCCGACACCCAAATGTCTTCTTAGAGTCATCCCTGTTGAGGACTGCTGTTGAGCAATAATGCATTTTCAGCTCCCACCGAGCTATACCACCAACCAATCCTTGAAAAAGGTCAGTGTTGTTCCTGAGCCTGCCATAACCTAAGTCTTAACCATAGGTGTAAGCTGAGGGAGAGGTATTGGTGTGACAGAGGTAGGTGCTATCTAACTTACTCTCTAACTTACTATCTTGCTTATCTAACTTACTTTGCCCTCTGGACTTGCTCAGGCCTAAACCTTAATGTACCATTTTCCTCTTACAGAAGACTTCGGCCGTACCTGTCCAACCTTATGGGGACAGGTCTGAATTTGACAACAGCCAGGTCATGATGGGCATCAGCCCTTTCATGGCCACTTCATGTCCCATGGTTACAACCCAGCCTCTACTGGGCCCTGGGGAGCACCACAGGAGCTTGTCAAAATCAAGCAGTTCTCTGCTACAAAAAGCATGTGCTGTCCTACTGATCTGCCAGTCTGCACTGTGATTCTTCTTTTGTGTTTTCCAGAGGTTCCACCTAACCCTGTTCGCTACAGTCGATGCCTCCAGCCCCAGTGAATCTACTGGGTCACACATCTCAAGTGGCAGAGCGGTTGATACTCTAGTACAGCCTGGATCTGCTACAGAGATCTGGGCCACACTCAGAGCTGGAAGGGTTTTTTTTGTTTTTTGTTTTTTTGGTTTTTTTTTAAGATTTTATTTATTTATTTGAGACAGAGGGCACACGAGAGGGGAGAGGGTCAGAGGGAGAAGCAGGCTCCCTGCCGAGCAGGGAGCCCAATGCGGGACTCAATCCCGGGACTCCAGGATCATGACCTGAGCCGAAAGGCAGTCGCTTAACCGACTGAGCCACCCAGGCGCCCCGAGCTGGAAGTTTTTTGAGTCACCTCATGAATGGACTGAAACAGTAATCCTAAATGTGGTATATGTGGTCTCCAAAATCAAAGGGCCATCAAGTGCTGCCTCCCTCTTTCTCTCTCTCTTCAATAAGGACTGCAATAGATTTTCTTCCACTTGAAAGGATGTAGCCAACGCTTCTGTGTCCCACATGACTTTCCTTCAGGAAATCTCCGATTTAAGCCACAGCTCTGGGGAACATTTTTGTGGGAGCTCAGATTCACTTTGTACTTGCAGTGTTTCAGCTCAAGCAGACACTGTGGGTCTCTCTGCTTCCTGCCCCAGGATCTCCTGGATACTAAGGTGTCTTTTAGACAATGCTTATGTATGTTCTGAAAGTTGGAGGGACAAGAGCTGTGGATAAATGATCCAAACTCCAGTCCTGCAGGCTTTCCAGAGCAACCACCGCTACATGAACCCTGGTATTGCCTTTGCTCATTCTCCCTCCTCTTCTCCTTCTTGTTTACCTTCTGCTTCCTGAGATGACTTTCCAAACAAATTACCTGCACACAAGTTCTTGTCTCAAGGTCTCAGGTCAGGTGAAACCAAAATAAGAGAGGATGCCGCCGACTCATAAATCATTAGATGCCCCTAAACGAGGCAGATTCTGAATCCTCATAGTTTTTATCTCCCACTCTGTGGCACTCTTCCTAGAATATCTTCCCGGAATATCCAGCACTTGCCTCCTGTTCTCTTGGTCCAATGACCATGATGTCAATGACATAGAGGACTTCGTGACAATCAAGGTTCCTGCAGCATTCAATGTTGACAGAGAGTGGGAAGGTTATCCTAGCCCTAGAGAAAGACAGTGAACGTGTACTGAAGTCATTTTCACAAGGGAGCAAAGGGCTTTTGTTTTGCTTTATGGATGGGACATTTGCCAGCTCAATAACCTTATGACAAGTATGAGAGGCTGTTTTATCTAATAAAAATTAGAGCTACCACTTGTTTAAATTTACAAAATCTACCAAAATATACCATAATACTCCTAATTTTTTCAAAGACCAGAAAGATGAATTAAATAGGTTATGATGGAGGTCATCATCTGTACATTTTTTAAGTGTTTGCTGGCGCAATCTCTGCAATCCTCTTGGGTACAATAAGCTTCTGATTTTTTATTCTGGTCCAGGAAGGTGAGATGATTTCGGGAGCTTTCACCTGGCCCTTCCTAGCACAAGAACTCGTAACGATAGGTCAGAGAGGGATCTATCAGCTGCTAAGCATGTCAGTACCAATTACACCTGGGGGAGTCCATAGACGCACTGGACACACGATGACACAGATTTTGGTGTCAATTTCATCCCTGTGTAATTCACTTTCCACAACGCGCTCCTCCTTGGGTAAATGGGTTTCAGTCCCTTGGGGAATGTTTTGGGAACATTTATTGTAGGTAATTTGTAGTGGCATTGCAGGGTTCTTCCTCAAGGGACCCGGCTTCCCCCTCAGCTGATGGGTCTGGGCGTGAGGTTACTTGTATTAAGGCAGTTAATGTCAGCCTTTTGCTCACTACTTCTTCTGTTTGTTTTTATGGCTGTTCAAGGCAAACAATATGCTTAGGGTATACATCTGCCTCATTGTTAGGAACACTTTGATCGTGAGCCTGCAGGCCAAGGCAACCTGGTTGCCACTCTGGCTTTGCTACTAGTTTTAGTAATTACATCCACCTTGCTTCTGGTAACCAAATGCTGCCACAGGGTTTCTGCTCTTCTGGAATTCTATCACCCCTGTTGTCCCCACTGTTTACTAGGGTCCTAGTTCCATGGAAGTATCTCCTACTTCAGCCTTGGCTTACAGAGGAAACCAAGCTTCTCAAAGATACCAATGCCCTTCTCTGTATTCCTTATTGCTTTTTGGAAGGAAGTGCCCACCCAGCCTTCCCAGGAAAAAAACAGTCAGGTGTTGGGTTCTCTGTTCTCACATAATAAATTCATTCCAAAAATACTCATCTCCCTGATTCCTTCCTCGATATTCTGTCAAGGCCATTTTGCCAAGCCTATTTCATTTACTGTGGGCTTTCACTGCATTTGAGTTTCAACGAACCATCTGGGCAGGGCATTGGGACTGCCTCTAGGTGACCTTGCCTAGCTACTAAATTGAGTCATGGACATGGCTCCTGTCATCAAATCCTCCATTATCCAGCCTAATATTTTGCCCCCCCCCCCCAGTCCAATACCTGCAATACCCACTCCCGGATTCTGACATGTGTCCTCCCAGTCGCTGCCAGTTCTTTCAGCTAGATCTAGTGATTCTTTGGATGACACAACTATTTCCTCCCAGAGAAGGGACCGTACTTCCCCACTTAGGCTATACCAAGAGCTCATCCTAATTTTTAGTCTGGAGGCAATGAGGGGAGGTTGGAGCAGATCTTGAGGACAAGCATGACCTTGTCAGGCACCTGTCTCTAATGAGGTCTTTTCATTGTCTTTAGGTGGGAGTAGGAGTGGGTCTCCCTGCACAAGGGGGGATGGGGTATTTCTACCAGCCCAAAGGGCTCAAGGGAATTTTGAGGTGGAAGGTTCTTCAGATCATCCACACAATTTCCCCCTTCCTACGTCCTTCTTCTCCCCTATCAGGGCCCTGACTCTAGCATCAGAGATCTGCCAAGGATACACATTCAATTACCAATCAGCTCGACACCCTTATAACTAAATCTTGAATGGGAGTTTTAGCACTCTGTCCCATGGCTGCAAGAGATGAGGATCTCTTTAGATGCTGATGTGAAGGTTTCCTACCTCTCATGATGAGCCCTGAGTCAATAGCTGGCTGACCATGAAAGTTAAAAAACAAAACAAAACGAAAACAGTAAATTCTGCCATCCTTCTAAGTGCCCTTGTCTCTTCCCATTCAAGTGCTAGAGTTACCATGCAGACGAGTTTCATCTTCATCTTCTATCCAGCACGTAATAAGAGCTTTAGTGATTGTGATATCCCAGAGCACCAGGAGGTATTCCTCTTGCCATCTGACTAGTGAATGACCCAGACCCTTGAGAGGCTGCATTTGACGCTTCCTTCCTACACCAATTTCTTAGGCTGCTTTCCCTCAAAAGCATAACCTAAGACAGGTACTTGTGTGTGGCCAGGTCATTCGAAAGGTGATCCTACTGAGAAGTGGTGAGGGGATGAAGAGAAAGTTATACAAGATGATACAAGAATGCGGTTTTGAAATTGCTGCAGCGGACAACTCAATTTCCCCAGGTCCTCTTGAGAAGCACACAGAATGGCCCTACAGAACTGCCTCACTACAAGGTAAGAGGCAAGAGGCTTTGTCCGTTGGATACTGTCACCTGTTGGTTAAAGGCTGACCCCGGAGTGTTAACTCACCAACACTTCAAAGGTGTGCAAGGTGTGAGCTACTGTTGACATCAGAGTCAGTAAAGTCAGAGGAGTCTCGGGCTAGAAAGCATAGAATGGTAGAGAAAGGAAGCTGTCAGGGAAAAGTGACAAGTTTACATGAAACTGTCCCCACAACCAAGTTTGAAATCGGAGGCAACGCTCAGAATATGAGTCAGGACCCTGTAGGCTTTTGATGCAACAGGACTAGGAATTTCTTAGGAGTTGATAATCAGTTCATAGCTGTACATCTTTAGTTTCCCACTGGGGTCTCACCATGATGTCATGGAGTCAGCATCTATAAACACCTACTCTGTAATAAGTACTACTCAGTCCGTCATAAACCTCACATTTGACACGCAAAAATATGGCACTGATTGTATTACTTTGCTAGGGTTGTCATAACAAAATCCCACAGCCTGGTGGCTTAAGCCACAGAAATTTATTTTCTCATAGTTCTGGAGACTAGAAGTCTGAGATCAAGGTGTTGGTAGGGCTGGTGTCTTCTGAGGCCCCTCTCCCTGATTGTCTCCACGTGGCCTTCGTCCTATATATGTCTGTCTCCAAATTCCCTCTTTTTTTTCTTTTCTTTCTTTTCTTTTCTTTTTTTTTTTTTTTTGACAACTGCTACACCTCAACTTTTTCTCCTCTTTTCTGCTTTCTGTTAAATGATTACTGTTCTTTGTTTGAGTGTGTTTAAGTAATTCCCTAGAGAGACATCCAGGTAGATGATGTGCAAACCCCAGCTTGTCCTGGAAAAAAAGCTCAGACATTTCCAGCCACTTCCATAGCCCCTTGGATGCAGACATTTCCCAATTCCCTCTTTTTTTTTGTTTTTTGTTTTTTGTTTTTTGAGGATGCTCATCAGATTGGATTAGGGCCCACCGTCATCACCTCATTCTACCTTAGTTGCCTCTTAAAAGATCCTGTCTCCAAGTACAATCATACCCTTGAGGTACTAGTTGCTAAGATGTCAACATATGAATTTTGGGTGAAAACAATTTAGCCTATAATATTGACCGTTACATTAAAAAAATACTCATAATATTAGGTTAAAGTATTGCTTATTTGAATTAATATAAAAGTTACTCTGAATTCCTAAAGATCCTTTCCCATTTATAGCTGATTTTTTAATGTTTTATTATTTTGTGTTTCAGACACATGAGAAATCTTTATGTGTGTAACTTCATGCTTTATTTAAACATTAAATTCTATGTTATTTTCAGTATTTTCTTTTTCAGAGTTTAAAGCAAATTCCAACTAGTCTCTAAATATATTTGCCAGTCAGTCTAGAATTAGTAATAGCTGAAAGATACAATGTAGGAAGAATGGGATTTGCTAGGAAAGGGGGACATGGTAAATTAGGCCTCCATGAGGCAAGGCTGAATTTTCACAGATGAGCTATTAGCAGTTTTCCTGTAGTTTTGTTTTTAGAGATCAGCATATTAGCATTATTGTAGCTAATTATTGCCTTGTCTAATGTCTCCATTTATTTTGGATGACTCTGCTTGGACTGCCCTTCCTCCCCTCTTTCCCCCATTCCAAAACCAATGGAATCCTCATCATAATCTAGGTTCTGCCTTTTAGAGGAAGCTTTCATAAGCCATGCCAGCCAATATTTTACTTTTTCTGGATTCCCATGCTACTGTCCTAACACTCATTTGGCAGTTCATCTTAGTCATTCATTTACCAAATATTTACTGAGTGCAGACTGTGTACCAAGCACTCTGTTCTAGATGATAGCACTACAGCTGTGAATGAGACAAAAATCTCTGGCCTCATAAAACAAACGTTCAGGTAGGGAAAAATAGGTGGGGAGGCACAAATAACAAATATAGGGGCATCTATCATAACTGTTATGAAGACAAGAAATGCAGGGTAAGGACGGTGTCTGGGTGTAGAGGGGTTGGCATTCCTAGATAGTATAGTCAGGAAAAAACTGCCTGACCAGGTTACATTTGAGCAGTGACCTGAAGTAAGTGAAGAAGCACATCCTGTGGATATCTGAGAGAGTAATGGTCTGTGCAGATGGAACGCTAAGTCCAGAGCACTAGCACTTGGTGTTCTTGGAGAGGGATAGATGGGCTCTGAAGAGCAGCTGTAGAAAGCTGTAGCCTTTGGGGCGCCTGGGTGGCTCATTCGTTAAGCATCTGCCTTCGGCTCAGGTCATGATCCCAGGGTCTTGGGATCAAGCCCTGCATTGGGCTCCCTGCTCCATGGGAAGCCTGCTTCTCCCTCTCCCACTCCCCCTGCTTGTGTTCCTTCTCTCACTGTGTCTCTGTCAAATAAATAAATAAAATCTTAAAAAAAAAAAAAAAAAAAAAAGCTGTAGCCTTTCAGATCAAGTTCTTACTTAGAAGCCATGGCAAGGGTTTTGAACTTTAATCAGAGTAAAACAGTAAGCCATTAAAGCATTCTGAGCAGAGGAATGGTATATTCTGTCACAAGCTCTAAAAGGATCATTCTGGCTGCTGAATAGAAATTGGAAGCAGAGAAATAAAGGGGAGATAGAAAGACGTGTCAGAAGCCAAACTGTGGCACATTTACATTATGGAATATAGCTCCGTAATTAAAAAAAAAAAGAAGCCTACCGTAACTGTCCAGGCAAGAGTAGATGGTTCCTTATGACACCTCTTGTACAGTAATTTGTTTTATATTGACATTTACCTTTACTTGTGTATCCTTAACTCCTTGAGGGCAGGGAGCCCATACTTGTAATTTATGGATTATGTATACGACCCATGCATATGCCCATTTGATAGGTGCTCAATTAATGTTGCCTAATGCTTTTAAATCCACATTATTCAGGTAACAGCATGGCATCATTAAAGGCTTCGTCATTTACTGTTTCTTTAGGAAATTAAAATTCTCTAAGTCTTACTTAAAATGCTGGTAACACTGACCTTGTACAAGGTTGGTAAGGATTAAATAAAAAAGCCTAGCCAGACACACTTTTAGTAGGCGTTAACTGCTACTCTTTTATATAAACCCTCACACCCAATACAAAATACAAGTGCTGCCCTTTCTGCACAATGCCTGTGAAATTTTAAAAGCTATACATAACTTACTGGATTCTAACATCTGTATTAATCCAGTTCATCCCTTTCTGGGTATCTAAATCGTGCACTCAAAAATGTCCCGGCTTCCTTACAGAAATCTTTGCCTTACATGTCATTTTATAGTTACCTAAAAACATCGCAGCTATCCCGTCTTGGTGTTTATGTCAATACATCTCAGTGAGTGTAGATGTAGCCCTAAATGCAGGATAAATGTTTAGCTTTGATAGCTGGTAGAGCTATGGGATTTACATTCTGAGCAGTAAGTAGCATTGTCAAAACAAGGCGGGCAACATTCGTGTCACGTTGCAAGGCCTGGGGTTGCTGAGCTACGGGTGGATTATAACGTCAGAAGCAACCCAAGCGCGCCTTCAGTCCACCTCCACCAGAAAGCGGGCACAAGTCAGGCAAAAGCATAAAACTGGAGACAGGCAGGGTGACCATGCCCAACTCACTTGGATCAAGAGGGAACAGGGAACCCCGGGGTTTCTAAATCCAGGCTCAACATTCTCCACTAGGCTTCCCTCTCAAATTTCAGCCCAGGGCCATTGCAGTGTAAGTGGTCCCCTGCGTGGGGGCCCACGGGGTGCAGGGGCCCGGGGAGTACCAAGCCGCAGCAACCCTCGAGGCTGCAGAGGCCCGGAGACCAGCAACAAGCGAACATGGATCGGTGGGTGAAAACTCCCCACCCGGTCGGGGCTCGACACTCCTACGCCATTTTTAGTGGGTGCAGAAGCGCAGCCCTCGCGCGGCCAAGCTCACTTCGCGCTCTTCCGGCATTCGGGAGAGGAGAGAGCATGCGCGAGAGGTAACCGCGCCCTCGCTGCCTGATGGCCCCCGGCCGGCGAGGGGGCGGGACCGCGCAACTGCGCCCGCGCGCGGAGACACGTAGGCGGAAGTGGCGCGCGGGCGCCGGCGATGCGAGCACCTCGCGAGGAGGCGGCGACGGCTGTGGAAAGTGCAGGAGTAGGCGGAGAGGAGGAGAAGGAGGTGATGGCGACGGACCTGGGGAGGGGGAGACGCTCTGTCTGGCTGGCGCCACTCGGGCTGGGCTCACCCTTTTAGGTGACATACCGGCTCTGAAGTGGACGTGCCCCCCCGGCGCTTCGCCGTGTTTGGGACCCAGACCTCCCTCTCCCCAGAGAATCTTGACACAGTTTATTTTCGGTCGGGATGGAGGGCCCGGGTGACTTCCTTTTTTAAAGAACGGAAACCTGCCGGCACGGTTTCTAGGGAGCAGTATCTGCTCCTCCTCGCCCCCTGTCCGCCCTGCGGCTGGCTAGAACTCCCTCACGTCCCCGTCTGTGGACTCTGAGACATGAGGCCACTTCCAGGAGGGCCTTTTAGGCTTATGGTAAGGGGCCTCCGGAGAACTGTCAGTCCCCTGGGTTCCCAGGGCTGCGTCTTAGTTAAGAGCTGTTTCCGGGTTCTGCGTTAGGTAGGGTACTTAGGGTACTCTGCTGTCCGTTTAATTTGTAGTGCAAGGTGATTGTTCTTGCCAGGTTATTCAGTTTATGTGATAAACTTCCACTAGAAGTTATGCAGGTTCTCCAGTCTTTGCAGCTTAATTTTTCTCCACCTTATTTGTCTTTTAAAGAATTACCGAAAGAAGGTGGAATGCTTTGGTGTGCTAACGGAGGGTTTTTTAGTGTTGGGTACGTGCGTTTCTTCTATGGTAGGACCTCAGATGTTGAGAATTGGTTTTCGGATTAACGCTTTCCCAAGTGCATTGGGATAGTTTGGGACGTGGAAGAGAGAGATACAGCAGCATTTGAAAATAATTTAGATAAGTGTTATTTGTACTTAATTTCTAAATATATGTCAAATCCTAAGTTTAGATTTATCCCTTGGGAAAAGTAGAGTAAGCATCAAAAATTAGCGCACTGTTTCTTGAACTTTGTGTAATCTGAAGTGTGTACAAAGAAATGAGACAGTATTTTTTTTCGTTTTATAATCATAACCCATAGGTCACTCAGTTACTGTTTAGAGTCCACTTAATTTATAGATAGTGGCAAGATTATTTTATTTGTAACATTGAGTGTGACAAAATACAGAATCAAGTTTGTTCTGGTTATTTACACTGTAATGACATAATTTCCTCATATTCTACCCTTTTCTACGGGAGACGTGTCTTCTAAGGGTTGGAAAAAACTAGATTAAGACATTAACTGAAATAATTTTGATTTAAGTAGGTCATTGTAAATCAGTGTTATCACCAGTTATTTATAATTTTTAAATATCAGTATGCTCTAGAAATGCTACCTTTTTATTCCGTTTTAACAGTTTTTTGTACCCCCAAGGAACATAACATATCTGTGTTGACTTCAGGAAGAGGCCTTAGGCAGTGATTCACACCTGTGGGTTTTTTGTTCTTAGTTTCAAGGGTTACTGTGAATTTCTAAAGCAAAGCAAAATGTTGAGCATTTAATTTTAAAACAGTTTTTATGCTTGATTTTATTTTTCCTGCACCAGAAGGACATTGGCCTAGTTTCTTTAGATGATGATTCATATCCATCATTAAGGTCTGAAATGGAAGGCGTATGGCAGACATTAAGGATCACAGTTACTGGGTATCAGAGTTTACAGTATCTTCATCAGTCACATGATCTGACCAGTGATGTTCTGATTAATAAAAGTGCTTTCTAAATGCAAGGCCTTGCAGGGCAGATTTTCTGGTGCTGGCACCTCAAGTAAGCAAAGGAAGTGAATTTATTTCCATGTTCATTTCAGATGCTTTGTGGGAAATTTCAGTGGAGATGTCAGTATTTTGGCACAGATGTCCAAGAAGTGACAGTGCTGGAGGGATTTAACTCTACTTGTCTGGCACAGATCTGCGGTTCCTAAGATTGCCAATAGGTGTGTTAAAAGCAGCAAATTGTCGGAAAGGAGCAGGATTCTATTGACTAAATGGTGCTTACTAAAGTGCAATGGAGTCCTTCATTTCATATCTTACACTTTTGCTATGTGCGAAAATATAATGCAGATGGTATTGTCTCTTCCCTTAAAGGGTATCATAAGTTTGTGAGAGAAGCAGACACAAAAACAAAAAGGCCGTTATGATTTAGGTATCTGTAAAAATATTTATAAAGTGCTATGAGAGTCCAGAGAATCAACCAGCTTGTAATTTATAGGACCTTAATCAGAGGTGCAGCATAATGAGCATTCATACTGAGTAGTGTGAAAGAGGGATCAGAAAGGGAAGAAGAGATTATAAACAGGCTAATCTAGTAATCTAGGCAAGAGAAAACAGCTGCTAATGGTAGAGTCAGAAACAGATTCTTGGTGCATTTATGGATGTGGAGTCAACAGGAACCTTGGCAAAATATAGAATGTGAGGAAAAGGAAAGAGTCTAATAAATACCAGATTTTTGGCTTCATACCAGTAAGTGAGATTGGGAATATAGGAAGAGCAGGTTTGTTTGGAGGGGAACATAATGAGTTCTGCTCTGGACACTTAAAATGAGGTGCCAGTGGAACTCATGAGTAGAAATGCTTTCAAAAAAGCATTTGGAAATAGAGATCTGGATTCCAGAAGAGAAGTCTGGGTTGGAAATCCAGATTCATATTTCTAGCTGCACATCAAAAGGGTGAGGAATCTGTGTCAGCAGACCATATCATACTAGCAATAGTTCTAAAGAGTTGAATGACAGCTAACATTTGTGATCTGTCTTACTATATGCTAGGCACTTTTAAATTTATTTCATTTAGTCGTAACAAGAATTCTATTACAGGCACATTTTTGTACCCCCCTTTTAAAGATGTACAACCTAAAGTTCAGAAGGGTTAAGTAATTTGCTCAAGGCTTTTCAGCTAATCAGTATCAAAGCTGGATCTTGAACTCAGATCTGTCAAAATCCAAAGCCTGGGGAAAGGCTTCTCATAATGGTAGCTATAATTTTATTGAGTCAGTACAGTATGCCAGCCATTTTGCTAAGTTACAAACACCTCCAGCAGAAGATGGGTGGGGGAGAAATTTTTGATACTAATAAAAGCAGGAGAGAGGTCTTCTAGAAGTTTTATTTATTCTCTCTGTGTAAATATATAAACATTATTTGCACATTTCCCCTAACCTCTGTTTTCTATACAATTTTTAGTTTTGCTCACAAAGTTTGCCAACACCACAGTACATTTGAAAAACTGTGTTCAGGTAGACAGTAAGTGATTGCAAGGTGGGGTTTTGAGGGCATCCAGGGGAAGGGCCCGTTTATTTGGTTCATCTGAGTGTTTGGGTGCAGAGTATACCAGATATCAAGGGTGCAGAGACAAGATTTGAGTCTTGCCTTTCCATTTCTCTTCTCTCCCAACTGAGGGAATTAGGGAGGGTATTCCAAAGGAAGGAACACTAAAGCTTATTTCAAATGCTGACCTAGAGAAAAAAGACATCGGGCTGAAAGAACATCATGAACATAAGGCAAGGGTGTTTGAAAGTCCATGGTATATTTCAGGAATGAAATAATAGTTCCTTGTGGGCAGTTCAGGGCTTGATTGAAAGAGGTGGAGGGAGGAGAAGCTTACGTGGGGCCAGATATATTTGAATGGTACTCTGTATCCATGCCTACACACATGGAAAGTAGTTACTCAGGTTTTTGTTTCTTCTACATTCAAGATCATTTAAAGCATGGTTTATAAAGAAAGTCAAATCTCAAGGGTATCCTGCAAGATGACTTAAAAAGTCTTAACTCAGAGATGACTGATTGAACAGTGTGGGAAGGAAGAACAATATATAAAGAAGAAGAAACAGGTAAAGGAAAAATACAGTAAAACTTTTTAAAATTATGCTTTTTCTATTTAGAAATTTGGCAGGTGCCCTATAAAATAAATGTTATTTGATGCCTGAGTATTGTTAGTTACAAGTTGTATTCCGAACCTTGATCCCAATTTAAATTACTGAAGATGACCTATCTCTGTAATTAGCAAAGGAGAAGTGATCATGAAGAAGTGACTCTAATTCTTGCCATTTTAAACCATCGTGACAGTTTCTTTTAAAGAGATTTCCAAATCTGTCAAAGTTATCCTTATCTATCCTCTTTCCTCAACTGTTGTAAATTTTAGTTCCCATTGGATTGTGACAGACAGTGAGTTTTTTCTAGGAAGATAATTTTTTCATCATCAGGTTGTTCTTTAATTGTCATAATTCTTCATTCTCTCTTCAACCTCTACGTGGAACTCATTCTTTGGTTTATATAAATCCAAAGGGAAATTGACAGTCATCTATGGAGCCCTCATGATTTTTTTTTTCACAGACTAACAAAAAATTATGTTTTCCAACTTCTTATAGTCCCAGAAGCGTCTTTATTCCTTTTTTATAAAACAGCTATATTGAGGTATAATTGTTACACACACAAAAAACTGCACGTTTAACATACACAATTTAATTAGTCTGGACACGTGCATATACCTGTAATACCATCACCATAACGATCAAGGTAATACACATTTGTCACCTCCAGAAGCTTCCATGTTTGCCCCTTTGTGTGTGTGTATGTGTGGTGAAGAATGTTTACCACGGTATCTACCCTCAACAGATTTTTAAGTGCACACCCCTGTGTTAACTGTAGGCACTATGTCCTATAGCAGGTCTCTAGAACTTACTCATCTTATATAACTGTAACTTAATATTCATTGAACAACAACTCCCCAAAGACTTTTTAAATTAAAATGATTTTGTCCAAAGGAAGAAAACATTTTCTTTTAACCTAACCTAAGAAATGCTCTTGCTAAGGCATATTATCCTTTCTGTTGTCTCTGATAAATCTAGCTTTTTAAAATAACAAAGTTGTTTGAGTTTACTTTTAAAACATCATTAACAAATACATTTTACAGTTGACTTAGTACTTAAAGGAGCATCAGCTCTTTTCTGCAAAGGCTAACTTTAATGTTAAGATGTCACTCATAAACTATCATGGGCTTTGCAGATTATTTCCTTAATACATATAAAACCGTAATAAAAGCATATTTACTTCTTTGATGAAATAAACACTAAGTTAAAAAAAATAAATAAATAAACACCAAGTTAGCTTTCGATTTTTGCTGTGGAAATGAGAATAGCATATATTTAGCGATGTATGGTCTTTATCAGGAGAAGATAAATTGGAGAGTAGACATTGTTTTTGGTTGCTTGGAAGCTTGTATAGAGGAATTAATATATTAATACCCAGAGAGAATGAGATTTACCTGTGTAATTTTTAAAGCGTGATGTGAAATATTTGGAGCATAGTATCTTATGATCCAAATGCTTTAATTGCTTATTTCCTTCTTTAGGACTTGCCTCAGCAAGCAAAAGAAACACTGAACAAAGGAGAGGAAACCAACAAAGATAATTATAGAAGCACTGAATGCAGCAAAACAAGAACAATGGATCTCAAGCTCAACCACTCCAGGAAATATATTTCTATCACTGTCCCTCCCAAAACACAGACAATGTCACCACACATCAAGTCAATAGATGACATCGTAGTACTTGGCATAAATCTCAGCAGATTTAACAAACTTACTCAGTTTTTCATATGTGTTGCTGGAGTTTTTGTATTTTACCTAATTTATGGATATTTACAGGTAAAAATAGTTACTTATTTACAAGATGCTAATTATAACAGTTGCGGTCAGTATGGGCATTACTAATAGTTTTGTCCAAGATATTTTTCTTTATAGGATGCTACTTTATTCACATTTTTGAGTTTTTTAATATAGAAAAGGATTCTTAAAAGATAGTCTGCTACTTTTAGCAGGGATCAAAATTTCACAGTTAAATATTTCAGATGGGGGGAAGGGAGCAGAGACAAACTTAAAAAATTAAAATTATGAAAAAATTTGAAATATGTTAAAGTAATTGCACCCATGTGTTTCTAAAAGAGAGTGATTCAAGTATTCAGTGGTATTTTGGAACGTAATTCTCCAATAAAATTGAATGATAACACAAAAGCCATAATCTAGTCCATTGTTGATTCTTGGAGCTCAATAATAAAAGGTCATTTTTGCAAAGTATATGAGGATGCTTTATAGTGTTTCCAGGAGTTTCTCTTTAATCCTGTACTATCTGAATTGTTCTTTTTATGAAGCACCTGTTGTGTTCTCATTCTTTTTGGCTTCCTCTTCAAATCTAATTTTTCTGTGATTTTTGCCGGTGCAAAACATTTCTGACATTGCCACAAATTGTCTTCTGTTTGTATTATGTTATGGGATTGTTGTATTACCTTTGACTAGCAGCAAATTCCTGACCTCCTGGGGACATGGGCTTGATGGGTGAAGAACCAGGCTAGTGTAAACAATGTTTGAATGGGGACTACTATTCTTAATTGTCAGTTCATTAGTATTTTCAGCCATTACCAACTTTCCTTTTTTATGCAGCTTTCTAATGTGAGAAAACCTTTTATAATTCAAGAAATGGAAATGGATGTGTTTTGTTGAAACAGTTAATATTTCTGGTGTTGTTTAGTATTAATCAGTTAGAATGATCTTAAAAATTATTGTACTCTTTCCCATTGTCCTATAGAGATGGAAGATAAAAGGAAGTATAAATGAAGAAAATGGTAGAATTGGCTATTCCTTAGCTTGTAAAAATGCTATGAGCAGTATTAGTGTAAAACAAAAATATGAATTAAAAATCTTAATATTTATAAAAACGAATTTCCCCACTAAGAGGATGATACAAAAACTCAAGATATCACAATGAAGAATGATGAAAAACAGTAAATTTTATCAAATACAGGTTTCAGTTTCTTGTTGAGAAACATTTTTTTTTTCTTTTTCAAAACACCATTGTTAAATAATTTGGGAGCAGAGTTAGCCATTGCAAAAAAGGAAAATGAATTAGAAATTTACAAATTTTATTATTCTTTTTCTGTTTGATTAATCATCAGAGATTTTAATTTATAACATGCAAAGCTTTTAAGATTAATAATTACTTTTACTTTATGAAAACTGACATTGCTACTAACTCTTACATATAATAGCATATTAAAATAGTCCAAAGAAAATGCTTGGGGTTTTGTAATGAAGTTAGCTGTATAGATACAGTATAGTGAAATCTATCTGAATGCTAACATACTTAATAATTTTCATATTTTATGATTCATATGCCAGAAAAATACTAAATATCTTTCAGACTTACTTGAACATGAAACCTAAATTTGGGGAATTACACGGTATCCTAAAAATGTACAAAATCTAGTTCAGAGTCTATGGTTGGGGGAGGGGAGTGATTAATCGATTAAGCCAGGTATTGGAATACCTCTTACTGACTTGTTAATGGCTTATTAACAATTAACGTAGATACTACTTCATAAGATAACATGTTTTGACAAAGTAACCATTTCCTTTACAAGGAGAAATTTTATATAATCTGTGGCACAAATATTCCAAAAAATCACATTACTGGTTTGAACTGATTAAATTCCTATAGAAAAACAAGCCTGAGATAATAGACTTCTAATGAAATATATTTGTTATACAGTAAATGAGTCCTTGACCCAACTATCTTGCCCATTGTTGGGGCAGTTCTTAATTTTGGCAGTCTTTTTTTTTTAAAAAAGAAAAGCCTAGGATAACATTGCTTCATAGTTATCCCTCCCTCCCTTTACTTGTCTCACCTGAATATCTAGAGTCCTTTGGAATGGCCTTCTGAACTTCTCTAATTTTACCTCTGAGAAGCCTTGTGATTTGGGTGTTTATTTTGCTTTTTATTTTTTGTTGCTGGGGGTGAGGCTTGGGTTCTTTTTAAAATATTGTGTTTATAGGAATTTATTGTGAGGAAATTGGTCTGCCCCAGAACTTAACAGTATTCATGTATCTTTTGACAGGAATTAATATTTTCAATGGAGGGTTTTAAGTCCTATGGCTGGTACCTTACTTTAGTACAGTTTGCATTTTACTCCATATTTGGCCTAATAGAACTTCAGCTTATTCAGGACAAAAGGAGAAGGTATGTGGTTTGTTTTTATTTTTTTGACAGTTAAGTTCATTAGTAGTAGTTAAATTTGTTCTTTGGGAATATGGAGTATATCATACATGAAATATATACATTTGCAATTACTAAAACATATCTAATACCCAAGATTTTTTATCAGTATAACCAACTTACAAAAAAATATTAAATTTAGTTCAATTGTACACTGAAGAAAGTGGTCTCTCTTTTAGTGTAATGTTATCAGAAAAATGTAGTTTGGGCTCAAATTACAGTAAATGTATCTTGAAACAGGAGAAAGTATTCAGATGTACATACGTGTTTTTATAAATTGAACTGAAATGGGTACGATTACTGAAAGATTTACAGTGCTAAGAAAGAGCAAAGTGGTGAATAGTCAATGCCACTTTTACAGTGGTTTTTAAAATGCATAGTTAATGTTTTGTGGGATACATTCTATTCAACATTGTCTTCTTTATAATGTGCAGTAGCTGAGACTGCATGTTTAAACCTCAAATTTCGTAGCATGCCTTTTCATCAGAATCAGAGGAGTTTGTTTGACATAACATTTTGCATTGACCATCTAGATTTGAGAAATATTGCGAAATATTTTTAATGGTACACAGAACAATATGCAGCAAAAACCTGATTATAAACAGGAGAAGGTTAGGAAATTGTAGCTTCTTGGTAAATGTAAGTGTGGTTATCCTGTCATATCAGACTCTAAGATGTGAATATTTCATGTATACACTGGGCAGTTTAAATGCAGCAAGGAACTAAATACTGATAGCCTGTCTTCAATGATAGAAATGTTTAGTCTTTCAGTAAAAATAAATATTCACAGCTACCATTTTTCTTACAAAAAATGTTTTTGATATTTGTCTGAAGGTAACTATAAAATTTTAAGTATTTAAGTCTATCATACCAGTATTCCTTCATAGTTCTAATTTTGCTTCTCAACCTCTCTTTATCGCCAGTAAATTATTATAGCAGTGATAGTAAAAAAAAATGTTTGAATCTGAGGTTAGTGTCTGTATTATTTTCATATAGGTGTAGTACTCAGCCATAGAGGTGATAAAATAGAAAGTAAATATATCTGTCAAGACTAATGTGTAAGAAAGCATAATGATTCATTACCAGTTGCAAACTGCTGGATGTCTATTTCCAAAGTAAAAGAATTTAATGCTATCTTTATAAAATGGAAAGTGACACAAAGATACACCTCCTTTAAAAAAGATACACCTCCGGCGTGCCTTGGTGCCTGAGTCAGTTAAGCGTCCGACTCTTGATCTCGGCTCAGGTCTTGATCTCAGGGTCCTGAGTTCAAGCCCCGCACTGGGTTGCACACTGGGCATGGAGCCTATTTAGAAAAAAAAGATACACCTCTCTCTCATCTACCCAAATGAAATAGGGAGTGAGCCTCCAGCCATGTTTATCCCAACTCTTAACCCAAATGACTATAACACTTTTAAAGATAAAATAATTTGTGTTTGATTTAAACATAAATGAAGGCATATAGAAGAATTTACAGACGTATAATAAATATAATTATGAATTAAAACCTTTTCGCTTCCAAGGCACATTAAAAACATTTTTAGAAGAAGCCTTTAAAGGTATGTTACAATGAAAATATGCTCAATCACATATTTCTGAATTTATTTAAGTGGTGCTGCTCTTCAGACCTTTAGGTAGCCAAACTCTTTGCTTAGTTTTTTTTTTTTCTTTTTCTTCTTTCTTCCTATATTTATATGAATACTGCATACTTGAAAGAGTAGAGGAGTCAGAAAACATGTATTTGAGTCTTGGCATGGCCTCTAATTAGCTCTCTTAAGACCTCAAGGGAGTTGCTTAAATTCTCTGACATTTGAGGATCAAATGTGGTAATGTGCGGGGAGGCTATTGTAAGCTGTAACACCCTAAATACACTACTTGTTATTTTTCATCAAAGTTATCTTGTAATTTTATTATTACTTTGCATGAGGTTTTAATAAAGGAGATCTGTCAAATTGGTTTCGAAGGGGCCAATGAAAGTCACAGTCCACCCCCCACCCCCACCCCCACCGCCTAAAGACGTGAGAAATTGGGATATTAAATAAAACAGCCACAGCGGCACCCAGGAGGAAGATGATGAATCTAACCTCCTGGTCTCACCAGTGGGCAAACACACCTCGAGGAGGGCTGGAGTTTTCGTGAGTCTGTACGGCAAGTAGCTCTCAGAGTTGTGACCCTCTGAATACAGGCCTCCTGAGTTTTAGGCTGCTTTTCTACCTATGTTATGTTACTTCTGTAATCACCATCCTTGTGATTTTTTCTGACTCGAGGCAGAAAAAAAATTATTTTCGGGCCACTATTTGCAATTTATGTCTGAGGAAATTTGACCACTGTGACTTCTGTCGTTACTTGGAGGAGTAGTGCTGTCCTTCCCTGATGATACCGCACTGAGGATTAAACCCCACAGACAGCATACCAATCAGTGTCTGTGTACACCGATGCATACGGGCGTGCCGAGTTACTTCCACATGGACTTTAAATGCTGACAACTGTATTAGTAGTTAAGTAGGAAAGGCCTCGAAATTGAAATATAAGTGGAAAAGATAGATTTTAATTGACTTTTCCAGTAAATTATTTTGCCTTATATCTAGCCAAATAAAAAATGCGGAGGAATTTTGTTGTCTTGATTTAAATGGAACATAAGCCCCAAAATGGAAGCTACTTCTAAGTATGCAGCATAATCTGATTATGTGAATAGTACTTCATGTGTTAGTCACACCAGTGTACAAGATTATTTTAGACCATTAAATATCTAGTCAAAGTGAGCATATGCTCGCAATAATAGCACAAAATTCTGAAGATGCCAAATTAAAAACCCCTTTAGGAAATTCAGACAGAACCCAAAGCAGTGATTTGGGATCCCGAGGAGAGAATCAGATTGTTCATCTTGAAGTTGATTATTGTAACATCTTATGGAATACAGAGTTAGAGTGGACATTGTGGTAATAAAAATCATGTTTAGAGTTTTTAAGCCACCACTCCAGAATATCTGGAGATATTCTGCTCAGGTTATTTTAGCAGAAGGGCTGAATATATTTTTCCTAATGCTAGATGGGAACATTAGGAAACAGAACAACAATTTAGAAGTTGAAAATTAGTTAGGGGCTGTTTACCGTTGTGGAGGTCAATAGTGTTTAAAACTCAACTCTTTTTTTCTAAATTTAGTCAAGATAGTTTATATATATGGAACGGCTGTTAAAAAAACCTCTTACCAACATTTTTTTTTTTTTTAAATACCATCAGGGCGAATCTGTGTAACTCTGGTACACCATTTTTTTCACACAGTTCGAGTTCTCACTTGTGATTGATTAAATAAGGGTAAATTGTTGTTTTTACCAACATTGTTTTATACAAGTAAAGTGTGATAACTTTTAAAAATACTGCTATTTCACCAATATTGCTAGAAATATTCAACAGAAATTAGACATTTACACATTGTAAACACATTATCTTACAGTAGTATGAATTGGGTCCCGAAATGAAGATTTTAAAAATTGTCTTTTACAGAATACCAGGAAAAACCTACATGATAATAGCTTTTCTAACTGTGGGTACTATGGGGTTATCAAATACTTCCTTGGGCTACCTGAATTATCCTACCCAAGTCATCTTCAAGTGCTGCAAATTGATTCCTGTTATGCTAGGAGGAGTTTTTATTCAAGGTATAGTAATGATATATTTTCATACTGTTTGAAACTAATAGGATATGTTATGGCATCTAGCATTAGGAAAAACATTAAACTCCAATTATTATTTTCAATGAACATTCTCGATATTGGAACAATTCTGAGTGACATCTTATAAAATAAGGTATTATAGGGGCGCCTGGGTGGCTCAGTCGTTAGGCATCTGCCTTCGGCTTGGGTCGTGGTCCTGGGGTCCTGGGATCGAGCCCCGCATGGGCTCCCTGCTCCGCGGGAAGCCTGCTTCTCCCTCTCCCACTCCTCCGGCTTGTGTTCCCTCTCTCTCTGTCAAAAAATAAATAAATCTTTAAAAAAAAATAAGGTATTATAAAAACACTGATACTTCTGTGATATCTCCTAGTATTCAAAATCAGTAATTCAGACTCAAGAAAAATAAAAATAGTATTTTGTTTTATTTTTTTTTTCTTTTAATCTGGAATCTACCACATTTCCAGAAATACTGCATTCAAGTATTGAAGGCATAACTCAGAAATACCTGGAAACTCCCTTTTTTCAGTTCTTTCACTCTTCTCCTCAGGGCACCCCCCTCTACCTCCATTATACAAATGAACAATTCTCTCAACGAAGTAAGCTTAACCTGAGCAGAACTGCTTTTTTACCAACTCTGCGGGCTTATTGGCTTCCTAGAGCCCCAACTAAGTTACAAGCTATGTGGAAATAGGAGTAAAGAGGAAACTAATAGCAAGTAGAACAAGTTTTTGTTGTTCATGTCACTGTCATGAGAAGTACTTGTTTTGATAATCAAGGGCCCCTGTATCACTAAAGTTCTTAAACAGCCTAACTTCATTTTTTTTACATTGGATGCCTTCCCACAGAGGCCCTCTGTAATGAACGTGTCTGTTGGCTATATCACATATAATATCAGGGTGGCTGTTCTTGCAGGAAAAAGCATTGACACCAATCCTTATTAAAAACCACATGCATGTATAATATTTCCTTAGTGATCCTTATGAAAAAGTTATACTACATAATTTTTAAATAAAATTTAAATAATGTGGATATACCATAACAGGTTAATTCTCACCAACCTAGAACTTATCTGATTATGGTCATTGTAAACTTAAATGGTTATATAACCTGAATAATTGCTCTGGTTACTTTTAAATGTATAAGCTATAAGAAAATTCATACCTTCTATTATATATGAAGTAAAGGAGGCACTCATGTCCACAAACTTTAAATGTTCATATTTACTCACTACCATAACATATAAAGTAGGATCTCATATCTGACTTATGAAGACATGTTGGTGCTCATTGATCATTTAATTCTCATAAGCCCTTCTGTGACTGTCTCAGGCGTTGATCTAAACATTCTTCATATATTTTTGACTTTGGATACAAAAAGCAGATCCTGCTCTACTTGGTTAGACACATAGATCTAAAACTGTGCCAAGTGGGCATTTGCATAATGAGGTTGGCTTACATTTATTTTACACAGGGAAGCGTTATAACATTGCAGATGTGTCAGCTGCAGTGTGTATGAGCCTTGGTCTGATATGGTTCACCCTAGCTGACAGCACGATTGCACCAAATTTCAACCTGACAGGTAAGGAAATTATTTGTACTCCTGGATTTTGCAGGCATTTTGGTTTAAGAGTGAGAACTTTTACAATTTCATAAGGATTTCAAATGATGGTGTGACATCTGTGATTTTCATATCTAACATAAAGCTTTCAGACTTTCCATGTAAGATACAGTAAAAATATTACAGTCCTGGAAGTGTAACAGTTATTTTTAGTGCTCTTGTATTTTGACCTAACAAGAGGCTGTTTGGCCAGTCAAAATCTTCTGTGATTGAGTACATGATAGAGCAATTTCTCATGGGCTGAGTTGGAAGTTTACACATGAGTTATAGAAGAATCACGTTAGTAACTGTTTTTATTATTTTTTTTTTAAATTGAAATTGTACATTTACTTGTCATTGTTTTAGCTAAAGAGGGAAAGGTATGCTGTATGTTAATATTGAACTGTGTGCTCTAAGTATGGTTAGAACCTTAAAGTGCTTGAACTTTCCACCATGAAGTCACCTCATAGTGTGCCAGGTGGAATTTTATAAATAAAATTTAGATTTTTCACAGGCAGAATAGGTATTATAGTATATTTAGAACTAAATAGCATAAAGGTGTTAGAATATTGTTTTTATTCTAAAGACCTTGAAGAAAAATTATTATATATACAGTATTACCATTCTTATACTACTGAGTTTTATTCATAAGCTTATTATCATCCCATCTTCTAGCCTGACAGAAACAGTATTTAAAATACCTAGGTATTGGGAGGGGCCTCTTTGTGGCGAGAGGAGGAGTAGGTACGGATGAAGATGGTGGCACCCAAGGCCGCAAACTGCATCATGGAGGTCTCCTGTAACAGGCAGGAAGCAGCGAGAAGCCCAATGCTGAGGACATGACTTCCAGAGATTACTACTTTGATTCCTGTGCTCACTTCGGCATTCAGGAAGAGATATTGAAAGATGAGGTGCACACCCTCATGTACCAAAACTCTGTTTCACAACTGGCACCTCTTTAAGGACAAAGTGGTGCTGGGTGTAGGCTCAGGCACAGGGATCCTCTACGTTTGCTCCCAAGGCTGGAGCCCACAAGGTCTTTGGGATTGAGTGTTCCAGTATCTCTGATTATGTGGTGAAGATTGTCAGAGCCAACAAGTTAGACCACATGGTGACTGTCATCAAGGGGAAGGTGGAGGAAATAGCGCTTCGGTGGAGAAGGTGGACGTCATTATCAGTGAGTGAACGGGCCATTGCCTCTTTTATGGATCAGTGCTCAACGTGGTGCCCTATGCCCCAGACAAGTGGCTGGCACCTGATGGCCTAATCTTTCCAGACTGAGTCACGCTACACATGACAGCCATTGAAGACCAGCAATACAAAGACAAGAGCCACTGGTGGGAGAATGTATATGGCTTTGACATGTCTTGCATCAAAGGTGTGGCCATCAAGGAGCCCCTGGTAGATGTGGTGGACCCCACGCAGCTGGTCACCAAGGCCTGCCTCATAAAGGACGTACACATCTACACTGTCAAGATAGATGACCTGACTTTCAACTCTCCCTTCTGCCTGCAAGTGAAGTGGAATGCCCTGTGGCTTACATCAACATCACGTTCCCTCGCCGCTGCAAGATGGGCTTCACCAGCCCCGAGTCCCCATATGTATGCTGCAAGCAGGCAGTGTTCTACATGGAAGACTACCTGACAGTGAAGACTGGTGAGATCATCTTTGGCACCATTGGCATGCGGCCCAGTGCCAAGAATGATCATGACCTGGACTTCACCATTGACCTGGACTCCACGGGCCAGCTGTGTGAGCTTTCCACTGACTACTGATGGCACCCGATTTCTCCCACCCCAGCCGGACCAGCCCTGCACGGGCCCAGGGGCTGTAGCATTCTTAGGCAGTTTGGGGACTCTCCCTTCCTCCCTTTCCTCTCTCAGAGGGGGTTTTGAGGGTCTGGGCTATGGAGGTCGCACCGTGACTGTTTTTCATAACTTATGCTTTTGTATGGTTGCATTTATACCAGTAAATCCTCAGCGGGGGAAAATAAATAAAAAGGTGTTCAGAGGAAGTGTGAAAAAATGGGAAAAAATTTTAATTATTCATGAGAAGGAAAGTGTTGCATAAAGAAGAAAATCATTTACATCAGCTTTGTTCTTTCTAAGAATCAAAATTTTTCTTACTGGCAATGAGTCAACCTTCTTTACTAGCTTTGTTAACCAGGCTAAGTTAATGGATTTGAATGTAAACAGTACAGCCTCTTGGAGCAAGCCTTTTAACAACCAAAAGATTCTGGTGGAACCTATTGCATCTCTTTCAATTTTGATTGTTCAGAGTACAAGTGATCATTACTTCAATGAGTTTTACTCTGAGAAAGCTTATAGTTATAGATGTGTCCGACATGGCTTAGATTTTTCAGGAACACTTCCTGTCAGCAGCACTAAAAGGAAAACTATATATGAAAACTGAGATAATTGACTCTTTTACTTATGAAAAAGCAGTTGTAGAGAAGGCACAGGATTTGCAGTCAAAGAGATGGCTTCCAGTTCTGTTCAGATCACTTAAAATTATAACCATGGATAAATTGTCAGACCCCTTTATGCTTCCCTTTTAAAACAGAGAGAATGATGATAGCTTGCCTCACACAAGGGCAGTGGGAGGGTTGACTGAGGTGATGGAATAATGGATATGAAAGCGCATGCGCGTGCTGGAAGCGCATGCGCGTGCTGGGGCGGGGGGACGATAATGATGGAATGAGGTGGTGTCAGTAGTCCTGCAACTTCTCGTGGTGATGTAGTGTCAGCCCATTCTGACTCCCATGGAAATATTTGGTAAGAGAATTAGAACCTAATAATACTTCATCATTAAGAATAACTGATGAACAGTTATCACAGTCCCTGATCTGTGACAATTTATGATCTAAAGGAGATTAGATTCACTATTAAGATAGTTACTTAAGGTAGACATAAAGAAAACTTTGAACGTATAAAGCGAATATATCAGAATTTACTTATTCAAATAAATGTCTGCCTTTAAATATTGCCCTCAGGGTGCAGTTCAGGTATTTTCATGCCGTTGCCATTGTTCAGAACATTTTTGGAATGTCTTCGAATAGCCTGTTAGGAGCTAGGATATTGTATTCAGGGTCTTCAACAGCAGCTTATCTTTTTGTTTTAAGGACAGATTTGGCATTTGAAATAAGTAAAAGAGCATTCAAAATCAAGTTTGGTGGATAAAAATGTATGATTAGGTAATACCACAAAGTTAGATGATCAGAAGGCAAATTGAAGAATAAGCATGAAAACTTGAAAGTTCTCAAGTGCACACACATGTACATATATTTTTCTGCTCCCTGCGATTGCTTATACATTGTTAAAAATGCAAAAGGGAAACTTCCTTAAATCCCAGCAGACTCACAGACGTAACCAAGGCTGCCTTCTGTTCTTTCTGTAAAGCACCATGACTAGTGACCAGTGTCCCAAACACTGGCAGTGAACAGCCTGCTTCTCAGGTAGACGTGCTCATTTGCCTGAGTGTTGATTTCCAGGTTTGTTTATGCCAACTGTACCTGTTACTATAACCATGTAATAATATTACTTAAATTGTTCAAAAATAATTTGAAGAGAGACAGAATTGTTTCTGTTAAGTTAATTGAAACAATTTGGTTGACTAGTCAATAAAATCACCATTGAATTAAGTATGAAGGAAACAACTGTAAAAAGGGCAGGATATCATACAAGTGTGAAAGGATTCTGCACCCCAACTATTTGAGAAGTTCCTGCGTTTCCCACGTGCTTTTTAACAAAACAACTGGGAAAGCATTAACAATGTTACAAGTATGCTTTATACAGAAGAGAAAGTGCAGAATTTTAGTCGGGACACATACTCAGAGAAAATACCGTGGCAATTGCATGCATGTTTATGTGTTCTAAATGAAATGTTTTAATAATGTAGGTAACATCTTTTATGATTTCCCTCCTCGTCTGTTTTTTTCAATTAACCGACTAACCGCCAGTCCTGACAGAGCTCCTAAGAATTTCTTCTATATTTGCTTAATACAGTGTTCCTTTCTAACATTTCATCTAATTTAAAAGCAGAACTATTAGTTGATCTAATAGGGAAACACAATAAGCTTGAATGTAGTTTACTAGTGTCGGTTACTTGTGATTTTAACGTCATCACATATGTGCCCATTACAGCTGGTAGTCGATAAAAATCATCAATTTTTATTGAAACAATGTGATTTAAGATCTGCTTTTGTTTTTTAACCCAATAAAATCTCTGATAAATCTTGATTATCGTTCACCTATTTAAATAAGAAGGTTGTGTTTCTCTTATGCTTTCTTGAAGGTGTGATCCTTATTTCCCTGGCACTGTGTGCAGATGCTGTCATAGGAAATGTTCAAGAGAAAGCTATGAAACTGCATAATGCTTCTAATTCGGAAATGGTAAGGACTCCAGTGCTTCTTCACAGCAAACAGGCTCAAAAGTGGTGAGGTGCTAACTTTATGAAATAGTTACGATATTAAAGACTCGCATGGCATTTTTAAACTAGTTTGTCATCATCATTTTCGTAAAAGTAATACATTCAAACATTATGGGAACTAAAAAAGATACCACTACCCCTCTTAAGAGCTTATTGTATAATATTTGATAAATTTTTTCCTTATTAAAAAAATATTTTTTTTTCCTTATTTATGGGTTGTTTTTTTTTTTACATATTAAAAAGATCCTGTGTTACATCCCTTTTCTTCCCTTTTGTATTTGGTATTATTTTCCATTTAGAAGTTTGTAATTTTGATGTGGTTTATCTTTTCCTTCATGGGTTCTGGCTACCTATTATGATTGAAAAGGGCTTTCCCAACTTTTAAGAATTTTACCCATACTGCCTACTCGTTTTATGATTGCCTTTTTAATTAAATCTTTTTTTTTTTTAAGAGCAAGATGGAGGGTGGCAAAGGGAGAGAGGGAGAATTTTAAGCAGGCTCCACTCCCAGCACAGAGCCCGACATGGGGCTCAATCTCACAGCCCTGAGATCATGACCTGAGCCAAAATCAAGAGGCAGACATTTAATCGACTGAGCCACCTAGACAACCCTAATTAAATCTTTGATCCAACCAAAACTTTAAAAAATTTTCTTATCTATCCACTTGTCCCAGTATCATTTGTTGAAAAATCCACTTTTCCAGCTTAAGTGCCTTCTTTATCATATAATATTCTAATGTAGGATTCAGAATTGTGTTCTTTTGAATTTACTTCTGCACCAAAACCATATGATGACAAGCAGCTCTATCATACATTTACCATATGTTAGAACTAGCCAGCAATATTCCTTTTGTTTTTCAGAATATTACTACCATTAGTTATTCTTGGATGTTCATATCTCCAAATAAACTAGAAAATTCCATTGTTAATTGTGATTGGTATGGAATTGAATTATAAGTTAATTTAGAGAGAATGGCATCTATATACTTGAGTCTTTCAGTCCAAGTCCATGATTTTCCATGGCTTTTCAAGTGGCTTTTTTTAAATGTCCCTTAGATTTTTTTAAGTTTTTTTCATATAAATCCAACATATTTCTTATTGAAGTTATTGTTAGGGGTTTCATCTTTTTGCTGTTGTTACTGCAAATAATGTCCTTTCTTTCCTTATATCTTCTGCCTGGTTGGTATTTGTATATAGGAAAGTTATCATGTGTATGTTTACATTAATTTCATAGCTAACCCCTCGCTAGACAGAGAGAGCATACCACATTAAGGGTATATAGGAATGGTCTTTCCTATTACTTTGTCAGCAGAGTGGGCATCTTTAAGGAGTCTTTAATCTTGGTCAGAAGTTTTCTTGATCATCATCACCACTCTTCCTAGATAAGGTAAAGATCAGATAATTAGGGAACTATAAGTTGCTAGAAAGTTACTATAATACAGTGGTTAAGAGCTTAGACAGACTCTGGGCTAAGATCGCCTCTTTTATATCCTAGCTTTACGAGTTCTCTTACTGGGGCAAAATGACTTACTATCTCTAAGTTTTAGTTTCTTTATCTGCAGATAGAGGAGTGATCATTAAGAGTGTCTAACTCATAGGCTGGTTGTGAGAAATGGAATAATTTATGTAGAGCATTATTAGCACATGATTAGCATTATTAGTACCCGACACATCACAGGTGCACAAGTGTGATGATGCCCCTGCTGATTGTGCTTATGAGGAATATGAGGAACTGGGATAGAAAGATTGGTAGGAAAACTGGGAAATCAAGCAATAGATATGCCAATAGATATGTCCCTGCTTATTTTCATTATCTGTTAATATCTTTACAAACTTAACATTTGATGTTCTGATGTTTAATAAGTGGCTTTAAAGGGTTTTTTTGTTTTGTTTATGTGTGTTTTTGGAACCCCAAAATTCAAATGTGGTTTGAATCAGTAATCAAGCCAGGCAAAAAAATGAATATTATGTAACTGTATACATGGAAGGATCAGTCCTGCTATGTTATGATGTACGTAAAATAAGCCATAAACTTATAAAGAGGATCAATCATCATCTCCAGAAAGCTAGGCCATATTGAAACAATGATGTCACTTAAAAATGGTGGTTCTTCAGATTTAATTGAGTAGATTAATTGAGCCATATATTGAAAATCCTTCATTTTCTGCTTTTGGTTTGATAGCATTTTTTCCACTTTATTTTTATCTACCATAGGTTTTATATTCGTATTCAATCGGTTTTGTGTACATTTTATTGGGATTGACATGCACTAGTGGATTAGGCCCTGCAGTAACATTTTGTTCAAAGGTAAACACTAATCACATTTTTAAAAATAAACATCTTCCATTAAATAGTTCCCTCTGTATTTCTTGTTCAAAAAGATTGTTTTTTATGTAATTTGATAACTCCTTTAGTATAATATATGCAGATCAGAAATTATTTCAGAAATGAAATGATTTATGTTTAAATTTATTGTATCCTTGCTCTACCCTATAAGTTAATTTTTAAGCGATTCATAATGTAAAAGTTGAGGATTTTTAATTTCATCATTGTTTTTCCATTAAATCAGAACTAAATAAGAATCTTTGCTTGACTGCGTTGTTGAATGGCTTATTATTGCTCAGGAAGTTGATTAAAATCTGTAGTTTTATTTCATTTGTAATACCTCAGGGTTTGTTTTGCATTTTCCTAACAGGCTTTTTTATATGTTGCAGAATCCAATTCAGACTTACGGTTATGCTTTCCTTTTTTCCCTCACTGGGTATTTTGGAATCTCCTTTGTTCTGGCTCTGATTAAAATTTTCGGTGCACTTCTTGCGGTAACAGGTAGGAATGATATACCTGCTTAGATTATGAAGTAAGCATTTAAATTTTCTCTGATGCTGCTTTTCAAAAGATACAGGCAGCATCTACTCTGCAATAAAAAGAAAATTGTTATAGTTCATCAATTTATTTTTTGGCTTATGGTATTTCTTTAAAATTCTAAAGAAAATGATGTTTGCTCATAATTTTTTATTTGAAGGGTTAATCTTAAAATCAGATATATACATTTATCTAAATAGTAACTTTTAAATACATTAAAAGGACTTTTTATTAGAAAGTATGATGTGCTGAATACCTTTAGAGAAAAATCCTGCTTTTAATATGCACTTAATTTATAACCAAAAACTCCCATTTTGATGCACTTAAAGTATGGCATGTATATTTTAAACAAAGCTTTTTGGACCTTTCATTTGTACACTTTCTAGGGCATTAACCAGATTATCCTTTCTTTTCCCTAATAATTATCATGTACCTGCTTTATGCAGGAACTTTGCTTGGCACTTTAGAGGAATGGAAGTTGTATTGGTTTTGCTTTGAGGGAGTCAGGAAAACAGATGAGGGGCAACAGGTGAGGCCCAGTGAGGAGGACAGATGACTCCATGTGCTAACCTTGTATCATTTGCCCAGTGAATGGTCCAGATGACAAATGCTCTCAGCCTCTCCCATATGGAGAGAGCCCTGAGTGAAGCCCAGGATTGGAAACAGTGTGGCATTGTCATGAAGGGCACTGGATTGAGATGTCGGAGAAGGAGAGCCCAGTCGCAGCTCTGATGTGTAATGACACATCACCTGGAGAGTAACTCTCCCCTCTTCCCTGGGCTTCATTTCTCTCTTGTGAAGAGACTGGGTTGGACTTGACCATTTCTATCAGAGATACATAGGATTTACATCATAATGCAAACACGCATTAGTCATTTACCTGATTTTAATATTTCATAGTTTTAGGGGAATACTTACTCTAATACTACAGAGTCAATTAAGCAACGGAATAAATACCTCTCTCTTTGTAAAAGTTTATTTGCTTTGTAACGTTTCTCTTTATTTGCTCACATAGGACTCCCCTTTTTACTTATTTATAACTTCCCTTTTTAAAGTTTACATTGCTAATGGTAACAGAGGGCATGTAATTGTAGATCAGGCCATAGCCATAATCTGTCGAGTCATCTCACGCTACCAAGAAAGATTGCAAATTCATAATATTTAGCTCAGGTTCCAGTTTTGCTCATAAGATAATAACTGTTTAAAAAGGTTTGATATTAATCAATATGTATTGATTAAACCCTGTGGTTGGTATAAAAAATGTGAGATGCTGTCCTTGTCTTAAAGGTGCAGACAGGTTTATTTCTGTCTCGTGTAAAAGAAATGCAGCAGTAATAATAATAGCCAGCATGCATATCCGTTATTATGTACTAGGAGCCATTTTACATACATTATTCATTTTGATCTTGCAATAATCCCATAAAAGAGTAGGCACTGTTATTGTTCCATTTTACGAAGGGTAAACTGAGGCACAGGGACGTGAAGTGACTTGCCCCATGGTCAACCACCTAGTAAGTTGCAGAATCAGGATTCCAAGTGAGGCAGTCTGGATCCCGACCTGTGCTCTTAACCCACATGTTACACTGCCTCCTGAGCTGGAGTGGTGGCATCACACTCATTAGGAAACCAGGCTCCTTCGGTCTTTTCTGCCATCTTCTTCCTCATTCCAGGCCGTGGGATGGGAGAAGATGAAGGACACATCTTTCTCTTTATGGAATCTTCCTAGAAAGTAAACTTCCTAGAAACAGCACTTCTGCTCACTTTTCTTTGGCCCAAACCTCATCACATGACAACACCTAACCGTAGGAAAGGCTGGAAGGTATGCCCATAATAGGGGTCCGTTTACTAACACAGAAGAAAGTAGGGGTTAAAATAGGGGTCCGTTTACTAATACAGAAGGAAAAATAGATTTGGGGAATCAGGCTCTGACACATTTCCAAAACAGATTCTTCATTTGGAGTTCATTTATTTATACGTTGGATAGTAAGTGCCAGGAGCTGTCGAGTCCAGGGATATAGGATGAATAAGACAAACTAAGTAAAGCTCACCATCTAGAGGAGGATAGCAACTGATAATGCAAAGTTGGACGGAAGGCTATGATGGAGACATATGCCAAGGTTCTACCTCTACGTGGGTGGGACGGAGGAGGGTTTCAAACCCGACAGCAGACTTCAAGGTCGTACTTGAAAGACAGGTAAAAGTTAATACAGACATGTAAAGAAGTCTGTAAAGATTATTCATGGTCTTACTCAGAGATGACCACGGTAGGATATTAGTGTGTGCTTTAGCTTACTTCTTTTAAAGACTAACCCCTGCTCTACCTAATCCTACCTTCTTTGGCAAAGCCTATTTTTCCTGCCAGACTGTTTCTAAGGATGACCTGCCTCCCTAGTGTCATAGCCTTTATCAAGTACTTATTACAGTTGTACTTTAACATTTAATTATAATATGATTTATATCTGTACCCCTCCTAGACTGTAAATGCCATAGCAGCGGCAACAATGACTCTCTGTTTGGTTTTTGCTTTCCATCGTTTTCTTGGCATGTCACGTAGATCTTGGCACATAGTAGGCTCTGTAAATATTTGTTGAAAATGATTTCCAAAATATTACCAAGATAGTAGGCACATTATAAACCAACCTTTTTTCTCCGTACAGTGACAACAGGAAGAAAAGCCATGACCATTGTACTTTCATTTATGTTCTTTGCTAAACCATTCACGTTTCAGTAAGTACTTTTTAATTCAACAGGTTTCTCTACTTGTAGATGCCTGGTTTCACATTTCCTCCTAAGCAGCCTTAATTTATTTATAAAAAATCAGTTTCATCTGGAGCCCTAGTTTATTGATATGTCTTCTGCTATTTATTTTGAAGAAATCATATTGTACACTTAAGTTGCCTAACCAGAGTCCCAATGCAATTATGATCCCATTTCCAAGATAAATGAACATGAGTGATGTCTTGAGATTAAAGGATTCCACCTTGCCTTGAAACATACACACATACATATGAAACCATATATATGGTTTTTAAAGTTATTTGTCCCCCTCTCCCACAAAGGATTTGAGGTAGAGAATTATTCTGTAAGTTTATTTAGTATATGGCTTCTTGTAAAGCAGTTAGTGTTTTCTCGACCATCTAGTATGCATTTGAAATCAGTATCATTTAAATTTATGCTGCTTAGTGATTGAGAAGATTCATACTTAGAAATTATGAATGTGTAAGCTTAAAGATAACCACAAGATAAATTTCAGTCAGTGTATTGTTTTCTATAAGTTAGTTTCTCTTTCCCCATATGCTAGATATATATTACAGCAATCTATGCCAGTTCCCCAGCTTTCTCAGGATGTGCCCCTTTTTATCTCATTATGTGCTACCCAACTGGGATAAACAGTTGGACTGCCAAACTGAATTCCCAAGATGGCCATTGGCAGAATGTACTCAGTGCTTTAAGTACATTCTTAGACTGTTGATTAGGACGTGGACTTGAATTTGCTGTTATCTTCAAAGTTCAAATGAACTACGTTTAGTATTTTATAAAGTCTCTCTGAATATACTTAATATAAATGAGCTGGAATTCTATCTAATCTGATCTAAAAATACTGTTTTTTATTTTAATGCTATTGTAGGCCTCCAATAGCAAAATTTTATTTTATTGCAGAATTATTGTGAACTTATCACCAAGTCCTGTGGTTAACAATAAATTGTTACCTTGATATTAATATTTTTTTCCTTCTTTCTCTTCTTAGGTACGTGTGGTCTGGTTTGTTAGTTGTCCTTGGTATATTTCTCAATGTTTACAGCAAAAATATGGATAAAATAAGGCTACCATCACTATATGATCTGATAAACAAAACAGTGGAAATAAGAAAGTCAAGGACGTTGGCACAAACTGTATAGGCAGTGATTCCTCCTGCTTAACGTAGAATTCTAAGGGAACGATCATCAAATAATTAATTTTCCAAAGGGATTATTATAAAAACCAAAGGAGCTGAAAGGCATGCTATCCATTTGTGGATGGATGGGTCACCTATGAAGTCAGCCTCTTCCGCAGATCACTTGTTTAACTTCTGAAGCAATTAAGAGAGCCACATCGGCCACACCTTAGAACACACTGTCAGTGAAGGACTAATTCTTAGCAGTCTGTTGAGAATTTCACTGGAAAATGGACCGTGTTGCAAAACTAACTGGATATCATGATGACTTTTCAAAGAAATTGATATAATAATATCAATTAATCGATTGTTTGGTCTTCATTTTGGTGGTGTTATTTAAATGATTCTCTGTTATAAGAGTGAACATAGGATTTAAAGTCTAGAAAGAATAACTTCATTATAAATAAAAATTATTCTGTGATTTTTTTAATAAATGCGTTGTTAGAATTTTGTTACGAAGAGGGAAGTGAAGGTTGCAGGAAGGCTTTAGATAAACTTCAAACCTTAGGCTTTTCTCTGATCATTTAAAAGTATTCTTTAGAGAAAACATGCCTTAAGTTTTCTGTGGACTATAGACAGTATAACAGAAGGAGTCACCACCCTGCATCCTCTTAAGTATGTATCACAAGAAAAACTTGCTACTATCCATCAAAGAAGTGCTACAAGATTTAATGATGTGGATTTTTTAAATAAAGAGAAAATAATTCATGTCTTAAATTATAATAAAATAATAAAATTGTCATAGTTTTTCTCAAAACAAATTTAATTTGACAGCTTGAAGACTAAATAGGGTAAATATAAGAAACACAAGTGGATTTATACCTATGTTGTTTGCACAGTTTTGATTCGAAACTCATAAAACTTTTAGCCCTTACGTTTTTAGCAGTGAGTTTTGGAATTGCTTCCAGTGTATTAAAAAAATTCTATCTTCATTTTCAGTGTAAGTAATTCTAGTTAAAACAGCTTAGTTTCTGCGTTGTTGGTGATACCACTTATATTTTGTGAGTTATTTAATATACTTGGAATATTTAATCTCATTCTTAAAATTCCATTGTATTCTGATGGTGACCTTAACTAGTAGGTGCATATGTGGGTACAACAGAGCCTATAATAATTTAAGGGTCTAGCGTAAGGAATTCTGACTGATTTTCATTTGTCATGTATTAAAATACTGTGGGGGTATTTTTCCCCAAGTGGTGATCATTTTTAAGTTTTCGTATTTTAAAATGAAAGGGATCTTAGTTGGTACTTCATTATGCCTTCTTAAACTCTTAAGACGGCAAGGATTTGTGCTTTAAAAATAATTTTCCCAAGTTCTTGATAAAAGATTGTAATTTTAACTTTGCAAGGCATCCTTTTATGTCCACACTTTTCTAATTTTTTGCCTTTGCCTATTAAGAATTCTTCCCACCCCCCACTTTTAAACAGTTTTGCATTGCTTAAAAATTGGTTTGCCCTCCTAACCCTTTATACTCCCATTTCCTTTTTTTTTTTTTTTTTTTAACCTGCCATCAAATGAGGGCAAACCTCATCTCACTTATTTGTGTCCATGGAGTACTCTTCTTAATGAATAGTGTGAAACCCAGTAATTTCTATAGTAAAGGAAATCAACATTTGATTGTGTGCTTTGTGTCACATTTTATAATAGCATTCATAAATACGATCATGATCGCAACAGAAATATAAGTAATAAATAAAATTAATAAGGGAATTAAAAATAGTAATCACTAAAAATCACTACAATTTAAGTGCTTACTAGGTGCCAGGCACTATTATAAGTGAAGTATTTAATTATTTAATCCTCACAACATCTCTTTGAGGGCAAGGATTGTCCTCATTTTACAGATGAGGAAGCTGTGGCCAGTGAGATTAGGTGACATTGCTAACCTTACATGGCTAGAAAGAACCAGAGCTGTCTGTCAAGCAGCCTAGTCCCAGAGTCAGGCTCTTAACCAACTCTTTTGCCTCTCTAAGTTGATGTGATTATGTTCACGGTTTTGCAGATACAGAGGTTGAGGACCAGAGTAAGTACTTACTAGCTCACGATTAACTGGATTTCAAACCCAGTTCCATCATACCCCAAAGTGTATTTTCTGTCTACCATACCCCACTATGAGCACAGAAGTAACCCAAAGTAACATAATAAATGATGAAATATTTTTAGTAAAGAGTTTGTGAGACATACTTTAATGAATAGGCAAGGATCATTTGACTGGAACATTAGTTAAATGCAGATACATGTATTTGTTTAAGCCGTATGTAGATAAAATTGGTTTCTTCGGCGGTGTTCATATTAGGTGCCTATCACAGAGTAGGCACTCAGTAAATATCTATCATACAAGACTAGTGTTCAAAGAATACCATTAGGCCAGAAACTACACCGGATAATATATGTTCTGAATTCCGTCTTCTGTCCCTTTTTTTTGGTATAATCAATGCAACAACAAAGTAACAGCAGAAGAATCTGGCCGTCTCCTGTGGATCACTGTATTAGATTTGATCTGGAAGTAAGCCAGCCTAGCCAGAATCCTCAGGAAGGCCAACTTGTATAATAAAGAATTTAGCTGGCCTTTTTCCTTGGTTCCTGAGAAGGAGCTTTTCATCTTTGGGATTTCCCAAGTGATGGGCATGTCTTTGATATTCATGGTGGGTCCTAGATTGTGCCAAAATAGGGGCTGGCCATGCTGGAATGACTAACCCTGTGACACAACTATGGAGTTGGGGTTTTGAGCCTCAGGATATCAGTCCAACCTCCGGAGGAGAAACAGGGATTTGTGTAGTCAGTGATTCAGCAATCATGGCTCTGTAGTGAGTCTTAATAAAAACGACACAGGAAGGCTCAGGAGAGCTTCTCGGGTTGGAGATGCACATTGATGTGCCTGGAGGGTGATGTGTCCTGAGGACGTGGAAGCTTAGTGTTAGTAACCCACCCAGACCCTGCCCCATGGGGTTCTTCCTGTGTCTGGTCCTGATTCCAAAACTTTATAACAAAAGGAGTGGGAAGTACAGCACTTCCCTGAGTTCTGTGAATTCTGGCACCCTAGAACCTGAACTTGAGGGGACTGCCCAATTTGTACCCCATTGGTAACAAGTACAAGTGGCCTGGGATCCTCAGAGCTTGCAGCTGGTGTTGGAAGTGAGGGGGCAGTCTCTCGGAGACTCTGCCTGCAAAACTGGACCGAGTCTGGGTTGTCAGAATTGCACTGCCGGCTTTATGCTGAACATATGTTTTAAAATAACTATGAGTATTTTCTGGGATATCCTCTCAGTCTCTTAATTTTCTCAACTGATTTTTATCTTAAATCCACTTTACATTCTAGATTCTTCCTTGGTCAAAGAGCATAGAATTCTACCAAAATATGACCAGGATAATGGGCCAATAATAGGGCTTACCATAATGAAAATATTTTTTCATTCCAGTATCACATTTGCCCTTTAAAGTTATCAAATTATCAAGTTATGCATATGATGCCCAATACCTTTGTGTGTTTTCTTCCTAATTTAAGCACATGACAGTCTTTTTTTTTCCATTATGTGTTTGAGTGAAACTTTTTTTCCTATTTTCACTTAACCCTGCTTTTCATGGGTCCCTATTAAATGTCCTTGTACTTGCCCATTAAGCCAACCATCTTAATGTTTTTAACAAATAGTGTAGCATCACTGACTTGACTGCTCTATTTTTACTTTAACATAATTTACTCATCCATTCTCACTCTCCACCTATGAGCCAGCATTATACTAGATGCTGAGGATGCAAAAGAAAAAAAAAAAAATACAACCCTCACTCTTTAAGGAACACCCATTCTGAAGAAGATTTATTGTGATTACTATATAAAAATACATAGAACTATGTTGTTTCCTTCCAGTCACGGGGTATCTTATTAGCCTTAAGTTTTCAAAATAATTCCCCATAGTGGTAGTGTTTCCAAAACTTAAATATGCACATGAGTCACCTGAGGATCTTCTTTAAAAAGATTTTAATTTAATAAGATTGTGTTGGAGCTGAGACTTGGCTCTAAGGAAATGCCCCTGCTGCTGGTCTGTGGACCACACTTGAGTATCAGTCTTGGAGTACCAGATCCGTGTCCTGTTTTCAGTGTCAGGACATCTTAAACTATTTGAATAACTTCCACCTGTTTCCCTTCCATCTGCTTTTCTTTCTATTTTTTTTTTATTTTATTTTATTTGCTTTTCAAACTTCCCATTCTGTATGACCTGACACTAATTAACATCTGAGTCTCTTCGTTCAAACCGATCAAAAAATCTCACCATGTTGCAGAGTTGCTAGCATAAGTGAAAAGAGTTCTTTAATCGTTGTAGGTGTATGAAAGATTTAATATTCATTACTTTCTCCATAAATGTTACTTTTTTTTTAAATCTTCACGAAACTAAGATAAACCCACAATTTCCTACCAGTCATGGTCTGTTGTTTTAATTTCATGGCATGTAGTTAGAATACTTTTTATGCTATTTTGTAGTGACATTATGAAGAAAATGTTCACTTCAGTGATTTACTCCTGCTTCAGAATGAACTGTATATTACGAGGGGTTCAGGAAGTAGGACTTAACACTTAAGGGATTCTTCTGAGACTTTAATCACAAAAATGTGTTTTATTAAATATCTTAATCCTATGATAACCCCCAAATTTCTAAAACATAATTAATTAGTCCATTTTAATCAGTTTAACACAATTGATAAGATTTAAATAGATGAAATAAGTAAAATGTGGATAATTATTCACAATAGATAATGATAGAAATGAGACCTTGGAGTCTGATTATTATAGATTTCCTTGCAGGACTCATCTCCCATTTTTTCTTTCCCCTAATGCCAGTCACAATGAAAGGAATAAAAAGCAGATCAGTTCAAGTGTATATTGTGCTTTATTTCTGACTCAAGAGCATATAAACATTTGGGAGTTAATTTTTTTTGTATGTTCTGAGAAAAACCCATTTATATATCTTAATTGCGTAGGATTTTTTTTGTGTATATATATATACCCAGAGATGACTCATAAAGGCAAGTAATCATCTTTTCTCTAGTTTCTAACCACATTTTAATTGATAATGTTAGTCTGCAATATATGTGCCAATCTTAGTGATGTAGGAAAGATGTTAGTGTCGAAGCTGATGGCCAAGAAAGAATTCTTGAGATGTCTTTGGTGCAAAAAGGTGGTTTTATTGAAACTAGGGACAGGACCTGTGGGCAGAAAGAGCTGCATGGGGTCATGAGGAGGGGCCCATTATATACTTTCAAGTTGGGAGGGGGTTAGGGAGAGCTTAAGTCTCTAAGGAATTTTGGAAGCAAGGTTTCCGGGACCTTGAGGGGGCTAGCTATCCTTTATTACTGTCCGATAAAACCTTAGTCATGAGACCTTCAGATGTATATCGGTGAGTCATATGCTTGGGGTGATGACCAACATATTTCTTGGGGGATAGAGATAAAGGAAGTTTCCAAAGGAATTTTTATATGTTAAAGTAGACTTACAGGATCATGGGGGTCAGGCTAAGATTGCCTTTTGCCCTTAGCAAAATATTAACATTGAGGCAGCTGAGTTCCTAGAGGAAGGTCACTCTGCCTGTTTCAAGGACTTGTCAATGGGCTTCAAGTAGTAAGGAAATTTTTCTTTTGCCTTTGTTTTCCACATCATCGGGACTGTTTTGATATTTGAACGGCTCTCACGAAATCAAAGAAATTGATTGAAACGTCTGCTCTTAAGGTTTGATCTAATAGGATGCGGTGGGGCTGGGGGTAATTTACTGTAAAATGCCTACAAACATCCACAGCCAGTTCAAGCCTATCTTTATTTTTTTTTAAGATTTTATTTATTTATTTGAAAGAGAGAGAGAGAGCGCGAGCGGAGGAAGGGGTAGAGGCAGAGAGAGAAGCAGACTCCTCGCTGAGCAGGGAACCTGATGCGGGGCTCCGTCCCAGGACCCTGGGATCTTGACCTGAGCTGAAGGCAGGCACTTAAGTGACTGAGCCACCCAGGCGCCCCTCAAGCCTATCTTTAAACCACTAGGAAGTGTTTCAGGATTCAGGAGACGCTTGCACCAGAGGAATGCGGTGTCGCTGTGGACACGGGGTGGCTCATGGAGCTACTGCACAGTTATGGGACTAGTTCAAGTGGTGCCATACACAAGCTGACAGTCATACGCTGAATAAAGAAACTCATTCTTCAGTGTCCCTGCTAGCTCATGAATTCTCAAAGTTAATCTTACTGGCATATATTTAATTATTCACTCCATTCTTAGCAGTTTGCCATTCTCATAAAATGGAGGCATGGGCAGTTTTTTGGGTTTTCGTTTGTTTTTGTTTTTGTTTTTTTAATTTTATTTTATTACGTTAATCACCATACACTACATCATTAGTTTTTGATGTAGTGTTCCATGATTCGTTGTTTGTGTATAACACCCAGTGTTCCATTCAATACATGCCCTCTTTAATACCCATCACCAGGCTAACCCATCCCCCCACCCTCATCCCCTCTAGAACCCTCAGTTTGTTTCTCAGAGTCCATAGTCTCTCATGGTTCGTCTCCCCCTCTGATTTCCTCCCCTTCATTTTTCCCTTCCTACTATCTTTTTTTTTTTTTTTTTTTAAACATATAATGTATTGTTTGTTTCAGAGGTACAGGTCTGTGATTCAACATTCCTCTGGCTATTCGGGGTCTTTTCTGGTTCCATACAAATTTTAGGATTATTTGTTCCATTTCTTTGAAAAAAGTGGATGGTATTTTGATAGAGATTGCATTAAATGCGTAGATTGCTCTAGGTAGCATTGACATCTTCACAATATTTGTTCTTCCAATCCATGAGCAAGGAACGTTTTTCCATTTCTTTGTGTCTTCCTCAATTTCTTTCATGAGTATTTTATAGTTTTCTGAGTACAGATCCTTTGCCTCTTTGGTTAGATTTATTCCTAGGTATCTTATGGTTTTGGGTGCAATTGTAAATGGAATCGACTCCGTAATTTCTCTTTCTTCTGTCTTGTTTGTGGTGTATAGGAATGCCACTGGTTTCTGTGCATTGATTTTATATCCTGCCACTTTACTGAATTCCTGTATGAGTTCTAGCAATTTTGGGATGGAGTCTTTGGGGTTTTCCACATAAAGTATCATATCATCTGCAAAGAGTGAGAGTTTGACTCTTCGACAAAGCAGGGAAGAATGTCCAGTGGAAAGAAGACAGTCTCTTCAACAAATGGTATTGGGAAAATTGGACAGCCACATGCAGAAGAATGAAACTGGGTTTTTGTTTTGTTTTGTTTTTTTCCCCTTAATTCTGAGGGCCTATTTACAAAGTTTCTAAGAAGGTCAAATAGTTTATTTTTTCCTTCCCTCTAGGACTCTTTTAAGTGATGTCGATTCTATTTTTGCTTCATAAATCCCTGAGCTGTTCTTTCATGGTTTCCATCTCTTTACTATATTCCTTCTTGCTGGCTCGGAAACTTTCTCAGTCTGGTCTTTCTACTTGTTTTTCATCTATTCAACCTACGATTTGCCCCATGCAGTATAATGTAGTTTTTTTTTTTTAATATATATTCCAACTATTACATTTTCATACCTAATATTTCCACTTGGATTTTTCTAATGATTTCTTGTTTTTGCTTGATGTTAGCAGTATTTTCCCTTATTAAATTTATCATGGTTATTTTAAATTCCTGTGTTCTCTGTTCGAATCATTGCTTCTGATGTCTCTTTTACAGTTATTACACACCTTTTTATAGGCATTAGCCTACAGCTTCCTGTTCCGGCCCCCCACCCCGGCCTTCTCACTGCCTGCTACACCGCATTCCCCACCATACTGTGCTCCCCCACACACTGTGTCCCCCCCACTGCACCCCACCCTGCCTCCCACACCGTGCTGCACATACCCCCACCCCTTTTCTACTTCTTCATATTGAAAGATTTAAGACAGTCTTAGTGACCCCAGGATGTCTCACTTTTTTTTTTTTTTCCTAGAATCCATATGTTTATCTATCTGCCTTTCTCTCTCTTCTATTTCTCCAGTGTTGTTTTAGAAGAATCCAGCAGCCTACGCTAGTTCACCATCTTGATAGGAGCCAAAACTAATTACAAAGAAAGTTCTCTCCGATGGACTCTGCAAAACAAACTGAGGGTTCTAGAGGGGAGGGGGTGGGAGGATGGGTTAGCCTGGTGATGGGTATTAAAGGGGGCACGTTCTGCATGGAGCACTGGGTGTTATGCACAAACAATGAATCATGGAACACTACATCTAAAACTAATGATGTAATGTATGGGGATTAACATAAGAATTAAAAAAAAAGAAAGTTCTCTCATTCTTACTGATTCTCTGATTTGCCATTGCAGCCCATATAAATAATAGTTTGTTGGCAGCTATTTTGACTCAATTTATTTTAGAAATACTGGTTCATTTACCAATTTAAATTGGTAGAAGTTCAAATTTAAACAGTAAGATTTGTGATATTTAACAATTTAAAGATTTCAAATATTTTGGAAGGAAAACTAAGTAGTGGAAATATAAAATAGAAATCAGTCATTAACAATAATCTTAAATTTGTGGTATATATATACAATGGAATATGCAGCCATCAAAAGGAATGAGATCTTGCCATTTGCAATGACATGGATGGAACTGGAGGGTATTATGCTGAGCGAACTAAGTTAAACAGAGAAAGACATGTATCATATGACCTCACTGATATGAGGAATTCTTAATCGCAGGAAACAAACTGAGGGTTGCTGGAGTGGGGGGTAGGGTGGGAGGGATGGGCTGACTGGATGATAGACACTGGGGAGGGTATGTGCTCTGGTAAGTGCTGTGAATTGTGCAAGACTGTTGAATCTCAGATCTGTACCTCTGAAACAAATAATGCAATATATGTTAAGAAAAAAAAAGAAGAAGAAGAAGAAGATAGCAGGAGGGGAAGAATGAAGGGGGGGAAATCGGAGGGGTAGACGAACCATGAGAGACGATGGACTCTGAAAAACAAACAGGGTTCTAGAGGGGAGGGGGTGGGAGGATGGGTTGGCCTGGTGGTGGGTATTGAGGAGGGCACATTCTGCATGGAGCACTGGGTGTTATGCACAAACAATGAATCATGGAACACTACATCTAAAACTAATGATGGGGATTAACATAAGAATAAAAAAAAACCAATAATCTTAAATTTTATATTATGGTTAACTAGGTAAGATAGTTTTAATACATATGGATAACTTTGAAATTGGAAAACTTTACTACACCTAAAGCCTTAATTATTTGAGATGATACTGATTCCTATTCCTTATAAGATTCTCCAATTGTGCTGTTGTCTAATGCACAGTGAAGGAATCATCACTTGTACAAAATCCTGGGAAACAGGAAAGGCAGAGATCATTTGCATTGTGCAGACATGGAAATAGGCCTCCTCAAGATAAAGGTACCTAAAGTCCACATGTAGTAAGAGACAGAATAGACCCAAATCCAAGTGTCTTTCACTCTGGATCCTCATGCTTGTCTGATAACCCATTCCTGAGCCTCCACTCTTTCTAGCCACTGCACCACCAGATGAGACTTGGTATCCTCTCCATTGTTTTTCTGTCCTCCCAAAGGACTTAATGCTGCCTTCTTTCTCTGGCCCACTTTCACTGAGCAAGACTTTTTCCAAGGAGGGATTTTATGGACAGTTCTGCTGGTTTACATATTAACCCATCTCAGGAGACTGGCCACCCCAACCAGACCTCAAAGGGATGCTCAGGCAGTGGTGGAAAAAGGGATTTTCTTCCTGGTGTCCCTGGTTAGGTAAATCCACCTACCCATCATTGAGAATGGCTGATGTTACAGGTAGGCACTTCGAGTAGGCTACTAGCAGGTAATGGGACTCAACCACAGGGAGAAGTTTTAGGGACAAGAGGAGGTGGGGGACAGACTCAAAGGACTAGTCAGAATGTGAGTTTCAGTAGAAATACTGAGCACAGAGCCAAAGAAAGTATGGTCAGGGTTGAGAAGACATCACTGGGATAGAACACATGACAGAAGCTGAATCACAAGGGAAAGAAATAGAGAATGTAGTTGCCAGGATCAGAGGAAAATTGAAATGGAAACTGACTTGCTAAACTGTGAACTCCAAGGTCCATTTGTCTCCCTCCAGTAGGAGATCCTAAAGGGACTAAACCTAAAGCTTGGTTTAGTAGGGATAAAAAGTCATCAACAGTGGGAATTTTAAAATATGATATGTAAGAGCCAGATCAGAAGTTATGCTTAATGATTTTATGTGACTCTTCTATGTTAACTTGAGACAATGTCATCACCATAAGAAAGGGAAGAATCTAGAATTTGGAATTAATATTCCTGAATTATTGTCAGGAATGTTATGAGATTTAACATCAATTGCTTGATTCTACTGTATTTTATCTGCCACACTGAAAAAGGGATAATTCAAAACCCGTTCACCACAGAATTGAAATTTCTTTCTTATGATAGTTTTGTTAATAAGTAGTATATCATTTCAAATTATAATATTCAAAATTCAAATTACATTATCTAAGCTTTTCTAAGCATACAATGTCAATAGTATTATGATTTGACTATTATCTTCCAAGTAGACATGAATATTCAAATGAGGTGGCTATAATGTCAGAAGGCTTCATTAGGACCACATGAACAGACTTTTCTTGGAGAGCAGAGATGGTCATAAATGGTTCATGTTCTATTTTAAAGTGACTTTGACTCATATTAATAGTGCCATCTGAACTAACTGACTTTTAAGAAAGGCTAATAAATAACAATCCATGGACCCACATGTTCCCTCCACTGAAAAGTATGAATTATCAGCAATTGTAATAAGCAATGAGAAAATAGTAAGCTTTTTTCCTTTTTTTTTTTTATGAGATCTATTGACCCAAATGTCACATTGCTTCATCCATTCAAAAAATGTGTATTGAGCAATTTGAAAGACTCCTAGAATACATATTAGGATATATATAAATGCCATAGCTCCTCCACTCAGTTATCCCACAGGAGAGAGGCAGGCCTAGAGTTATGGTATAATAATTTCTATAATGTGACAATAATTTATATGCTGTAAATACATGTGAAATATTCAGAAAGACTTTCTAAGAGGTAGTATTTAGGCAAGTCCAAGTAAGAAATCATGAGGACTAAATAAGCACTCGGAAATTGGTGCTGGAGAGAATGGAACCAATATCAGAAATATTTAGGAGGTGATTAATATGGGATTGGAAAGGAAAGGAAGAATTCTAGGATAATTTTTGGAGTTCACGCTACAAAATAACTGACCAGTCCTCTTTAGAAGTGCAAAAGTCATGAGGAACAATGAAAGAGAGAAATCGCCACAGACTGGGGGAAGGCAAGGAGACAGGACATGCATCATGGTATCCTGACTTGGATTCCTGAACAGAAAAAGGACAATAGTGGAAAAACTCATGAAATCTAAATGAACTCTGTAGTTTAGTCAATAATGTCATACCAGTGCTAATTTCTGAGTTTAAGTGTTTTGTTTGATAAATATGTTTATACTAGAAGAAGCTGGATGAAGCACCTATGAGATTTGCCTTTACTCTAACTCTTCTGGTAAATCTGGAATTAATTCAAAATAAAATTTTAAAAATAGAAAGTTCTTATCAAAAGATACCACTAAGAGAGGAAAAATACAAGCCATGGAGTGGGAGAATAAATTTATCACACACATAAATAACCAAAAATAACTTGTATCTAGACTATGAATAGAGTTTTTTTAAGATTTATTTATTTATTTGAGAAAGAGCATGGAGGGGGGAGGGAAGTGGAAGAGGGAGAGAGAGAGAAGCAGGCTCCCCACTGAGCAGGGAGCCTCATGTGGGGCTCTATCTCACAACCCTGAGATCATGACCCGAGCCAAAATCAAGAGTCGGATGCTTAACGGACTGAGCCACCTAGGCGCCCCTGAATAGAATTTCTATAATAAGAACAAAGGACAGCCATGTTAAGCTAACTGGAATTTAAATTAAAACTTGGGGAAAAAAAAAAAAAAGGATAGCCCAACACAAAAGTTGGGAAAAGACTTGAGGTATTTTACTAAAGAGGATAGCCTGGTGGCACCTGGGTGGCTCAGTCGTTGGGCGTCAGCCTTCGGCTCAGGTCATGATCCTGGAGTCCTAGGATCGAGCCCCGCATCAGGCTCCCTGCTCAGCTGGAAGCCTGCTTTTCCCTATCCCACTCCCCCGCTTGTGTTCCTTCTCTTGCTATGTCTCTCTCTGTCAAATTAATAAATAAAATCTTTAAAAAAATAAATAAATAAAGAGGATAGCCAAATGGCCATTCAACATAGGAAAAGGGCTCAACCTCAGTTGTCACCAGGGAAATATAAATTTAACCTGAAGTGAAAATCTACAAATTTACCAGGAAGGCAAAAATTAAAGAAATCACAACTACTTCATATTGACAACCATGCAGAGGAAGAGGAATTCTCATATACTGTTGGTAGAAATGTAAATTGATACAGCCAGTTCAAAAAGTTACTTGGTATTATCTGCCAAATTCGAATATATGCCTACCCAGTGACCCAGAAATTCCACTCATATGCACATACAACAGAAACGTGTGCACACGTATATCAAAAGACAAAAGAATATTCAGAGCAACATCATTCGTAAAATCAGAAACTGAAAACCACCCACATAGAGCAGCCACCTACAGTAGAATGGGAAGAAAAACAAAAGTAGTATATACATATAAATGGAATGAAAATAAAGGATAAGAATAAATTTTAAATTAATAATGTTGCATGAAAAAACATAGTACAAAAGAATATAAACTGTGGGGCGCCTGGGTGGCTCAGCCGTTAAGCATCTGCCTTCAGCTCAGCCCCGCATCGGGCTCCCTGCTCGTCAGGAAGCCTGCTTCTCCCTCTCCCACTCCCCCTGCTTGGGTTCCTTCTCTCGCTGTGTCTCTCTCTGTCAAATAAATAAAATCTTTAAAAAAAAAAAAAAAGAATATAAACTGCATGAGTCCATTTATACAATGGTCCCCAAAAAAGGCAAGACAAAACTAATGTTTAGAGATGCATGTTTTGTTGGTAAAATTATCTAGGAAAGCAAAGAAGTAATAAAAGACTTGCATTTGGGGGGTAAGGACAGGAGGAGGGGGTGGCAGAAGGGGGCACGTATGGTGTTTGGCAACGTTCTGTTGCCCTGTGTGGTGATTTCAGATAAAGCATTGAGCTGTATATTTTTATTTGGTATGGTTTTCTGTATGAGTCTTACATTCCACAATGAAACAGTTTTCTAAAAGAGGAAATGGGGGGAAAACAAAAAACATATTCTTTCGAAGATGACTCAACAGCTCTCTAAAAAATGGGGCATCCTAGACCAACTCATGCTTATTTCTTTGCTCAAGTCTCATTTTCCTCTTTCAGTGAAAAATCCATTCCTTCATTTGAGACTGTGTCAGACTTTTTAAATAAAACATAAGATTTTCTTTTAATGGTGTCTTCTCTTTATCAGAGTAGCTTTAGCATGGTGCACATGAAAAGAGCTGTTCCTTGCTTAAGGACAGCAGCTGATTAAATGGGTGTAACTTACACAGACACGCCTACCTTTAAATACGTATTTATTTTTTAAACCAGTCTTCAAAGGCAGTATATTAGACTTGAAGGGAAGTATTCAGTCATTAAGATACTTTTTCATCACATACTGCATTAAGAGTTTTCCATTTGGAAGACACATCTAAAACACCAGTCTTATCATTCTTCAGTTTGCAATTTAAGTATAAAATCCTGCCAGGGTTGCATTCATTAGAATAAAACGGTCTTGGAAATTAAGCACTAATTTCCCCCTCAAATGGCCATTTCTGGGTTTTTTTCTTTCTAATTACCACTGTAATGAAGTGGCCAGTATTATGGTAGGAAGTGATTTCAAAGGCAGCAATTTCTTATTATGAATCATATACTTTATTTCTCCCCTAATGTGAGTCAGCCCCAGTTATAGAAAATGCATGTGCAAACTCCCATCTCTGCTGAGACTAAAATCGTTTTGGAATAGCAAATCATACTTGCAGCTCAAAGAGTAGGCTTTCAAGCATTTCACTAAAGCCAAAAGGAAGAAGAAAGCCATTATATTCTCACTATGGGATCATTTCTGATCACTCTAATCTGTTGCTCTCAGAAGCGGATTTTCAATATCTTAAAACACTGCTATGTTAATAACACATCTGGCAAGGATAACTTGTATCAAAACAGATGTGAGAAAAGGCACTTAGAAAACTATAAAGCACTATAAAAGGATTAGTTTCTGTTAAGCTGTTAGTATGAGCACATTCTTCTCCACCACTGGTCATGCCATTCACTCTGTTTCTAACACAGGTTCCCCTTTTCACTTTCCCTAAAAGCAAGGCTTCCCAAACTATCTTGCTTTCACAGTTAAAAAAGAATTTCTCTTTTAACTTTGACTGTATCCCATGAAGACTTTTGATCGTTCTATGTCCCCTTAAAGTTATTTTCCATCAAATGATTAAAATGTGGTCCAGCAGGGGCACCTAGGTGACTCAGTCAGTTAAGCGTCTGACTCTTGCTTTCGGCTCAGGTCATGATCTCAGAGTCATGGGATGGAGCCCGGCATCAGGCTCCATGCTCAGTGGGGAGTTTACTCGAGATTCTCTCTCTCCCTCTCCCTTTGTCACGCCCCCCATCTCTCTCCCTCTCTAAAAAACAAAAAACAAAAAACAAAAAAAAAACGTGGTTAAGCAAAGGTCATAAGGGCTTCTAGCCTATGAATTACATGTGGTAACACTCAGATTCATGTACGGAGCTTTTAGCCTTCCTATTAAACTGGTGTTGAGATCATTTACTCCAAAACAAAGAGTGGTAAGTATGCACTCCATTCTTCAGTATCTATACTATCAAATTTAAATGGGAGTGGCCGCATCTAGAAATAGGTTGTGTCTATTTGAAATTGAGCAGTGCAATGAACTCTCCCAACTGAGATTTTTCTGATGAAAAAATACAGAAAATAATAATACTGACCAGGGCAAGTGCCTAGATTGTATATTAGATTCTTATCATTGCCATATGTGAGAAATTGATAAACTCTTACCAAGCTGTTGGCACTTCTGTGGTTGCAATTTGGTAACAGATAAGAGAAATCTGTGTCCTTCACGATCATTTCTGGGTCTATCTGGACCCTCATTTCTCCCCAAGTGTCTTTCTTCTTCTTACAGCTTTTGTAGACCAACAATGTATTGACTGAAGATTCATGGGAATAGAAAATGCAACCCGGTTGGTCCTTGAAAAGTCTCTGCCAGTAACTAAAAAAATTCAATCTGTGACTATTTACTATTTTTACAAAATAATTTAAATTTCATGAAAACGTTTTTTCCTCATTTTAAGAAAACAGATCTGCTTAAAAAGGTGACCCAATCTTTGGCTCAAAACATAATATTGGAGGACAGCTACGGTGGCAGTAAAAAGATCACTGGTTGAGAAGAAGGGGAGGGAAGGGAAAGATGAATAAAGCACAAATGAAGCTATTCTGTGTGAAACTCTACATAGAATACATGTCATTACAAATTTGTCAAAACCCATAGAACTAGACGTCACAAAGAGTGAGCCTTAATGTAAACTATGGACTATAGTTAATAGTAGTGTATCAATTAGATATTGATACATTAATTTTAACAAATATAACACCACGGAAAGTTGTTAATAATAGGAAAACCATGTGTGGGGTGGTGGGGGTGGGGTCACGGGAGGAGGAATGGGGTGCATATAGGGGACACTGCATATTACCTGCTCAATTATTCTGTAAATCTAAAACTATACTAAAAATAAAGCCTATTAATTATTTTTTTGAACAAAAGAAAGAAGGGACTGAAGAAGCCAACCATTGTAGACAAGGAATGCCCTAATCTCTTAACTGGAGATCTGGGAGTAATTCCACAGCCCCCCCAATCTTTTTGCTTTGAGATGGTGTGAGTTACTCATAAAATTAAAAGGTTGAAAATATGAATAGATTTAAAGAATAACAACTTGTTTGATTTTTTACAATGCCTATATTCACCTGAACCATATCAGAAAAATAAAAAGAAAACCATTACCTATTCATTACGGTATTTTTTTTTTCATTAAGGTATTTTAGTAAAGGTCAGACATTTTAATTAAAAAATATTTGCTTGCTCGTGAAAAATTGAGGGAGGAGAAGGTGGAAATAAAAAAACAATTTTAAATGTTAAAAAAATATATATATTTCAGAGGTACAGATCTGTGATTCAACAGTCTTGCACAATTCACAGTGAAACAAATAATACAATATATGTTAAAAAAAAAAAAAAAGAAGAAGAAGGGGCGCCTGGCTGGTTTAGTCGTTAAGCGTTTGCCTTCGGCTCAGGTCATAATCCCAGGGTCCTGGGATCAAGCCCCACATCGGGCTCTCTGCTCAGCAGGAAGCCTGCTTCTCCCTCTCCCACTCCCCCTTCTTGTGTTCCCTCTCTCGCTGTGTCTCTCTCTGTCAAATAAATAAATAAAATCTTTAAAAAAAAAAAAGAAGAACATAGAAGGAGGGGAAAAATGAAGGCGGGGAGAGGAGGGGGAGACAAACCATGAGAGACTCTGAAAAACAAACTGAGGGTTCTAGAGGGGAGGGGGGTGGGAGGATGGGTTAGCCTGGTGATGGGTATTAAAGAGGGCATGTTCTGCATGGAGCACTGGGTGTTGTGCACAAACAATGAATCGTGGAACACTGCATCTAAAACTAATGATGTAATGTATGGTGATTAACATAACAATAAAAAATTTTAAAAAGAAAAAAATATATATACAACATTTGCTGAACGAATCCATAATGACAAAAACAGTAAAGGCAAAGAAAGACTCACCAACCCAGGACTGAGAGGTTGGGCGGAGAATCAGTGTATGCGAATAATTGAAGATGATTAACAACAAAGGGAGCTCAGAGAGCTGCAGGTAATTCACTGCAGCTGAAACTCGGATTTTAATTAGGGTTAAGCTGCAGAGGGAGATGGGGAAGGCTTGGAGTTTTTGATGGTCATTTGGGTTATTTCTAATTTTGGTGATTGTGAATAAAGCCACTACAAACATTTATGTATGGGTTTTTATGTAAACAGAAATTTCATTAGAGTAATGAATACCTAGGAATAGGATCTTTATGCTATCTGGTAAGTGTATGTTTAACTCTAAGCTTCCAAACTATTTTCCAAAATGGTGTTCCTATCAGCAATGTATGATAGTTACAGATGCTCTGCATCCTCACCAACACTGAGTATTATAAGGTTTTATATTTCAGCCATCCTAATAGGTGTATAAATGTATCTCATTGTGATTTCAAGCTGCATTTCCGTAATGATTATGATGTTGAGTATCTTTCATGTGCTCGTCATCTACATATCTATTTTGGTAAAGTATCTGTTCAAATATTTTGCCTATTTTTTATTGACTGTCTTTTTTATTATTGACTTTTAGGACTCCTTTTATATTCTAGATACACATTCTTTATGAGATACATATTTTGCAAATATTTTCTCCCAGTTTGTGGCTTGTCTTCATTTTCTCAACAATATTCTTGGGGTGCCTGGGTGGCTCAGTCGTTAAGCGTCTGCCTTCGGCTCAGGTCATGATCCCAGGGTGCTGGGATCGAGCCCCGCATCAGGCTCCCTGCTTGGCAGGAAGCCTGCTTCTCCCTCTCCCACTCTTCCTGCTTGTGTTCCTTCTCTCACTGTGTCTCTCTCTGTCAAATAAATAAATAAAATCTTTAAAAAAAAAAAAAAAACAATATTCTTCAAAGAGCAGAAGCTTTTAGTTTTGATGATGTTCTTTTCCCCATTGTTTTCTTTTGTAGATTATGCTTTTGACCATTTCCACTAAATCTTTGCCTTACCTCAGATCACAAAAATTTTCTTCTATGCTTTCTTCTAGAAGTTTTATAATTTCAGATTTTACATGTAGGTCTAGTTATTCTTTTTGAGTTAGTACTTGCTTAAAATATGAGGTATGGGGTCAGAGTTCACTGTTTTGCATGTGGATATTCAATTACTCAAGCACCATTTATTGGAAAGATGTTCCCTTCTCCCCTAACCTGTCCTTGTACTTTTGTACAAAATCTGCGTGCATGAGTCTAATTCTGGACTCTATTCCATCAATTTCTGTGTCTGTTTTTTTTTCCAATATTGAATTGTCTTGATTATTGTAACTTTAAAATAAGTCTTAAAATCAAGCAATACGAGTCCTACAACTTTGTTCTGCTTTTTCAAAAAAGCAGAACAATCTAGTTTCTAGTTTCTCTGTCTAGTTTCTCTTTCTAGTTTCTCTAATCTAGTTTCTCTGTCCTTCAATTTTGATATAGGCTTGTCAATTTTTTTAAAAAATGGGTGCCTGGATGGCTTAGTCAGTTAAGCTTCTGACTAGGTTTTGACTCAGCTTGTGAGATGGAGCCTGGCCTTGGGCTCCACACTCAGCAGGGATTATGCTTGAGGATTCTCTCCCCCAGCCCCCGCCCCCGCGACTTGTGTTCATGTGCGCACCTCCCTCTCCTCAAATAAATAAATAAATCCTTAAAAAAAAATCCTCTGCTAGGATTTTGATTGGGATTGAGTTGAAACTATAGATCAACTTGGGAGAATTGACATTCTAGCAATATAAAATTTTCTAATCCATGAATATTGTATATATCTCTATTTATTTAGGTCTTCTTTGATTTCTTTTATTGGTATTTTGCAGCTTTCAGCATGTATACCTTGTACATGTTGCTAGATTTATACCTAAATATTTTGTATTTTAAGTGCTATCATAAATTGTGCTTTTTAAATTTTATTTTCCAGTTGCTCATTGCTGATATATAGAAATACAATTGATTTTTCTATATTTGTTGGAATTTTATTTTCAATTACAATATTTCCCCTGGTCATTGTATGTATTCTAGAAAAGTGGTCCTCAAAGCTGGATAAACATAAAATTACCTATGAAACTGTAAAAATACAGATTCCGGGAACCTCATCTCCCACAGGTTGTCATTCTGTAGTTCTGAGACAGTCTCAGGAATTTATGTTGAAGAAGTTTACCCGGCAATTCTGATCTCAATGAGGCTTGGGAGTTATTCTTAAGTGTTTGTGGATATAAATTAATCAATAAGCAAATATGACAAGTAACAGTTCATTTCCCACACTGACACTACTAACATACATTCACTGTGCATTTTTAGCTGGATTTCTGGTGATGGATTTGCAGTGATAACTCTTTTCAGAAACCTGACTGCTCCTTTTTAACCAAGGGCATGTATCTGTTGGAAATTGTGCCAGATCACTAACGGGTACATTAAATTTCAGTCATTAATGAGTCATTCAACTCATTAAGTTTCAGTCTATGGCCATGCTTGGCCAGATTAGCACAATATTGCTCACTACTTGAGCAAACTATGGATGATTTCTTTGGGGGAGAAAGCAAATAAGGGGACGCTTGCTGGAAAAAAATGCAAATTTGGTTAAATTCTAGAGTGGTTTGCCAAAATCAATATGGTTATGAAGGAATTATTGAGTGCAAATGCTACAAAGTTGTTTAATTAGCTTTGTCCAGAGGCTGGGAGTGGATTTACCATCTGGACAGTGCTGTATTTCTTAGAAGAATCCAAGAGCAGGAATTGCAAACTGGACTCCACTGAAGGGACTGGAAGAAGGACAAAGAAAGCCATTAGGATCCCAGCAGTTCCTCTGTCCCTTCTCTTCACATAGCTATTTCTTGCTTCTCTCTTGCTTTTTTTCTGAAGGGCAGCTTTCTCTACTTCCTTTTTGTTGTTGTTTTTTTTTTTTTTTTTTGAGAGAGAGAGAGAGCTCATACACACAAGGAGGGGAGAGGGACAGAGGGAGAGGGAAAGAGAATCTTAAGCAAGATCCCCACCTAGCCTGACAGAAGGCTCAATCTGCAACCCTGAGATCATGACCTGAGACAAAATCAAGTCAGTCATTCAACCGACTGAGCTAACCAGACACCCTCTACTTCCTCTTTATCAAGAATATCCCTAAAGAGGATCCCACCCTCTATATCTACATAACCCAGAAGTCACATCAATATCCAACTAATCAAAAAGCTCCCAGGTCAGGTTATGAGATTGACCTAAATTTCTTATGTGACCACCTCTTCATATTGACTGATGGGGGCTATGATAAATGATACTCTGAGAAAAAGATTGAGTAAGGTATATAAGTTTATTAACATCTGCCAAATAGGATGCCATATGTGGAATATCATAAAAGGTATGAATGATGGTATTATAGTGATATGAAGTGTTTCTACCATGTCATGCTGTGGTGATGACATGATATGTCCCATGTAAGTGTAGATATTTTGAGTTGTCTAATAAACTAAGAACAGCATTTACCAAATAAAACTCTAATGTTTGTAAAAAAAGAAGAAATTCTATTCTCAACACATAAAGCTTAAATTTAATCTATCCTTTTAAACATGAGCATTAGAGAAATAGAACTGGGATAATTAAAACTAAATTACTTCTAAATAAATGAGCTAACTACATAACAGCGCCATGGAAATAAGGCCATTTACTTGGATTTTATACTATTTTTTTTTCTTCTTCCTCCTTACTTCTCAGATTACAGTGGTTTCCAGGTTATACCTCAGAATTTAATCAAGTTGGCCATAAAGCTTGGCATTGCAGAGCTGCTTACACCTAAAAGGGAAAGGAATATTTCTATATGTTACATAGAAAGTATTCTAGAGAGATTGGAACCAAATTATATACATTCTCCAGAAAGAAGTCTTGGGAAAATCCAAGCCAGACTGTTAGAAGTAGAATAGGGTTTTATCGTGATGTACACTTTGCTTTAGAGAAGAGGAAATTGAGGGCTGCAAGGCTGCAGAATAGAGGCTACCTTCTGTGAAGCCATGTTTGTCCACTTAAAAGCTCTGGACGAGAGAAAAGTAACAGCAGCAAGCTTTTAAAAACCAAGGCTGTTATTCTCCCTGAAGAAACGGGCCTGAACAAGGTTCCTTCTGCTCTCACCCTATTGTTGATTCCCACATCTATCTAGCTATATTCCTCTCCTTTATTTTTATTTAATTTTTTTTAAAGATTTTATTTATTTATTTGACAGAGAGAGACACAGCAAGAGAGGGAACATAAGCAGGGGGAGTGGGAGAGGGAGAAGCAGGCTTCCCGCTGAGCAGAGAGCCTGATGTGGGGCTCGATCCCAGAACCCTGGGATCATGACCTGAGCCAAAGGCAGATGCTTAACGACTGAGCCACCCAGGCGCCCCTATTCCTCTCCTTTATTAAGCCTCTCCTCCACCACCTGGGTGTCCCAGCCTAGACTTCGTATCCACTGCTTTTATTAGAATGCTACTTTAATCTTCAAAGAATTATGTCAATGTTGCTGATATTCTTTTTGTTTTGTTTTGTTTTTTTAAGTAGGCTCCACACCCAGGGTGGAGCCCAATGTGGGGCTTGAACTCACAACCCCAGGATCAAGACCTGAGCTGAGATCAAGAGTCAGATGCTTAACCAACTGAGCCACCCAGGTGTCAGTATTGCTGGTATTCTTATAAATTCATCTAGAGTTTACACATGACACCTGGCATACTTATGTAACCAAAAATATTTATATATAAATACATAAGAGAGTAGAAGAAGCTATTGTTGTAAGAGTTTTAATAATTTAATTTGTGGTTTAGCTCTTCTCAGAGTTCACACTGATGAGTGTTATGGACTGAATTGTGCCCCTTACAAAGCTCCTATGTTGAAGCCTTAACCCCAATGTGACTATTTGGAGACAGGACCTGTAAGGAAGTAATTAAGGTTAAATAAGGTCATAAGGGTGGGGCCCTTATCCAATAAGACTGGTGTTCTTATCCAAAGAAGAAGAGACTTCAGAGATCTCTCTCTTTCCACACATGCACAGAGGAAAAACCACGTGAGGACAAGCAAGAAGGTGACCATATGCAAGCCAAGAAGAGAGGACTCACCAGGAAACAACCATGGCAGCCTCCAGAACTGTGAGAAAATAAATGTCTGTTGATTAAGCCCCCAGTCTGTTGTATTTTGTTACGGCAGCCTGAGCAGACAGATACAATGAGCAGGCTGTGGGCTGTGTTGAGAATTGTAAAACATTTTCTGAACTCCTATGCAAGAAAAGATAGCATAACAAAAAAATAACATAAGCATATCTCCAGAATTTATGTATATTTTTAAAAGCTTATTTTCATTTTCCAATGTCAGCACTTTTAAACCTTATTAGAAGGTAATATATTTGTTTGTGCTTCTTTCTACCATGAAATATTTTGCCAGACTTTTTTACATAAGCTAGAACAATTTGAGCATGTTTTGAATTTTTAAAATTTTATATTTATTTCAGATGTACTGTTTACTAACACTTTTCCATTGGATCACCTCTTGTATTATTTTTTCAATAGCTTCTTTGGGGATGTCATCAAATATCACGACCTATAGTCTACTTTTCATAAAATCAAATTACATGTTTAAAAAATTCTATTCTTCCATTATATAAAAATTTTAGGCAGCTTAGATTAATTTTCATTTTATCTTGATCCCTTAAGTTTCCCCCAAAATGAGCTTTTTGTCTGTTGTATAAGCCTGTTAGATTAAAGAGACATTACCAGTCTCATCTTTCATTATATCCAGACCCCACTCCTAAGTTGTAGGAGGATCCATGGAGATAATGTCCTGGAAGATATAAAATCTCTAAATGACAGTACATTCCATTTTCAGCAATAAATCCTGAAGTCATACAGAAAGTTTCCATTAGTTGCATCGTTCATCCTTGTGGCATTTGTGTGAGAAAACTTTAAGGGCATTTTACAAGCTGGTAAACTGAATAGCAAGATTGTGTGAATTTATTTTCGGAGCCATGCTAAAGGATTACATTGAAATACTCTACTCTTAGTCCCTCTTATTACATTTCCATTTGCCATTACCTTAAAAATCATTAAAAATCATCCAAATATTCTTGAGTGATTGAGATCAAGGAAGGAAGACAATGTCTACTGACTTTTCACAGTTCTAATTTAGTGCTAGTAGATCTACTTGTAAAGATTTTTGAGTCTATAGATTGTGATTAAAATATTAAAAAAAAGGTACCAGTTATGATGCTCAGATTCACTTTAGCACCTGTTATTTTATATAAGGAATTGAAATGCATCAGAAATTGGGACAAAATATTATTTGAGAAAGATTATTTGAGAAAAATCTCAGCATTAGTTGAGATCGTTAAGGACATAACATTAATTTTCCACTTGTCATCATTAAATAATATTAGCAAAATCAGAGAGTATGACTGTGATTGCCCCTGTTCACACAATCTGGTTTGATTATTTTGACTGCATATTATCGTGTGCATGAAGCTCATGTCAAGTGAGTCTCGTTCCTCTAAGAAGACCTTCCCTTCTCTGTTTATTCTTAGAGTATGTGTTTTGTGCTTTCAGTTATTTTGTGAAAGTCTTACAGACCCAAGCAGACTAGAAGACATTCTCAGTAACGGTTGGGTCTGTATTATTTCTGCACAGCCTGATGCTGGGCACAGAGGAGTTTCCTGGTATTCATTGATTAATTTGTCTGAATGGGGAATAAAACACTGTAGAAGGAGGGTAGAGGGCCAACCCCTTCAAAAGAATAATGATCTGTACAAGGCTATGGCACCCTTTTATTTTTTTCTATTATGTTATGTTAGTCACCACACAGTATATCATTAGTTTTTGATATAGTGTTCCATGATTCATTGTTTTGGAATATTATTCAGCCATCAGAAAGGATGAATACCCAACTTTCACATCAACATGGATGGGACTGGAGGAGATCATGCTAAGTGAAATAAGTCAAGCAGAGAAAGTCAATTATCATATGGTTTCACTAATTTGTGGAACATAAGGAAGAGCATGGAGGACATTAGGAGAAGGAAGGGAAAAATGAAGGGGAGGAAATCGGAGGGAGAGATGAGCCATGAGAGACTATGGACTCTGAGAAACAAACTGAGGGTTTTAGAGGGGAAGGCAGTGGGGGGGATGGGTTAGCACAGTGATGGGCATTAAGGAGGGCACATACTGCATGGAGCACTGGGTGTTATAAGCTGGTGGGAATGCAAGTTGGTACAGCCACTTCAGAAAACAGTGTGGAGGTTCCTCAAAAAATTAAAAATACCAGCTACCTTATGAGCCAGCAATTGCACTACTCGGTATTTACCCCAAAGACACAAATGTAGTGAAAAGAAGGGCCATATGCACCCCAATGTTCATAGCAGAATGACACCCTTTTAAAATAAAATAATTCCCTTTAATATAAGTGCTATTATCATCATTATTATTTGTATTATTATTATCACTTGCCAAATAAAACACATCTATCCTGAAGCCAAGAAAAGCAATAAGACTAGTGACATGCTTTGAGTGCTTTTATTAGTCAGAACACTGGTCTATTACATGCTCAAGTCTTTAATATGCATGAAACAATATTCTCTGATGCAACAGATGATTAAAGAAATATATTAGAGCATTCATTCTGAATGAAAATACATGGACAAGGTAATTCCCAAGGCTCAGAGCAAATACAGAGAGGAATATAAGCTGAAGTAGGTCATTTTTCTCCAGAGAAATTCTATGGAGATTGCTTTCAATTTTGGTTTTAAATTTAAGAAGTTGTGGCAGAGAGTTTAAAAATGTGGCTTCTGGCTTGTTTACATGCAAGCTCTGTTTTTTGTTTTATTTTGTTTTGGAGGGAAGAATGGGGTGGGGAGGGGGGTGAGAGCCCTTTCTTTTTTCTGCTATGAAGACCCCTCGTTAGGAACTTCATCACAGGACCTGTTTGTTGTCAAAGCACCAGGAAACTCCCACTTGCCATTCTGGCTACTAACTAGTTAGGGGCCTTGGCTAAGCCTCTTGACCTTTCTGAACCTCAGCTTTTTTACCCTTCGAATAGGAATGATAACATCTCCACTTATCCCACAATTTTGTGGGGTGGAGCAGGCCTGGGAGGTCAAATAAAATAAGAAGTTTGAATTTTTCATTCCAAGGCAAGCCATTAAGATCCACATGTTCCCACAGTTTGGGCTGCTCCCAAACTGAATTTACAAACACCTCTATTAAGTCATGAGACTAGCACCAATGTATGTTTAATGGGGACTTAAAGCAAAACCTGCTCTGCTTATCTAGAGGCAGAAGAATTACTCTTGGGTTGGCTAGCACACTTGACTGGGATTTTTCTTTCAACCAACCAATCAACAAAGTATATATTGATTAATTGTTATTCACAGGCAAGTAAAATGGACAGTGTATAGAGTTTTCCCAGTCTCCAGAATCATAATACATATTTGAAACGTAAGACGTGTATGTGTATCAAGTTAATTAAAACTCCACCCAGACGTAAGATGTGTATGTGTATCAAGTTAATTAAAACTACACTCTAGCTGTGTAGATTGGGATTGTGGGGGATGTGGAATCAAGGGGCTGGAAGAGAGTGCACTTGAAACTTCCTGAAACCAGGAAGGCAGAGTATTAGTGGGCTAAGGCTGCTCTAAAAAACACCATAGACTGAGAGGCTTAAACAATGGACATTTATTTCCTCCCAGTTCTGGAGGCTGGGAGTCCAAGATCAAAATGTTGACAGGTGGGGTTGGTTTCTTCTGACACCTCTCTCTCTGTCCCGTAGGTGGCTGTCCTCTCCCTGTGTCCTCACGTGGTCTTCCTTCTGTGTGTGTCTGTGTCCTGACCTCCTCTTTTTATAAGGACACCAGCTGTCTTGGGTTGGGACCCATCCCAATGACTTCATTTTAACTAGTCATCTCTTTACAGACCCTATTTCCAAATAGTCATATTCTAAGATACTGGGGGTTAGGACTTTAACACATGAATTTTGGTGGCACAGAATTCAGCCCATAACAGGGATAATTCAGGTACTTAAAGGGAAGGCATTCCAGGTAGAGGGACAGGTGAGATGCAGAAAGGGGCATGGGTGAGCAGAGACATCATATAACTCAACCAGCATCATACAACTCAAATTAGCAGCACGCTTCACAGTCACCAAAATACATTGTTTTATTTAATTTCCACAGCAGCCCTGAGAGAGATTATTCTTTACAAATGAGAAAATTGAGATTTAAATGGCTACCCTCTCACCACTCTCCTCAAACTTGGTGTGCTTGAGGGACCTTGTTCAAGAGCAGATTCTTATTCATTAGGTTTGGAGAGAGATGAGAATCAGCTTCAATAAGAATCAGTATTTCTAACAAGCTCTTAAGTGGTGTTGGGGCTGCTGGTCTATTACCACCCTTGGAGTGGCGAGAGTGCAGGGGATGGGAAAACAGAGTCATGGAAGGTTATGTTTTAGAAGAATATGGTGGAATTCTTTCATCAGTTCTAACAGGCTTTTGGTGGAATCTTTTGGGTTTTCCATATATAATATCCTGTCATGTGCAAATAGTGAAAGTTTTACTTCTTCCTTGCCAATTTGGATGCCTTTATTTCTTTTCATTGTCTGATTGCTGAGGCTAGGACTTCCAGTACTATGTTAAATAACAGTGGTGAGAGTGGACACTCCTGTTGTGTTCCTGACCTTAGGGGGAAAGCTCTCAGTTTTTCTCCTTTGAGGAGGATGCTAGCTGTGGGTTTTGCATTGATGGCCTTTATTATGTTGAGGTATGTGGCTTCTAAACCTATTTTGTTGAGAGTTTTTCATCAAGAAAGGATGTTGTACTTCATCAAATGCTTTTTCTGCATCTATTGAGAGGATCATATGGTTCTTATCCTTTTTTATATTAATGTAGGTATCATGTTGATTGATTTGCCAATATTGAACCAACTCAGGAATAAATCCCACTTGATTGTGAATGATTCTTTTTTTAATGTATTGTTGGATTCGGTTTGCTAGTATTTTATTGAGAATTTTTATGTCTGTGTTCATTAGAGATACAGGCCTGTAGTTCTCTTTTTTTAGTGGAGTCTTTATCTGGTTTTGGAATCAGGATAATGGTGGCCTCATAGAATGAAGTTGGAAGTTTTCCTCACTTTCCATTTTTTGGAATAGCTGAAGAAGAATAGGCATTAACTCGTCTTTACATGTTTGGTAGAATTCACTTGTGAGGGCATCTGGTCCTGGATTTTGTTTGTTGGGAATTTTTTGGTTACTGATTTAATTTCTTTGCTGGCTATCGGGTTCTGTTCAAATTTTCTATTTCTTCCTGTTTCAGTTTTGGTAGTTTATACGTTTCTAGGAACTTATCCATTTCTTACAGGCTGTTCAACTTGTTGGCATATAGTTTTTCATAATATTCTCTTATAATTGTTTGTATTTCTGTGGTGTTGGTTGTTATTTCTCCTCTCTCACTTGTGATTTTACTTGTTTGGGTCTTTCTCTTTTCTTTTTGATAAGTCTGGCTAGCAGTTTATTAACTTTATTAATTTTTTCAATGAACCAGCTCCTGGTTTCATTGATCTGTTCTATTGTGTTTTTTTGTAGTTTAAACATCATTTTATTTCTGCTCTAATCTTTATTATTTCCTTCCTTCCTTGGCAGGATACAAAATAAACATACAGAAATCTGTTGCATTTTTACACCAATACTGAAGCAGCAGAAAGAGAAATTAAGGAATCAATCTCATTTATGATTGCACTGAAAAGAATAAGATACCTACGAATAAACCTAACCAAAGAGGTAAAAGACCTGTACTCTGAAAACTATAAAACACTGATAAAAAAAATTAAAGATGACACAAAGAAATAGAAAGACATTCTATGCTTGGATTGTTGTTAAAATGTCTATACTACCAAAAGAAATCTTCACATTTAAAGCAATCCCTACCAAAATATCACCAGCATTTTTCACAGAGCTAGAACACAATCCTAAAATTTATATGGGACCACAAAAGATCCCAAATAGCCAAAGCAACCTTGAAAAAGAAAAGCAAAGCTGGAGGCACCACAATTAGAGATTTCAAGTTATATTACAAAGCTGTAGTAATCAAAACAGTATGGTACTGGCACAAAAATAGACACATAGATCAATGGAAAAGAATGGACAGCCCAGAAATGAACCACAACTATATGCTCAATTAATCTTTGACAAAGCAGGAAAGAGACTCTTCAGCAAATGGTGTTAGGAAAACTGGAAAGCAACATGCAAAAGAATGAAACTGTACCACTTTCTTACACCATACACAAAAATAAATTCAAAATGGATTAAAGACCTAAGCGTGAGACAAAAAACCATTAAATCCTAGAAGAGAACATAGGCAGTAACTTCCTTGACATCAGCTGTAGCAACTTCTTTCTAGATATGTCTCCTGAGGCAAGGAAAAAAAAATAAAAATAAACTATTGTGACTTCATCAAAATGAGAAACAATCAACAAAACTAAAAGGCAACCTCAGAATAGGAGAAGATATTTGCAAATGACATATCTGATAAAGGGTTAGTATCCAAAATATATAAAGAACTTATAAAAGTCAACACCCAAAAAATGAATAACCCAATTAAAAAATAGTCTGAAGACATGAACATTTTTCCAAAGATGACATCCAGATGGCCAACAGACACATGAAAAGATGCTGATCAACAGAGAAATACAAATCAAAACTATAATGAGATATCACCTTACACCTGTCAGAATAGCTAAAATCAATAACACAAGAAACAATAGGTGTTGGCTGGGATGTGGAGAAAAAGGAACTCTTTTGCCCTGTTGGTGAGAATGCAAACTGCTGCAGCCACTCTGGAAAACAGTATGGAAGTTCCTCAAAAAGTTAAAAATAGAACTACCCTATGATCTAGCAATTGCACCACTAGATATTTACCAAAGAATATAAAAAATATTAACTCAAAAGGATACAAGCACCCTGATGTTTATAACAGCATTATCTAAAATAGCCAAATTATGGAAACAGCCCAAGTGTCTATCAACTGATGAATGGATAAAGAAGAGGTGATACACACACACACACACACACACACACACACACACACTGGAATACTACTCAGTCATGAAAAAGAATGAAATCTGGCCATTTGCAATGACATAGATGGGGCTAAAGAGTATAATGCTAAGCAAAAGAAGTCAGTCAGAGAAAGACAAATACCATATGATTTCACTCATATGTGGAATTTAAGAAACGAAACAAATGTGCAAAAGGAAAAAATAAGAGAGTGAAGAGCAAACCAATAGACTCTTCACTCTAGAGAACAAACTGATGGTTACCAGAGGGGAGGTGGGTGGGGAGATGGGTGAAATAGGTGATGGGGATTAAGGAGGGCACTTGTCCTGTACAATATAGTGATTGTACACCTAAAACTGATATTACACTGTATGTTAACTAACTAAAAAGTTAAATAAAAGAATTTTAATTTTAAATTTTTTTAAAAAGTAAAAGAATTCTAATTCTAAAATTTTTAAAAATAAAAGAATATGACAAAACAGATTATGAGTTTGGAGTTGACTCTGTGGTATTAAAACTGCTGTCTCAGATCATGAGTTAGAATAGGTATCATCTAGCAAAAATCAAGGAGTAGCGATGATTTGCTAATTCATAGAAAAACAAATGAATGAATTAGATGGGGTTTTCTCAATTAAAATTTTTCTCCCATTACATTTTCTTTAAATATACAAATGGCCAACACCTACATGAAAAGATGTTCAACAGCACTAACTGTCAGGGCAATGCAAATTGACAGCATGTTTTTAAGAGAGATGTGCTTATGTCTGTAACTTTTATATGCAATAGAAAATTTTCCTCCTACAAATATTTTTCTTAATCTGTTTACTGGAATTAAATATATCATTACTCTGTGGTGCTCTTCAGACAGCACTCAGACTTCCAGGTAAATAAGTTGGAAATGACTGCACAGGAAAAAGAGAACCACTTAGAGCTACTGACCAGGGTGTGGTTTGATGAAACAGTGTTTGGGGAGGCTGAATATAGGAGCTTATGCAGGGAAGGTACAGAGAGGAGCAAGAGAGGTTGAAGGCACAAGAATTTAGCATGAATTTATGAAGCTCTGAACAAAAATGGTAATAAGCAAAGATGGAAGTTGAACTGTCCAGACTGGGGGCCTGAGCTCAGTCCAACAGTATTAGAGTCCTTGTGCTTCAAAGGCATGAATGGAGTCCCAACTGGTCATGCTCATCAAGAAATCTCAATTAAGAAACTGACTCCAGGGAAAATTGCCTCATAAGATTCTGAAGTGTATTAATAACTCGTGGTTAGAATTAACCTGGGAAATGAATGTAGTGGAGATATCCTTATAAGTAATTGTAAAACTGCTTTTTAAATTACTATTTCCCTTAGATAGGCTCCATAAGAAAAGGGAGTGGGAGGATTGAGAAGAGGCATTCATGATCAATTAAATTTGGAAAATGTGAGATACTATAGTCCCTCTTTATAGATTTACCATGCATGTTTGTTTATTAAAAATTCTGAGAATCCCTTATTAACCAAAAAATATATACTAAAAACCTCATTAAGCTCTAACATAGCATTTCCTTAATTGACTACATAGTTCTTTTTATGATAAACACTAACATCAGGCCCAACTCGTGTTCTAAGAACATATCTTAGAAAACACTGTTCTAAATTCACTAGCTAAACAGAGACTTTTGTTCCTTGTAGTTTGTAAACTCTTAAATAATTCCTCCACTTCATGATTTGAGAGAAAAATTAACCATTTTGCATAATTTTATAAAGAAATGAGATCCAAAACTCATGGGTCTCAAATTCCTGAAGCTGATAATGGATCCTTCTACTGAACTTCTAGTTGGTCGGTCAGTCATTTATCATTCAACACCTAGGTTTGGGTATTCACTTCTGTGCAAGTCTCTGTCCTAAGTACTCTGGTAGCATCTACTGAAGTACAGTGTTCATGTTCAAAAACTTTAGAAGGAAGAAGTGAAGACCACAGTAAGTGACTACAACCTAGAAAACACGAAAGAAAAGAAGATAGATGATGGGGTTTTGAAAAGGAATAGATCACAACAAGTCAAGAGGATCAGAAAAGACACTATAAGCTGGTGACATTTCAAAAGGAAGGTTTGACAGATAATTATATATAGTGGTTCCTTCTTATTCACAGGGTTTTGCTTTCCATGGTTTTAGTTACCCCCGGGCTCCTACAGTCCAGAAGCAGATGGTCCTCCTTCTGAGCTATTGACACAAGGTAAGTAGTAAGTGAAAACTATGTGACAATGCATATACAATTCACCTCACCTCATCTCATCATGGAGGCATTTTATCACCTCACATTCTCACAAGAAGAGTATAGTACAATAAGCCATTTGGGGAGAGAGACCACACTCACCTAGCTTTTAGTACAGCATTTTGTTATAATTGTTTTATTAGTAGTTATTGTCATTTTTCTCTTAATCTCCAGTTTCAGGCATCCTCTGGGGAGCTTGGAATGTATTACCCCCAGGTAAGTGGAGACTACCATAACATCATCCAAACCTAGACACTTCTGAAAATGAAAGGGAGATACCATTGATAATTGTCCTAGGAAAATAGGCATAAGCTGTCCATCTAGTTTAGGAGGAAAAAATTAGTCAAAGCCTCCATTTGTAAAGACCTCTGAGGAAGGCAGAGATGAGGGAATGGTCCCACCAGGCCAGGGCATTGGGCAGAAGGGCTGGCTCCCAGCCACCTCTGGACCTCATCTTGTATCCCCGAATCTCCACCCTTACCACCACCCTGAGCCACACCAAACAAGCTCTTCTTAGTGTGTTTGCACTTGTGTTCCTCATATATCCACATGGCTAATGTTTTCACTTCCTTCATGTCCAAATAAAAAATCCTTACCATGACTTTCTGAGTGTGATGGTATGTCACTGAAAGGGAGTGACGTACTCTAATTTACAGTTTAAAAGAGTCATTATGACCATGTGTGGGGAGTAGACAGGACAGAGAGGAAGCAGAGTTGATTTTCAAAAATGGGTGAGACAGAAGGGAGAGAGAAAGGAAAGGAAATGTAAGCAAAGCTGGAGGTGGAGAGGGTTGGAGTTAAGGATATCTGTACAATCTCAAAGAAATGACAGATAAAGTGACTAGTAGAGAGGGCATAATGGGTATGCACCTGGGAGTTTCAGTGAGTGGAAATGGTAGACCCAGGGCGCCTGGGTGGCTCAGTCAGGTAAGCATCTGAATCTTGGTTTCAGCTCAGGTCATGATCTCAGGGTCATGCGATCGAGCCCCACATTGGACTCCATGTTCAGTGTGGAGTCTGCTTGGGATTCTCTCTCTCCCTCTGCCCCTCCCCCCTCTTGTGCATACTCTCCCTCTCTCTAAAATCAATTAAATCTTAAAAGAAGAAGAAGAAGAAAGAAGAAGAAAAGAAAAAGAGGAAGAAGAAGAAGGGAGGAAGGAAGAAAGAGAGAGAGAAAGAAAGAAGAAAGAAGAAAGAAAAGGCAGACCAACTGCCAGATCTCAAAGGGAACTTGTGTGACCCCTTACAGTGTAAATTCTTTATTCCAGGATGATGCAAGCCTGGTTCTCAACCATGGGGGTAGGCATCTGTATATCAATAGCTGAAATGCCCTCCTCACTGGGGGAAGGAGGAAGAGCAGGAAGCAATAAACACTAGTTGATGGATTTTCACAAACTCTTCAAAACGAAGCCTTCAGTTTGGGTCAGCTGATCAGTCCATTCTTCTCAAAGTCATAGGCCCCAGAATGTGCTCTGAAGCTACAAAGATAGAAATACTCCCAGGCTCTTCCCTCAGAAAGCTTATCATCTAGCCAAAATCTGAGCCCAAGCATTTGCTCGGATCTTCAATGGTTTACCATAGAATTCAGTGCAATAGAGTTAAAAGCCATCAGCAAAACAGAATAGGAAAGAACAGCATTTGTAAATTGCTGGATGGCAAAGCTAGACATCATGGCACAGGGGCCACCTGACTGTATTTTTTTAGACTGCATTGTTATTAGATACAAATGATATTAAATGATAAGTTAAATTTATGGATTCATGGATTTACATTGCAACTCATCATGGCTATTTTTTTAAATACACTATTTGCACGAACGATTGTACCTTCGCTATGGCAGCCCTCTCCACTGTAAATCATTTGTCTGTGTGCTTCCTCACTACACAGTAGAAAAGTAAAACTGAAAATAGCCCTAAGAGGGAATCGGGAATTAAGACTGGCTATAAAGTGCGTTTCCATATAAAAAAAATATATATATATATATGTATCTGAACCAGTTAATTACATAGTTTAAATAAATGGAAATCTGTCCACATATATCTCTTCCCTAAACATACCTGACAAGTAAGAAAACTGCAAATATAAAGTTTTACATATGAATTAAAAAGAGAATGAGGGCGCCTGGGTGGCTCAGTCGTTAAGCGTCTGCCTTCGGCTCAGGTCATGATCCCAGGGTCCTGGGTTCAAGCCCCACATCGGGCTCCCTGCTCGGCAGGGAGCCTGCTTCTCCCTCTCCCACTCCCCCTGCTTGTGTTCCTGCTCTCGCTATCTCTCGCTCTGTCAAATAAATAAATAAAATCTTTCGGGCGCCTGGGTGGCTCAGTTGGTTAAGCGACTGCCTTCGGCTCAGGTCATGATCCTGGAGTCCCGATTTCGAGTCCCGCATCGGGCTCCCTGCTCGGCAGGGAGCCTGCTTCTCCCTCTGACCCTACCCCCTCTCATGTGCTTTCTGTCTCTCTCATTCTCTCTGTCTCAAATAAAATCTTTAAAATAAATAAATAAATAAATAAATAAAATCTTTTTAAAAATAAATAAATAAATAAAGAGAATGACGAACATTTTCAATGTTAGTCTGTAATGATGAGTAATTTCCAGTTAATTAAAGACCCACCTCCTTTTTTTCTCTATACAAAGATAAATATATTATCTATTTTTTTTAAGAAAGGGGTTTTAAGCAGTCTAAAATTTGGAGGGGGGATATCTTGTTTTGGGTGCACCCACTGTGTATAATAATCTAAACTGTGATATGTTCAAGTAGCAATCCTTCCGGATCTTCTCAGACCAAAAGAAAACATTATAAATTAAATGCTGGTGAGATGAAAATATTGCTCTTCACATTCTTAGGCTGAGTTTGTCTGGAGTGCTATTGCTAGTAATGTTAGAGTAGTATTTTCTGAGGTCAAAAGATCTAGCCTGTGTTTACACAAGGGTTAAAAATAATAGTAGTAATAATAATGATGATGGTGGGGGCTCCTGGGTGGCTCAGTCGGTTAAGCATCTGCCTTTGGCTCAGGTCATGATCCCGGGGTCCTGGGATCGAGTCCCATGTCAGGCTCCCTGCTCAGCGGGGAGCCTGCTTCCCCCTCTCCCTCTGCCCCTCTCCCCACCCCGCTTGTGCTCTCTCTCTCACTCATGCTGTCTCTCAAATAAATAAATAAAATATTTTTTTAAATGATGATGATGATGATGATGGTGAAGATGGCAATAATGACAGCTCTAGAAGTGACAAGTGCCTTAGCATTCCTTGCTCTGTTTTGAGTAGGCCAAGAGGCAGCCCCTCTATGTTTGTATTTTTGCAGTAAAGATCTATCACCCAGTTTGGTCAGTCACCTTGCCAGTTACACACACACACACACACACACACACACACACAAACACAGAAACAAATGAGCTCCCCACACTCCATTCATGTCAGAACTCAACAGCTTGAGTAGCACAAATATTCTGCAGTCACTCATGAAAAGAAATTTTTAATAATAAATATCTAACAATTAATGGGCTGGTAGCTGCAGTTGTCTTCAGGGCATACTATCTAATTTCCTTGCAATGTTTCATATCCTTACTTTTCACGCTGCAACAGTCTATCATTAAAACCAAATGCAGGTTTCTATCACTTTTATTTATTTTTCAAATCAACTTATAAATCAGTGCCAGGCCTTGTTACAGATGAGTTCCAATAAATTATCGGCTGTGGACAAATTCTGAATGTTAAACACTTCCTTTCTCTTCCTCCCACCCCTAGTCCCTGTCTGTCTCTCTTTCCCGAGTGTTCCTCTCTCCTGCGCTATGAGCCCAAATTTTGCTCGGTCCTCTAGGCCAGCATACCTCGCCGGCTGCGCCTGGGGTACAAATAACAGAGAGCCCTTAGTACTTAATTGCTATTTAAATAATGCAAAAAGACATTTATTTTTCAGAGACAAATGTCAATATAGGAGACAAGAGTCATTTTACAGTCCTTGGGAGATTTACCTTTCTGAGTTTCAAAAGTGAGAGCATTCTTGTTAGAGGCTTTTTACATCATCTCAGTAGCCCGAGACTGATGACTCGAGGTCTATTTTTCAGAGACGTCAGTCTGTTTAAGCAGCCCGCCTACCTTTTCCAAACTGTCCTGTCACCTCTAAGAAGCCCTTTGGCGCACTGTGACAGGCTCCTGTAACTCTCTGGGAAGGTCGGGGGCACAATATCTCGGTTTCTGCTCCTATGGAAGTAGGGTCTGCAGCACATACGGGAAACATGAGACACCCTTCCTATAGAACGAAGGAACAAAGATTCTAAAGAGGACACAGTCTGTTACCATAACTCGTGACTGTCACGTGTTTACTTAAACTCAAACACACATTCGAAAAGTGTGTCTGAAATATTCACGTCTTGGGGTACCTGGGTGGCTCAGTCAGTTGAGCATTGGCCTCTTGATTTCGGCTCAGGTCATGGTCCTCAGGGTCATGGGATCAAGCCGTGCATCGGGCTTCACGCTCAGCGCAGTCTGCTTGTCCCTGTCCCTCTGCTCCTCCCCACCCCACCCCTGCTCATGCTCTCTCTCTCTCAAATAAATAAATAAAATCTCAAAAAAATATATTCACGTCTCAGCTGGAAACTAAGAAAAGTGCTTCAAGATCCCTCAAACAACAAGTTCTTTTAATGAAAGACATTGTCAAAGTTGGCCTACTTTGTTGTATCATAAGTAAATAGTACAATGCATTTCACTTTATTACCTATTTTGCCACAATTTTAACTACCGATCCATTTTTGTAGCCGATAAGACCTATGTAGAGGCTCCTTGATATTGTTCATTTGACAACCTAGAGAAAACTCCCTAAAATGCCATTTGTAAAAGTTCTAGTAGGTTTCTGGAACAGATTTCCAATTGTTCTGATTTTCAAGTTTTAGCAAAGTCTTCCCACTAGAAATCTATAGTAGCCTAGGACAAGGACCATCTGAAAAGCTGAGGTCTGGAAAGTAATCCTGGCAGGTTGGGGACTGGCCCCAAATATAGTCTGGGGGGGCAGCACCCAGGAGATGCGACGTGAGAGCATGGGGCCTCTTTCTTCTCGCCTGCAGAACCTTGGTCTCTTTCATTCTTCATTCTGCTACTGGGTGTCTCCTTGAAGGCAAAGAATGTGTTTATTCATTTCTGTTTTCCTCACAGCACCTTAGCACTGTATCTTAACACCATTTGGTGTTCAGTGGGGAATGGTATGTTTGATAGGTAAGTGAGGTAAAAAGTTTGGAGCAGGTACTTCCCTGGGAAAATCTAGCTGGGTTTGTAAGTAAGGTCCTGCGTACCTTGGTGAAAAATGAAAGAAGCCCAAGTCAAACAAGGTCATTTCATCATTTTGACCATAGCAAGCTTCTATAATTATAATGTATGCAAAAACATTCATTAAACACACATCTGCCAGGCATTATGTTTGGTATGAAGATGAGCAAAACTAAGCCCTTGTCTCCATGTAGATGAGAATCCAAAGTTAGGGACAAGTGAGTAGTTGCAAAGCAGCCTTGTAAGTGCTGTACTATAGGTTTATACGTGATGACTTTGGAGCGAAGATGAGGGAAAGCTGAGAAGAAAAAGGAATTTCTCAAGGAAGTAAAACCTAACCTCAATCTTAACAAGCAGGTTCAGATGAGGAGGGGAAAGAGGGCAAATCAGGGGAAATAGATCACACACACACACACACACACACACAGTTGTAATGTCTCTAAGTCTAGCCCCTGTCTACCTGCTGAGACTCACCTGCATATTGACCTGCCTACTGGACATCTCCACCTGGATGTGCCATAAGCACCTCAAGATTAACTTAAGCAAAACTGAACATACAGATTTCTTTCCACCAACAAGATTCCCCTCCTCCTGTGTACCTTCTTCACTGACTAGAACCAGTATCCACCCAGCTGCCCAGGCCAGAAATCAGGAGTCATTCTTAACTCTTCTGTCTCCTCCAAGACCAAATCTAGCCTGAATTTCTTTAAGGTCTATTCCCTAGATATTTTCCAAATCCTAAAGGCCACCACTAACTTTCACCTAGGTTAAACTGCTCATAATGAATCTCCCACAATCTATTCTTGACGATTCCCATCTCCAAGTAATTTTCATATTGAAGAGGAAAAAAAATGTCATTTACATATAGCATTAGGTAAAGTTCTCACCCTTTCACATGGTCCAGAAGGCTTCAGTGACCAGGGTCGTGCTTCCCTCTCCAGCTGTGACCCAGCCAGCCCTACTAATTTTGTTCAGTTCCTTGACTCCATGTGCTCTCCCTTGCTTATAAGCCATTGTGTAAATTCTCTTCTCCGTCTGGAACATTTACATTCTCCCTACCCCATCCCCATTCCAATTTGTGTGGCACCTTCTGGTCTCAGCATGGACCTCACTTCTATTGTGAAACTATCCTTGACCCCACAGTTCTAATTAGGGGCTCACCTGGTGTTCCTTGATAGCCATATTCTCTATCATAACACTCAACACATGGTTTTGTAATAGATTCACTGCTTTCTCAATTCCCCACTAGACTGAGCTACATAAGCTTTGTCTATTGTTGAATTCCCAGTGCTTAGCATAGTGTTTGACACATAGCAGGTTCTTCTTTTTTTTTTTTTAAGATTTTATTTATTTATTTATTTAGAGAAAGAGAGACAGTGCAAGCCGGGGGAAAGGGCAGAGGGGAAGGGAGAGAAAAGATCTTGAGCAGACTCCCCACTGAGCATGGAGTCCAAAACAGGGCTCGATCTCACAACTTTGAGATCATGGCCAGGGCCGAAATCAAGAGTTGGATGCTTAACCAACTGAGCCACCCAGGGACGCCCCATAGCAGGTTCCAGTATGTACTATTGATGGAGACATGAGAAAATAAGCTGCTTTAGTAAACTGCAAGTAATTTGAAATGACTACAGAAATGCATTTGGAGGAGGGGTAGGGATGAGACCAAACCAGCAGATACTGGCTTTTGGACAGACAACAGAGATGTATTTGAAATCATGTAGAGCACCTACTGAAACTTGCAAACATAAACCTTAGATCGTGCCCATAACTCTCAGAGAAAAAAATAATACAACAATTCACTTGGGAGACCAAACACACAACTGTTTGAGAACTTGAGAACAAAATAAGGAGGACAATAATCAAGTTTAAGTGGTGTGGTACATACAGTAAATGCAACAAAGCTCTCGGAAGGGAGATACTGGGGTGAGAATAATCATGGAAGAAATGTGACTTGTTAGGCTTTGGGTAGGGCATTTGGCTTAGGAGTAATAATGCATAATAATAACAATATGAATATTAAACTGAGAACTATGGGCCAAGCATTATACTGTACTCTCGCATACTCACAGCCCTTGAGGTATGTATTATCATTATCTTGACTTTGTAGCTAAAACACTTGAATATTGGAGGTGTCATAAATGATCGAGCTAGTTCTCAAACCCAGGACCACCTACCCACAAAAGGACAGAGCCTGGCCACTGGGCTGCAATGCCTCTGGTATAGAGTGTGGATTTTGCTGACGGATAAACCTGAGTTTGTATCTCGGCTTCACCATTGCTGCGGGATCTGGGGCAAGTTCCTAAACCTCTGAGTCCTCAAGGGATAACTTTTCTTATTCCCCTATAAAATGGAGATAAAACCTCCTTTTCAGATTGGTTTTGAGGGTTAGTTAAGGTAACGTTTCTAAAGAGCTAGCACAGTTCCTGACATATTAGAGGCATACAATGTACATTAGCTCTTTCTAGAATAATTTGACAAGTGAACAGAATTTGATTAGATACTGGGCAGGAAAAGCTAAAAGGCTGAGGAACAAAGACATAGAAGCATGTCTTCGTGCAGAGAGAGGATACCTACCCGCATAGAACAGATCTCAGAGAAACCTGCAGATGACCTGGTGGGGGAAGAGCTGACAGCAAAGGAAAGTGAGACCAAGGGGCAGAAGCAGAGGCAGAAACATGACCAGGCTCATGGGATGGTCTGGAAACCAAGAGAGAAGAGTGCACAAAGAAATCTGACCAACAACAGAAACAAACATTAGAGAGAGGTCAGTGAAAATGAAGACAGAGACATCACATTTAAAAGTAAGGAAGTCAACAGTGAGATTTCAGAGCAATTTCCAAGGGGAGAAGCAGGAGCCAGGTTGTGGGGGTTTCAGAAATGCACTGGAGGAAACCGGCAGACACAGTGATGGGTCATGTTACCAGCATTTAACAGTTAAAAGAAAGATAAAATGTATTTCAGTACACAAACTAATTTTGAGAACCAGATGGTTGCTCGTATCCAACTCCGGCATCACACCTGATTAGGTAACGGGACCAAGAAGCGCCTTTCCCCCACCTTTGTCCATGGCTGGTGTCCTCAGCTGGTGCTCATGTGCAGTCCCAGGCACATGGCAGGGTAGCAGGGGAATTCACATCACCTGCACAGGCCCTTCCAGGTGCCACAAAAAGAGCAGCTGCCTGAGTTTCCCCCTTGCTGTCCCAACCTACCAATTTTAATCGAGTACATGTGCATGATTAATATCCATGTAAAGGAATGAGGGCCAAGAATCCAGCTTGCAGTGTCTGTGGATAAATAAGAGGCATATATTAATCCTAGCCCCAGAGATGGAAAGCGATTGTGTTTTATTAACTAACCCACTAGCACCATCCACAAATAGAACCGGAAGGGAAGATAATATTTTTTTAAGTTCCACCACCAAAGAGATCTTGTGGGTTTATTTCCCTCAAGTGCATGACTTCCTTAATAGGACAAAAAAGCCAAAAGTGCCTAACTGCAGTTTAATATAAGATTCATTTACTGAACTTCCTGCCACGCCCAGTCCTCCACAAGGTACCCAAAAATCTCTGAAGGGTCTAGGGCTTTGCCACTCGGGGGTTTCTGCCATGGTTGAAATGGGTTGTCAAAGCAAACACTGGCAAAGCTGCTTGGCAGGTCCACCTGCATCCAGCACACCTGTGGAGCTATGCTCCCGGCAGCATGGGTCCAGGGTGATGGTTGCTATGCTTAGAGAGTTGCACCTTTCATTGTGCTGCAATCTGCATTCACCCACCTTATTGAAAATATGTTTTTTTCCCCATACTTTTGCCATTTGATAGTTAAGTGAATAGACTCTCACCTTGCTCTGGGTTTGCAAAACCAGTATTGGGAAACCAACTAACAGTGTGTCACTAACCTGACACACTGAGGCTGAGGGCTATGATACTGGAAATAAACCTACATGCTGGTCTCTGTTACTTAAATACTCAGTAGCTCAGTCCTACTTTGCTATGATGGAGGTGTCCTCACTGGGCAAATTACCAGAAGCGACTGACATGCTCTGAAATAGGCTAGGTTCAGTGGTAAGAAAGAAAGTTATCTATTCAGAAATGACTCTCAAACATTCTGTTATATTGTTTAAGTTTCATGCTAAAAGATCTGACATCCCACTTCTAATGGGTCGTGTCACCTTTATTCAAGAGGGCAAAACAAAACAAAACTAAATCCCTCCAGCTCACTTCTGATAAAGCATCTGTGGTGGAGGCAACTAGAATGCCATGAATTCCCAAGGGAAAGGTCCAGGTCCAAGGGTGTGGGGAGAGCAAATCAGCAAAACAAATACCTAGCAGCTCATCACTACTCTGCTCAGTTTTCCTAGGAGACATTATTAAGAAAATTTAATGTTAATATTTATATTCTGTTCCAGTGTTTAATTTGAACATCAATGGCACTCAATAATAGTATAACAATTCACTGAGCACCTACTAGGTGCCATGTTCTGACAGAGTCTGTCTTTATAGAAGAGATTATAAACTGACTAAATAATACATGTCAGGCAATAGGCAATATGTTAATACCTGGAGTTTTCATTACAATTCAGGAGATTGACAATAAACTCATAATTATCTAAATAGTCATTTACTTGCATTAGTGTAAAATGATACAAAGGAAAACTGTAGTGAATAATGAAAGGACTTCACTTTTTTGGGAGGTCAGATAAGGCTTCTCTGATGAAGGGTTGTTTAGGCTGGAACCCAAAGGAATAGAAGTTAGAAGGATGGCCACTGTTGCAAGAAGGTAACAAAAAGGGGAGAATGGTACCAGGTGAGGTAGAATGGTAGAAGAGTTTAAGATGATGCAGAAGTTTACACAGGGTCTCCTGGGCCATCGCAAGGACTTCGGACACTGGAATTGAAGAGGAGCCATTGAAGGGGTTTAAGTGGAAGAGTATTTAATCTTTGTATTTCTCTAAGAATATTGTCGCTGCCAAGTGGAGATTGAACGTGGGGGTGTGGGTCCACACAACTAATAGAGATGCTTTAGGGGCTCTCTCAGTAGCTAGTACAAGGGGCAGGGGTGGCAGTGAAGATCAACAAGGATAGGTTTTAAAACTATTTTGGAAGTAGAAGTGACAGAACTCGGTGACTGAGATGCTGAGGGTGGCGATGAAGAAGGGTGTAGAGGATGACACCCAAAGTTCTAGAATGAGTATCTGAGTGGATAGCAGTGTCACTTACAAAAATAGAAATGTTAAATGGAAGTCAAGTTGAGAGAAAGATAATTGGTTCCATCTTGGTCATGTTGAATTTCAAAAGTTTATAAGTAGAGGTATTGATCACAGCATTGGATATATGCATGTGAAGCTCATTGAAAAAGTCTGGGTGGAAGACATATTGGACATTGGGAAGTCACTAGAGAACAGGTGGTAACTTAGCTCATTGTGATCACTGAGGAAGAGAAGATAGAATGAAAAGAACATGGAGCCAAGCATGGAGCCCAAGAACTCCCACATCAGGAAGTCAGATAAAAGACAAGATGATGGCAACAAAACTGAGAAGGATCAGGCAACAGAGATATATGGAAAGATACGGTATCAGCAAACCAAAAGAAAAATGTTTTGATCAAGTGGAAGTGGTTTAATGTGTCAAAAGCTTTCTGAAAGTCAAATATGATGAAGACAAGAGTTTTACTCTGGATTTTGTGAAGGGGGATCATTAAGAACCTTACAAAATGCTATGTTGTGAAGTGGGAACAGAAATTGTAGATAACTTAAAATTTTTTTATTATGAAAAATTTCAAACTTACAAAAGTAATACATGGAAACTAAATAATGTGCTACAGAACAATGAGTGGGTCAATCAAGAAATCAAAGAGGCAATAAAAAAATACATAGAGACAAATGAAAATGAAAGCACAATGGTCCAAAATCTGTGGGATGGAGGGTATTATGTTGAGTGAAATAAGTCAAACAGAGAAAGACATGTATCATATGATCTCACTGATATGAGGAATTCTTAATCGCAGGAAACAAACTGAGTGTTGTTGGAGTGGGGGGTGGGGTGGGAGGGATGGGGTGACTGGGTGATAGACACTGGGGAGGGTATGTGCTCTGGTAAGCGCTGTGAATTGTGCAAGACTGTTGAATCTCAGATCTGTACCTCTGAAACAAATAATGCAATATATGTTAAGAAAAAAAAAAGAAGAAGAAGAAGAAGGTAGCAGGAGGGGAAGAATGAAGCGGGGGAAATCGGAGGGGTAGACGAACCATGAGAGACGATGGACTCTGAAAAACAAACAGCGTTCTAGAGGGGAGGGGGGTGGGAGGATGGGTTAGCCTGGTGATGGATATTAAAGAGGGCACATTCTGCATGGAGCACTGGGTGTTGTACACAAACAATGAATCATGGAACACTTCATCTAAAACTAATGATGTAACGTATGGGGATTAACATAAGAATTAAAAAAAATGAGATTAAAAAAATACAAAATCTGTGGGATGTGGTAAAAGCTGTTCTAAGAGGGAAGTTTATAGAATACAGGCCTACTTCGAGAAACAAACAAAAAATCTCAAATAAACAACCTAATCTTACAACTAGAGGACCTGGAAAAAGAACAAAAAAAGCCCAAAGCCTGAAGAAGGAAGGAAATAATAGAGATTAGAGCAGAAATAAATTGAGACTAAAAAAACCAATAGATCAATGAAACCAGGAGCAGATTCTTTGAAATAAAAATTTTTTAAAAAGTAGACAGGATAGTAGAATAACCCCCAATATACCCAGAACCCAGATTAATTATTAAGATTTAGTCACATGTGCCTGGGTGGCTCAGTCGGTTAAGCGGCTGCCTTCGGCTCAGGTCATGATCCCAGGGTCCTGGGATCGAGTCCCGCATCGGGCTCCCCGCTCTGCAGGGAGCCTGCTTCTCCCTCTCCCTCTGCCTACTTGTGTTCTCTCTCTATCTCTCTGTCAAATAAATAAATAAAATCTTAAAAAAAAAAAGATTTAGTCACAGTTGCTTCATCTATCCTTTTGCTGCTATTTGTTCTTGTTGTTTCTGGATTATTTTCAAGCAAAGCCCAGACTCCTGTCTTTTACCTTCATTGTACATCTTTAGGGGTTACCCAGAACCATAAAGTCATCCTCACACTGACAAAAGGAGTATTTGTCCCTTGGTATCATGCAAATTTCCCAGGTTGTGTGGACCCTTTCTATACAAGTGTGGGTCACAGACCAGCAGCATGGACATCACCTGGGAGCTTGTCAGAAATGAAGAATCTCACGCTCCAATCCAGACCAACAAAATCAGAACCTACATTCTCACAGCATCCCTGGGTGATTCCTGTACATTGCGTGTGTACGGGGAGAAAACACTGCTCCCATTCCTGTCCTTTTTGCAAGCTTCCACCCCCACACATGCGCCCACATACACATGTGCGCTAGTCGGTACCATTACTAGTTTTTTTTTCTCCCAAACTTCTCTTTTTGCATATATCATCAAATACAAAGATACGCATAGTTCCCACCTTTTCTCTCAAGAGCTAACATTATTACTCATTGCTGTGAATCTTGGATTTTTAACTCACTAAATTCAGTTTTAAAGACCTAAGTGCTCTTTTCATATTTAAAAATGATTTATTATAAACACGGCACATTTTCACTGTTCCGCCAGTCTTCCTTTTCTTCACTGGGCACGGGACTATCAGCATTGTTGGCTCGTTGTTGTGAGGCATGTGCATTTTATCACCTTAATTACCCACATCACAGGATGGCAAGATGAGTGGTTAAACTGATGGCACTGTCCGTGACTTCCTCTTAATACGAAATCAAGAAAGCCAATATAGGAACCAAACCTTTTCCCACTAGAAGCTTGCTCCATCTCAAAGGACTTAACAGTTACAACTCTTCTGTGCAGTTCAGGTCTGCACAGAAGGAAAGTTGGAGGTCTCTTTATTTTACTCTGTGTACATGATCATCTACATCTTACATTTTCCAGCTTCTGCACATTTACCCATGCTGTTACCCCTGCTGGAGTTACCTACCCTGAGAACCCTCATCTATTGAAATTCTCCCCATATGTCAAAATTCAACTCTCATGCCACCTTTTTCAAGAAGCCTTTTCTGACCACCCCAACCAGAAGAGCTTCCTCTATCTTCTGAAATCTGAAATTGTTGTCTATGAATGCCATCTCACACATTCTGCATAATTACCTATGAACAGACCTTTCCCTTTACTTAACTGTGAGCCTCTTCGGGTCCGAGACTATCTGAAAAATCTTTGTATCCACTTTTGTGCCTCCTATTTTACAAAATATAGCATAGGTTCTTGGTAAATATTTGTTAACTAGATGAGTAAAACTGTATAGATCCCCTTTTTCATATAGCCCTATGCTAAGTTCTGTATTATCTACTCCTCTTTTGCTCTATCTGTTCTAACCCTCTACAATCAGACCACAACACTCAGCCATGAGAGCAGAGCAACCCATTACTCATAAATCTCTTCAATATTAGATTGTTAACCAAACTAATATTCAGCATGTGTAGAAAACCTTTTCCCCCATATGTTAAAATATCTTAAAGATTATTATTTCATGTTACCCTTAATATCTCCGTGAGATAGAGACTTTTAAAAATTATATACCTCCATCTAGAAGAGATTTGAAATTGCAATGATGATTGATTCATACAGAGCTCAGAGATGTTACAGAAATATGAAAAGTGTGACTGTATAACTCCCAAAGTTCTTCCAATCTAAGATTCAGTAATCTTTTGATGTGCTTGAATGAGACTTATCATAATTTGACATTCTTAAAAGTCAGATATAACCCACAGTTGAGAAAATTGATAAAAATATATACAACATTGGATTCAGCACCAGGATATGCTTGTAGATGGCATGAATAAATACATATAAAATAAAGGTTCAATTAACAAAAAAGTGTCTCAACAACTTTATTGTCTATAGATCATAGGTAATATATATTATACATATTATATATTGCTATCTTATCATCAAAAAAGGAAGTGAAGATTATAAAATACTATAATTAAAATAGCTCTACAACTTTAGAATTTGCTAGGTATATCTCTAGACAGATTTTTTACAAAAAATCTTATTTCAATTTTCTGTCTACAGAGGGAAAACAAATAAACAAACATTCATGGATGCTATAACACTCCTCAGCAGGAACAATGAACTTCCCAGCTATCTCCCTCTCCCCCTAAAAAGCAATTTAATGCACCACTGGAGGTTGCCTATTAATTGGACTAGAAATAAAGTAGCCTGTGAGGGTTGGTGGGGGAAAAATGCAGTGTGTGTGTGTGTGTGTGTGTGTACATATGTATAAGTATATATGTATATAATATTTCACCCACAAAGTAAACAAGCAACACTAGTACGTCATTTTCTAATTACAGGGCTGTTTCATAAACTATAAATGCTAACATGGGAGAGGTAAATCATAGCAATTTAATTAATAAAACAGTTCAGACACTTAAACCCATATGTGCACCCCTGGGGGCACCACATCAATAAGAGAAGCTTGCAGGCATATTTTAGAAATTTTATGCAATCATTTGCAGAACTTGTAGTCAATAATTGTTACAAACTGCATTAACTCTTCTCTTGCCATACCCGAGAAGTGAATATTCATTTGTTAAATATTCTTTTTTCTCTGGATGGTCTTTTGGAGTTACTAGGAATGGAGGAGCACATGGTTTATTTCCCTGAATTAGCAGGGCTGAATAAGGTGAGACGACCCTCTTCCAACCAAAGAGCAAAATGTGGGAGGTCAGAATCCTAGGAAGGCAAGACCAGGATTCTCCCTCTTTCCTTCCACTGAAGGAGAAATGTAGAAGATAATAAATTTCAGAAAATGGAAATTCAACATTTGAATTTGTATTTTTTATATCTAGACCTTTCACTTTTAACCTTCTAAAATTATGTCTGTAGAACCCTCGTATATTGCTGGTGGGAATGCAAAATGGTGCAGTCACTTTGGATAACAGCTTAGCAGCTTTTTAAAAAGTTAAATGCAAATTTACCATATGACCAGCAATTTCACTCCTAGGAATTTCCTGTTTCCTAGAAGAAATGGAAACATATGCCCACTGAAAAACTTGTACATGAATGTTCATAGTGACATTATTCATAATAGACAAAAAGTGGATACAACCAAAAGAGCCATCAATTGATGAGTGGATAAGCAAAATGTGTATATCCATATAGTGGCATACGGTTCATCAATACAAAAAAAAATACTGATATGTGCTCCAGTATGTTCAGAAACAAGGTAACTATAAGAAGCCAGACACAGAAGACCACATATTGTATGACTCCATTTGTATGAAGTGTCCAGAAAATGCTAAGTCATAGAGAAAGAAAAGAGATTAGTGGTTATCTGGAGCTAGAAAGAGAAATTGACGTTAAGCGTAACTGAGCATGAAGAATCTTATTAGGGTGACGGAAATGTTCTAAAACTGGGTTGTGGTGATGGTTGCACAACTCAGTAAATTTCCTGAGAATCATTAGTACACTTAAAATGGGTGGCTTTTATAATAAGTAACTATTCTTCAACAAAATCGTTTTTTTAAAATGTGGTCATCATTTTATCGATGTTCCTTATATTTCCTGAAAAACAAAAGGAATTCATACAGAATTTTACCCATATAAGATAATTAGTGGATTGTGGAGTGTTTTGTCATTGGATAACACTAAGCCTAAACGCAGACTTTTTGTAACTGTGGTTACCCTTGGTACAGTTTGTATATACTCAGTTACCAAAAGATCATTCTTTGCACTTTCGCAGTGCTAATCAGAGAGATAATAGCTGTTATTATTGAGAATTTTCAAAGGGCTATGCACACTCTATGGTGTTAACTTCTTAATCAACATAATAATCCTTATACGACACTGAAATATCCCCATTTATACATGAGTCACTTGAGGCAAAGAAAAACTGGATCATTTTTCCCAGTTTTGCCGTAAGTGACAGAATTAGGATTTGAACACAGACAGCTAGCTGGCTCCAGGCAGCACTCTGGCCTGCCACCATCACTGACCCCCACCAGAGGGGCTGAGTTCTGTCTTCTGGAATCTGAGACTGGTCAACCGTTTGTGAGCCGCTTTAAAGGAAGCAAATGCAAACTGAATGAGTCTTGTTCAAGAGACGGCTTGGAAGTACACAGGTGAATTGTCAATGTTGGCTGCCCTGGAAGATCACTCTGGAGGACAAATGTGGGTGACTACACGTTTTCTTCATAAGCCTCTGCATTGTTTGACCTGTTACAACTAGCACATATTATTTTTGTAATTAGAAACATAAGCGCGAAACACATTTCCCCCAAGTAATGAAGTAAGCAAATAACAAAGCCATTGGTATGCATCCGTTTTTCTGCATATGATTGCTTCCAAATTTACCTAGTTTACTCTCTTCAGCAAGAAAAATCGAACGATAGCTTTAACCTTGTGATCTGTCATACTCAGAGGTCATCAAACTTAAAGGAAAGCAGGTCGTGAATAAAAGGACTGATTTTTACCAGAAATGGGAAATGCCATCTGTGGTAGGAGCCCTTGTGTTCCCCTAGCATGTGGCTGCTCTCTGGGCCTAGGCAGCACTCCTGAAGAGCTGCGCTTATGGCTACTGGGGGATGTCTTTAAATGGGGGAGGGTCTTCTGAAAATTCTTGAAGACCTATGTTTTTGTATGTATCAGGAAAGTCCCATTTTACCAATAGATTACAAGCGTATTTTGAATGTTTATTTATCATTTCAATGGAACATATTTTATCCAAGAGCAATAACATCAAATGGCAGTTAGGTTGTCCACAAAGGCTATATAGACTGACAAAGGGAAGAAACACATTGACCATAAAAAATGGTGGAGAAAGTGCTGTTGCAATATCAGTAACTAAAAACAAAACACAAAAACACCCAGAAATTTTTAAAATAAATATTTTTAAATTAGATTAAAGGCTTACAATGTATTATGACCTGAACCTGCTTGTTATTGAGGTATCATCAGAATGTTCCCTCTGTTACCACAACATCTTCACATTTTTCTTATTTCCTCACATGTGCTGAATCCTCTCTTCCCTTCTCAGTAACCTCCAGTACTTCAGCCCTTCCAAACTCTCCATCCAACCATCCAGCCATCCACCCATCTGTGTGTCCGTCCATCCATCCACCCATCCATCTATCCATCATTTGTCCATCTGTCTGTTCATCCTCCTTCCATCCATCCATTCATTCATCCATTCATCAGTTCACCCTTCCTAACCTCACTTGATTCTTGTTATACTGTGGAACATATAGTTAACCATTTTAGGATGTCTTCACCACACCCCGAAAGACCTCACTTCCTTGTTCTGCTCTATCCTATACAACTTAATAAATAGAAGTTGACTGGTTGACTTCCCACCTTGCCACTACCTGTTGGTGGAGAGAGTAATACAACTGTCTTAACTGAATCCATTAAAACATGCTGAAGTCTAATGTCAGCTGAGCTTGCTCCAAAATCCTCCCATTCAACTCCAGATGCCATAGACTAACTGTCCAATAGGAGTATAACCCTTTTATACTCAACCCTGTCCACCTTTAAAAAATATCAGTCCTGAGCCCCATTCCAGACCAATTATTAAACCAGAATACCTTGAGGTTTGGACCAAGGCATCTGCATATGTAAAAGCCCCCAGGGGACTTCCATATGCAGTCAAAGTACAGAAGCCAGCATCTCTTTTCCATCTTTCTCACTCTGAGTAGTGAGAGGAGCAAGCTGGGTCATTCTGTGCTATTGAGAGGTGAAAGACATCTGGTATATGGTTCTTCTGTTTCCCTCTTTACTGATATCTTTTCAGAGCAGGGGCAAGCAAATGTCTTTCTGTCAAGGGCCAGATAACAGACATTTTAAGCTTTCAGGCCAAGAAGCAATGCCCTCGACTCTTCCAGCAGCTGTTATCACTGTTACATATTTTATGCTTAAAAATGTAAAAACCACTGTTAGCTTGTGCCCCAGACAAAAACAAGCAACAAGCGTAGTTGGCCAAGCTCTGTTTTAGCATCACTGATGATCTCCCAATTGACAAATGCACAGGTTTTGTTGTGCTTTGTTTTCATATTTTCTACACCTTGACCTTTCTGTAGCCCTTGACCTTTCTGTAGCCCTTGACCTTTCTGTAGCCCTTGACCATCCTTTCCCTCTTAACTTCCATGTCATTAAACCAAGTTGGTTATCCCACCTGTGCCATTCCTTCTCTGCCCCACGCACCAGTTCCTGTGTGCATATGTGGGTGTGTGTACGTGTGTGTGTGTGTGTATGTGTGTGTGTCCCAAGCTGCTGGCCTGAGCTACTTCTATGGCCATGGTGTCAGTCAAGCTGGAGATACACTTTTTTTTAACCAAGTTGTAGGCCCCCACTAGAGCCTGATAATGCTGTCCCCATCTGCTCCTCAGATAGACTGCTCTCATCAAGTTGTGCTGCCCCAACAAAGTAGGAACAGTTCTGTTTCCCCCTATAGTATGCACTGCAACCTAAGGCTGCTGACCCAGGGTTTACTGCTCTGCCTAATTGAAACCCAAGGCCATAGCTATATAGTCCTAATTGGTCAGAACAGCAGTGGCATCTCTTTTCTGTAGTACCCCATGCTGCAAGAGTTTATGTTCTTATCAAGGTCAGTTGAATGAGCAAAACTTATTTGCTAATGTGGAACACTGACATAGACTGTGTACTGAGAATATCTGTCAGTCGCTCAGTATATTCAAATCTATATTCAAATGCCATCTCTCTCTCAGACTGTTAGTGGCAGGGACAGCTGTGCAGAGGAAACTACTCTTCCAGCTGGGAACAGAGCCTAGGAAAGGACTCTCGCCTGATTTTGAAACTACTAAGCATTTTAATGAAGTTGACTTGATTTACATTTTAACAATACCACACAAATGTACTACATGGCACTTTTCCAATAACCACTTCAACATCATTCATTTTGACACCTCCCATTGTTATGAAAAGCAGAATGAATAAAGCAGCATTCTGTGATAGGGTGCATGGGGGGAGCTGGATTTCATTCGATTTTTAAATCAGATAGCCCAAGCACATGCTTTTCATATGCAAGATTCTCATGACTGAAATTCCGTGACTTACCTTCCCCATCCGTATGAACCTGTGTCTTGAGCTCTTCCTGCCCACCCGCCGTCCAGGACAGCTGTACAATAATTAACACTCGGTGTCTGACTGATCCGTTCCGGGAGCAAAGCGTATCATACCTCCCCTCTACCTCAGCAGCAGTCAGTCTTGCTTAAATGTATTGCTTCAGGATAGTTACTTTCTTCTAATGAAATAACCTGGCAAGGCTTCTTACTTCTTCTCTGTGTCTTGATCAGAAAATGAAGAACCAATTCTACTTCCCTATTGACAAAACTCAGAACAGTTTAAATGCAGCCCCTGGAGGGTTTGATCAGAAATTTTTACAAGGTTTGCTGTCCCTAAAGAAGCAGCCCTCTTAACACAGATGGTATTGGTGTTAAACTGTACTGAGACAGAGATCCCCTATTTTCCTTTCTATCCTCTCTCTGGTTCTAGAGGAAGAAGGTGGTATTACTCAGTATGCCTCAGGATATATCCATTTGGATGTTCCCAAGGCTTAATATGTCAAAAGCCAAATCCAATATCCCCCTCCACAGCCGGGACAAAAGAGTCTGTCTCCTTAGAGACACAAGCACCCCCCACGGACAGCTGAGGACTGACTTGACTCTCCCTTTGGCTCATCCTTTTCCTTCACAGAGCTGGAAATGTAGTGTCTGTGCAGTGACGCTTTATTGATTGCTGGAGTGTAATCTCAGGTTAGAGGGAACCAAGGACAGGTGACCTGGTTAACCTTCATGCACTGCACCAATCCCCTCCACATTATCATCTGTTAGTGGTTATTCAACTTCTGCTTTTGGTATCTCCAACAATGAGAAAGTCACTGCCCTGTGAGACATCATTCATATTTTTGATAGCACCATCTTTCCTTCCCATCTTCATATGGAACAAAAAACAAAGGAGAGGGAGATTTTTCTTCCAATTATACTTCTTATGAAAAATAACAACAACAAAAAACACAGTAGCATAAAATGAGCCCTGCAGTGTTTTGTAATTAAATGAACATTGGAGTGAAATGAACACTGGACTCAAGTGGAACCTAGGTTCATACTTCACAAGCCCACAATATAGATGTCTGACTCTTAGCAAGTTTATTTTTTATGTAAAAAATAACAAAATTGTGTTGCCTATTTATCTCATTTATTCATTAATTCTTTCCACAAATTTTAATGAATACATAATATGTGCCAGGCACACTCTTTAACACTGAAGACACAAGAGTAAACAAAATAGATAAAATCCCTGCAGTCCTGAAGGTAGCATTCTATTTGGGGGATTAAAAAAAAAAAAAAAAAGAGTAAATTACATAGCATGGTAGGTGATATGAGCTATAGAAGCAGGGAAGGAGCATAAGAAATAAGAAATTAATGTTTAAGCAAATATTTGAAGAAGAAGAAGGGGTAAGCAATAAAGATATCTGGAGGAAGTGTGCTTCAGGCAAGGGGAAGAGCAAGTGCAAAGGCCCTGAGGTTGGAAGGTACCTGGCATGATCCAGGAATGATAAGGAAGCCAATGTGGCAGAAGCAAAGAGAATGAGGGTGAAAGCAGAAGGAGATGTGTGACATGATATGACTTATGTCTTAATAGGATCACTCTATTGTATTGAGGACCGATGATAACAGTCAGGGTAGAATTAGGGAAATCAGGAGGATTTTGCAAAAACCCAGGTAAGTTATAATGGTGGCATATATTTAGGTAGTAACAATGAAAGTAGTTGTATTCTGGATATGTTCTATAGGTAGAGCCAATTGACTTTGCCAATAGATTGGATGTGGGGTATATTAATTAATTATATTAATTACCTATTGCTTCATAACAAGCCAAAACTAAGTGGATTAAAACAACAAACGTCTCACAGATTTTGTGGGTCAGTAATTTCATACAGTTCAGTTGAGTAATTCAGGCTCAGGGTCTCTCATCAGGTTGTAGTGAGGATATTGTATGGGATAGTATCATTTGAAGGTCTGACTGGGGCTGAATGATCTGCTGCTAAGATGGCTCATTCACATCAAACTATTGGTAGGAGGCTTCAGTTCTTAGGCTAGTTGAGTGTTTTTATGACATGACCACTAACTTCACCCATCGTTATGAATTGAATGCTTGTGTCCACCTCCCAAAATTTATATGTTGAAGCCCCAAACCCATGTGAGAACAGAAAAGTCAACTGTCTGCAAGCCAGGAAGAGTGCTTTCACAGAAACCAACCCTGCTGGACTTTGATCTGGGACTTCTAGCCTCCGGAACTGTGAGAAACAAAATTTCTATTGTTTAAGCCATCCTGCATATGGTATTTTGTTATGGCAGTCCAAGTAGACTAATACACGCAGTGAGAAAAGAGAGAGAAGAAAGAGGAAGCCACAGTGTCTTTTATGACCTAATCTTCAAAGTTTCACACCTTCACTTCCATTTTGTTTTATTTATTAGAGTCATGACAGTGAGTCCATCTCACACTCAAGGGGAAGGAAATTAGTCTCCACCATTTCAAGGAAGGAGTATCAGATTTAGTAGGCATATTTTAAAACCACCATAGAGGGTACAAAAGAAATAGAGGCAACAAGCATCATGCCAAGATTTCTGGAAACAGTAACTGGAAGGATGGAGTTAACATTTATGGAAACGTGGGCAACAATGAGTGAATAGGAAGATCAGGAGTTTAGTTTTCAGTGTAATAAATTTGAGTTACCTAAACACATCCAAATGGAAATGTCAAGTAGATCACTGAATATGTGAATCTGGAGTCAGATGCATAGTCTGTGCTAAAAATATAAATTTTAGAATCTTCAACTATTAGATAGCATTTGAGGCCATGAAACTTAGTGAAGAGAAGAGGAGATCTAAAGACTCTGGAATATTCCTACATTAAGGGAAAGAGGCGTGAGTAGAAACAAGAAAAGGAGTTGTCCGTGGGGTAAGAACACCCAGGGGAGTGATGTTTGGGAAGCTGAGTGAAGAAAGTGTTTTAAGGGATAGAGAGTGATCCACTTTATCAAATGCTGCAGATGATGTACTGAAAACTGAAAATTGACCACTGGATTTAGTAATGTGGAGGTCACTGGCAACCTCGATAAGAACAGGTTTAGCAGGGCATTAAGAGGATGACCTGATCGTATTACACTTAAGAGATAATGGGAAGAAAGGAATTATTGACATGATTTAAACCATCTGGTATATGTTTCTGTCTTCACTCTACTGAGATTTCTTTATGGAGTCACTGATGATCTCCTAATTGACAAACTCAGGGCTTTTTTGTGTGTGTGTGTTTTACTCACCTTGATCTTTTGGCAGCCCTGGACATCACTGATCACCCTTTCCCTTTTAATTCCTGACTCTCAGGTTGTTTAAACCATCTTGGTTATCCCACCTCTATCCTATTCCTTCTCCATCCCATTCACCAGTGGTGGTGTGTGTGTGCTTGTATATGTGTGTGTGTGTAATATGATGTGTGTTTTGTGTTTGTGTGTGTGTGTGCATGTGTATGTATCTAGTCCCTTTTGCTGACTGAGCTGCTTCTGTGACTTTGCTGTCAGTCAAGCTTGAGATCTACTCACTTTCATCACCCAATCACAGCTTACCACCGAGCCTGACTGCTCCTCTTTTGCATAGTTGTAATGGGAAGCAGAGAAGTGGGATCATACCTGGCAGGAAAAGTGGGGTCAAGGCAAAGTTTTTTCCAGGTGGGAGCAATACTGCATGTTTGAGAGGATTAATGCAGTGGAGAAAACCATGATTTAGGGGAGAAGGAAGGAAAACTGAGATTAGTCTCCACTTGGTGAGCAAGTGCCCTGTGTTAGCTATTATGTGAAATGCTTCAGTTATATCAGCCCATTTTATTCTACCTGAAGTCCTATAAAGAATTGTTATACTCATGGTACAGATAATGATCCTAAGGCTAGACAGATTAGGTAACATGCCCGAGGTCACTGAAATAACAGACAGTAGGGCTGATATTCATTGCTGCCTGACTCCACACACTCTCCACAGTACCTAGCACATAGTAGGATGCAATGAGCATCCATTTTTGCTTCTTCTGCCTTTCCTTGCTAGGTAGCTATTTGAGTGCGGTGCATAGAGTAAAATGCTCAATAAACTGAAATTTTCTTAAATGAAGAAGAAAGTTTATGAAAAAAATGAGTATAAATATTGCACTGTTTTTGATGAAGTCCTTAAAGGGCACCCTGCTACTCAAAAGTTCCTCCCAAATTATATCTTCCTTTTATGAAATTAAAATAATTGAGGCTATTATCATTTAATTTTGCTAATTTAAATTAGACTCTTTAATGTATAACTTCATACTCAATAGCCGTGCAATTCAATCTGTAGAGTAAAATTTCTAACATTTGTACAGCCAGTTATTATTTGCCTAGAATCATTGGGCATTAGGGAATCTGGTTGACTGAATAATATGAATGAAATTTTATACCATCTGAAGATTACCAATTTTCAAAGAAAATAAATTCAAAAACAATCCTGAGCACCAAAACTCACCCTAAGGCCTTGATTTGCTTCCTATCAATGAAGTATTTCATGGCTTTTTCAGTGCCTCGGGGCTGTGGTTATGAAAATAAATTATCATCATGAATTTCTATGAAAAAAAGTCCTACTATTTCATCTTCCTGGTTCTCTGCATTCTAAATCAATAGAATTCTGAATCAATGTCAGAAGAAAGTTTTGTTAGTCAACCAGGACAGGAGGGCGCCTGGGTGACTCAGTCGGTTAAGCATCTGCCTTCGGCTCAGGTCATGAACCGAGGGTCCTGGGATGGAGTACCCAACAGGCTCCCTGCTCTGCAGGGAGTCTGCTTCTCCCTCTGCCCCCTCCCCCACTCGTTCTCTCTCTCTCCCTCTCTCTCCCTCTCTCTTAAATAAATAAAATAAAATTACAGGATAAGAAACTAAGGCAGTCTGGGAATACAGTTTCAAGGAGTAAGCAAGTGGGGCCCAAAAGAGCAGCAGGCTTTTCCAGGAGCAGCGCTTCTGCATAGGACGCAGCCTTGTCCATCCTGGGCAGCAGAAGTTTGTTGCTCACAGTTCTGGAGGCCCAGGATCAGAGTGCCAGGATGGTCAAGTTCTAGTAAGAGCCCTTCTCTGGGGTGTGGACCACCAACTTCTCACAGTGTCCTACATGGTGGAAAGGGGCAGGAGAGCTTTCTCTGATAAGGGCACTAATCCCATTCATGAAGGTTCTGGGTGCTCATGACCTAATCACCTCCCGGTGACCCCATTTCCTCTTACCATCACCTTGGTGGGTTTAGGTTTCAGCATATGAATCTCGGAGGGACACAAACATGCTGTCTAGAGCAGTGTGTTCTCTGTAGTTCCTGTAATCTTACAAAAATAACAATCACTTCTGTGGCACCTCATGAAAGCCCAGTGCATTGATATAAATTCTGTGTCTACAGCTAAGCATTTTTACCATAATGTGGTCACTAAGTACCATCATTAGAACAGTCCTGGGGGCGCCTGGGTGGCTCAGTTGGTTAAGCGACTGCTTTCGGCTCAGGTCGTGATCCTGGAGTCCCTGGATCGAGTCCCGCATCGGGCTCCCTGCTCAGCGAGGAGCCTGCTTCTCCCTCTGACTCTCTCAAATAAATAAATAAATCTTTAAAAAAAAAAAAAAAAAAGAACAGTCCTGATACATTCAGGAATAACTGCCATTCTATTGAAACTTTTCCTTCTAAGTCTCAGCCAAAGGCAGCTGTGCCGGGAAAATCTGAGCCAAATTAGTTGAAATGCTTTTGAGTTATATATGAAAGCGAGAGGAAAAAAAAAAAAAAAAAAAAACTATAGTTTCCTTTATTTAAAAAAAAAAAAACTGTCCAGAATCGTTTCTTTTCAACTATGGTATTATAAATTAGCAGCACACTTGACTGCATTTATTTATTTTTTTTTACTTAGCTTTGTAAGTTCACTCTAAAATATATTTGAAATATATGCTAAGCTGCTCAATAAAGCTAATTTTTAATGATATTCAAGAGATGTTCCATCAGTTCCCCAGTCGATGTCAATGCTCCTCAATGAGGAAGGAAAAATCAATTCAATTATCAAAGCATGGTTAATTGCTTTCAAGATTAGGGTGATTTAAAAAGCAGCAAAGTATTTTATCTGTACTCAGCAGTTTTGGCTAAGGATATTCTCCTAAGCACACTAGGAAGAGAAGTTTAAAATTCTGTCTCGTCCCTTATTCCATTCTTCCCAGCTTTCTTTCACCATGCCATCGATAGAACAAACAAGAGGAGTTCTTGCACCGAAGAACCACAACATAGGGGTGTTGTTTTAACTGGTATTATCGGTTCCTTCCCTCACAAGACTTATAGTTTTAGGCCCTTCCGCTTGGCACTCCAACTATTTGAATAAGTAAAATAGTTTCTTGAACACACCTAGAATACAGGGGGAAAAAAGTCTTTTAAGCTAAGTATTGTCCCACCTCATATATTCGCTGATGGCTAAAATTATTTTACCAGTGTCATTTGAATTTAGTTCAATTTTTGCAGCTTGGATAATGTTGAAAGAGCCTTCTAGAAGCTATAAATGTGAAGATGAGTAAGATACGGCTCCTGCTCTTAGGGAGCTTATAATCTAAAGGGGAGGATAGACAAAAATACTAATCATTTCATTTCCAGAGGTAAAATGCAGTCAGGCCCCAGGGAAGGCTTCCCCAGGGAGATTCCCTGGAGACCTGCTGCCTGCACTGAGGGGTGGAGGTTGGCGGAAATAACCAAGGGAGAGGAACCCATAGATAACCAGCACTAACGTGCTGTTTTTTCTAAAAATCTTTCATATGTATGCATATACATTTATGCATGTGTGTCTATAAATTAAAGATATAGAAAATATATATTCTTAACAGATGATATTTGGAGGAGAGAGAATAACCTCAATGAGAAGATGCTTTCACAAGCCCAATGAAGGGTAGAAGTGAACCTTGGGTGGGCCCCACTGTGGAAAAAGGAAAGGGAAGAGTACTGGAAAGGGGGACAAGCAAGGAGCATCTGAACTTCACATGTGTAGAAAGTGTCAAAAAGAAGAAAATTCATATTCGGATGCATGATATTTAATTGGGATTTATTGGGTTGTTCACTGTGTGATGTGAATCTATTCCTCTCTCTCTGTTAAATTTCTTGAGTAAATTCTGCATTGCTCATTCATGCATGCTTTTGTGCGAGTAAAGTTTTGGGGACACTGTTTTAAAAAAGGACAAGATACTATTAGACGTCTGGGAGACATATCTGCATATGAAAAGAAATATATGTTCATATATCTCATTTGAGAAGGACTACACTATGATTAGGGAAGGCATATATCATTTTCATTTATGAAATTAGTACACCATATTTTTGCAAAACTCGTATTTGGATCCATTTATTTCTAGTTATCTATCCAACATGTGAGATGAGAAATTAAGAATTTTTTTAGTTCTCCTTATCTTACCATCTCATGAACTTGCAGTTTCTGATGATATAATAAAAAATTTTAGACCTAAATGATTTTTTAATAGAGCATATTATATATCTTGTATTTCTAGGATTATTTTTATATTTAAAAAGTTTATAAAAATATAAATATTAAAATATTATACTTAACTCTGTGTTTTTCTAGTTTTATTATTTAGTTTTCATTTATAAAATAGAAAAATATATATGTGTATATATAGGTACATGTGGATGTGTATATATAACTTCCTATCTATAATTCTTTATTTTGATTGTATCTCTATTGACTAGATGATATTATGTATCTTTGAGTAAGCTTTTTGCAGAACTAGTAAATGAACAATAATAACCAATATTTACTTAACACTTCTTATGTGCCAGATGCTGTTCTTCTTCTGTATTAAACAACTAGTCTATACAACAACCCTATGAGTAGGTTATTATTATATCCACCTCATATGGATAAGAAAGCTCTGACTCAGAGAAGTTAAGTAACTCATCTAAACTCATCTAAAATCCCAAATCTATCAAGTGACAAAGCTGGGATTTGAATCCAGTCATTACGATGCCAAAACCCACATACTTAATCATTTAACTGTGCTGTGTGATATAACTTAGGAACTCCTGCATACCTGTGAAGACTTTTACTGTTATCATCACTTTTAAACAGTAAGAGTAGGTGTAATGAAGTAAGATGAAAACTGAAAAGTTTTCATTGAATTTGTCAATTAGAAAGTCATCAAATGACACAGCTATTTTCAGAGGAACCACAGAGGTAGACACCAGATTAGAGTGGGTTGAAGAAGAAGGAAAACTAACCAGACTGTGCTTTAGGTTCAAGGAAGTATGTTTAGATATAAAAATCTATCTAAACCTATCTATGTATCTATCCATCTATCTATTCATCCATCCACTCACTCTTCTATCATCTATCATCTACCTATCTATCCATGTATCCAACTATCTGTCCATCCCCTAACTTTTCTATCATCTATCATCTATCTATCTATCATATATCTATCATCTATCTATCTATCCATCTATCCTCCATCCACTCACTTTTCTCTTTCTATCTATTTATCATCTATCCATCTATCTATCCAACCATCCACTCACTTTTCTATCTATCCATCCATCCACTCACGTTTTTATCATCTATCATCTACCTATCCATCTATCTATCCATCTATCTATTCATCTATTCACTCACTTTTCTATCATCTATCTACCATCTACCTATCTATCCATCTATCCATCTATCCATCCATCCATCCACTCACTTTTCTATCTATCTATCATCTATCTATCTATCATCTATCTATCTATCCATCTATCCTCCATCCACTCACTTTTCTTTATCTATCTATCTATCTATCTATCTATCTATCTATCTATCTATCTATGGAGGTATGTATATATGTGAGTGTGTGAGTATATGACATACAGATGGCACCTTTCCTATAAGCAGATTGAAACAAGAAAGCCGTAGATATATAAAGGGAGAGAACCTAGCATGTTTATAGGCTGAAAGCACCATAAGAAAGAGAAATGTAAATCATTGAGGAGCTACAAAATCAGGAAGTAGTGGAATCCAGAGCATAAATGGAGAAGGAAGCTTTGAGTAGAAAGGGCTCCTCTTCCTCTGAGCCTGAAAAGATTTGGTACAGGTGGACACAGGTGTGGTCTACAGCTGGGGAGGACCAGAAGCTTAAGTAGCTCCTTTCTGGCGCCAAGGTTGTTGAAAGTGAGAGGTGTAGGAGTTGAGTGGGGGCTTGAGGGGAATGGTAAACACTGAGAAGATGTTCTGATGAGAATGGGGGATACTATGGCATGGAATAAGGGAAAGACGAGCCAGTTGTGTAGCAGGCTTAGTTGAGACTGAACACCAGGTATTTGGATGGAATTTTTTTCAGTGGAGATCTGCACTTCTGTTGTCATCCTGATATTTATTAAATATTAACATGTATGAGGCTTGGAACTAAGTACTCTGTAGGCAGTATTACTTTGAAGAACTCCATGACGCAGGAGTTATTAACTCCATTGTAAAGATCAGGAAACTGAGGCATAGGGAGTCTTAAATACACATACCTATGTCCAAAGCTCTTAAAAAGTAAAAAAAAAAAAAAAAAAAAAGTGAACCATGGGACTTACTATTCTCCTTAGTACCTAAAAGAGGCTGAAATCAAAACTCCTCAAATTCAGAATAAATTAGTGTATGGATCTAGCAAAAGAAACTGTTAGGAAACATCATTGGAAAACAGCGCAACATGATGTGCTATGATGGGAACCTCACATGTCTTTTCTAACAAGAGCTTCAGGCTGAACTTAAGTCTAGGCGATTAAGTCCCACATGATAACAAGTTTTTATGGCATTGTTTACACAAAGACCACATAGGCATATTTTCCAAGACCTCGCAACCTGACCTCAACATACCTTCAGTGCCTCATTGAATCTACCCTTCTGCTTATCACTGTATTTTAGCCAAAACGCTGGGGAACACCAACGGCTAAGGGTCCAATTTAAGAAGATAAGTCAATGTCATATTTAGAACTGACTTTTGATCACTCATTTGGGCCATTTGGCCATCTGGACTAGATAATTAAGTGACTGTCTATTCTTATTGTTGCTTCCATAGTACCCATGCCACATTTTTATTACAGCGTCTATCATATTCTCTTGCAATTGTTAGTTTGCCTGTAGTTTCCCCAACTCATGGAGGTTAGAGAGAATATCTTATGATTATATCCATGGGATCTATGAAAATATCTGCTAATTATAGGTGATTTGTATATGTTTAAAGAATGAACAAATATATGAGGAATGAATGAACAAGCCAACACTAGGTTTTATCTGAACCAAATGTGGTTGTACAGGCAGATGGTTGTCAAAATAAATCTGACCACCCTAAGTTAGCTGGATATTCTAAAATGCAAGATAGGTGTATAAAGTAGTTTTAAGTTTAATACTGAGAGTTACCAAGTAGAGGTTCTGGTAGACTTGCAATACTGATGAGTTAGTTCTTTATGCCAACTTTTGAGGTTTTTCAAGGTTTGAGTTCAAACTATCTTTCTTAAGATATTTCTCTATATTTCCTTAAAATACCTGTCACTCCAAACAATAGCTTTCACTGACCCGTGTTTAAACTCCTATGTGTCCATATTCTTCTCACTACCTGAATCATCCTTCTTTTCTATATTTGAAAATTAAAATCTTCCCAAGCTCCAAGCTCAGCTCCTACCTCCCTCTTGAAGCCTTATAACATTGCTGTGGTTAAAAGAAATGCATTTTTCTGTACACACCTAACCCTTAAACTTTTTTACTTATTGCACTTGGAAATCTCATTGTGACATGGACAAAGCATGCATCAATATTTGAACTTGGGCTCAATCATTGGAGGATCTTGTGACGTTAGAAAAATCACTTAGACTCTCTGAGCCTCATAATCTTCATCTGCAAAATGGAGAATAATACCTACCTCCCATTGTTGCTATAAACACTATAATATCGAATATCAGTAAAATGTTTTTCTTCTTCTTTCTTGTAATTATTTGTGTTTGGGTAAGTTTCCAGTCTACTAGAGTCAAGTTCTTTGAAGGCAGAAGTACTCATGGATGAATCTTTACAATACTCCAGACACATGATACTCAATAAAAATGAATATGAATATGAAATCTGTCTCCTTTTGATGTAAATAGACACTGTGAAGGTAATTAGAAACAGTTTTTTCCTTAGTTATGTTAGCTATTTTCTCCTATCATCTTCATTCCAGTTTGTTTTTTCATCCCAGTCTATTTTTTATCAGTCTCTCTTAAAAAAAATAAATAAATAAAAGCTAGGCTGTGTTCAGTTAGTCATTAACTCTGCATAAGCAGAGATTTTATCTATGAGGTGTTTGTTATGTATAACCTCCAATGCCAGTACAATTAATTGCCAGGTTCCTTGGTTGTAAATATAGAAATTAACTCTGCCTATATTTAGCAATAAACAGATATACATAAATATATATGCATATGTATATATAGATATATATGAATGGTTCCTTATAATTTGCAGAATTAGATGAAAACTGAAAAATCAGGACAGGAATCTCAGTGTCCAGAAAGCATGGATAACTCACTTCTCCGAGGGCATTGCCATTGGATGATGATCTCCAGGAAAGATATATCTTGCACCCACCCAGAGGAGCAAGGATTGTAAGTGGCAGCACCTTCCGAGCCAAATACTGAGAAAGCAAAAGGGCGGGAATTATGTGTCACCTACAAAATTTAAAACAGAAAACAACTCACCATTATACGATGCTCTGCTTTTGTGAAATTTTTCTGAATTACAACTGTCTTTTTCAATTATCTTCTCCCTACTTATAAGAATAATAATGTAGGGAATCATAGACTACAAATAGATACTTTGTTGTGACTAATAAACAATGAATTTCATTAAATATTATTTAACTAAGGAAAAGATACCCTAAAGCTCAAAACCATTCCATATAGGTTACTAAGCAGAGATGGTCATGCACAATTAACCTTATAAATACATTATTGTTTTTCTGCACATTTGGCAATTAGATTTTTATTGGTTACTATCTGTGGCACAAAGGTTTTGAGGCCAAGTCTATTTACGGATAGGCAAATACTAATATGGAATATTTCCAGGAAGCTTCATTTATTCTTTCCTTCAACAAGTGTTTATTGTGAGTGCTAGGCTGGAGCTGGGGATTCAAAGGTGAGCAAAGCAGACACAAGATCTGTTTTCACAGAGCTTACAGATAATGATGAAGAGGAAAGATGCTCATGATCACACAGGTAACATACAGCTAATAGAGAAGGATAAATTCTATGAAGGAAAAGTAAAATTCCTATAATACATATGAATGGGAAGTCTATTTTATATTGAGTAATGGAACAAGGCTTTTCTGAATAAGTGGGAGATTATAATTTTGACCATGGAGATGAAGATAGGGATTCAAGATACATTTTAGGATATAGAGTCTACAGGAGTTCATACAAATTGATTGAGAAACAACAATTCTCAGGTTTCTGGCATGAGACACTGGGTAAGTAGTGGTGTCCTTAGCTGAGGTGTGATCACTAGAGTTGCAGTAAATCCTGAAGGAACTGTCAAGCGTTCAAGTTGTTAAATTTGAAATATTCAAGTGGAGATGTCATGCCAGCAGTAAGATATATTGGTCTGAACATAAAAGAGGCTGGAATGAAGATATAAATTTGGATGTTGTCATTTATAGGCATTAATTGAAAAGGGCCAGGGTAAGACTGCTGAAAAAGAAAGTGTGGAATGAGACAAAGTGGGGACTCAGGACTCAGCACAGGGAAATTCCAACTGTTGTTGAGAATAGAGGAAAAGAAACTCAAAACAGACTGAGAAAGAGTGTCAAAGACACACATGGACAGAAGATGGACAGAAGAATGTGGAATATGTAAGAAACAAAAATGAAAAACACCATCAAAGATGTATCTAAAATATACTGCGGAAATTTAGAGAGAGATGATGTCCATCGTGGAACTAGCTGGTTCTCATCTAGGAAAGGCTGGGAGGGTAGTTGCATTCTAAAACAATTATTTCTCTTTCTAGACTTTACTGGATAGAAACCCACTCCATTGAAATATACACTTGCTATAACTTGCTTTTTCCTAACAGATTGATGACACTGAAATCTTGGAAAGCCAGAGTATGAGAAGGGTTCAGAAATCTCTCCTTCTAACTCTTTTAATTACATGATTATAGGAACCAAATCGACTTAGGAGGCAACTGGCAAAATTACCTATTTTTGCAAAAAGGTGTCTCTCTGCACTCAGCTTGCACAAGGCCTCCTCTTGCCTCTTTTGAGTGGAGAACACAATGTCCCATAATGTCATCTTAAAATCAATGGCTCTCTACTGGGTATTATGCACAAACAATGAATCATGGAACACTACATCTAAAACTAATGATGTAATGTATGGGGATTAACATAACAATAAAAAATAAAAATAAAAAAATGTAAAAAAAAATCAATGGCTCTCTAAGGCTGTGGAACCTATGAAAAGGGAAGATGGTTTCTGTTATGGACATCACAATGGAGATGACATGTGAGCTGAGATTTGAACCATAGATAGGCTAGGACATGCACACATGGGAGTGAGAGAACAAAAGGCAAAAGGTACCACGTGCAAACATGTATGTGGGAGGATGATCATAGGGAAGAATTAGTTACTCAAAGTGCCTGGACATCAATGGTCTGAATGAGGGAAGCAAAAGTTGTTCAGAGTCTGGCCAAAAACAACATTAGCCACTGGGAAGCAAGCAGTAGGGATGAGGGTATTCTTTGGGGGAGAACTGTGTTTCTTAAATACATCTGTATTTTTCCTCTCTTTGTTGCTGCCTCTTGATATGGAGAGGGAGAAATAGTTTCCCAGGCAAAATGTTACTTGGGAATAATGGTTCCTGGTCAAAAGTAGCTAATGACAAGGAAAGGGGGAAAACACCACCAAAGCAGCAAAGTGCTGGTAGCAGGGGAAGATAGAACACATAAAAAAATTTCACTGACCAAATCCCCATGCTAATGACTGCAGGCCTAAGTCATTTCCCAGATCTGACAATTTGGTGCCTGTGACCTCTGGACTCAGAAGTTAAAGAAACAAAACTCTGTTCTTTCATAGAACATTTGCTTTTACTTCACTCTTCAAAACAGTTGTCTGTCTTTTGTTACCAATCTACCTTCTGTTCCCTCCCCAAGCCCTCAGGGAATATTTTTGAGTAAAGAATTGACATGGTAATGGGGATTAACATAAGAATAAAAAAAATAAAAATAAAAAAAGAATTGACATGGTTAAGTTATAGAAAGATTACCAAGTGTGGACCTTGGGATGGAATGAAGGAAGGATGACTAGAAATATGGAGATCAATTAAAGGCTGTAACAAGAGACTTGATGAGATAGAACTAAGTTATGGTGGGACAAATGTGAGACAAATGTGAGAAATATGGTGGTACTGGAAATGAAGCACATTGCTGGCTGATTGGATATAGTAGCAAGAAAGAACAGTAAGTAGGGTGACCAACTCTGCCTTGTCAGGGTCTCTAAGTTTTAGCACTAATAGTCCTGTGCCTGGAAGATCTTTCAATCCTGGACAAACCAAGATGGTTGGTCATCCTTAGGAGGCAACAATGGTCCTAAGATTTCAGTTCTGGGTAGCTCAGAGAATTATTGTGACTTTAACAAAAATAGGATACACAGGAAGGAGTGCTGGAGGAGAAAGACAACCAGTTAGGGCTTTGACTGTATTGAGTCTGCGGTTCCTGTGGGGCAGCTGGCCATGGGACCCATGCTCAAGACAGACCAGATCAAAGTTAGAGTGACAGGTGGAGAGTCCAGTCACTGAAGTTCTGATGGTAAGTAAACTTGCCAAGGGAAAGAGTGTAGGGAGAATAACAATAAGAAAACAATGAGTCCTTGCACAACCCCATTTAGGAGATGAGGGAAGGAATAGGAATCCAAGAAGGAGACCAGAAGAGAAGGACAGTGGAGCAGAAGGTGAGGCTGAGGGAAAAGGAGAAGAAATGAATGTGCGGGCATCTATTCTTCAACATTCCAAGATTTAAAAATATAATACAAAAAAACAGATTATAAAGTAAGAAAAGACCATTGGATTTAGTAACTAAGATGTAATCGATGTCCTCAGAGGAGAAATGTTAGTGATAGGAAGGACTGAAGCTAAACAGCAAGAGATGCTAGAGTAGATGGGCAGAAAACAGAGGAGGCATGAATATGGACTCTCGAGGAGCTTGGCGATGGACAAAAGGAGAATAAGAAGCTAGTAGTTTACTCTTTTAACATTGCATGAACTCTCAAAACACTAATGGACAATTTATAATTCAGCTTTATGAGGAGAAGCATGCTGTAAAGTTATGAAATGTATGCCAGTAACTCATTATGGGACTCCTGACAAGTCACACTTCCATCCCATCCACTGGGAAATTCCATAGTTAGCAGGTCACAGAGCTTTCATGACCTCTAGCAAAGTTCCCAATGGCTGCTAAATACCAAATTAAGAGTACTTCACAGGGAAGATACCAGAGCAGAGGAGACCAGAGCCCCACAGGCAATTCAGGGAAAATGGAAGAAGGAAACTAAAGGAAGGGGAAAGAAGATGTTGGAAGCACCAAAAGAATGGCTCAAAATTTTTGCCTTATCACTACAATTTTTCTAGAGAAAATTTTTAGCATAGACAGGACTATTTCTCAGTGTGCAAACTTTTCTCCCCTAAGCTACAACTTGCACTAAACACTTTACCATTAACACAGGTAATGTAAATATATTTGGAAATGTTTTCCACCTCTTGAATAGGAAACTAAAGGATCTTTCCAAGGAGTGAGTCAACATTTTCATTCTTGAATACTGCTAAATTTGGACAATTTTCAAGTAGATGTTAAAATTCAGAAATACATTTTATTCCCTATTCTGACTTCAGATTTTTGAAATTCATAGATCCCCCAAAACTAAGTTAGGTACTTTGTGAAAGTTATTAGACATCCTAGACCTTTAGTCAAAACAAATACTCAAAGGATCTGAGAGAGATGAGAATCTGTTGTGTAATCCTCTTAAACTTAAAATGCCCCAATGCAACATTTTCAATTGAATACAGTATACACAATAGGCATTTAAAACATGAATTTGGGTGAGAGATGCTTTATATTAAAGTTTTCTTTTTTTTAAAGCCTTAATTTCTCCATTCATACAAAAACAAGATTCGCTGAAAACCTCAAGCAGGCCTATAGATTTAAATCTTCAGTCAGGGAAGGGAGACATCTACTGGTAGATAAAATAAAAAATTTAAAAGATGTATTTACAGATAGATTAACTATAAAAGTATATAAAATACTATAATATATGCAAATTATAATATACATATGTTGTATTTGTATATAATAGTGTGTTTATACATATATACACACACACCCTAATCACATAAAACAAGTACGCGACCGAAGGCATTTCGTAGATACTAAAAAGGACACAGTTAAAATCTACTTTCTTAATACAGAGACCATGACCTAAAGCCCTAAGCTACAAAGGAATGACACAGACAAGCACAGTTGGTTAATGTGACACAGAAAATACAAGTCAGAAACTTCCGCTGATGAAGAAGATAAATTGTAACAATGAAGCGTGGATCACTATATCAAAAACTATGTATTGTATGGTGACTAACATAACATAATAAAACAAAATTTAAAAAAAAGATAAACTATGCAATCAATTCTCCCCTAAAAATTTCAGTATTATTTCAACTTAGTAAATTTTGATTTCTAATGTGATTTATTTTATTCCAACCGAGTAACTACACTGGAGTATTCATTTTTTTTTGTTTACCTCTGACATTCTTTGGTGGCATTTATAAGTCCCATTTTGGTCTCCATCTTTTTAGAGATCATCTTGAATTTTGATTTGTTTATTGGAAACCAACACTGCTCAAAAGTGTCATTTATCTAAGGAGATGTCAAAGAATGTCACTGTGTCTGCATAGACCAGTGTCATTATCATCTACTAGATGATCAGGAAAGCAGGAGAAAGAATCTCCTCTCAACACACCAAGTCTCATACCTTCTTGCTATTTCTCTCTCTTTTCTAAAATGGGAGGAACAAAAAAAAAAAAAAATCCTTTCCCCAACCAGCAGTAATCTCTCCAAAGGTCTTTTAATTTCAAAAGTCATAAGTGTTAATTAGCTATTATTAAGTGCCCTCTGTATAAATTAACATGATTGATGAAAAAATTAAGGCTAATGAAAAATGTAGCAATGCATGTATTTTTAAGCGACTATATTAAAAGATGGTGGTCCCTCTGGACAGAAACTAAGGCCCTCTGTTCTGTATCCTGACTTTATTATTATCTCTTGCTATCTTTCTTTCCATCACTTTTTTTTTTTTTTGTATTAGGGAAAAAAGGCTGAATGTTTAATTCAGTTGTCTTACAATTTTAGTTTTTAAACTTGGGGCACTAAATTGCACACCTTATTTTATATTGTCCCGGGAGGTAAAAATGCCCCTCATTTTTAACCCTCCAAATGGAAGTAAAATGTCCTCTGCATTTAGAAAAGATCAAATTCTTGTCTCCAGAGTGGATGGGAGGCAGCCTTCTGAGCAGCCCTGCAGGGCACCCACACTGTGGAACTGGCACCCCACTTCCAGAGCTGATGAGCCACCACCCGCCTGCCTTTCACTTCCTTACTCACTCTGTGGAGTATCTGGGACATAGTTCAAAATTAACAAAAGTTTTCTACAAAAATTAAAATGGAACCTACAAACCTATATCTTCGATTGAAAGTTAAATAATGTAAATTCTGTACTAAAGATTACTCGGGTTTAGGGATTTTTTTTTTTAACTAAAATACATAGGATTGTCACAATGAGAACAATTCTATAATTGAAGATTTGGGGCATCTCAGACCACATGTGATTTAATTCAAAGCAGATATCAGTGAGAATTTTTAAGAATAAAAGGTACTCAAAAGTCATGAAATAAAACTACCACAAAAAAAAATGCAGGGATAAGTAATTGGTCATTTAAAACTATGAATAGAGATTTCTTTTTATACAAGGCATGAAATAGATTTTCATGTTTTTCTATAGATAATTGGAAAGGAAGGTATGGTGTATACTCACAATTTTTTTTTTTAAATCACACTTTTATCCAGAATCAAATCTTACCCTGCGAAGATAAAAAACTTCTATTTTGTCTTTAATAAAAAATGGAAAAGCAACTATTTTATGTTCATTTCACAAACATGGCAGCATGTTGCAAATTTGCCAACCTTTTAAAAGGCGTCAGAATAATTTGGACCTCCAAATTCCCTGAACTTTTTCTAAGCATCCAAAATGTCTTCACAATATATTATCACATGTTGGCAATACGCAAGTGAGCTTGCCTGTCTGCTCATATTGATGGTTTCAGCAGGCATGCTTTCATGTTCTTTACCAACCTCTCTCCATGCCTCCCAAATCAATTTCTCTTTACAAATACTTAAGAAGCCAGTAATGATGAACATTGAAAACACTCTACACTACCTAATATCTCATCTTTGGGACAATGTTTACTTTGACGAGTTGCACATCAGACTATTGAGACTTGCATTTTTTGCACCGTTCCACTGCATTTTTATGTTCTCCTGGAGTGCTGTGTTTTCTGCAGATGGTCACTCCTTTCTCAAAAGTGTCCTCATGTGCATCCAGGGTGACTGTTCTGTTCACTATTGAGGGGGCTGTGTTAATTAGCTCACTGCCTTATCAGTGGGAGAAGGCTCTGCAGCTGAGAACAGCAGACCATTTGTGAGATCCATAAACATATTGCTTGTACGGACAAAAGAAAAGAGAGCTGAGTTGGGGGAGACAGAGATGGGTCCAAAATCGTGTTCACAAGTCTAGTCATATCTGAAGATACAAAGGCACTTAGTACTAGAAAGATTTTGATATTTTGTGCCAGTCTCTTCTTCCAAATAAGGGAGCAAGAGGAGTCCCTATTTAAATGGAGAAGCTGTCAGGGTGCCTCTGTAGCTCAGTCAGTTAAGCATCTGCCTTTGGCTCAGGTCATGATCCCACGGTCCTGGGGTCGAGTCCCACATCGGGCTCCCTGCTCGGTGGGGAGTCTGCTTTTCCCTCTGCCCCTCCCCTGCTCATTCTCTCTCCCTCTCAAATAAATAGAATCTTTTAAAAAACCAAATAATAAATAAAAAATAAATGGGGAAGCTGTATAAAATAAATTTAATAATGAGATTCGAGAAAACAAAGTCATTTAGGGCTACTTCTAGTTTTAAATGACTTATAATGTCTGTAGATCTACACTTACGCCTTATTGTGAAAAGAAATAGAGCAAGAGTAATGTAGAAAGCACTGAATGTGTTCCTCGCCCACACAAATCCCTTTTAAAGTGGAAGCACCAAAAAAGTCTCTTATGGAAACATTTAGTCAGGACAAGATTCCATTTCCAAAAAGAATAGATTGGTTATATTGTGACTTGGCATTCAAACCTGAAAAAGCTTCTTGGTGCTCTCAAGTATTTTCATTAACATCTTACCCCAAAGGGAATCATAATTAAGTGATCAATGATGTCACTCCATTGTTACTATCAAAGAGTGGAAGAAGTAGAAGAAAATCTTCCAAAGCAGAAAGATATCTTTATGGCAAATTTCTACTAAGTATAATTTTAAATGAAGCCTAGAGAAAAAATCAGTTGCTTTAAAAAATATTACATTCTGGTAAATTATCATGGAGAAAAAACATGTCATGGGTATCTCAGCTAAGTTAGAAAAAGTATCTGTTTCTTACCATAGTTGGCTAGGGCCCAGATGCAAGAAGAAATAACGCTTTCTCCTAAATTTCATATTGTTAGACTACTCTCCACCTAAATAAGCAGGTATTTAGATTTAGCACTTCTTGGTGAGTTCACTAAGGGAAGTAACCTTCTAAAAAAAAACAAAAAACGCTTTATATACCTTTCTATTTTACCTTCCAAAACACATAAACTTTCTCTCTGCTCAGCCCAAGGTGTCCATCTGTTGGAGTGGCGTGTCAGGTGGGCATGCTTAGGATTGCTATAGAAGAATGGATCTCCACCTGTGGTCCCCAGACCAGAAGCATCAGCATCATCACTGAACCCATTAGAAATGAAAATTCTCAGGCCCCTCCCCAGCCCTACAGAATCAGAAACTCCCTGGGTGAATTCTAGCAATAGGTGTTTTAATCAGCCCTCCAGAGTGATTCTGATATGCATTCAAGTTTCACGACAGCTGTAAAAGAATCAAAGAAGAAATTGGAGTAAACGTGGAATCATTATTTCATTTCTGACATCAAATCTAGAATTTAGCAGTAGGACAATGGTCTTAAAAGGCTAACAGTATTGAGGACGAAAGGATTTTCTAGATCTCTTTAGCTCTCATTTAACATATCAAGGGTTAAACCCAGTGAGCAGATCATAGATAGATTAGGGAAGCAAGAGAAAATCCCTCCCATTGCCACCTGGAGGAGAAACAGGGGGAAAAGAAAGACGGAAGAAAGGAGAGATATGCCCTGGTAGCCCATCCCCAAGGGTCTCTCACTATATGGAGCAGCACTCACCCCACCATAGTGAGGAGGGTAGAAGCACAGAAAAGGTCTAGTTTGCATTTCTGAGCTGCCCTTGGTCTCCATATGGTATTGACACTGGATTGAGAGCCAAAGGGCCTTCCATGAGGCTCACTGTGGTTGAGAACGAAGTGAATTCAAAGCTGAGCCTGCAGGGTGGCTGGCCGGACACACAGCAGTCACTTGGAAGGATCTGCAGCATCTGTAAGGCCAGGGGCAGGGGCCAGGCTGAGTCTATGGGGAAGGTTCCAGTCCCCAGTCCTAACCTCAGACCATGCTTTGAGGAATAGAGTGTATCACAAACACACACCCATACACACCCAGGTCATAAATCAGTTAAATAAGGAATAAAAATAAAATATTCAGAATTAAGTTACATAAAATAATTGTGAAGAATAAAATATACAACGAAGCAAATATTATCTCATTTTTGTGGAATATAAGAAATCACCTAATTCTTCCAATGACACATTCCCAGGGCCAAAAAAAGCTGTGTGCCTACATGGGCAGCTCTATGGGATAAAAGCACATGGCATCTCCATTGTTTAGGATGCTCAGTGTGACCCATGGGGCTCAATGCTGCTGCACAGTGTGACCCATAACCCCAAACATCCGCTCTCAAGAACGACACTGTTCAGGTGCCAGGGAGACAGCTTGCATGCTTCACCCTATGTCCTCAAAACAAGATGACTGCTGGGGCGCCTGGGTGGCTCAGTCGTTAAGCATCTGCCTTTGGCTCAGGTCATAATCCCAGGGTTCTGGGATCAAGCCCCACATCGGGCTCCCTGCTAGGCGGGGAGCCTGCTTCTCCCTCTCCCTCTCCCCCTGCTTGTGTTCCCTCTCTCGCTATCTCTCTCTCTGTCAAATAAATAAAATAAAATCCTTAAAAAAAAAAATAAAAAAAAAAAAACAAGATGACTACTTCCCAAAGCTGTGATGGTTCAAGGTGGTCCTGAAACTGTGCCCCATAGCTTTAACTAGGTTGAAATTAGCAGAAAGTCTAAAGCCTGTTTTTCAGAGAACTGTTTCCCCCTGATCCGCTATTGTGCCTTTTCAGACCTCACTAAACAAATTCACTAGCTGTCTCTGCAGAAGCCTGGACTCAAGGTCAACTAATAAGGTTCCAGCCTATCCTGCATTCCTTACGCAAGATACTGAGCCCAAGACCCCATTCAGCTTCCAGCGCATGCCCATAGCCCCTTCTCCTTGTCTTAAGATAACCTCCTGACATCGAGGGCTGTATTTTGCCTCATTCTGTTGTTAAATCTCTTGCTCAATGTGCATGCTCCATCTTGCCTCATGAATAATCATAAATTCCCCCACCCTTTTCATCGATATGTGGATAATCTCAACCCCTGTGGTTATAAAACACCTGTTCTTTCCCTCTTCTGATGTCAACGTCTAGTGCGTTGGGGTCCCTGGGTAAGGGTCTACAAAATCACCAGGACACAGGGGATGCAGAGCAAAGGCAGCACTTGCAACTGCATACTGCCGTTTATTACTCACATAGCTATATACTCGCAGTGATCAGATAAACATAACAATGTGTACTTAAAGTATCAAGCCAACATCCGTGAAGTGAAATATACACGAAATGCAATAAGAACAAAATACATCCTGTTTATGCTTGCAGAATAAAGAATTCCCTTAGCCATCCTTCCTTTGGAGACAACATGTTCTTTGTCTTTAGAAAGAACACTTCTGATTAGAGAGATACACTTTAAGCGAGGCAAGAGCCACTTCCTGCTGATCCAGGCATTTAGGCCTTGCAACATGAGGTAAGGGGAAGAGAACATTTTCTCCTCCTGGCCTAGGCCTGCCTGGCCATCCTTAACCTCACTGCAGTCCTCAAATGACCCTGGCCTGCAAGGGGCCTACAAGCCTACATCATCTCATTCTGAGAGGCAGATTTGATGCTTGTCTCTCTGTCTCCTCACTTGGCTGCCTCTGGAATTAACACTTTCCTTGCTGCAAACCTGGTGTCTCAAAAATTGGCTTTGTTATGCATTGGGCAGATGGACGTGAGTTCGGTTCCAGTCCCACTGCTGAGTGAGAGACGGACACTGCTTCAAAGCAGGGAGATTTTGAGCAGAGGAAGCACTTAGTGTATCAAATCCTCTTAGCAAAAGTATGACAGAATTCTTGTGTAAGGAGGTTTCATGTCCCAGAAGTGCTAAGTGTCCATTTTCTTGCTTCTCTTCTTGCTCTAATTCATGATCCTGGAGCACTCAAGAACAAGCTCAGTATTCGTGACAAGTGTATATGCTGAATGGGGGACAGGCCTTCAACCCTGTCACAGGAACAATCATAGATGGTATACATTTTCTGGGTATGCCCAAGGTGGAGAAATCTTCATGAAATACCTGTTAATTTTGATTTTCCAACCACTTACTAAAGTACAGACAGTATTAAGCAAAACAGAGCAAGATGCTCAGGAGAAGATCCTCAACTAAAGAGTAAATTGTGACCTGTGGGAGAATGAAATTAATTTCAAATCTGCACTAGCCACAGTATGGGGATTGAACTATTGCTTCCTATAAATTTTTTTTTTTTTTTTTTTTTAAAGATTTTATTTATTTATTTGAGAGAGAGAATGAGAGAGAGAGAGCATGAGAGGGGGGAGGGTCAGAGGGAGAAGCAGACTCCCCGCTGAGCAGGGAGCCCGATGCGGGACTCGATCCCGGGACTCCAGGATCATGACCTGAGCTGAAGGCAGTCGCTTAACCAACTGAGCCACCCAGGCGCCCGCTTCCTATAAATTTAACAAAGAATGTTAGCAGAGAAAAAGAAAAAACTCTAACTTTGGCTATTTTACCTTTAAAAGGATTAAAATTACTTTTTAAAATTTTAGAAAAATATGGTACGCCTTAATTGAAAGAAACTGCATATGAAATGTGCAAAAAAGGGTGACATTTCAATAAAAAATAAGAAAATTAGAAAAACAAAACAAAATCATTGTTTCATTTTGAAGGAGATATGTGTAGAAATAGTCTCCAAAATTTAGAGTCCATTTTCTGGCCATTATAGATCAAGGTACAGTCTATACAAAAGAGAGAGGTGAACATGTTGGGTATAGTTATTTTCACTTCAAAAAATATATTCAAGAATTGAAAATTCAAAAGAAGAAAAACTTAAGATAAACTGTATGGATCCAAAGAGATGGCTGATCATTAGTAACATAGGTAGTAATGTTTATAAGATAAAATTTAATAATTTGTGTAACTTTTCTTTAGTAACAACCTTATTACATACAACTCTATTACAATGTTTATACATATGTAAAATTCATGGATTCATTTTAAATATAATATTGTTTTAAAACTTTTATTGAGATTCTTGTTGCTACTCCCCTCAGCAGAGCAAGAGTTATCCAAATTAGGACAAAGGAAAAATGTATAAATACTATAATGATTCAGAAAATGTTGTCTCATTTGACATTACTACCAATGGAAGCAAGTCATGAAAACCTTGATCACAATAATATTATTAATGAATTTGCTGAAATGAAATCAGAAAAAATAACTTATGAAATAAACAGGTATTTAATATATTGAATTATGTATTTATTTTACTATCATCCAACTATCACCAACCCATCAACAGAACATTCAGACATACAGGATAAGTTTTTCTATAGTATTTTGCCAATTTTCATACATATGAAAGCCATAGCTTTAAATATATTTCTCAGCAAAGAAATGTTAGCAAAGAAAAAGACATTACAAAGATATACATTTGTAAAAGAATAGAACATATTTAAGAGTGCCTTAGCTTGATTTATATTTATATATATTTATATTCATACATCCCCTGGTAGTTTTCCTCAGGTCCTACAAATGTTAGAGGTGAGCTGGCCAGACCCCGATCAAGTTTGAGAAACAATAGACCATGGGATTGCCAGCCTTAGATGTTACTGGTAGATATCCCAGAGTGGCCAGGGATGGGGGCATACGAAACATACCCCAGCAGACTCCAGCTCAAACACACCAGGAACCAATAGGAGGCTGGGCAACCCCTTATTCCAAAGCCTACTGGTTAGGGGAGCCTCTCCCCCAAATCTCATCCCCCCACATGCCATCTTGGAAAAGAGCAGAGTGGAATCTAAGAGACTGAAAATTGATCCTAAAGAGTCTGAATTAAACCTTTAAAAAATCTTTGTTAGAATGATTGACTGAGGCGAAAGGTTAAATTGGATTGTACCAAATGTGTTTTCAACCACTGCCACCATTACCAAGTGTTGGTAAAGAATGTTGGGTTAATAGTTGAGAAATTAAAGGGTGATAAAATCCTTTGCACATCCAAATGATAGAGTAAAGAAGCCCTTCTGCATGTATAAAGGCAGGTGGCAGGTAACAACCTACGGATATCTATAGGAAATGCAGGTCTTGTATGGCAGGAAAAAGAATACAACCCCAGACACTATTATCAGTTTTTGTCTTCAGATTTCACTGGACAATTTCCCTTACTTTCAAGCAAGCACCCAGACACTTGTGCCCTTGACCAGACATCTGCACTGGTCTGTCACTTGATGAATGGACAATTGGAACTTGATTCAGGAAGAATGATCCTCTAATTTCTCCCCTCCTTATTAGGCACCTCTGCCAACAAAACATTAGCCAAAGCTGCTAATTTATTGAGTTTTTAACTTGCATTTGTTCTCACTACCAGAGGTTTCTTTTCCTCTCTCAGGTGACCTGTGTGAACAGAGGAACAAACGACCCTTGCCTACATGTTCTGCAGTGCTTAAGCACTCCCTCCTAAATTTGTATCCAGCAAGGGGGAATCCCACTAGGGAAATTGTCCATTGAGCAGGATAAAGTGGAACTTGGCTAATTGGATAAAGAAATAAGTCCTATGAGACTTCTTGCATCGTATTGTTTGGGACTAAAATATGTTACACTATCATCAGCATGACAGGAGTCTCTTAAAAACTGAAAACCTTTTAAGTCCAACAGTAGGAAGTGAGGTGAGGTGCCACTGGATAGAAGGAGTGGGTGGAAAACTCTGAATCGCAACAGTAAGCGGTCCCATTCTCTCCCAACTAAAAATCGTCCATGTTGCAAAACAGACACCTTTGCAATCCAATGTCAAAAAGAACTTTAAGCCTAATTTGCTCATTCAGAGGGCTCCCCTGTAATAAGTAAATGTGTTGACACAATATCGCTCCCATCTTTTTGTTTTCTTTCTTCCCTTTGCAGCATGGAAATGTTTAGAAATCTGTTTGGACTAACAAGCAAACAAACAATGAAAAGCAGTCATCTTCACTTTTAGCACTAAAAACTTAAACCCTGAACTTTAAACACAAAAGAAATCAAAGTGCATAAAAACAGACCATGTAGTTAGACTGATTAATAAACAAATTAGTGCAAAATGAAGTAGGAGTTACATGAATCAAATCCCCAAGATAGTCTCATGTATAGTCTTTCCATTATAAAATGGGCCCTTAAAACAACAACATATGTGATCATTAAAATAGCTTCTTCTTATGAAAACAGCTTCCAAATGAGGTTCAGCATTTGCTTTTGCAAAAACTTAAAACAACAATGCTAAATGATGGTGTGGGGAGAGCTTGTAACTTTGATGTAATAATCCTGTTTATCTGGTTTTCTTCCAGACTTTTTTTAGAAAGAAATGTTTTAGCCAACTATAACTCTATAAAGGAGCTAGGTTTGGGGAAGAAAATTTGGAAGAACTAAGAAATCTGGAGATTCTATTGTACTAATGGTACGTATTAAAATTGTGAAGTGTGGAGAATCATAAGAGATCCTAATTAAGCTTTTGCAAATTACAATTTCTCCAGGAAGGGGCAAACAATTGATGTGATTTTATAAAGGGCTTAAAAAAAACCTGTGAATAAATAAAAAACAGGACTGTATCTGGAAAATGGAACAATGGAAGAAGAACCAAAATAGGAAAATGCTGTCAAGAAAATCAATTAAAGCTGTCCAAGAGATGTCAGTGGCTGAAAGGAAATTTGGGTCTGCAACAAAGGGAATAACTATGTGGAAATAGAGAGGGAGAAACATGATAGTCCATTAATGTTTACAACAGTGAGCCTTGTTTTTATCATGGAAGTATTATTTTTATTTTTCTTGAGCCATTATTAATTTTCACAGATTTTTCTAAGAACGCTATTATTAACAGGAACCTAGGGGTTAACATGGAGATGCTGAATGCCATTGGATTAAACAAGAGGAATATCAGCTGTATCAATCAGTCTAACTAAAATAAGAAATTTTAAAGATGAACTATTACCAACTCCAACTCCCTTGCTGCATCTATTTATGACTTAGACCAGAATACATAAATAGCACCCTGTGGATCACTGCTGAATCTCCTATCAGTGCACACTTAGCTTGCTTAGAAGGTCACCTCCTTAGGGCACCTGGGTGGCTCAGCTGGTTAAACCTCCAACTCTTGATTTTGGCTCATGATCTCAGGGTCGTGGGATTGAGCCCTGCTTTGGGCTCCGTCCTGAGTGTGGAGTCTGCTTAGGATTCCCTCTCTCCCTCATCCTCGGCCCCCACCCCCCACATTCTCTCTCTCTCTCATTTGAAGAAGAAGAAGAAGAAGAAGAAGAAGAAGAAGAAGAAGAAGAAGAAGAAGAAGAAGAAGAAGAAGAAGAAAAAGAAGAAGAAGAAGAAGCAGCAGAAGCAGAAGCAGAAGCAGAAGCAGCTCACCTCCTCCATGGCCCCACAGAGTGAACAGGGTCACATGCAGGAGAAGAGACAGTATGTGCTACCTACATATTCAGATTTTAAGAATGCAATTACTCGGCTGGACACTTAACTCATGAAATGTCAGCATTCCAGCTTCATTCCTCAGTTTCAGGCTTTGAGCAGGTTACATCTAAACTATTATCTGTCAGTTAACACTTGCATGTGAATGAGTTTATCAAATATTTTGCTAAGAGCAGGTTTCAACAGGGAAGAGACAACCCAAAGGCCACTAAAGGGGACCAGACAGAAGACATTTGAAAATGGCCAAAACAGGGGCGCCTGGGTGGCACAGTCAGTTCAGGGTCCAAATCTTGATTTCTGCTCAGATCATGATCTCAGGGTGTTCAGATCCAGCCTCAAGTTGGCTCTGCACTCAGCATGAAGTCTGCTTGAGACTCTTTCTCCCTCTTCCTCTGCCCCTCCCAGCCCCTCACACACGCACTCTCTCTCTCTAAAAATAAATAAAATGTTTAAAAAAAAAAGTGGCCAAAACAACAACCTCTTTCGATTTTGTGGGACTCATAAAAGAATTCCATGACTCCCTAAATCTTCCTCCCGAAGGAACTAGAAATAGTTTTCTAGGACAGAAATGGAAGTTAGCCGCTCCCAAAGTTGTGGCCCCCTGATTAGGGTTAAATATACCTCAAGCCCTCTCCCAAGAATGAGTTTTGCTGGAAAGTTACTCGTGGATGAATGACAACTGAGGGCATTGGAAACACAGGCACAATGTGTACAGCAAGAAGAGCAGGGAATAAAAAGCTCTTTCTATGGGGCACCTGAGTGGCTCAGTTGGTTAAGCATCTGCTTTTGGCTCAGGGCATGATCCCAGGGTCGAACCCCATGTCAGGCTGCCTGCTCAGGGGGAGTGTCCTTCTCCCTCTGCCCCCTCACCCTGCTCATGCTCTCTCTCTCTCTCTCTCTCTCTCTCACTCTCTCTGTCTGTCTCTCAAAACAAATAAATCAATCTTTAAAAAGAAAAAAAAAAGCTCTCTCTGAACCTAAATGGTTTAACATCCCACTAAGAAAGAACAGTAAATACATTGGCCTCAAATGTACATGAGAGAAAATGTCAAACAAATATGTTCTTACAATGTCTGTGAGAATTGATACTACAGAATTCAATAGGAGTGACACAGAAAAACGAACCTTGGCTGAGCCCTTCATTAAGAGCCCACTCTTTGGTGAGAGAATATACCACATGTTTGGCCATTCCAAGAGACACCAGAGATGCCAAAAGATGAAATTTACTTATAAAAGCAAGAACAATCTTTTTTTTTATTATTTATTCATTTGAGACACAGAGATACAGAGAGAGAGAGAGAGAGAGGGAGAGAGCATGAGCAGGGAGAGAGGCAGAGGGAGAGGGAGAAGCAGGCTCCCCGCTGAGCAGGAAGCCTGATGCGGGGCTCGATCCCAGGACGCTGGGATCATGACCTGAGCCGAAGGCAGACGCTTAACCATCTGAGCCACCCAGGCGCCCCAAAAGCAAGAACAATCTTAATGAAGAAGAGAAAGCATACGTGTGGTCAGGTATGGGGGTAGGACAGGGAGACCATTCAAAGAACCCGGTATTTTGGCAGGGAGTTTCCCCACAAGCTCTGGTTTTTAAGATCTGTAGGCAGTTCAGAGAGAAAAAAAAACACAAATGATATTGAAACATGAGATAAAAATCCTTCACTCATAACTTAAAATACCCACAAAAACCATACCACTATCAACTAATTGGTAAACGTCAAAAAAACATGTGATAAATTGTGTGGGCTAGGATGCAGGGATATCTGGCACATCCATCACCATTTTGGCAGACATATAAATTAGAATATAATCTCTTTGGGAGGCAACTTGCAAATATATATAATATATTTATATTTATGATATATATGATGTTTTAAATTACACCTCTTATTTTGAAATCATTGTATATTCACATGGATTTGTAAGAAATAACATAGATCTGGGGTGCCTGGGTGGCTCAGTCGTTAAGCGTCTGCCTTCAGCTCAGGTCACGATCCCAGGGTCCTGGGATCGAGCCCTACATCGGGTTCCCTGCTTGGCGGGAAGCCTACTTCTCCCTCTCCCACTCCCCTGGCTTTTGTTCCCTCTCTCACTGTGTATCTCTCTGTCAAATAAATAAATAAATATCTTAAAAAAAAAAAAAAAGAAATAGATCTTATGTACCCTTTGCCCAGTTCCCCTCAATAGCAACATCTTGCAAAATCATGGCCTGACATTACAACTAGGATATTGACAGGTATACTGGTGAGATACAGACCATTTTCATCACCACAAGGATCCCTTCTATAGCCACACCAATGTCCCTCCATTCCCTTAACTCTCCCCTTATCTCCTTTATCCCTCTTAACTCTGACAACCACCAATTTGTTCTCCATTTTTATAATTTTGTCATTTTAAGAATGTTATATAGATGGAACCAGACAGGACACAGCCTTTGGGGATTGACGTTTTTCACTCAGCCTAATTCTCTGGAGATTCATTCAAAAATTGTGTTATCAATAGTTCCTGCATTTTTTTCACAGTGAGTAGTATTCCATGGCATAGATATACCAGAGTTTGTTTACCCATCAACTCATTGAAAGACATATTTGGGGGGGGCTTTCAGTTTGGGGGTATTATAAATAAAGCTGCTGTAAACAACTGTGTTCAGGTTTTTGTGTGAAGGTAAGTTTTCATTTTTCTGAGGAAAATGTCGAGGACAGCAGTCTTTCAATCACACATCTTTAGATTTTTAAGAAACCGCTGAACTGTATAAGAGATCCACTTTCTCCACACACTCACCAGCATTTGGCATTATCATTATTTTTTATTTTAGCCATTCTGGTAGGTGTCACTGATACCTCATTTTAATTTCACTTCCATAATGGCTAAAGATGTCAAACATTGTTTCACATACGTATTTGCTTCCATATATTATCTTTGGTGAAATATCTCTTCATGTCTTTTGCCTATTTCTAATTGGATTTTCTTTTTTACTGTTGAGTTTCAAGAATTTCCTCATCTATTCTAGATACTCGGTCTTTGTTGAATATGAAGTTGCAAGCCTCAGTGAGTCTGTAATCACTGATCACAGATCGCCATAATCAATAAAATAATGATGAAAAATTTCAAGTATTGTGAGAATTACCAAAATGTGTCACTGACACTCTAAGTGAGCAAATGCTGCTGGGAAAATGGTGCCAAGAGACTTACTCAACACAGGGTGGTCACAAGCCTTCAACTTCTAAAAAACACAGTATCTGTGAAGTGTAGTAAAACAAAGTGCAGTAAAATGAGATGTGTCTGTAAATTGCTTTTGTGCCTTTGTCAAAAATCAGCTGGACATATTTGGGGGCATCTATTTCTGGGTTTTTTATTCTGTTCCATTGATCTACTGTCTATTCTGCCAATGACACAGAGTCCTGACAACCATACCTAATAGTTATCTTATAATTAGGTAGTCCAATTTCTCCCACTTTATTCTTTTTAAAAAAAAAGTTATTGCAGATATTCTAGTTCCTTTGCCTTTTCACATAAATTTTAGAATAAGCTTCTCCAGGGGAGATGAACCATGAGAGACGATAACTCTGAAAAACAAACTGAGGGTTCTAGAGGGGAGGGGCGTGGGAGGATGGGTTAGCCTGGTGATGGGTATTAAAGAGAGCATGTTCTGCATGGAGCACTGGGTGTTATGCACAAACAATGAATCATGGAACACTACATCTAAAACTAATGATGTAATGTATGGGGATTAACATAACAATAAAAAATTTTTTTAAAAAAAGAATAACCTTCTCCATATCTATAAAAAAAACCCTGCTGTGATTTTGATAAGAATTCATGGTAAGCCCATATATCAAGTTGGGGAGAATTGCCATCTTTATTATATTGAGTTTTCATATCCACAATCATGTCATTTCTTTCCATTTATTTAGATCTTCTTTGATTTCTCTCATCAACATTTTATAGTTTTCATGATACACATACAGTACATGAAAATTTACACCTAAGAATTTTTTGTTCTTGCTGTTTTGAGTGATTGTAGATGATGCTGTATTTTTAAACTTGGTGTCCATATGTACATTGCTAGTATATAGAAATTCAATTGATTTTTGTATGTTACCTTATATCCTATAATCTTACTTTACCATATTAGTAGTTCTAGGAGTTTCTGTGAATATTCCTTGGAATTTTTACATATGGAATCATATAACCTGCAAATAAAGATAGTTTTATTTCTCCCTTAACAATTCTTATGACCTTTATTTCCTTTTCTTGACTTAATTCATTGACTAGAACTTCCACTACTCTGTTAGAATAAGGATGAGCCCAATCCTCCTTGCCTTATTTTGAAATATAGAATATAATGTTATCTGTAGGACTCTTGCAGAGTGCTAGAGCGCTTTATCAAGTTGAAGAAGTTTCCCACTATTCCTAGTTTTCTGAGATTTTTATCATGATAGGTGTTGAATTCTGTCATATGATTTTTCTATATCAGCTCATATGATCATTGGAGTTTTCTTCTTTAGCTTACTAATATAATGGATCACTCTGATTGATTGATTTCCAGATACTGAACCAAGAATCCATCCCTGGAGTAAACCTCACTTGGTCATGGTGTATAATTCTTTGCGTATATTGCTGAATTTTATATGTCAATATGTTGATAAGGGTACTTCCCTCCATATTTATGGTCTGTGGTTTTCCTGCCCTGTGTCTGGTTTTGGTATCAAGGTAACATTAGCTTCACAAAATGAATTGAGAAGTGTTCCCTCCTCTTCTATTTTCTTGAAGATGTGTAGAGTTGGTATTAATTCTTCTCTAAACATTTGGTAGAATTATCCAGTGAAACCATTTGGGCCCAAGGAATTTTTTAGTTACTAATTCAGTTTCCTTAACAGTTACAGTGCTATTTAAGTTATCTATTTCATTTTGGGTGAATTGTAGTAGTTTTTGTTTTTCAAGGAATTGATCTAATTTATCTAAATTCTCAAATGTATGGGAGTACCTGGGTAGCTCAGTTGGTTAAGCATCTGACTCTTGATTTTGGCTCAGGCTGGGATATCAGGATCTTGAGACTGAGTCCTGGGTTGGGCTCTGAGCTTAGCAGGGAGTCAGCTTGAGATCCTCTCCTTCTCCTTCTTCCCCTCCCTGTTCACACTCTCTAAATAAATAAATAAATAAAATCTTTTTAAAAAAATAAATTCTCAAATGTATGTGTATAGAGTTTTTCATAATATTCCCTTTTTATTAACTCCTTTCTTCTGTTTGCTTTGGGCTTTACTTTTTTTCTTGGGTCTTGAGATGGGAGCTTAGACCACTGATGTGAGACTTTTCCACTTTTTTTATGTAAACACTGGTTTTATAACATTTCCTCTCAGTATTGCTTTAGCTACATCCCACAAGTTTTGATACATTGAATTTTCATTTTTATTCAGTTCGTTGTGTTTTTTAATTTCTCCTTAATTTCTCATTGACACATGGACTATCCAGGAGTGTCTTATTTACTTTCCAATTGTTCAGAGATTTTCCTGTTATCTTTCAGTTATTGATTTATAGTTTGATTTCACTGTGATCAGAGAACATACTCTATATGATTTAAATCTTTTAAATTTATTAAAGTTTGTCTTGTGGCCCATAATATTTTCTATGATGGTGTGAACCAATGGTGCCTCAAAAGAAAGTGTGCTCTGTTGTTGGATATAAATATATCAATTTGCATATAACTATAAATCTACAAATATTAATTTGATACCTGGTATGTGCTATATTGATCAGAGTTCATTTGCAGAAAATAGAATCCATTCTAATCCCCTGTTCCTCAACTCTGGTTCTATAGAACCCCAGTCTTCTGCAAAGTGTTTCTAATTATGTTGTGATTTTGTTACATCACTACTAAACAAAAGAAACATCATATTTGAACTTGGCATGCCATGTGATGCTACAGTGTGATGCTAGCCCATTCATTAGAGATTTTTCATGTTTAAAACTGGTAATCCAAACTGTCCTACTCCATTGTGCATTGTTGATGGCCATAAGTTCAAATGCAGCACTTACTCCAACACAATTGGAGACACTTAGCCACACCTGGTGATTTGATAAGTAAGGGTGCCAATTATTTTTAATGGCTATAGGAATCTCAAAACAGAGTTAAACTCTTGTTTAAAAATTGAGAAGTTGCATTTAATAAAAAGTCTGAAGAAACAAATTATTTAGTAACAAAATTTACTGTTTAAAAAAAGAAAAGTTGGGAGGCACCTGGCTGTCTCAGTCAGTGGAGCGTGCGACTTGATCTTGGGGTTATGAGTTTGAGCCCCATGTTGGGTGCAGAGATTACTTAAAAATAAACTCTTTAAAAAAAAAAAAAGAAGGGGTGCTTGGGTGGCTCAGTCGGTTAAGCATCAGACTCTTGATTTCGGCTCAGGTCATGACCTCAGGGTTGTGAGATCGAGCCCTGCATTGGGCTCTGTACTGGGCATGGAGCCTGCTTAAGATTCTCTCTCTCACTCTGCTCCTCCTCCACCCCCATTCCTCCACCTCACACACATGTGAGCACTCTCTCTCCATCTTTAAAAAATTAAATTTAAATTTAAAAAAGAAAGAAAAGTTGGATTCTACTCTTAAATAATATAAGTTGATTTATTAATGACAGGTCACATGAAGCTGAAGAGGTTCTCTATTTTAAACTGAAAAACAACAGCTTCTCCATCCAGGTCGATGAGTCAAACTATTTCTTTAATAAATGTCATTCTGTAGTATCTGTGAGATTTTTAGATGACAGTAAAATTTGAGGAAATTTTTTTGCTGCGAAGAGCTATCCCAAAGAAACAATGACCAAGATATATTCAATATTTGGTCTACCTACCTAGAAACAAAAGGTCTGTCTTTGCAATGTTAGCATGATACCAGGGAGGCCCATCAATGGTTGGCTCCATGAGAGGTTTTGCCTCTCTTGTATAAAAAGAAAGTCCTAACATTATCATGACACAATATTTTCTTTTCATTTATTCATTTTTTAATTATGTTCAATTAGTCAACATATAGTACATCATTAGTTTTTGATGTAGTGTTCAATGATTCATTAGTTGCATGTATCACCCAATGCTCATCACCACATATGCCCTCCTTAATATCCATCACCTGGTTACCCCAACCTCCAATCCCCCTCCCTTCTGTAACCCTTAGTTTGTTTCCTGGAGTCCAGAGTCTCTCATGGTTTTTCTCCCTCTCAGATTTGTCCCCATTCAGTTTTTCCCTCCCTTCCCCTGTGGTCTTCTGCCCTATTCCTTATGTTCCACATATGAGTGAAACCATATGAAAATGGTCTTTCTCTGCTTGACTTATTTCACTTAGCATAATCCCCTCCAGTTCCATCCATGTCAATGCAAATGGTAGGTTTTCATCCTTTCTGATGGCTGAGTAATATTCCATTGTATATATATGCCACATTTTCTTTACCCATTCATCTGTTGAAGGGCATCTTGGCTCCTTTCACAGTTTGGCTATTGTGGACATTGCTGCTATGAACATTGGGGTGCATGATGACACAATATTTTCTTCACAGATGGAGGTGGTGCTAAAAAGTACTGGAGATGGCCTGTGGGAAAAGTTGGCAGAGGAGTAGGGGACCCTATTCCAACCGGTCCCCAGAATTGAGCTGGATATCTACCAGACCACTCTAAACACCCACAAAATCAGCCTGAGATGTAAGAAAATAGATCTGGATCTCTACAAACAGAATATAGCAGGCGGTTGGTTTGGGGGAATGAAGCAGGGAGCCATGATTCCGCAGACAGATATTGGAGGATAACGGAAGAGGGAGAGAGCCTGGCTGTGGGGATCATGCACCACCAGTAAGCAATAGCCTCCTGTGCTGGGGACAGGGCAGAGACTCGCAGACCGGTAGCAATGGGGAAAGGACTTTAGGGCAGCCCCCCAGACTGAAACCAGAGTGGAAGGGCCACGCCTACAAACTGGGGGCAGCTGGTGGTTTTAGAAGCACAAAGGGCAGAGACATGCCCCGACCTGGAGGCAAGGGCTGGGAGAGCTGCTGAGGGACTCACAACCCAGGACGCTGCAGTTTATAGCAGCACAGACAGAAATGGAGATAGTGTGGCCTGGAGAGCTCACTGAAGAACAGACTGCGATCGATCTCTCTGCCCTGTGGCAGAGGGTTGGAAATGATCTCTTCTGCTCTGACTCTTGGAAGAGATGTGGAAAGCCACCAGGGAAAGCTGCCAGAGAACAAAAGCCCCAAGAAACTGGTTTTCACTGAGCCCATCCCCCCCACAGGGGGCAGGGCAACTCTGCTCAAACAGGGTTGCCTGAGTAACAGTGAGGCAGGCCCCTCCCCCAGAAGACAGGCTGGGAGAACAAGAGGACAGCAACCCTAAGGTCCCGAGAAAACAGGTGCATCTTACTTGGGTTGTGGTCAATAATTTGGACTCTGTACATTCCCTCAACTACCCCTCAACAGAATGACTAGGAGGAGGAGCCCCCAAAATAGGAAAGACTCAGAGAATGTGACCTCTGCCACAGATTTACAAATGGATACAGATATAACCAATATGTCGGAGACGGAATTCAGGATAGCAATTGTGAAGACAATAACTAGAATGGAGAAATTGATTAATAGCAACATAGTCTCTAAGAGCAGAAATGAAAGCTGAACTGGCAGAATTTAAAAATGCTATCAATGAGATCCAAACTAATCTAGATAATCTAACAGCTAGGATAAGTGAGGCAGAAGAACGAATTAGTGATCTAGAACACCAATTAATAGTCAAGAAGGAAAAAGAGGAGGCCAGGGAAAAACAACTCAAAATCCATGAAAACAGAATCACAGAAATAAGTGACATCATGAAACGTTCCAATGTCAGAATTATTGGGATCCCTGAGGGGGTGGAGAGAGAGAGAAGACTAGAAGATATATTTGAGCAAATCCTAGCTGAAAACTTCCTTAATTTGGGGAATGAAACAAACATTTGTGTCCTAGAGGTAGAGAGAACCCGTCCCAAGATCAAGGAAAACAGGCTAACGCCCCGGCATCTAATAGTAAAACTCGCAAATCTTAGAACCAAGGAAACCATCTTAAAGGCAGTTAGGGGGAAAAGATTCCTTATGTACAGAGGGAAAAACATCAGAATAACATCAGACCTATCCACAGAGACCTGGCAGGCCAGAAAGGGTTGGCAAGACATATTCAGGGTACTAAATGAGAAGAACATGCAGCCAAGAATACTTTATCTGGCAAGGCTGTCATTTAGAATGGATGGACAGATGCAGAGCTTCCAAGACTGGCAGAAACTGAAAGTATATGTGACCACTAAGCTGGCCCTGCAAGAAATATTAAGGGGGGCTCTATAAAAAAAGAAAGACCCCAAGAGTGACATAGAACAGAAATTTACAGGGACAATCTATAAAAACAAGGTCTTCACAGACAACACGATGACAATAAGTTCATATCTTTCAATAATCACTCTAAACGTGAATGGCCTAAATGCTCCCATGAAATGGCACAAAGTTGCAGATTAGATAAAAAGACAGGACAAAACCTAACTCTTCTTTGGAACATGACTACAAAGGCATTTAGGAAATAAACATTTTTATTTTTCAGCCCCTTCAGTATACATGGGATCATTAACGAAAGAGTGGAATGGATGTTAAGAGCCAATCATGTATCCAACACAAAGGATCCTTAATAGCACTCATCCTACCCTAATGAAGTAAGTTTGGAACAATGTGTGATTTTATTCAGTTTAACTTAATTTCTAGTCCTGAAACTATGAGTATTAAACCCAGAGTAATCTTTAGCCATTTGGTCCACAAATCTTCCCTTTTCATGCATTAACTCAGATAATTCAACTGAAATCCCATGTACATGTTTTTTCTTAAATTATATATATTAGTAATGAATAAATGTCTTTGGAATATGCCCACCATACTATGGTAACCTCAACTGTCATACCTGGACCTAACAGGACATTTTCATTTATTCAGCAAACATTTCCTGAGCAGCTATTTTGTAGCTGATACTGTGTAGAACTGTGAATTGTGTAAGACTGTTGAATCACAGACCTGTACCTCTGAAACAAATAATACATTATATGTTAAAAAAAAAAGAAGATAGTAGGAAGGGAAAAATGAAGGGGGGGAAATCAGAGGGGGAGACGAACCATGAGAGACTATGGACCCTGAGAAACAAACTGAGGGTTCTAGAGGGGAGGGGGATGGGGGCATGAGTTAGCCTGGTGATGGGTATTAAGGAGGGCACGTATTGAATGGAGCACTGGGTGTGATACGCAAACAATGAATCATGGAACACTACATCAAAAACTAATGGTGTAATGTATGGTGATTAACATAACATAATAAAATAAAATAAAAAAAGAACATCCTTAGTTTTCTATTTCTCATTTGTGTGGATTCCAAACTTAAAATCCAATAAGTTTCCAACTATAACTTTGATTGGAGATGTGTTGGTTGGTACTTACTTGCAGAGTGGAGGTGAGAAAAATTCTGAAAATTCACTTAACTCCCTTAAAAACCCATTTAAGGGGGCGCCTGGATGGCTCAGTCGTTACACGTCTGCCTTCAGCTCAGGTCATGATTCCAGGGTTCTGGGATCAGGATCGAGCCCCACATCAGGCTCCCTGCTCCACAGGAAGCCTGCTTCTCCCTCTCCCACTCCCTCACCCCTACTTGTGTTCCCTCTTTCACTATGTCTCTCTGTCAAATAAATAAATAAAATTAAAAAAAAAAATTTAAGTTCCATTTTGATCAGCTCCAAAAGAACAAGCTAATGGTAATTCCAATAATACTATGCTCCAGATCTAAGAGCTCTTTCAAGTCCCCCAAGATTCCATTGTCTTGCGCCAAAATAGCAAATTTTCAAGGCACCCTCTCTCATTACTTCTCATATTCAATAGAAGTTGGCCTTAGTGACTCTCATTAACAGGCATTACCTGGTCCTCCCTTTATTTGCCAATGGTCCCAAATATTTCATAGTTTGATGAATTCCTCATCACCCCCACACCCATCAATTTACATAAGCCAACGAAGACCACAAATGTAAGAGAGAAAAGCAAAGAATGCCAACAAGACATCTTGATAAAGGACAAACCAAGAATAAATTAAGAAGTCCCTGTCAATAGAAATTTAAAGCACAAAATTTTATTTTCTTTTTAATCTGTTGCTATAAAGTGTCAGCCATCTTCAGAAACAGAGTGAATCTGACAGTTTTGTGTTGGCTCACATTTCCCATTACAGACACCTCTCATGACTGTCCTGAAGCAAAAATAAATTTCCCTTTTTAAGCTTTTGATGATAAAAATCTCATCTGAAGCCTCATAAATGATCCTTTATTATCTATATTAATAATGAATAAATGTCTTTTGAATACCCCTGATCTTTTGCATTAATATCACCAGATGTATTATAGATAACCTTTTGATTTAACAGCACAAACTCTGAAACAATATTAAACACAAAGGACTGATCTTATGGAGTCACCGAGGTCAGGATTATAAACATTTCTTTCAGTTCTATGTGTCCATTAGGTGACACTAACACCTATCAGTATTTATTTTTTGAACATGTGTGTGAGTTGTGTGTGTGTGAGAGAGAGAGAGAGAGAAAGAGCCCTAGAAACCAGGCTCATAATTTTTTGTTTTCTTCAGCCTTTTATTTTTCACACATTCCATGTTCCTTCTCCAACTTTTTCCAATGTGAGCTAAAGATCTCAATGGAGACAGAATTTAAAACACTCCTGTAACTTTCTGCTCATTCTAGCTTCCTTTTTAAAATAAAATTAATCTCTTATGAGCGCATTCCACTTGGAAAAGCTCCAGTTGGAAAGATTCTGTTTCATATCACAAAAAAATCATGAATGGGAAACAGCTATTCCTTCTTCAGGTTTTTTATTCAACATCACTGAATACTCTTCTGTGACTAAATACCTCCTTGCCTCCATCCCAGCCTTGTACAGATAAAGGAATGTCAGAAGCTAAGATGGAATGGGTTGCCAGGTCACAGAACTAATCAAGGCAGAGCCACAACAATAAGGGTGCATGATATGAACATGATTTTTGACTGTTCATGTTGACCTTGATCACCTGATCAAAGTGATGTTTATCAGGTTTTTCCTCTCTGCTGTAAAATTATTCCTTGTTTTCCCTTTTCCATTCTGAACTCTTTGGAAGGAAGTCACTATGTGAAACCTACACCTAAGGAGTGGGCAGTTATGCTCCACCTCCTTGAGGAAAGAGTAATTATATAAATATAAATTATTTGGAATTATTCTGCATGAGAGATTTGTCTATTTGCTCTTAAGGGTCCCAATTTCTTGTGGAATGAAAACTCTTGCTCCTCTTTTTCAAAAACTTCAAGTTTGGGTTAAATGGATGGCAGTGAAGGTAAGGACACCTTGTGCCACTGAAATCAGACTGTGTGGGAAGGTGTCCATCCTGTTCCTAAAGGTGGTTCTACAGTCCAGTCACTGGGTAAGCAGCTAGGGAGAGTGCTGTGCAAGAGCTCGTGTATGAAGTTAGAGTCATTGTTGATTATAAGTCACGTAAAATCCTTTTGGAAGGAGATAGGACAAAATCAAATGTAATACATTAAGCTGGCCAAATCACACCTGCAATGCTAGGCTCCGTCCTGGACCAGACCATTAAGGGAGAAAGGAGAAAAATTAGTGTGGCCAGAGAAGTGACTGGTGCCAAGGAGTTAGAACACCATGCCATAGACATGCCTTCCATCTGTATAGCTTTCTAGAGTTTAAGAAGTGTAATCATCTACACCGTCATTTAATCCTTTCCAAAATTGCAAACCCCAACTTGGTATTCCCCATCCCCACTTTTCTGCTTTGCTTTGCTCATAGTATTGTCGCCAACCAATATTCCTTATAGTTTACTTATTTCCTGTTCCCCACCCCCATAGAATCTAAGCTTCAAGAGGGTAGCGGGGTTTAATCTGCTTTGTTCATTGTTGTATTCCCTGCCTAGTGGACACTCAATAAGTATCTATTGAGTAAATTAATTCTCAAAATATCCCCATGGAATTGGCATTTTTTTAATCTTATGATAAATAGGTTCTCAAAGTAAGGAGACATGTCCACTTTCAGACAAGTAACAAATAAAAGAGCTGGGGCTGCTACTTCACAGGTCTGCTTCCTCTGTGCAGATGAAGTGCTGTTAAGAAAACTCAAGAATTTTAACCTAAAAATAAGGACACTGTGTGAAGCACAACAGTAGTCTTTAAATACTTACAGAGCTGTTATCTTCAAAAGGGCCTATATCCTCTCAGGATGACTCCAGAGGGCCTTGCTGGAAATAACAAGTGGAGAAACATTCTAATTCCACACTAGGAAAATCTTTGAAACACTGAGAGCTCACTTGCTCCCACCCTGAGGTAAACAGGCTGCCTGGAATGACCTGCCTGAGCAGAAGCTGTTGAGAAAGAGTCTCCATGTTCACTTCTAGAGAACATGATAGAAGGACTTTATGTAATAGATCATTTGGGGGGACAACTTTTAAAGGCTTTCCCACCTTTAGAGTCTATTATTCTTGCTATGCAGGGTTTCCTGAACCAAAGATTGCAAAGCATGAGTTGAAATGCCTTACAGCCCAATTTCACACTGAATAAAGCATCCATGATACCAGATAATACATGATGAAGATTCTGAGTGCCTACTTCATACAAAAGAGGAAAAGCAGGAATGTGACACAGACCTGCCCAGGTTATAACTTGAGAGTATTTTCTGATAACAAAAAAAACTCAAAAACTGGTAGTGATACCTGGTATCTCCTCTCCTGTCACTGTCTCTACTTTAAGCTCATATTATTTAGAAAGCACTTAGCATTCATAGCTTGCATTTGTTGGTGTGAATTCCTTTCCCTGGTTTCTCTAGAACTAACTTATCCACAATTTGTTCTTTCTCTATTTCAGACTTCCCACAAAACTCAACTTTTAATTAAGTTTCTTCTGTTTCTCACCAAACATAATGCCTGAAAAACTATCTTAGGGAGGGAAGAAAATCATAATTCCTACCTCAGTTTTGACATCAGTCCCATTATTTTATTTGCTACAGTTGAAGGGGAAAAATGATAAAAAACAATGTTGGGGTTTTTTTTCATGAAATACCAATAGACCAGAGAGTAATATAGAAAAAAAAAATTAGTTAGAAATTATGCTTCTTTAGCTAAGAATAACCAGGAGAAAAAATATACAAAGATGGGCTAGAGAATGTATTTACATGGTATTCTGCAACATGAGCTCTACTAAGACGCTAATATTTAATAGAATTTTTTATTTTTTTAAAGATTTTATTTCTTTATTTGACAGAGAATGAGAGAGCACAAGCAGGGGGAGCATCAGAGGGAGAAAGAGAAGCTCCCACTGAGCAGGGAGCCCAATGCAGAGTTCGATCCCAGGACCTGGGATCACGACCTGAGCCGAAGGCAGATGCTTAACCAACTGAACCACCCTGAATTTTTTATTTTTTATGAGACTATTCTAAATTGATGACTTTTAAGCTACCTGGTTGAAAGCAAATGGTATCGGGAGGGGGGAAAGATGGCGGGGGAGTAGGGGACCCTATTTCAACTGGTCCCTGGAATTGAGCTGGGTATCTACCAGACCACTCTGAGCACCCACGAAACCAGCCTGAGATGTAAAAAGATCTGGATCTCTACAAACAGTATATCACAGGCGGTTGGTTTTGAGGTACGAAGCGGAGAGCTGTGATCCTGCAGGCAATATGATATCGGAGGATAAACGGCGGCGGGAGGGTGCCTGGCCGTGGGGATCCTACACCGCCAGTGAGTGACAGCCTCGTGCGCTGCGGACGGGCACAGACTCACAGACCAGTAGTGTTGGTAAAGGACTTAAGCGCAACCCCCGGGGTGGAAAACCAGACCGGCGGGGTCGCGCGCACGTGAACCACAGCCCCCCCTACAGAAATCCTGAGCGACGATCACGCACACGCAAACTGCAGCCTCCAAGGCAGAAACCTGGTGCACCGGGTCCCACCAGTGAACTGCAACCCCTGGGGTGGGAACCCCAAGTGGCGAAGTCGTGTGCGTGCGAATTGGGAGCGGCTGGCGGTTTTAGAAGCACAAAGGGCAGAGATGTGCCCTGACCTGGAGGAAAGACTGGGGGCTCTGCGAAGGGGCGCACAACCCAGGACGCTGCAGTTTATAGCAGCATGGACAGAAACAGAGACAGTGTGGCCTGGAGAGCTCACTGAAGAACAGACTGCGATCTCTCTGCTCTGAGGCAGAGGGTTGGAAATGGTCTCTTCTGCTCTGACTCGCAGAAGAGACGCGGAAAGCCGCCAGGGAAAGCCACCAGAGAACAAAAGCCCCAAAGACTGATTCCTGCTGAGCCCATCCCCCACCACCGGGGTGCAGGGCAACTCCGCCCAAACAGGGTTGCCTGAGTAACAGCGTGGCAGGCCCCTCCCGCAGAAGACAGGCTGGGAAAACAAGAGGCCAGCAACTCTAAGGTCCCAAGAAAAGAGGTGCATCTTGCTTGGGTTCTGGTCAATAATTTGGACTCTATACATTCCCTCAAACACCCATCAACAGAATGACTAGGAGGAGGAGCCCCCAAAACAGAAAAGACTCAGAGATTATGACTTATGCTGCAGATTTACAAATGGGTGCAGATATAACCAAGATGTCGGAGATGGAATTCAGGCTAGCAATTGTGAAGACAATGGCTAGAATGGAGAAATCAATTAATGGCAACATAGAGTCTCTAAGGGCAGAAATAGAAGGTGAATTGGCAGAACTTAAAAATGCTATCAATGAGATCCAATCCAATCTAGATAATCTAACAGCTAGGGTAACTGAGACAGAAGAGAGAATAAGCGACCTGGAAGACAATATAATAGATAAAAAGGGAAAAGAGGAGGCCAGGGAAAAACAATTCAGAATCCATGAAAATAGAATCAGAGAAATAAGTGACACCATGAGGCATTCCAATGTCAGAATAATTGGAATCCCGGAGGGAGTGGAGAGAGAGAAAGGACTAGAAGAGGCATTTGAGCAAATCGTAGCTGAGAACTTCCCTAATCTGGGGAATGAAACAAACATTCGAGTCCTAGAGGCAGAGAGGACCCCTCCTAAGTTCAAGGAAAACAGGCCAACACCCGGGCATGTAATAGTAAAACTCGCAAATCTTAGAACCAAGGAAACCATCTTAAGGGCAGTTAGGGGGAAGAGATTCCTTACGTAGAGAGGGAGGAACATCAGAATAATGTCAGACCTATCCACAGAGACCTGGCAAGCCAGAAAGGCCTGGCAAGACATATTCAGGGTACTAAATGAGAAGAACATGCAGCCAAGAATACTTTATCTGGCAAGGCTTTCATTTAGAATGGATGGAGAGATGCAGAGCTTCCACGACCGGCAGAAGCTGAAAGAATATGTGACCACTAAGCCGGCCCTGCAAGAAATATTAAGGGGGGGGTTCTATAAAAGGAGAAAGACCCCAAGAGTGATCTACAACCGAAATTTACAGGGACAATCTATAAAAACAACGTCTTCACAGGCAACATGATGACAATTAATTCATATCTTTCAATAATCACTCTCAATGTGAATGGCCTAAACACTCCCTTAAAATGGCACAGGGTTGCAGATTGGATAAAAAGACAGGACCCATCCATACGCTGTCTACAAGAGACTCATTTTGAATCTAAAATTACATCCAGACTGAAAGTGAAGGGATGGAGATCTATCTTCCATGCCAGCGGACCTCAAAAGAAAGCTGGGGTAGCAAATCTTATATCAAACAAATTAGATTTTAAACTAAAGTCTGTAATAAGAGACACAGAGGGACACTATATCATTCTTAAAGGGTCCAACAAGAAGATCTAACAATTGTAAATATCTATGGCCTCAACATGGGTGCAGCCATCTACATAAGCCAACTGTTAACCAAAATAAGGAGTCATATTGATAACAATACGTTAATTGTAGGAGACCTCAATACTCCATTCTCAGCAATGGACAGATCATATAAGCAGAAAATCAACAAGGAAACAAGAGCTTTGAATGATACATTGGACCAGATGGACCTCATAGATATTTATAGAACATTCCACCCTAAAACAACAGAATACTCATTCTTCTCGAGCACTCATGGAACTTTCTCCAGAATAGACCATATACTGGGTCACAGATCAGGTCTCAACCGATACCAAAAGATTGAGATTATTCCCTGCATATTCTCAGACCACAATGCTCTAAAACTGGAACTCAATCACAAGAAAAAATTTGGCAGAAATTCAAACACTTGGAAGCTAACGACCACTCTGCTCAAGAATGTTTGGGTCAACCAAGAAATCAAAGAAGAATTAAAACAATTCATGGAAATCAATGACAACGAAAACACATCAGTCCAAAACCTATGGGATACTGCAAAGGCGGTCCTAAGGGGGAAATACGTAGCCATCCAAGCCTCACTCAAAAAAATAGAAAAATCCCAAATTCACCAACTAACTCTACACCTTAAAGAACTAGAGAAAAAGCAACAAATGACACCTAAGCCATGCATTACAAGAGAAATAATTAAAATTAGAGCAGATATCAATGAATTAGAAACCAGAAACACAGTAGATCAGATCAATGAAACTAGAAGTTGGTTCTTTGAAAGAATTAATAAGATTGATAAACCACTGGCCAGACTTATCCAAAAGAAAAGAGAAAGGACCCAAATTAATAAAATTATGAGTGAAAGGGGAGAGATCATGACTAATATCAAGGAAATAGAAACAATTATTAGAAATTATTATCAACGGGGGGGGGGGCACAAGATGGCGGAGGAGTAGGAGACCTGGATTTCGTCTCCTCTCAGGAATTCAGCTGGATAGGGATCAAACCATTCTGAACACCTACAAACTCAACAGGAGATCGAAGAAAAGAAGAGCAACAACTCTCTCATCAGAAAAGTGACCACTTTCTGGAAGGTAGGACGTGCGGAGAAGTGAATCCGAGGCGATATAGGGGAGGATAGACGGTGGAGGAGGGGCCTCCATTGGCCACTTCTGGCAAGTCATAGAGCCACGGAGCACAAAATCGGAACTTTTAAAAGTCTGCTCCGCTGAGGGACGTCACTCTAGTGGCTAAGTGGGGGGTGGAACCCCCGTGGGACAGTGTGGTCTCAGGACCCTCGGGGTCACAGAAAGACCGGGGGTGCCTGAGTGTGGCAGAGCTCCCAGGTATCGGAGCAGGGAAGCCGGCTGCAGAGGCGGAGCCCAGGCGCGGGCTCTCAGCTCGGGGTGGCCATAAACCGGGATCCGCGGCACCGTCGGGCCCCTGCTCCTCCAGCAGGGACCCAACAAGCGGCAGAGCAGGGAGACTCACCTTCCTCCCCCGGGAGGAGCCGCGCAGGAGTGCACCGCAGGGATCTGCTGGGTTTGGAGACTCCACCCGGGGTCGGGTGCCAGAGATAGAAACGCGCGGTCACAGGCCGGGTGAGCACGGAGTGACCAGGGAGACCGGGGAGACGGGAGTGACTGACGGCTTTTCTCTGGGGGTTCACTGAGGAGCGGGCCCCGAGTTCTCGGCTCCTCCGGGGCGGAGATTGGGAGGCCGCCATTTTCACTCTCCGCCTCCAAAGCTGTACGGAAAGCTCGCAGGGAACAAAAACCCGGAGAGCAAACCCGAGCAGATGACTTAGCCGGGAGGGGGCAAGGGCGGGGCAATTCCGCCTCCGGCAGAGACATTTGGAAACCACGGCAACAGGCCCCTCCCCAGAAGATCAGCGAGAACAGGCAGCCAAGACCAAGTTTACCGATCAATGAGAATGGCAGAACTCCAGCACTAGGGGAATACTGCACATAGAATTCATGGCTTTTTTACCATGATTCTTGAGTCTTTCAAAGTTAATTTTTTTTTAACTTTTTTTTTTTAATTTTTCTTTTTCCCTTTTTCAACCAACATCTTATCAATCCCTTTTTTTAAAAAAACACTTTTTTTTTTTCATTTTTAGAGTCATATTCTATCCCTTCATAGTAGTTACCCATATTTTTGGCATAAATATATAAGTTGTTCTCTCTTTAAGATTTTAGGATAGTTTCTTCTAACAGATTAAAATATACCCTAAATCTCTAGTATATGGTGTTTTCTATTCCCCTGCCTGATCACATTCTCTCCCTTTTTTTCTTTTTTCTTTTTTTAAATCCTCTTCTTTCTTTTTTCAAACAACTTCTTATCAATTACTTTTATAAAATTTTTTATAATTTCCATCTTTACAGTCATATTCCATCCCTTCATCATATCAACCCTTATTTTTGTACATATATAAGTTTTTCTTTCTTTAAAATTTTGGGAGGCACTTTCTTATAAAAGACCAAAATACACCCCAAATCTAGTGTGTGGCACTGATCTATATACTAGCCTGATCATATTTGATCACATTCTGGTTTTTTTGTGTTGTTGTTGTTTTGTTTTGTTTGTTTTTGTTTGTTTTTATCTTTTTCTTTTTCTTTTTTTTTTTTTTTCTTTTTCTTTTTTCTCTCTTTCCATTTCTTTTTCCACTGCTTCAGGTCTTTTCTGATTTGTTTAGAGTATATTTTCTGGGGACATTGTTACTCTGCTAGCATTTTGTTCTCTCATTAATCTATTCTCCTCTGCACAAAATGACGAGACGGAAAAAATCACCTCAACAAAAAGAATAAGAGGTAGTACCGACTGCCAGGGACCTACTCAATACGGACATTGGTACGATGTCAGATCTAGAGTTCAGAATCATCACTTTAAAGATACTAGCTGGGCTTGAAAAAAATATGGAAGTTATTAGAGAAACCCTTTCTGGAGAAGTAAAAGAACTAAAATCTAACCAAGTAGAAATCAAAAAGGCTATTAATGAGGTGCAATCAAAAATGGGGGCTCTAACTGCTAGGATAAATGAGGCAGAAGAGAGAATCAGTAATATAGAAGACCAAATGATGGAAAATAAAGAAGCTGAGAAAAAGAGAGATAAACAACTACTGGATCATGAGGGTAGAATTCGAGAGATAAGCGATACCATAAGACGAAACAACATTAGAATAATTGGGATCCCAGAAGAAGAAGAAAGAGAGAGAGGGGCAGAAGGTATAATGGAGCAAATTATAGCAGAGAACTTCCCTAATTTGGGGAAGGAAACAGGCATCAAAATCCAGGAAGCACAGAGAACCCCTCTCAAAATCAATAAAAATAGGTCAACACCCCGACATCTAATAGTAAAACTTACAAGCCTCAGAGTCAAAGAGAAAATCCAGAAAGCAGCTCAGGAGAAGAGATATGTAACCTACAATGGTAGAAACATTAGATTGGCAACAGACCTATCCACAGAGACCTGGCAGGCCAGAAAGGACTGGCAGGATATATTCAGAGCACTAAATGAGAAAAATATGCAGCCAAGAATACTCTATCCAGCTAGGTTGTCATTGAAAATTGAAGGAGAGATAAAAAGCTTCCAGGACAAACATAAACTAAAGGAATTTGCAAACACGAAACCAGCCCTACAGGAAATCTTGAAAGGGGTCCTCTAAGCAAAGAGAGACCCTAAAAGCAACATAGACCAGAAAGGAACACAGACAATATACAGTAACAGTCACCTTACAGGCAATACAATGGCACTAAATTCCTATCTTTCAATAGTTACGCTGAATGTAAATGGGCTCAATGCCCCAATCAAAAGACACAGGCTATCAGACTGGATTAAAAAACAAGACCCACCGATATGCTGCCTGCAAGAGACTCATTTTAGACCCAAAGACACCCCCAGATTGAAAGTGAGGGGGTGGAAAACCATTTACCATGCTAATGGACACCAAAAGAAAGCTGGGGTGGCAATCCTTATATCAGACAAATTAGATTTTAAACCAAAGACTGTAATAAGAGATGAGGAAGGACATTATATCCTACTTAAAGGGTCTATCCAACAAGAACATCTAACAATTGTAAATATCTATGCCCCTAACATGGGAGCAGCCAATTATATAAGGCAATTAATAACAAAAGCAAAGAAACACATCGACAACAATACAATGATAGTGGGGGACTTTAACACCCCCCTCACTAAAATTGACAGATCGTCTAAGCAAAAGATCAACAAGGAAATAAAGACTTTTTTTTTTTTTAAGATTTTATTTATTTATTTATTTGAGACAGAGAGAGAGACAGAGAGCATGAGAGGGAGGAGGGTCAGAGGGAGAAGGAGACTCCCTGCCGAGCAGGGAGCCCGATGTGGGACTCGATCCCAGGTCTCCAGGATCATGACCTGAGCCGAAGGCAGTCGCTTAACCAACTGAGCCACCCAGGCGCCCGACAAGGAAATAAAGACTTTAAATGACACACTGGACCAAATGGACTTCACAGACATATTCAGAACATTCCACCCCAAAGCAACGGAATACACATTCTTCTCTAGTGCCCATGGAACATTCTCCAGAATAGATCACATCCTAGGTCATAAATCAGGTCTCAACCGGTACCAAAAGATTGGGATCATTCCCTGCCTATTTTCAGACCACAATGCTTTGAAACTAGAACTCAATCCCAAGAGGAAAGTCGGAAAGAACTCAAATACATGGAGGCTAAAGAGCACCCTACTGAAGAATGAATGGGTCAACCAGGAAATTAAAGAAGAATTAAAAAAATACATGGAAACCAATGAAAATGAAAACACAACTATTCAAAATCTTTGGGATGCAGCAAAGGCAGTCCTAAGAGGAAAGTATATAGCAATACAAGCCTTTCTCAAGAAACAAGAAAGGTCTCAAGTACACAACCTAACCCTACACCTAAAGGAGCTGGAGAAAGAACAGCAAATAAAGCCTAAACCCAGCAGGAGAAGAGAAATAATAAAGATCAGAGCAGAAATCAATGAAATAGAAACTAAAAGAATAGTAGAACAGATCAATGAAACTAGGAGCTGGTTCTTTGAAAGAATTAACAAGATTGATAACCCCCTGGCCAGACTTATCAAAAAGAAAAGAGAAATGACCCAAATCAACAAAATCATGAATGAAAGTGGAGAGATCACAACCAACACCAAAGAAATACAAACAATTCTAAGAACATATTATGAGCAACTCTATGCCAGCAAATTAGATAACCTGGAAGAAATGGAGGCATTCCTAGAGATTTATCAACTACCAGAACTGAACCAGGAAGAAATAGAAAACTTGAACAGACCTATAACCACTAAGGAAATTGAAGCAGTCATCAAAAATCTCCCAACAAACAAAAGCCCAGGGCCAGATGGCTTCCCAGGGGAATTCTACCAAACATTTCAAGAAGAATTAATACCTATTCTTCTGAAACTGTTCCAAAAAATAGAAATGGAAGGAAAACTTCCAAACTCATTGTATGAGGCCAGCATTACCTTGATCCCAAAACCAGACAAAGACCACATCAAAAAGGAGAATTACAGACCAATATCCCTGATGAACATGGATGCAAAAATTCTCACCAAAATACTAGCCAATAGGATCCAACAGTACATTAAAAGGATTATTCAGCACGACCAAGTGGGATTTATCCCTGGGCTGCAAGGTTGGTTCAACATCCACATATCAATCAATGTGATACAATACATTAACAAAAGAAAGAACAAGAATCATATGATCCTCTCCATAGATGCAGAAAAAGCTTTTGACAAAGTACAGCATCCTTTCTTGATCAAAACTCTTCAAAGTATAGGCACAGAGGGTACATACCTCAATATCATAAAAGCCATCTATGAAAAACCCACAGCGAATATCATTCTCAATGGGGAAAAACTGAGAGCTTTCCCCCTAAGGTCAGGAATGCAGCAGGGATGTCCACTATCACCACTGCTATTCAACATAGTATTGGAAGTCCTAGCCACAGCAATCAGACAACAAAAAGAAATCAAAGGCATCCAAATTGGCAAAGAAGAAGTCAAGCTCTCACTCTTTGCACATGATATGATACTTTATGTGGAAAACCCCAAAGACTCCACCCCAAAACTGCTAGAACTCATACAGAAATTCAGTAAAGTGGCAGGATATAAAATCAATGCACAGAAATCAGTGGCATTCCTATACACCAACAACAAGACAGAAGAAAGAGAAATTAAGGAGTCGATCCCATTTACAATTGCACCCAAAACCATAAGATACCTAGGAATAAATCTAACCAAAGAGACAAAGGATCTGTACTCAGAAAACTATAAAATACTCATGAAAGAAATTGAGGAAGACACAAAGAAATGGAAAAACGTTCCATGCTCATGGATTGGAAGAACAAATATTCTGAAGATGTCAATGCTACCTAGAGCAATCTACACATTCAATGCAATCCCCATCAAAATACCATCCACTTTTTTCAAAGAAATGGAACAAAGAATCCTAAAATTTGTATGGAACCAGAAAAGACCCCGCATAGCCAGAGGAATGTTGAAAAAGAAAAGCAAAGCCGGCGGCATCACAATTCCGGACTTCCAGCTCTATTACAAAGCTGTCATCATCAAGACAGTATGGTACTGTCACAAAAACAGACACATAGATCAATGGAACAGAATAAAGAGCCCAGAAATGGACCCTCAACTCTATGGTCAACTCATCTTTGACAAAGCAGGAAAGAATGTCCAATGGAAAAAAGACAGTCTCTTCAACAAATGGTGTTGGGAAAATTGGATAGCCACATGCAGAAGAATGAAACTGGACCATTTCCTTACACCACACACAAAAATAGACTCCAAATGGTTGAAAGACCTCAATGTGAGACAGGAGTCCATCAAAATCCTAGAGGAGAACACAGGCAGCAACCTCTTTGACCTCAGCCGAAGCAACTTCTTCCTAGAAACATCACCAAAGGCAAGGGAAGCAAGGGCAAAAATGAACTATTGGGACTTCATCAAGATAAAAAGCTTTTGCAAAGCAAAGGAAACAGTCAACAAAACCAAAAGACAACCGACAGAATGGGAGAAGATATTTGCAAATGACAGATCAGATAAAGGGCTAGTATCCAAAATCTATAAAGAACTCATCAAACTCAACACCCAAAGAACAAAGAATCCAATCAAGAAATGGGCAGAAGACATGAACAGACATTTTTCCAAAGAAGACATCCAAATGGCCAACAGACACATGAAAAAGTGCTCAATATCGCTCGGCATCAGGGAAATCCAAATCAAAACCTCAATGACATACCACCTCACACCAGTCAGAATGGCTAAAATTAACAAATCAGGAAACGACAGATTTTGGCGGGGATGCGGAGAAAGGGGAACCCTCCTACACTGTTGGTGGGAATGCAAACTGGTGCAGCCACTCTGGAAAACTGTATGGAGGTTCCTCAAAAAGTTGAAAATAGAGCTACCATACAATCCAGCAATTGCACTACTGGGTATTTACCCCAAAGATACAAAAGTAGGAATCCGAAAGGGTACGTGCACCCCAATGTTTATAGCAGCAATGTCCACAATAGCCAAACTGTGGAAAGAGCCAAGATGTCCATCGACAGATGAATGGATAAAGAAGATGTGGTATATATACACAATGGAATATTATGCAGCCATCAGAAGGAATGAGATCTTGCCATTTGCAACGACGTGGATGGAACTGGAGGGTATTATGTTGAGTGAAATAAGTCAAACAGAGAAAGACATGTATCATATGATCTCACTGATATGAGGAATTCTTAATTGCAGGAAACAAACTGAGTGTTGTTGGAGTGGGGGGTGGGGTGGGAGGGATGGGGTGACTGGGTGATAGACACTGGGGAGGGTATGTGCTCTGGTAAGTGCTGTGAATTGTGCAAGACTGTTGAATCTCAGATCTGTACCTCTGAAACAAATAATGCAATATATGTTAAGAAAAAAAAAAGAAGAAGAAGAAGAAGGTAGCGGGAGGGGAAGAATGAAGCGGGGGAAATCGGAGGGGTAGACGAACCATGAGAGATGATGGACTCTGAAAAACAAACTGAGGGTTCTAGAGGGGAGGGGGGTGGGAGGATGGGTTAGCCTGGTGGTGGGTATTGAGGAGGGCACATTCTGCATGGAGCACTGGGTGTTATGCACAAACAATGAATCATGGAACACTACATCTAAAACTAATGATGTAATGTATGGGGATTAACATAAGAATAAAAAAATAAAAATAAATAAATAAATAAATAAATAAATAAATAAATAAATAAATGTCTATGCTACCCAGAGCAATCTATACCTTCAATGCCATCCTGTTCAAAATTCCAATGACATTTTTCAAAGTGCTAGAACAAACAATCCTAAAATTTGTATGGAATCAGAAAAGACCCCGAATCGCCAAGGAGATGTTGAAAAAGAAAAACAAAGCTGGGGGTATCACGTTGCCTGATTTCAAGCTATATTACAAAGCTGTGATCACCAAGACAGCATGGTACTGGCACAAAAACAGACATACAGACCAATGGAACAGAATAGAGAACCCAGATATGGACCCTCAACTCTATGGTCAAATAATCTTTGACAAAGCAGGAAAAAACATGCAATGGAAAAAAGAGTCTCTTCAATAAATGGTGCTGGGAAAATTGGACAGCCACATGCAGAAGAATGAAACTCGACCATTCTCTAACACCATTCACAGAGATAAACTCAAAGTGGATGAAAGACCTCAATGTGAGACAGGAATCCATCAAAATCCTAGAGGAGAACATAGGCAGTAACTTCTTTGACATCGGCCACAGCAACTTCTTTCAAGATATCTCTCCAAAGGCTAGTGAAACAAAAGCAAAAGTGAACTTTTGGGACCTCATCAAGATAAAAAGCTTCTGCATAGCAAAGGAAACAGTCAACAAGACAAAGAGGCAACCCACAGAATGGGAGAAGATATTTGCAAATGACACTACAGATAAAGGGCTGGTATCCAAAATCTATAAAGAACTTCTCAAACTCAACACCCAAAAAACAAATAATCAAGTCAAAAAATGGGCAGAAGACATGAACAGACACTTTTCTGAAAAAGACATACAAATGGCTAACAGACACATAAAAAAATGTTCATCATCATTAGCCATCAGGGAAATCCAAATCAAAACCACACTGAGATACCACCTCACACCAGTTAGAATGGCAAAAATGGACAGGGAAAGAAACAACAAATGTTGGAGAGGTTGTGGAGAAAGGGGAACCCTCTTACACTGTTGGTGGGAATGCAAGTTGGTACAGCCACTTTGGAAAACAGTGTGGAGGTTCCTCAAAAATTTAAAAATAGAGCTACCCTATGACCCAGCAATTGCACTCCTGGGTATTTACCCCAAAGACACAGATGTAGTGAAAAGAAGGGCCATATGCACCCCAATGTTCATAGCAGCAGTGTCCGCAATAGCCAAACTGTGGGAAAAGCCGAGATGCCCTTCAACAGATGAATGGATAAAGAAGATGTGGTCCATATATACAATGGAATATTACTCGCCCATCAGAAAAGATGAATACCCAACTTTTACATCAACATGGATGGGACTGGAGGAGATTATGCTAAGTGAAATAAGTCAAGCAGAGAAAGTCAATTATCATATGGTTTCACTTATTTGTGAAACATAAGGATAACATGGAGGACATTAGGAGAAGGAAGGGAAAAATGGGCGGGGGGAATTGGAGAGAGAGATGAACCATGAGAGACTATGGACCTGAGAAACAAACAGGGTTTTAGAGGGGAGGGGGGAGGGGGGATTGGTTAGCCCGGTGATGGGTATTAAGGAGGGCACGTAATGCATGGAGCACTGGGTGTTATACGAAAACAATGGATCATGGATCACTACATCAAAAACTAATGATATATTGTATGGTGACTAACATAACATAATAAAATTAAAAAAAGAAAAGAAAAGAAAGCAAATGGTATCTATCATTTCTTATTACAGATACTCCTTTTGAACTGAATAGTTTAAGAGTTTAAATGGGAGATCTTTTAAACTTAAATTTCATTACTGAATGATGGAATAAGTGTATCCAGGATCTTCTGTGCCAACAAGCAAGCTATGTACTAAAGAGAGATAAATGGGAAAAACAAAACAAAAACAAAGGCCCTGCCCTCAAGGAGTTCATAGTTACATTGGAGAGACAGAAACAGTGGATAATTTCAATAAAATGTCCTGAGTGCTGCAGGTAAAGTATAGATCTGTTGTGATTAATTCCAGAACTGGGTCAGGTGAGATTGGAGGATTAGTCAGAGCTCTGTAGGTAAATACAGTTTGGGAATGACATCCTAGGAAAAGAGGAGAGGAAGACAAAGGACGGAAATTGGGAATTGCATAGCTGGTTTAGGAATTGCACAGTACAGGTAGCAGGGTCTTACCTTGGACCCAAGATGATGTCAAGCAAGGTGGATGGTGCATATTTTTGAGAACCTATGAGTAAATAACCCACCACAAGGGAAAAGTTGATGAGGCCCAGAAATGTGGTTCAAAGACTGGGCACTGGCTCATCTTCAGATGGATAGGAGGGATTCTGAGAGGGACACACCCACTCAGATTTTCCGCTAACCAGCCCATGCAATCATGTCTGAGATATATGAAGCATGGAAACAATGGAAAGGGTGTTAAAGGCCAAAAGGAACGTTTCTCCACATGTCTGGCGGTCACTGGGCATCAGAGGCACCACTGGTGACCAAAGGGGTGACAGTCACAGTCAGAGCACTGGGACTGTGGGAGGCAGCAGGGATTAAGGTCATGGATTAAGGATTAAGGCCACATCAACAGCAGAACTTCTATTTTGGGGGCATTTATCATCTCAAGATATAAGCACAGAACTTTAGAATATGGAGAAAAGGACACCCAAGTTTTCTTTGCAAATCCAAAGAAGTCCCTGTGACAGGAGTAGAATAACTTTGAGGAAGTGGGGATGAATGGAGAAACAAAGCCAAACGTGGCATCCAGGGTCTTCATGGATTGCATTCAACCTACCACTACAACCTTATTTCTTTCTACCCCCATCTCCTTTCTCATCCTTTGACCAAACTGGACTATTAATATTTTCCAGGCATTCTCTTATTTCCTAACTCCTCTTTCATTTTCTCTTGTTACATCTGCCTTACCCCCACGATACAAGCTTCATGAAATCTTTCCAGTTCTACAAGGCTTATCTCAAATTCAATATCTTCATGAATCCTTGAGTAGAAATTGAATTCTTTCTACTCTGAACTATCACATAATCTTGTCTGTGCCTCTTTGTTTCTCACTTAATATTCTGCTTCAAAATAAAGTTATTTGTGAATGCCAAGTTGATAGTTCACATGAAGCTGACCCAAAACTTACTAGAAACAGTGACAACACAGCTGTATCCTGCCACATGAGCACATCCATATCATCAGTATGGATTGTTTGTCCTTAGGGACTTAAGAGACCCATAGGTGACTTTGGACCTGGGCACAGTGTGAAGGCGAAGTCCATGTGAATCAGTTCAGCATTTATTCTATTGCTGTTTCTTTAATCCATGTCTCTAGCATGTTTTCTTTGATTAGGCGGTGGAGGGAGCTCCTCTGACTTTTTGACACTTACCACTTCTTCCTGACTAATATGCTGCATGACTGTTCCTTCTAATAGGTATTGTTGGGTTTGCTTTGCTGCCTCCCGCAGTTCCCTCCCTTTCCCCACATTAACCTGCATTTTCTGGGTAATGGTGCAGTCAACAGCAGCATTAAAGCTCTCCAGTCTGTCTGTCTCACTCCCCTCCTCCTGCCATGCTCCCAGTGGGACTTTGCTGGAATTAGCCAAGTAGGAGCTCAGAGGTGAGGCTGGTTCCACACAAACAAAACCGAAAAAAGAGAACTTGTTCAGTTAGATAGACCAGGCCCTCAATCTTTATATCTAATGAAAGACCATGGTTAAGTGGGTCACAATCATAGCTTGCTTACCAGAAATGCCCAAACCTGTTGGGCTGCCGAGGAATTCTTAGATCTATACATGAAGCCGTTAGTATAAACTCATTGGTTAACACTTTGTTTATACCACATGCCAAAGTTATAGAGATACCTTAAATTAAAAAAAAAAAAAGACTACTGACTTCATATACTTAAAATCTTAGGGAAAATATAGAGCAACATTTTCATGCACTCAGACTTCAAACATCTGAAATAGAAATATTTGTACATAGGCGCATGGCTATATATTACCATATATATTATGTTTATTATATATATTATATATATTATTATGCTTATTATATCAAATGGCTAGCTACTGGGTTACAAGAGTGGCCACAGACAGAGGGGAGATCTGCCAACATCTTGCCATGTTGAGTAATGAGGCAATTGTTAAGTAATTTTGAAAATGAAGTATCCTAGCATTTGAGAATCAAAAGAACTCCAAACTCTCAATTTCATATAATAAAAAACTGAGACACAGAATAATTATGGGTCACACAGCAAACAACAGAGCAAACATTTGAACTAGAGTCTTACAGTGCTAAGATAGGTATAATTTTTTGCATGCAACCCATTAAAACAATACTCAAAGGCAGAAGCAAAAGAATCCCTACTGGAATTATACAAGTTGCAATTCACTGGTTAGGCTACTTGCTCACAGCCAAAATCAGATGGCTGGTTTTCAGGTTAAAAAAAAAAATCACCTCTTGCAGAGATTTCATCAGTGCGAATGTTATATTGTTCATCTGTAGTGTGCCATCTGAATTTTCATTCACTGGATGGTTGGGCAAACAGAAAAACCATAAACAAATGTGCTTCTTCAGAATAAGCAGCCCAGATGTAATTGAAGGTGAAGACAGTTGAAAATAGGAGACCCAATTTCACTATACTACTACGTTAGCCTATTTATCTGTCTGTATCTGCTACTAGACTATAAGCTCCATGAGAACAAAGCTGTGGTCCACTGTGTTTGCTGCACCTTGCATGGCATATTGCAAAGCCCAATAAATGTTGGTTGAATGAACTAAATGAACTAGGTTTCGTACTTGAGATGAAAATCTGGGGGTAAAGGTAGAGATGGCTCTAAGTGAGCTGTATATGAGAAAATGGAAAGGAGGAAGTTCTGAAAGCTACCCGTCACAGAAATTAATCCAGAGATGTGAGGTGAGCACTTAAAGAATAAAGAGGTAGAACAAGAGTTGTGCATAGCAAAGAAATGATCAGTTAGGCTCAAAAAAAAAAAAAAAAAAAGGAGCTCTATGTGGTTCCTGTGCACAGAGTTGAAGCTACACAAGGCTGGCCCTAATAATCATCACAAAGTTTGGTCCTAAAACTAAGTTCTACTTGGTAGAGTATTAGCCAGAGCATCTACAACCAGTGTGGTCCAATGTGTGGGTATAAATGGTCATTGAGGATAAGTCCCAAGGGTTGAGCTTAAGATAGAAGTATAAGGCTAAAAAAGAAGAAGCAAGCCCTTAGCCAAAAGGAAAAATGAACTTCCATCCATACCTTGTACCATATACAAAAGATCATAGACCTACATGTAAAACCTAAAAGTATAAAACTTCTAGAAGAAAATATAGGATAAAATATTTGTGAATTCGAGTTAGGCATGACACCAAATGCATATAATCCATAAAAGGACAAATTGATATATTGGAGTTCATTAAAAGTAAAAATGTCTGCTCATCAAAAGATACTACTTAAAGAAAGAAAAGACAAACCACAGCTTGGGTGAAAATCTTTGCAAAGCATAAAAGATTTATAACCAGAATATATAAAGAACTCTCAAAACTCAACAAAAAGAAAACAACCTATTTAAAAAATGGGCAAAGAGGAGCGCCTGGGTGGCTCAGTCGTTAAGCATCTGCCTTCGGCTCAGGTCATGATCTCAGGGTCCTGGGATCAAGCTCTACATTGGGCTTCCTGCTCGGCAGGGAGCCTGCTTCTTCCTCTCCCGCTCCCCCTGCTTGTGTTCCCTCTCTCACTGTGTCTCTCTCTGTCAAATAAATAAATAAAATCTTAAAAAAAAATAAAGGGGCGCCTGGGTGGCTCAGTCATTAAGCATCTCCCTTCGGCTCAGGTCACGATCCCGGGGTCCTGGGATCGAGCCCCGCATCAGGCTCCCTGCTCCGGGGGGAGCCTGCTTCTCTCTCTCCCACTCCCCCTGCTTGTGTTCCCTCTCTCTCTGTCAAATAAATAAATACAAATCTTTAATAAAAAAATTAAAATAAAAAAATAAAAAATGGGCAAAGATTTGAACAGACATTTTAACCAAGAAAATACATAGCTGGCAAATGAGCACATGAAAAGATGCTCACATCATTAGTTATTAGGGACATGCAAACTGAAGCCACACTGAAATCCTACTATACACCTATTAGAATAGCTGAAATTAGAAAGACTGACCGTAGCAAGTATTCGTGAGAATATGGAGGCAGCAACACTGGAGCTCTTATCCACTCCTGGCAGAGATGTAAAAGGACACAACCACTTTAGAAAACAGTTTGGCAATTTCTTAAAAAGTTAGACTTATATGATCCAGTATCCTAAGAGAAAATGAAATACACATCTACACAAAGATTTATATAAGGATAGTCATAGAAAATTATTTCTAAGACCCAAAAAGTGGAAACAATGCAAATTTCCATCAACAGGAGAAGTGATCAAACAAATTGCTGTGTGTTCCTACAATACACCACTACTCAGCAATAAAAAGAAATGCACTCTTGGTAAAAGCACTGGTATGAATGGATCACAAAATAATCATGCGGAGAAGCCCGACAAAACAGAAGACATTCTGTATGACTCCATGTATATAAAATTCTGAAAAATGCAAACTAATTTACAGGGCCAGAAAGTAGATCAGTGGTTTTGTGGATCAGGGTTAGGGGTAGGAGGGGGGAGGAATGACCAAGGGGTGTGAGGAAACTTTTTGAGTTGATGGATATGTTCACTCTATTGATTGTGGTATTGGTTTCATGGGTGTAGATGTATTATATATCAAAAGTCATCGAATTTTACACTTTCAATATGTGTGGCTTACTAGTGTGTCAACTATATCTCAATAAAGCTGCTATTTAAAAGGCAATAAAACACCTAGGACCAGAGGTCCATAGCCCAAGACCGGAAAAAACATCACAGAATATAAGACAAAAATGTTGAGATGGAGGGTTCAGAACAAGGGTGTTAGCAAAGTATTTATTGTGTGCTCAGTCGGTGGAAGGGCAGCCTGGCCTGCTAGCCAGGTCAGGGCAGACAGAAAAGACAGAAGGACAGAAAGAATAGACTGGCAACCAAGCTTGAATCAGGGGAGCATGGAGGAAAGTTAGAAAGGAACAACAAATTCACATAGGCACATATTTCATTTTATTATATTTATATATTTATTATAGTAGTGTTTATATGTAGACCAAAATAAAGTTAAGTTCATGCAAAGTACCAAAAAATGTGCTGCAAAGAATGAGAGATCCACACAGGAAATTAATTTTCAATGATGTGAACGTCAAGTGGTGGTTGATTTCAGCATGAAATGTAGTGTTACCGAAATTCTGTGGGTTGTATTTAGACAGAGAAAACCAAGTTGCTCTGAATTCTTACTTGAGTTATTGAAGAGAGAAGACAAACCAACAAAGGAACAAGAAATGTTTCAAACAGGCAACAGTCTGCATATCGACGTGAAGGAGGGGAAGAGAAAAGCAACCAAGGAGAAAGCATATTTAGGCCACTTAAATAAATCTCAGAAAGATGAGAGCAAAGAAGCCAAAAAATTTGACAGGGAATAAGCTGTAGATCAGTTTAGCAAGTGCAATTTCTACGGAGAGGTGAGAACAAAATAAATATACTCTATATGACTATTCTATCTAGTGGGCACTTTAGAAGCGCTATTGAAGAAATGGTATGATCACCAAGTTTCCCCTCACTGGCCTTTCTCTCAAGAATATTGATTGACACTGTGGACCAAAAATAGACCCAGACCTGGGTCTCCTAACACTAACAGCCCAGGGAGGAAGATAAGTAAATTACTGGATAGGTCGTCGTATATACTGGTGACTGCTACAAAGGAATGTAACCTGGTGTTAGTTAGCCACCAACTTGGGAGCTTCCCACGTGTGATCTGAAACCAGCACCCATTCTCAAAGGGCAAGGAGAGACCAAAGAAAGAGGCCAATGCTCCAGATCGGTAGGTGGCAGGTTTAATAAACAAGAAAACTTACCTACAAGGCTTGTCTTGGGCAGCAGCAAGATGAGTAGATCTCCACACTCACCTGCCAAAATCTTAAAAGTTTATATAGAGGCTTTAACTAGTTTCAGTCACATATGCCATCCAGATGATCTCAACACCACATCACTATCTCAAGGCAGTACCCTTGGGGGCTGAGCTTCTGGAAGCAGGGAAGGCAAGTACAGTGCACATTCCAAGGACAGGGGAAGAGTGAAGGGCTTCTGATTGTTGGGGTCCAGCTCACAGGTCCACCAACAGTCACTTCTCCCAGTGACCTCCCCAGTACTCCACCCTTCATGACCTGGTCTTACAATCTCACATGCCCCCCTCTTCCACAATGTGCCCTGAGCAATTAGCCAAGGGGTATATTAGCAGAGAAGAGGCTCCTATATTGGTATCTGGCTGCAGTGGAGGCAGATGCCACAGCAATGGTACAGGGACATGTGAGAAAAAAACACAGACGAAGACAATGATTCCCAAAATCAGTGACAATTTTTTCCAACAAAAGCCCCATGATCCAAACCATTGATTTATTAAATCCCCTGGGCAACAGGTCAGGATCACTCAGGGTGTTCACTTGTGTCTTCATGGGACTTAATAAAGATGATACATTAGCAGGCTCATCAGGTATAAACAGGTAACATTCGGTTTAGATAATGGCACAGATGCCTCCTTGCAAATAGTAATAATGTCCAGGCCATTCTATTTTGGAGGACAGCCTTTCTCATTAGAAACATTTTCGCATTCAGCAAGGATAGATACTGTTGGCTATCATTCAAGGCTTGCTGGGTGATTTAGTAAGGGCTTGTATGTGTGCTAGAACACCCTCCAGGCCAATGAAAGGAAGAGAGACGGCAGCCAAATGATCCTACCAGTGGAAAACAAAACATGCCCACCTGGCTTTGAGGAGAGAGATGTTGGCTATTTTAGGAGCTAACCTGGATGTATATACCATACATGTTATTTGGAAGAGGCAGCACTGTCAGGTGTAAGAAGATGGACTGGGAGATATGCCAGACCAGGACTCTCTTCCAATTGTTTGTGTTTCATTCCAAATACAGGATGTTTCAACAGGTCCAGCTTGCAGTAGAACAAGATCCCAGCAGAGACTGAGTAGTTCCCCTCACCCAGGGGTGTGAAGTAACTCACCCATCCTGGCAGCATGTCCCACTGCAAATTCCAATAGATAACTCCCTCCCAGTTGGTGATGGGCTTGGTGTTCTCTGCTGCAAACTACACTGATCCACAGTGAGAGTTTGAAAAATGGCTGTTTCCTGGGACCTCCATACCTTTACAGTATTAGGTGCCTCACCAAGGGCCCCCAGTCTGGTATATGGGGCTACAGGCCTTATTAGCTGACCAGTCAAATGTATTAAAGCCTGGAACATTATGGTAGTTCACCCATAAAACCACCAACAGGTGGTTTTACCTGTTAGTATTTTAATCTACTGTTTTAATATTCCACTGTTTCTTTCTACCAACTCTGCTACTCACAGGTTATAGGGGAGATGGAACCTTTATTCAATGTCAAGTTCTTTTGCCCAATTTCACACATTATGACATTTGAAATGTGCCCTCCTATCACTGTCTAATCTATGAGGGTAGCTTATACAAGGTACTCAGCTTCTCTAATTCCCCAATGGTGGCAGCCTGGTTTGCACAATGACAGAGGAAAACAGGTTAGGCCAGACCCCATGTCTACACAAACCAGTACATATTTAGAACCCTCACCTGGAGGGGTCAATACAATCAATTTGCCAATAACTCACTGGTTGGGAACTCTAGTGGATGGCCCCAGACTCCTTTGGAACTTACTTGGCGTGTTATTTAGAACACACAGGACATGCTATTATTGCTTAACCAAGTCACTGTACTTCAAGAGCAATCTGGCATCTTTGACAACCCTCCATCCCATCTGGGCTAAATGGTAGCTACTCTTTCTGTGCACCCAATATGCTGTCTCTACCGAAGGATCAGTTCCTAAGGCTCATACCTGAGTGAAGGCATCAGCTTCTGGAATGCCAGGGGGTGTCAGTGCCTTATAAGCCAGGACAAGGAAAACAATGACTACCTCAGGTTCTTATAGGTAGACCCAAATGTCTTTCCATATATCCTGATCCTTCAAGGATCCATCAAGGACTTATTGATGACCATCCACCCCTCATTTTGCCATCATCTGAGCCATAGAGTTAATCTCTTTAGGGCAGCCCACTGTCAGTGCAAAGGGTTAATGACTCATAAGTGACCACCAGCCAACCGAATTCCATTCTGAGTTCAGCCCACTGGCTACTAGTTTATTCCCTCCTCTGAGGCTCCACCTGGAGAAGCACTGTGTACACTGCAGGAACTGTTGGGATTCCCTTGCAGAGCTGGGGCCAAAATCCTGGGGCCACTCTCTCCTTCTATTGTCTCTGCCACAGTGCTGGACCCACGACTTTTTGAGTCTCAGAAACATCTAACTCAAATAGTAGCCCTGATTAGGAGATGTCCAGAGCTCTAATCTGTTTCATTAGTATTTTTTGCCTTTTCAAAGGCAGCTTGCTGCTCTTATTGCCAGTCCCACACATGCCCTGGTAAAGACCAGGCAGTATAAGGAAGAGAGGCACTGTGCCAAGTGGGGAATAAAAGGCTTCCCAAATCCCCAAATCCCTAAAAAACCTTGCACTACTTCCACATTCTTAGTGGTTGATTGATAAGGCTTGTACCTTATCAATCACAGCTTCTGGGACAATGAGCATCTTATCCCACCAGACAACTTCTGAAACCTTACAGTGGTGACTGGGCCTTGAATTTTCTGTGGTTTTACTGTCCATCCTCTCTCTTGTAGATGTTCCAACAAACCCTGCAGAGCGTCCTGCAACCGAGGCAAGTATTCACATGTTAACATTATATCATCAATGTATTGGGCCCATTTTACTGGAGTGGGGAACAACGGAGATAGGTCATAGACTACCATCCCATGACATATGGTGGGGCTGTGAGGTATTCTTGGGGAAGCACTTGAAAAGTCCTTTGTTGTTTCTCCAACATGAAGACAAATTGATCTTGTGACTTGGTGGCCAGGGATATACTGATAAAAATCTTCTGCTAAAGCCAGCACAGCATGAGACACTCCTAGGACCATGGCCAAAGCATCTAAGATGGTGGCAATGTTGAGCACAGCTGCATGGATGTTCAATTCTCAGTAGTCCACTGTTATCCACCGTGGGCCATCTAGCTTTATTTCCATCCATACTGACTGTTGAAATGAGGAGATACCCACCCAGTATAGTTCTTGGATAGTTTCTCCTATCTCCTTATGCCCCCAAGCAATTTATATGGTTTGACAATTACCACTCTTCACCGGGGTGGCAGGCTTACAGATTCCCTGTTGGCGCTTCCCCTCAGCACCAGTTTGATTATCCCAACCCAGAGGCAGAATTCGTGAATAAGAGGTTTGCAGAGTTTGACCTTGTAAGATATCGATGCCCACTATGTTCCCTGGTCTTAGAGAGTTAAAAGCCTTATATTCTTGGAGTTGGTGGGGAGAAGGCCCAATCTGTATTGTCACAAGACCTTCCTAAACATAACTATTTGCTCTCCATAACCATTGATGGTGCTGAGGAGGTTAGGACACTTGTGAGGGTCACCATGTATTAGAGTACATTCAGCTCCAGTATCCACCAGAGCCATCACCCTCTGTTTATTTCTGGAGGACCAATGAATAGTGAGCTTGACCTGAGGCCTCTGATCACCTCCATTGGCCCTCACCTAGAGGCACTCTTGGGCGGCATCCTGTCTCAGGGCATAGGAGGCACCCACTAACAGGACTGTATCCCTGAGGCCTCTACTGGAACAGATGGGGCATCAGAAATGATAGGGGCACATGAGGCAGGTCTGAACTGTTGTTCAAGTTTTAAGGCTTTCCACAGGCTGACCAACATAATGTTAGTTTGTCAGTCTATCTCTTCAGGTGGGGTCCCCACAGCAATGAAGTCAAACCACATTTGCTTCTGGGTTACTTTTCTGGATACTTTATAGCCAATTGGGATAGTCTTTCTAAGCTCCCTCTCTGTCTCAGGTCTTTTGCACAGCCCATACCCATTCCTGGGATTTGTCAGCTGTCCCCAGATCAGCAATGGATTGCCCACCATTGTAAATATCTTGTCTCATAATTGGGCTTAGCATACATAGCAGCATCCCATACCAGGTGATGGAGCAAATTTGAGAATCTTAGTTTTCATTCTCACAGTGAATGTGGCCTAATCAAGGTCTTCAAAAATAGGAGCACAGATTGCCTGTCTCATTACCAACTCCCTATGAATTTGTTGTACTTCCTCTATAGATCTCCAGGGTTCCACATGCCCAGGGATGTCCCCTTCATTGTTTTAAGACTCTCTGCAGGATAGAGTAATCCAGTGTACGAGGGAGTATCTTGAACCACCCAAGTGTCATGCAGGTGCTGCCAGAGGCAGGGTGTGTGGTGATGTTGCTCATCATCTCTGCCTCCTGGTAAGAGAAAAGCCATCACCTCCTGAATCCCATAGCTGCACTACCCAAGTCTGGATAGTCTCCCTGGCCTTTTGCTGGAACTTGACAGCTATATCAGTAAGCTCAGTGGGAGTGTATTCTCTCATCATGAATGTTTCCTCAACTGGGGGCTGCCCCACTGGCTGGGATTGTTGTTGCTGTGTTTTTGCTCCCCTTGCTATCAAGGATCAGTGAGCATGGGGTGTTTCATCCATTTCACTGTCAATCACCATAACATCCTCCTCTTTGCTCTCATCACTTTCCCAGGGATTCTATGCACAGTTTTTCAAACAAACCCATTAAAGCAGCCAGTATCTCCAGGATGGCTGCCTACCCAGTACTCAAGCAGTGGTCCACAAGCTTCTGACATAGAGGCCACACTTTTCTACATAGAGGTCATAGCCAAGTTGGGATTTCCCCCATGGATGCCTATATCCCAAAGCCCATATCTTTGGCCTCCTTGCTAGCTCACCAGCTATCAGTTCATAGCCTCCCTTGTGTGAAAATACAAAGGGCCAAAATCTTTGCAATGCAGCAAAAGCTATTGTAAGAGGGAAGTTTATAGCAATACAGGCCTATATCAAGAAGCAAGAAAAATCTCAAATAAACTATGTAACCTATCAGGAACTAGAAAGAGAAGAACTAATAAAACCCAAAGCCAGTAGAAAGAAGGATATAATAAAGATTAGAGTAGAAAGAAATGAAATAGAAACTAAAAAAAAAAAAAAAAAACAGATCAATGAAACCAAGGGCCAGTTCTCTGAAAAGATCAACAAAATTGATAAACCTTTAACCAGACTCATCAGAAGAGAGAAGGAGAGAGAAAGCGAGAGGGAGAAGATGCAAACAAACAAAATCATAAGTGAAAGAGGAGAAATAGTAACAAACACCACAGAAATACAAAGGTTTATAAGAGCACATATGAACGAAATTTTATGAATGAACTGAAAAATTATATGCCAAAAAAACAGGACAACTTATAAGAAATGGATAAATTCCTAGAAACATAACCTCCCAAAATTGAATCAGGAAGAAATAGAAAATTTGAACAGGCCAATTACCAGCAATGAAATTGAATCAGTAGCTGACAAACTCCCCAAACATAAAAGTACAGGGTCAGATGGTTTCACAGGTGAATTCTACTAAACATTTAAAGAAGAGTTAATGCCTATTCTTCACAAACCATTCCAAAAAATAGAAGAACAAGGAAAATTTCCAAACTCATTCTATGAGGCCAACATTACCCTGAAATCAAAATCAGCTAAAGACACTACAAAAAAAGAGAATTATAGGCTAATATCTCTGACGAACACAGATGCAAAAATCCTCAACGAAATATTAGTAAACTGAATCCAACAATACATTAAAAAAATCATTCACCACAATCAAGTGGGATTTATATCTGGGTTGCAAAAGTGGTTCGATATTCACAAATCAATCAATATGATACATCACATCAAAAGAAAGGATAAAAACTATATGATCATTTTAATAGATGCAGAAAAAAGCATTTGACAATGTACAACATCCATTCATGATAAGAACTCTCAATGACGTAGTTTTACAGGGAATATACATTAACGTAATAAAGACCATCTATGAAAAACCCACAGCTTAATCATACTCAATGAGGAAAAACTGAGAGGCTCCCTAGATCAGGAGCAAGACAAGGATGCCCACTCTCACCACTTTTATTCAACATAGTACTAGAAGTCCTAGCTACAGCAATCAGACAAGAAAAAGGAATAAAAGTCATCCAATTTGGTAAGGAAGAAGTAAAATTTTCCCTATTTGCAGATGACATGACATTGTATATAAAAACCTTAAAGGGGCACCTGGGTGGCTCAGTCATTAAGCATCTGTCTTCAGCTCAGGTCATGATCCCAGGATCCTGGGATCAAGCCCCACATCAGGCTCCCTACTCAGTGGGAAACCTGCTTCTCTCTCTCACACTCCTCCTGCTATGTTCCCTCTCTTGCCATCTTTCTCTCTGTCAAATAAATAAATAAAATCTTTGAAAAAAAAAAACTTAAAGACTCCACCAAAAAACTACTATACCTGATAAATGAATTCAGAAAGGTTGCAGGATACAAAATCAATACACAGAAATCCATTGCATTTCTATATATTAATAATGAAGCAATAGAAAGAGAAGTTAAGAAAACAATCTCATTTACAATTGTGCCAAAAATAATAAAATACCTAGGAATAAACTTAACGAAGGAAGTGACAGGCTGGTACTCTGAAAATTACAAAACAATGATGAAAAAAATTGAAGACTATACAAATGGAAACATATTCCACACTCATGGACTGGAAGAACAAATATTGTTAAAACTGTCCATACTTCCCAAAGCTGTCTACAGATTTTATGCAATCCCTATCAAAATATCAACAGCATTTTTCTCAGAACTAGAACAAGCAATCCTAAAATTTGTATGGAACCACAAAAGATCCCAAATAGCCAAAGCAATCTTGAGAAAGAACAAAATGGGAGGTATCACAATCCTAGATTTCAAGATATACTGCAAAGCTATAGTGATCAAAATAGTATGGTACTGGCACAAAAACAGACATATAGATCAGTGGAACAAAACAGAGACCCAAGAAATAAACCCACAATCATATGGTCAATTAATCTTTGACAAAGGAGGCAAGAATAAGCAATGAGAAAAAGACAGTCTCTTCAACAAATAGTTCTGGGAAAACTGGACAGCTACATGCAAAAGGATGAAACTGGACCACTTTCTTACATCACATACAAAAATAAATTCAAAATGGATTAGGGACCTAAATGGAGACCTGAAACCATAAAATTTCTAGAAGAGAGTACAGGCAGTAATTTCTCTGACATCGACTGTAACAACATTTTCCTAGATATATCTCCTGAGGCAAAGAAAACAAAAGCAAAAATAAACTATTGGGACTTCATCAAAATAAAAAGCTTCTGCACTGCAAAGAAAACAACCAACAAAACTAAAATACAACCTTTGGGAATGGGAGAAGATATTTGTAAATGATATATCCAATAAAGACTTAGTATCCAAAATATATAAAGAACTTATAAAACTCAACACTAAAAAAACAAATAATCCAGTTAAAAATGGACAGAAGACATAAATGAATATTTCTCCAAAGAAGAATACAGATGGCCAACAAGCACATGAAGAGATGCTTGACATCACTCATCATCAGGGAAATCCAAATCAAAACCACAATGAGATATCACTTCGCACCTGTCAGAATGACTGAGATCAAAAATACAAGAAACAAGTGTTGGTGAGGATGTGGAGAAAAAGGCACCCTCGTGCATTGTTAGTGAGAATGCAAACTGGTGTAGCCATTGTGGAAAACAGTATAGAGGTTCCTCAAAAAATTAAAAATAAAATTATCCTATGATCCAGTGATTCCACTACTGGGTATTTACCCCCCAAAATATGTAAACACTAATTTGAAAAGATATATGCACCTCTATGTTTATTGCAGCATTATTTATAATAGTCAGATTATGGAAGAAGCCTAGTGCCTATTGATAGATGAATGAATAAAATAGATGTGGCATCTATATACAATGAAATATTACTCAGCCATAAAAAGAATGAAATCCTGCCATTTGCAACGACAAGGATGCAATTAGAGAGTATAATGCTAAGTGAAACAAGTCAGTCAGAGAAAGACAAATACCATATGATCTCACTCATATGTGGAATTTAGAAACAAAACAAAGGAAAAAAAGGGAAAAACCAAAAAACAGATTCTTAACTATAAAGAACAAACTGATGATTACCAGAAGGGAGGTGAGTGGGTGGGAGGATGGGTGAAATAGGCGATGAGGATTAAAAAGTGCACTTATCATGATGAGCACTGAGTAACGTATAGAATTACTGAATTACTATACTGTACACCTGAATATAACACTGTATGTTAACTATACAGGAATTAAAATTGTAAAACAAATAAAGTACAAAAAAAAGAAAAACCCTCACCAATAAGAAAACAATTAATTAAAAACAGGCCAAAGACCCTAACAAACAGCTCACCAAAGAACATACACAGATGGCAAATAGCATATGAAAAGATGCTCAACGTTATATATCAGTAGGGAATTTCAAATTAAAACAATGAGATACCACTACACATCTAATAGAATGGCCAAAATCCCAAACACTGATGAGGATGCAGAGCAACAGGAATCCTCATTCATTGCTACTGGGAATGAAAAATAGTACAGCACTTTGGAAGACAATCTGGCAATTTCTTACAAAACTAAACATACTCTTACATATGATCCAGCAATCATGCTCTTTGGTATTTACTCAGAGTTGCTGAAAACTCATGTCTACACAAAAACCTGCACAGGAATGTTTAGAGCAGCTTTATTCATAATTGCCAAAACTTGGAAGCAACCAAGATGCCCTTCAAGAGGTGAATGGATAAATAAACTGTAGTATGTGCAGACAATGAAATATTTTTTGGCACTAAAAAGAAATGAGCTCTCAAGACATGAACAGACGTGGAGGAAACTTAAAATGCATACTACTAAGTGAAATAAGCCAATCTGAAAAGGCTACATATCATATGTACGACATTCTGGAAAAGGCAAGATTGTAGAGACAGTAAAAGGACCAATGGTTGCCCTGCTTAGTGGGGAGGGAGGGATAGATAGACTGAGAACAGATTTTTAGTGCAGTGAAACTCTTCTGATACTATAATGATATATCCATGTTATTATACATTTGCCAAAACACATGGAATGTGCAACACCAAGAGTGAACCCAAATTTAAACTATGGGTTTGGGGGGCGCCTGGGTGGCTCAGTCAAAGTGCCTGACTCTTGGTTTCAGTTCAGGTCATGATCTCAGGGTCGTGAGATTGAGCCCTGCATGGGCTCCAAGCTCATCTCAGAGTCTGCTTGAGATTCCTCCCCCTGTCCCTCTGCCCCTCCTACTCATGCTCTCTCCCTCTCTCTTTCTAAGATAAATAAATAAATCTTTAAAAGAAAAACCTATGGGCTTTGGGATTATGATCATGTCATTGTAAATTCATTGCTTATAACAAATGTGCCATCCTGGTGGGGGATGTCGATAAGGAGAATATGATCGATAAAGATGTAGGTAGATTCACATGTTTGAGAGTGGGAAGTTGGTGAAACGCTCCTATACAAAATTGCAAGAATTTTTTTCATAATAGTGTATTACAGATAGGCTCTCCAACCTTCAATATTTAAGAGGGAAAAAAACCACCCATGAGGTGGATGAAAACACCACTACCTGCTCTCTAGGGCCATGGGAATGAAGTTCCAAACTAAATATAATCTAAATTACTCTTCTGACTAGAGACTTGGTCTTTTCCAGGTAGTAAGTGAAGCAAACGTGCTGGCCTCGAGAGTATTATTTTGTAAAATAGGGCATTTATGGCTTCAGTAATTGGAAGTTATTGAGGGCTGGTGAAAAGGAGATAAAAGTGTTTAAGTGACTGAAGTGAGGGGTAGGGGGTGGTTACACACGTGTGTATGTACGTTTCAACAAATAAATCTAGACTTTCCTGGCAAAAAAAAAAAAGAAGTATTTTAATTATCAGACATTACAGAGCTATCAATTTTACAACTGCCATTTAAGAACATAAGAATCAAATTCCCTTGATAGCCTGTGAGATGCTGAGAGTGAGGGTTTACTCTTCCAGATCATAAGAGGACCATCTGATGCATTGTCGCATTCCTTGGGCAGGCTTTAAACTCTGCTGACATTCTCCAAGGCTCACTCACTCTCACCCATACACATTCTCATGCCCATATAATCCAAAGATTAGCCACCTTTCTGCATAAATGAGTAGAAGCTATTTAACAAATCTCTTACTTCCTTTTCCCCAGTCTCCAATCACCTACTATAATTATTTCTTAATGGGCCAACTTTCCACTTTACCATCTGCCTGCTGAATATATGTTTGAGGAAACCCATTTGCTCACTGAATTATTTTCATCGTCTTGGATTACAGCATTTCTTCTTCTTCTAATCGCCCTAGTAAATGTTTCTGATCTTTACATCACTTCTGATCTATTTCCTATTCCTGGACTGTGGACTCATGTCTCCTTAGGGTACTTTTTTTCAGATTTTGAGATACCATGCAAGAATTTATGGTCAATGTAAGAAAATACAATACATTGCAAGGTTATGCTCTAAAAGGGTGATAGACTGAGCCTTTTCCAGTAGATGTCTTTTTTTTTTCCCCTGAAAATACAGTTTTTAAATCCTGAGTAAACATGGAATAAATAGTAAAATTGTTAAAAAATGGCAATTCCTGGGCCCCATCCACAGAACCCATAATATACATCTGTAGAGGAATCTGCTTTTTAACAAGAATTCTAAGAGATTCTGATATAGGGTGTTTATGGGCCACTCAGAGAAATTCTTCAAAATAAATACAAATGGTTGGCTGGCATTGCAGAAATCCACAAGTTTCTATTTTAGAAAATTAGAAATGAGAGTTAAAAGAGCTTCAAGATTGGTATACTCTATAGTTCCACGATGTCTTCAAGGAGCTAGGTTTCTTCCATCTTTCAACCCTGCCATGTGTGGCCTGCTGGCCTGAGTTGGCTCCCCTCATAGTTGCCAGATGGCTGCACAGTGCCAGATATCACACCTCACATCCAGAAATCACAACTCCAGAAGAAGTCACATTTCCCCTTTGCTTCTTCTAAAAATCCTTTTCCAGATCCACACTCACACATTTCACTGGCCAGAACTGGGTCCCACATCCACCCTAAGTCAACAGATGCCATGAGAGATGGGACCACTCATTGCCTCAGACTGGTCAGGAGCTAAGTCACGTGCTAGGAGCACCAAACAAGTAAATCAAATAGAAGAAACGAAAGTTGGAAAGGTCTTGAGGAGGTAGCCCTCAATGCTCATGTGATATCCTAGTTATTTTCCATAATGTAATTTTCATATAATTCCTCCAGAGGAGACCACTGTGGTCTCAATGATAGTAAAAGTCACTGTCCAGATACAGTATTATTCTTCAAATTCATAGACAGGAAGTAGAATGGTGGTTATTACAGGCTGGGTAGAGGGATGAAGGGGGAGTTAATATTTCATGGAAATAGAGTTTCAGTCTGGGAAGATAAAAAAGTTCTGGAGATCATGGTGGTGGCTGTACAACATTGGGAATATATGCACAGTAAGCCTTATAAATTGAAGAAAAGTTAAATAAACACAAAGAACCTAGATATATTTCAGAAAAAAAAGTAACAACAAATATTTTCTTACCATAGCTTGACTAATATGGACATTGTCAGTAAAACGCTCGATCAACTGGTCTCTAGTCAAATGAGAAAACATACACACACACACAAGAGAAAGAAGAGGAACAAGGGAGAACGGGGGTGGGCTTGGTAGGGAGAGATTGATTCATTCAATCAATGTAAATAAATTTCACTGAAACTAATAAAATCTATAAAGTCATTTCAGCATGAGAAGGGAAGTTGAGAGTACATTCATTTAGATACAAAATCATGACTTATACTATGCTGTCCTTTCTAAAGACCACAAGTAAGCCAAAATGTGTTCAAAATTACATTTTCCACATCACCTGAGCTGATATACCAGAGTAATGTGAACTATTATAAATTTGACTTTCAAAGGGGGTGTTTCAACCTGTATTTTCCAGTGTGGAAAATTAAGCCAGTCCTTCTGAATTGATTAACTGCAGAAAACAAATGCACGGGGCGGGGGGGCGCGTGGGGGGACGATATATCTTCTGACTCTCTAGGCTACTCTTCAGGGGAATGTATTTTTGATACTCTCTTGGGAAGCAATGATGCAAGGTTGTCATTTAAAAAATCAAACATCACATTTAGTTACATATGACAACTGCCAGACTGTAACCCAGTTTTAATCAGGGCATCAGTACAGTTCCTTTGTAGTTATTCTAAAGGTGAGTGTGTGTGGTTTCTTATTTGTTTTCTATTTGTTAGCTGGAGTGACAAGGCCATGAACCATGGGTGTCCTGCACAAGACATGGCATAAAGTGGCCACATAAGAAATAAGAAGAAAGGGAAGGGGAGGAAGATTTAGTATAAGGTCAGGGAAAGAATCACCACTTTGTTTATATTGTTAGTGAGCTCCTCAAGATATTCATCCCATTGCTATCCGATGGCTGTCCAGGCTAAGGGGCAATGGGAATCTTGTTTTTTTCCATCAACATTTTAAATGAATGCCTGCAAACAGTGTTTCAAGGAATAAAGGAAACAAGGGAATGCCTTTATGAGAGCTAAAAATGGGGATTATTTCCCTAGAAGCAAGACTGTTTAATGTGCTTTTAATAGGAGCAGAGAGTGAATGGCCCCTGGTACTCCCTGCCCTCTCCCTTTTGCAGATTCAAGCCTGCCTACCACACAGACCTGAAGCTTCCAGAAACAGTCCTATAAATGTGAACTGGGAAGACTTACCATTTGGTTCTCTCTCCCTTCCCCCACCTATCACCCTTTCCAATTCTTCCACCAGCAATGGACTCTCTTTTAATCACCTCCAAAGAGGTTTTTGGGAAGAGGAGTTTTAGAGAGAGGAGGGGACAATGCAATAATCATTCTTACACAAAGGCAGAGAAGGAAGCCTAGCAGAGAGGACAGAACACAGAACCTCATCTGTAATGCAGGGCCCGCCATCCCCAGATGTTACCACAGCATCAGGATCTCTCCCTGCAAGAAAAATTGGATTAGTCACCGTCTTGTCTCCTAATGGACACACTCTGTGATCTTTAGAGCTTCATTTACTGGGTTAATAGTGCTTTGCCTGAGTTCCTTTGCTATGGAAGGAGAAAAAAAAAAAAAACCTGTAAGAAGAAATATTCTGGGTGCCGTCCTCAACCACTGACACGAGTAATATCGTATTCATCACAGACAGACCTCGTATCTCATTACTGCTGAAGAGTTGCCCTGGAGGCATCTGAGCTTGGCCAGGCCAGGCCTCTCATGTGGAACCGTTCAGGTATATTGTGAAATGATTTAATGCGATAATAATGTCCACTTTGCGAGATAGATTATGTTTTTCATAGTGGCTGATGGTTAATGAATGATACATTAGCAAACATCACTAAAACATTATTGGGAAATGCAGATGAAGGGATGGAGTTCTTTTTCCTGCTTCTTCTTGGCTTTCTCCCCAAGCGGTCCTACCGATGCTCTGCCCCCGCTTTGATGCATAAAGATGGAAAGCAAAAGAATTTCCAAGAATCAGAAAACTTGATTTATTTAAAAGAAAAAAAAAAAATCCCGGCTGGGTGTCCCTGCGTCTCAATCTCTCCTTACAGAAGGAGGGTTGAATACTAAAAACATTCAAACATGAGCTGAAATATCTCTTCTTAAATCAAATGAGAATCAATGAAAGTGCGAACCTGAACAAATACATTATATGTTGACCCAGTTTATTAGATGAAGCCGTTTACCCTGATTTGATTTATCTGGCAATACACAGCTCAGCTGTGAAATGAGATAAGCCGAGCCCATTCACCTTATTTACTGTATTATCATAGCTCTTGCTAGCACTGCCATGGTTAAGGGTCTGTCAGCATTTCCATTACAAATCCCTCTTTGCAGCTGCAGAGATTCACTCCCAGCTGCTCCGTGGCATGGCAGACCCTAACCCAGGAGCACAGCCTCTGAAAAGATGGATGTTGTTCCATTTTATTATTCATGGTCTCCGTTGCTGAGTAACCCAGAGGAACGTGAATGCTCCCTACATACATGAGGCTTGCGCTCACCTGCCTGAGAAGGCAGGCACATCCCCGTTTATATTTTCAATCTTCCCTCACTGACCTTTCCTAGATAGACATTTCCAAAATGTCCTTTTTTTTTCCATTCATTTTGGAATGCAAAAGCATTCACGTTTCCCAGGATCCTTCCCCACCTTTGTCTGGTCTTCGTCCACGAGGCAATGAGGGTCTGGGATCATAGAAGACAGAGATGTGCACCATAGGAATAATGGGTAGACCCGCCTAGGAGGCCGGAGAACTGAGCCGTGATTTTGAGTTCTTCAGTAAACATCTACACTTCAGATGCCTAGATTCAATGAAGTTATACACAGAGAGAAAGAAGCCGGGATAGAAGGAGGCTTCTGTTATTAAAGTTTGGTTTAAAGAAGCAATAAAAAAGCATGCTTATCTTTTTTGGTCTCATTCCTGTTTCCGAGCCACAAAGCACGCAACCTCGCAAAACCACAAGTGGGTAAGAATCTTCTGTGATCCTTCTTTGTAAATTTTTCTTTAAAGATTTTATTTATTTATTTGACAGAGAGAGACATAGCGAGAGCAGGAACACAAGCCGGGGGAGTGGGAGAGGAAGAAGCAGGCTTCCTGCAGAGCAGGGAGCCCGATGTGGGACTCGATCCCAGGACCCTGGGATCATGACCTGAGCCGAAGGCAGACGCTTAACGACTGAGCCAACCCAGGCGCCCTTCTGTGATCCTTCTTGACACATCTCCAGATTTTGGAGTGTGGCACAATAAGACACAGAAGAAAGGCAGGCAGGAAGTCCCAGGGAACTTGTGTCTAGCATGAAAACCATCCCCTCCTTCCCTAGTGAGATCCCCACTGGTCTCAGGTCTGAATGGGGGTATGACAACTGGATGCAGGGAGCAGCTGACTGTGAAACCACAGGAACCTGGATGTGCTTATTTGGGTGTTTCTGGAAGAGATTAGCATTTGATTCAGTAGACCAAGTGAAGAGATTCACTCTCAGCAATGTGGGTAGGCATTACCCAATCTTTTGGAGGCCCAAGTGGAACAAAAAGATAAAGGAAGGGTAAATTCATTCTCTCTTGTTGTGATAGGATGTCCATCTTCTACTTCCCTTGGCCACCAGAGATTCTGGTTCTTGGGTCTTTGGACTCTGGGACTTATACCAGCAGCCCCCTGGCTCTCAGGCCTTTGATGGGGGATGGGAGTTACACCATCAGCTACCTTGGTCCAGAGGCCTTCAGACTGGATTGAATTATGCCACCTGCTTTTCTGGCTCTCCAGCTAGCGGACAACAGATGGTGGGACTTAGCTTCCATAACTGTGTATAAGCCAATTCTTTTAATAAATCTCCCCTCACATATAATCTCTCTATATATCCTATTAGTTCTGTTTCTCTGGAGAACCCTAACTTATACATTACCGTAGTTAATAATAACGTATTGATACTTGAAATTTGCTAAGAAAATGGACCTCAAGTGTTCTCACCACAAAAAATAAAATAAAATAAAATGGCAGCTATGTGAGGTGATGCATGTGTTAATTAGCTTTATTGTGGTAATCACTTGACAATGTATAAGTATACCAAAACATCACATTGCACACTTTAAATGTACACAATTTTTATTTGTCAATCAAATCACACCTCAGGTAAGGTAGAAAAAAATTCTCCTTAAATATTCAATATCCTTCCTCAATGATAAACCATCAATATCATAACTCAAGACACAGGAAAGAAGTAGCAAAGAAACTGGTATTCAAATCTATTTTAAAGGTGAACTCAATAATATGCAGCAGATGTATTTATATATGTTTCCTGAGGTTGTACCTGACAATAGGTCCCAAAGTATTCATGAGAACAAGTCACTGACCTGGGGACAGATGATTTCTTTATGACCTTATGGGATTCAGAGGTTAATTTCACTCAGTGTTTAGATACCAATGGGAGAATTTACTAGATTTCCAACAACATGCCCAAATCCAACCAACTTCCTTTTCCTGTGGTGTAGAAGGTAGCATTTGGTTTTGACAATTCTTGTTCCCAAACCATAAAGTTCAACACCCTGATATTTTAAACCACGCCACTGTTTTCAGCTCAGACCTAGGAATTGTTTTGAAGACTCTGACAATACCAGGAGAGCTGGCTGTGGGTCAGAGAGTTTTTCAGATGCCTAGAGATAGCTCCAGAAGACCAAGTTGTCTCAACGCAGATAGTCCGTCAAATTGTACAAAAGCCATATAGACAAACTTCATCCAAAATTACTTCCATATTGTTAGGCCATACAGGGAAGGGACTGTGGGAAAACCTCTGGCCTTATAAACAGTGTTTATACATACATACCTGTCATGACAATACTCAAGTCTACTCTTGCAATGAAATCTGGACTCAAACGGCTGTTAGGCATTCCCTGAATTTAAGACTCAACTATGTGAATATCTAGGATGCTGATAAAGGATAACACTTGTCTTCTAGGAGACATTTAGATTCCAACACTGTACTTAACCAACACCCAATAACATTCTGTTATTCAAATTTCCTCAAGTATCATCTTTAAAAAATACATTCTTCTAACACCAAACCAAGCTATTTCTACATGGGGAATTTTCTCCCTTCAATTTACAAATGGTCCACGTTTATTTCTCACATCTGTTCTGCATACAAGAATCTGTTATAGTATTTGGGCACTTGGAAATTCAGTTTAGATTGTTTACACCGGCTGCCCACAGGGCTGTAACATAAATTCAGCTGGGAGGTACTTTGTAACTGGCTGGAGAAAGGACCCCAGAACCCTAGCTACTGCCCGTTATAGTCACACCAAATTCTCTAGCCAGGACAGCAATTTTTCTTATATTACAGGAACACGCAAGTTGCTCTGTTAAATTATCTCTATCCACCACCAAGCACTGTTGTAGTACAGGAGAAACTGGATAGAGCCCTCACATCAAAGTTATTTCCTGAAGTCCAAAAGTTTTTTAATATTTTGAGGAAGCATGAAGTATTTTGATGGCAAGAACATGAATTTTGAAGCCAGACACATCTGGATTTCAGACCTGTCTCTGAGCTTGAAAGACCGTTCTGAATCATGAAGATAATGTTATCTACTTCATAGATTTGAGGTAGTAAATTCAATGAGACATTTATCATCTTTTCCTGAATAAAAGATACAAATGAACATTAAGATATATCCCAATTTTACCAGAAAAAAATATTTTAGGGACAAGAAAAGTAGTTTCACAATACATGTATTGGAATTTTAATATAATTTTGGAAAGGGGAACATGACGTTGATTTCAATATGTTTGTATCATATACTGAAATCCAGTTGGAAACCAGGTCATTCTTTTTTCTGATCCCCATGTTTTTATCACTTCTTCTAGATGTATTTTCCCCAAATGCCAGTGTTCTAACCACTTCTGGCTTTCCCTGTCTTCCTTAGGAATGGAAACCTTCATTTCTTTTTTTTTTTTAATTATGTTATGTTTATCACCATACATTACATGATTAGTTTTTGATGCAGTGTTCCATGATTCATTGTTTGTGCATAACACCCAGTGCTCCATGCAGTACGTGCCCTCTTTAATACCCATCACCAGGCTAACCCATCCTGCCACCCCCCTCCCCTCTAGAACCCTCAGTTTGTTTCTCAGAGTCCATAGTCTCTCATGGTTCGTCTCCCCCTCCAATTTCCACCCCCCTTCGTTTTTCCCTTCCTGCTATCTTCTTCTTCTTCTTCTTCTTCTTCTTCTTCTTTTTTAACATATAATGTATTATTTGTTTCAGAGGTACAGGTCTATGATTCAACAGTCTTACACACTTCACAGCTCTCACCATAGCACATACCCTCCCCAATGTCTATCACCCAGCCACCCCATCCCTCCCACCCCCCCCCACCACTCCAGCAATCCTCAGTGGAAACCTTCATTTCTTAGCGAGGCACATTTTCTCCCAGATTAAGGAATCATCCCCTTTCAGTTCTTTTGCTGGACATGAAAGGGGTGATATGAGTAACAGCTTCTAGGAAGCCCCTTAAAATATATCTGGTTCATGTCTTTTGATGCTTGTTCTTCTCCCCTATCATTCTTGGTAGAGGAAATGCAGCTACATTGTCTGGAGTTTAGGAAGGCTTCCAATATCAGGGAACATCAGACCAAGGACAGTGGATCAATGAGAGTGAGCAAGCTGGATCCCTGGCAATTAAGGAGCTGTCAGGCCGGAACGTACCATCTACCCCAGGGCTCCTTCCACAGAGAGAAAAGGTAAACAACTATCTTGAATAAGACACCATCATTTTGGGTTTTCTGGCACATGCAACTGAACCAAATCCTACTCTTGACACATGTTTTTTCCTGTTTTCTTCTGGGGGCAGTGTTTGCTGCATCTAGTAGCTGTGGCAAGACCACTCTGCAGCCCATTTGCCAAGTTTCCTTATAAAGTCTATAATATTGAGGTGTGAACCTTGCAGCAGCAAGGATGCCTTAGCTGCTTCTAAGTCTTCAGTTATAGTAATAGAATTGATTCTAAAATAGTACGATAACTCGAAATCCACCTCCTTTTTACAAAATTTCTCTCATTATGTTGTGTCATTATGATGCTCAGCAGCCATCAGTAATGTGGGTCCCTAGCCAGAGCAGAATTTTGAGATACATTCCTCGAAAGGAATATTGGAGGAAATACATCTTTTAAGCCCAAAGAAAAACTGTAAGTAGAGGGCCTACTACAGTGCCTGGCATATAGCCAGCTCTAATAAAGAGGAGAAGTGGATGGGGATTACAACCAACCAGGACCCTGGAAACCCTCCCCACCACAAAGTGAGTTAGGACTCAGCTAAGAGTCCTGGATGTCCACCATCATTCCTATATGAGAAAAGTACTTTCCCAAGTTTATGACTGCAAAATAATCCTTTACCCCCAGAGTTCTCAGTTGTTGTATGAGGAGTTCCAACTTTATTATTGCTCTCGTTGTTATGATTTCTTAAAAGCCTCAAGAGAAGTGCTAATTGTAGCACTTTCCACAGGCTTCTATACACACCCGAACATCCCTTGGAGGGCTGGAAGGCAACTGAGCTCCAACCCTGGGGAGTGCAGCCAATTTGTTCTCATGACCGACGTACAGATCCCTACTGAGCTGACTGAATTATTCCCTACTGCAGCAATAAATAGGAAAATGTCTTCTAAGGAATCTCAACATATCAGTCTATGTGCATTGCATGAAGCTGATGCAAAGACCCCATTTCAGACCCATCTCTACTCCAGATGCTCAAACACTTGAACACCTGTCAAGCCAGCCAGTTGTGTGAAATCAGCATGCTTCTGTGATGCTGACAAAAATGGCATAAGAAATGTGTAGGGAATCCACGTCTCTGTGCACTTACACCAGTTATCCAACCCCAGAAATCTTCTCTCAGCTGCAAGAAAGAGGAAGTCCATCCCAGAGTCTTGGCAGGATCATTCACTTAGCTAGGTAACTTTTCTCAGCCTCAGTTTCCTGTAATTAGAAATAATCAACTAAGAGATGGGACATTATGAAGTTCAAAAGAAATAATGTGTGGGAAAGTGCCTGAAGCATTCTGAACATCCATCCATACGACAGCTTAGGTAGGAAGTAGAGGTGACATTAGTATTTTCTAAGAAGCTGTAGTACATTCTGTACAGTTCTTTCCAGTCAATATGCTCAGACCAAAGAAGAGAGAAATCCAAGCTCCCCTCTTGGAAATCAGTTTTGCAACGATTTGTCAGTTTTGCCACAGTGCCTTCTACATTACTCGTCCCAGTTGCTGGCACAATACCTATCTTCTAGCAATTTTTGCAGAAAAATTATAAGTGAATGAGTGAAGGGATGTTACATGAAAACCCCACTCATTTTCTCAGCCTCTTTTAGGATGACAAGTCAATGTGACTTTGGATTCCATAAGGAATCACTCTGTTTTGTATGTCAAACTGATAAATGACTGGATCCACCACAGAACTAGGATTCTGATAGTCGCCAGATTGAGTAAGCGTAGACAACATGCTGTTGTCGATCCATAATCAGCAGGACATCAGTCTTCAAAATATTCTTTCCTGAAGTAAACAGACAGCCCCAAAGTCTTTGATATTCCTCCCTTGGAGAGGTGGGTCTATGCCTTAGCTTTACCCAAGCCTTAAGAAACCGGAAGCTTCCACTCCTCTCTCTTGGAAGACTCTTTGGAGCTGGCATGTAAGTTCTGTGAGCATTTCCCAGACTGGAGGGGCCACAGCAGGCACTCTTCCCAATAGTGTCACTTCAGTCCAGTCTTCCAGCCACCCCTGCTATTAGTTTCTTATGGATGCTGTACAAGTTGGTAGCTTAAAGCAACACACATTTATTTTCTTATGGTTCCGGTGTCAGAGTCCCAAAATCAGTTTCATGGGGCCAAAATCAAGGTGTCAGCAGGGTCTCACTCCCTCCAGAGGGTCTAGAGGAGAATCTGTTTCCTTGCCTTTCCCAACTTCTAGAACCACATCCAGTGCATTCCTTGATTCTTGGCCCCCTTCCTCCAGCTATAAAGTCAGCAAAGCTGTTGCTTGTTTCAATTGTCATATGGCCTTCTTCTTCTGTAGTCAAATCTCCATCCCTCTTGTCAGGACACCTCTGATTACATGTAGAGCCCACGTGGATAACTCAGGATAATCTCTCCATGTTGAGATTTTTAACTGAATCACCTCTGCAAAGTGCCTTTGCCACACAAGGTATCATTTGCAGGTCCCAGGGATTAGGACCTGGATATCTTTGGGGGCCATTATTCAGCCCACCATACCCACCAATGCACCTGACCTGCGCGTAAAGCTGTCTTGGATCCTCCAGACCAGCCCAACTGACAATGGAATGCATCACCAACTGACCACAGTTGATGCCACATGGGACAGAGGAATCATCCAACTGAACCCTGCTACAATTCCTGACCCACAAAATCATGAGGTATAAAAAAATGGTGGTTGTTTTAAGTTTTAATTTGTCACCTACCGACAAGTAAACTGGAGTAAGTACTGATGGATTTGGGTTGATGGATTTCATGCTCCTTCCATAGGTGCAACTTGTTGCAGAATCACATATCTTTGAGATAGTTATCAGGGTCAAGGAAACTTTGAGGATTACTGCAGCTTCCTCTATCATCACTGAGAGAGGAAAGTAAAGAGAAATGATGCATTTATTCTATTACAGGAATTAGTGTCCAGCCCGTGAAAAGCACTCTAGAGCATCTTGCCCCAGTGCTTCTGTAAACTCTCTTTCTACCTTCTTTTCTCCATCTTTCTCCTCTGAGTCTAAAGTTGAGACATGCTCTGAGAGTAGAGTGGGAATTATGGGTCTGAAGACAAGCATTTCCATGTCCGTTTTTCCTCATTTTAATTTCTGCCCTCATGAGCAGTAACAAGCTCACCACATACCTGTCAGAGAGCCACAACCACACAGCTGTTCTTCACTCCCAGCTCCAGTGGGTCCCTCTTCTTCTGACCTGGAGAAGCCTGTTAGGGTGTTTTTAATATTCTAAGAGATGAGTTGTCCTAATAGCCTTTGCTCTTACTCTGTCTCAGTGGGAACAAGACATGCTTTCTAATATTCTTATTTGGAAGACTGAAATCCTTGATGCTGGCTCTTAAGCATGCTATGTTAATAAATACTCCTCAACCGTTCCAAGCACCGGAGAGTCTGCTAAAAATTACAAAAGACTTTACAGATGAATTACCAAGTTTGCTTGCTCAAGCCATGATGCGGACATTCTGTTCCTTGTAAGCCACTTCATTTCTTTAGGGGCACAGATCACACATTTACTTAGAGAGACACTCATGTCCCCAGGATTGTGGAGGAAGAAGGAACACGGAAACACAAATGTGATGTCATCACAGCCTAACCCCGGCCACCTTAGAAGGCCTGTGTCTGCAGCAATTTGTCCTGGAGCTCAATGCTAATTCCCCTGCCCTCTTTGGATTTGTAGCTAACAGAGCTTCAGGTAATCTCCAACCATGGTATTTGCATTTCAATTGGTAATTTCTAAAAACTCTCAAGAAAATGAATATAATTTACTAGTGAACCTGGTGGAGAAGAGGGGTTATTTTGGGGATAGGCATAAAAAACAATATGAATGAATGAATGAATAAATAAATACTCCCATACTCAGCAGGCCAGCCTTATACATTATCATACCAAATGTGTAGAGTCTTGAGTCCACCACTGACTTTCAGGGTGAAATGTTGGAATCAGACCCCCAAAATCATTTTGAATAGTGACTTTCAGCCATCTTTTTTCCCTTCTCAAGTAATGTTTGTTGAGGTCATAAGGATATTGAGAAGAGGGATGATTCCCTTTTGACCCACATTTAGCACTACTCAATTCTGTTTAATGCAAATATTTTGAGCATGTCCTGTATGCCAGTCACAATGCTAGATCTGTGGGTGAGGGTGAACAAGGTTGGGATGACCAACCATAGTGGTTTACCCAGCATTGAGGACATGGGATCTGGACTTGTAAAGCCAGATAAGTCCCAAAGCAACCTGGAGGGGTGGGTCACCCCTTTGCTATTCTAGAGCTAGGGTAAAAAATGGAAAACAGACTATGAGCACAGAATTACAGCCAGTGAACATGCTGTGAACAAGGATGAGAAAGGTGCTCTAGTTTGATGATTAGAAAAGTATTTCTCAGAAGAGACACTTAAGTTGATATTAGTAGAATCTGTGGAAGTTAGCTAAGAAAGCAAGAGAAAAACATTCTCAGAGAACCCAGGAGAATGTGTGAAGGCAAGATGCTGGAGAAAGCATGGGTGCAAGAAATAAGACACATCCTTTGTGGCAAAAGTCTAGAAAAGGAAGGAGAGATCCTGTCATGGAGAAGATGCTAAAAGGCCAGATTGGGAAAAGCCTTACACATGATATTCTAGATTCTAGATTATACCCCAAGGGCTATGGGAAGTCATCGAAAGGCTCGAAGGAAACCTGTAAATAACATTCTCATACTGTCAGGTTTCACTAAAGCCCTCTGCTGCCAAACTGCTCTTTCTTTGTGAGGGGGCCAATTATACTCAGTACTGGATCTCAACCAAAACTTCTTTCAGGCACAGTGAAATAAGCTGCCCTGGCATCAACAAAGCTAGACATGCACATAAAGCCCCCAATTTTCAATAACTAGTGATGGGTAAATCTGAACTACCTGTATAGACATTTATAGCTACTTGAAAGCACCCTGGAATCCATCCATCTCACCCTCAGCCATATAAGAATGCCCCAAATCTTGCCCTGGTGGAACTTATTGTAACTCAGGCTCCCAATCACCCTCCAACTATGTTTACTTTGCCTTCTGGAACCATCTATAGTGGATGAGTTTCTTCTGTCCTCATCCTTCCCAGAGGTGTTAATTTAATGGGAGCCTGGCTCTCCTAGGTCACTGTTCCTGGAAGTGTGGTCCCAGGACCAGAGCATTAGCATCTCTTAGGAGCTTCTCAGAGAAACAAACTCTGGAGCCCCTCCCAGACCTATTGAATTAGAGTTTCTGGTGGTGGAGTCCAGCACCCTTGTTCTCTACCCTCCAGGCAATTCCAACACACGCTTCTGTTTGAGAACCATGCCTTAGGCAAAGCACTTGCTCCACAGCTAACTCCAATGGTGGACGCTGATCTCTCCTCAGCTCACAGACCACAAAAAGTGACAACTACTCCAAATCTGGAATCCTCTCCACTGCCTCACTTTCTGAGCCTTTCCCTCACACGTGGTGAGCTCTAGCCCACTGGCCTCACTCACTTTTCCTGGTCTGCTGGTCTCCTTTGCTCACCTGCCCTCACTTTGCCAAGATCCTGCATTTTAACCTGGTCTTACGGACAGCCACAATCTCCTCTGCCTCTTAACTCTTGATTCTATCTGACTTTCCCTTTTCCAATCAAGTTAATGTAATTTATTTTCTCTGCTTTGTTTCCAGATTGCTAGGCATTATTGCAGAAATTCATACAACCAGCATTTAATCCAAAGTGGGACCTCCAAACCCAAAGCTTCCCTGCCTCTCTTCTTCCTCCCTTCCATGCTCTTTTCCTTCCTTCTTTCCTACCTTCCTTCCAATTTCCCTTCCTTCCTCCCTTCTTTCCATCTACCCTTCCTTTCTTTCTTCCCTTCCTTCCCCTTCCCCTCTTCCCTCCCTCCCTTTCTCCTTCCTTACTTCCCTTCCTTCCTTTTCCATCTTGGTTGGCTTCCTCTTTAATTCTTCCCATTAGCTCTTCATTCTCAAGCACCCAAACCATTTTATAAAAGCCTAGAGGAACCCTTCCCATAACCATGAGCACTCCCAGCTGTCCTTCTCACCACAAAATGACTGCCTCAGGATCACCTGGAAAGTTTGCAGAAGATGCACATTCCCAGCCTAAAATAGTATTAAGTCCTCACTTTTAAATATTTGAAGATAATTTATTATCATATCCTCCAAGACTCTTCTTTACCAAGTCAATTATCCCAATTAGTTCAGTTGTTTTTCTCATATACTAGGTATCTCATGCCTTACATACTCCTTGTCATGATTCTCAGTAGTTTCTGATTTTTCATTCTCCCTTTTAAAATGTAATTGCAAGGTTAATATTTCAACTTTCCCTTTGGCTCTCCCTGCATAAAGCGTTACTCTGAGTAAAGGGCATTATTTTTCTAGATTTTATCCCATTTTGGAAATGTTCCAACTTCTTGTTAGATATAGTAACCAAATATGGCCATTCACCTATAGTTGCTTGGAGAACTTTAGGGAAATTTATACATCCAGGGGCCTTACCCCCACTGACTCTGAATTTTAAGGAAGTGGAACCCAGGAGGCTAGGACTTTTTAAAGCTCTTCAGGCAATTCTGTTCCTCAGCCAGCTTCAATTGTACCACTGGCCTAGACTGTCTGAAAAAGTTTTGGCATTGAACTCTGGAAACTGCCTGTCTCAAATAATTGTTCATTCAAGGATAACAAAGGAGGAAAAGGTGCTAAATAAAAGTATGAATTTTGTTTGATATATAACCTGAAACTGAAAACAGAGTATTTCTTTTTGCTTTCCCTCCCCAGATTATAGAGTTTTTCAAACACTGTAGTATTTTTGTTGTATGATTTCAAGTAGAAATATAATTAGACAAACATGAATTTATCAATATATTATCTCATTTAAATGACCACACAGGAAATTATCGAAAATCACTTTGGGGTCTTGACAAAAGACTTTGGTTTGAAATTATTTTTAAAAATCTATCCATGTGATTTTCCATGGGAAATTATTTTTTAAAACCTATCCATAACATAGGCCCATTTCTTCCTGCTCCTCCTGGCAAGTGTAAGTATAAATCCTGGAAATAGCAGAAGAAGCGAGCAAAGGAGAACTTTGGGAGGAGTGAGATGAAAGCCTCCTGCTTGAGACACAAGGCCTGAAGTAACAACATGGAGTAGGGTGCCTTGTATCCCCCAACAAAAGAAGAAGGTGACCAAGGCCCATCATTTCCCAACCCAACCTAGTAAAAGAAGGCAGCCCAGGTAGGCTCATTCCTTCCCTAGAATGAGCAGACATGCCCTCCAATCACAGGAGGCAAACTGGCCCTGCCTGCAAAGAGGCTAAGCTGCCAGGAGAGATGTTCACCTTCTAAGCAGGACTGGAGAATCCTCTCCTCAGAAGATATGCCCACAACAGAGAAGCCCCCCTCCACTCCTGCAGAGTGCCCCTCCCCAACCAAGGTGGGTAGTGGAGAAGTGGTTACCTGGAGTCTAAGAAATGCTAACTCAGGGGCGCCTGGGTGGCTCAGTTGTTAAGTGTCTGCCTTCGGCTCAGGTCATGATCCCAGAGTCCCGCATCAGTCTCACTCCTCAATGGGAAGTCTGCTTCTCCCTCTCTCTCCAAATAATGCTCTCTCTCACTCTCTCTCTCTCACTCTCTCTCTCAAATAAATAAATAAAAGTCTTTTTTATTATACTAAAAAAATAAAAATCTTTAAAAAAAAAAGAAATGGAAGTTATTTTTTTAACAAAATGGAAATCATAGACCTAAAAACAAAATAATGAAATAAAAATCCACCTATCCATAAAGAAATCCAAGAAAATACCAAAAAAAATTTTTGGAAATATTGTTTATTTTGTAGCTCTAGCCCTGGGCATAGTTTATAGATCACATCAGGTGTTTAATAACATTTGTTGGATGGATATAACACAACATTGCAACTTCTTCCAGAATTCTAGGGTCCAGAAACGTGCAATTTTCAACAAGTGGCACAAGTAAGGCTAAGGGAAATCTTGGAGAAGATGATAGCTAATTTTATGTGTCAACCTGACTGGCCCTTCATGCCCAGATTAAACACTATTTTGGGGTGTATCTGATTCTGATCCATGGGTGGGCAACATGCAATCCTTTGAGGACCTCAACAGATCAAAGGGTGAACAAAGGAGTTCATCTGATTTTTTCATCACTGCTTGAACTGGGACATCTCTTCTCATCTTCTCCTGCCCTTGAACTGGTATTTACACCATTGGCTCCCCTAGTTCTCAGGTCTTCAGACTTGAACTGAATTACAACCACCTGCTTTCCTGGGTCTCTAGCTTACAGATGGCAGATAGTGGGACTTCTCAGCCTCAAAACAATCACATAAGCTAATTCTTCATAATAAATAAATATATCTATTTTATATATAAGTATATGTATATGTATATATCCTATTGCTTCTGTTTCTCTAGAAAACACTGACCAATATAGAAGAGTAATTTCAAAAAACACCAATAAACGGAAATTCACTCTACAAGCTTTTCAAAGATTCTGAATCTCACCAATGGTCATTATGTTTTGGTATGTCTGTTAAAACAACAGAGGCCCAAGCCTTACCCCCAAAGATTATGATCCAGTGTGTCAGTCCTGAGCCCTGCATTTATATTCAAAGAGATTCCCAGATGATATTGAGGCAGCCTGTCTGTGGCTTGCTTTGAGAAAACCAAACTTTGGAGACTATCATTCTTGGGTTAAGAGACTGCCCAAAAATCCAAATCAAAACCTCAATGAGATACCACCTCACACCTGTCAGAATGGCTAAAATTAACAAGTCAGGAAACGACAGATGTTGGCGGGGATGCGGAGAAAGGGGAACCCTCCTACACTGTTGGTGGGAATGCAAGCTGGTGCAGCCACTCTGGAAAACTGTATGGAGGTTCCTCAAAAAGTTGAAAATAGAGCTACCATATGATCCAGCAATTGCACTACTGGGTATTTATCCCAAAGATACAAAAGTAGGGATCCGAAGGGGTACGTGCACCCCGATGTTTATAGCAGCAATGTCCACAATAGCCAAACTGTGGAAAGAGCCAAGATGTCCATCGACAGATGACTGGATAAAGAAGATGTGGTCTATATATACAATGGAATATTATGCAGCCATCAAAAGGAATGAGATCTTGCCATTTGCAACGACATGGATGGAACTGGAGGGTATTATGTTGAGTGAAATAAGTCAAAAAGAGAAAGACATGTATCATATGATCTCACTGATATGAGGAATTCTTAATCGCAGGAAACAAACTGAGTGTTGTTGGAGTGGGGGGTGGGGTGGGAGGGATGGGGTGACTGGGTGATAGACACTGGGGAGCGTATGTGCTCTGGTAAGCGCTGTGAATTGTGGAAGACTGTTGAATCTCAGATCTGTACCTCTGAAACAAATAATGCAATATATGTTAAGAAAAAAAAAAAGAAGAAGAAGAAGAAGGTAGCGGGAGGGGAAGAATGAAGCGGGGGAAATCGGAGGGGTAGATGAACCATGAGAGACGATGGACTCTGAAAAACAAACAGGATTCTAGAGGGGAGGGGGGTGGGAGGATGGGTTAGCCTGGTGGTGGGTATTGAGGAGGGCACATTCTGCATGGAGCACTGGGTGTTGTGCACAAACAATGAATCATGGAACACTTCATCTAAAACTAATGATGTAATGTATGGGGATTAACATAAGAATTAAAAAAAAAAAGAGAGAGACTGCCCAATTTGTGGCCCTTTGAATGAGACTATCTCTGTGAGTCCTCAAAGCTCAAAACTCTCTCTGGGGCCATGAAATTAAATATAGCATCTTGAAAATTCCATAGCATGTGCTTTTTTCCTTCTTTTCCTAAGAGTTACAATCATCCATTCTCCTACTAGCACAACAAGGTACACTGGAACTGTATTAGAAGATAATTGTGCTCTCTAAATCGTGTCTCCAAAACTGGGTGCTGGGCACCTGGGTAGCTCAGTTGGTTAAGTGACTGCCTTCAGCTCAGGTCATGATCCTGGAGTCCCGGGATCGAGTCCCGCATCAGGCTCCTTGTTCGGCAGGGAGTCTGCTTCTCCCTCTGACCCTCCTCCCTCTCATGCTCTCTGTCTCTCATTCTCTCTGTCTCAAATAAATAAATAAAATCTTAAAAAAAAAAACTGGGTGCTGATATAACAGAGCCTGATAATAGGGTTACATTATTTGCAGGTGTTACCAGGTGGTTGGAAAATCATATTTCACAGCACCTAAAAGAAATTATTTGCCATAGCTCTCCATCAATATCCCTCTCCAAATTTAATCATAAGCCCCACATTTTAAAAACTTAGCCCTAAAGAATTTATGACTAACCACTGGACATACTGGCAAAGTATTAATTTGACAAAAGTAGTTGTTCATGCAAGTAACTTTGGGCATAATGGAGTTCTTGGACTGGACCTTGACCTCATCCTAAATGATTGCTTAGCTTTTTGGAAGGCCTTGCCTTGGGCCCATCTAAACCTCCTCAAGACCATAGACACAGAGAGTTCTTGACTAATACAACCCATTTTAATTTTTCGTTAATCAGTTTTAGTAACAACGGTAAGTAAAGAAGTGCTACAGAACCATCTTATGGACCCAAAATAGAGTCTGTCAGATCCTCTCAGGTTCCCATTTCTCACTTTAGAAATTTCCATTTCCTTTCCCCAAAAAAGTGGGGAAGGGAAGGCCCTCGTTGACAAGCCCCTTTCCGGGACTGCACTGTGTCAGATAGAGGGATGCTCCAAAATAGCACGTTCCTGGACCTGACTGGCTTGTTTTGTCTGGCAAATGAATTATGTAAACCTTATCCACCAGAAACTGTTTCAAGTCAATTAATTGTTGTAATTACTTAAGATTTCTTTTTAATGAATATGGCTCTCCAGGGACTCGATGATATCCTGTCATCTGTAGGGCCTGATAAATGAAATGTGATTTGTGGCTCACTGCAAACTGAACCCTTGTACTTGAACAATGTCTGCTTCCCGCATGCTCGTTAAATGGAAGAAATGCCCTTGATGGATGCAGGGACATTCATTAGAAACAGTTCCCAGTTAGCTTAAAAGTGAAGGGCTGAATGGTTGTACTAACCCTTCTCCTATCCTTTTTCCTTCTGTCCCTTTGGAAGGGAATTAACGAAGCCCATGACCTCCTGAAGCTGCACATTATAATCATTATCAGTCTCACCATTCCACCTCTCTTCTCCATTAGGTTCAATAAATTGAGGTCTCAAAGAGCTATTTGGGGATGATATTTGGAAGCTAATATAAAAAATGCAAGATTATTTTTCCGGCCTCTGATCCCTCCCCACTAATATTTCTCTCATCTTTAAGGGTTCATCTCTCCAAGAGTTAATAATGTAGGGTGGCTTCTGTCTTACATGGACACCCTGTTTCCAAGTGATTAGTAAACTATAAATAGCTACAGATAAGAGAATCTAAAATGGCACAACAAAGTACTGGAAACCAGTTCTAATTTTCTGAAATGTGGGCACCATCTATGCTAACAAACAAGGCTCTATCATAAAGAACCATTTTTTTAAAGATTTTATTTATTTATTTGACAGAGAGATAGAGAGAGACAGAGTACAAATGGGATACAGCAGGCAGAGGAAGAGGGAGAAGCAGACTCCTCATTGAGTGGGGAGCCCGATGTGGGACTTGATCCCAGGATCAAGTCCTGAGCTGAAGGCAGCCGCTTAACTGATTGGGCCACCCAGGTGCCCCATAAAGAACAATTTTTAAATATATCTGTTGTCTTCAGTGGTTTTATATTTGCATAGCAAATCATTTAGTCTACCTTAATAAAATAAAATAATGTTTTTCTGGGGCATTTCTACTTGGTAACCATAAAGCAGTTTCAAGCTAAAATTTCCAGGGAGGATTAAAATAAGTGAACATTAGTGACCCCACAAAACTCATAAAACAGCATTGTTATCCTCATTGTCTTAACTCAAACATTTGATACACAGTTGAAAACAATCATTAGAAGTACTGCAAGTAAGCCATCAAAAGGAATGAGATCTTGCCATTTGCAACGACGTGGATGGAACTGGAGGGTATTATGTTGAGTGAAGTAAGTCAAACAGAGAAAGAAATGTATCATATGATCTCACTGATATGAGGAATTCTTAATCGCAGGAAACAAACTGAGGGTTGCTGGAGTGGGGGGTGGGGTGGGAGGGATGGGGTGACTGGCTGATAGACACTGGAGAGGGTATGTGCTCTGGTAAGTGCTGTGAATTGTGCAAGACTGTTAAATCTCAGATCAGTACCTCTGAAACAAATAATGTAATATATGTTAAGAAAAAAAAAAGAAGAAGAAGAAGAAGGTAGCAGGAGGGGAAGAATGAAGTGGGGGAAATCGGAGGGGTAGACGAACCATGAGAGACGATGGACTCTGAAAAACAAACTTGAGGGTTCTAGAGGGGAGGGGGTGGGAGGATGGGTTAGCCTGGTGGTGGGTATTGAGGAGGGCACATTCTGCATGGAGCACTGGGTGTTATGCACAAACAATGAATCATGGAACACTACATCTAAAACTAATGATGTAATGTAGGGGATTAACATAAGAATAAAAAAAAAGTACTGCAAGTAAAATATATGTTTGTTGTGAAATCCACCATTTTTGCTGAAATTTACAATTTTACTGGATTGTGTGACTGGTTACAATGTGTATCTGTAATAAAACACAGGAACCAGAGTTCTGGAAAGCGATCAGTTACTACTCCAAAACTTTCAAGCAGGGTTTGTTGACTCAAAATGAATTAGGGTTTCATCTCCTTTATTTCAGGCTGTTACCATTACAAATTCATTAGTTCTAAACCAAATTTAGATAGGAAAGATTATATAATAGACCAACACTGATTTATGACCACAAACCTTTTCACTGTGGCATATCTTTCACTGTCTTAAAATCATAACTGAAGGAAAACCAAAGAATATCAAAGACATTGGAAGATCAGAGATTTTATTAAAGCACTGATTCAATCAATAAATATTTATTGAGTGGATGATAAAGAATTAAGCACTCTCCTAGACCCTTTAGTTAAGGTGGTGAATGTCCACACTGACAGACTCATTCATTGCATGTTTACCGTATGCCACAAACTGTCCTAAGTGCTTTGCAAACAAGACATAATCCCTGACCTCAAGAATGCATTGAGCCTTAAAACTACTCTGTGTTTAAATAAAAGTTCTACAAGACAGACAGCTTAGATCACAATATCCAACTTCTATTTACTCCCTTTGCAATGTCAGCACCCGTATTTCTATTCATCTGTTCTAATCCAGATGCAACAATTGATTACCAAGTGCTTACCCTTACACTAATTGTAGTTCCCTGGTGGTGAAGAGCTTTCCAAGTGCTGGTCTTGATGTTCACATTAAACAACTGTGACTTTTGGCAAGTTATAGAAATATTTTATCTCCTTTTCCTCAATTGCAAAATGCAAATAATAACCATAATCATGATGACGATAATGGTACCTACCTCTTCAGATTTGTGTGAAGAATTAAATGATTTAATGAATCATGAGCACCATGTGCCTGGGACAGAGTGAATAATCAATAAATTGCTTATTATTATTATTACATTATCATTATTATTATTGTTATCTGAATTATTACTGATAAGAAAATAAAGGCACAGAGAAATTTAGTAACATTCCCAGTACTACGAAACTAGAAATAGAGAGAACTAAAATTCAGAACAGCTTTCTTTCCTCAAACTGATGACTATTTCTTAGATAAACTGCTATGGAAAATGCTGTAGCATAACAGGAGAAGGTTATACCTATCAATTCTCCTCTTCCTCAGCATTATCAGTAACCACAGGCATCATGTCTTGCAATTCTAGGTGATGTAGCTCTACTAGGAACATTGGATTTAACATAACTTTAGTTAGATGAAATCATCTAGTGCAAGAGTTCATGGAACGGTAGAGACATAGTACAGAACAAATTCTAATCCTTAAGAAAACCCTAGAAAGTGTTATTATTGTCTTGATTTTATGATAAAATTGATGTTCAGATTGATTTAAATCACTTGCCTAGAATCATACATAAAGTGGTTAAATTAGGATCCTTTATTTCCCCAAATCTTTTGACCCAGAAATACTTAGAAGGGACAATGAGCTGGCACTGTTCCAACTCCCTTCCCCCCTTCAACTGATGGCACCTACAATTAAATATCTGATAGATCAAGTTCATCTCATTTCATTTATTTACAAATATTTTTTCTAGGAATTCTCTCCCATTTATTGTTCTGAAACATCATATATTTCAGAATCATCCTGTCAAACACACAAAGTTAATCTTGGAATTCTTGTTAGTATTACATTAGAACTATCAATTAATTTGAGAAAATTTACATACATATTTTAAATACTCAGTCTTTCCAACTGACAATTATGTCTTTAATTTTTCAAATCTTACTGTCTTCAGTATATATTTCTTAATTATCTTTAGGTAGATCCTAAACATTTCTAGTTCCAAATTTTCTAAGTAGTTATTAAGGACATTTCGCTATGGTAAATGACCCATTTTCTATTACATTTTCTAATTGGCAATTACTGATATCCAGGAAGGCATTGATTTTTTAAGTTCTTATTTTAACCAGTAAGTCAGATTTATAGTTGTCCCATCCACATATATTCTCCCCTTTTTCTTGGTCACATGGCTACCCAGATTTCCCAACCAACCTTGCAGCTGTGTGTAGGCAAGTGACTATGTTTGGCCAATGGGATATAAATGGAAGTTATATGTGCAACTTCCAAGCCATCTCCCAAAAAAAATCTTTGTATTTTTCTCCGGGAACACAGACTTGAGATAAATCATCTTCAATCATGAAGCAGTGAACAACTATAAAGCAAGAATTAGCAGACTATAGCCTGTAGACCAAATATACCTGTGGCCTGATCTTTGTATGGCCCATGAGCTAAGAATGGTTTTAAATTTTTAGGTGGTTGCAAAAAAAAAAAAAAAAAAAAAAGACAAAAGAAAGGGAAGGAAAGAGAGAGAGAAAGAAAAAGAAAAAAGTTAGAAAAGATGAAAATGTGACAGACTGTATGTACACTCAAAACCTAGAATAATTACTTTCTGGCCTATTACAGAAAATATATACCAATCCCTGCTCTAACAGACTGACTATTGGACCCTTTGGAGAAGAACAGTTCTGCTACTCTTGACTACTGATCTCTGGACTGTTGTAAAAGATGAAAAGAAATTTTTACCTTATTTAATCCATTATGTTTGAGGTGTCTCTATTACAAGAGCCATTAATCTAATTAATCAACTAACTGACCTTATTAGTGTTAACAGTTTTCCAGTTGATCTCTTGCAATTTCTAGAAAGACAACCATGTCATCTACAAATAATTTTTTTTCCTCAGTAACAAACATATTGTCTCTTCTATACTTTCTTGGTCTTATTTTTAATGGCTATAAGTTTCAAGACAACATAAATTGATAGTGGCAATAGCATACATCCATGTTTTGTTCTTAATTTTAATGGCAATGCCTCTAGCTCTTACTGCCTCATAAACTATTGCCATTTGATTGTAGATATTTGTCATTATCTTAAGCGTACTCAGAAGAAAATTTGTTCAGTGGTTTTTCTCCTTTTTGATTTACCTTTTTCAAGTTTTGGCATCAAGTTTGAAATATTTTTATAAAAGAAACTGGAAAGTTTCTCATCTATGCTTAGAAATGGCTTGTGTGGCATAAGAATGAACTATGATTTGAAAGTTTAAGAAAGGGGTGCCTGGGTGGCTCAGATGGTTAAGCATCTGCCTTCGGCTCAGGTAATGATCCTGTGGTCCTGGGATCGAGCCCCGCATCTGGCTCCCTCCTCTGCAGGAAGCCTGCTTCTCCCTCTCCTGCTCCCCCTGCTTGTGTTCTCTCTCTGGCTGCCTCTCTCTCTGTCAAATAAATAAAACCTTAAAAAAAAAATGAAAGTTTAAGAAAAGTTATATCAAAACAATCCAGCCCCAGAGCATTTTTAAAGTAATTCTTCAAAAACATTTTTAATTTCTTCCATGATTATATTCAACCACCTATTTCTTGAGTTAATTATGATCATTCACATTTTCCATAAGATCATTCATTTTACCAAGCTTTTCAAATTGTTAGCATAAACATGCACATTCTCCATTTTATGTCTTGAATATCTGATGTAATTATCTCTTATTTTGCTTCTTTGTCTTCTCTCATTTTTGTTTTGTTGTTGTTATTTTTTTAAAGATTTTATGTATTTATTTGACAGAGAGAGAGTACAAGCAGGAGGAGCAGCAGAGGAGTGGAAGAAGCAGGCTCTCTGCTGAGCAGGGAGCCTGACATGGGGCTCAATCCCAGGACCCTGAGATCATGACCTGAGCCAAAGGCAGACACTTAACTGACTGAGCCACCCAAGTTCCCCTGTTGCTGTTATTCTTAGTCAGAATTACCAGACATTTGCTGGTTTTTAATCATTTCCAAAGAACATGCTCTTGGAGTAATAAACTAACTTTATTTTTTATTTGCTTTCTAACATTTATTTTGTATGTGTATTTATCTGTATAATTTTTTTATCTTTACCTTTTTTAGGTATGTTTGTTAGTTTCTAGCATTTTTAATAAATTACTCCTTATACTGTTTCTTTCTTAATAATAAAAATTTATAGTACTACAAAATTTATTCGGGGCATATTAGTCACATACTATAAGTTTTTGAGATGTACTGATCCTGTTTATATTATTTTAAGGTAATATGTATTGTAGTTTGGGCTTCCCTGAAAGCAGACTGAACAAGTGCTCAGGTATAGAAATGTGATGTGATGTGATGTGATTCTGAGATGTGATTCTTGGAAGCATAAATGAGGAAGAGAGGATAATAAAATTGGGCAGGAGAAAAAAGAAACAATAGAGGGCAGGTTAATAAGTGGTTTAATGCTACAGACAACTGGAGCTCCACCTCTGAAAAAAATGTTTATAACATGTCTTGGAAACATTCCACTGAGGAAGGAAGAAGCCGGGGTATGTATCCACAGAAACTCTTAGGAGTATTAAATCCTCGGTAATTCCAGGTTATTATGCCTGTGATCTCAGCACACTGGAGAAATCTTTCAAGTAAAAAAATATAAAGCCATCATGGTTCAAGATAGGAAACTATCACTATTCATGGATACTGTTCACCTAGGCTGGAAGTGAACCTAGGCAAGGGCTGAGGAGCTAGGAATGAGCATCAGCAGCATCTACTATGATACATACTAACAAATCTGCTTTCATTCTTATTTGGGAATTTTTTCCCAAGTGGTTTGTTGGATCTTCACTTTTTAAATGTGTATTTATGTGCTTTTAGATGTTAACACAAATACTCATTATGCATTAAAATATTATTCTCAGTTGTAACATGTAATATTTTTTTTAAATGAAAGAAAGTATTACATATTACTCTTTAGGAAATTTTAAATTTTAGAACATTAACACATTTTTTAGCATAGCTGTTTTATAGATTCTTCCATCTATTCAACAAGTATATATTCAAGTTTGCTATTGTTCAAATAATTTAATATTTTTATATTCTTATCTTTAACTTTTTTTATATTGACACAATTTTAGACTTGAAGAAAAATTGAAGGAATACCACAGAGAACTTCTCTATAAACTTCATCCAATTGCATGGGTATTTTTCTAGGGTCCATTCTATTCTGTTGATTTATTTGTCTATCCTTTTATGAGTATCACGCTATCCTGATAACCATAACTTTATGTTTTCTTTTAAGATTTTATTTATTTATTTTAGAAAGCGAGAGAGATGACAGAGTGCTTGAGGAAGGTGCAGAGGGAGAGGAAAAGAGAGAATCTTAAGCAGACTCCCTGCTGAACACAGAGCCCTATGCAGGGCTCAATCCCATGACCCTGAGATCATGACCTGAGCTGAAATCAAGAGTTAGTCACTTATTTCTCACGTACAGAGGGAGGAACATCAGAATAACATCAGACCTGTCCACAGAGACCTGGCAAGCCAGAAAGAGCTGGCAAGACATATTCAGGGTAGTAAATGAGAAGAACATGCAGCCAAGGATACTTTATCCAGCAAGGCTGTCTTTCAGAATGGATGGAGAGATAAGGAGTTTCCAAGACTGACAGAAACTGAAAGAATATGTGACCACCAAACTGGCCCTGCAAGAAATATTAAGGGGGGGTTCTATAAAAGGAGAAAGACCCCAAGAGTGATAGAGAAACAAGGACTTTACAGGCAACATGATGACAATAAAATCATATCTTTCAATAATCACTCTCAATGTGAAGGCCTAAATGCTCCCATGAAACAGTGCAGGGTTTCAAATTGGATAAAAAGACAGGATCCATCCATATGCTGTCTACAAGAGACTCATTTTGAACCTAAAGATACATCCAGATTGAAAGTGAAGGGATAAAGGTCCATCTTCCATACCAACGGACCTCAAAAGAAGGCTGGGGTAGCAATTCTTATATCAGACAAATTAGATTTTAAGCTAAAGACTGTAGTTAGAGACACAGAAGGACACTATATCATTCTTAAAGGGTCTATCCAACAAGAGGATCTAACAATTGTAAATATCTATACCCCCAACATGGGAGCAGCCAACTACATAAGCCAACTGTTAACCAACATAAAGAGACATATTGATAATAATATGCTATTCATAGGAGACCTCAACACACCACTCTCAGCAATAGACAGATCATCTAAGGAGAAAATCAACAAAGAAACAAGAGCTATGAATGACACACTGGACAAGATGGACCTCATAGATATATACAGAACATTCCACCCTAAAACAACAGAATATTCATTCTTCTTGAATGCACATGGAACTTTCTTCAGAATAGACCAATACTGGGTCACAAATCAGTTCTCAACGGATTCCAAAAGACTGAGATTATTCCCTGCATATTCTCAGGCTATAATACTTTGAAACTGGAAATCAATCACAAGAAAAATTTGGAAGAAATTCAAACACTTGGAAGCTAAAGACCATTTACTTAAGAATGTTTGGGTCAACCAGGAAATCAAAGAAGAACTTAAACAATTCATGGAAATCAATGAGAAAGAAAACACATCAGTCCAAAACCTATGGGATTCTGCAAAGGTGGTCCTAAGGGGGAAATACATAGCCATCCAAGCCTCACTCAGAAAAATAAAAAAATCCGGAATACACAAATTAACTTTACACCTTAAAGAACTGGAGAAAGAACAACAAATAAAGCCTAAGCCACACATAAGAAGAGAAATAATTAAGATCAGAGCAGAGATCAATGAATTAGAAGCCAGAAATACAGTAGAGCAGATCAACAAAACTAGAAGCTGGTTCTTTGAAAGAATTAATAAGATTGATAAACCACTGGCCAGACTTATCCAAAAGAAAAGAGAAAGGACCCAAATTAATAAAATTATTAATGAAATGGGAGAGATCACAACCAACACCAAGGAAATAGAAACAATTATTAGAAATTATTATCAACAACTATATGCAATAAATTAAGAAACCTGAAAGAAATGGATGCCTTCCTGGAAACCTATAAACTACCAAGACTGAAACAGGAAGAAATTGACAACCTGAACAGACCAATAACCAGTAACGAGATTGAAGCAGTGATCAAAAACCTCCCAAAAAACGAGAGTCCAGGGCCTGATGGATACCCTGAGGAATTCTACCAAACATTCAAAGAAGAAATAATACCTATCCTCCTGAAGCTCTTTCAAAAAATAGAAACAAAAAGAAAACTTCCAAACTCATTCTATGAGGCCAGCATTACCTTGATCCCAAAACCTGGCAAAGACCCCATCAAAAAGGAGAATTACAGACCAATATCCCTGATGAGTATGGATGCCAAAATTCTCAACAAGATCCTAGCTAATAAGATCCAACAGTACATTAAAAGGATTATCCATTGCAACCAGGTGGGATTTATCCCTGGGATACAAGTGTGGTTCAACATCTGCAAATCAATCAATATGATAGAAGAGAAGAAACAAAAACCACATGGTCCTCTCAATTGATGCAGAAAAAGCATTTGACAAAATACAGCATCCTTTCCTGAATAAAACTCTTCAGAGTGTAGGAATAGAGGGAACATTCCTCAATTTCATAAAAACCATCTATGAGAAGCCCACAGCAAATATCATTCTCAATGAGGAAAAGCTGAGAACCTTTCCATTAAGATCAGGAACATGACAAGGATGCCCACTCTCACCACTATTGTTCAACATAGTACTAGAAGTCCTAGCAACAGCAATCAGACAACAGAAAGAAATAAAAGGTATTCAAATTGGCAAAGAAGTCAAACTCTCTCTCTTCGCAGATGACATGATACTTTATGTGGAAAACCCAAAAGATTTCACCCCCAAATTACTAGAACTCATACAGCAATTCAGTAATGTGGCGGGATACAAAATGAATGCACAAAAATTAGTTGCTTTCCTACACACTAACAATGTAACTATAGAAAGAGAAATTAGGGAATCCATTCCATTTACAATAGCACCAAAAACCTTAAGATACCTTGGAATAAACCTAACCAAAGAGGTAAAGGATCTATACGTTAGAAACTCCAGAACACTTATGAAGGAAATTGAAGAAGACACAAAAAGATGGAAAACATTCCATGCTCATGGATCAAAATAATAAGCATTGTTAAAATGTCTATGCTGCCCAGAGCAATCTATACTTTCAATGTCATCCCGATCAAAATACCAAAGTCATTTTTCAAAGTGCTGGAACAAACAATCTTAAAATTTGTATGGAATGAGAAAAGACCCTGAGTCACCAAGGAATTGTTGAAAAAGAAAAACAAAGCTGGGGGCATCACATTGCCTGATTTCAAGCTACATTACAAAGCTGTGATTACCAAGATAGCATGGTACTGGCACAAAAACAGATACATAGATCAATGGAACAGAATAAATCTCAACTCTAGGGTCAACTAATCTTAAACAAAGCAGGAAAAAATATCCAATGGAAAAAGAACAGTCTCTTCAAGAAATGGTGCTGGGAAAATTGGACAGCTATATACAGAAGAATGAAACTCAACCATTCTCTAACACCATACACAAAGATAAACTCAAAATGGATGAAAGACCTCAATGTGAGACAGGAATCCATCAAAATCCTAGAGAAGATAGTCAGTAAACTTTTCGACATTGGCCACAGCAACTTCTTTCAAAACACGTCTCCAAAGGCAAGGGAAACAAAAGCAAAAATGAACTTTTGGGACTTCATCAAGATAAAAAGCTTCTGCACAGCAAAGGAAACAGTCAACAAGACAAAGTGACAACCCATGGAATGGGAGAAGATATTTGCGAATGACACTACAGAAAAAGGGCTGGTATCCAAGATCTATAAAGAACTTCTCAAACTCAACCCCCAAAAAACAAATAATCAAGTCAAAAAATGGGCAGAAGACATGAACAGACACTTCTCCAAAGAAGACATACAAATAGCTAACAGACACATGAAAAAACGTTCATCATCATTAGCCATCAGGGAAATTCATATCAAAACCACACTGAGACACCACCTTACACCAGTTAGAATGGCAAAAATTGACAAGACAAGAAACAACAAATGTTGGAGAGGTTGTGGAGAAAGGGGAACCCTCTTACACTGTGGGTGGGAATGCAAGTTGGTACAGCCACTTTGGAAAACAGTGTGGAGGTTCCTCAAAAAGTTAAAAATAGTACTACCCTATGACCCAGCAATTGCACTCCTGGGTATTTACCCCAAAGATACAGATGTAATGAAAAGAAGGGCCATATGCAACCCAATGTTCATAACAGCAATGTCCACAATACCCAAACTGTGGAAGGAGCCGAGATGCCCTTCAATAGATGAATGGATAAAGAAGATGTGGTCCATATACACAATGGAATATTACTCAGCCATCAGAAAGGATGAATACCCAACTTTTACATCAACATGGGTGGAACTGGAGGAGATTATGTTAAGTGAAATAAGTCAAACAGAGAAAGACAATTATCATATGGTTTCACTTATTTGTGGAACATAAGGAAAAGCATGGAGGACATTAGGAGAAGGAAGGGAAAAATGAGGGGGGGGATTGGAGGGAGAGATGAACAATGAGAGACTATGGACTCTGGGAATCAAACTGAAGGTTTTAGAAGGGAGGAGGTAGGGGGATGGGTGAGCCTGGTGATGGGTATTAAGGAGGGCATGTATTGCATGGAGCACTGGGTATTATATGAAAACAATGAATCATGGAACACTACATCAAAAACTAATGATGTACTGTATGGTGACTAACATAACATAATAAACAATTATTTAAAAGAAAAAAAAGAGTCAGTCACTTAACCAACTGAGCCACCCAGGAGCCACTATGTTAAGTCTTAAAGTCAGAAAGTATAAGTCTTCCAATTTGTTATTTAAAAAAAAAAAATTATTTGGGCTTTTGTTCCTTTGATTTTCATAGAAATTTCAACATAAGTATTTAAAGCTGTAAATTTCCCTCTAAGCCTACTTTAGTTGTATCTAACGAATTTTGATATGTTGTATTTTCATTATTATTCAGTTCAAAATATTTTCTCATTTCCCTTGTAATTTCTTCTTTGACCTTTGGATTATTTAGAAGCAAGTTAATGAATTTCCAGATTATTTAGTATTTTCATAGACACCTTACTGTTTTTTTAATTTTAATATGTTTAAAATACATTTTTAATGTAATTTTATTCTGTGATCAAAGAATGTACTCTGTCCTGTTTCAGTTCTTTTAAATTTATTGAGAGTTGTACTACACAGCATATGCTGACCTGGCTGCTACATTGGTGAACATACCATGTACTCTTGAGAATAATATATATTCTGCATTCGTTGGGTGTAGTATTCTATATCAGTTAGGTCAAGATGGTTGATAGTGCTGTTCTGATACTATGTCTTTATTGATTTTTTTTTCACCTAGTTGGTCTATCAATTTCTAAGAAAGGCATGTTAAAATTTCAAACTAGAATTATGGAATTGACTATCTCTCCCTTTATTTCTATCAATTTTTAATTAATATATTTTAAAACTCTGTTATTAGGCTTACATACATACATTTATGACTCTTTATCACTTCCTAAAAAAACAGATACTTTTATCATAAAATATCTTTATCACTGATAAAGATCTTTGTCTTGAATTCTGTTTTATCTGAAATTAATTTCACCCAACCCTTCTTATGGTTACTATTTGCATGTATATATTTTTCTGTCCATTTCTGTCTATGTCTTTATATAGAGAGCACATTTTCTATAGACTGGCCTTAGTTGGGTTTTGATTATTATCCAAGTTTATCATCTCTGCCTTTTAATTAAAGTCTCTAGTCCATTAATATTTAGTGTACTTGTTGATATGGTTGGAATTAAGTCTGCCATTTTATTACTTATTTTCTGTTTGCCCTCTTTGACTTTTGGCCCCAAATTCCTCTTGCCTTATTACTGATTCTTGGGATATTTTTTAAATTCCATTTTAATTTATCTCTTGACTTCTTAGATTTATTGCTCTGCATTATTTTTTAGTGCATGATATAGGGATTACAATATATATCCTTCGTTTTTCACAATCTTTTTACAATTGACATTGTACCTCTTTCCATTTTCTATGCTATAGTTGGCATATATATTACATCTCCATTCAATATATACCCCACAAGAAAATGTCATAGTAATTGCTTTTAATAGACCCACATAGTTTAAAAGAAAATAAGAGGAAAAATTCATGTTTATTTACCCAGATAGTCACCATCTCTAATGCTTTCCATTCCTTCCTGAAAATATGAGTTTCCATCTGGTATTATTTCCTTTCAGTCAGAAGAACTTCATTAGCATTTCTAGTGCAGGTCTGCTGCTGACAAATTCCCTTGATTTTCATTTGAAAATGTTTTTCCTTTGCCTTCATTTAAAAAGGTATTTTCACTGAATATAGAATTTGGGGTTGACAGTTTTTACTTTTCTTTCAGCACTTTAAAGAAGTTATTCCATTCCCTCTGGCCTCCAGAGTTTCTGATGAAAAATCAGTGATTATCTAGAATGTTGTTCCCTTGTATGTGAAGTGTCATTTTTCTTTGGCTGGTTTAGATATTTTCATTTTATATTGTGCTGACTGCACATACTTTTTCTGTCAATTCTCCCTCTCTTTTCCTTCTGGGACTCAAATCACACATCTACTAGACATTTTGATATTTTCCACAGTGTCATGTAGTTTAAATTGTTTAAACTGTCATTTCTGTTTAAATTGTTATCTCTTTGTCCTACAAATTGGATAATTTCTGTTGCTCAATCTTCAAAATCATGAACTGTTTTTTCTGTCATATCCAGTATGTTGTTAAGCACATACAGTAATTCTCAAATTTTAGACATTGTATTTTTCTATTATAGAATTTTCATTTGTTCTCTTTTTAATAGTTTGTAATTCTCTGCTGAGATTTCCTATATTTTCATTCATTTTGACCATATCTCCCTCTATACTTTTGAGTATAAATATAATAGCTGTTTTGAAATTTTTGTCTGCTAATGTCAACATCTGAATCATTTTGAGATCACTCTCCATTGATTCCTTTCTTACTTGAGTATGAATCACATTTTCATTTTTCTTTATGTATCTGGTAGTTTTAGATTATATCCTGAACATTAGGAATGTCATATTATAGAAACTATAGATTCTGTTCATTTCTCTAAAATGTATTTTCTTTTAAGCAGATAGTTTACTCAACTGAATTCAAATACCAAACTGTGAAACCTCTGTTTGGTTCTTTTAGCTTTAATTGGGCTGCTCGAAGTCTACCCTTTATATGTGTTGTCTGAGGATTATCTAGAGATTTGAACAGAGTTTTTGCTCTCATTTCAGGTCTCCCCCTCTTGGTTCTGTCCTTTCAGAGATTTCTTGCCTCAATTTCTGGGTGCTGTGGACCTGGAATTCTGTCCTGTGGATCTTTAAACCAGTAAGATGATGAGTTTCTATCCATATTTTAGCAACCCCACATGGCACCAACTGGGACTTGCCCCCAAGCTAAAGCCTAAAAATGTGAGACAAACTCAGTTTCATTCCGTTGGTCTGCTTTTAATGTTTCTCTAGTATCTGCCTGCTTTTATTCGCTTTCTAGTGCCTTCAATATATAGATAGATAGATGATAGATAGATGATAGATGATAGATGATAGATAGATAGATGATAGATAGATAGATAGATAGATAGATAGATAGATAGATAGATAGATAGATACACATACCCAAGATTATAGTCATTATTTATGGAAGGACTGCTCTGATAGAAGCTACTTTACCATTACCCAATTAATCATTTTTGAGCATTTCTCTGTGTATAATTTTTATAAATTGGGGATATTATGCAACTCATTAGTCACAATGAAAGTGGGCATTTTGCAAACTTAAGACAAAGACCCAAGTAATATGAAAATATATAGCACAAAGAAAAGTGCATCCTTTTACATCAATATTAGCCAAGATGACCAACAAACACAGCCCTTGTAAAGCTTATGCTGCTTTTAATAATGTTGCAATTATTTAGAATGCAATGGTATTTATGGGATTATGAAAGTCTTTCAAATTTGGGCAATGTATATGAATAAAATAATTTAATCACTTTTTGATTGAAACTGCACTTTGCCTGTGGGCATCTTGTAATCACCAGGGACTATAAGAAGTGTGCAGAGGGCACTTTGAGAAACACCCATCTATCTGTATAATAGATGTACCTTTTAAAATTTTCTTCTTCCTTATCACACCCTTTGTTTTTCCTCTTTATAATTCCACAGTTCCTATTTACTCACATCTCAAATAGGCAGGTATTCCAACCTTTGTTCTCAAAAAAATAAAATAAAATAAATTCTAAGTGTTAATTTTGAGGTGCTTTATATTAATATTTAGTATAAATATTTCCATTTCCTTTCCCTCAAGTATATAGCAAATGTCATCAACCACTGCTGCTTCTTCCTTCAGAATAATACTTGTATTCTTCTTCATTCCCAAAACAAGATTAACAGATGCTAGACATGTAGTATGTCCTCAGTAAATACCCAGGTGAATAAAGGAATTTCATCCATCATTGTGTTTTGTAAACTTATTTTCTTGGGCCACAACTTCAGCCATTAGACTCCTTTGCTAAGTAAAATTGTCTTTTTTTTTTTTAAAGATTTTTTATTTATTTATTTGACAGAGACACAGCAAAAGAGGGAACACAAGCAGAGGGAGTGGGAGAGGGAGAAACAGGCCTCCCACAGAGCAGGGAGCCCGATGCAGGGCTCGATTCCAGGACCCTGGGATCATGACCTGAGCTGAAGGCAGATGCTTAATGACTGAGCCACCCAGGCGCCCCTAAAATTGTCTTATTTAAACATTCTACTTTGCCTTGAGTCTAAATCTCAAAACCCAAATTAAGTTTCCTTAACTTTTATCCTAGTAAATACTTAAGTCCCAAATACAGTTGATAAACTAAAAACACAGAAGATTCAGGACTTCCTCAGCAGGCCTTAAATGTTCCTCTCTCTATTCTGCCCCAGTTCCTGGATCACTTACTATCAAGAAAGGTTAACCAGCTTCCCAGGCAACTGGGCAAATAAGCAGACAGTAGGAATGCTCCTCAAGGAATTCAGAGGTGAAAGATATCTGATATCTGCTCCAACTTGGAGTCACTTGTGCTCTGTTTTGAACCCCTTATCTGGAAGAGTCCATTCTTTTATATGCAACCATAGCACAGGAAGTGGTCACTTCCCAGAAACCCATTCTTTGGTGTCAGCTGCTGAATTCTTTGCAGTGAGTAGAGGTTCCTTTCTTCTCATCTGCCTATGAGGCCCTGCACCCTGACAGATTTCCTCTAGTAGCCAGGACCAATAATCTGTCTCTTATTTATTTGCACTCTGCTTTGATGCATACATTTCATTTTTTATATGATTCACTTTTCTCTAGCTAATATCTCATTTCCCAAATAATAATTAATGGTTTTAGACTATCTTCTTCTATGCCATCATTTTAAGTCACTTATAATCTTGAATTACAGATAGATTAGATAGATGATAGATAGATAGATAGATAGATAGATAGATAGATAGATAGATAGATAGAAATTTATTTATTTAACTAAAAAAAATGGTTTTTTTACCTATTCACCTCATACTCACCAATCTGTGCTCATATACAATGTTTCTGCAGCACTCTAAGCAGGAAATTGAATTGGTACAAAGACTTGTGAGAAATAAAGCTTCTTGACAGATAGGGGGCTCCTGTGTCCGAAGGTCATCCCCTAAACCATCACTACAACATGCATTAAAGTCAAAATTCTTTGCTCATCTTCTGCTCTAGGGATTCTAATGTCATACAGCTCTCCAAACCACATTCTTTCTAATTGCTTCAAATGCCCATACAACTTCTCACCTCTCTCTCCCTCTAGAAGTTTAAATTCACAACTCCTTACACGACAGATTTCTTCAAGTTTTCTGAGATCCTTTGCCTCTTATTTCAAACACTTCCCTTGCAGTCTCCTTTTTCATTGTCTAATTTGTCCCTATTGTTTCTTTGGGAATTAAGAATGCTCTTAATTTTGCTTTTCTATCTTTTTTGAGTCTGTCCTCCATATGTATTGAGACAATAACAAAATAACCAGCCAATTCAGGTAACCTTGAGAAAAAGTATACAAGCAATGTATGGCAATGACAGATAAAAGAGGCAAAATTGGATTTTCCCTTTTCAGCCAATTATTTGTAGATGTAAATCCTCATTCTCTGTTCACATATGAGGTCTTTGTTTATTTGTATTGAGGTTTCATGCCATGTCTGTTAAATTTGGGTAGCTCCATATTTTATTATAATGATCATTATAAAATAGACTGCTAATACCCTCCCCCCAAAATCTGTCAGAGATATTTTAGGTGTCATTGCACCACAAACTCAAGCTGTTCATATAGAATGAGAGTAATAAGAATCAAAAGGAAAACTAGGAAAAGAAATAAGAACCATTTTCCAAAAGTGCAGGAGCACGTGAAAACTTATCTAGGCTAATCATCAGGAGTGTAAAATTTTTATTTCTCAGTTAATAAGCACCACCTGTGTTTATAAAAAGTCTCTGATGACTTGTTTTATCTCTGGCAAAGAATATAAAATGTTCTTAGAATGGATTCCACAGAGAACACAGATATTATTAATACATTTTAAAATCCTTCCATATGACTGATGTAACCTTCATTATCCTCTTTCCACTCCCTACTACACACTTTCTTAATTTTTTCATTGAAATGATATAATATAAAAAAAATCATTGACTACATATAAATCAATTGCCTGTGACATGTTACAGGGAAAAGGAAAACATCAAGATTGCCAATAACAGGCACTCAGTCTCATAAAACTTGTAATCAACTTCCAAGCCAAGGCGTAAACTGTAATATATTGCTGCAAACGTATAACAATAATAAACTATTTGAATTGCACCTTCACATTCTCTGTCGTTAATAACAAATAAGCATGAAAAAATCTTGACACTCATTCATTTTAATGGGTATCTGCTTGTTTATCAGATGTGTCATCTGGCACACCCTTATCTTTGGATGGGTACGAGCAAAGAGGGTGCCTAAGCTTTGGATACTAGCTACAGACAGAACTCCATTCATAGGAAAATTCTAAGACTAAGGTATTTTTTTTTTCTCAGCTCAAAGATGGTACCAAGTCTTCCCTTGGCCCTATGTGAATATAAAAAAGCAAATCTTCAATGTGATTAGTGTTTTATTATTTGGTCTCTCTCAGACATCTATTGCTGCATAAAACCACGCCGGAAGTAGTGGCTTAAAACAATAGCAATCACTTACTTTGCTTATAAATCTGGGGGCTAACTGGGCTCAGCTAGGCAGTTCTCATCTGAGGTCTTCCATCAGTTGCAATCAATCTGTAACATGAGCTGAGATCTGACCAAGGTCACGTTGAAAGCCTTTGATGCATGTTTAGTACCCGGGCTGGGGAGCTCCAAACAGCTGGGTGCTGGAACGGTGGGCAACCCTCCTCCCTCTCTCCCTCCCACTCTCTCCTGCTCTTTCTTTTCCAAGTGGCCTCTGCACAAGTCGGTTTCAGGATAACCAGACTTCACAGTGGTGACTGAAGCCTCAGAGCTCTGTCCTGAGACAGAGCACGTGGAAACCGTACCACCTTTCCTGACCCCAGAAATCACACTCTTGCTGTGCTCCACTCACTGAGACCATCACTTAGGCACAGGTCCCATTGGAGGAGAGGAAACGTAGACTCCACCTTTGGATGAGGAGCTGGCAGGGTTCTGAGAGGTTCCCATGTGGGATGGGAAATAACGTTGTAGCTATTTGTGCAAAAACTACAATCCGCCACACAGACTTACACACTCCAATGCACACATGCTCACACCCAATAAATAGAATTCTTGATTGATAATGCAGTGAAATCCTATGGGGATGATAGTGTAATGTTTCCTAAACTGTATTCCAGAATGCTCAGAATGCTCAGAACACCCATTGGTGTTCTGTAGCTAGATAGCTTTGTAAATGACCATATTCAACTAATAAAACCAGATGAATTAGTGGAGGATTTCTTAGCACTTTTAATTGACTAAGAGGTAGAAAGAATCTCGTGAACTTTGTCACTCAAAATATGTATGGTTCATGGACCAGCAGCATCCCATCACTTGGGTGCCGGTTAGAAGTGCAGAATCTCATGCCCCATGCAAGCCCACTGCATCAGCATCTGCATTTTAATAGGATCCCCTGGTGATTTGTGCACTGAAACTCTGAGAAGCATTGTCTTGAAGGACTGTGTAGTGTGTGATATTTTCTGAACAAACTTAGCCAAAGAGCCCAGTTTCCACCATGAGCACCCCCTGAGGTTACTGAGAATTCATTGGGGTGTTGCCATAATAGGTCAGGCCCAGCTCTCTAGACTTCTCCCAAGAGAACCTGCTGGTTCTACAGGATCCCCAGCCCCCAATCTCAGGCCAGAGAGTGGTAAAAAGGGTCCTTGCCTTCACCCCATGCACTGTTATCCTGACTCTCTCTTCTCCCCTCCCTGCAATCTCCTAGAGCTTGAAACAGTGATGTTTCTCTTAGCTTCCCTTCCCATCTAGTTGACATTTCCCCTGCATCATAATCTAAGTCAATACCTTTACTTCATTCTCTGCTATATTCCAGTGCCCACAATACTGCTGGTCATCTAAGAGGGATCGAAATCCATAGAACCCAAGGATAAATGAGTGAATGATGGCAGAAAGGGAGCAGAGGAAGAAGCCAGCTTATGAATTATGGGAACACAAGTCAGGAGTAGCCACCACTCTGTTCTTTTTTATGTGTAACTGTGCTGTCCACCCAGAGAGCCTGGAGCTTCCTGAGGATAAGCCTGGGTCTTGCACAGATGGGAGTTCCCCATGGCAGCCAGTGTGGTAGGGGACCAATAGTCATTTGTCACAACATAGTCAAGGTTGTGTAAACTCTGGCAGCCTTTTCTAAATCTCCATACCCTTCCTGCTCCTCTTCCTCTCAGACCACAGCTGTCACCCCTTGGTGCATTGTGAAGAAGGAGGAGGAGAAAGAGAAACAGGAGGAGGAAGGAAAGGAGGAGGGAGGAGGCAGGGGAGGAGGAAGAGGTCAGGGTCTTGAGGAATGTAGGGGTGATCAAGGAAAAAGATAGACCTGACCACAGGAGGCACAGGGTTGCACGTGGGGAAGCCCCTCATAGCATGGGGGTCACCACTCAGAAAGGGAGGAGAGCAAGGGACCTCTTGGGAGAAGGGGCTTACATGTCTAGGGGATGGGTCTCGGCAGCATGGTGGGGAGTCTCTGGCACAGAATGCTCAGAAGGGCGTAGCTGCTTGGAATCTCGTAACCACAAGGCTTACCTTTCCAATAGGTAACAGCAACTGGATGAGGTTGCACTGGGTCTCTAAATGGCTGAACATTTGCTTGTTCAGGTTAGTCTTCAAATAATTGGTGTGTAAAATGTTGAGCTTGGCACGGGTGAACTTTTGAGCTAACAGTGAAGTAATAAGCATCATAGGAGACAATGCACAGAGGTCATCTATGGCTCCTTCAGGTACCAGGGGAGGAGCGGAGAAAACATAGAAGAGGCTAAGGACTTTTTCTTAGAAGCTAGGATTAACTAATTCCACATCAAGTAACCCCATGTGGCCCAACTTGGACTATCCTGCAGCGGCCATTCAAGAATTGCTGGATTCCATCAAACCATCAAGAAACCCAAGTTGCTCTTGTGTCAAAATTCTTTGGAAATGGTAGTGACGTACCAAATCCTATCACAATACCTTACGCTGGTTGAGAAGATCTGATTATTCTGCTTGTGCTTTCTCCTTGACTATAAAATCTGAAATGTCAACCAGAATTTCTCTCGCTTATGAAAATAGTACAGACGTGGAAATGTGCCTGGTTTTTGATGACACTATTGGCTGGATTTCGGTTATGCATTTTTTTTAAATAAGGAAATCATGTTAGTGGAGTTTGTGTTTTATTAAAAAAAAAAAGCAGTATCATTAGTCGAGCACTCAGACTGCATAACCCTTCCCACAACACGCTCAGTCACCAGGAACCATATAGATTGGAAAAAGAAGCCCATTACTGCACACCCGTGAAAGGCGTCTTTGTAAAAGCATTGGTGGGAAGGAAGGGGGATGCATCTAGATCAATCAGCCTCAAACACAGGATGAGATATTATCAAAACGGATTTCACTCAAGCTAACAGCAATCAGCTCTCAGGTTCAACTGTTGCCTAAATATGTTGAACTTCCCATTAAAAGGTAAATTCTTGGCAGCATTTGGGGGGGGGCGGGTATGGAAAATAGTATGTTAGAATGTTCGTGTCTCCTTCCACAGAACAAAAGGAAGGGCATTTCATAGCCAAGTAACCAGTGCACTTTGAGAAACATAAAGCCTTTCCTGTTGGAAGAAAAATAAACCAATTTTTATACTCGAGACTACAATAGTTATTTCCGTTTTCAACCTGGTGGTTTGTTTAAACTGTAGGGACCATTAGAGGTCTCCTACAAAGCAGACTGAAGTGGATTTCGGTTTTGCTCTTATGATCCATAACAGCTGTACCACAAGAAACAGCAATTTCCCACCTACATCAAGTTCTGCTAAGTAAGGAGATAAAATGAGGGGATTTACATTAACATGGGAATTATATAAAGGAGTTGTTTAGACAAAAATCATTCCTAAGTTAAGCTTCCTATTTTTCAATGCACCAGGGTTTAATATAATAACAAACTGGTTTATAGTTGCGAGGCAACTTGATCCAAGGTGACCTGTTATTGTCTCTGCTCAGAAATACATGTTTGGGGGCGCCTGGGTGGCTCAGATGGTTAAGCATCTGCCTTCTACTCAGGTCATGATCTCAGAGTCCTGGGATCGAGCCCCGCATCAGACTCCCTGCTCAGTGGAGAGCCTGTTTCTCCCTCTCCCTCTGCCTCTCTCCCTGCTTGTGCTCTCTCTCTCTCTCTGTCAAATGAATAAATAAAATCTTTAAAAAAAAAAAAAGAAATACATGTTTGTTACATATTTGACTCTGGTAACAATTAATTCTAGCTAGTAACTCACAGAATCTATTGGTAGGGAGTGGACAATGTAGATTTTATGTTTCATTTTGGGAAAACAAGTCACAATTTAGAAAGAAAAATGAAGGGCGCCTGGGTGGCTCAGTTGGTTAAGCGATTGCCTTCAGCTCAGGTCATGATCCTGGAGGCCCAGGATCGAGTCCCTCATCGGGCTCCCTGCTCGGCGGGGAGTCTGCTTCTCCCTCTGACCCTCCCCCCTCTCATGTGCTCTCTCTCTCTCATTCTCTCTCTGTCAAATAATAAATAAAATCTTTATTAAAAAAATAATAAATAAATAAAGTTTCATTGGGCGCCTGGGTGGCTCAGTCGGTTAAGCAACTGCCTTCGGCTCGGGTCATGATCCTGGAGTCCCGGGATCGAGTCCCGCGTCGGGCTCCCTGCTCAGCAGGGAGTCTGCTTCTCCCTCTGACCCTCCCCCCTCTCATGTGTTCTCTCTCATTCTCTCTCTCTCAAATAAATAAATAAAATCTTTAAAAAAAAAAATTTAAAAAAAAAGAAAGAAAGAAAAATGAAGAATGTCAAGGCTAGTGTCTAAGACATGACAGTACCATCAATCCATTCCTAGATGGGACCCTCACCTACCCAGTCATCCAAGATGCAACTTAGTCGCCCTGTCCCCAGAATCCCTCCTGATGCTCCACAGAGATACGGATTGGGAGAATTTCCTCAAGATGAGACTTTAGATCCCTCAGGCCAAAGCTTGTATACATAAAAGACTTTACAGACGCTTCTTTATATCAAAAGTCAGAAATCTCTTCTTAATAATGTCCTCAGAAGAGAAATAATTATATCACTAAAGGCTCAGGGGATTTCTGATTTTACATAAATACATATACCTACACAAACATACTTAACCCATTGAAAAACAACACCATCATTCAATACTCATGTGAAACCTTCTCCGAAAAGCACGGCGCAAGGGGAAGATATAAGTCAGAGCTGGTCGGCAGCGCCTTCCGATTCCCCCATCCTGGGTTCCCGCTCATCACTCCAGCCGTCTCTGGGTGCAAATCTCTGAGCAGAGGAAAGTTGGCCATGCAGGTGCATTCCCCATACCTGCCACAGTGTGAGGCCAGCCTGGTTCTGGCCCCGAGGAGAAGTTCTCTTTCCTTGCAGCAAGATAATGTTTTAAAAAGCTGACTTTTAAACCTCTTACTGAATTTTTTAATGGATTAAATTCATCATGTCACCAGCTGCTGTGCAGCTAATAGGGCCATAAAACACTGTATTAAAGGATTACCCATGCAAAATTTCCTCTTGCGCTAATGTGAATTTTAATACTTTTAACATTTAGTTGAGATGGGAATGTCCAAGAACAGCTTGTTCAATAGGTTGTTCTATAAAATTAAGTTCCTCATCTCATCAGAAATGCCAGGACTCCATTAAGTTAAAATTTTACAGAGAAGCTAAGATGATTCACTGTATAGCACTTGTGAAGAGAGAGATAGCATCTGCTTCTACATTAATGCACCCCCCCCCCCCAAAAAAAAGAAAGAACAGAAGAGAAAAAGCAAAACAGGCATGAATCCCATAAGTTCCTGGAGACTGGCCTGAACGGAGGAAAATGCTAACTCCGGATTTGTGGAACGTCAATTTATACAACCCAAAAATGCTGTTAATAATTGGGAACACCAAAATGTATGTCCTCTTGAATGTCATTTGTCAGAAGTTCACAAAGTCTTAAACTATACAAAGTGGCGATGATGCAAAACTCACAAGTATATCATATTTTGCAGAACAAAAATGTGATTGTGTGTATCATCTAGATGAGGGAAGAGAGAACAGAGGGAATGTGTGGCTGGGGGAGGATGGGCGAATCATAGGGAAGGACTCTAGAAATTACATTGTTCACCTGCTTCGTTTTATAGGTGGTCGGTGCTGAGACCCTGAGAGTTCCCAGATCGTTCAAGATCACACTGGCTAACTAATGCAGAGTGGAGAATAAAGCCCGGGTCTCCTGTTGCCTAGACAAGAGACCACATTCTACCTTACACAGCTATAAGTATGTACATATTGATCTTGTATATATGAAATGACTTTTGCATTAAACAACAATAAAGAATCAATAAGTAAACAGTGATAAGGTCACCTTTTCTCTCGTGAAAGCTTTATAAATGAGGTAACAAAGCTTTTAAAATCAGACTACCGCCCCCCCCGAATATTTAACTTGAAATTTTATATCCTTAGTTACGTCTCCTTACACTGTTTTCATGAGTGACCCTTCAAACCTGATTGTCAGTTACCTGTGCATCTCAAACGTTACAGCACTGCATGTCTTACTAAAGAAATTGTATCTTAAATGAGGTTGCTAAAAACAACATGGACTTTATCTTTAATGCTCTTCAGTAATTGGTCTAAATTTAATCATCAACAGAGTCTCCAAAATCTCATCACAATTCAAGCGGACATTAGGCTGTGCTCTGCGCCTGATTTGAAAAAACAACCCCAGATGATCAGTTTCAAAGCCAATGTTCCTTACCCCAGCTGAATTTTGTCCACAGCTCCCTATTTTGTACCCTGTATGTATTACTGTTCTGAGAGCCTGTCATTTCTTATCAGAATGAGAAAGGCTAAAGAGATAATATTTCAATAACATACTGGCCTGATCATAAAATAACTCAATGGAAATGTGTAACTGCCTCAGGCAGCCCGGCAGGGTACTCAGCGTCAGATGATTTCTATTCTGGTTTTTTTTTTTTTTTTTATGGTTACATTTTCTGTTATATCAGACATCCCCTCAAGTCTTAGTTATGCTTTTATTCAAAAGGGAGAACCATAGTATAAAGACCTACAAAATTTATTATGATATATTACTGTAAAGAAATAAAAGTAGCTGCCACGCTAGCATATTGATAAGGACAGGCCTGCCACATTAACTGACCTTTTTTCATCTTACCCACCAGAGCTGAGGCCTGAGTTTCTCAGTTGCTAGGCAACAGGGGTCACAGTTTTCAGGTCTTAAATGCACAACCTAGTCAAAAAAGAAGATGATGTGATCTTCAGAGAGAAAGCAGATGCTTGGCAGTAGCAAGAATTTTGATGGGTATGGAGGTTTTGAAATTTTTTTTTTAATCATGCTAAAGGGCTGAAATGGAGAAACTTTAACTTGTCAAAAGACGGTGGGAACAGATTTTTCAGTTCTGGTGATTAGAATCTATGGCTGAAACCATACGAAGAGAATAGAGTCAGGCTTCTCTTTGATAAACACGCTGACATATGGCTCAAGATTTTAGCTGCCGGTGGAGGAATGATCAAACTCTCCCTTGAAATACGCGTTACACCCACAGCCATGTCCAAACCACAGAGCGATCTCGGGAGATGAATTCAGGGGGCTAATTTGGGGGCTGGGGGGGCGATCTGCTTCTGTTTATTTTTTAACATTTTTTCGCCAACCTGACTGCATCCCACCATGCTTAATGAGAGTGCTGCAGGGACACAGCTCCCAAAGGTCAGCTCCAAGAAAGCTCATTCCCCACCCTTTTCTCTCCCACCAAGTCAACACTTCCTTTAAACTTTAATAAAGGCCATAAGAAAGAACCTATTTCTCCACCGGAAAGAAACGCTCCATCCCTACATAATTGCCTCTGACGATAGATTCCATTGGTATGTATTTGAACTTGAGTGATCGGACCCTAATAACATTTCAATGATGGCAACGTTTTTAATGAGAAATTTGGTAGATGTAACTGTCAAGAATAAGCAAGAGAAGGATTTTGAACTTTCCATCCCGTAATTTATTTGAATATCTTACCCTGGGCAAAGAGCAGCTCTTTTTACTTTACTTCATTTCAATACCCATTCTGTAAGTATAGTAATACCTTGTGGAAGAGACCTGGTAATGAACTCCTGAAGTTTTATTTTGCTCAGTGTGATGTTTTGGTGGAGGGAAGAATAAAAACGTGTGTGTGTGTGTGCGTGTGTGTGTTGGGAGAAGAGTAACTAATTATAAACTAAAGGTGAATGATTTGGAATCCAGAATTTAAAGGCAGAGAGCAGGGTTTGCTGGTTTCTTTCACTCTGGGCCATATCTGAGTTCCTATAGATCCCACCTGATTTCAACCCTGGCTACAAGACAGATACCCTGAACTCATATAAATAGCAATGAGATAGCCAGCAGGCAGGTCACGTGCCTGGAGACTGAGGCTGTCAGATAACTCTAATGATTTCTTTGGCCCTTCAGGGTGAAAAATTTACTTCATACTTTTTTTGTCTAATATTTGCCATTTTCCTTTCCCTGAAGATAACTGTCATTTTTAGATATGTCTGCTGCCTTTTCCAAGTTGTCAGCCCCAAAAGAACATAAAAGGAAGTGGTTGGGAAAAAATGTAGGCGCCCCATTCCACCGAGTCAGAATGCAGACATATGCCAAGCAGAATGGGGGAGATTCTTCTCAGCTATTGCTCAGTGGCCTCCTCCGAGCTCTTCTACACCTGGTTCTTTCTGATTCACAGCCCCTGCTTTTTGTTACATCTTGGTTGTAGTTTCCAGAAACTCACAGGTCAGAAGGCAGGAGTGGGAAAAACAAGCTTTCTCCAGAGTGGGCCTCCCACAATCAAGGACAATCTCAGTTGGCATATTCAGAGCAAATGTGGACAGTGGGCCAGAAGCTGTCGGGAAAAGGTTTGGCTTGTCTACAACAAGGACAAGATAGGGAGTAAGAGTTTAGGAACTTCCAACACCATCAAATGAGCAGATTTTATGCCTGTTGAATCTAATAAAAAATATATGAACTGCTGCTTTGTCGGTCCCTTCTCAAATAAACTTTTAAAAATATATTGTATTTTACAAATTGTGGGTCCACAATAAGTTGGGGGGAAAGACTGGTCCTTAGGAAGTCGTGTCCTAAAGTTGACATCCTTATACTCAACTTGCAATTGTTCTGGTATAACCAGAACAATCAAACCTCTGGGCAGAGTTCTTTCCAACGGCAGAGACAGGAGCCCGTAGGACCCTGCTGACCAAACTCTGTTTCCTTTTGTGTGATGCTTGCAGTTTGTTACTTTGAGCTAAGCATTCCTTCTCTGAGTACCTAAGGGGCCAGTGTAGACACACTGATACCCATATGGAGTCACAGTTAAACTGATCTCTGCTGAGCAGAGAAGGCAGATTTTTAAGCTCTGGTGCAAGAGGAAAGAGGTGGGGTTTTTTTGTTTGGTTGGTTTTTGTTTTTTGTTTTTTGTTTTTTAATGTGTTGAGAGAGGGTCTTAGTAGAGAATCCAAGAATCGTGGTTCTGAAACAGCTCTTAATGGAACTGTGTGCCCTGCCCTGCTCTGACTTCCACATCTCTGCTGCTCTCCATGGGATGCCTCTCTCCGTGGTCCTCCCCCACCTCGCACTCAGCAGGGAGTGATCCTGACCTGCTCTAAAAACTTTCTTATTTTGATCCAGCTGGTGAGAAATTCTGTCAGAGGGTGGCTGAGTTTGCATCCATGGGACCTATTTGTTCTCAGATCCATTCTCCACTTTCCCCTGTTCAGTATCACAGGGATGGTAGTTTCCAGACTCCCTTGCCCTCTTGGCTCCTTTAGGTTTTTTCAATGCAGGGCAAGGGGGAGATGCTGGTGGAATAATGCAGTGTACTTCTAGCTGCTACTCCCAGTATGGAGACTACTCACTCCATACAGTTCTCAGCAGAACCACAGACAACACCTCCAGGAGACAGCTCAACTCATCATTACCGACTCAAAAGTGCCCAGGGAAGCAAGATGGTCAGCATTCCTCAACCCGACTCCAAGCACCAGATAAAAAGGCAGGTATGCAGCCTGGAAAGGGAGCTAATGATATTTCTGAAGAGTTGAATAACAAGTGGAAGATATCATAAACATGTATGGGTCAGCTGTCATCTCAGCAAAGAGAGAGGGAGGGTCCCACCAGACTCAGGAGCAGCCCCGGAGTGCAGCCCACCGACCATGAGGATGGGGCCTTGTGAGGAGACCCCTGAAGAGACACAAAGAGAACCGAGGCTTCTAGAGAGAGCCACCCACAGCCAAAGGGCCTGTCAACAATAAAGAGCAAAGATTGAAAAACTCTAAAAGGATTAGGCAAGTAATATGTGACTTTTCTTTGAATTATTCCTAAAAAGGGACACTTCCTCCAACCCTTACTAAAAGCCACATCTAACATTTGGATTACTACGATAGCCTCCTTCAGAGTGTCCCTACGTCTGCTGTCTTTGTCCCAGCCCCTTCCCCTCAATGGAGCTAAAGTGTACTTTCCAACATGATACCCAAGGGGGATATCAGGGATTTCCTTCCTTCTTGTTCTACTTCCACAGGCATCTCTAGCAGCAGCTGCATCTGTCCAGGATTCCAGCTCCAAACAGGAGGACTCACTGTGGTTCTAGAACTAGCCAAAGGAGCCAGCTTCTGGAGTCTGATAACACCACCTTTCCCCGAGTCCCTCCAGCCCTTCCTCCTGTTGGTAACCTCTGAGTGCCCCACTGACCTGTCCTTCTCCTGGGCTCTTCTAGAGCTCCTGTAGCCAATCCCCTATGTTAAGTTCCCTCTTTTTGATATGCCCGAAGGGATAGTTATTCTCTTGACTTGACATATGTGCTTGATGAATCTGTTTGGGCAACTATGTAACTACTATCCAGGCATAGCTTGGGCATCAAGATCTCTGATGGAGAATATAGTACACACGTGTTAATAATGACTACAAGCTTCTCACTGGACTAGAAGCTACTTGGGCATCAAGATCTTGTCTTGTTCATCACTGTATCCCCAAGATCTAATACAGTGCCAACACCTGATTCACACACAGTGACTATTACTTACAAATATTTAGATGAAGGGTAAGGAATATTTTACCTAAGTACATTTTTAAAAGCAGAAAGAATTGACACATTCATTTTATACTGTGCGAAAGCAAGATCGGAGGGCTTCATTTCATGTTGAAACCATAGGAATCCCTGGTCACACTATTTTATCGACCAATAATTGGCCCATCCTTTTAGTGATGCAAGGAGCCCAAAGGAACTTAATTTTTCAATTAAAAATAAGTCAGTCAGATTTGCCTTCAAAAAGCCAGAGAAATTGCCTCAGCAGAATTCCTTTCTGAAACCCAAATTTCGCTAGTTAAATTCTACCTGGCAAAGTGTACTTACTTGTAGGAGGTAAATTATCACATCATAAAACTGTCTGGTAGGATTCTAGCTGTTTGAGGTGTTAAATACCTATGTCGCCTTCAAAGAAAACTACTTTTGACATTTACTTCTTAGAAGAAAGGCAAGAACTAACACAGGCAGGGCTGGCCTGAGGCAAAATTGGGAAGCCTTAGAGATTGTTCTTGGTTGACCTGCCCCCCTTCCTAACTTCACAGATTCCCACACCTTTCTCCAGCCCTCCCTTCTGTTGCCTCCCCATCTCCAGGGGCAGGGTGTGTGCATTTAAAATCTTCACTTCATTAACCTACAAGTGACTGATAAAAGCTTAGAAATCTGTCCCTCTCTGGAATATGTGCATTTTTTACAGTAATCAATGAGATTAATGTTTCTGAAATTTTAGCAAACATCAAAATCACCTGGAAAACTACTACAAAACAGATTTCTAGGTGCTAATTGAGATTCTCATTAGGGAGTTATAGATGGAGCCCGGGCGTGGGCATCTTTAGCAAGTTCCCAAGTGATGCTGATGTTGCCGTGTGGGAGTCACTCTGAGAAATACTGAATTAGTGGAAGATATTCACTTGTTGCCTGAGGCAGGTTCAGATCCTTCTGAATGTATGAGGTCTGCCCACTTCCACATTTCTCAAACACATCTGAGCATCGAAATTTAACAAATAAATACCCAAATGTGTTTTAAAATACAAATTCCACTGAATTTACCCTCAGTATTCTAACTTAGTAGGGCTCTGGTGGACTTCAAAATGTGTATTTAAAAAAAAAAAAAAAAAAAACCCTCTTCATTTGACCATGACATTCAGGCCTTTGGAAATCCCTCTCTTGGGAAGTCAGTGTTACAGAGAAAAGAAAAAAAAGCAGATCTGAGTTCAATCCCAGTCTCACCACCAGTGGAACTTTCGGTATATTATTGAAACTCTATAAGCTTTCATGTTTAATCTATAAAATGGACTCTTCGGCAGCCTTAAAATTGCCTCTTGTCAATCCCCTGCCCTGTCTACTTGAAAAGCAATGCCTAACCCTGGATGCTATGAGAACAAAGGAAAGAAGGAAAGGTAATGCCCACCTGTTAATGATACAACTTTAAATTCGGGGCCCCTAACCAAACTTTCAGGACTGGGACAGGAGGGAACATACCCATGTTAATCTTTCTTATTTGCCAAAAAAAAAAAAAAAAAAAGCCACTTTGCCAACCAATGGACAGTCACCTCCTTACAAAGTGGTGGCTGCCTGAGTAATCTGGAAACACCATCGTGTGGGTTCTTTAACTAGAGCAATGGTTATGTCTGTTGATGACTTCTAACAAGGGGCTTTACTCATGTAATTTGTCTCCCCCAATTCCTGGCTATTTTTTTTTTAATTGGGGGAAAACCTATCATCAAAAAACTTAGAAAAGGACTTGGAGTCATCCTTGTAAACTTGTCAGATCGATTAGTAGAGTTTGCCTCTTGCCACAAGAAAATGACATATGACTTAGAAGTTCACTTAATTTGTTCAATAGTTTTCAGAGTGTGAGGCACGAGGGCCAGGAAGATGAATAAGACCAAGTCCTTCAAAACGTTCGTGGTCAATGAGAGTTAACAGTCAGGTCAGCAAAGCCCTCAAATAAAATGTTGCAGGTGCCTGGACAGAAGTACAAAGAGGGTTCAATGCCTCGCTCAGGTATGTGCAATTAAATCCTATAGGACACAATGCTAGGTGTTTCAGAAGTCACTGGCAGCTTTACTAAAGGATAGATTAAATAATGTATGCTAGATGTAAAACCAGTGAGGACAGTGCTCTCTGATGGGGTGCCTGGGTGGCTCAGTTGGTTAAACGTCTGCCTTCAGCTCAGGTCATGATCTCAGGGTCGTGGGATCAAGTCCCGCACCGGGCTCCCTGCTCAGCGGGAAATCTGCTTCTCCCTCTCCCTCTGCCCTTCCTCCCCTCCTCGCTCTCTCTCTCTCTCAAATAAATAAAATCTTTAAAAATAACTAAAAAATAAAAGACAGTGCTCTCTGAGCTTCAGCATGCCTGCAGATCACCTAGAAAGCTTGATTAAAACCACATTGCTGAGTCCCAGCCCAGATTGTGAAGTCTAGGGAAGGCCCGGAGAATGTGCTTTCCTAGAGAGTTCCCAGGTGATGCCCATACTGCTCGTCCTTCAGAGAATGTTAAGAAGGTGCCAGCCAAATGTGTTGAAGTGGTTTGCAATACGGCGATCAGAGCCTGGTAGGCAGAGCTCCCTGTTGGAAAATGGATGACTCCCAGGGCAAGCATCCAGATGAACAAAGCCTGAAACACTAGATGCTAAAGACAACATGAAGATTGGAGGCAGCAGAGCCTAACAGAGAAATGTGTGCTTTCTCACTCACGGCCCTGAGTTCAGATTTCAGCTCTGCCGCAGCCTGGCTGGATGAGTCGAAGCAGCTTACCCAGTCTCCCAGACAACGTTTTCGTCTGTGAGATAAGCAACACAAAGCCGAACTCCCAGAGTTTTTATAAAACTAAAAGAGGTGATGCACACAAGGGAACTTGGTTCTGGGGCCAGCATGCAATTGGCCAGAAATAGCAGCAGGAGGTGATCCCCTCTGCTCTCTCACTGCACACTGTCTAAATAAAGGTCAAGACTGAGATTAACAAAATTTCATGCAAGGTTGATTATAATAAATGCTATATGTATGGTTGAAAAATACAATTCAGTGGAGGAACAGATTATTCATAACAACCACCTTACAAGGATCCTTTCAGGATTAAATGAAATAAAGCGTCCAAAGACCCCAACACGTTCTTCTTATTTATATTAATAGGCACTCAGCAAATTGTTCATTTCTTTCTCCCTCCCTTTTCTTGATTCTAACTGAGATTTCTGGGAGAGTCCCATGAAGTGGATGGGGTTTAAACAAAACTTAAATTCTCCTAAATTATGTTGCTTGTGTGCTTTTCCCCAATGTTTTGAAGAGATGATACCCCTCAGATGACCAGACCACCCAGGTACCATCCCACTTGCTTCCAGACCCAGTGAATTTCAACATCCCAGATTGCAAAGCATTGTTATTTCCCTGCTAATAAATCCACTACCACGAAATCACTCCCGTGTCTGTGTGATGGAAGGTAAGAGGGAAACCCACTGAAGTGTGACATTTGGGATCAGAAACTTAAAAACATTTCTTAAAATTCTATCAGAAAGATCATGAGAACTGCTTTGGTCAAATTCACCATACATGTAAAGGCCTTTTTGAACTTTTTACCTTTTGGTGATGCTTTTGATCTGCAATGCACACGATCTCATTAAAAGCATATTATTTAGCTTAAACTTCGAACACTTACCATTTTTCCCCAGTAGCCTCGGGCTCAGGGCAATGTAATGCAGCTCATGCAAGCTTTATGTCAATGGCAGCATGTCATAAAGTATCTGCCAGGATATTGCTGCAAAGGTATGCTGGAAAAAGGGGTGGATTCCGGCTCACACGCTTTCGAGAGCTTTGCAAGGTGAGGTCAGTACCCACCTGCCAATGATGTGACTCCTAATTACTCAGGAATGCTCAGCTTGGGCCGGCTGACACACAGGGCAATAACTCTTAGTGGAAACACCAGACACCTGGTTTTCAGATCAGGATGACTTTCCTAGGTCCAGTTAAATTAATTATCTTGTTTCTCAATCCTCATACAATCTTTAGAGAAAAAGTACAGCCTAAATTATGAAACCAGCCATTGGTTTGTGGTGTAGCTTTCCTTAGCCCAAGGAAGGTGACAGGGGCCTTTCAAAGCAAAGCCAGAAATTGTTACTGTGAATACAACATATATACAGAACCACTCCCATTATTTATAATTATATCTGATAGAGTTTCCTGCACATGATTCTTTGTGTACCCCCATATTGTGCATAGAACATAAATAGAAGACAGAGTATGCAGGGCACAGAGCTGCATTACTCTCATCAAGAAATACTTTTAGGGGCGCCTGGGTGGCTCAGTCGGTTGAGCGACTGCCTTCGGCTCAGGTCATGATCCCGGAGTCCCGGGATCGAGTCCCACATCGGGCTCCCTGCTCGGCGGGGAGTCTGCTTCTCCCTCTGACCCTCCCCCCTCTCATGTGCTCTCTCTCTCTCATTCTCTCTGTCAAATAATAAATAAAAAATCTTTAAAAAAAAAAAGAAACACTTTTAGTCAAGGAAATCTAGAACACCAAGATAATCGTTCGTTGCTGGGAGTGCTCTTTTTCCCAGGTAATATGGCTTTCTCTCTGGATGCAAGTCAGCCCCTTTCTGCTTCAATAATGGGATTAACTGCAGGAGTGTTTTAAATAATTCCTTTTAATGATGCAGCCCAAAGTCCAGAACTGAGAGGACTTGATACAACAAAATCTCCAGAGGTCTGAGGTTTGGAGTAATTTGTGGGCCAGTGAAGTGAAAGACACAGACAGACTCCTTCAATCCTTCCTCCCTATCATCCCACTGACTTCACACCTCACGCAGCTTCATCAGATTCCAGTTAGAGGTAGCAAGACGTAGGGAAGGCAAAACTGGAAGGGTTGACACCTACCACTGAGGTCTGCTTTTTTCAGGAGCCCTACCACAGACTTCTCCTTGTCTAACTGGCCAGAATTAGGACACATGGCACCTCCCAGCTGCCACAGAAGCTTGGAAATAGGAGGGTAAGATAATTATAATTGCTTGGACCAATCACGATCCATCCCCAGGAAGTAGACACATTGCAGCCCAAATGAAATCAGGATCCCATTAGCAAGAAAGAAAGGGGGGCTGAGGTTAGGTAGGTAATGAGCAGGGTGGGGCCACACTCTCCATTTTGGAGTAATTAACACTTCTTTATAAAATCATACATCAGACAGGACAAATGGACTCACCGGGGATAAGCAGAATCTTCTAGAACTCTTTATGTTAAGGATTAGAGTTTTGGGGGTTTGTGAATGAGTCAAGATGTGAGCTTACTATCATTCTTGCCAACAGTCTCCCTGTAACCCTCACAAAGGAGACCAAGGCCAGGCCTCTTCCCCCCAGTGCAAGGTCCTGCCTTGAAGTGGGTGCTCTGCCAAGCTCCCCATAAAAGCATAGGAGTCCTCATAGCTTTTCATCAGGACTATTTTCTTTCCCTTCCCTTTGTTCTTGACCATCACATGCCCTCAATCCCAACTTCCCAAAAAGTCCCAGTATGAAATGCCCATTGGCTCTCATAAAGAAAACTCTAGAACCATCTTTGAGGAATAGTGACCTGGTCCCTTTTGTCAGACCCACTGGCAACCTTAGCAACTCCTGGGCTTTTATAAACTGATGAGTAAAATTATTTACATGTCTAAGAAGCCATGTGGAAGGAAGGTGCAAAACTCCTGGGCCAACCCCAGGGCACTCCCTCTAATAAGTTACCTAAAATAAATCCAGGATACCTTCACTATTAAGGCTTGTGTGGTAGCCCACGAATAAAGGCTCCAAGCTCAACGCCTCGTCCAGTGAAGCACCACTGCTCAGAGCAACAGGAACCCTGAAAACACTTCACAGTATATTAAGTACAATTAGCAGAGCAAACATCAACACCACCAGCCCAGTAAAGAAGTAATCACTCAGCCTTCATTTCAGCATCCATTAAGACTTGAACCATTTCTCAAACCAGTGATCTTTTTAAGTGATCATTATCATGAACGCCCTCCTAAATTAGGGAATCCTCATTAAGGGGTACCATAATGACATTAAACTTCAGCCTTTGCTAAGAAGTGGAGGTAATAAAGCTTCCCGAGAAGTGACAGCTTATATTTTTGATCCAAACCATAAAAATAGCTAAGCACTTTCTAATGCTTTGATAAGCTAGGCTTTTAAAAAATATGCCTTTAAGAAGCATTTCCTAGAATGACAGACAATTCAGAGCTGGAAGGGACCTTTGAAAGCATATAGTTCTTCTCCCTCATCTAACAAATGAGAAGACTGAGGCCCAGACACATCAAATGATTTGTGCGATGGCTTACAGCCAGTTAGTTAGTTGCAGATGTAGCCTAACATATGTAAGTATAGTCAGAAATAAACCTCATTGAGACAGAAGCCTTAAAGCATGCACACTTCTCCTCTTTCGCCTCCTCTACAAGCACCAGAGAGAATCTGCTCAGTTCAAGTAAATGAACTTGACCATGACAAAGATACTCCAGAAAGGCTCATTAGATTCAGTAAATAAAAACGAGGGCAATCACGCAAACTTGCCGTTCAAAGAACAATGAGTAACTTTTTAGGGTCAGAGTGTCTCGTGCGATACAGGGGACATCCTCAAAAGAATAGTTGCTTTTGTCCGAAATTAACATAGAACTGTGCATCTTATCTATTATCAAGCAAGCCCCCCTCAAGCTCCCAAGAAGAAGTAATGAGAAGTGCTAAACCTATGACATCCTATTTGGGGTGTCTTAGGGCGCCATAACAAAGTACCACAGGCTGAGCAGCTTTAAGCAACAGATATTTATTGTCCCCCATTTCTGGAGGCTGGAAGTCTGAGCTCAGGGTGTTGGCAGAGGTGGCTCCTTCTGTGGACTCTGCTCCAGGACCTTCCCCTGGATTCTGGTGGTTTGCTGGTAATCCTTGGCATTTCTTGGCTTGTAGATACAGCATCCCAATTTCTGCCTTCATGTTCCCATGATGTTTTCCCTCCATGCATATCTGTACCCAACTTTTCCTTTTCTATAGGGACACCAGTCATGTCGGACGAATCCCACCCTAATGATCTCATTTTAACTTTAATTATATCTGTACTGACCCTATCTCCAAACAAGGTCATATTCTGAAATAGTGGGGGTAAAGACTTCACTGTGTTAATTTGGGGAGACATTACCCAACACATAGCACATCCTAATGAGAACTAAATATGGCCTGTAACACAGTTTTAAGTACAATGATCTACTAAAGGTACACAAGACAGTTCTGATGTTCTGATAGGATATCACGGTGTCCTCCTCACTCTGCACAAGGGAAAGCTCTTCTTCACCTGTTTTGATGGGAAATATTTCAAAACTAACCTGGATGCCCTTCTTGCTCTTATTGTTCTTCTCTGAATAGGCCCTTCTTGCTACTCATCACCAAGCAGGGAACTGCCCTTGACTTTGCTTTTAGGCACAGTCCTTGGGGATTGGGACTCCATTTGAGTTTGATTCCCTCCAAAGGCTGTTGTTTGCTTTACTTACCAAGAAAGATAAATACAGAAAGCTGCTACCTTCTGTCTCCCCCTGTCTAAGCCTTCATCCTGTGTCTGTGTGCCCGTCAGTGGTCTTGTGCCCTCAGACCCCATCAGCCTGGTGAGGAGCATGGGCAGAGCGAGGGGCACATGAAAGCTCTGTGGTCAAGATGACTCACCTCCTGCTTAAAGTCAGAGAGGCAAGTACACCACAGAATCAGGTAGTGGTAATTACTGCTCAATTACCTTATGTCCCAAGTTACTTTATGCTCCATATGAGGCCCAGATATATCGAATGATTTGCTCAATGTCTTACAGGTAGTTAGTTGCAGAACTAGCTTAATATATAGGAAATCCAGTCAGAAATAAAGCTCTTCTGGGTGCCTGGGTGGCTCAGTCAGTGAAGCGTCTGCCTTTAGCTCAGGTCATAATCTCGGGGTCCTGGGTTCAAGCCCCTGTGTCAGGCTCTCTGCTCAGCGGGGAGTCTGCTTCTCCCTCTGCCCCTCCCCCTGCTCATGCTCTCTCTCTCTCTCTTTCTCTCTCTCAAATAAATTTTTAAAAATCTAAAAATAAATAAAGAAATAAAAAGTTAAAAAGATATAAACCTCTTCTAGAAGAGCAAGACTCCAAGCTAAATATTCTTTCCTCGCCACCATGCTGTCTACTACTATTTCCTGAAAAGTCAACAAAGAATGCAGGACTTACGTGACTATGACCTACCACCTAGTGAAGATGGTTCTCTAATCAGTAAGGACTTTGGACGGTGACTTCCATATCCTTGAATGAATTGCAACATTTGCTTCAAAGATTGAACCAAAAACTGGGGGTGCTACTCACTAGCAGTGTTTCACCATCTGGCTCTGTACAAAAAAAAAAAAAAAAAGATGAAGGAAGGACTTATAATATAATGTGACATTGTGCCCTTGATATGACATTTCACTAATGCCATTATGTTAGAAATGGAGACAGATTAACAAGATATTGTCTCTTTGACTGAAGATGATAGAGTGACCTCCGAATAAAGAATATCAAAGTTTCAAAACCAGAAATGAATCCTATTTTCTGTTTCATGTTCTTACGCAAAAGAGAATCATTATTCACAACATTTTCAAGCAATCAGATTAATGCAGTTTTCTCTTTATATAGCAATGTTTTCTTGCTTCATCTTCTACTTAAATAGAATGTAAATGCATGCTGTAACTTCTGGAATTATAACCTATTTAAAAGTCTCCATAACCTCAAGGATCATAAGTGTTAGAACAGGTTAAATAAGAGTGTTACTGTTTTTTAGCCAAAGGCCTGTGCAAAGCTACAGCAAAAAAAAAAAAAAAAAAAAAGATACAATTTAACCTTCAAAAAAAAATCTCAAAGTTCCAAACAACAAAATTAGGATTTCATTGGCCGTAAGAAAATACGTAATTTCAAGTTCAATTTCATAAGGCAAACCTCAGAACACTCCATCATGAGGTTGATTTAGCTACAATGTCTAAAATTCTTTGTGCTCTGATTTTGTCTTTTTTTAAAAAAAGACAAAAGACCAAAAGGTATATCCAGGCCTGTGATAGTAAGTAAATTACCATTTCTGAAATTTTTCTTCAGAGATCCTGATTAGAATAGTCCCAAACACTCATCTAATGAAACTTTAGCCAGAGTTTCAGATAAACAAAGCATAATACAAAGTAGTATAAAAATTTTGAAATCCAATACCTAGCTCAAATAGATTTGTGGAGCTTGAGTTGTATAATGGATCTGCCATATACATGTAATGCCCATAACCATAGTCTAGAATATAACAAAGTATCAGACTCAAGAAAGGTAAGGTTAACTATGAGGAATAATATTTTGTGATTATTGTTGATTGTACCCTACCAAACAGACAAGATGTACACTGAAAAGGTTGAGCACTGAGCATCTGATTATACATCAAGCAACAGAAATCAATGTTTATTTGAAAAGTGAACTGGTAGTCCACAGATATGAAATAATTTCTAATATCTTAATATATGATTCCTTATAATTATGTAGCTAGGGATGGCATAATTTTTATATACAGTCCTTAGTGATATCCAAATTTAATTTAATTAAATACCTTTATTGGTAGAACTCAAATGGTAAATGGCCATAGATAGGCATAATTCAAAAAGCACAGTCAAAGTGATTACTTATTTTAATTATAAAGCTTATTTTTAATCTTTAAACAGAATAATTGTATTTGGTAAGTATTCTTTAGAGTAAAAATAAAATAAATAATCGTGCCTGAGGAGGAAAGAATTGGTAGTTAAGGAAATGTTGGTATGCTTTAAATTAGGTTAAAATGGAAGTCAAAAAAAAAAAAAAGCATGGGAGTCTACCATGCCAATCCATATTCAACCAGCAGGTGGCACACTATGCCTTCTTGCCACCATTCAACGGCAGAAAGAAAATACCATTGGAAGAATGGTTTAGTTTTTTGTTTGCAGTTTTTTAACCTGAATACCCACCAAAACCAACCTAGCATCATAAAAATATGAATTTACAAGTGGATCTTTCTCAGCTTTACGATTTTTATTACTATCAGTGGAAGTTATTTTGCTTTGCTTTCCCATTAAGCTTTGAGCCAATAGGATATAAACATACTGATGAGCAGAAATACCAATAAAAATAAGTCCATTGATGACTCTTTACACGAAAACAGAAACAACTGGAGAAATAATTTTACCTTTCAGGATGCTCACGCAAGGACTGCTGTTATTTAATATTCTGAACTTGCACTTCGTATTTGCAAAGCCTATGACTACAGATTTATAAGTACTTACTCATAAAAGTGAATATGATCAAATAAAAGAAATATATTCCATCTAGTTCGAATTCTGAACATTTTAAGGATTTCGGTAGATTTTTCCAACATTTTTTAAATGACTTTATTTCCAAAACAATTAATCAAAATCGTCCCAATTTTTAAAATATTTCAACAGAATCCCCTATTTATACTAATTCAGATTCATGGATGGTCATAAACCCTTTGAAATAGTCTTTCCTGCCTAAAAGTAACTATGTCTTTCATTTTAATTTGCTGAAAAGGTGCCCCCTTTCCTCTTTTAACTGGGGTAGATCAAACACATTTTGGATTTACCCCAGTCTACTAAGAACTAGCAAGCAGTAAGTTAAATAGCACTTTACCCAGCACTTGTAATGGCCACTAGCCAAAGAGGCTGCACAAATGGGAACTTTGCTTCCTTCAGTTCTAAAATGATCACGAGATAGAATGAGATGCCACTAACCAGCTGTGCCACCTTGAGCAAATTATTTAAAGTCTTTATACCTTCTTTTCTTCAAATGAAAAATAAAGTAGAATATATCTAAAGCTCCATTTTCCATTTCACTTATGAAACTATGATTTTTATCTACATTTGAATCTAATTATAAGGCATAAGAAGGCAATGCAAAGTAGTTGCGAAAAATAGGAGAAAAACTCATCGTATAAAAACCAACCCTAACGAAGACAAGAGTGTGCAGGTTGTCTCCCAGCTTCTCCATCTTCCCCTATGAGTGCAGTCAGGAGCTCTAAATGTACAAAGGATGAAGAAATGCTTTGGCTCATAATTTGTTTACTTACTCTGGTCTAATTGGTATTTAGCCACCTGAGAATGAATTCGTTAGGCTCTTGATCTAGCTGTCTTGCACAGAATTTTCGATAGTGCAGCTCTGCTTTAACAGATGCCAATTCCTGGAACCCACAACTTAAGGATCCAACAAGAAAAGTAGCCATGGCTTTAGATATATGGGTTATGCCTATTTCAGACGATCCTGTAAGCATTAAACCCCTTTTCTAAATTACTCCCATAACTTAGAGCTGCATTATATCTTTATATTTAGTTTACAAAAGCAAAAAAAAAAAAAAAAAAAAAAAATCCCTGAATTCCTCAAATGTAAGCAAAAAAAAGAAAAAAAAATCCCTGAATTCCTCAAATGTAAGAATGATTCTATACATACACATGCTATATTCAAAATCTATACTGAGCAAATAACAGATCTGTATTTTTACTTATGGGCATATTTCTACCTCTTCCATAATAAACTGATTACCACATGGATTTACAAATGTGTCCAAGAAACACATTTAATGGGCTAACCATAAGAAGGTATGTTTCTTTTTTAGCATACCAAGGCTTCGTTCTCTCTTTATTGTGCACTTCTGATGGTATTTTAAAGAAGACTTTCACAAGAGATAGGTCCTTAATTAAGACTTTAAAATGAGGGCAATAAATATATTTTATTGGTTATAATACCTTTCTCTTTATTAGAAGGATAACAGACTGCTGGTTAACTGGTCATGAAATATTAATTAAAAAGAAAAATATATGATGGAAGCAATCTCGGTTGGTGCTAACTCATTTTTTTTCACCTGGAATTTTTTTTTTTCTGCATAAAGTTAAAGGCCTATAGACTCAGTCATGTCACCCATAGGGAAAGGCCAACTGGTCTTACAGCTCCTGCATGGGAGCTCACCCACTGACAGCAAGTTCTGCAGCTTCTCTGCACCAATACTCAGAACCTAGAGAAAATCTCATCTGGACATTAGTCAGAAAACATGCTCAGGACAAAGCATTCACAGCAGAGCCTCCCACAAACGTGTGTATGAACACAGCGGTCATGCATGGAACAATTCTGTCCCCACCAAGCAGTGTGAGACAAGGGGACTCTTTCTGCCCCAGGCACCTATCATTGCTAACGAGCACCTTCCATAACTTGCAGTGAAATCCTATATTTCTCCCAGAGTCTACCACTCCTCTAAACCTCAGCCTGCTCCCCTCAACCTGGCTGAGGAGTTGATTATAAGAAACTGCTTGAGGGGATAGGGGTCAGGGGACGGGAGGTGCGGGGGGCAGGGATGGGTAATACAGGTGAAAGGGAGTGGGAGACACAGGCTTCCAGTTATGGGATAAATAAAATGCACAGAACAGGGAATGTAGTCAATGATATGATAGCATTGCATGTGACAGATGGCGGTTCCACTGGTGGGGAGCGCAGCATAACACAGAGACAAGTTGAATCACCATGTTGTACACCTGAAACTCATGCAACATTGTGTGTCAACTATAGTCAAATAATTTTTTTTTTTAATTTAAGAGAAAAAGCAGAGGTTTTAGGATAAACATAAATAGCTTAGGGGAAAGTAATCCTCAAATACTGCCTGTAATATTTAAAATGGAATTAAGATAAGTCTCTTTGGGCAACTCTGATATACTCTGGTTTCATGCTGCTGGAAGGAATTCTGGGAAATACACACGGCCTCTTCACCACAGGGGATCAGCGGAGGTGCGTGTGCTGGTGGTCACCCTCAAAGGAAGGATTTAGTTGAGGCCTCTGCAGCAATCTCCATGGCAACCAGAAATCTCCAACCAGTCTCAAATTTTCATGTGAAGGTGAGTCTCCGAGGGCTGTCTTGCTAAAAGGTGGCTTCTGATGCAGCAGATCTGGACCGGGGCGGGAGCTAGTGGTCCTCAGATCTCATGGAAGTGGTAAGAACCTTCTCGCCAGGAAGCTTCGAGCTGGGTAGCCTTTGTCCAGTAAACGAAAAGGAGAGCAGAGCTTAACGAAACCCTTTAGGATTTTTTTTTTTACTCAAACAGAGTCTTGGTACCTTTTGAAAATCTCATTTATATTATAGTTATTATGGTATCATTTGCATAATAGCTAATAGTTTTTTAAAAGTTAATAAAAAAAAAAGTAACTTGTAAAATAATGGACGATTCCAAGGTGCTGTTTCCCTTTCCTTTCCAGAATTTTCAATATTCATTCACTGGCTTCTCTGTACTTTCAACCTGGAAAAAGGCTAGAAGGTTTATTTCCCCCCTGATTAACAATTTATCTTATTTTTAAATCTTTTTTTTTAAAGAGTTCATTTATTTATTTGACACAGAGAGAGAGAGAGCAAGAGAGGGAACACAAGCAGGGGGAGCGGGAGAGGGAGAAGCAGGCTTCCCGCGGAGCAGGGAGCCCGATGCGGGGCTCGATCCCAGCAATTTATCTTATTTTTAAAACTGTAACACAATAACATTGACTTTTTTCCTTTGGTGTACAGGTCTATAAATTTTAACACACATATAGGTTTGTGTCAATACCACCGCAATCAGGACATAGAAAACAGTTCCACACCTCACCCTCCAAAGAAAGGATTTATAAAATTTTGGTTTCCAAATTTCCATAGCTTTCTCTCTTTCCCTCCCTCTGCTCCTAGATTTGCAGACAACATTATAAGAGTTTGTTTTTTTAATAAAAGTGACATGAAATTAAGTATTGTTTTGAGAAATTTTCCAGAAAATTCACGTACTCCTTGAAGTAACAGGGGACACCAGAGGGTTGAAAGTCTGAGGTTCAGAACCACTATGATAAAATTATGGAAGGCACTGAATCTGGACTGGAGCATACACATCTTCCTGGTCTGAGCTCCCAGGCAGCGTCCCTTTTGGTTTTTCCTCTCTATGGGCTATTGCCCATGGATCCTCCTGAGGATGGGAGATTCTCCTCAGTGTTCTCTTTATCGTACTGCCTGAGTCAACCCAGAAGAGGGTACAGGCTGCCTCCAAGCCTGCAGACACCTAGAAATGCTGATCCTATAGCCTGGAGGGTAAAGCACCCTGCTGCATGGGGAGAGCCCCCAAATAGGTCACTGGCAGAAGGCAGAAATGAGTTAGGTAATTTATTGTTTCAGCTTGTCGGTCAATGGAAACCGTCAAATCTGTACCCAAAAAAAGTTTCAAATCATGGAAAAGATCTCAGATTGTTCAATGATTCACATTAACAACTATAGGTAAGAGAATAAACCTTCAGGAGATGACAGAAGGGCTTTAATTTGGGGGCTATTTCCAGCCCCTGTATACTTTTAACTCCATTCATGCCACAAAACGAAACGTCTGGTAATACCGCCTTTGATTTATGGAAGGAAAAAAAGATGATATTACTGAAAAGACCCATTACTCCTGTGCCTTCTCATGTAGTTCAATGTTAAGTACTCTACAAAACTGAATCCTTGGTGGAATGCAATTCTGTAATTCAATCGAGAGATCTTGCTAATGTCCCAGTCTGCAAGAACATAGCTTAAGGGTTTTAGGTTTAGCAGGAAACCTTGCAAACCAGAGACGGAATTACAGCCTGCCTCTTCAATCAGGGATAAGGGAGGGTTGTTGGCAATGTAATATTAAATAATTATTAAGATTTTTAACAGGAAGGACAAGAATTATAAGGTTAGGACAGTCTCAATCAGCGATGAGGGCTTAGAAGGTAAAGGAGAAGACAAGACAAGACACCAGAAGGACAAAACTTTGATAATTGTGGGAGTTAGATGATTAGTAAGTGGGTACCGAGTAGATCATTCTGTTTCTGCGTATGTTTTAAAATGTCCATAATAAAAAGTTAAAAAAAAAAAAAGATGCCACCCAAAGTACTATGATGGGAAAATAAGGCTTTTTGAAACTCACAGAATTTGTAGATGTTTCTATGTACTAAATGTAAATATGGATACATATTATGTGATAACTTCTGTGAGATTATAGGTCAATTAAGGGTGTATATAGAAACAATGTACACACAGGAGTAGGATACCTTCTCTGTGCACTAAAGGAGGTCTCCTGTGTAATAAAGTCTGTAGAGTTGTGTCATTCATATATTATTTATATACACACACTATTATATATATAGTCAGACTTCCAAATGCAAAATTAGGATGGTGGGAACAAAAGGATCATTGCAGTATTTCTTTAAACATCAGTGCATATTGATAATATGGCTCGAGAACTTCTATTAACATAACAAACTATTTCTAAACTGTAGCTACAGTTATAACCACTTAGGAAGTATTTGAAAATACTTATTAGCTGGCCCTAACCTGGTCAAGATTAATCAAGTTGATTAATCAATTAATCACATTCTCCAGATTTTTTTAATTGAAGGTTACTAGCCTGCTGCTCTCAGGAACACAGCTAAGACATAAAGTGAGAAAATGTCTTCAAAACCTGTTAGGATAACTCATCAAGATTATTATATTGTTTGGATAACCTCAAAGACCGATGCTAAGTAGAGAAGTGTTTGCTGTGGAGAGACTAAATTACAATGGGAGTCATGGTATGCTCAATATTAAGTGGAATAAAAGGAAATGGTGTCCAAAACTGTGGTGGTTGACCAGCTGGCCAACGGTAGATCGGTGATCAGTGATGGCTTGGGAATTTGCTAGTATGATGGGTAGATGAAGGTCTAGGACCAGGCTACCTAACAATCATGGGAAAACTCACCCTTCCCATCATACTGTATGTTAGCAACAACTCCAAGAAGCTCTCTACCAGAGCCTTTCAAACTTTGATCCAGGGAATCTCAGGCCCTATAGACCTGGGTTTGATGGGATTTGCATAGCTTGTTGGCTTTGTTCATCTCATCTCAGATGGGATAGTCTTTCATTTTCTCTGTGCTCAGCATAAATTCCTATTTGGATGAAGGTGCTTCTTATGCTTAAGGCTGTTTGTTACTAAACCAGCAATCTCAGCTATCACACAGTGTCAGAAGAGAAGACAAGACATCCTGGCTTGGACTAGCCTGAATCCAGTTGCAACCAAGTCAGAAAAATAATAGTAACGTTAGCTCATCTCTATTCCAAGAAGGCTTTCAAGGATCCATTCTTTGCTTAGGATGGGAATGCCTCAAATTCAGAAATGCTCATGTATGTACTGTATCATCAAAGCTAAATTCAAGAAGTCCCTGCTCGAACACTTTAGCATATAGTAATGTACTTGATCCTGACAAATCTAATTCCTCTGATTCCGTTATACAGGTAGGACATGAATTATCCATATTTTACATATGATCACACTGAGGCTCAAACAGATCATGGCTTCCTCACTCTCAGTTGCCTGTCAGAGTGCAGAGAAACCTGATTTTATGATTTCCCAATCTAGTGCCCATTCCACCAGGTGACAGGTGCCCTCCACAGTCACTAATCGACGCTTCCGTATATTAAGCAAAGCATTACACTGGATGCTATGGAACAGACAGGAACAAAAGGTCCCTGTCCTGCAAGGGCTTCAGATCTAATTGGAAGAATAAGACATTTCTTTTGTGAACAAAATGAAAAAACAACTATAATACCAGTATTAAATATTAGAAAATAGATCAGGAAAGACAGTACAGGCAATAAAAGCCACAGGACCTGGTGATTCACACTGAACAAAAGGGAAGGTTCTTTCAACAAATATTTCTCCACAAATATTTATTGAGCACCTACTATGTGTCGGCCACTTTTCTCCAAGGTCAAAGACTTTGTACTTCTCTTACCCAGACTCTCGCAGTGTTTGGAGAATCTGGGTGGGAGAGATACTAAAAAACACCCACAGATGACTTTTCGGGGTCCAAGGGGGCAGACGTGATGGGGCCTTACATGGATAGTGAATGGCGCTGGTGCTGGGACCCAGGACATCTCTCCAGATTACACATGACCAGAGGTCCCTTTCATGCCCCTACCCCATCCCTCTCTTGTCAAGCAATCTGTACCTTGATAAAACCACTGATAAAACATTCATGGGACCAGATTAGGTTTTAAAACCGACCTAATGTACTGTGAAATGTGTAGTGTTGGCTCCAGCAATCAAAGAGGCCATGTGGACCCATTCTGCTTTGTAGCCCTGCTCCCTGAGCTCTGGAGGCATATTCTTCTGGGTTTTCTCCTTTCAAGTTGCAGAAGGACAGGAAATCTCTGTGCAGCTCCTTCTCACTCGTCTGTCTTCCCAGCTCACCTGTCTATGCACACATCCCTTATTTTCCTGTTTTGCTGGGGTGGCTTCTTCTGCATTTCAGTCAGAGCCTACTCCCAACCAGAATAGCTGAGGAGGCGATCCCAGAAAGGATTTGAGGATACTACTTTTAAGAAGAACTGGGTTTATTTAATAAAATGTGTTTTATTTTATTTGTTTCTTTGTGATGATAATGGCTACAGAGAAAGTTGCATGCTTAACCCTGGGCCCTGAGCGGGCCTTACGTGGTTTTTAATTGAATTAAATTAAACCAAATTAAGGTCACCTGGGTGGCTCAGTCGGTTAAGCGTCTGCCTTTGGCTCAGGTCATGATCCCAGGGTCCTGGGATCGAGTCCCGTATCGGGCTCCCTGCTCCGCGGGGAGCCTGCTTCTCCCTCTGCCTCTGTCTCTCTCTCTGTCTCTCATGAATAAATAAAAAAAATAAAATATTTTTTAAAAAATTAACAAATTAATGTAACTAATTCATTAATTTAATGAAGCAACTGCTGTCTGCCTACTATGTGCCATGAAGGCATCACGAAAAAGAACTTTTTTATTCCACAATAAATTTTTTTTTAAGATTTTTTATTTATTTATTTGAGAGAGAGAGAATGAGAGAGAGCACATGAGAGGGGGGAGGGTCAGAGGGAGAAGCAGACTCCCTGCTGAGCAGGGAGCCCGATGCGGGACTCGATCCAGGGACTCCAGGATCATGACCTGAGCCGAAGGCAGTCGCTTAACCAACTGAGCTACCCAGGCGCCCTATTCCACAATAATTTTTCACAGTAGTATTATTAGATCCATTTAAGTAAATTACAAAGACTGAAAGAGGTTGTTATTTGACTTAGGCACCATTATCCCATTTTGTATTTACCTCCCACCACCCCAACATAGGCCTCCTGCTCTGTCCCAGGCCATTCCTCTTGTGCGTGACTCCTCAACCCCTGAGTCCTGGGGTCCATCACCCTGACTTGGAAAGTCCTCACACACGCTTATTCATACCCTGCTTATCCTTTATGGTCAAGCCGATCCTTAAATCCTATTCATGTTTTCTTGACCACTCAGTCCTCCAGGTTCTCTCTCTCCTCCAAATTCTCTTCTACAGCAGTCATAGGTATAATCTGTCCCATTTCTTCAAAAGATCATATGCAGGAACTGTGATGGGCCATATGTTGTATTTGGTACCGTTCACAGCATTGTGCACATACTCGGTACTCAATAAAAACTTGACCAAGTGACTGAGTGACTGTAAACCAGTGTCCCATACTGTTAGAGGACCTAGAAAGAAAAGAGTGGGTCTTATCACTGTATATTTTTCAATAAATCTATTTTTTATTCTTACATCAGAAGACAGTAATTCAATCTTGTTTCTTGCATTCTATCCTTTGGCACACTTTCTTGAAAACTCTCTCTTCCAAATTACACTTTTTTCTCTGTCCTTCTTCTTACCCCACCAGTAAAAATTTAACTGTTTTCATTTCCTGGATGCAAAGCCAAACCTAAACTTGGTAATTCCAATTAATTGTATTCCAATTTGGTTGTTCTCACTAACCAAATCAAGGATTCTCCATCCAGAAACTAAACGCTGGTAAGAGTCTTAAAATCCACCGAACAGATCTGCAATGTCTTAACACTGCCCAATTCCTAGTCCTCTCTTAGCTACAATCAGAGCTGAGTTGCCTTTGTTCTCTTAGAAATTATCGGCTGCCACCCATCAGATCCATTACTGTATACACAGGGTTAGGTAAACCAGGACTTCGAAGATTTCTGCACACCATTCTGTGTGTAGCATAACCATACATGATTTTAAAGATCTTAACCCACCTCTCCTTCTCCCTGCCCCCCAGAACTAATCTATATGCTAATTTGCACTTGATAATGCCGTCCCACAATATGGTAATTGCTGTAATGTTTTCCAGGGAGAAAAAAAAAACTAGAAATTGAGCCATGCCTCCATCTCTGAAGTCTGTACAGTCATGAGAACCTCCACACAAAGAGCAAGAATAAAGCCTGAGCCCACATCGGTGGCTTGCCACATTGAAGTCAAAGTGAAATCACTCTGGAAAAACTGGAAATATTCTCCTGGGCTACACCATTTTGAAATGATCCCCAGAAGCACCATGTGTACCGGGAGGCGGTGAGCTGTAACCTATTGTAGATGAGTTAAAAATGGTTGCATTCCCTCACTGGAGAGGACCTCTAGATCTGCAAGAAATCTGAAACCCTTGACTTAACACTTCATCCTCTGAAGGATGGCCAAGACTTCCAGGCTTCCAGCTTCTCCGCATCACCTGTATGTGCACAGATTCTTGCCCCATTTCCCTACATGTGGCCTCCAATGCTATTAAGATATCAAACGCAGAAATGACAACAAGAGAGCCCTAATTAAACAGCAGCAGGGAAGGCCCTCGAAGGAACAGCCTGAACCCAAATAAGAGGAGCTTGGGGCTGGCAAGGGGGGAGATAAGACAATGGGGGCTTTGAAGTCAGCTGGGTTTAGAGCCTCCCATTTGTTGTGTGTATTTAAAGGGCCAGATGTCATAAAGCGCTCCCAGGGCTGTCAGGCCAGAGACCAAGCTCAGGATTCACCAAGACGGAAGAGGTAATAACACTCACTGAGTCCTGTGACCAGAATCAAATTGTAATTGGCCTCAGAGATCACTTATGGCAATCAGGGAAGTAATATGCTTCTGAATAATTATGAATAATTAGGCACATTTATGAATAATTACACTGATAATAACTATCTAACTCATTCCATTTTAAAATTGTAATTCAGTCATTATGCATTGGGTAGTCATTCCCTTCATCCTGCTTTCTGCATATTCATGGCCTAATCCATCTGCCAATCTTACGGGGACTTGACCCCCTCTCCGGGTCAGAAGTGTTATGGGAACAGCCAGGGTCCTGGACTCACCCCAGGGATGAGGGAACATACTGATGCTCTCAGCGTTGGAGCTTCATATCCTCCTTGCTTAACTCGAGAGGACTCTGGACAGTAGAAAGCAGCAGAAAGAACATGAGGAAATATTTCCCTAAAACACTGGATCATTGCCAACCTGTGACTCCTTTATCAATATGCAAATGATGCAGAGTCATGTCCAGGGGCTCATTGCTGTTTTCTTTTCTTTTTTCTTTAAAGGTTTTATTTATTTGGCAAAGAGAGACACAGCGAGAGAGGGAACAGAAGCAGGGGGAGTGGGAGAAGGAGAAGCAGGCCTCTCGCCAAGCAAGGAGCCTGACTGGGGGCTCGATCCCAGGACCCCGGGATCATGACCTGAGCCAAAGGCAGATGCTTAACGAGCGCCCCTCATTGCTGTTTTCAATACTGATGGTAAAAAGAGGCTGTTTCCACGTGTCACTGTGAAGAATAGCAGGACATTGTACAAGAGCTGTCTTTTAACAGTGGCTTCTTATCACAGTACCGGGCTGCTTAGAAAATCAAAAGTCCCAATGTGAAGATGAAGTCTGAGAAGAATGTGAGCTTCCTCAGGCTTTGAAACAAAATGCATCTTTGTCTTATTGTCATATGCTTTTCTTCTTCACATTCTGTCTTTGCTTTTTCTTCCTCTCTCTCCTCTTTCTCCCTCTCTTCTCTCTCTCTCCCTCCATTACTAACCTCTCCATCACCTTTGCGTCTCTTTCTGCTCAAGTCCTAACACTGACAAACATAAAAGCAAGTTTATATTTTCCTGTAGTAGTCTCTGCTCACTCAGAAAATTTGGAAACTATCGGGGAGAAATAAAAAAAGAATTTTAAAAAATCAATAATCTCAGCACCTGAGAGAACCAATATTAACTTGATATTCTAAGGCTTTTTTCTGTGCATATTGTACACAATCAAGATTATATAACAAAAGCAATTTTGCATCCTGACATTTTTCTCTAATGTTTTCCATATTATTAAAATAATGTTTTTCCATATTAGTAAATAATAAGCATCTCCCATATGATTAAATTCATGTTTAAAAGTCGCATGTTCGATACGACCAAATGATAATATATGAAAGTGGACATGATAATCATTTCCTAAAATGTCGGGTACCCGTGTTTCCCATTTCGCCATATCATCTTGTGGGGCAGTCTTCTTTTGTTCTTATTTATCACCCTATTATTTCCATGTTTCTTTCTCTTCCTCTTAAATTAAGACTTGACCCGGGCATGAGTGGTATGCTGCCCCAGAAACAAATAAGACAGGGGAATAATGTAACTGGGTTAGTGCCCAGGCAGGCTTACAACATACAATCTTTTTAGGTATGAGCAACATAAATATCCTGCAGTTTAATCCTTTTTATGCAGAATAAACCATACCAGGATCCCATCTTAGACCCAAACCATGGTGGCTCAGTAACTAAAATACATTATGATGCATTCCTTCCTGAGACTTGATTACAGAAAAATGGAGGCACAAATAGCATTTTATTGAGCTGTTGGAAGAATAGTTTCCAAATGACTGCTTCTGATGCATGAGAATTGCCTAGAGACCCTTTTAAAAATGTATCTTTCTGGAGTCCACCAATTGATATTGTGATTCAGCAAAATTTGGAGTAAGGACCAAGCTGGGAAGGGAAGCAGGCAGCAGATGATAAGGTAGTGCATGGCATGCCAAGAATCCTGGACTTTAGTGTAAAAACAAGGTGGCTCATGAGCACATGAGTCCCACAGTTGGATGGATATTTGAGAAAGATAACTCTGATCTCAATGCAAATGAACAGAATAAGTTGAGTGGTTGTGGGATTGGGTGTGATGGGGTGTAAAGAGGCCAGACATCACTGGATGAGGTTGGCTACAGTGGTTACCCAGAAATCTGGTCAACCAGCAAACAAGAATGTGAACTGAGATAATACAGTGTGGGTAGGGAAGTGGAGAACTAAACTATATGTGGCAGAATTAATAAGATCGTGTCAGTGCTGGATGTTAGAACTGAAAGACAAATCTAAGGTGACTCCCAATTATCTAATTTGGAATAACACGGTGGGAGAGGGGAAGCAGCTGGTGGGTTTGGTGTGGTAGGGCCATGATGAATTCACCCGGAAACAATGAGTTATCGAAGAAAAAGGAAAACACTGTCCAAAAAATTATCACTTTCTGAAATTGTCGTTTGGATTTTTAATAATCAAAATAAAAGTTTTGTCCCCCCCCCATGTGAATATTTCTATTGTGACTACAGTGCAATACCAGCCCAGTGAATGTAAAACCTTCTCAGGTGACTGGCCATTCATGGGGAAGCCAGCAAAGAGAGGAGCTCTCGTGATGTGGATTCTTGGCATCACCTGTTACTCGATGATCTGGACAGAAGTGCTCAAATAATCCTTCACTTTGTCTTCCCTGCTAACCTGGGGACAGAAAAAGTCACACGTCTAGTTCAAATGTGCCCCAGTTGTAGATCTTTGCTAGTTCTCTCCCCTGGCATGGTCCTTGCATCGGGCAGCTCTAAATAGATTTGATGCCCTGCTCTCTGTGTCCCAGCAGGATCTCAAGAAGAGCTAACATCCAGAAGAATTTACCAGCAATCCTAGGAATAAAACTCAAGGAATGCTCCTTGGGATATATCAATCCAAGAGTTGGAGGAATCAAATGGTTTGTTTAGAGTCTGTGGGCAGCCTACCTTTCAAAAAAGATGAACCCATTTTTTGGTTTTGTTTTTGTTTGGGCAACAGCAAGAGCAAAGCCAGGGGGCATTTTTCAGTGGAAAAACTGTATCTCAATTCCAGTATCTTTTCTAGGTGGAGTAAATAGAAGGGATGAAGAAATATGTCTTGGGGCGCCTGGGTGGCTCAGTTGGTTAAGCGATTGCCTTCGGCTCAGGTCATGATCCTGGAGTCCTGGGATCGAGTCCCACATCGGGCTCCCAGCTCAGCGGTGAGCCTGCTTCTCCCTCTGACCTTCTCCCCTCTCATGCTGTTTCTCTCTCTCTCGCTCTCTAATACATAAATAAATAAAATCTTTAAAAAAAAAAAAAAGAAATATGTCTTGATATTATAAAGCCATTAAAAATCATGGTTTATGAAATAATTTAGCAACACAGGAAAAGGCATGAAAGCAAACTACAAAATTAGATATTCACTACTATTGTGACTGTATTTTTAAAGTGTAAAAGAAAGAATGGAAAGAAATACAGCAAAATACTAACAAGGAATCTGTTACATCCATGATAATACATTCTTTTGTTTATTTTATAACTTTTTTAATAATATGGTCACATCAAATCCACAACAGCAGCAACAACAACTAAACAAACCAACCAACCATGCCCTGGCCAGATGAGAAGAAACTAGGAGGAGAGGGGGAAAAAAAAACCCAAGAGGTCAATGTTCTTACCCAAGGTCATTCTATAAGTCAGTTGAAAGAGCTAAAAATAGAGCATATAATTAGTGATGAGAATCACACCTTCTCTTGGTCCAACAATGAGAAAAATGAAGCTCAACCAGGTCAGAATCAGGGTTCCTAACTCAACTACCACCTTGGATGAAGGTCCCTGCTTGGAAAAGCAGAAATGTGTGCCCTTTGGGAACCAGCTCCTGAGACCGGCCCTGAGTGTGTGGAGGTCCAGCCAAAAGAACAGAGGGATTTCTCTCCTTAGCAAAGGGGGCTGCACCCATGGTGTGAGCTATCACTAAACACCATCACCATCTTGAAAACAGCTTGAGTTTGATGTCTCAGAGAGCCTCCTTATCCGCCCTTCTCTTCTGCCTTCCCCTGCAGAACAAAGAGGCCATTATCTTTTCCCGGTTTTTTTGAACGAGGTATTTGGATAATGATTCCACTGCCTATCCAACCTCCTCCCCCACTTCCCTGCTGCCAGCTAAATTCCTATGATTGATGGGGGCAATACTCTTTGAAATTTTGAAATGTGGGGGACTAAAGGGGCGAGGGCAGGGAACGCCATGGACAGGAGAGAGGCAGGAGGGGGTGCTGCTGACACAGTAGGGACATTAGAACATGTCAGGGCTGGTAAATGATTCATTGAGGGAATGATGATAAACATTTGTCTCTGAGCATATATGTGCATTTTACCTAATGATCTCAAGCGTCCCCAAGCGAAGAGAGGCTTGGAATAAATCAAACGAACAGGCCCTAAATGGGAATCTCTTAGGAAGGGGATCTGAATTGTAAATGCCTGCCAGAATTTCACACATCAAATTACAATAAACGGAATGATATTTTAAGCAGCTCGGTACTTAAAGGGTACTATGTGGAGTTCTGAGGATTTTCTTCTACTTTAAGATTTCTCTGTGTTGCTCATTGGAACTTTGCAGATCTCTCACTCACTGGGGCACTTCCATTGTGGATTCAGCTAAGGAGAGATTTTTCAACCTGTAAACCACTGGGTGACAAGCTCACTCTTAGTGGCCCAGTCCTCCTGTTGCCCCTGCTTAATTTCCCTGATGTCAAATGCCTTCGCTACCCAAGGATAATGCCCAAGACTTGTATTCCCAGAAAAAGTTTTATTGAGGAAGAGCCAATCAAACCAGTCTTGGAGGGATTGGAGGACATACTGAGGACCACAGCCTGTAATCCCGCAGGTTTATATGAATCAGAACATGCGCAATGATGCCCTCCTTAGTCCCTTAACTTGTTTCACTTCTGCATTTTTCACTTTGTCCGTTACCTGAGCCTTGGAAAGTGTACCCCTGGAGACACTCTCAGGGCAATAGCCTTAGCATGTCCCCTGAATTATTAATTGAAATGAGCCAGGGGCGCCTGGGTGGCTCAGTCGGTTAAGCGGATGCCTTCGGCTCAGGTCATGATCCCAGGGTCCTGGGATCGAGTCCCGCATCAGGCTCCCTGCTCTGCGGGGAGCCTGCTTCTCCCTCTCCCTCTGCCTACTTGTGTTCTCTCTCTATCTCTCTGTCAAACAAATAAATAAAATCTCAAAAAAAAAATAGAAATGAGCCAGGTCTGATTCAACCAACACCATAAAATAATAAGATCCTTAACCAATTTCAGTCGGTCAGTACCATACTCCTTTGTCATCAGTATAAAACATGTGAAAGAGAATCCTGGTATAGAGAATAATAATGACCTTACATGTTGTGATATTTAGGGTACTAGGACAGTTACTTTGAGCCCCAAATTATCTCCTCCAGTGGTCTGTCATTGTCCTCGAATTTTCCTCATTAGAGATGAATTTCTTTGAGTAAAGCATTCCGTAGGGTCTATATAGCCAACAGTACATCAGAACAACTCAGAAAGCTTTCATAAATGATTGCTTCCCAGCCCTACATGAAACCTATTTTCTCTCCCAGGATGTGGTCTGAGAAACTCTACTTTTTGAACTCCCAAAGTGATTCCAATGTGTAAACAGGTTTGGGAACTACACTTGACCCACCTCCAAGGCATGGGTGTATATAATCTCTTAGAATTCCCTATGCCTAGCTAATGTGCCCAGCACGTAATAGGTTTGCAATAAATGTCTTTAACTTAACTGAGAGAGGAATCCTCCGTCAATAACCTTCTCCTGTGAAACAGTATCATCCACTTGCTTTCCTCTGCAACAGAGGGAGCATGGGCCATGTGAGTGCCCTGGGAGACAAGAAGAAACTGGACATAACAGGCAGACGAGGGAGAGTTGAAGCAGAGAGCACCAAAGACCAACACTGCCCTGCATGATAATACTGTCCAGACTTTCAACAGCCTTCATGGTGACAATCACTTGTAATCTAAAATTAAAGACAAAAAAATACAGGACTGACCTTCCACCCCCCACAAAGACAATAAGTAAATATCCTCTTTCTCATAATACAGTCTCCAACATAATCATCATAGACAGGGCTGGCCCCAGGCACAACTGTGTGATGGGCAAATGCTTTAGGTTAGGTTCCCCCAAAAGTTGACTTTGAGAGTAAGGGATTTATTTGAAGGGTGATCCTAAAAAATAATGGGAGGAGGGGAAGGAAGGAGAAAAGAAAGAGCTAGAAAGAAAGGAAATCAATAAAGGGTGTGCTGTGGAACAGGTTACCACTGGGAGAAGCTGAGGCTCAATCCCACTGGGAAACTCTGAGACAGTAGAGAGCTAGTGATTCTCCAAGCGCCATCTCTGGACCAGCAGCAGTAGCATCACCTGGGTGATGATGGTTAATTTCATGTGTCAACTTGGCTGGGCCAATAGGTTGCCCAGATATTTGGTCACATGTTATTCTGGGTATTTCCTATGAGAGCGTTTCTGGATGAGATTAACATTTGAATCAGTAGGCTAAGTAAAGCAGATTGCCCTCCCTAAGATGGGGGGGAGGTGTGCCTCATGCTGTCAGATGAAAGCATGAAAGCATTAATAGAATAAAAAGGCTGAATAAGAGGGAATTCTGCCTCTCTGCCTATCTTTGAGTGGGATATTGGTCTTCTCCTGCCTTCAGACTTGCACCTGGAATGGAGCTTTACACAAACAGCTTTCCCAAGTCTCCAGCTTGCCAACTGTAGATCTTGCCCTTGTTCTCTCTCTCATCATCAATCTATATACCTATATTTATACATCTGTATCTATAGACCTCCCACTGGTTCTGTTTCTCTGGAGAACCTAGGTTAACACGCCTGGGAACTTGTTCAAAATAGGAATGTTCAGGCCCCATCTCAGACCTACTGAATCAGGAATTTGGGTGGTGGGTTTTAACATAGCCCCAAGGTAATTCTGGCACATGTTAAACTTTGAGAACCACTGGTGTAGAACATGTCTAGAGTTGAAAGCCCTTGGCCCCTCAGCAGGACGCCCTGGAACAGTGAGTGCTGACAGGTGTCCTTGGTCCTCTCCCAGTGATGCTGAGAGGGTCGCCTCTCCCATCTAGGGACCCTTCCTCCTTTCCCCAGTTGTCTAAGTGTGGTTCCAATACAAAAGAAAAAATGGAAGTCAGTGGTGGGTCATAAGCATGGCTCACTAATTAGTTCTAGTTTCGGCATCTGATAGGAAAGTGCCTGCTTGACAATTCTACAGTTAGGTGTAGCCATGTGATGTCCTGAGGCAAACAGAATAGTAGTAAAGGTGACAAGTGGTATGTGTCACTTCAACCGTGGCGATCATCATTGTATCTGCCAAGATGAAATCTCAGGCGGTCTGAGTTTCGGAGTGACCACCAGGAGCAGAGCCCCCTGTCCCAGGCCAGCTTCAGGGGCATGTGACCTATGCAAGTCCCCTGCTCAGAAGGGCCTCTCACTAAGTGCAGTGCTCTATGGCTACCATCTTGAAATTCTTCATAATTTTCTTTTTTCACTAAGCACCACAAATTGCAGAGCCCATCCTGTTCCTGCCAAATCATATTGTATGTGAGGCATGAGCAAGATGTATACTTTGGTGTGTTAAACCACTGAGATTTAGGCTCATCATGACCTACCCTCACTGGTATCAAGACAGTGTCCACCTTGCCCCCAACTAGCCTGTTAATAAGTAAATAATTTTGTCAGATTCATAAATGCTACTTTATAATGCCAGCTCTCTCTCAAAGGTCAAGAAATATTACAGACAAAAGAAAATTTAGGAATAATCAATGTTATCCTATCATACAATTATTACCAATATTTATTAAACATCACTTACTACTATTATTTGTAGGTTTCACTCACTACTCAGAACTGAAACACCTTTTCTCCATTGTCTGTTTGCCTGATGACACACAAAATATCAGAAACTTAAAATTATTCAGTCTACTCAGGTATTCAATTAAATATTCCAGTAGACCAAAAGTCATTGTACATAACATATAAACCATTTGGGGACTCAGAATATACTATAATATACATATTACTCAAGCTATATGGCTCCATATATAACTTTTCTTTGATAATTCAGAATTTTCAACTGCCTTGTGATCATGGTTTTGAATGTCATTTATTTTAGAGATATTCATCTTTTTTTGTGATAAAGATTTACAGATGAAAAAATATTAAATAACTGAGATCTTTTATACAGGGGTAATAATAATCATGATCATGGACATAGCAACATTAGGTAGTAGTAAGAGCACCAAACTACATGCCAAACATATAACTCATTTTCTCTCCACAGTTATCCTAAAAGACAGACTATGATCCCTTTTACATTCAGATGGAGATTTCAAGGGACCAGCAAGCCTGCCCAGGTCACGGAGCAGTTAAAGGCAGAGACAGGAATGTGAACCCTGACCTGTCTACCCACAAGCTCTTTTATGAAAGCCTCATGAGCTTCCAAGGCAACATTCAACATGCAAAGAACTCAAAAAAGAGAAAAAGAAACGTTGTATTGATAAGCAAGGAGGGAAATAGCCCATTTCTCAAAAAAGAGAAAAAGAAACGTATTGATAAGCAAGGCGGGAAATAGCCCATTTTACAAGAGGAAATCACAAGGCTAAAACTTCATAAAAAATGTTTTTCAAAGTAAAAACAGCTAAAAGAAAACCACGTTATAATGGGAACGATGTAAAAAAAAAAAGTGCTGTATTATCTATAAAGGACCTTACAAACATAATATATTATACAGCCTCTTCTAACTGATATAGTATTTGCAACCTTATTTTTCATTATTAAGTTGGAGTTGAAATAATGGTAAGCACTCTTCAAGTTTATATTTCTAATCTAATGGCTGAATTTCATTTTACTGTAACTTTTATCTCCCTATATCCAAAAGCTGAAGGAAAAAGATGAATTAAATGTGAGGGGATTAGTAGAACATTGAGTAAGCCAAATAAAATACCTTATGTGTTGTTTCTGTTTTAATTGGATAGCATCTTATAGACCTTGGTCCCTGCCAGAATGATCAATTTGTCACTTGAGTTATTTGACTATTGATTCATTTTCAGAAATGTGTTGACATAAGTCTTACTATAAAAAGAAAATCAGCTCCCTTCTCTCCACCAGGATTCTGAGGTTCATGCCTTTGCCTTTTTGCATGATTAATGTTGTTCTGAGAAACCTGAAGAATCAATAAACATTTTCAGAAGCAGAGATATCTACATCCCCAAAGAGGGTTGTCTGTTCAGTTTCCCACTCAATCTACAAAATGCATTACCCTTTGGAAAGGAAGGGGCAGGCTTGGCTGATTGATGAGAGTCAGGAATTTTGTTCAGATTTGTTTATCCTTTTCAGTATGGAAGTCCTAGGGTGAGGAGTACACCGAATAGTCTCCCTGGTGGCCGGGAAAATAACTCCATCCACACAGGTTTACACACATCCCTGGACACCCCAAGTTCACACTGTTGATATTGTGATATTGTCTTCTTAAAAGAACAAAACTGAGAGAAATATCTCTCTCTCTGTCTCTCTCTGTCTCTGTCTCTCTCTCACACGCACACACACACACAACATACAGGATTCTCTGGAATAGACAGCATCAACCTCAAGTGCTTAGAAACCCAGTAAACATGATTCATTTAGACTAAGAAAAATTCTCTTCTCTACTGAGGCCACGTAGTTTGACTCTTCTGCCTCTTCAATGGGGAAAGATGTGGCTTCGCTGTACATAAACACAACTGTGTCCAGCAGGCAAGAGCCCAGGAAAGAGAACAGAACTAACAAAGCAGTAGATGGAGAAGAGACAAGAGAAGAGGTTCTTCGGAATCCTCTCTTCTTTGGCACCATTACATGAAATTGTCATGAAGACAAAGCAATGATTTCCAATTCTTTTTGAGGTTAGGGCTCCTTTCTAAGTCAAGCAGAGAAAATCAATTATCATATGGTTTCATTTATTTGTGGAACATAAGGAATAGAATGGAGGACATTAGGAGAAGGAAGGGAAAAATGAAGGGGAGAAATCGGAGTGGAAGATGAACCATGAGAGACTATGGACTCTGAGAAACAAACTGGGGGTTTTAGAAGGGAGGGGGGTGGGGGGATGGGTCAGCCTGGTGATGGGTATTAAGGAGAGCACGTTCTGCATGGAGCACTGGGTGTTATACGCAAACAATGAATCATGGAACACTACATCAAAAACTAATGATGTAATGTATGGTGATTAACATAACATAATAGAAATAAAATTTAAAAAATGAATGAAATAATTTGGAGGTGAGGTTTAAAGGTATAAAGGGAAAAAAGGAATTCACCACAAATGTCGAGTACTCTTGGCTCCCCTGCCCCCGACCCCTACACCTGCTCAATCATCCTCCCCCCTCCCCCGTGCCCAGGAACGTGACTAGAAGGTCCAGCCTTGAGTAATATATGACACAGAACCCCTCTCTCTCTCTGTGTCACTCCAGACCCAGGGAAGGATGAGGAAAAATGGATGACTGAATGCACGGCTGAGCCCTTTGTCTGGTGGAAATGGGATTCTTGTTGTAATTCTGGTCTCCTGAGTTGGGGCTGATTCAAAAAATAAAGCAAGACAAGGGGAACGTGATCTGATAAGCCGGGAAATGACTCTGCCAATTCACTCAGCCTGAATGAGGTCCCTGCCAGGACCCTGTCAACACATTGGATTTGAGCTCAAGAGTTGCAAGGAAAATAGCTTTTCCTGTGTGCTCCGTCCTGGGTGACCAGCTCAGAGAAAAAGAATAAGAAGACTAAATTCTCTCAAAGGCTGCCATCCTCCCAGCCTTGATTCCAAAATTGGCAAGCTTCTGAGGCTATTTGTGTCACAAATCTTCAGAGAGAATTCTCTCTGTGCCTGGAAAGAATAAAAATTAGCAGTCCAGCCATGTCATAGAGCCAACCTGGGACGTTATTTAATATATCTAATTACATGAGAATAATTTCATTAGCACCAGCTTTCGTTTGAATATGCTACAAATGCTCCAAAAAATTTATATTTCCTTAGTGGAGCACATCCATAATGAGTTTTTTTGTGACTGAAGATTTACTCCATGTAACAATCACAAGGTACCACATTTTGAGCTAAATGGACACATTAAGCAACCAGGCAGCACTTGGTGGGGTGCTAATTATCAGTATTTACAAAGTATTCTTACAGCCACCAAGCGAATGTCGTTTAAGTCATGCACAGTGTTAGGGAGAGGAGCCGAGGGATAGACACCTCTACAGAGGCTAGGGATCCTAGGTTCCTGGTTCCTTATTAACCATTCATTTCTCCCAAGGTGGAGGTGAGCACTGGGATGCGGGAGAGCCCTGTGCATCCCTCCTGGGTCACCTCGAAGGGCCAAGGAGGCACTTGTTCTCTCTTAGCTTTCAGTGACATGGGTCTCCTGCTCTGGACAGGCTTCAGATGAAATGTGACAGAGGGTGGGAAAGTAAAGCTTTTCTTCCCTCCTCCCTCCCTCTGTCCTTCCTTCCCTCTCTCCTTCCTTCCTTCCTCCCTTCCTTCCTTCTCTCCTTCCCTCCTTACTTTTTGACCTCCCACTCCAACTCTCTCTCTCCCTTTTTTCTTTCCCTCACTTCTGCTCTCCGTATCGCGTTCTCCACGCTCAACACACCAGAGAAAGTCAACATTCAATAACAAACTTACTACCTCATTATGAAAACATGCTGATTTTAATTTTAGTGCAGTGCAGAGTCCTGGGATATTTAGCTAAGTGTTATTGATAGAGAATTTGATCATCCTACAACACCTCAAATACTCACCAATAAATATGGAAAAAATACAGCTTGGACAGCTGCAGATTGCTAGCTCAGGAAGTTGTCATTAACATTATTTTTCATGAACTTTCCATGACTCAGCCAAACTGCCATCTGCCTCTTCAGATCCTTGTATGACCAGTGACCCTCTGTGTTTTCTTTTTCTTCTGCACCAACTTGAAGCATGCATCTCTGTAAATTGCCACCAAGTCCCCTAATTACTTAACTGTATCCGGTACCCACAGTACTGAAATGCCATTCTCCTGGAATCAGCAGGAAGGGGACTGCTGTTACAGATGAAAGCAGGCCACCAATAAAACCTCATTAATACCTGCAGGTTTAGAGAGAGAACGCAAGGAACGGCCATGCTTCAAAAATGTCAAGAATACAAGATGACAAAGAGAGCCTCCTCCCCCACTCCCAGGCCTACCCCCCAAGAACAGATCATGTTTTATCCAGACTGAATAAGAGAGAGAAGGCATCCCCAAAAAGAGACCCAAACAGGAAAAAAATGCACTAAATTCCGTTCTTTTCTCCTCGCAAGCCTTCTGCCAGCATAAGCCGGTTCATCCCCACAGAATCTCTAGCCAAGCAAAAGAAAGAGCGCTTCAGGTGAAAGGTTACCTACATTTATAATGTCATGCACCAAGCCTGCCGAGGTAAAAGGTAAATGGTAATTTTATCATTAGCATGCCTGACCCCTTGGCCGCACCATATCTCACAGGAAACGTTAGGAACAGCTCACCTGTCAAGACGCAAACGCTTAAAGGTCAATGCGCACAGAAATCTTCCAGAGCTTACAACTGAATTGCTGACACCTTTTATTATTGCCGCTTAAATAAATGATTCAAGGGGCAAGACAAGGAAAGACAGGCTTAATGTCGAGATTTCCATGAAGGATTCTAGGGGTACTTGTTTCAAAACTATCAAAAATACCTTCGCTGTGTTTGGGCATCAAGGAGCAAGCAAAACCTTGAAAATTCGTAAATATTCCCGGGCTTGAGGGATTTTTAGTATCCCGAAAAAATACACTCTCAGTTGATAATAGAGTTTTGCAAGGAATGTCCCTTCCTGTTTCGCTTTTTATGGCACATCAAGACAATTTCAACGTTGTTTTTCCTCCTTTTTAGTAGGCCTAGGAGAGCAGATAGTAAGAGGGCTTTTCACAGCATTGTGTGAATGTGACTTCATTAGAAAAACAAGGGCGATCAAGATTTGAAAGGTTGTTCCATTTATTTTTTCAAAATTAAAATCATAGAGAAAAATGCATTGCTTAAAAGTAAGCATGGCACTTTTTCAAAGGAGAATTAAACATGGAGTTACCACATGGCCCAGTAATATATACCACTTCTGGGTATCTAACAAAGAGAATTGAAAGCCAGGACTCAAACAAATAATCGTATACCCATGTTCACAGCAACATTATTCACAATAGCCAAGATGTAGAACAACCGGGTGTCCATTGACGGATGAATGGATAAACAAAATATGGTACAAATATACAATGGAATATGATTCAGCATTAAAAGGGCATAAAATTCCAACACATGCCACAATCTTGAAACTTGAAAACATTATACAAAGTTAAAGAGGTCAGACACAAAAGGACAAATATTGTATGACTACATTTATATGAAATGTCTGGAATAGGGAAATCTACAGTGACAGGAAGTAGATTAGTGGTTACTTGAGGCTAGGGATGGGGAATTTGGGAGGTGATGGATCAGGGGTGCAGAGGACTGTCTTGGGCCAACAAAAATGCTCTAAAATTGAGTGTGGCAAAGGATGGACAACCCCTTAAATATAATAAAAATCATGAAATTATGTACTTTGAAATGAGTGACTTGCACAGTACGTGAATCATATCTCAATAAAATTGTTTTTATTTAAAAAGTAAAGATGATGGGGCGCCTGGTTGGCTCAGTTGGTTAAGCAGCTGGTTCTTGATTTCGGCTCAAGTCATGATCTAACAGTCCTGGGATCGAGCCCCGCATTGGGCTCTGCTCTCAGTAAGAAGTCTGCTTGAGGATTTCTCTTTCTCCCTCTCCCTCTGCCCCTCCCCTCGCTCATGCACACTCTCTTGCTCACGCTCTCTCTCTAGAGTAAACAAATAAATCTTTAAAAAAATAAAAAGTAAAGATGATATATTTAGGTGGAAATGCTAACATTACTAATGGGATGAAGGTAGGATTGCCAAATAAAATACCAATATTTTTATTTGCTAAATCTCACAATCCTAGATAAAAGAGCTCTGATAAGTGCTGCAAAATATACCCTGAAGTTATTATTATTCACATTATGCCTGTTTGATTCATTCTCCACATGAATCAGAATTTTCTTCCCTGAACTTTAGAATTTTTCCATTTTGTTATAAGAGCATGGAGAATCCTTCTGAATTTGTCTCTACACAACAATCGTCAACTCTAATACTCATGTAGAAGACCACGGCAATCATGGACCTCGGCAATCATACCCTACAAAAGCAAACTGGAGTAACGGACATTTCCAGCTTCTACCAGTAATGGTAAGTTGCAGGATCTGGTTAGGTATTATCCTTTGGCAAGTGTTCCTGATAAGCCATAAAAAAAAGTTGGGGTTTCCAGCCTTCTGGAAGTCTTTGGGAAAGTTATCTATCTTTCACTAGCTCCTCACCAAGGGAGGAGTGACTTATCAGCAAGGTGAGCTTGGGAGGGGAGTCCCGAGCATTTTAACTTCGACTGCTCTGGGCTATTTCTCAGTCTCACATGCCCACAGCAGATGCACATTCTTCCCCAGGTAGAAAGCAGCCTGCACCTGCCAGGGTGCCTAGAGATCCCCAGCTATTCAGCATGCTACTGGCTAGTTAAGCCAACCCAATTCAAAGAGGAGAAACTGGAGGACTGTCTTACTTCAATGCTCTTCTATATCCTCCAATCCAGCTTTGCCAGCAAGAAAGCCAATAAAATGGTCCTTATCACACTCCTGTATCTCAGTTGGTTCAGAGCCCATTTGGGATAGAATAGTGACCGCTTATCACCTCCCCCATCAGGAAAACTGATCATCACACTTGGAGTAGTGACTCACCTTGTATTTAAATAAAACCTTAATCTCTTTTGAACTACTTTATCACAGCTACACATTGGAGCCCAAGGCCATGCTAAGAAAAAGATCACCAGAATGCCAAAGCAAAAGATGGGGTCAGTCATTCAGAAGTTTATTTTCTAAGCTTCAAAGGACCATAAAAATGGGCTCAGGGAAATAAAATATGCAGAAGGGAACCATACAAATCATTTTCAATCTAAAGTTATTAAAAAATGATTTTTAAGGATACCAGAATTTCACACCTTTTCATTTTATCTTGAAAAACCAACTTAAAGCAAAAGGAAACACCAACCGTGAACCTTCCACCTGAGTACCTTTTTGCCTATTCCAAAGGAAACAACCAGCTTCTAGGAAGATCTATTGTAGCATCTATCTTCACAGATATCAGTGGCTATTTCATAAGACACTACCTAGAGGCACTACCGCCTAGAGGAGTGGGGGGAGAAGGATACATATGAGTCTTTGAGGGACAAATGATCCCAACCAGAAAGGCATCAGCCTAAGCCTTCTCAAGGATTTTCTCCCAAGAGGCCCAGGGTGGGTCTTTGCTCTGATACTGTGTTTCACCCTCATCTATCAGACCATCCCTGGGGTCTTATGGCTGCCTCTGGACCATCCCATTGGCTCTGCTTTTTGTCTGCACTCCTCACTCATGTCACCTTCATGACTACGCTGAAGACTCTTACCATCCCCACAATTACAGGATCCAGAGAAAGATTCTCTCTCCTCCAAAGGCAGCTGATATTCTAGGCAGGCCTCATCCTACCTTCGAATTCTCTTCCTCTCTCCCTCCACTTCCCCACCCCAGCACCCCCCCCCCAGTCTCCTTCCCACTCCACTAACCCATATACCCACATTTTTGCATAATTCACATTGCTCTCTAAGAAATATCTGTTAAAGAATTTATTGGATGGGGGCTCCTGAGTGGCACAATTGGTTGAGCATCTGACTCTCGGTTTTGACTCAGGTCATGATCTCATGGTTGTGAAATCAAGCCCTGCATTGGGCTCTGTGCTCAGCACAGAGTCTGCTTAAGATTCTCTCTCTCCTTCTGCCCTTCCCACTTGTTCTCTCTCTCTCTGAGATAAATAAATAAATCTTAAAAAAAGAATTTACTGGATGAAGTTGGCACTGAGGGCAAGACACTCTGACAACTAGGATTCTATCATAAATTCATACTGCTGGTGAGGTACCAATAGCCTGTGAATAAAATGGGTTTGTTTGTTTATTGTTTGTTTTTTTTTATTCTTATGTTAATCCCCTACATTACATCATTAGTTTTAGATGTAGTGTTCCATGATTCATTGTTTGTGCATAACACCCAGTGCTCCATGCAGAATGTGCCCTCCTCAATACCCACCACCAGGCTAACCCATCCTCCCACCCCCCTCCCCTCTAGAACCCTCAGTTTGTTTTTCAGAGTCCATCGTCTCTCATGGTTTGTCTACCCCTCCGATTTCCCCTGCTTCATTCTTCCCCTCCTGCTACCTTCTTCTTCTTCTTCTTCTTCTTCTTCTTCTTCTTTTTTCTTAACATATATTGCGTTATTTGTTTCAGAGGTACAGATCTGAGATTCAACAGTCTTCCACAATTCACAGCACTTACCAGAGCACATACCCTCCCCAGTGTCTATCACCCAGTCATCATATCCCTCCCACACCACCCCCCACTCCAGCAACCCTCAGTTTGTTTCCTGCGATTAAGAATTCCTCATATCAGTGAGGTCATATGATACATGTCTTTCTCTGCTTCACTTATTTCGCTCAACATAATACCCTCCAGTTCCATCCACGTCATTGCAAATGGTAAGATCTCATTCCTTTTGATGGCTGCATAATATTCCATTGTATATATATGCCACTTCTTCTTTATCCATTCATCTGTCGATGGACATCTTGGCTCTTTCCACAGTTTGGCTATTGTGGACATTGCTGCTATAAACATCGGGGTGCACGTACCCTTTCGGATCCCTACTTTTGTATCTTTGGGGTAAATACCCAGTAGTGCAATTGCTGGATCATATGGTAGCTCTATTTTCAACTTTTTGAGGAACCTCCCCATACTGTTTTCCAGAGTGGCTGCACCAGCTTGCATTCCCACCTCACAGTGTAGGAGGGTTCCCCTTTCTCCGCATCCCCGCCAACATCTGTCATTTCCTGACTTGTTCATTTTAGCCATTCTGACTGATGTGAGGTGGTATCTCATTGAGGTTTTGATTTGGATTTCCCTGATGCCGAGCGATATTGAACACTTTTTCATGTGTCTGTTGGCCATTTGGATGTCTTCTTTGGAAAAATGTCTGTTCATGTCTTCTGCCCATTTCTTGATTGGATTCTTTGTTCTTTGGGTGTTGACTTTGATGAGTTCTTTATAGATTTTGGATACTAGCCCTTTATCTGATATGTCATTTGCAAATTGTCTTTTGTCAATTTTGTCTTATGTCATTTGCAAATTCTGTCGGTTGTCTTTTGGTTTTGTTGACTGTTTCCTTTGCTTTGCAAAAGCTTTTTATCTTGATGAAGTCCCAATAGTTCATTTTTGCCCTTGCTTCCCTTGCCTTTGGCGATGTTTCTAGGAAGAAGTTGCTTCGGCTGAGGTCGAAGAGGTTGCTGCCTGTGTTCTCCTTTAGGATTTTGATGGACTCCTGTCTCACATTGAGGTCTTTCAACCATTTGGAGTCTATTTTTGTGTGTGGTGTAAGGAAATGGTCCAGTTTCATTCTTCTGCATGTGGCTGTCCAATTTTCCCAACACCATTTGTTGAAGAGACTGTCTTTGTTCCATTGGACATTCTTTCCTGCTTTGTCAAAGATGAGTTGACCATAGAGTTGAGGGTCCATTTCTGGGCTCTCTATTCTGTTCCATTGATCTATGTGTCTGTTTTTGTGACAGTACCATACTGTCTTGATGATGACAGCTTTGTAATAGAGCTGGAAGTCCGGAACTGTGATGCCACCAGCTTTGCTTTTCTTTTTCAACATTCCTCTGGCTATGCGGGGTCTTTTCTGGTTCCATACAAATTTTAGGATTATTTGTTCCATTTCTTTGAAAAAAGTGGATGGTATTTTGATGGGGATTGCATTGAATGTGCAGATCGCTCTATGGTAGCATTGACATCTTCACAATATTTGTTCTTCCAATCCATGAGCATGGAACGTTTTTCCATTTCTTTGTGTCTTCCTCAATTTCTTTCATGAGTATTTTATAGTTTTCTGAGTACAGATCCTTTGTCTCTTTGGTTAGATTTATTCCTAGGTATCTTATGGTTTTGGGTGCAATTGTAAATGGGATCGACTCCTTAATTTCTCTTTCTTCTGTCTTGTTGTTGGTGTATAGGAATGCCACTGACTTCTGTGCATTGATTTTATATCCTGCCACTTTACTGAATTCCTGTATGAGTTCTAGCAGTTTTGGAGTGGAGTCTAAAATGGGTTTTTTTATGAACCCTCTCAAGATCATGCTTGGTTTGTTAGCAGTGTAATTGACCATCAGGCACCAAGAAATAGGAGGCCCAATTTGTAAACTGCACCCAAAAGTTTGGGCTCTAGTAGAACTCTGTACAGTACCCAAGGCTATCCTGAAATGACAGGTATGGACTTTCTTTCAAGCTTGCTTTTCTCTCCCATATCCCTATCATCTGGGATCAGAAGGAAGATGGGGTTAGGACTTCAGTGGGCTGGTGTAGGAGTGGATCAGCTTGAATATTTAAAAATGTTACAGAGTGGTCTTAAAGGAGTGGTCAAATAAGTTATCTGCTCTCTAGTAAGTTTCGGAGTTACCATTAAAGTCAGGATGAAGAACAACAAACCACTAATCAGAGACGATCAAATCCAAACATTAATCCTGAGCAAGGAAGACTCAGATTGTATTCTGTTAAGGCTAAATAAAATATAGCCTAGCTAAACTTTGGGTCTGTTCCCCAACTGTCTGCAAGGGTATCAGAACACTTATTTAGGTAATTTCTAGGGAATATAAATACAATCAATAAATTCAGCCAAATTCTGGAGAACAATATACCAGTCCAGCTTGCTATAAGGCTGCATGCAGATCAGGGAAGAATGTGCTCAATAGATTTCTTTGCCTAAGTGACTAACAAGGCACTCACTTCCAAAAGATGCCCTAATTTACCAGTGAGGAGACAGGTGGGTAATCCCACTGAACTGAAAAAAAACACAAGAGAATGATGTCATAGGAAGAATGTGAATTCTAAGACTACACTGCAAGTCAGTAGCAGAACATACCAATTCCGGGAATTTTTTAAAAAATATGTTTCCCTTTTCTAATTTCAGATCCAGTGGAGACATTCTTGTCTTGTTTGAACAAATTAAGTGACTTGATAATGCAAAATGAACAAGGGGTGCCTGGGTGGCTCAGTCAGTTAAGTCTGACTCTTGATTTCTGCTCAGGTCATGATTGGGTGTTGAGATCGAGCCCAGTGTCAGGCTCCATGTTCAGCGCAGAGTCTGCTTGAGATTCTCTCTCCCTCTCCCTCTGCCCCTCCCCCTGCTCATGCACTCTAAATTAATTAATTAATTAATTAATTAATTAATTAAAAAATCTTCAAGTTAGTGTCACTTGCCTTTTGGATTGGTAAGCTTTCTTATTCATCTTTTCCTACCTCTCTGTCTCTGTTGTTTGGTGTCATAAAAAAAGCTCAGAGGTGAAAACTCAGGAACATTTCTCCTGTGAACATAGTTAGAAGCTGAGTTTTCCATTTCAACCCACCACCAGTACCTTGATCATTCAGGACTTATGCACTGTAAATGAGAAAAAACTTGGTGGAACCATACTTGACGGTTGCTTTTAAAAGAGCCACCGCTGAATCGAGATCATCTCTCAACATTGGTTGTGGGTGTCTGTTTAATGAGAACCTCTTTATAATTTTCTAGCACGTTATTAATTCACAAGAATTTATATCATTAAGGTCATTAAGCTATGTTATTTGCTATGGGCTATTAAAGAGGATGCTAATAATTAAAAAAAAAAAAAAGATGTGTCCCGTTTCATTATAGCTTCATTCTTGCCTTTTTAAAAAAAGAGGCATCCTTATCTTCGATTAATTTTTTATGAATCGTTACATTTTTCTGTGTCAAAAGATACCATTTGGTTGGGGGGGAAAAAAACCTTCAACGTAAATGAAAAAGTTTCCCAAAACATTAGTAATATTGATTTATGTCAGCCCACTCATTATTTAAAAGGTGATATTTACACTTTCCTCCCCATCACCCTCCCTCTGCTGGTGACTGTACATGGCCTTGTAAACGCAGCGCACAGCAGCAAATATGTTTAGCCATGTCAGGTCATGGGTTTCCAGAGAGCTTCAGACAAGGGACATAAAAAAGGGCGACAGTTTCAGAAGCCACTAAAATTTTATACTTGGCTTTGTGACTAGGATTAACGCATTTTAACAAAACTCTGTGAGGAATGCTGGCCTCTCTGCTGTGTGCCTGTCTCAGCCATCAAAACTCCCAACATGTTGGTCTTCCTCATAAATAGTAAGTATATTGTAAAACCGTTTATAGCCCCTATAAAAATATTTTGACTATTTTACCCAACTACCTGAGTAGGACACCTGGTAGTAGTTAAGGAGGAAAAAAAAAAAGATTCCCCTTTCCAGATTCCCCTTTCTAGTCAAGGCTTTTTAATTCAGGGAGGGTAGAGAAGAGGAAAGCCACTTTTCTGTGGAAGTCATATGCTGGTACGCCTAGGCAGCGCGTCTGTTATAATGGATCGTCAAAACAAAGCCTCTTTTCTCATCGTACTTTATTTCTAATACCAGCTATAACAGATCCAGCTCCTGGCTTCATCGGAGAGAGGCCAAGCATATCACTGAGATGGACTCCAAATTACTGTGTATCAAAAGGAACGTGCAAGCCAACAATCCATATAAGCCATTTCCAGGGATGTCCTAACCATATCCTGAGCCTTAAAAGGCATCCCTTCCTCCAGGGGATACAGCCCCCAGGAGCCCCACTCCAGCGCCTACAGCCTGGCACCCTTGTGAGCACCCAACACGTCTCAGCCTTGCATATCTCCACTCTATATGCAGCTCTTCCCACAACTTTTCTATCCATCACGCTTGTGTGTTTACCAAACAGACTCTACTCTTCCTGCCAACCAAAACCCCAGAAGCCAGGCCTTATTTCATGTCTATGGACTGACAGCCTATATATACAAATGGACAATGGCAAGACCATATATAAAAGTAGGGCTCTGACTCACAACCTGCAGGAACCAGCCCAGGAAACCAACCCATTATCTACAATAACCAGCCCAGGAACCCAGCCTGCTAGCTATAAGCCAGACTTATAAGAATTCAGACTACTATCTGTAGTAACAGTTCAGGACACCAAACAATGTGTTAATCAACGGACAGCTTCCCTAATTTTTGTCCCCACTCCCAACCATGGAAAAGTCATATATGCACCCCTACCCAACCACATGGCTGCCCCACTTCTAGTTAGCCCACCCCCAGCATCCCCAGGCCAATGGCCTCCAATCAGAGCACACCTGAAGCTTTCCCTTTTTCCTACTATAAAGCTTTCCCAGTCTGCCTGCCTGAGTCTGCCAAAATGTAAGTAAGCGATGGTGGCTGGCTCCCTTGTTATAGCAAGCTCTGAATAATAAAGAGCCTTTGCTTGTTCTTCTTGGACTTTATTTATTTCCACAGGACAAAAGAAATTCTCCCCCAATGACTTCTGACACTTCTTCAAGGGCAATTCTATTGAGTGAAGAGACTCAGTTTACAGAAAGATGTTCTTGAATCCACTGCAAGTACAAACAGATTACTCCCAACTTTCTTTGGGATTTTCCCAGAGGTCTATGTGAGTTGAGTGACTGGCCACACTGTCCCGTGGGTGGGTCAAGAGAGGAGGATAAAAATATAGATTCTATAGCACTGATGGCCAGGGACTCTTGGCCTAGTGTGACTATTCAAAATCCTCCCAGACTCCAGTACTGATGTCAACATCTATGCCTTCCAAAAAAAATCATTCCAAGTCCTTCTGGAAGAGGGCCCTCATACCACCTCAAAGTACAGCTCTCCTGGTCTTACCATGCCCCAAATATAAAGGGCACATTCATCTCTCCTAAAATGGAAGGAAATGTTTGCCCAATGTTCAAGGCCAAGTGAAATGTCACTTCCTCTCTTTCTCTTCTCCTCATTTTCCTAGGTGAAATGATTTGCTCCCTCATCTGTACCTACAAAACTGGACATAAACCTCTATAACAGAACTTGCCATAGGACATCATAGCAATTTGCTTATATGGCCATCTCTGCATATGGACTGAAACTCCTCAAGGGCAGGAACTGTATCACTGTCCATCATATCTCTAGATGGAGAGAAATATCCAAAGGGAAGAAGGAAAAAAAGAAAAAGAAAGGAAAAAAGAGAATGGGGAAGGAAGGAAAAATAGGAAGAAAGAAGGAGAGAGAGAGAGAGAGAGATGGAGGGACAGAGGAGAGACACAGAAAGGGGAGGGAGGGAGAAAGGTAGGGGGAGGGCAGTGGAGGAACGGGGGAAGATAGACTTTAAGAATTGCTTAGCAATATCTAGCCTTTATCATGTGCTTCAGTTTTCTTTATAAACCCTTCCATCTTTCCAAGTGCTGTTTTTGCTCAGGCATCCCTAATAACGTTGCAATCAGATCACAGTGTATATAAACTCATAATAGAACATTATATGTATACCTCACTGAAGTCAGTGAGACACCAACCCTTTTTCTTAGCCCAGTAGCAGGTCAGATGGATTTCCTTTGAAACCCTGCCCGCCACGAGCTCTGGTTCTGCTTCCTACTCTCCCTGAACCCTTGCTTTGACATTTCTAACCTAAAAATAGTGACACCAACTCAGAGGGCCATTTTGTGCAAATAAATGAGACCAGTAGGTAAATTTTCTGGACCATAAAAGTCAGTCAATATATATTCATATCTTTCTCCACTTTGACCTTCTCCCTTTAATTCAGACATCCAAGATCAGAATTCAGTAGCCCCAGTTCCTTAAGTCCTTGATTGCTTCAGGCACCCAGTGACACAAGTTAGTAAGAATTTTTTTCTCAAAAGGAGCCCAACTTCTAAGCACTTTAATATTTGTGATCACCACCTCCATAACAGGAAGTTCCATTTCAAGCCAATCCATCACTGATGAAATAGGGTCACTGGTCGCAGAGATGAGAGCATGCTCAGTGCTGTTGTCTTAGAAACCCATTTCTCCCTCTGGACTTGGTTTATCCACCCTTCCTTCCCGTCCCCTGCTCCTCTCCACATCAGGAGGAAGGCTACCCACACACAGCTCCATAGACACAAGCCTCCAAAAGAGCTCCACATTCCAGGGAGCTGAGTAGCAAACAGTAAAAACAAAAATATTGCCTGAGGTGAGGATAGCAGTAAAGGGACGGTGGGGCATGAAATAAGCTGTCCATTTGACTTCAAGAGAGCCCAGCCGTGCTCTCAAAGGGCAGTTTCTGTGACCTCACCCCTCTCCCAGAATACCTGCTGTCTCTCTGGTTTTATTTATAGTGGCCGCTGTCAAAGCAAAGGGTGAAAAATGGTTTAGGCAGGTTGTGGGGTGGGGGATGGGGAGAGTAAGAAGAGAAGGGGGAGGGAGTAACAGTTAAGAGAAAAGGAATTAAAATTGCCTTAAATCAGAGAGGGGGAAACTCTACTAGGGAACTATTTAAGTGAGGGCAATGAAGGGCTCCCAAGGGTAGCCTGAAGTTAGTCTGAACAGGCCAGGTTCATCCTGGTGCCCTTCCCAAACTCTCTGTTTGGAGTTCTTGTCATTGGAATCAGCTCAGCAAGGCAGAGAGACAGAGGGTTCTCGGGATGCATGACCACAGGTCACACGAAGATTGGCATCAGTTCCCCTGACATCTACAGATCTGTGAGCAGCCTTCTTCAAACACTGAGCAAGTGAGTGTGAAATCTATCAGCTTCCATCCTAAGGATTGCCTTACTGCCCCAAGCTAGGAAGTGGGGGCAGCCTCAGGCTCAGAGCCCATCTGGTTCACGTTAAGTTGACTTTATTTTCAGATTTTCCCTAGGAAGCAATGCATGTGGGAAGCTCAGGACAAAGGGGAGGATCGGGTCATTTGACTTCAGTTCTGAACAATACTTGTCTTTTGAGGAGACCCTGCGTAAAAAGGGTGGAGTGAGCCTCAAGTTGTCCATGCAACACAGAATGAAGGCGGGAGACCCATGAACATTCAGAAAACCTTAGGCAAGACCCTGCATCAACTTTTGAAGTCTATCTTGATCCCAACAGAGCTGACCTTCCCCCCCTGCCCCTGTCTGTGTTCCCTAACCATGTAATCCACACCCCAACTATATCATAGATATTTTTTTTATGATCTGTACATTTGCATGTCTGCCTGCTCAATAGCCCAGAAACCTCTCAAAGGCAAGGAATATGCTTCATTCAACTTTTTACCTCTAGCTTTTAGCACTGTACCTGGTATATTATAGATATTCAGGAAATGTTTGTTGGATAAACGAATTGAATGAAACAAAATCTAAAAGAGGGAGCCTCTTTCTCAGTCAGTCCCAAAAGTGATAGCAGAATGAAGAAGTCAATAATTAATCAACTTTTATATTTCTACCTTTTCCTTCGTTGGTCCCAAAAGTTATAGCAGAGTGAAGTCAATAATTAATCGACTTTTATATTTCTACCTTTCAACTTCTGCTGTACTTATTAAGGACTGCCAATGTAATTTTTTTCTTTTCTTTTTTTAAAGAGGGAGGAGGGGGAAGGGGGGGCAGAGGGAAAGGGAGAGAGAGAATCTTAAACAGGCTCTGCACCCTGCCCAATGCCGGGCTCAATCTCACAACCCTGAGATCATGACCTGAGCCGAAATCAAGAGTCGGACGCTTAACTGACTGAGCCACCCTGGCACCCTGCCAATGTAATTTTTTAAAGTAAACTAATATCAACAACTTTTGTGAAGCAGATAGTAAATATTTTCACTTACATTTATTTGCACTGCACCCCAAAGCAGCTGGATTCCTAGAACTCTAATCAAGAATTCCAATGATGATGTTCAAATACAATAGTCTCTGCCAATTCCCTAAAGCTGGTCTTTAAACTAGACTCCTGGGTGCCACCCCAGCCTCACTGCATTAGAAGACAGGAGAAGGATTCAGGAATCCATACATTTTTAACAAGATCTCCAAGTGTTGGGATCCTTCGAGCTGAGGCAGTGCTGTCCTTTACTGGATGGACAACTTCACACAGTTGTTTAACAAAGCTGACTCTGTTTCCCTATTCCATATCTGTAAAGGAAGGAAAATAATGCCTTCCTTACTAACTTGCAGGGTCGTTGTTAGGATCAAATGCAATGCTTTAAGAAAGTGACAATGTGCTGGTAAAGCTCCATTAGTATAATGAACTCTGATTCAACCAAAATTATTCAACTTATTGAGAAATGGACCTTCTTCTGGCTCCAAGGCAGCAAAATCTCAAAGTGGAGAATAAGTGGGCATTTCAGGGCTGAGCAATATAATCAGGAATGCCCAAAAAACTTGCAGATGGAATGGTTTCCCATTAATGCGAGTGACAACCCAGAAACAAAACTACTGATGTGCATAGTCTAAATCTCACTAACACAGAACAAGGACAGTATAAGCAGGCAAACGAGAGGTCCCACCCTTCTAGAACCTTCCCAGGGATTCAAGAGCAACATCTGCCCATCTGAGGAGTGAAGGATGAACAAATGCAGTGCTGGTATAAGAGGAAGCATCTGTGGACCCACTGACAGGGGAGAAAAAGGAGAGACTCTTTCTGTCTTCTGTTTTCACATACCGGTCATCTTTGACACAGTTCTAACTATGCATCACCCAATTAATTAGGTTATTTCACTTAGTCTGGTTGGAGAAAATGAAAAACAAGGTGCTCATGCTCCTCCCTTTTGGTTTTCATCGCATCCTGTATAAATTGTTGACAATGTGAAATTGATCTCTCAGCCTTTTGTTTTCCGGTGCAGCTCTCCAACGGATGTTTCAGTGGCTTTTTCCTAAATTTGCCGGCTGATGTCACCCTAGGAAGTTGAGTGGGTTTTTTGGTAATGGCACCAGGCATTCTGGTTTTGAGAAGGTTGTTTCATGGGATGTCAGAACTGCAGAGTCAGCTGGAGGGACAAAGGCAGATCAGCACAGCAAGGGCAAAATTGCACAGGACCAGGAGGTCATAGGAAGGGACAAACATCATTTGAACACAGTGATTCTAACAAGGTTAGCATGTGAGGAATAATTTTATAGTAATTAGGGTTGCCAGGATTAGCAAATAAAAACACAGGACATCCAGTTAAATTTGAATTTAGATAAACGTGTAATGATTTAGCGTAAGTATGCCTCAAGCAATATTTGGGACAGACTTATACTAAAAAAGATGTTTTTGGCCATCTGAAATTCACATTTAATTAGGAGGCCTGTATTTTACCTGGCGATCATGATAGTAAGAGTGTGTTTTCACTATTTCTTTTCCTGGTGATTCTCAGCCTTGGCTGCCCATTAGAATCACCTGGACAAATTTGAAAAATCTTGATGCCTAGACCACATCCCAGACCAACTAAATAAAATCCTTAGGGGTTGGTACCCAGGCTTCTGTATTTTTAAAACTTCCTATGCAATCCCAAACCTCAGCCAAAGTTGAGAACCACTGTCAGACTTTTGTTTTTTAGCTAAAGAAACTGTTAAGAGGGATAGACAGATCACTGATAGTTGTTTTTTCCAAGCCTTCTTTAATTGGGAAAAAGTTTGAGCTTTTCATCTAACTCTGTCTTACCATGAAAGTATGAGCTATGAACTCTTCAGTAAATAAACATTGATGGAGCAGTGTGCTGGGCGATGGAGAAACAGAAATGGACAAGACATGGTTCCTGCATTCATGGAGCTCATGATGTACTATACTTTTATCAAAAATCTTTCCAGGTAAAGCCTTTTCTTTGTTTTCTTTTTCTTATTTAAATTTCTTCCCAAGGAAGAAGCAACTTTAGAATGGAATCTGAAGAATGATGCCCCCATGTTTTGTGGACTATGATAGAATGACACTGAAGAACAAGGAGGAAAGGACGAGGAAGAGAGAGAGAGAGAAAGGGACGGAGGAAGGGAGGAAGAGAGGGAAGAAGGAAGGGAAGAAACTATCTCTGTCTCATTATCATACACAAAAACCCAAAAATTAATCCAAGAGTATTGTAGACTAAATGTGAAAGGTAAAAATGGAAAGATTTTATAAGATAATATTGGAAGTAGGGAAAGTTCTTTTAAAGGACTAAAAAGGGGCACCTGGGTGGCTCAGTCGGTTAAGCGACTGCCTTCGGCTCAGGTCATGATCCTGGAGTCCTGGGATCGAGTCCCACATCGGGCTCCCTGCTCGGCAGGGAGTCTGCTTCTCCCTCTGACCCTCCTCCCTCTCATGCTCTCTCTATCTCATTCTCTCTGTCTCAAATAAATAAATAAAATCTTTAAAAAAAAATTTAAAAATAAAAAAAAAATAAAGAACTAAAAAGTACAAACCATAAAGAAATAGATTAATAAATATGACATTAAAATTAAGAACATCGATCCTCAAAAGACATCAATAAGAAAATGAAAAAAGAGTGAGATAAGATATTTGCAAGTATATCCTGCTCCTATCACAAATATATTTTAAAAGAAAAAAGCTCCTACAAGTCAAAAAGAAAAACATAGACCACTCAGTAAGAAAATGAGTGGGAGACTTTACTTCCTAAGAAGCCATGAGAATGGTCAATAAACATGAAAAGGTATTCAACTCATTTGTAACAAGGGAAGTGCAAATTAAAACCACTTTCACTCTATACCCGCCAGAATAGCTAAAGTTCAAAAAAGCAAACTAACCAAGTGTAGACAAGAAGATGGACCCACAGTAATTCCCATCCCTGCTGGAAAGAGAGGACATTAAAACAATCATTCTGAAAGATAGTTTGACACCATCTATTCAAGATGAGCAAACAGATATCCTGTAACCCTGCAATTCTAGTCTTAGATAAATGCCCTACAGACTTGGCTATACCTGGACACCGGGAGACCCTCACAGGGACATTCATAGCAGGGAATAAGCCAATGGTAGAATGAGTAAAAAATTAGGGGTATTTATTCCATAGGATATATAACAATACAAACAAACCACAGCTACAAATGACAACTTGGATGAGCTGCACAAACACAACGTTGAGGGAAGGAAGCCAGACAACAAGTAAAATAAGTAAAAATATAGTTCACTGGTATCCTCGAATACACAGATGGGGAATGAATAAAGTAAGCTAGGAAGTGATCACCATGAATGTTTGGAGAGGGGTTACCTTTAGGGAATGGGGGGTGAGCTGTAATTGAAAAGGGACATACAGGAACCTCTGAGTTTGTTCAAATTCTTGCCCTAAGTGGTGGTTATGTGATTATTTTCTTTATTATAATTCACTAAACTATATATCTATGACTTGTGCACTTTCTTGTATAAATATGCTATATTTCCTAAAGGTTTTTAAAATGATGCTCAGGGCAAATTTATATTTCTTGCATGAAGACTTTTTGCACCCCATTTTCAAAAGAGGTTTTACATAAACTGCCCCTGAACCATGAGAGACTATGGACCTGAGAAACAAACAGGGTTTTAGAGGGGAGGGGGGAGGGGTATTGGTTAGCCCGGTGATGAGTATTAAGGAGGGCACGTACTGCATGGAGCACTGGGTGTTATACGAAAACAATGGATCGTGGATCACTACATCAAAAACTAATGATGTATTGTATGGTGACTAACATAACATAATAAAATTAAAAAAAAAAAAACTGCCCCTGAGGTGGACAGGGCTCTGGGCAAATGACTCTGGTCCTGCGCCGAGTCCCTCGATAACCAGCTTTCTCCCCCAGAGCTTTTTCAGGGGAATTCTGGTTAAAAATGAACTCTAGTCACAAATGCCAGTTGGGTCATGTCACTCCTCTGCTCCCAGAGCTCCCCAGGTATGTATGTATGTATTTTTCTTTCTTTCTTTCTTTCTTTCTTTCTTTCTTTCTTTCTTTCTTTCTTTCTTTCTTTCTTTCTTTCTTTCTTCCTTTCTCCTTTCTTTCTTTCTTTTTCTTTCTTTCTTTCTTTCTTTTTCTTTTTTTTTAAGATTTTATTTATTTATTTGTCAGAGAAGGAACACAAGCAGGGGGAGCAGCAGAGGGAGAGGGAGAAACAGGCTCCCCGCTGAGCTGGGAGCCCGATGCAGGGCTCGATCCCAGGACCCCAGCTCACTCTCTGACCCCTCTGCAGACACACAGGACACATCTGTGCTTTGCTGCAAACTGGCCACATAAACTCCCACCTTCTCCAACCTCTCCCTCAGACCACCGATCTCCTCCCCAGTATTCACCTAGTCCACTTGCTCACCTCCCTTGGGCATTAGACAGAAAGTCACCTTCCCATGGAAGCTTACCCTAGCCACTTCGTTTGGAATTCTTACCTCTCCCCACTGCACTCCCCAACTCTTTTGTCTGGTTTTTCTTTTTTTCCCATAGTATGTATAACCTTCTACCATAGGATTTTTTACTGTTCTACTAATATTTATTGCTGTCACCCCCACTGGAAAGTAAGCCCCACAAAGGCACGCAGGTTTTTGTCCATTTTGTTCACTGGGTATCCCTCCCACTTAGAAAAGGGCCTGGAGTGCAATAGGTGTATAATAAATATATGTTGAATGAGACAGTGGATGAATGGATGGATGGATGAAACAATTTATCAAATGCAACTTGAAAAAAAAATAAGAAAAGTAGCTATCACCAAAGAAGCAACATGCACGTTGGGATAGCACGAAGGATGAGATTGTCAAGCCAATCTCATGGAAGTCAGAAATTCTAGTCAATACCAAGCTTTACTGGTCATTTCAAGGATTTGAGGCATCTAGAGGCCCTGATGGGGCAGAGGAAGCTCTGGGACCATCATGGTAGCTATCCAGGTTCTTCTCACCACATCAGATGCTCTCTGGGTAACCCACGGTGTCTCTAAGTAATCTGTATAGCTCATGTCACCGACAGAAGAGTTTCACATCCTATACAACACATCCATTTTTTTAAAGATTTTATTTATTTATTTGACAGAAAGAGAGAGAGAGAGCATAAGCAGGGGGAGCAGCAGAGGGAAAGGGAGAAGCGGGCTCTCTGCAGAGCAGGGAGCCTGATGCGGGGCTCGATCCCAGGACTCTGGGATCATGACCTGAGCCAAAGGCAGATGCTTAACCAACTGAGCCACCAGGTGCCCCACTACACATCCACTTTTACTCAGATAGTTCCTGTGGTATTTCCCAGGGAGCCATACTTCATATATGTATACATCCCGTGTCAGTTTACGACAGGCAATTCTATGCAACCAGATACATCCTGCTAAAAACATTCCCTGGACAAAGACTCTCCTGCTAGCAAATACCATTCAGTTATTTGCCAGAAGGTCTGTCATTTCCAGGTTTACAAAGAAATTAGACTGAGTTATCTGACTTTTCTTCTTCCTGGGGACATTCCCCTACCCCAGTACCCCCCAAAGTAAAGGGACAGAATGGATCGAAGACTTGCTGCCTAATTCTTGTCTTCCCAGATACAAAAGGAACACAGGATCAGAGCTGCTGTGAAGCCATCCCCAGGTTATTTAAAATGAGAAAAAAAAAAAAGTGGTAGGAAAAAAGGCCGACTAGAATAGACTAATTATGCCACATGGGCTTCTGGTCTATTCTGGACCTAACTAAATGTCCTACCCCCTATTGCTCAACCCTGCCTGCTGCCTCCTATGGTCTCGCCGTATGAGGGGTCACAGGTCACTGCTCCAAATAGGTGTGTCGGAGGAACGGGTCTGGATTTCTGATTTGGGCCTTAGGCTCCTAGGATTACTTCCTTCAATCCGGCCTGGAATGGCTTCCAAGGAAAAGGGAAGCAGGGATTGGTGTAAGGAAAAGAGAAGGGAAAGAAATGCCTTCCTCTGTCTCTATGTACAAAGAGGCACATGCAGCTAGTCCCTGTGCCTGTCAAAAAGGAATCAAAAAGAAACGCTCCTGGTGTAAGTTACTCCTTAACCATGAAGCAGGCGTTTCTGGAAATAGCCCTAGCTCTTTCAGACACTGGAGCAATGCTTCGTGAGTGATAGCTTCTCTGCAGTGACATTGCTCTGAAAAAGTGCAGCTTCCAGAAAGCTCTTGCCTAACCTGGGGCTCTTACGTGAACCAGGGCCCAACTCAAGTCACATTAAGATGCACGTAGGGCCAGTCTTGGGTTTTTGTGTGGCAGCCACTCACATGATGTGACCTCAGCAGTTCTAGTCAAGCAAGCACAAACCCCCAGATACTTCCTTGCATCCCAATGGATGCCTCAGGTTAGGCTTCATTTCTGCGGCGTGAGGCTTTGTCCGTTCTGCTCCGGTTTAAATGGCATATTCGAGGGTAACATTGCTAGCCTAACATTTTAGCCTAAAATTAGCCTAATGTTTAGCCTGTCTTTCCCACCTAGAATCACGGAGCTGCAAGAGTTCTAGAAATATCACTCACCTAGTTCAACCCTTTCATTGTATAAATGAGGACGCTGGAGGCCAAAGAGGCGACACAGTTCACCTGACATCTACCCCAGGACAAACTGGTAACGAAGCCAGCATCAGGCCCGTGGCCCCTTATTCCCTCTCAAGGCTGTCAAAGTCTTGGCTTCGGTGTAAATAAATTTAATGAGGTATTTCCTAAGAGCAGAGGGAGAGAAATGGCAAGAAGGTGGGTATTGGATTCTTGAAGTAGGTAGAGGCGCAGAGAGAAAATGAGTAGACCCAATTCACAAATTTTGCCTAGGGCTAGACCTTTATACATTTAATATATGATAATAATAATAATAGATCCACTCATTCCTTCTTTTCTTCCGAGGCACTAAATTCGCCAGTTCTTTTTGATGGTCAGATAGGAACGATATTTGAGGGCAATGACATTCCATATACATTATGCCCTTGACGTCCCAGGGTGCATCTTCCTTGAGGGTTATAATTCTTGAGCTGGCTTCTCATCTACTCCTGGTTCTCACACCAATGACTTACACCCAAGAGTGTATATCTATTATAATTGCTACCTAAAGAGAATAAGAATTACAGATAAGTAATTTTCTTTTTCTAATCTAACCCCCTGGAGGCATTTCAGCAGCTAATACGGGCGATGACAGGCATTTCTGCTATAATTTATACAATTTCATTTTTCTTAATCATGAATTTTAGTTCTCTTACGTCACCTGCTTGAAATGGAAGCAGGTCTTTTTTTTTTTTTTTTGTTACTGCTTTTGCATTTGTAGCCTCTCTTGCAAAACGATTAAAATGTCCACACGATTATGAGAAATGTGGATTAGCCTCTTCTCTGAAAGAGCTTGCCTCTAATTGCCTGTAAATCCTTTTAAAACAAAGTGGAAAGCATGAATATAGGTGCTTCAGTGAGATACCACAGTTTGAGTATTTAAGGATATATGTGAAAAGTTTATAAGTGGATCTCACAGTCCATTTATAAATAGCTATTTGCCTTCGCAGAGAAATTGATGATTAAGAATGTGTATTTAAAATAATCTGTATAGTACAATATGGAAGAGAATTTAGGGAATGCCTGGGGTGGGTTTGCATAGTTCATTTTTGTGGTTTTCATATCTAATACAATGCTTGATGCATGGAAAGATGTCAGTAAATATTCATCATTTGCATTTAATATAATTAAGGGATAGTATTAATGTAGTATTCTGATTACACCTTTAACCTCCTTACCACTCCTTCAAAGCCAATTCAGTTCAGCCAGCCCTGAGGAATCCAAGACAAACTAGTGTTCTCCAACCAAGAGAGTCCAGACATTCTGGTATAGCCCAGGATCATCTGAATTTAGAACTGTTGGTGGCAACACCATTAACAAGTCATGTGATCGATTCAGTAGATCAGCAAAGAGGATTTTGTTGGAGTAGCATGCAATGATATAGAATGGAATGGAACATAGTACATCTCACATGGTAAGAGAAAGTACTGTTTCTGTAAAACTTTTCCATTTCCATGAGGCACCTGGGTGGCTCAGTCAGTTGAGCAAGCAACTCTTGGTTTCAGCTCAGGTCATGATCTCAGGGTCCTGGGATGGAACCCCACGTCGGGATCCATGCTCAGGGAGTCTGCTAGAGATTCGCTCCCTCTGTTCCTCCCCCCAGCTCATGTGTGCACGCTCTCTCTCTCTAAAAATAAATAAATAAATCTTTAAAATAAAATAAATAAATAAATAAATAAAATTTTTCATTTCTTATATGCAAGGGAGTTAGATTATGTTGTAAAATGTTTTTCTTCCTGTGGTTCAAGAGAAGTTTGAAAGCTACTATAGGGGGCACCTGGGTGGCTCAGTTGGTTAAGCATCTGCCTTCGGCTCAGGTCATGATCCCAGGGTCCTGGGATTGAGCCCCGTGTCAGGCTCCTTGCTCAGTGGGGAGCCTGCTTCTCCCCCTCTTCCCCACTCATGCTCTCGCTCACCATCTCTGTGTCTCTCTCTCAAATAAATAAATAAAATCTTTAGAAAAAAAGAAAGAAAAAAAGTTACTATAGTAGGTTAAATAGAGACTCCCAAAAAGATATGTCCACATCCTCACCCCTAGAACCTGTGAATATTGCTTTGAGAAAAGGATCTTTGCAAATGTAATTAAGGTAAGGATCTCAAGATGAGGAGATCATTCTAGATTATGCAGGTGGGCCCCAAAATCCAATGGCCAATGTCCTTATGAGAGAAAGGAGAAGGGAGATTTGAGACAGAATGAAGAGGAGGAAGCAATGTGACCGTGGAGGCAGAGATCGCAGTGATGCGTCCACAAGTTAATGGACACCTGGAGCCACCAGCAGAGGAAGGAATGGACTCTCCTTAGAGCTTCAGGAGGGAACATGGCCCTGCCAACACATTGTTCCAGACTCCTGGCCTCTAGAACTGTGATAGAATAGATTTCTGTTGTTTTAAGCTCCCCAGTTAGTGGTGATTTGTTACAGCCACCACAGGATACTAATACAGCCATTGATCTGAAAGATCCAAAATCTAGCCATTGATCTGAAAGATCCAAAATCCTAGGTGTTTTCAAAAACTCCAGAACCAGACTTATCCCACCCTAGTCTACACTGAAACCCCAAAGTTACCCAAAGGATGAAGTCCATTCTTTGGTTACCCAAAGTTCACTAATATTTCTTAAAAGCCATGGTCTTTTATGAGAAACATAGATATTCAAGGCCCATGATGAGACAGCCCCTGGGGAGGGAAAAGAATCTCATACTCTCATAAAAACCATCTAAAGACAATTCTCAGCTTATTCTCTTCTGAAAAATAAATTTTATCGAGCTTAACTTTCTGTGCAGTAGGTATTTTTTTTAATTTTCCTAATATAAATTTATAATAATAGCTATGCTTTTTCAAACCGAAATAATGGATTAGAAAAATCACTATTTTAAACTTCTCCCTAGTCACTAGAGCCAGCCAAAAAAGGGAACTTGGCAAGAATGAGGAAAAATGGCTCATTTAATAACAACAAAATTTTCAATTTTTCCTATATTTTTTCCAAGATTGGCCAAAAGAAATGTTTCCAGAAATGTTCCCACATCAATCACCATAGGGCATGTTTACCCATTGCTGGTCTTACCCATAGGCCTTAGCAACTGTAAGATATCTAAGCTGAATAGCATATACTTTAATTGGAGCATGATCAAATGGAATCATAAGTGCTTATAACTAATCCATTGTCCTATTTGTATGAGCAGTAATTAGTGCTATGAATTACCAAGTACATATCATAGTTTTAAGCTCTTGGCTTTCTTTGGTTCTTCTCCAGCTTTACATGAGGACTGAAATGTGCATCATTTCAAGACCAGCACCTATGTGAAAAAGGAGTTAGCCATCATCATCTTTCCATCTTCATGTAGTGACTCATTGCACTAGTTTTAAAAAACCTAGTATAATGCTTTGCACATAGTAGTCATTCAATAAATATATCTAACCTAACTGAATTACCTATTTTGAGAATATAGTGAAAACTAGATGGTAGGCATAATTGTCAAGTGGTGTGGGGTGGGGGTGGGAAATAGAAGAGGATATAAGATGAATTATGGCAAAAACCACCAAAAAACTCATTGCATTTCTGAGCAGTGTGCCTTTTTCCCCTTACATCAAAAAAAGAAAGAAAAATCAAGACAAACAACATTTTCAAATTGGCATAGGCCTCCTCTAACAATATGTCAGTTGAAGTTCAAACCTCTCACCAACCATAACCCCTCCATTGCCCAGCAAACCATGTGAAATGAAATTCACTAGGGACTCTCGGGCCTGGCAAAGACAAACCAGCCTTCATCGAGGACATGTTAGCATTCATGAATTGCTCTCTCCATACTCATATCTCTGTCTGTAAAGGTGATTTGTGCACATTGGGATGGTTATAAGAATGACATGAGAAGCCCTTAAGAATGAACCGAGACAAAGAGAAAAGATGGCTAGGAACGGTCGAGGAGCTACCAGAGTTGATGGGGTCAGGGATGTTCAGGAGAAGGCCACCTTTCCAGATGACAGAACTGAGTGGAGACATTTTTTAAATTAATATTCTTTCAGGTTTTTAGGCAAATAGCAAGAGATAGAACAGAGCAAAATTGTAGAAATAGACAGTCCTGGATTTGAAGATTGTCTCCCCATTTAACTCTGACCTTGAACAGGTGAATTAATAACGTCTCTAAGCCTCAGTTTTCCTTCCTGTGAATTTAAGATAACACCAGATTTCAGGTGGTTATAATTACTCATTGAACGAATGTCTATAATATGCTTAGCACAGTAATTGATGCTACACGCAATGAAGCTTTACATGTTTTAGATGCAACCCTATTCTTAGCTTCCCTTGGTTCACTTAGCTTAGTAGAATCTAGGAATATTAGGTATATTATTAACTTTTCTTCAGACACAAATTAGCATATTTCTTCATTGAGTATAAAACTAATAAACTGTATTTTCTCCAGCCCAGCCTACACACCGCCACCAGCTTCCTGAGCAAAGAGCTCTAATGCTGCCTCTCTTCGCTCAAAACATCCCCAGAGGCTCCTCCCCTACTGTTTCATTAGAATTTCATTCAAGACAGCATGAAAACATGGAAAAAATGTGTGCTTAAGAGTCCATCAGACCTGGGCTTAAATGCTAGGCCTGCCACTTAGTGAGAGGTGACTTCTAGCAAGTTCCTTAATTTCTCTATGCCTCAGATTCCCCATCTGTAGAAAAGGAACAATAACACTTTACAAAAAGAAAATTAACACTTATCTGGGGGCAGTTGGTCTAGAAACTAAAAATTATGACATCCTCAAAAAGATGTATCAATGCCTGGTACAAAGTAAGCACTAAGTGAATTTTAATATTTTCATTCTTTTCCAGCTTTATTCCACATCTCCCATCCTTCCATCTCATATTCCATTCAAAATGGGGGTTCCCCTTCAATGCCTGTGATGCCTCTCCTTGGCTTTGCCTGCACACTGCATTCTACTGGAGTGTTGTGGCCCCAGCCCTCAGTATCCAAATCTTGCCCATTCTTCAAAACTCAAGTTAGGGGCACCAGGGTGGCTCAGTCAGTTAAGTGTCTGACTTGGTTTTGGCTCAGGTCATGATCTCAGGGTCCTGAGAGCAAGCCCCACTTCCAGCTCAGCACTCAGTGCAGAGACTGCTTGTCCCTCTCCCTCTGCTCCTTGCCACCCACCCCATGCTCTCTCTCTCTCTCTCTCAAATAAATAAATAAAATCTTTAAAAAAAAAAAACTCAAGTTAAGCACTATCTTTCCCACAAACCTTATTTTTGCCCAGAAGAGATATTGCCTCTCTGAGCTTCCTGGACAATTGTCTTTGGCCTTCTTGTAACCCTTCACAATGTGTTTCTAGTCATTGCTCTAAGTTTTATCTCCCCCAAAAAGTAAACTCCCTAAGGGCACAGTCTTCTGCATCTTCTTCCTTACACACCTGGCATACCTCATTCACTCAAAAAATATGTGTTGAATGAATGAATCAATAACAAATTATGTGCATTGAAAGAAAAATTTCTATTAAATACCTATGCTCAATTAATAAGAAATTTAAATGAACTGTCTGTGCTAAAGCAAAGATTCTTTCATTTTACTTTGTATGTATACATAAGGAAACTACATATGTTTACAAACAAGCTTAAGAAGATTCCCAATGCCTACCTTTAATATTTCATTTTTATGGTTTCCCATTTCCTATAAAAAGCAAATGGGGGGTGCTGTCACCAAGATGGCAACATAGGTTGTTCCTGACTTAACTCCCCCTCACAAGAAGAACATCTAACTACTATTCAACAAGATGCCAGTGAGAGAATCCTAGAACACAGTGAAACATCCCCGCACCATAGAGACCAAGACAGACTGCATCAGAAAAGAGAAACAGTTACATGTGGACCACATTGCCCCTCCCCCAGGCCAGTGCAGCACCACACAGAGAGGTCTCTCCTGAGCTTCCAGTTCTTCTAGTGGGAAAAGACAACCCTGGGGAGACAACCAGACTCCCAGAATTGTGGGCCACTTTGTGGGAGCCTCCACTCTGATCTCATACCACAGGGACTGCAGGGGAATCTGTGTGGCTCAACCACTGGGAATTTGAATATGATGGAGATGGGAGGAGGGGCCTGCAACAACCAGCACAGGGATCCTAGCAGAGCAAGTTCATACCTGCAGTGCCCAAGTAGTAATCCCAACCAGCAGTTTTGTTCATCTGCAGAACCAAGTCAGGGATGCACTCTGGCCAGGGAACACAGTGGGGTGCACATCTGCCTGATTTGGAGTTGCTGACCCTAGAGCCTAGTTTGCCCATGCCCAGGCAAGGAGCTATGTCACAGTCCCACCCTCTGTGGAGAGTGCCTTCTGCCCCATCTGACTAGAAAGGCTAGAGAAAACTCCTGGAAGAAGTCAAAGCATACTGATACCAAAAGACATCAAAACACAAAAAACGACAGCAGGATAAGAAACAAGGAACAAGAATCTATAAAACCAACAAAACAATTAACAAAATGGCAATAGTATCTCCTTACCTGTCAATAATTACTTTAAAAGCAAACAGATTTATTCAATCAAAAGACACAGAATGGCTGAATGGATTAAAAAACAAAACAAAAACAGAAACGAAGATCCAGCAATATGTCTACAAAAGATTTTGTTGCCTACAAAAGATTCACCTTAACCTTGAAGACACACATAAACTGAGAGCAAAGGGATGGAAAAAGACACTCTAAGCAAATGGTAACCAAAAAATCAGGAATAGGTAGCTATCCTAGTTATACCAAACAAAATAAACTTTAAAAATGGTAAAAGAAGACAAAAAAAAGTCACTATGTAATGATAAAAAGGTCAATACATAAAGAAGATTTTAAAAGTGTTAATATTTATGCACCCAACAACAGAGCATCTAGATATAGAAAGCAAAATCTAACACAGTTATAGTTGGGGACTTTAATACTCCACTCAACAATAGATAATCCCAACAGAGAATCAGTAAGAAAACAGTGGATTTGAACAACACTATACACCAAATGAACCTAACAGACACAGGACATTTACCTAACAACAGCAGAATACACATTCTTCTCAAGTACACATGGAACATTGTCTATGATAAACCATATGTAAGGCCACAAAACAAGTCTTAGCAAATTCAAGAAGATTGAAATCATACCAAGTACCTTCTCTGACCACCATGGCATGAAACTACATATCAATAACAAGAAGAAAACTGAACAATTCATGAACACATGAAAATTATACAACACTCCCCTGAACAACCAATGGATCGAAGAAGAAATTAAAGGGGAAATTAAAATTTTTCTTGAGACTAACAAAAAGCAGGATTTGTAGGATCAGCAAAAGTAGCTCTAAGAGGGAAGCTCATAACAACAAGTATCTACATGAAGAAACAAGAAAAGTCCCAAATAAACAACCTAACTCTGTGCCTTAAGGAACTGAAACAAGAAGAAATTGAGCCCAAAGTAATCAGAAGAGAGAAAATAATAAAGATTAGAGCAGAAATAAGTGAAATAGAAAAAAAAAAATAGAAAAGATTAACCAAACTAAGAGTTGGTTATTTGAAAAGATAAACAAAACTGGCAAACCCTTAGCTAGACAAATAAGGAAAACAGGAAAAAGACCAAAATCGACAAAATCATAAATGAAGAATGAGTCATCACAACTGATACCACCGACATTCAAATGATTATAAAAGGCTACTATGAACAACTACATGTCCATAAACTAGACAACCTAGGAGAAATGAAAAAAAAAAAATTAGAAACATACACCTTACCAAACCAGACTAAATCAGGAAGAAATAAAAAATATGCATACACAATTATTGGTAAGGTGATTGGATCATAAACCAAAAACCTCCCAATGAAGAAAAGCCCAGAACCAGATGTCCTTACTGATGAATTTACAAAACATTTAAAGAATTAATGCTAATCTCCAACTCTTCCAAAAAACTGAAGAGGAGGGCGCCTGGGTGGCTCAGTTGGTTAAGCGACTGCCTTCAGCTCAGGTCATGATCCTGGAGTCCTGGGATCGAGTCCCGCATGGGGCTCCCTGCTCGGCAGGGAGTCTGCTTCTCCCTCCGACCCTCCCCCCTCTCATGTGCTCTCTCTCTCTCAGTCTCTCTCTCTCAAATAAATAAATAAATAAATCTTTAAAAAAAAAAAAACTGAAGAGGAAAACTCCCAAACCCATATTATGAGGCCAGCATTATCCTGATACCAAAATCAAAGAAAAACACTACTAGAAAAACAAAACAAAACAAAACAAAAACCACTGCAGGCTAATCTCTCCAATGATATAGATGCAAATTTTCCCAATAAAATACTAGCAAACTGAATTCAGGAGCATAATAAAATGATCATTCACCATGATCAAGTGGAATTTATCCTTGGAATGCAAGAATGGTTCCACATACACAAATCAATCAATGCGCTACATCACATTAATAGAATGAAAGAAAAGAATCATATGATCATCTCAATAGAGGCAGAATAAGCAATTGACAAAATTCAACATCCATTCATGATAAAAATTTCTAAATTAGGCACAGAAGGAACATATCTCAACATAATAAAGGCCATTTATGACAAGCCCATAGTTACATCATACTCAGTAGTGAAAGGTTGAAAGCATTTTCTCTAAGATCAGGAACAAGACAGGAGTTTCCACTCTCACTACTCCTATTCAACATAATATTAGAAATCCTGGCTAGAACAATCAGGAAAGAAAAAGAAATAAATGATATCAGAATTGGAAATAAAAAAGTGAACTTGTCTCTATTTTCAGATGACATGACTTTATATGCAGAAAATCCTGAAGATTCAACCAAAAAAATCTGTTGGATCTAATCAGTCAATACAGGAAATACGGTATAGCAGCATGATTCAAAATTAGCATACAAAAAATCAGCATTTCTATACATTAACAACAAATTTTCTGAAAAAGGAAGAAATCAATCCCATTTACAATGACATCAAAAGCCATAAAATACATAGTAATAAATGTAACCAGGGAGGTAAAAGATGTCTACTTTGAAAACTACAAGACACTGACGAAAGAAATTGAAGAAGATACAAATAAATGGAAAGGTATCTTGCATTCCTGGATTAGAAGAATTAATAGTGTTAAAATGTCAACACTACCAAAAGTCATCTATAGATCCAGTGTAATCTCTATCCAGATTCTATTAGCATTTTTTGCAGAAGTAGAATAAAAAACACTCCTAAAATGTATATGGAACCACAAAAGACCCCAAATAGCCAAAAAAGATCCTAAGAAAGAAGAACAAAGCAGGAGGCATCATGGTTCCTGATTTCAAGCTACACTATAAAGCTATAGTTATCAGAACAATGGTATTGGCATAAAGACAAATAGATCAATGGAACAGAACTGAAACCCAGAAATAAGCTCACACATATACAGTCAACTAATATTGACAAGAGAGCCAGGAATACTCAATGGAGAAAAGACAGTCTCTTCAATAAATGGTGTTGAGATAATGATTCAGATGTAAAAGAATGAAACTATACCCATATCTATGTCATGCCTCAAAAATTAACTCAAAATGGATTAAAGATTTAAATGGTGGGGGGATGAGGAATTAGAGGCAGTTGGTCAAAAGACACAAACTTCCAGTTATAAGATAAGTAAGTACAAGAGATGTAATGTACAAGGTGATAGCTAACACTACTATATGATATACACGAAAGTTAAGAGAATAAATCCTAAGATTTCTCAACACAAGAGAATTTTGTTTCCTTTATTCTTTCTTCTTTTTTTTTTAATTGTATCTGTATGGGAAGATGGATGTTAGCTGAACTTACTGCAGCAATCATTTCACAATAGATGCAAATCAAATCAACATGCTGTATGCCTTACACTTATGTAGTGATGTATATCAATTATTTCTCAATAAAACTGGGGGAAAAGTAAATGAATTTAATTGTGCTACTTAATAGCATTTGACAGCTTTGGGGCTTTGTGTAAGAGAAATCAAAGCAGTCAGTTATTTCATTAATTCAATGGTGAGAAATGTCAAAATATCACCTGTCTTCACGTACATTAGTGTTTTAACTGAATTTTTCTCTTTTAATTTGCTTAGGGGTCACATAAACAACACGTCAAACACAACTAAAATATTTAGTTTCCTGAAAATTCATCTCTATACATTTTTTTAAAGATTTTATTTATTTATTTGAGAGAGAGAATGAGATAGAGAGAGCATGAGAGTGGGGAGGGTCAGGGGGAGAAGCAGACTCCCTGCTGAGCAGGGACCCTGATGTGGGACTCGATCCCAGGACTCCAGGATCATGACCTGAGCCGAAGGCAGTTGCTTAACCAACTGAGCCACCCAGGTGCCCCATCTCTATACATTTTTAAAGTTTTGTTTTATTTAAATTTTTAAACATCTTTAACACTAAAAAAAAAAACTAATAAATGTGAATTTTTCAAAGTTGTAAACAGAAAACAATACTTTTCCATTAGGACAACCAAAGTCAAGAAACTGAGCCTGTGAGCTAATTTCAAACTATAAACCATAGAAATGCAAGTCCAACCATCTTGTGTAATTGGAGGCAAATTCTTCCACCCCATTGTATTGTCCTGAGTATGAGAGGTAAACTCTCTACTCAGGACAAAGCAAAGAATAAGTCTAGTTATATTCAAGGTCAACACTGCCTTACACTTTCACCCCAATTTATAGATTTTATCTTTGACAAGAGGCCTTGGGACACAGAGGCCTTAGGAGCCCACAGAAACTAGTCCTAGTGCATTATTATTTGGCTACCACTTTGCTCAGGATTTAGAAATGACCCATTGATAAAGAATCACAAAACTGAGATTTTTGACAGATATATTTTGATTCATTCATCCTGCTTATAGGAAGGCTCTCATGATGTAATGGAGCAGACGCTACCAGCCTGAATCTAACCCTCTCTTGTTCCACAACCTCTAACAAATCCTTCTTCATGACAATGCCTCCCTTTTCAAAGGCAAAGCACGATATTTCTGCCATCTTCTTTTTTTTTTTTTAAGATTTTATTTATTTATTTGACAGAGAGAGACACAGAGGAAGAGGAAACACAAGCAGGGGGAGTGGGAGAGGGAGAAGCAGGCCTCCCTCGGAGCAGGGAGCCTGATGTGGGGCTCGATCCCAGGACCCTGGGACAATGACCTGAGCTGAAGGCAGATGCTTAATGACTGAGGCACCCAGGCGCCCCTCTGCCATCTTCTAAGAACATTATGAGACCTGATTTTTAAAAATATACAGCATTTTCAAAAAAAAAAGTGCTTTGTTTTACTGACAAACCTCTGAGAGAGTAAATGAGCCATATCATTATATCAATACTGTTCTCCCAAATGTTAGAATGCACCCAAATCTCTTTTTGTGATCAAAATGTTTTCTGCTGAATCCATTTAATGACTATGTAGAAGACGACCTGACATGAGATGAGACTGCATGCCTATATCAAGTCTGACCTTGTCCCTGGACCTTATCATTCACTGCCAATAAATTATAAATGAAAAGATTGGGGGTGGAGCAAGATGGTGGAGGAGTAGGAGACTTGGATTTTGTCTCCTCTCAGGAATTCAGCTGGATAGGGATCAAACCATTCTGAACACCTACAAACTCAACAGGAGATCGAAGAAAAGAAGAGCAACAACTCTCTCATCAGAAAAGCGACCACTTTCTGGAAGGTAGGACGTGCGGAGAAGTGAATCCGAGGCGATATTCGGGAGGATAGACGGCGGGGGAGGGGCCTCCATCGGCCGCTTCTGGCAAGTGATAGAGCTGCGGAGCACAAAATCGGAACTTTTAAAAGTCTGCTCCGCCGAGGGACGTCACTCTGGTGGCTAAGCGGGGGGTGGAACCCTCCGGGACAGTGTGGTCTCAGGACCCTCGGGGTCACAGAAAGACCGGGGGTGCCTGAGTGTGGCAGAGCTCCCAGGTATCGGAGCAGGGAAGCCGGCTGCAGAGGCGGAGCCCAGGCGCGGGCTCTCAGCTCGGGGTGGCCATAAACCGGGATCCGCGGCACAGTCGGGCCACTGCTCCTCCAGCAGGGACCCAACAAGCGGCAGATCCGGGGAGACTCCCCTTCCTCCCCCGGGAGGAGCCGCGCGGGAGTGCACCGCAGGGATCTGCTGGGTTTGGAGACTCCACCCGGGGTCGGGTGCCAGAGATAGAAACGCGCGGTCACAGGCCGGGTGAGCACGGAGAGCGGCCGGAGACCAGGGAGACGGGAGTGACTGACGGCTTTTCTCTGGGGGCTCACTGAGGAGCGGGGCCCCGAGTTCTAGGCTCCTCCGGGTCGGAGATTGGGAGGCCGCCATTTTCACTCTCCGCCTCCAAAGCTGTACGGAAAGCTCGCAGGGAACAAAAGCCCCGGAGAGCAAACGCGAGCAGATTACTTAGCCGGGAGGGGGCAAGGGCGGGGCAATTCCGCCTCCGGCAGAGACATTTGGAAACCACGGCAACAGGCCCCTCCCCAGAAGATCAGCGAGAACAGCCAGCCAAGGCCAAGTTTACCGATCAATGAGAACGGCAGAACTCCAGCGCTAGGGGACTACTGCACATAGAATTCATGGCTTTTTTACCATGATTCTTTAGTCTTTCAAAGTTAATTTTTTTTTAACTGTCTTTTTTTCTTTTTTCTTTTTTTTTTTTTGAATTTTTCTTTTTCCCTTTTTCAACCAACATCTTATTAATCCCTTTTTTAAAAAACATTTTTATTTTTCATTTTTAGAGTCATATTCTATCCCTTCATAGTAATTACCCATATTTTTGGCATATGTATATATATAAGTTCTCTCTTTAAAATTTTGAGATAGTTTCTTCTAACAGATCAAAATATACCCTATATCTCTAGTATATGCTTTTTTCTACTCCCCTGCCTGATCACATTCTCTCCCTTTTTTTTTTCTTTTTTCTCTTTTTAAATCCTCTTCTTTCTTTTTTCAAACAACTTCTTATCAATTCCTTTTATAAAATTTTTTATAATCTTCATCTTTACAGTCATATTCCATCCCTTCATCATATCAACCCTTATTTTTGTACATATATAAGTTTCTCTTTCTTTAAAATTTTGGGAGGCACTTTCTTCTAACAGACCAAAATACACCCCCAAATCTACTGTGTGGCCCTGATCTATATACCAGCCTGATCATATTTGATCACATTCTGGGGTTTTTGTTGTTGTTGTTTTGTTTTGTTTGTTTTTATCTTTATCTTTTTCTTTTTTTTCTTTTTCTTTTTTCTCTCTTTCCCTTTCTTTTCCCACTGCTTCAGGTCTTTTCTGATTTGTTTAGAGTATATTTTCTGGGGACGTGGTTACTCTGCTAGCATTTTGTTCTCTCATTAATCTATTCTCCTCTGCACAAAATGACAAGATGGAAAAAATCACCTCAACAAAAAGAACAAGAGGTAGTACCGACTGCCAGGGACCTACTCAATACGGACATTAGTACGATGTCACATCTAGAGTTCAGAATCATCACTTTAAAGATACTAGCTGGGCTTGAAAAAAATATGCAAGTTATTAGAGAAACCCTTTCTGGAGAAGTAAAAGAACTAAAATCTAACCAAGTAGAAATCAAAAAGGCTATTAATGAGGTGCAATCAAATATGGGGGCGCTAACTGCTAAGATAAAAGAGGCAGAAGAAAGAATCAGTGATATAGAAGACCAAATGATGGAAAATAAAGAAGCTGAGAAAAAGAGAGGTAAACAAATACTGGATCAAGAGGGCAGAATTCGAGAGATAAGCGATAAAATAAGACAAAACAACATTAGAATAACTGGGATCCCAGAAGAAGAAGAAAGAGAGAGAGGGGCAGAAGGTATAATGGAGCAAATTATAGCAGAGAACTTCCCTAATTTGGGGAAGGAAACAGGCATCAAACTCCAGGAAGCACAGAGAACCCCTCTCAAAATCAATAAAAATAGGTCAACACCCCGACACCTAATAGTAAAACTTATGAGTCTCATAGACAAAGAGAAAATCCTGAAAGCAGCTCGGGAGAAGAGATATGTAACCTACAAGGGTAGAAACATTAGATTGGCAACAGACCTATCCACAGAGACCTGGCAGGCCAGAAAGGACTGGCAGGATATATTCAGAGCACTAAATGAGAAAAATATGCAGCCAAGAATACTCTATCCAGCTAGGCTGTCATTGAAAATTGAAGGAGAGATAAAAAGCTTCCAGGACAAACAAAAACTAAAAGAATTTGCAAACACGAAACCAGTCCTACAAGAAATCTTGAAAGGGGTCCTCTAAGCAAAGAGAGACCCTAAAAGCAACATAGACCAGAAAGGAGAACAGACAATATACAGTTAACAGTCACCTTACAGGCAATACAATGGCACTAAATTCCTATCTTTCAATAGCTACCCTGAATGTAAATGGGTTAAATGCCCCAATCAAAAGACACAGGCTATCAGACTGGATTAAAAAACAAGACCCATCGATATGCTGTCTGCAAGAGACTCATTTTAGACCCAAAGACACCCCCAGATTGAAAGTGAGGGGGTGGAAAACCATTTACCATGCTAATGGGCACCAGAAGAAAGCTGGGGTGGTAATCCTTATATCAGACAAATTAGATTTTAAACCAAAGACTGTAATAAGAGATGAGGAAGGACATTATATTCTACTTAAAGGGTCTATCCAACAAGAAGATCTAACAATTGTAAATATCTATGCCCCTAACATGAGAGCAGCCAATTATATGAGACAATTAATAACAAAAGCAAAGAAACACATCAACAACAATACAATAATAGTGGGGGACTTTAACACCCCCCTCACTGAAATGGACAGATCGTCTAAGCAAAAGATCAACAAGGAAATAAAGACTTTAAATGACATACTGGACCAAATGGACTTCACAGACGTATTCAGAACATTCCATCCCAAAGCAACGGAATACACATTCTTCTCTACTGCCCATGGAACATTCTCCAGAATAGATCACATCCTAGGTCATAAATCAGGTCTCAGCCGGTACCAAAAGATTGGGATCATTCCCTGCCTATTTTCAGACCACAATGCTTTGAAACTAGAACTCAATCACAAGAGGAAAGTCGGAAAGAACTCAAATACATGGAGGCTAAAGAGCATCCTACTGAAGAATGAATGGGTCAACCAGGAAATTAAAGAAGAATTAAAAAAATACATGGAAGCCAATGAAAATGAAAACACAACTATTCAAAATCTTTGGGATGCAGCAAAGGCAGTCCTAAGAGGAAAGTATATAGCAATACAAGCCTTTCTCAAGAAACAAGAAAGGTCTCAAGTACACAACCTAACCCTATACCTAAAGGAGCTGGAGAAAGAACAGCAAGTAAAGCCTAAACTCAGCAGGAGAAGAGAAATCATAAAGATCAGAGCAGAAATCAATGAAATAGAAACTAAAAGAACAGTAGAACAGATCAACGAAACTAGGAGCTGGTTCTTTGAAAGAATTAACAAGATTGAGAAACCCCTGGCCAGACTTATCAAAAAGAAAAGAGAAATGACCCAAATCAACAAAATCATGAATGAAAGAGGAGAGATCACAACCAACACCAAAGAAATACAAACAATTATAAGAACATATTATGAGCAACTCTATGCCAGCAAATTAGATAACCTGGAAGAAATGGAGGCATTCCTAGAGATGTAACAACTACCAAAACTGAACCAGGAAGAAATAGAAAACCTGAACAGACCTATAACCACTAAGGAAATTGAAGCAGTCATCAAAAATCTCCCAACAAACAAAAGCCCAGGGCCAGATGGCTTCCCAGGGGAATTCTACCAAACATTTCAAGAAGAATTAATACCTATTCTTCTGAAACTGTTCCAAAAAATAGAAATGGAAGGAAAACTTCCAAACTCATTTTATGAGGCCAGCATTACCTTGATCCCAAAACCAGACAAAGACCCCATCAAAAAAGAGAATTACAGACCAATATCCCTGATGAACATGGATGCAAAAATTCTCACCAAAATACTAGCCAATAGGATCCAACAGTACATTAAAAGGATTATTCACCACAACCAAGTGGGATTTATCCCTGGGCTGCAAGGTTGGTTCAACATCTGCAAATCAATCAATGTCATACATGACATTAACAAAAGAAAGAACAAGAATCATATGATCCTCTCAATAGATGCAGAAAAAGCTTTTGACAAAGTACAGCATCCTTTCTTGATCAAAACTCTTCAGAGTATCGGGATAGAGGGTACATACCTCAATATCATAAAAACCATCTATGAAAAACCTACAGCGAATATCATTCTCAATGGGGAAAAACTGAGAGCTTTCCCCCTAAGGTCAGGAACGCGGCAGGGATGTCCACTATCACCACTGCTATTCAACATAGTATTGGAAGTCCTAGCCACAGCAATCAGACAACAAAAAGAAATCAAAGGCATCCAAATCGGCAAAGAAGAAGTCAAACTCTCACTCTTTGCAGATGATATGATACTTTATGTGGAAAACCCCAAAGACTCCACCTCAAAACTGCTAGAACTCATACAGGAATTCAGTAAAGTGGCAGGATATAAAATCAATGCACAGAAGTCAGTGGCATTCCTATACACCAACAACAAGACAGAAGAAAGAGAAATTAAGGATTCGATCCCATTTACAATTGCACCCAAAACCATAAGATACCTAGGAATACATCTAACCAAAGAGACAAAGGATCTGTACTCAGAAAACTATAAAATACTCATGAAAGAAATTGAGGAAGACACAAAGAAATGGAAAAACGTGCCATGCTCATGGATTGGAAGAACAAATATTGTGAAGATGTCAATGCTCCCTAGAGCAATCTACACATTCAATGCAATCCCCATCAAAATACCATCCACTTTTTTCAAAGAAATGGAACAAATCATCCTAAAATTTGTATGGAACCAGAAAAGACCCCGAATAGCCAAAGGAATGTTGAAAAAGAAAAGCAAAGCTGGTGGCATCACAATTCCAGACTTCCAGCTCTATTACAAAGCTGTCATCATAGATCACATAGACACATAGATCAATGGAACAGAATAGAGAGCCCAGAAATGGACCCTCAACTCTATGGTCAACTCATCTTTGACAAAGCAGGAAAGAATGTCCAATGGAATAAAGACAGTCTCTTCAACAAATGGTGTTGGGAAAATTGGATAGCCACATTCAGAAGAATGAAACTGGACCATTTCCTTACACCACACACAAAAATAGACTCCAAATGGTTGAAAGACCTCAATGTGAGACAGAAGTCCATCAAAATCCTGAAGGAGAACACAGGCAGCAACCTCTTTGACTTCAGCCGAAGCAACTTCTTCCTAGAAACATCACCAAAGGCAAGGGAAGCAAGGGCAAAAATGAACTATTAGGACTTCATCAAGATAAAAAGCTTTTGCAAAGCAAAAGAAACAGTCAACAAAACCAAAAGACAACCGACAGAATTTGCAAATGACATAAGACAAAATTGACAAAAGACAATTTGCAAATGACATATCAGATAAAGGGCTAGTATCCAAAATCTATAAAGAACTCATCAAACTCAACACCCAAAGAACAAAGAATTTAATCAAGAAATGGGCAGAAGACATGAACAGACATTTTTCCAAAGAAGACATCCAAATGGCCAACAGACACATGAAAAAGTGCTCAATATCGCTCGGCATCAGGGAAATCCAAATGAAAACCTCAATGAGATACCACCTCACACCAGTCAGAATGGCTAAAATGAACAAGTCAGGAAACGACAGATGTTGGCGGGGATGCAGAGAAAGGGGAACCCTCCTACACTGTTGGTGGGAATGCAAACTGGTGCAGCCACTCTGGAAAACAGTATGGAGGTTCCTCAAAAAGTTGAAAATAGAGCTACCATACGATCCAGCAATTGCACTACTGGGTATTTACCCCAAAGATACAAAAGTAGGGATCCGAAAGGGTACGTGCACCCCGATGTTTATAGCAGCAATGTCCACAATAGCCAAACTGTGGAAAGAGCCAAGATGTCCATCGACAGATGAATGGATAAAGAAGATGTGGCATATATATACAATGGAATATTATGCAGCCATCAAAAGGAATGAGATCTTACCATTTGCAATGACGTGGATGGAACTGGAGGGTATTATGTTGAGCAAAATAAGTGAAGCAGAGAAAGAAATGTATCATATGACCTCATTGATATGAGAATTCTTAATTGTAGGAAACAAACTGAGGGTTGCTGGAGTGGGGGGTGGGGTGGGAGGGATATGGTGACTGGGTGATAGACACTGGGGAGGGTATGTGCTCTGGTAAGTGCTGTGAATTGTGCAAGACTGTTGAATCTCAGATCTGTACCTCTGAAACAAATAATGCAATATATGTTAAGAAAAAAAAAAAGAAGAAGAAGAAGAAGGTACTAGGCGGGGAAGAATGAAGGGGGGGAAATCGGAGGGGTAGACGAACCATGAGAGACGATGGACTCTGAAAAACAAACTGAGGGTTCTAGAGGGGAGGGGGGTGGGAGGATGGGTTGGCCTGGTGATGGGTATTGAGGAGGGCACATTCTGCATGGAGCACTGGGTATTATGCACAAACAATGAATCATGGAACACTACATCTAAAACTAATGATGTAATGCTTGGGGATTAACATAAGAATAAAAAAAAAATTATAAATGAAGAGAGTAACATCAGCAAGATGGCAAACAAGGAAGCTCCAGGGCCTTGTTCACCCATAGAAAACATTGGGAAAACAAAAACAAAAATGGAGATGGACTCAAATAACTTGATAGGAAAACTAGTCAAAGCTATAACCACTAAGTAAATACTCAGTCAAGAAAAAGCCACATTCAAAATAGCATTTTACTCTCCTTTGTCCCACCTTCTGCCCAGAACTGCACAATCAGAAAGAAGGAGCAGAATAGAATTTATTGGCAACATGTCTGTTGGTTCAGGGGGATTGATTTCTGTCTCGTTAGAATTACAGTTTTCTGATTCTGTATCAATAGGTTGCCTCTCAATCCTCAAAGAAAAGCTCAGAAACAGATGGCTTCACTGGTGAAGTCTACCAAACATTTAAAGAAGAATTAACACCAATCCTTCTTGAACTCTTCTTGAAAGAAAAAATCAAAGAGGAGAAAACACTTCAAAATTCATTCTGAGGCCAGCATTATCTGATACCAAAGCCCGACAAAGACACTACAAGAAAAGAAAACACAGACTCATATCCTTAATGAATATTGGTATAAAATACTACCTAACAGAATACTAGCAAAATGTTCAAGAACACATTAGAAGAACTACACATCATGAACAAGTCGGATATGTTCCTACAATGCAAGGATGGTTCAACATATGAAAATCAATAAATGTAATATACCACATTTGCAAAATGAAGTAAAAAAACCCACATGATCATGTCACTTCATGCAGAAAAAGCATTTGGCAAATTCAACACTCTTTCATGATAAAAACACTCAACAAACTAGGAACAAAGGGAAACTACCTCAACACAATAAAGGCCATATATAAAAAACCCATAGCTAACATCATCCTCAATGGTAAAACACTAAAGACTTTTCCTCTAATATCAGGAACAAGACAAGGATGCCCATTTTTGTCACATCTATTCAACATAGTATTCAAAGTCCTACCCAGAGCAGTTAGGCAAGGACAAGATATAAAAGGTACCCAAATTGGAAAAGAGATAAAAGCATTTTTTCTTATATGCAGAAAATCATAAACTCCACCCAAAAAATCCATAAAATATTAAAACTAATAAATGAATTCAGCAAAATTGCAAGATACAAAAAGTTGTTTTTATACACTACTGATGAAGAATCCAAAAAGGAAATTAAGAAAACAATTCCATTTACAATAGCACAGAAAAGAATAAAATATTTAGGATAAACTTAACCTAGAAGGTCAAAGACTTGTACCCTGGAAGCTACAAAACATTGCTAAAAGAAATGAAAGTAGAAAAAATAAATGGAAAACAATCTATGCTCAAGGACTGGAAGTCTAAATATTGTTAAGATGTCTATACTACAATGCAATTCCCATCAAAATCCTAATGATTTTTTTTTTTTTTTTCAGAAATAGAAAATGTCATCCTAAATTTCATATGGAATCTCTAGGGACCCCCAAATAGAACAAACAATCTAGAAAAAGAGGAACAAAGTTGGAAGTCTCACACTTTCTGATTTCAAACCTTACTGCACAAATATACTAGTCAAGTGGTGCCAGGGTGATACAGTCAGTTAAGTGACTCTTGGTTTTGGCTCAGGTTGTGATCTCAAGGTCATGAGATCCAGCCCCACATCAGGCTCCATACTGAGTGGAGAATCTGCTTCTCTCCCTCTCCTTTTGTCCCTGCCCCTCCCCCCCGCAAATAAATAGATAAATCTTTTTAAAAAAAATTACACTAGCCAAAACAGTGTGGTACCAATATAAAGACATATATAGGCCAATGGAATAGAGAGCCTATAAATAAACGCTTACATATATGGTCAAATGATTTTTGACAAGGGAGTCAAGACCTTTTTCAACAAGTGATGCTGGGAAAACTGGATATCCACATGCAAAGAATGAAGTTGGACTCTTACATCATATACAAAAATTAACTCAAAATGGACCAAAGACCTAAACTAAGAGCCAAAACTATAAAACTCTTAGAAGAAAACAGAGGAAAGTCTTCATGACATTGGATATGTCAATGATTTCTTGGATATGACACTGAAAGTACAGGCAACAAAAGCAAAAGTAGATAAATTGAGCTTCATCAGAATTTTAAAACTTTAGTATATCAAAGGACATAATCAACAGAGTGAAAAGACAACCCATGGATTAGGAGAAAATATTTACAAATCATATATCTGATAAGGGATTAATATCTAGAATACATAAAGATCTTCTACAACTCAACAATAAAAAACAACTCAAATGAAAAATAAGAAAGGGCTTGAATGGACATTTCTCCAAGGAAGACATACAAATGGCCAATAAGCACATAAAAAGATGCTCAACGTCACAAGCACTAGAGAAATGCAAATCAAAATTGCAATGAGATACCACTTAACATCCATTAGGATAGTTATTACTTTTTTAAAAAAATCTTAAAATAACAAGTGTTGGTGAGGATGTAGAAAAAAAATGGAACCTTTGTGCATTGCTGATGGAAATGTAAAATGGTGCAATTGATGTGGAAAATGATATGGTGGTTCCTCAAAAAATAAATGTAGAATTACCATATAATCCAGCAATGCCACTTCTGGGTATATACCCAAAAGAATTGAAAGCAGGTACTTGAACAGATATTTGTACAACTATGTTCACAGCAGCATTACTCACAATAGCCAAAAGTTTGACACAACCCAAGTGTCCATCAACAGATGAGTGGATAAACAAAATATGTTGTATACATACAATGGAATATGATGCAGCCTTAAAAAGAAAGAACATTCTGACATAGGCTACAACATGGATGAACCTTGAAGACGTTATGTTCAGTGAAACAAGCCAGACACAAAAGGACAAATACTATACGATACCCTTATCTGAGAAACCTAGAGTAGTCAAATCATAGAGACCGAGAGTAGAAGGGGGTTGGCTGGAGAGTAGGGGGGCAGGCAGTATGGGCAGTTAGTGTTCAATGGGGGCAGAGTTTCAGTTTGGGAAGGTGAAAACATTCTGTGGATAGTGGTGATGACTCCACAGCGATGTGAGTGCCAGCCACATGAAGGCACCGAACCGTACACTCGACAATGGTTAAAGTAAAAAAATTTAAGAAAGAAAAAATAATAAAAGAGATCTGAATCCTTTTCACATTATCAAAAATACTAAACATATGATAGTAACTGCTGAAAGAAAGTTTGTGTTATAGATATTAAAAACTCAAAAGATGAATGGATAGAGCCTATCCTACATGCAATGGTGTGCACCATTCCTGGCCGACAGTATCTCGCCGAGTTCAATGGTCACACCTCCACGTTTCATATCTCCATACTTTCCTCCTATTTTCAAACATATTTTACTAAACCATTGACCTGGAGTAAAAACAAAACAAAACAAAACAAACAAACAAACAAAAACCCCTCTACACTGAAGAGCTAGGTAGCATTAAATTATTAAGATCAGAATGAATTTGCAGAATTTGTCATCCTGTAATCAAGTGGAATCATGAGAATTCAGCCCTAAAACAATCAAAATTAGCAGACCATTCTGCAAAGAAAAGACAGATTCAAGTTTTAAAGAATGTGATGCTAAAGGAGCAGCACCTGGGAGTTTGGAAGTTTATGGAAATGGTTTTCATGTGCTTGTGGCTGCACGAATCTCTGCATGTGTTAAAATTCATACAACAAAAAGGAGTCAGTATAAATGTTTTCAACAGCATAGATCCCTGTGTTTAATTTAATCATTTCTGTCTCTTGCATTTTCTTTCAGTCATAGAATCCACATCCGAGGCCTCTCCATTAGCCACGAGTGTCTATTTGTACTTCTGGAGGATAAGCGAGAATAGCTAGTAACCACCCTCAAGTACTAAACAAACACTCCACGATCTCTTTAAGCAACTGAAAGAAAGTTAATCTGAATTAAGCATATGATATGACATTCCACTCTTGGTCTCTCCTAGTTCTTGAGCTCTCTGAAGCTTCAGAAGTGTGCACCCCATAAATATTAACCACCAGACATAGACCAGCATCTCCCTGTTCCACAATATGCCTCTTGTCAGCTCTCCTTAGGATGTAATCAGACCTACATTTAATATACTTGTAACAACAGCAAAGCGCCTCTGGGATATGATGTGAAAAGTAAAAGTCAGAAATCATTTTTGCTTTATTTATTATGCTGTCATTTACTGTCATGTGGTAAAGGCCAAAGAATCTAATTCCCTTCGCTACTGGGATTATAGCAGCTTGTCTTTTTTTAATGCAGATTTCATATTTGAAAGATGCTTAACTGGGCTCGCATTGTTACCTGATATTGGTGATCTGGTCTTCCCACTGTCTGGGTCTTACATAGACAAAAGTGAATTCAGCCCGAGTCGTCTTGCTGTACCTCATCATCTCTTTTGGTGTCTGCCTGAGACAAAACTGAAATATAGCATTTTTATGTGAATATATTTACATCCATGCCCTTCATTATATGCATTTTTAAACTTAGCTGATTGTTCAGATGTTGACAGCAGTACCATGCCAGACCACGCTGGGGCAAAAGGAAAAATTGGTAATGCTGAGCCTGTATTTAAAATTTTGATATTTTGGGGGTGCCTGGGTGGCTCAGTCATTAAGCATCAGCCTTCGGCTCAGGTCATAGTCCCAGGGTCCTGGGATCGAGCCCCGCATCAGGCTCTCTGCTTGTGTTCCCTCTCTCGCTGTCTCTCTCTCTCTCTCAAATTAATAAATAAATCTTTAAAAATAAATAAAATAAAATTTTGATATTCTGTTCACCATGGCTCTCTTAATTTTAATTTTTTTAAAAAATATTGCCTCAGAATGCTATTTACCTTAATTGTTGAGTTTTTGGCAGCTGAGTAGAATGCCGAGTTGCTCCCCTCTCTCTGGTCCCAGATGGCAGTACAAAAAATTTAGGTGGAGGGCGCCTGGGTGGCTCAGTCGTTAAGCGTCTGCCTTCGGCTCAGGTCATGATCCCAGGGTCCTGGGATCAAGTCCCGCATCGGGCTCCCTGCTGGTAGGAAGCCTGCTTCTCCCTCTCCCACTCCCCCTGCTTGTGTTCCTGCTCTCGCTATCTCTCTCTGTCAAATAAATAAATAAAATCTTAAAAAAAAAAAAATTTAGGTGGAAAGTCATAGAATTTCCTTAAGAAAAAATGCAAAAGACTGAGAAACATAACTTCTTGATTCTGCCATTCAGAACTGTTTTACCAACTATATTCTTTTCCTAGGGCTGCCATTACAAAGAGCCACAAACTGAGTGGCTTAAAACATCATAAATCTATTGTCTCATGATTCTGGAGGCCAGAAGTCTGATATTAAGTTATCATCCAGGGCCTTGCTCCCTCTAAAGCCTTTCTAGAGAGACTCCTTCCTTGTCTCTTGGCTTCAAGTGGTGGCAGGAAACCTTTGGCTTTCCCTGGCTTGCAACTACATCACTCCATGTTTCATCTCTCCCATCACATGGCCTTCTCTCTATGTGTCTTCATATCATCTTATAAGGACACCAGAGGTATTGGACAAAGGCCCTACCATCCTCCAGTATGACCTTGTCTTCCCTAATTACATCTACAATGACCTTATTTCTAAATGAGGTCCCCTTCTGAGCTACTGGAGGTTAGGTCTTCAACATGTCTCCTCAGAGGACAGATCTCAGCACATAACACCCACCAAAACAGTTGATAATTTTTATGTAACTACTTATTCAACCTGCCAGCACATCAAGTTGCTTGGTGGGATTTGTGTGGGATGTGGCAGCGTGCTGGTGGCCAACGAAAGTCTCCTTGGCTGCCTGATGGTCCCACTCTACTTTCTCAATCACTAAATACACTCCCTCCACACCCCCTCCTGCTCGCTTTTTCCTCTTCTCCCTCTCCGCTCCTACTTGCTGCCTGTTACCACCTACCCTCATCCACCCTGTTCCCATTTGCAGTCCAGCTCCCTAATATCTTTTCTCTTCCCAGGGCCCCACGGGTGCAGAGCCTGTAGCCTGCTCTCATTCAATTAACCTGAGTCTCCTACTCAACTCAGGTGCCTAAACTTTGCTCAAGCTAGGTTGTGCAGACCTCATGTGAGGTGATTCTCATGCATGCTATTTTCTAATGACTTCTTTTCCTCACTACATGGGGAGTCTCCCAAACTCCTCACTCCAGCCACCATCAGACTCAAGATTCCATGAGGGTTTGGGGGAGCAGGAAAAGAGAGAGAGCCAAGACAGAAATGCAACATTTGTCTACCAGCCCCATGCACTGGTCTTCTATTCTTCTTGGACGGCCACCACCTAAGAGCAGTAAACCATTTGTTTAATCACTTGGCTTTTCCCCGACTGCTAGTAATGAAATGCTGCCCTCTCTAAAATAATTTCCTGACTATTTGCTAAGATTCATCTCTGACATTTCATTAAATATGATCATTTAACTGTACAAGTACAAATGCATTTTTAATTTAGCTTACTGCAGATATTACAGATGTGGGGAAATGAATTAGTATTGCTCTAGGACAAATATATCATTCACATATGCATGCGACAAAAGAACAAATTATTAAAAATTACTGAAACTTCCATGAAGATTTATATTTAACTTTTCCATTTTCAATCTCCATGTCATTGTGAAAACATATAGCATGTCACTTTGTCAGACATGATTCTATGAAGAATGTGGGGGGGATTCCATAAGGATCTTGATCAATAGCCTACATCTCTGTCCTTGACACAGTGTGGTATTAAAAGAGATGGAGACCAGTTTCAAGTGTGAAGTGATGAGGTTAGCAGTCTTATCACTAAAGCAGCGGGTTGTTTGCCTTCTCTACAAAAAAAAAAAACCAGCAATAGGAAGCGTGTCTCCTCTCCTGTGGACTGTAAATCAAACTATCATACACACTAAAGTTTTGTTTAGTAGGAAAGTACTCAAAACGTAAACTGACATTCTTGGGGCGCCTGGCTGGCTCAGTTTGTAGAGCATGGGACTCTTGATCTCAGGGTCATGGGTGTGGAACTTCATGCTGGGTGTGAAACCTATTTTTAAAAAAATGTGAACTGACATTCTTGAATGTCTTCTTGGTGTCTCTTGTCATTGGACTCAAAACTGACCAATGAAATGCACAAGGTTGGCTTTTTTGGCTTCAAGCTACAGAATCTATCACTTAAGAGTCATGAGTACAGAATCTATCACAAAAATCGTTATCCTATAGGATGTTCAGTGTTTCCACAGAATGTACCTTTATCACTGTGGAAAGAAATAAGCTTATTTTCAAAAATCACTGTGGCATATTTTAGACAGAAGATGAAAGCAAAATAAAAGAGGTTTGAGGCAGAAGAAGAAAATTTTTTCCAAAGTGGGAGTTCGAAGCTTGTCATTTTCAGATATCAAAAAGCTAAAAGAACTCAAATAATCCTTCACACTTAAGACACCAATAAAATAAAAATAGTTTCCAAATCATCTACTAATTACAAGATTTGAAGTTTGGAAGGGACCTGGGAGATCATGTAAATTATGCCTGACTTGGTTGTTTTATAAGTAAGAACAATGAGGCTCAAATAACTTGCACAGACACACAAGAAGTGGGTGGCCAAACCGAAATGAAAAGCCAGGGCACCCAGTTCCTGGTCAGCACATGATCCTCAAGGAATTCCTAAAGGCCACACAGGCAGGGAATGTAAGCCTCACTTTGTTTGAGGATAGGAAACTCTACAATCAAAGGACCAGTATGCAGCTGAGTGATCAGCCTTCAACTGAGTGACCTGTGGCTCACCCACCCACACTGGCAGGGGTAAGAAAGGTTGTGTGATAACAGGGAGTTAGAAGAATTTGCCTCATCAGCCTAGTGAAAAAAAGCTTATCTCATAGACCTCCTGATTACCAGTTTAGTACTTTGTTAGTTGATGCCTGTGATAGTTATGTTTATATGTCAGTTTGACTTTGTGTACCAACCATGCCATTCTGGGTGTGTCTTTAAGTGTGTTTCTGGACAAGATTAACATTTGTATAGGTAGACTGATTAAAGCAATTTGCTTTCCCTAATGTGGGTGGGCCTCATCCAATCAGTTGAAGGCCTGACTAGACCCAAAGGGCTGACCCTCCCAGAGTCATAGGGAATTCCTCCCATCTGATTGTCTTTGAACCAGGATATCGGCTTTTCTCTGCCTCCAGACTCAAACTGAAACATCAGCTCTTCCTTCAAATGCTATACCATTAGCTCTCCTGAGTCTCCAGCTTGCCAACCGTAGACCTTGGGATTTATCAGTCTCTATAATCACATGAGCCAATTCCTTACAGTAAATCTCTTTCTCCATATATATGAATCCTATTGATTTTGTTTCTCTGGAGAATCCTGCTACAATGTCCCTGGCATCTTCCTTTTTTAGAGAGAGAAAGAGACAGTGCAAGAGAGGTGGGGGGATGGGCCAAGGGAGAGGGAGAGAGATTTTTAAGCCCGCCCCATGCTCAGGGCTCAATGCGGAGCCCCATGAGGGCTCAATCTCACGACCTGAGAGTCTGACCCAAGCCGAAATCAAGAGTCAGCTGCTTAACTGACTGAGCCACACAGGCACCCCTCCCTGGCATCTTTCAATTTCACACTATTTATAATTGTGTTTTTTTTAATTTCCAAGTCTCCATTCAGAAGAAACTTTAACTCGGGCAAACACTGTAGCAACCCAATGCCCAAAAGAGTTTGCAGAAATACAAAAGCTTACATACCAGGGTTATTGGATTATAGTTCTAAAATTGATGCCACATAAATATCACATGTAAAAATTCTCTCTGTGACCATGAGAACACTGTCATTCTCTGGCCTCTGTTGAGTGTGAAACTGACCAACCCAACCATCTTCTTTTGCCAATGGAGGGGGTTTTGCAATATCACACTGAGTGATCACACTACTTGCAAGATTACTAGTCCTGCTTCAGTCACTCATATTTGATTTGGTTTTTCTCCCTTCTAATGAACAAAATATTTTTTTTCTCCCTCACCAAGCTGTGAAGGGGGATGTTTCCAGGCACAGTGTGTTAAAATGCAAGTTCTCTTACTTTTGAGTGGTAGAGTAGGATCACCTTGTTATGTGATGAAGCACTTAAACCTGCCAGGAAGAGCCTCATGCGCTCCAGGCTGGTACAATACCATCATTTACAAGTGTTATTTTTCTGCTTCTGTGACGAGTGATGGCATTGAATGAGACTGCATCCTGTGAGGACTTTGCTCATTGCCAACTAGGGGGAACGAGGGGCGTAGGAGCATCCCAAAGTGATAAAGTTGAAGTGAAATGATCATTGACAAAGATTTTTTTTTAACACAGGAACAAACGTCAGTTTTCAAAAGCTGAACCACAATCTGCTAATTCAAACAGATATTTGCATGCGACGTGTCAAAACATGAAGAGAATAAGTCTGTCTCTTCAAGACTTAGCACACAGCTGGACCCAAGATAGAAGTGAACAACTCTCCTCCCAAAAGTGTTTGTTTTCAAATATTTGTAGTGCGTAAGGCTACTGCTGAGTGTCACAAGCAAACACATACTAGTGAGGGCTTGTACCCCACCTTTCATGGAAGAAGTCTGGTGGCAGTCTCGTTTGGCTTTGATGAGAACAATAGCATTGCTGCCATTAACTTGTAATGTGCACAAGGAAACTGCATCCTCTCCTTGCTCAAACAGAAATTTTCCTTTTTATGATGAGTGGTAAGGAAGGAGCCGCTGTATTCTCATGGAGGTGGGAATAATAGAAATGATCCACTCACCTGAAATGAGACTTAGCTGTAACCCCCTATAGCGATAACCCAAGGGGAAGTAGCAGTAGGCTTATCTTGACTGCATTTTCATCCTCTCTTCCTAAGAATTTGGAGTGCCAAGCAAAGCCTTATATGGGATAGACAGCTTGACCCCATCACCAACCCCATTCAGCAGCAAACAAGCCTTCTGTAAAAGGAATGCCTGCAGTTTCCCAATCCTGATGCAGTTTGGTCCAGAACTGCCACATCTCCTCAGTTTGATCCCATACATATCTTGACTGTTACAGATGTCTACTGTTTTGTCAATCACACCTTTGGTGCCCTCCCTCTATCCCAAGCTTGATGTTAAAATTTGCTACCCACACCCCCCCCCCAGCCCTTTGAATTCTGATCTCTTCTGTCCCCATATCATGAACTGATAAGACTGATAATGACCTCACTGTTGAGAATCAACTTCCCCACCTGGGTACTACTCTTGCAGGTAACTCCTTTTAGAAATGAGTCACGCTTTGGATGCATATGAGTGGTCACAAGGTAGAAGTTAGTGGGCTCTTGAAGATAGAAATTGAGCTTCCCATCCAAACATAAATCCACACGAGCTTTCCCCACCCATTTAAGCAGGTCATCCCAACCTGGAAAATGTACAGTATCAGCAAAGTTCATCTCGATAGGCCCAGCCTCCCTCTTGTGTGCTCCTATTCATCCTCCAAAGCCCTGCCTCTCCCCATCCTCTTGCAGGCATCAAGACTTTCATTGCCTTTCTGCTGGTCCTGCAACTTTCTATCAGCTTCCAATTTCAAGAAAGGATGTACTATCAATTCCAAGCACCCCAGTGTAAAATCAAGTTGTGTTGCCCCTAATGATCAAACAATTATTTGGTGCCCAGGCAGTGCACTGTTCTGTCTAATAAGAGAAGCAGTGGGTGGAGATCAGACTGTACCTGCTCAGAGTCCAGAAACCTGAGCACAAGCTCAGCCACACTAACCAGTTCTGCAGCTTTGCCTTTGAGAACTTCAGTGTCCCCATGTCTTAAACAAGAGCACTGGCCTAGGCAATATGTAAGAGATCTGTCCTTCTGTGTCCCTGTGGACTTACTCTACACAGTATTTTATACTTTTCAACATATTTTCACTTATATATTCAACATATATTATCTCATCCTTAGCTTCAAAACAGCCTGTGGGGTAGATTGGGAAGGTATTATTAGTAGTAACTCCCATATTATAGATGGGAACTTTAAGACTCAGTCTGATTAAATGGCTTCTACTAAGTTATGTCTCTGAAGAGACTCACTGTGTAGTTAGAATTCATGCAAAAAAGAATAAATAATAATAAAATGTAATATGTTTTGTAAGGCAGTGAATACTGTGGGAATTCAGAAAAACCACCCCACCCTTTCAAACCCCAAGTCTCATGAGGGACAGCTTTAGTTGGAAAAAAATACCTCCCAAGGGGAAGGACAGTCTGCACCAGACCAGAATGGAAAAGCAGGTTTTAGTAAATGATGGTGATCCAAAAAGGTATTTGTAGTGAGGAAAACAGCATGAGCAAAGGTCTAACGAGTAATTATCATTTTCCTAGATGTATACTTGGCAGAGGATCTTCCTTTCAGTTCTACCAGGAAACATGTTGATTTCCAAAAGGTAAGAAGTAATTAAAAGGCTATTTCTGGACCATAAGAGAAGTGCCCACCGAGTTCTAGAGTGCGGTGGCACTTAAGATAAATAGAAATCAGGAGGAGAGAACATATTCACTGACCCAGATGAAGTCAAATACCTTGCCATGTATCAAGGGCTACTTTTGATCACCAAAGAAATGACTATCCCCAATTTACCATGACTGCTGTCCAGCCAAAGGAAATAATCCCACTTTCATAAAAATTACTAAGATAATTTTTAAAAACCTGTCAGTGCGGCTGAAATACCCTATCAAGTGAGACATCTGTTTCCCTTTTCCAAAGCAGTTCCTAAACTAATGCCCCCCTACCACTTCCCTAAGTCTCTCTTCAACAAATTAGAGGAGGGATAAAAGCATTCTACTGCCACCCACTCTGGATAAAGTACACAACAGTTGGAGTTTTCCTTCACTCCTCATCCTTTAAAAAAAAAAAAATGTTATATGTAAAGGCAAGGTTTCATTTCTGCAATCTAAGCTCTTGTTTATTCTTTATTCAAAATGTAACATTTTATTGTTAGCCTATGCATGAATCAGTTGCCTTGAATTGCATGACCGAGAGGCAGGACTGCATGCATTTATTTCCATTTTTATGGCATTCCTAGTGCTACTTCACATACACCAAGTACCTAGTGGCAGTGCGAACACGGACAATGCTGGTGAAGACGATGCTGGGGCAGAGGAGGAAGAGAAGGACGAAGAGGTTTACAATGATTAATGATAAAGTCTTCCTCTTTGGTAGCTTCTGCATCCAATATAAGCCATTTTTCCATAGGTTTTGAATTTCTTTCCTCCTTGGTGACACCAAGTTTCACTAAAAGGCTTTCACCTGCCCTTCAGGATGGAAATGGGAAGGCGATCATCTTCAGGATGATTTGGTGGGACAAAAGAAAATAAGAAGTTGTCCATAACTCAGAAGAACTCCTGCTTCATCACCAGGGAATGCTGCAATAAAACATGTCAAGTGGGATAAAGGAGAAATTGCAGAAGAGAAATAAATCAGAACGAGCCTCAGATGACCTTCTCTGAGTAAGAGGACGATCAAAATAGAACAGCAAATAATGCAGCAAAAAAAATGCAAGAAAGTTAAGTTTTGCTGATAAATGTTTGAAACCTGAGCCCTTCTAAGGAGATGCTGGAGGCAAAGATGCCATCGGATAAGAGCGATAAGAGCACTGGGTCTGAGGAGGCAGGACAAGTCCACCTCTTCCCATCAGGCAGGGCCAGAGCTGATTAGCTGTGACAGGTAGCTTTGAATAATTGCTCTAATCGCTTCAGTGAACTCTCTACCTTGTCCTAGCAGAGGAGTGATGCTTTAGTCAGCTTCAGAGGCCAGACGCCCCTAAACCTGACATCTCTAACAAAGATGCATTTATTTTAATGCAACCATTACTTGATGTCGCTCATCGGAAGAGGAGATGCGAAAGAGTTCTTTGGAGACCTCAATGTTGGGTATAGATACAAGGGCCTCATTAAATGACTCGGGAGTTTGTATTTGCAAGTTGACCTGATGTGATGACCGGTCAGCGGAGACTGATAATAGCAAGAAAGGCAAAAAGATGTCACCCAGAATTGGCTTGTGGATTCAGCTCTTCCAGAGAGTAGGGATAATTAGGGCGGTGTGTCATCAAAACTTTTCATGTCAACTAAGGAACGCACTCGCTCTAAACAAGAAACTGTCAGATCTGCTTAAAGCTATGAGCGACAGAGACTTAGTTCCAGACTATACCTTCTCTCTAGAAATGCCAACTTACTTTAGAAGGCTAAGTGGTGAGATGCTTCACTTGTTTCTTGGTCTCCTGTGCATTTGTCTGTTTTGTTACTAAATAAAACACAAATAATAAAACTTCTTCACCCTTGAGGAAATTGAGTGTCTATGGCTTTCCCTTACACTGAAGCATTTTGCCTCACTACCAAGATAATTTTTATAGAAGCCTAAATAACTGATTCTGAATCTGAGCAACAAATTACCCCAACCGTCCATCCAATGGCGAGGAATTTTCGTGGGGGAAGAGCATTGTATCAAAAGCTCTGTAATGTACTAGTGACTCTTGGAGCTCAGGAAGCTTCATCTGAGTAATCTTTGTAGTCTCACCAATGTGCAGACTCTTCTTTATTACAGAACTTAGTATATCTTATTGGAGATAATTATTTTTGTATCTGTTTCCCCACATGAACTTGAGCTCCTAGAGGGCTGGAACTAGTCTGCTCACCAAGTAATCCCTGGTGCCTACCCCAGCAATTAGTAGGTGCTAAATAAATGTGGCACAACCAATTTTTCTTTAAAGCCTGAATCAATTACTTTGGTTAACACGATACCACATAATCATTTTAGTTAAACTTGTGCTTCCAAACCAATTTTTATGTTACGTTGACACAATTCCTTTATTCTTTTTTTTCTTCTCTTTTTTCCTCCCTCTCTCCCTTCCTTTTTCCAGGGTTTCATTCATTCTATCTCATTCATTATGAGGCGAACATGAGATTTTCCTTAAGGGAAGAGTATGTCAGAGAAGAAAGTGAAAAGGAATGGATATTTATTGAGTGACTATTATGTGTGATGGAATGCTAAATGTTTTTACACTTTATCTCATTCAATATTGACAAAAAGAGAGGTGATTAATACTATTTCAACTGAGAAACTGGGTCTCAAAAAAGACTGAGAATTTGCCCTGTGTCTATTCCAACTCCAAATGGCATAAGCTTTTCCCTATACCAAACTGCAAGGAAATAAAATAGGAAAGTTGCTAACTTTTTAGAACAGACATGTTCTAAAAAAAGGCTCAAAGTTCCAGTGGATTCCTTTATTATCCAACCAAATTTTCTATACCTCTCTTCTAAGGAAACTGAATTTTGGACCAACCAAAGCTCTTCACATCTGCCTTAAGCCTTACTGACTATATAAATGTGGAAGCTCACAGCATCTGCCACATAAAAGAATGTTTTAGAAAATACACATCTACTCATGTAACGCCTTGCCCTTCTTTCCAGGAAACCTATAAAAATTCTATGTCCTTTTATAGAGGGGAGAAGGTAAAAAGGCACGAAGAAGTGCAATCCATCTGCAGATTAGTTAACATCACACTTTGAATTGTAGAAATGACTACTGGTAGAGCATACCCCTAAAATTTGATTATAGCTGCTTTTACAAGTATAACACATGGTAAAAAAAAACAAAAAAACAAAAACAAAAAAAAAATGGATTCTATTTTGGTAGTGAAGAAAAATAAGTCATTTTCACTATGAAACATACTGTTACATTAAGAACTTTAGTCAAGGGGTGCCTGGGTGGCTCAGTCGGTTAAGCGGCTGCCTTCAGCTCAGGTCATGATCCCAGGGTCCTAGGATCGAGCCCCGCATCAGGCTCCCTGCTCAGTGAAGAATCTGCTTCTCCCTCTCCCTTTGCCTGCCTCTCTGCCTACTTGTGCTCTCTCTCAATCTCTCTGTCAAATAAAATAAATAAAATCTTAAAAAAAAAAAAGAGCTTTAGTCAAGAATTGGAAGGCCTCCAATGCACATGAGTTGACACAGGGGCTGTGTTCTCATGGAGACCAGCATCACAGGATTGCTTCCCGGTTGAATGCAGCCAGGCTGCAGATCCACTGGAGCGTTTGGTTCATAACCTGACAGTTATCTAAAAAACAGGACATTAGAAAACATAACCTTGAGTGAAATAACTGCATTTTCTCTTCAGCACCGAAAGACTATCTGAAGGCCCCCTAAAGCCGGGAGACACAAAAGTCACACAACTCTGGGCTTCTATGTAAACAAGAACCTTTTTTAATTTTTTTAAAAGATTTTATTTATTTATTTATTTGAGAGAGATAGAGAGAGAGGCAGAGACAATGGGCATGAGCAGGGGGAGGGGCAGAGGGAGAAGGAGAAGGAGACTCCTCGCTGAGCAGGGAGCCTGACACAGGGCTCGATCCCAGGACCTGACCTGAGCCAAAGGCAGACGCTTAACAGACTGAGCCACCAACCTTTTTTATATATATTTTTTAAGATTTTATTTTTTAAATAATCTCTATACCCAACATGGGGCTTGAACCTACAACCCTGAGATCAAGAGTTGCATGCTCTCCTGACCGAACCAGACAGGTTTCCCTAAATAAGAACGTTTTTATGGGGATTTTACTCCAATTGGTGCCCAGCTCTCCTACTTTGACCCTGTACCACAAGGAGAAGGCACAAACTTGTAAGCCACTCTGACTGGCATTCTGATGAACAGATTGCAAGCTATTCTGCCTTTCGAAGGTAGCAGTTGGCTTTCTTCATCTGTGCATAACCTCAGACCACGTCCACTAACATTTAAAAAGACATGAATGTATCTTTTACAATTCTTATGCCATGACCACGTAGGTTTTTTTTTTTTAATCTATAGGCCAAATATTCAAGAACTTCTTCAAATAGTTTCAGGATGATAAGTACATAAAATATCTAAAGATTTGGAAATGGAAAGCAAGATCCCTAGGAGAAAACATGCCTTTTCCGTGACACAGGAAAGACGATTCCTCGCATGCCATGTTTCCATTCCATAAAATCCACCATAGACTTCCCTCTAAAGAACTCAAGGAAACCATCCAATCTCCCTTATAAATCTATGGAATTATACATAACACGCAGCCGTAAACTTCTCCCTCTAATTTTCTCTCTTACTTACAGCAACTAGTGACATTTGCCGAAAAGACAACCCTTCAGCTTAAAGATTCATGATCCCAAATCTTCTTTTCTGATTCTCTCAGCAACAAATGTTCAGGCCTCTTTTCTGCCTGCCTTCACTACTTTTTGGATCAAAGTTCCAGCTGTACAGACCTTGCTTTATAAACTTACCACTGCTGCTATCCCCCGAGCTAGACCCAGGCCACAGGATCAGAGCCCGTGTCTTGAGCTGCTCCTTCCTTCAACTACTCCATTAGCGTTCCAGACATAAAACAACACAGCACGTGGATGCACGGGAAGGCACAAAAGGGCACAAAATAAGAACAAACATTTTATAGTCACCACCAAGAACCAACTCACATAATAAGATAGCCGTAACTGCCATGCAGGGAACTTTAACAAACAGGAAACCAAACCTACCCATGCAATCAAAGACTGGAATTTAAATGTTACAACTCCTTAAAAAGGACAGAAATATTGACACATGACCCCCCCCCCAAAAAAGGGATGCATATTATTTGCTTGAATTTTGCAGACTTTCACTAAACCTTTCACGATTGTGTCATTTGAGCACCTGTAAACTGGATGCAGATACTCCCCCTGCCTATGGTACAGAATCCGTAGACAGATAGGCATCTTAAAGCAAAGTGCCTGGGTGCTAACTTCATGTCAGTCCATTTATCGAAAGCAACAAAGTCATGCATTTTCATGGGGAATGCTTCCGACATATCTCCCTCTGAGTTTAACGAGGAATGAGCTAGGAAGCTGGAGGGAAAGGGAGATGGGCAGGGAGGGTAGCAGCCTCCAGATACAAGGGGAGGTCTGAGAGGGAGGTTCCCTGGGCCACATCTTGGTCTGGAGAAAGCTCTCTCTCCTCCTCTCCCTGGCTAACCTATCACCCTCCGTTTTCTTGTGATGGCACACCTAAATGCCTGGGAAGCATCCGTTTTCATGCAGAAGCCAAGTTAATCACTGTTTTCAGATTTCCCATCTCCATAGGAAATGGAGATATTTTAAAGCTCCATATTTTGGATAATATTATTTTATGATGTAATAGAGTTATGTTCATCAGAACAGGTTATGCTGGGGTAACAAACTGTACCCCAAATCTCAGTGTCTTGCACTGATCTTCTGATCATTTTTGGTCCACAACATGTCACCTAAACACGGGGAGATTATAATCCCACCAGATTTTAAATGTATGTGTTTTCATCTTTAAGTCATTAACCATTGAGTGTTTTTGGTATCATAATTATTCTTTTTTTAAAAAAAAAATTTTTATTTATTTATTTATGAGAGAGAGTGCACGAGCAAGAGAATGAGAGAGAGTATAAGCTGTGGGGAAGGGCAGACGGAGAAATGACACCCCACTGAACAGGGAGCCCAGCGTGGGGCCCAATCCCAGGACCCCAGGATCATGACCTGAGCCGAAGGCAGACGCTTAACCAACTGAGCCACCTAGGCACCCCTCATAATTAATTTTTCAATGGAGCATGGGTAGGAAATAAACCATGGAACATATAGAATTTCCAGTAAGTTGAAATTTTCTGATAAAATTTTAGTGTATGTGGGCGCCTGGGTGGCTCAGTTGGTTAAGCGACTGCCTTCAGCTCAGGTCATGATCCTGGAGTCCCTGGATCGAGTCCCGCATCGGGCTCCCTGCTCGGCAGGGAGCCTGCTTCTCCCTCTGACCCTCCCCCCTCTCATGTGCTCTCTGTCTCTCTCATTCTCTCTGTCTCAAATAAATAAAATCTTAAAAAAAAAAATTTTAGTGTATGTTAGTGATTTCTAGTTTTCCAGGAAAAAAAAAAAAGCAATTGTGTTTAATGATGTTGGATGCCAACCCATGACCTGAAAGGGGATTTCGCTGAGCTAGTCATATGTTTCTTCAAACAAATACCTCGACCAATGCAACAGACCCCTTTGATCTGACCCTTGCAGGACAGCCCACAGAGACCATGTGACCATGTTACTCATCTGCTTACAAACCTTCAGTGGCTTCCCAGCGCTCTTAGACCACACTTCCTGTGGTTGCTATAGCCCATCTCACGTGGTCCCAGGTCTCTCCTCCAGCCTCATCTTTTGCTGCTCCCAGCTCCACCTAAACACACCTTACTTCTACCTTACCTCCCTCCACCTCTGATTTGCACATCCCCTGATACTCAGTACTTCCTCTACCACAGTCCTTATTAGGCTTTATGCAAATTGCTTCTTTAATTGTTCACCTCCTTCAATAGACGCTTAAGTGAAAGTAGTAAGAGAACCAATAGCCCATGGAGGTCTGGGGTCAGTTCAAAGGGATCTCAGAGTTCAGGGATCACCGAATTCCCCAGCAGGCACTAGGAGGATGCCCAAGGCCCATGCAGAAACTGCCATATTTCAGCAGATCCCTGTCAAGGTACAAAGTGGCCAGGAAGGAGTGGACACCTCAGCCCCCCCAGGAGGATTTATGGGCTTCTCTCTTCATTCAGATGCCATCTGGAGAAGAGTGAGTGACAGGAGAAGACCCTGCAAGGGAATTTTAAGTTTTTGCATTGAACCAATTTATCTGAAAAGGACTATTTTAAAGAGAAAGAGACCATTATATTTAGTTGTCAAATGTAAGTGTCTTCTGGGGTGTGCCTGGGTGGCTCAGTCAGTTAAGTGTCCCATTCTTGATTTCTGCTCAGGTCGTGCTGTCAGGGTTGCGAGATTGAGGCCCGCGTCAGGCTCCACAGTCAGTGCAGAGTCTGCTTGAGATTCTGTCCCCCTCTCTCTCCCTCTGCTCCTCTCCCTGCTTGCTCTCTCCCTCTCTAAAATAAATAAATTAATAAAATCTTTTTAAAAATGTGTCTTTTAGCATCAATGAGAATAGGGCTCAAGAGTAATACACATTTAAGTTAAAAACAATAAAGACAACTACATTTTTTTCACACATCTACAGTATAGTGTATTCAATTTGAAACTGCTTTATCAACAGGTAAATTATCAACTAAACACTTCTGACCAAATTATTATATTTGAACAGTACAGATGTGTGAAGAGTAAGTAAATTCACACTTTTAAGAAATACTCATCATCCTTAAGGAGGGCACTTGTTATGATGAGCACTGGGTGTTGTATGTAAGTGATGAATCACTGAATTCTACTCCAGAAGCCAATATTGCCCTGTATGTTAACTATCTAAAATTTAAATTAAAAAAATAAAAATAAAAGCTATCAGCCTCAAAAAAAGAAAAAAAGTACTCCTCATCCTTAACAGAAACTTCCTTATTGTGATCAATTCATGTGATATATTTAGAATTCTACAAAATATAACATTTACTCGCTGCTTACTATTTCTCAGGACAAGCATTTTCATGTTGTAAATGAAGAACTTGAGGTGGGGGAGGGGTAAACATACTGCACAAGGGCCCACAGTAGCGTGTGGACTTTAAGCCCCGATATGCTCAATTACAAAACCTATGCATGTTCTACTTTTTCCAAAAGTTTGTAACAGGAGTTTCTGTCTTTAAGGCATGAGGTTAAAAACATTTTTTTAACCTCTAATACAAGATTTGAAGTTCTATAAGTACGGAGTATCATCTATATAAGTAAACAGCATGATTTTCTAAAAAAAAAAAATAGAAATTTCTATTTTAGGAATCAAAAGCTTGACTCTTCTATGGATATCTATGTGACACCTTGGACAAGTGATTTAACCATTTTGAGTCCAGTGTTTCCTCAGTGGTGAGATAAAAGGAATGATACTGACATCAAAGGAAGGGCTTGAGGTATAGTAAACATTAATTGACTCTGCCCTTGAACTCCTCCTTTCCCTGGGGGAGTCAAGAGGAAAATGAACTTTGAATGGCTGTGGATCATAATGTGTCCATGGCTTCTTCCATCTGACTGCACCGTGCTGCTCAGGTTGTTGACATGGTTGGTGTTTCGGTGGGAAAGGCAGTCCTTGATGCCCTTCCCTCTCCTGTCCCTCTTTAGCAGCAGGAGCACCAAAGATGGGCTATTTCTCCCCACCACTGGTTTTGAAGCTTATAAAGCAAGAGCAGAGCTTGGCTCCATGTCCATAGGGTCAGAATTACAGAAGAAGCCCTTGTACACGTGCTTCCTCATCTTCCTGCTGCGGTTCTCAATAGACTCTCGTTCCGTGAGCGACAGAATGCAGGACCAGAGAGAGAGGACAACCTCACTACGGCACAGAAGAGTGCAGCACATTTAATGCTGCCATCGTGATTGATTAAACCTGTTAACAGTATAGTGATTTTTATGTGGTCTTTGTTCACTGTTGAGAACATACTTTCCCAAAACTTCACATTAAATTAGGCTGATCTGGTGATAAAAACGTGGTTGTCCAGATGATATTAACCAAGCCTGGGCTATAACAAATACAGTTGACCCTTGAACACCATGGGTTTGAACTGTGTGGTCCACTTATACATGTTTTTTTTTTCCAATAAATATAGTACAGTACTATAAATGTGTGTTCTCTTCCTTAGGATTTTCTTAATAACATTTTCTTTTCCCTAGCTTGCTTTATTGTAAGAATACAGCATTTAATTGTTATATAACTTACAAAATATGTGTTAACCAACTGTTAATGTGATTGGTAAGGTTTCTGGACAACGGCAGGCTATTAGTAGTTAAGTGTTGGGGGGAAGTCAAAAGTTATATGCAGATTTTTGACTGTATGGTGGGGAGGGGTTGGTGCCCCTAATCCCAGTGTTGTTCAGGATTCAACTGCATACATTCTTCAGGATGGCAGGCACTGTCTGTTGGTTATAATCCTACTGGCTGGTATTAATAGCAAAGAAAGAAAAAGTCTTTTAAGCTTAAAAAGAAAAGTCACTCATGTTTAAATCAAGAAATCACAATTTTTTTTAAATAAAATGAATAATCAGACAACTTATGAAATATATTATTTTATATCTATTATTTTCAGGGCTTTTTAAAAATGCAAGTCATAGTCCAACACATAGGTATCACCTTACCATCTTATACATGTTTTAAGTAAAAATCAGAAGCAGTTCAAAGAAATTAAGTGTAAAATAGAACTCCAGAGTTAGAATCAGGGCCTTTGTTGTTAAGAATTAAGGAGGAGGTTTTCCCTAAACATACATTTGAGTTTGAGGGATGTTTGACAAATAATATATTATTTGCAATAGGAAATAAGTAGAATAAAAACAACAACAAGGAAGTTTCCTCATAAGTAGAACCAACATTTCTAGAAAGAAAATTAAGTGGTTGTAACTGTGATGATTTAAGTTTTCCTACATAACCTCTAGGTGGCATGGTAGAGACCAAGCTTTTTATTTAATGATTATGACCTAAAATCTACTGTAAAAAAAAAAAAAAAATACTTATTTACCTCAAAGCACTGATTTCACTTAAAATACAAAGCATTTAAGAAGGGGTACACTTTAAGCTTTTATCAGTCATTTACCACTTAGTATAAGTTATCTCCTAAAAGCAAGTGTTGACAGCAAGAATGTGTAGGGGAAATAGGGCAGGTAGAAAGATGGAATGGGGTCTTAGAGGCAGTAGGTCCTTATAAGGTGATGTCTAGAACACTAACCCAAAAAAAGGAAATTTACCCAAAATGATGTCTACCTCCTGAAAGCCACCTTCTTCTATTTAACATTTTTGCCAAGTCCAAAGCAAATGCTGAAAGAACTAAATAATCCCCAAGTAACTTTAGTGAGAGGCAACTCAAATCCATTTATAATGTCCATTTATTTCCTTTTTGAATATGGCTCAAATGACGACAACTATTCACACCCTTTCTGACATACTGCACATTAGTTTTTATCAGTTGAGCAGAGGAAGCAGAAGGAACCAGGGAAAGGTCTCCCTGGATAGATGGGGAAAAGCTGGATCAGTACTCCATCAAGTGTTGCCCTCTGAAGGAGGGTACCATCTCTGCCTTCTTCAATCCTATACTCCCCACACCAAGCACAGACCTGGGGCATGGTCCTCAGTAACAGATCATATGAATAAATATGTTTAATGCCACCATTAAACCCCTATAAAATACGGAGGGTAGGTATGATTTGGCCAATGAGGATACTGAGACTGAAAGAATTTAAAAGATTTCCCCAGAGTCACCCAGGACAAAAATACAGGTGCTCCTGCTTCCTCCTGCAAAACAGTTCTATCCAACTGGGTGCCTCTCTTAATGGACTGAATGTTTTCTTCCTCCCAAAGTTCTTATGTTGAAGCTCTAAGCCCCAGAGTGTTGGTATTTACAGATGGGGCCTTTGAAAGATAATTAGTTTTAGATGAGGTCATGAGGGTGGAGTTTCCATGATGGAATTAATGACCAGAACGCTTTCTTTCTCTCTCTCTCTCTCTCTCTCTTTCCAGATACAGCAAGTAGGGACCTTTTGAAAGCCAGGAAAAGGACCCTCCTGATCAGGAACCAAGTCCAGATTTTCAGGTTTCTTGATCTAGACTTCCAGGCTCCAGGACTGTGAGAAAAAAAATGTCTATTATTTAAGCCACCAGTCTGTGCCATTTTGTTATAGCAGCCTGAGCTAACTAATACAGCCTCCAAATTTACCTTGAATTTATATGAGTGACTTATTACTACCTGATACAGCACCATATTTCATAGAATCTAAAACACTATTGAGACATGCACCAGGATTTTATGTGTACCACTGAGAGAAAAACTACCTCCATTTCCACTAGGAAACACTGCTTCCTTACCTCACAGAAAGTCATTTTATATTCATTGAGAGAGCTTTTTTAAACCAAATCAGGCATAGATTTTATCAGCTATTTCTTTTCCACATACGTTTGTAGAAAGTGAAATAAATTGGTTGATATCACTAAAACTTTTTCATAGAGTGCAAATTTTTGTATCATTTTTTTACACAGACCTATCCTTTTATGTTTTAAGTTTTTATTGAAAACCCAGACCCGGGCGCCTGGGTGGCTCAGTTGGTTAAGCGACTGCCTTCGGCTCAGGTCATGATCCTGGAGTCCCGGGATCGAGTCTCGCATCGGGCTCCCTGCTCGGCGGGGAGTCTGCTTCTCCTCCCTCTGACCCTCCTCCCTCTCATGCTCTCTGTCTCTCATTCTCTCTCTCTCAAATAAATAAATAAAAAATCTTAAAAAAAAAAAAAAAAGAAAACCCAGACCCATCTTATGTTTATGTTTTGCTATGCAATGTCATCTTCAGTGCCTTAAAGTCTTTGGCCATGGGCACCTGGGTGGCTCCGTCGATTAAGCGACTGCCTTTGGCTCAGGTCATGATCCTGGAGTCCCGGGATCGAGTCCCATGTCTGGCTCCCTGCTCAGCGGGAAGCCTGCCTCTTCCTCTGACCTTCCCCCCTTCTCATGCTCTCTCTCTCTCTCAAATAAATAAATAAAATCTTTTAAAAAAAAATCTTTGGCCATGCAACATTTCTTAAAATAAATTCATGGACTGGGGTGCCTGGGTGGCTCAGATGGTTAAGCCTCTGCCTTCGGCTCAGGTCATGATCCCAGGGTCCTGGGATCGAGTCCCGCATCGGGCTCCCTGCTCCTTGGGAGCCTGCTTCTCCCTCTGCTTCTCTCTCTCTCTCTCTGTCTCTCATGAATAAATAAATAAAATCTTTAAAAAAAAAAATCTTTGGCCATGCAACATTTCTTAAAATAAATTCATGGGCGACCTTAACTCATTGGACCTGGGCTCCCACCCAGCTTCGTATCACGCACTGTGGGCCTATTTTGGACCCTTCCTCCTGGAGGCTGCTTTACATTGCTCAGATTCATCACTGTTCCAACTCCCACCCCATGACCATCCATTCACAGAGGTTAAAAGACTGATGATACCCACTGTCTCTAGAATTTTCTTCCAAGCTCTTGACTCTCATTGTGCGGTCTCTGATGTCACAAGTTTCAGGCAGTGACCAATGCAAATCAATGGTGACTATAAGATGCAACTCAAAGATATCAAAGATATTTCAACAATTATATGCATTTGGAATCAATGAAATGCACTTTTATGGATTTCCTCTTTGCTCTGTGCTTCCTCACTAGAACGTGAGATGAGGGATTTTGCCTATTTATTTACAGCAATGTCTCCAGCCCTAACACAGTCTTGGTGTGATCAGTGCTCAATAAATATTTAATGAAGACATGATTGAGTTAATTTATTCGTACATTCTATTAAGTTACCAATTTAGGAGAAGCTTCCTTCTTTTCAGTTAAGATTTGTTCTTTGTTGGAAAGCAGTATTTATAGTATGATCTCTTCAGAGAGAAATAAAGAAAAGATAAATAATCCTATGTTGAGATGTAACTGATTTTTCTTCCTTTTATTTATCTATACTTTCTAAACTTTCTAACATGGTATTATGCTACTAATTTTATAATAAACGTATAATATCTGCACATTATTTTAACTTGCATTACTTTAATTTTGTTTAGTAAAAGGCTAAAGTCATCTATACTACAAAGCAAAAGCACAATCTCAATTCAATTGTTTTTGCATTAACTCTATTTTCTTTTTTTTTTTTTTAATTTTATTTATTTGACATAGAGAGAGGGAACACAAGCAGGGGGAGTAGGAGAGGGAGAAGCAGGCTTCCAGCCGAGCAGGGAGCCCGATGCGGGACTCGATCCCGGGACTCCAGGATCATGACCTGAGCCGAAGGCAGTTGCTTAACCGACTGAGCCACCCAGGCGCCCGCATTAACTCTATTTTCAATAATTTAAGTTTTAGAGCATCTTGGTATAGGGTTCCTAAAAAAATGCATATCTATAGCCTGAGGATAAATGGAAAGAGTCCAAGTTAAGGTACTTTGGGATCAATCAAAATCTCATTATGAACCCCAGCCTGAGCCTCGGCTCCTAGTGGCTTAAGCAGATCCCTGTTGTCCCAGGTTCTGTGGTCTTCAGGGGGATCCCTGGACATCCAGAGGTTCCCTGAGATCTCATGGTTGTGAAGAGGCTATTGGCAAGTCTATTCTATGCTACTCAAAAAGACATAAAGAAGCTAAGGAAATTGGGAAACATATTTCTGTCGAATCATCAGCATCCCAGATGAGTAAGGGGAGTGGAAAGAGTATTATAGGCTGAACTGTTTTCTTCCCTCAAATTCATATGTTGAAGCCCTAATCACCAGTACCTCTGAATGTGACTGCACTTGGAGACCTGCCTTTAAAGAGGCGATTAAATTAAAATGGGGGCCTTGGGGTGGGTCCTAATCCAATCTAACTAGTTTCCTTGTGCAGAGAAGAAATTAGGACATACAAGAGAGACACTAAGGATGCTCACCTGTACAGAGGGGTGGCCACGTGAGGACACAAGGTGAGGAGAGGAGCCTCAGAAGGAACCAATCCTGCCTGCGTCTTCATCTTGGACTTCTAGAACTGTGAGAAAATAAATTTCTGTTGGTCAAGGCACCCAGGCTGTGATACTTTGTTACAGCAACTCTAGCAAAGGAATGCAGGAGGTGTGCAGTTAGTGACTGTGAGTCAGTAGGACTCTTCTTTTAATACAACTTTAAACTTAAATTTGAAGTGATCCCCTGCAGGGGCACCTGGGTGGCTCAGTTTTGTTTAAGCATCCAACTCTTGATTTTGGCTCAGGTCATGATCTCAGGGTTGTGTGATCAAGCCCCACATCGGGTGCAGAGCCTCCTTAAGATTCTCTCTCCCTCTTCCTCTGCCCACGCCCCTCTCTCTCTTTCTCTAAAAAAAAAAAATTAAGTTAAATTAAAATAAATAAGTAAATAAAGTGATCCCCTGTGGCCTCTGAGAACCTGTATATGATTTGTCGGCACGGATAGGAAGTGATGACTCTAAGTAATTCCAAAACTCTTATTAGCTCTTCCTCTCAACCTTCCCCCATACCAAATCCCCATGGTTTCTAAAACTTTGTGACCAAGAGACTGATTTGAAGTCTCAAGTCCAGCTGGGACTCTGTGATAGCCCAAATAGATCAAGGGCAGGCACAGAAAAGGATACAGGACATAAGTCTAGAAAATACACCATCCAGTTAATCAGCCCCTTCATAGATAGTCCTAAGTTAGTTGTACCTAATGATGGAAATGAAAGCTTATAGCGTAGGAAAAAGAAACTGACAGATTATTAGCCTGACACTCTCCATTTGCTGAACAGAGATAATAGATTCATTATCTCGGCCCCCTCTCCTTAACAGTATGGGTTTGATTGCCCTCTTGCCTACAGGTAATTCTCCATCAAAATTAAATCCGTCAGCTAGTTCTCAATTTTATAAACTATGCAGGCAGGGGGAGAGAGGAGGTCGGGGCGGAAGCTGGCACTGGGTGGGAGGGAGGTTATCTTTCCCGGGGCGACTAGAACGCCAACCCAAAGTTTCTCTGAACCAAGGGTCTTGAAACCAGCCTGCATTCACGGTCCCATAGTGACATCAGCTGGTCAGATCCCAAACAACACCCTAGCTACAGAGGACACGGTTCAGGAACATGTTTAATAAAAGTCAGCTATAGCCAGGAATCACTGGGTAAACATATTTTTTTCAGCACCAGCACATGTGCTAGATTTTCATATTTCTTCCAGATATGTACGGGCAGACCTCATTTTATTACACTTAGCTTTACTGTGTTTTTGCAGATACTGCGTTTTCTACAAATCGAAAAAAATGTGGCAATCCTAGGTCAAGCGAGTCTATCAGTGCCATTTTTCCAACAGTATTTGCCCATTTGGTGTCTCTGTGTCACATTTTAGTAATTCTCACAATAGTTTAAATCTTTCATTAGTATTATATTGGTTATGATGATCTGTTATCACTAATTATGACTCACTGAAAGCTCAGATGATAGCATTTTTAGCAATGAAGTATTTTTAAATTTAGATATGTACATTGTTCTTTTAGACATAATGCCATTGCACACTTAACAGACTATAGTAGAGTGTACACATAACTTTTATGTGCACTGGGAAACCAAAAAATTCATTTGACTTACTTTATTATGACACTCACTCTATTGCGGTGGTCTGGAACCAAAACTGCAATACCTCCTGGGTGTGCCTGTAATATTAATAGCTGGTGGTAAGTACAAATTTAGAAGCCAGCTCCTAGAAATGGGACTTTAAACCTTCCAGTGACAACAGTATGATAATAAGTCCAAATTAGCTACGTGAATTTTATGGATCAGGAATGATTTTTAATGTTATGATATTGAGTGACACCTGAGTGCAAGTGAGCTAGGGTCTCCGACAATGGTTTGGTTTTTTTTTTAAGATTTTATTTATTTATTTGACAGAGAGAGACACAGCAAGAGAGGGAACACAAACAGGGGGAGTGGGAGAGGGAGAATCAGGCTTCCCGCGGAGCAGGGAGCCCGATGTGGGGCTCGACCTCAGGACCCCGGGATCATGACCTGAGCTGAAGGCAGACACTTAATGACTGAGGCACCCAGGCGCCCCTCTCTGACAATGTTAAGACACAAAATGACTCCTTTTGGAGAGTTGCATAGCTCAATTAGCCCAGGCCCAGTTTAAAATACAAGAATACTAATGATTCAGGGATTTGGCCATAAGAAAATATAGCAGAGCCTATCTTAGACCTCTTTGATTGGTTTACCAGAGGAAAGCCTTTGGTAGGAATTTTGGCACAGTGCTGATAATTTCTTAACCCTGTGGTTTCCATTTTTTTTTTTTTTTTTAACAGTACAGGAGATTCTTTGGTTGAAGCAGAACTAGAAGGCAAGGATGGAAGAAGAATCTAGAGCGCTATGCTTATAATTCACAGTGGGGAGCAGAGGTGAGATTAAGAAATATTCTTGGTATCGACAGAGCACAGTTTGAAAACAACTGTCTAAAACCTACCAGTGTACTGAAGAAATGAAATCAGGTGACCAAGTATTAAATGAAAGAAGCTAGGCACTCAGGAAATGATTTATTTCTTAATTCACAAACTCATTTTAAAAGTAAAGGAAATATATTGTTAAAGAAAGAATAAGGAGATTGATTAAAACTGGTAAAAGCCTTCAAATTTAGATATTGGAATGTTGTGTTATTGTAAAAACACAACCAATAATTCAATCATTTGAGTTGATTTTCTTATGCAGAAGGTAGCTAAGATCTTACTTGTAACTACTGCTACAATAACAAAGATTTCTTGCTCACTATCCATCTCAGCCACAAATCTGCACTTGTTCTGTTCTATATGCCTCCTTCATTCAGATTCTAGGCTGAAGAAGTGTCCTGTGTCTAGGACATGGTAATCTTGTGGCAGAGAAAGGAGCTAAGATCAAACCATTCAATGGTTTTTCAAGTTTCTGCTCGCATTTCATTGACCAAAATAAGTCAAACATCCACCCCTAACATCAGTGGGGTGGGGAAGTATAATCCTCCCATAGAGAGACACTGCAAGCCACATGGCTACAAACAAGAATATATAATGCTCTTATAGAAAGAGCAGAAAACAATTAGAAACAATAATGTAATCCACCATTCCACAAAATGCCCAGTGTCTAACACAAGGTCTTGTGCAAAGTAGATGCTCAATAAATGCTTTGAATTAGTGTGTGAATGACTTACCATTGACAGTGACCTCACACTAAATGTAGATAAATTTATCTGCTCTGGTACAGAGTTTTATCCCACGGAGTGTTACAAAATAAATTCCCCTTTTCTCCCACAAATGTCCTACTAGGAATGAATCTCACAAACATAATGTTGAGCAAAAGAAGCCAGATGCCAAAAAGTACTTAAGGGCAGGCACAGAAAAGGTGCATGGATAAAGAAACTCCAGTATATCCATGCAAACAGGTGCATGGATAAAGAAACTCCAGTATATCCATGCAAAGGAATACTACTCAGCCGTTACAAGGAATGATCTTTTGATACACCCAACAGCACGGATGAGTCTCAAAATAGTTAAGGGGAGTCTAAAACAAAAAAGAAGAGCACATTCTGTAAGATTACATTTATATAAAATTCTAGAAAATGTAGACTGATCTGTGGTGACAGAACATGATGGCCTGGGGAGAAGAGAGGTAGGGCTGGGAGAGAGAGTGATAAGGAAACTCTGGGGATGATGGATATGTTCATTATCTTAATTGGTCTCATAAGTGCATTCATATGTCAAAACCCATCATATTGTACACTCCAAATATATGCAATTTATTTGTGTCAATTATGCCTCGATAAAGCTTTTAAAAGAGAACTTGTCATATGATTACATTTATTTGACATTCAACAACAGGCAAAACTAATCTATGGTGGTCCCTCTTGGGATAGGTCATGACTAGAAGGGATGCAGGAGATCTGGCTTCCTGATCTGGATGCACATTCAAGTTACACAGGTGTGTTCTACTGATGAAATTTCATTGAGCCACATGTTTATGATTGGTGCACTTTTCTGTAAGCAAGTTGTGCTGCTATTCTTTTAACAAATAGTAACAAATACCAACCATATTTTTTTAAAGATTTATTTATTTTAGAGAGAGAAAGAGAAAGAGAGAGTGTGGGGGGGGGAGGGAGAGAAGCAGACTCCTTGCTGAGCGTGGAGCCCTGACATGGGGCTCGACCTCACAACCGTGAGATCATGACCTGAGCCGAAATCAAGAGTCAAATGCTCAACTAACTGAGCCACCCAGGTGCCCCCAAATAGCAACAGTCTTAAAAATATGAAAGAAAGCCACTCTCATCAATAATTTATTTATGACAGAAAAATAATAGTTATGGTAATTGCATTCAGTTATCATCTACTTCTGAAATTCAATTCGAGCGTGGTGAGTGGATTTTTTCCTGCAAGTCTCCATGATTGAAGACAGAACAAAAAGATTTGTAGGCTATAGACAAAGGGACCAGTGGGGGAATGCATCAGCATGTTGACCGTGGGGGCAGTATCTGTCCCCAAAAATGTGTAAATGCTCATGCTTCTGCTCTCTTTTGTGTCACTAATTTTAATTACTATCGCTTGCACTCTCTTTTTATGCAGAGACATGGGGAAACTACATATATACACAAATGGTGCACAGGCACCCAAAACAACTCAAAAAGCAAGTGAGATATATATATATACACACACACATATATATATATATATGTATGGGATCATACTATTGCAGAAGGCGGAGCTAAGATAAGAAATGAAATTTCCCAGACATTTTTATGAACTCATCCTTTTCACCATTTAATATATTTAAAAAAGAAAACCTCATTCCCACTGATTGATTACTTTAATGAATAAATATAATGTAGAGTCAATGGTCTGATGGTCGACGTGGATTAAATTCCACTTCCTGACGAGAATGAGCTTAAATAAAAATGTATTGAAAATTTATCATTTTCAGCAACCCCCACCTCCCAAACAAAGATAGAAAATCAGTCTGAATACCAAGTGACTCTGATCTTTGTATTTATTTTATAAACAATTACCTGGTCACTGTGAATGCCCCTATGGAGTAAAAACAAATTACAGTGTCTCAAATTGCTTAAGTAATTTTAAATTACCTAATAATTTGTAATAAGTAATTAGTAATAAGTAATTTTAGAAGAAAATTTTTCAAAATGCCATTGATCTGTTGTAAAAACTACTACACTCTTCTCATGAATAAAACTTTAAGATAAGCTCCATCTAATAAAAGAAAAATGAAAATAACATAACTACTACAATTATCACTAAAAATGTGAAAAAGACAAAAATAAAGAGCTCGCAATTCCATTCTGCATCAGATATCCACTACCTACCAGGTGCTGTGCTGTGGATGACATGGATAAATTACAAACTGATCTAGGTATGCAGAAGTGGGGTACTGCCCTAACAAAATCCTAGAATATATGCAAGTTTTCAGGACAGAATGGTTGGTAGAAGTCCTGAAGGCCAAGGGGAGGTCCTTGAGCAGAATCTTATCGATGGCCCCAAGGAGGCAGTTGCAGAGATCTCAAAGGAAAATGAAGAAAATGTCCTAAGAAGCTAAGGGAAAGGGAATCTTCAATGTAGTATCAGAAAATTTAGCAATATTGTTGCTATGCAAAGGTAGAAATGTGTGTCTGAAATGGATAATCTAGGTAAGGAGATACCAAAGCATAGTACTGAGAATGCCACCTGCCTCTATTCACAGTGTAGAGTAAAATGTGAGTACAGAAATAAAGTAAATTAAATAAACTAAAAAACTAATACATATAAAGGATCCAGGACTTGCTAGGTACAAAAATAACACTCTTGGGGCACCTGGGTGGCTCAGTAGGTTAAGCCTCTGACTCTTGATTTCAGCTCAGGTCATGATCTCAGGGTCATGAGATCTCCAGCCTCACATCTCTCTCTCCTTCTCTATAAATAAATAAATAAATAAATAAATAAATAAATAAATAAATAAATTTTTTTAAATAAGAAATAAAAATAAAACTTTCCCATTCCCAGCCTTTCCAGATGGCAAATGATGATAAGACTAAGAAATACCTTTTGGACAAAGATTGAATCCAAGGCATGATCAGGAAAACATAGTCTAAAGATGAAGCCAAGGTTGTGACTGTAAAGTCTTTTGTTAAGGTCTCAGAAGACTTTCAAATAGGGAAAAATCTCAGGTCTTAAAAGTCGTTGTCCCTCAGCTTCCTTTCAGGGAATCTAAGCTGTAGAGGGATTCATTCAAGAGATTTGGAGATCAATGGAACAGAATAGAGAGCCCAGAAATGGACCCTCAACTCTATGGTCAACTAATCTTTGACAAAGCAGGAAAGGATGTCTAATGGAAGAAAGACAGTCTCTTCAACAAATGGTGTTGGGAAAATTAGACAGCCACATGCAGAAGAATGAAACTGGACCATTTCCTTACACCACACACAAAAATAGACTCAAAGTGGTTGAAAGACCTCAATGTGAGACAGGAGTCCATCAGAATCCTAAAGGAGAACACAGGCAGCAACCTCTTCAACCTCAGCTGCAGCAACTTCTTCCTAGAAACATCGCCAAAGGCAAGGGAAGCAAGGGCAAAAATGAACTATTGAGACTTCATCAAGATAAGAAGCTTTTGCACAGCAAAAGAAACAGTCAACAAAACCAAAAGACAACTGACAGAATGGGAGAAGATATTTGCAAATTACATATCAGATAAAGGGCTAGTATCCAAAATCTATAAAAAAACTTATCAAACTCAACACCCAAAGAACAAATGATCCAATCAAGAAATGGGCAGAAGACATGAACACACATTTTTCCAAAGAAGACATCCAAATGGCCAACAGACACATGAAAAATGCTCAACATCGCTTGGCATCAGGGAAATCCAAATCAAAACCTCAATGAGATACCACCTCACACCAGTCAGAATGGCTGAAATTAACAAGTCAGGAAATGACAGATGTTGGTGGGGATGTGGAGAAAGGGGAACCGTCCTACACTGTTGGTGGGAATGCAAGCTGGTGCAGCCACTCTGGAAAACAGTATGGAGGTTGAAAATAGAGCTACCATATGACCCAGCAATTGCACTACTGGATATTTACCCCAAAGATACAAATGTAGGGATCCAAAGGGGTACGTGCACCCCAATGTTTATAGCAGCAATGTCCACAATAGCCAAACTGTGGAAAGAGCCAAGATGTCCATCGACAGATGAATGGATAAAGAAGATGTGGTGTATGTATACAATGGAATATTATGCAGCCATCAAAAGGAATGAAATCTTGCCATTTGCAACGAGATGGATGGAACTGGAGGGTGTTATGCTGAGCGAAATAAGTCAATCAGAGAAAGACATGTATCATATGATCTCACTGATATGAGGAATTCTTAAATCTCAGGAAAGAAACTGAGGGTTGCTGGAGTGGTGGGGGGGGGGGTGGGAGGGATGGGGTGGCTGGGTGATAGACATTGGGGAGGGTATGTGCTATGGTGAGCGCTGTGAATTGTGTAAGACTGTTGAATCACAGACCTGTACCTCTGAAACAAATAATACATTATATGTTAAAAAAAAAAAAAAGAAGAAGAAGAAGATAGCAGGAAGGGAAAAATGAACGGGGGAAAATCAGAGGGGGAGATGAACCATGAGAGACTATGGACTCTGAGAAACAAACTGAGGGTTCTAGAGGGGAGGAGGGTGGGGGGATGGGTTAGCCTGGTGATGGGTATTAAAGAGGGCATGTACTGCATGGAGCATTGGGTGTTATAAGCAAACAATGAATCATGGAAAACTATATCAAAAACTAATGATGTAATGTATAGTGATTAACATAATGTAATAAAAAAAAGAGATTTGGGGTGTTGTTTTTGTCTAATGGAATGGATTATAAACCAATTCCCCCCCAAAAAATCTATGAATTTTTTAAAGGAATAATATTAGCTTGAATTGAGGGAGATAGACAGTACAAAATGAATGCTAAAACTTGCACAGTTAGGATGTAGACTGAGGAATTACTCAGCTTCAAACAAGGGCCACATCTGATGGACAAGGAAAGCTATTTCAGAGGACGGTGTCAAGAGCCACAGTGATTCACTCCCAAGCATTAATCATGGAACTGGTCTTAATCATGGAACTGGTAACACTCACCCAACTGGATTTCAGGATTGTTGTGAACCTGTAAGGGTGGATGTATCTTCACCTTTCTGAACAGGAATGTCTACAATGGTTATCCCATTTCTATTCCATCATTGCATGTTGGGTTAAGTGGGATCTAGGTAATGTATTACAGTATTTACAGGTGTTTCAGTTAAAAAGAAGAGTTCTCAAGGAGTTGTTTCAGATGTATAATGTTCAAAAGCCTCATCCTCACCTGGATAAGACTTAAATGATGGGATACTGGACATTGAGTTGGAGCCTGTGCTCCAGGAGAGGCTTTGGGGCAAGTGTAGTTTCCATACAAGGAAGACTTGAATTATTGTGGCCAGAATGGAGACTAGTAGATGGCATTTCCAAAAATGGCTGCAACAATAGTTTTAGTCCCACATGCTCTTCCAGAAGTTTGCGGCTACTCTTCCAGAGGTAGAGTCTATGTCCCCTGCCCCTGAGGCAGGGCACCCCTGATTAATAAACTGAGCCGCAGGCAGACGCTTAACAACTGAGCCACCCAGGCGCCCCCAGCTCTTTGTTTTTAAGTCTTTTTCTAATTCTCATTTTTATATTTACATTTTATACATATGTTCTTCATTTTTGGCTTCCTTTCACTGTAGTTGTCTATTGTGTACTTCACTGGGGTTGTGGTTGATATGTTTGATTTTATTCTATCGTTCATCTATTCTTCTCTGGGCAAAATGACTAGAAGGAGAAATTCACAACAAAAGAAAGAACCAGAGGTAATACTCTCTGTCATAGATTCAATCAATATGGATATAAGTAAAATGACAGAATTCAGAAAAATGATTATAAAGATACTAGCTGGGCTTGAAAAAAGCATAAGAGACACTAGAGAATCTCTTAATGCAGAAATAAAAGAACTAAAATCTAATCAGGCTGAAATTAAAAATGCTTTAACTGAGATGCAGTCTAAAATGGACACTCTAACGACTAGGGAAAATGAGGAAGAAGAGAGAGTCAATGACATAGAAGACAAAATTATGGAAAGTAAGGAAGCTGAGGAAAAGAGAGAAAAACACTTACTAAAAATTTACACTTACACTTACTAAATACTTACCATTTACATTGACATGGATCATGAGGGGAGGCTTTGAGAAATCAGAGACACCATAAAGCAAAACAATATTAAAATTATTGGGGTCCCAAGGGAGAAGAAAGAGAGGAAGGGACAGATGGTATATTTGAGCAAATCATAGCTGAGAACTTCCCTAATCTGGAGAAGGAAACAGGCATTCAAGTCCAGGAGGCACAGAGAACCCCCCTCAAAAATCAATAAAAATAGATCAACACAATAGATCAATATAATAGTGAAGCTTACAAATCTCAGAGATAAAAAGAAAATCCTGAAAGCAGCTCAAGACAAGAGGTCCTTAACCTACAAGGGTAGAAACATTAGACTGGCAGAAGACCTATCCACTGAGCCCTAGCAGGCCAGAAAGGGCTGGCATGATATATTCAGGGTACTAAATGGATACTAAATGAGAAAAACATGCAGCCAAGAATACTTTATCCAGCAAGGCTGTCATTCAGAATGGAAGGAGAGATAAAGAGCTTCCAGGACAAACAGAAACTAAAAGAATTTGTGATCACTAAACCAGCCTGCAAGAAATATTAAAGGGGATCCTGTAAGCAAAGATAGAGCTCAAAAGTAACATAGACCAGAAAGGAACAGAGACAATATACAGAAACAGTGACTTTACAGGTAATACAATGGCACTAAATTCATATCTTTCAATAGTTACTCTGTAAATGGGCTAAATGCTCCAATCAAAAGACATAGGGTATCAGATTGGATAAAAAAGCAAGACCCATCCATATGCTGTTTATAAGAGACTCATTTTAGACCCAAAGACACCTCCAGATTAAAAGTGAGGGGGTGGAGAACCATTTATCATGCTAATGGACATTAAAGGAAAGCTGGGGTAGCAATCCTTATATCAGACAAATTAGATTTTAAACCAAAGACTGTAGTAAGGGATGCAGAGGGACACTATACTTAAAGGGTCTATCTGACAAAAAGATCTAACAATTATAAATATTTATGCTCCTAACTTGGGAGCAGCCAATTATATAAACTAATTAACAACAAAATTAAAGAAACACATTGGTAATAATACAATAATCATAGGGGACTTTGACACCCTACTCACAGCAATGGGCAGATCATCTAAGCAGAAGATCAACAAGGAAACAAGGGCTCTGAATGACACATAGGACCAGATACTTCACAGACATATACAGAGCATTCCATCCTAAAGCAACAGAATACACATTCTTCTCGAGTGCACATGGAACATTCTCCAGAATAGATCACATACTGGGTCACAAATCAGGTCTCAACGGGTACTAAAAGATTGGGATTATTCCCTGCATATTTTCAGACCACAATGCTTTAAAAGATGAACTCAATCACAAGAGAAAATTTGGAAGGAATTCAAACACTTGGAGGTTAAAGAGCATCCTACTAAAGAATGAATGGGTCAACCAGGAAATTAAAGAAGAAACTTAAAAATTCATGGAACAAATGAAAATAAAAGCATAACTGTTCAAAACCTTTGGGACTTCATCAAGATAAAAAGCTTCCGCACAGCAAAGGGAACAGTCAACAAAACTAAGAGGCAACCCATGGAATGGGAAAAGATATTTGCAAATGACATTACAGATAAAGGGCTGGTATCCAAGATCTATAAAGAACTTCTCAAACTCAAAAGGAAAGATAGAGCTCAAAAGTAACATAGACCAGAAAGGAACAGAGACAATATACAGAAACAATGACTTTATAGGTAATACAATGGCTCTAAATTCATATCTTTCAATAGTTACTCTGTAAATGGGCTAAATGCTCCAGTCAAAAGACATAGGGACTTCTATCTTGTTTATCGGCCATCCTCCAAGTGTAGCTTCCTCCTCATGGTCCAAGATGGTTCTTCCAACACAAGCCATCTATATCTGCATTCCAGCAAAGAAGGGAGAGCTCCTTCATGTGGCACTTTAGCTTAAATCATTCTAGCCAGAATGTGGTCTCCCCTATATACATGAGAAACTGGGAAATGTGGTGTTTATTCTGGACAAACAAATAATCCAGTTAAGAAATGGGCAAGACATAAACAGACACTTCTCCAAAGAAGACACACAAATGGCTAACAGACATATGGAAAGAATGTTCAACATCACTAGCCATCAGGGAAATACAAATCAAAACCACAATGAGATACCACCTTACACCAGTTAGAGTGGCAAAAATTAACAAGGCAGGAACCAATGAATGTTGGCGAGGATGTGGAGAAAGGGGAACCCTCTTACACTGTGGTGGGAACACAAGCTGGTACAGCCACTCCAGAAAACAGTATAGAGGTTCCTCAAGAAGTTAAAAATAGAGCTACCCTGTGATCCAGCAATTGCACTACTAGGTATTTACCCCAAAGATACAAATGTATTGATCTGAAGGGGCATCTAAACCCCAATGTTTATAGCAGCAATGTCCACAATAGCCAAACTATGGAAAGAGCTGAGATGTCCATTGACAGATGAATGGATAAAGAAGATGTGGTGTGTATATATACATACACAATGGCATATTACTCAGCCATCAGAAATGATAAATACTGGGGCGCCTGGGTGGCTCAGTTGGTTAAGCAACTGCCTTTGGCTCAGGTCATGATCCTGGAGTCCCAGGATCGAGCCCCACATCGGGTTCCCTGCTCAGTGGGGAGTCTGCTTCTCCCTCTGATCCTCCCCCTCTCATGCTCTCTGTCTCCCATTCTCTCTCTCAGATAAATAAATAAAATCTTTAAAAAAAAAAAAGAAAGAAATGATAAATACTTACCATTTACATTGACATGGATGGAATTGGAGGGTGTTATGCTAAGCAAAATAAGTCAATCAGAGAAAGACAATTATATGGTTTCACTCATATATGGAATATAAGAAAGAGCACAGAAGATAATAGGGGAAGGGAGGGAAAACTTAATGGGAAGAAATCAGAGAAGGAGAAAAACCATGAGAGACTCTTAACTATAGGAAACAAACTGAGGTTTGCTGGAGGGGTGGTGGGTGGGGAATGGGGTAACTGGGTGATGGGCATTAAAGAGGGCATGTGATATGATAAGCACCAGGTGTTGTATGCAGCTGATGAATTATTGAACTCTACATCTGAAACTAATGATGTACTATATGTTTTCTAATTTAATGTAAATTAAAAAAAAAAAAAGACTGGGTGGGCCCAGATAAATGAGAGGCAATCTCCTCATATAGTTCACTGACAGAAGGGACAGAATGTGATCCATTATTATAACACAATGTAAGAAGAGCTATGAAAGATGCCCACATACAATGCTTTAGATATAAAATAGGACAACAAATAATTCTTTTTGAAGAAGACCAAAAAACACTAGTTTCAAAGAGATTATATCTGAATTAAGTGTTGAAGGATGAATAGGCATTTTCCAGGTGGGCAAAAGTCATCCACATAAAGGTCCTGAAATAATTAGGACTAGGTTTCACTATGTGTGTGACAGGAAAACACACAAAAAAAACAAAAATAATTTGGCTTAACAAAACAAAATTTTATTTCTCTATGACAAAGAGGCATCTGGAGCTAGTACGGTATCTCTATGATCATCAGTGAGTTGGACTTCTATCTTGTTTATCTGCCATCCTCCAAGTGTGGCTTCCTCCTCATGGTCCAAGATGGTTCTTCCAACACAAGCCATCTATATCTGCATTCCAGCAAAGAAGGGAGAGCTCCTTTATGTGGCACTTTAGTTAAATCATTCTAGCCAGAATGTGGTCTCCCCTATACACATGAGAAATTGGGAAATGTGTGGTTTTTATTCTGGACAGTCATAAGTCCAGGTGAACATCAAAGTTTCAATAACTGAGGGAGAAGAGGAGAACACTAAAAGATACTAAGAGTCTCTGCCACAGCCATGGAGAAATTAAGGTGTGTGGCCCATGGAAGGAGCTGAGAGAAATTCAGCATCTTAAAAACATAGTGAATGAGAAAGTTAAAAAGGCAGCTGGAAGATAGGTGAGGGCCACTGATGATGAGTTCCTGGCTGAGCTAGGGAATTTTAGAATGGCTCTCTAAACACCGGGGAGTAACGTGGAGATGTTTAAGCAGATAAATGACATGATTAGAGCATTGTTTTATGATAGCTGGCAAGAGTGAGGTGATGGCTCTCAAAGTGAGAGAATACAGGTAATATAGTACATATTCATCACATGTGGCCAACTGGTATCTCCGAACATCTGCCCTACATTATGGTAATTTCTCTAATTATGAGTTCCACCTTCTCAAAGTAGAAGCCAGAAACTCTCAACCCCAAACTCCCTTGGGGCTGCTAAGTGGAATCCAAGTCCCAACCCTTGTGAAATTGAATCAATCTATGGATGGAAGAAATTAGTTTAGGATCTGGGAATACCCATGAGGGTATCCTGGGTATGTTCCTCAGGAAGGGTATAACTTCTGGGAGAGGGACAAGTCCTTGTACTGACAGGCCAGTCAAATTTGAATTCAATTTTATCTTTCTTCCTTTTGTTATAATTCCCTGTACTTGCTTTGACCTTTCAGTAAAATCAGGTGGTATGAAAGAAAAAAAGTAAGAGACCAGAAATAGTTGTGGAGCGTGCCTATCTTCACTCCTCCATAGGCATGTAGAGAGGAAGCAAAATTTATCAAAAAATTGTATCCAGCAGAGAAATGAATAGATGTCCACAGGAAAGATGGGAGCAGAGATGAAGAGGACCAATGGCCAAGAGAACAGCTCAGGAAGAGTACAAATCAAAATCTTCTCATTCAATTTTACCAAGACACTTCAAGACAGGAAAGCTCAAGTTGCCTGTAAAACTGAATCATGGGAACTTGAGACATCACCCAATCCAGCAGTTTCTTAATTCACATTCAGTGGCAGCACCTCTCTTCAAAAGAAATGTTATTGTTGAAACTGAGGGATTGGTAATTGGGATTCTTTATATTATTCTACTTGGTGTATGTTGGAAATTTTCCATTAAAAATATTTTAAAGAAATATTGCATTGAAACATAATCTACAAAGCAAACTGAATGCATGCAGCTTAAATACTGTCAAATTATGCTTCCAAGATTCAGCATACTTGCTAAGAATCATTTCCAAGGTGGTCTACCATATACCAGAATGATAAGGAGCACATTGATTTTGAGGCACTCAGAGTTGGATAGCTCTGCTTGTCAGAAAATGCTGATATTGATCCAAAGTATGACCTCTTGTAACTTCAAATGAGAACCAGACAGTTCCCCCATCAAGAAATTATATTTACCCTTTTTGCTGCATTCAGTGCATTTTCAAATAATCCCAAATAATGGGCAAAGTTTGATATTCTGTATCACACTAATACATGCTACAAAGTCTGCTAGAGAGATGCTGAGGGCCATGTTCCAATCCTCTGGGTTAAAGAGATGTGAGCAAAATATTTAAGTTAAATTAAGACACCTACAGGCAAAACCTGACAAAGTGTTTTACATTGTGCTACATAACAGATTGAGATTTTTTTTTTTAATATCATGGTACTCTCCATCTTCACCTACCTGTCAGCTCCACATCATTTGTTATTAATCTAACACCAGAGAGCCTGGAAAGAGCTGCAAGCTAGTGAGGGCACACAAATCAGGAGCAAAGACGGCAAAGCCTCTCTGGTGATTCTTGTTCACAAACTTTAAGGGAATTTGAAAAATGCCTCTCAATTTGGAAAATGCTTGATATGAAATCAAAGAAAGTCTAGCAACACAAGTTTCAGTTGCTTAATCTAAATGCATCAACTGAAAATAAAGTATAAGCAGCCAGGTCATCTGTGGAATTCCAAGACCACTGTGGGAACACATATTTGTCCTCCTGATTTTCTTTAGCATCTCCTTCCTTAATTACATGGACCTATTTCCCAGACCAGCTGATTCTAAGCCAGGGACATCTCTTGTGCATCTCAGCTTGGAGGATGAGTTGGAGGAAAAGATGTGTCTAGTTTTCAGACTGATCTTTATAGCAGTGCTCCTTTACTAAGAATCACAGTTGGCCTTACACTGAAAAATTATATGAAACATGCTTGTCCCATGTCCAGTCTCAGGTGAGTGGTGTTCATTCCAATACATGTCTAAATTCCAGCCTACTCTCAAAAATGTTTTAAAGGAAATGACACATTAGTGTCAAGTACATGGAAAAGACCCATCTCTATTAAATTTCCTAATCGAATCCTATCTACTTAGGTTGGCATGCATATATATCCATATATGTTGAAAGTCAAGGATAAAATCTAAAGGTTGGCACTGACCATCATGGGATAGCAACTGACTAAATGTTCAGCAAACCTGTTTCCTCTTCTGCTGTCAATCAGGATTCTTGCAGGAAACAGAACCCAGCTCTGATGATTCAAGAAACTTTGATGAAAGAACTATTTACAGAGGTGTGGAAATGATTAAGAAAATCAAAAAGGGATGCTGAGGCACCCAGGGTCTAGCAAGAAGAGAAAGTCATTACCACTGCTAGGTTGCCAACTGCTCTAAGATAGCATAGCCTGTCTTCTGGTCATCCCATAGACATAGGATGGACGACTCCTCAAGGCTGGCCATCTTGACTGATGACACTTCTTCATCCACCAAGAGAGCTGGAAGGAAGTCTATTACTCACACCCAAAGGACTTCAGGCGAGAGAAAGGTAGGTGCAAGGTGGTCTAGAATAGCAAGAGCAAAGAGCAGAGAGTTGCTTTGGCCATGATGCCTAGGGTATCAGAGTGAAGAAGGGTTCCCATGCCCAAACTAGGACTATGAGGTTCAAACTTCCCATTGATGTCAAGAGCTCAAGGAGGTGTGTGGAATTTCCTTTTGTAAAGTACCAGATGTGTGCTGGTAGGGAAGAGTTAGCTAGAAGCCTAAAAGCTGTCAGCCATCAAACATCAAAAATTGAGCAGACTTTATCAGACAGCCAAATAAATGCAAGAAGGGAGTAAGACATAGAAACTCCAAACTCTAACCCTTCAATCCCCTGCCTGTGCCTCCCACACTGAAACTTTCTGGAAGCCAGAGGGTGAGAATTCTTGGGTAATGTCATCCATAGGGTTATGTCACTCTTCGGGGGCCCAGAGCAGAGCTAAAGAGAGTGGAGAATGGAACCTGGGGGTAAATGCCAAAGAACCAACAGATACACAGACACCATTATTCAGCCTCTCCTCAGTTAGATGAAACTTCACAACAGACTTCTAGCCAATAGCACGTGGACAGAAGTTGATGTGTGACAATTTCAATCCTAGCCCATAGCTCTTGACATGGCCCTCAATGTTCTTCCAGTGTTTTCATCTATAGTTCAGATTGAAAGGGTCCAGAGAAGGATTTTGAGGTCTTCAATGATCATGGAGCTACTAGACTAGCTGAGCCTGAGTTTTTAAATGACTATCAATCCCAGAGACCCACACTCAACAATGACATGAATGAGAAATCAATTTGCATGTGCTAAGCTTCTGAGTCTGTGGAACTGTTATGTAGACAACTGTAACCAATACATACATGAATATTGTTGGGAAAGAAAAAGTCTAAAATGAGCTGAAGTTTGCAAAAGAGACTTAGAATAACTTTTTAAAATCCATTCTAAAAATTATTAGCAATAAAGGACCATGAAATAATAGGTTACCTACTTGGGGCCAAAATGATCAAACCTTTGGTTCATTAGTTTTGCCTCTGTACTTTCTGCCAGTATTATAGAAGGTGTGCTCTATTGTATGGAAGAAAAGGAAGGAAAATAGCTTTGGGGTAGGAATCCAACCATATCTGCCATAAATCGGGACAAGTGGGACCCTTCAACACCAGCATGTAGACTGCTAGTCCTTGCATGTGTGTATAGTTTGGACCACTGTAAAGCCCATCTTCTTTCTTCAATGCTATTCTGTCTCCCTAATATTTCATTCCTAGGATGACTATTCATTTAATCTTCATTAACTCATTCTAGAAACATTTATTGAATGGCAACTCTGTGCCAGCCACCTTCCCAGTGACTTAGTGTCTACTTGGAAGAGTCCTAGATGTGAAGTGTAGCAAGTGCTTTGTTGGAAGGACCTCTAGGGTTCAGTGGGACCCCAAAGGGGGATGACCAGCTCTGCCTTGCTCAGGAGCAGGGGTATGGATGGATTAGGAAAGTCTTCAGAGAAAAGGTGACCCAGAGCAGGGGGAAAGGAAGTAGCTATATGGGCATATGTGCTTCTAAAAACCTGTGCTCCTCTTATGAGAAAGAATTAGCTTGCCCCAAGAGATGGGTCCGTGTATGCTGGTCACAGACTAACTCTTCACTTTAAGGGTAGCAGAGAGGACACGCTTCACCTTTGGGCCTTCCTCCAGAGACGTTGGGCAGATACTCTGCTGCTACAAATCTTGTGATTATCTGCATCATCGCCCCGGGGCTGAGGTTGAAGCTGTGCCAACAGCTCTTCCCTAACACATTCTCAGCTCAGCAACAATGTTGGCACCAGCAGCAGCTGCTAGAGGGCAGACAAGCCACCACTGCATAGCAGTGACCCCTGGATGGCTCTCAGGCCAAGCTCTAGCTGAGTTCTAATGAAGTGCTATCCCCAGGAAGAACCTAGAGCTTCATTGAGTTGCCACTGAGTCTGAGAGGTCTGAAGCTGCAAGGAACCCATCCAGCAGGGGTGGGCCTCAAAACCTAGGGGAAATTGGATTCTTTCATTCTTCTAAGGTACTTCCCTCTCTGAATGCTCTGAAAATGCATTTTCTTACCTTCATTGGAGCCTCAATTTTCTCCTCTGTAATACAGGGTTCATAATAGTATTTGCTTCAAAGGTTGTTGTGAGGATCCACAAGCTAATACGAGTAAGGAGCTTAGCGTGGTGTCTGGGGCACAACAGTTAGTGACAAATGTCTGAAAGTCCAATGATGAGTATGACAGTGAGATGGGGCTGATGAGATGATAAATGGCCATTCCTGAGCCCAAAGAAGGTGGTTCAGGTGATCAGTAAATGAGTGATTGGGGGCCGCTGAAGGAAATGATTTTTCCTTGAGGAAACTGCTTGCCAACTCCCAATTTGTAGTTTTCTGAATCATTTTATTTGCACTGGCCTACTGATCACATATGGATTTCTTGCTTTTGGGTTTTTAACACTTACTTAAAAGCAGAACTCTACCATATCCTCACAACTTGAGTTAATCATTTGACCCATCAGCCTAGCTTTCCACATCATTCTGTACCTCCATTTTTTCATTCAACAAATGAATTTATCCCCACTACTGTCCTGAGCCTTGTGTCAGGTGTTGATGACTCAGCAATAAACAGGACAGAGTCTATGCCCTCGGAAGTTTTGCTGGTGGCAGGCAGAGAGACAAGAAAGTGGTTTCAGTGCAGTGGGGTACTTCTTGTGGAGGGAGCATCCCAAGGCTGCTGTGAGAGCTCAGAGCCCAGCCCTAGATGAAGGCAAGAGTAGGAGGGCGGGGGCATTTCTGGTGGGGACAACCACAGATGCAAAGGCTCAAAGGCAAGAGGGCACAAGGGGCTTTCAGGACTGTGAGGAGACAGGCAGGGTTGGAGAAGACAACATCAGGCAGGAAGTGTCAAAAGATGAGTCTGAAGAGTCAATGATGGTCAGGACCTTAGTTGCTGGGCCAAGGAGTCTGGACTAAATTCTCAGGCCTTAGCAGGGCACTGACAAAATAGACAGGTAGTTTAGATAGACGTCTAGAGCTGTAGAGTTGAGGACAGAGGGAAGAGGACAAAATGGATACTGGGACCCCCCAGGCAGGAAAAAAGCTCCCTAGGTAGGATCTACTCCAGGTAGCTAAAAAATTTCAAATGGTCAATGTTGGTGATCATAAGATAAGGCATGAGTAATGAGGATGGGGAACAGCAGAGCAACATTCATGGGGTAACAGTGACCAGAAGGCAATCTGGGCCCAAACACAGATTGTAGACCCTCTTAGCCAGTCTGCCTATGCTGCGGAGGCAGGAGAAGGAAGATTGTCTTGGGCCTTGAATCCACCCTCTGTTGCCCACATGGGAACATGAAGGAGAAGTAAGTCAGGGATGGCATCTGGACTTCTGACTTGGCCAAATGTTTGCATGTCATTCAGTGAGATAGAGATAGGAAAGGAGTATCCCTGAGGAAAGGGCAGGAGACAGTACAGTGAGCTCACTTCAGACATGCTGAGTTTGAGGCACCTAAGAGACTTTGGAGTAAAGACTTCTGAATGCAGCTTACAAGGCCCTTCTGATCCAGCATCTCTTACCTGTCCAGCCTCCCCTCTCATTACTCATCTTGGGCAGTTCCTGCAAAGAATCATGTTCTCCTCACATATATAGCCTTTGCACATGCAATTCCCACCACCCAGAACTCTCCCCCAACACCATGCCACCCTACCTCTCTCCCAAACGACCTGTTCATCCTTCAAGTCTTTGCTTGGGTACCAGGACCTCCTGGAAACTTCCCTGACCTCCCCCAGTTCCACGTTAAGTGTCCCTTTGTGTGTTCTTGCTATTCTCCCTACTTCCCAATTGTTATCTACCACTGGGTTGTGATTATCTGTTTTCCAGTCTCTTCCCTCAAGATGCCCTAAGCTTGATGGAGAGGGGGGATGCTCATCAATGTGTCCCTAGTGCTTGATCAGTGCCTGGCACATAGTAATGGCTTAACAAATAGAGAGGACACCCATAGACGTGAGAGGTCTCTGTGACAAAGAGAAACCAGCACATGTGGCACATACATCACCTATTTACCTCACACTTGATGTCACTTAAACATGGGTTCAAAACTCAAACATGTTCTGAAATAGAAAGTTACACTCTCCTAAAACTGAAAATTGGTGATAGGCACCGCTAAGAGCAATCTGATACAGTAACAGTTTCTGGCATATGCAGCTCATTTTAAAAGATGCCAATATGACATACAGAAAGCTGTCAGGCCTGCTCCAAAAAGGAAAGTCAGCCAGTTCATGTTCCACTTGCCAAATTAATTTCATTTGACGTTCAATTTGTATCCTAAGGTACTGTGGATTTAAAACAGCAGATTAGAGAAGTGTTCCATCTGACAAAATCAAATCCTCAAGTTATTTTTATTGTGAGTAAGGCTGTCTTAACAGGGATATCTCCAATCAAATATGCGAATCATCTAATAAATATATTCATTGATTTTTTCATTTTTTTATTATGTTATTTTAGTCATCATACAGTACATCATTAGTTTTTGATGTAGTGTTCAATGATTCATTCATTATTTGCATATAAGACCCAGTGCTCATTACAACACATGATTATTTTAAATAAAATTTACCTTTCTCCTCTTTCTTATGCCTAGCATAGGGTGAAGAGCATGCATCAGGGTCGCCTGGGTGGCTTAGTTGTTAGGTGTCTGCCTTTGGCTCAGGTCGTGATCCCTGGGTCCTGGAATCGAGCCCCACATTGGGCTCCCTGCTTATGCGGAGTCTGCTTCTCCTTCTCCCTCTGCCCCTCCACCACAGTAGTTCTAGCTCTCTCTCTCAAATAAATAAATAAAATATTTAAAAAAAAAAAAAAAAGAAAGCTGAGTTGAAATCTCAGATCCTCTGTCTAGTAAAGGGAGTCTCAACCCTAGCTGCACGTTAGAATCACCTGGGCTTAGGGGTACCTGGGTGGCTCAGTTGGTTAAGTGTCTGACTCCTGATTTTGGCCCAGGTCATGATCTCATTGTTGTGGGATCGAGCCTTGAGTTGGGCTCTGTGTTCAGTGTGGAGTCTGCTTGAGATTCTCACTCTCTCTCTCCCTCTGCCTTTGCCCCTCCCCCCGTTCAAGCACTCTCTCTCCCTCTCTCTCTCCATCTCTCAAAATAAATTTAAAACAATCTTTAAAAAAATCACCTGGGGTTTGTTTTTCATTCTGTTTTCTTTCAATACCAATACCTGACTCTAACCCAGATAGAGCAAATCAGAATCTTCTGAAGTATGGTATGACATTTGCATTTTCTTAAACTCCAGGTGATTCATGCGTGTGTTTATTAGCTATGTGAATTTCGGGCAACTAATTTAATATCCCTGGTATACAAAATAAACTGTAGTCAACATCCACCACCGTAACGGCTGATCACCCAAACTTTTCTCTTAATTTAACAGTTTTTTGCTAGAATTAGGCTTAAGAAAATATCCATACATTGCAGATAAGGAGCTGAGATGCCAGAGTAGTAGAGGGACCCTATGCTTTCCTCTTCACTTGAACACAGCTAGATAAATATCAAATCATTCGGAACACTGGAAATCAATCTGAGGACTAAAAGAACAAACTGCACAACGAGAGGAACAAAAGAGGCCACACTTTGGAAGGTAAGAGGTGTAAAGAGGTGAACTGGGGGAGAAAAGAATTGCAGGTGCTGTGGTGGGGAGGGAACCCTGATCACAGAGACAGGAGAGAGGGGGAGAGAGAGAGAGAGAAAACATTATTTGGGGGGATTGCACAAGAAAAACACTTCCCCAAAATCATTGACTGGAAAAATGAGAGGGGCTGATTATCACAAATTTTTATAAGCAGCAGAGCTCAAAGTCTGAAGTTTTAGAAATCTGTGCCACTGCTGGGGTGGAGCCTGGTGGGAGTAGTGGTGCTTCCGTGGAGGAGGGCAGAGGCCTGGGAGTGGACAGCTTGGTCTGAGGATCCCCTGGGTTGCACTGGGAGAAACAGTTCCCCTTCTTGGAGTGCATTTGGGAGAGGTGGCATTGCCTCTCATGGGACAAAAGACCCAGCAGGCGCCATTGAGTTGATTCATACATCAGCATAGCAGCAGAGACACCTGCTGACGAGAGCTAACCTGGAAGTCAGCTTTTGGCTGCACTTTACCATAAATTCTGAGCCCCTACATGGTCATGGGACTACTTTTCTGGGACAAACTAGCACTAGCCACAGCATGGTGAGACCCTCCCCCAGAGGATCAGCGCAGATCTGCGTTGTGCCAGGTCCCTAAAATATGGAGTTTTGAAACCCAGCTGCGTGCTTGAGATAAAACACAGGAGCACTGCGCCGCCAGGTGGGCAAAGGGCTCAGACACAGACAGGGTGAAGACAGGATTCTGACAGAAGCCTGGGACAAAAGAGGGGAGACTGTTTGCTCTTCTGTGAGGGCTTCCTAAACAGCGACAGGCACAAACTCCCCTCTCCAGGGAAGAGAGCAGGCCCATGCCATTTTTTGCCCCTCCCATCAGCATGGATGGACTTCAACAAGTGGCCCAGCACACACAGTGGAAGCTTGAGCTGCTTGCACCAAGCCCCACCCCCTTGCACTCTGGAGGTGCTTTTTACTAGAGCAAGTGTGGTTGAGAGCCATGGCTGCAGCAGACCCCTCCCCCAGAAGACCAGCACAACCCCCCACCCCCACCCCACACACACCAGGTCTACTGATCAGAGTGCTGCAAAGCTTCAGCTCTAGTGGAAAGAGACCAGGCATAGGTTTTACTAACACACAAAAGCCAGAGACCTAAGCAAAATGCCAAGACAGAAGAATTCATCCATCCCAAAGGAAAGAACAAAAAGAGGTCATAGCCAGGGAGCTAATCAAAACAGATATAAGCAATATGCCTGAATCAGAATTTAAATTTTTTTTTTAAAGATTTTATTTATTTGACAGAGAGAGATACAGCGAGAGAGGGAACACAAGCAGTGGGAGTGGGAGAGGGAGAAGCAGGCTTCCCGCGGAGCAGGGAGCCCGATGTGGGGCTCGATCCCAGGACCCTGGGATCATGACCTGAGCCGAAGGCAGACGCTTAATGACTGAGCCACCCAGGCACCCCCTGAATCAGAATTTAAAACAACAACTAGCTGGGCTTGAGAAAAGCATGGAAGAAACCAGAGAGGCCCTAACTGCAGAAATAAACAAACTAAAAACTAGTTATGTAAAAAAAAAAATGCTATAATTGAGATGCAAAACCAACTAGATGTAACGACCACAAGGATGGAAGAAGCAGAGGAACAAATAAGTGATATAGAAAATAAAATTATGGAAAATAATGAAGCTGAGAAGAAGAGGGAAAGAAAAATATTGGTGCACAAATGTAGACTTAAGGAACTCAGCAACTCCAAAAAGTATAATGACATTCATATCATAGGAGTCCCAGAAGAAGAGAAGGAGAAGGGGGCAGAAGGTTTATATGAGGAAATTATAGCTGAAAAATTCCCTAATCTGGAAAGAAACAGACATCCAAATCCAGGAGGCACAGATCAAAATCAACAAAAGCCAGCCAACACCAAAACATATCATAGTAAAATTTGCATAATACAGAGATAAGGAAAACATCCTGAGAGCAGCAAGGGAAAATAAGTCCTTAACTTACAAAGGAAGACCCATATCTATATCAACAGAAACTGGGCAGGCCAGAAAAGAATGGCATGATATATTCAATGTGCTGAATGGAGGAAAATATGAAGTCAAGAACACTTTATCCAACAAGGCTATCATTCAGAATAGGAGAGATAAAGAGTTTCCCAGACAAACAAAAACTAAAGGAGTTCATGAACACCAAACCAGCCCTGCAAGAAGTATTAAAGGGAACCCTTTGAGTGGGAAAGAAAGACCAAAAGCAACAAAGATTAGAAAGGAACAGAGAAAATCTCCAGAAACAGTGACTTTACAGGTAATACAATGGCACTAAATTCTTATCTATCAATAATTACTCCAAATGTAAATGGACTAAATGCTCCAATAAAAAGACATAGGATACTGGTTCCTGGGTGGTTCAGTCGGTTAAGCATCTGCCTTCAGCTCAGGTCATGATCCCAGGGTCCTGGGATCAAGCCCCGCGTTGGGCTCCCTGCTCAGCGAGAAGCCTGCTTCTCCCTCTCCCACTTGCCCTGCTTGTGTTCCCTCTCTCGCTGCATCTCTCTGTCAAATAAATAAATAAAATCTTAAAAATTGTTATAAAAAATAAATTTAAAAAAAGACATAGGATATCAGAATGGATTAAAAAAAAAAAAACAAGACCCATCTATATGCTGCTTACAAGAGACTCATATTAGACTTAAAGACACCTCCAGATTGAAAGTGAGGGAATGGAGAACCATCTATCATGCTAATGGATGTCAAAAGAAAGCTGGAGTAGTCATACATATATCAGACAAACTAAATTTTAAACCCAAGACTGTAACAAGAGATGAAGAAGGGTACTATATTGTAATAAAGGGGTTTATCCAACAAGAAGATCTAATAATTGTAAATATTTATGCCCCCAACTTGGGAGCACCCACATATATAAAACGATCAATAACAAACATAAAGGAACTCCTTGGCAATAATACAATACTAGTAGGGAACTTTAACACCCCACTTACAGCAATGAACAGATCATCTAAGCAGAAAGTCAACAAGGAAACAATGGCTTTGAATGACACGCTGGACCAAATGGACTTAATAGATATATTCAGAACATTTCACCCTAACGCAGCAGAATATACATTCTTTTCAAGTGCACATGGGACATTATCCAGAATAGATCACATACTGGGTTACAAATTGGGTCTCAACCGGTACCAAAAGATCGGGATTATTCCCTGCATATTTTCAGACCACAATGCTTTGAAACTTGAAGTCAACCACAAGAGAAAATTTGGAAAGACCACAAACACATGGAGGTAAAAGAATATCCTACTAAAGAATGAATGGGTCAACCAGGAAATTAAGTTAAATTAAAGAAGAAATAAAAAAATACATGGAAACAAATTATAATGAAACCATGATGATCCAAAACCTTTGGGATGCAGCAAGGGCAGTCATAAGAGGGATGTATATAACAATACAGGCCTACCTTAAGAAGCAAGAAAAATCTCAAATACCCAACCTAACCTTATACCTAAAGGAGCTAACAAAGGAGCAAATAAAGCCTAAAGCCAGCATTAGAAGGGAAATAATAAAGATTAGAGCAGAAATAAATGATATTGTATATTGAATTTATTGAATTTATAAAATTGATAAACCCCTAGCCAGACTTTTGATAAAAAGAAAGGAGAAATAACCCAAATAAATAAAATCATGAATGAAACAGAAGTGATAACAACCAACACCACAGAAATATGAACAATTACAAGAGAATATTATGAAAAATTATATGCCAACAAACTGGGCAATCTGGATGAAATGTATAAATTCCTAGAAATATATAAACTACCAAAACTGAAACAGGAAGAAATAGAAAATTTGAATAGACCAATAGCTAGCAAAGAAGTAGAATCAGTAATCAAAAATCTCCCAACAAACAGAAGCCCAGGGCCAGACGTCTTCCCAGGCAAATTCTACCAGACATTTAAAGAAGACTTAATACCTTTTCTTCTCAAACTGTTCCAAAAAATAGAAATGGAAGGGAGACTTCCAAACTCATTCTATGAGGCCAGCATGACCTTGATTCCAAAACCAAACACCCCACTAAAAAGGAGAATTACAAATCAATATCCCTGATGAACATGGATGCAAAAATTCTTAACAAGATACTACCAAATCGAATCCAACAGTATATTAAAAGAATTATTCACCACAATCAAGTGGGATTTATTCCTGGGCTGCAGAGGTGGTTCAATATTTGCAAATCAATCAATGTGATTCACCACATTAATAAAAAGAAAGGATAAGAACCATAATGCAGAAATGCATTATGCATTAATGCATTACTCAATAAATGTAAAAAAAGCATTTGACAAAATACAGCATCCATTCTTGATAAAAACCCTCAACAAAGTAGGGATAGTTGGAACATACCTCAATACCATAAAAGCCATGTACAAAAGATCAACAGCTAATATCATCCTCAATGGGGAAAAACTGAGAGCTTTTCTTCTAAGGTCAGGAACATGACAGGAATGTCCACTCTCACCATTGTTATTTAACATAGTACTGGAAGTCCTAGCCTCAGCAATCAGACAATGAAAAGAAATAAAAGGCATCCAATTGGCAAGGAAGAAGTCAAATTTTCATTATTCACAGGTGACATTATACTCTGTGTAGAAAATCTGAAAGACTCCACCAAAAAAAGTGCCAGAACTGATACATGAATTCAGCAAAGTTGCAGGAATCAACATTCAGAAATCTGTTGCATTTCTATACACCAATAATGAAGAAGCAGAAAGAGAAATCAAGGAATCTATTTCATTTACAATTGCACTGAAAACCATAGACACCTAGGACTAAACCTAACCAACAAGGTAAAAAATCTGTACCCTGAAAACTATACAACACTTACAAAAGAAATTAAGGATGACACAAAGAAATGGAAAAACATTCCATGCTCATGGATTGGAAGAACAAATATTGTTAAAATGTCTATACTACCCAAAGTAATCTGCACTTTGATGCAATCCCTATCAAAATACCACCAGCATTTTTCACAGAGGTAGAACACAAAATCCTAATATTTGTATGGAACCACAAAAGACCCCGAATAGCCAAAGCAATCCTGGAAAAGAAAAGCAAAGCTGGAGGTATCACAATTCCAGACTTCAAGCTCTATCACAAAGCTGTAGTCATCAAGACAGTATGGTACTGGCACAAGAACAGACACACAGATCAATGGAACAGGCTAGAAAACCCAGAAATGGACCCACAACTCTGTGGCCAACTAATCTTCAACAAAGCAGGAAATAATATCCAATGGAAAAAAGACAGTCTTCAATAAATGGTGTTGGGAAAACTGGACAGCCACATGCAGAAGAATGAAACTGGACCATTTTCTTACATCATACACAAAAATAAATTCAAAACAGATGAAAGACCTAAATGTGAGATAGGAAATCATCAAAATCCTGAGGAGAACACAGGCAGCAACCTCTTTGACATCGGCCATAGTGACCTCTTACTAGAAACATTTCCAGAGGCAAGGAAAACAAAAGCAAAAATGAACTATTGGGACCTCATCAAGATAAAAAGCTTCTGCACAGTGAAGGAAACAATCAACAAAACTAAAAGGCAGCCTACAGAATGGGAGAAGATATTTGCAAATCATATATCTGGTAAAGGGTTAGTAACCAAAATCTATAAAGAACTTATCAAACTCAACACCCCAAAAAACAAATAATCCAGTTAAGAAATGGGCAGAAGACATGAATAGACATTTTTCCAAAGAAGACATCCAGATGGCTAATAGACATATGAAAAAATGCTCAACATCACTCAGCATCAGGAAAATACAAATCAAAACCATGATGAGATACCATCTCACACCTGTCAGGATGATTAAAATTAACAACACAAGTAACAGCAGGTGTTGGCGAGGATACAGAAAAAGGGGAACCCTCTTACACATTGGTGGGAATGCAAACTGGTGCAGCCACTGTGGAAAACAGTATGGATGTTCCTCAAAAAGTTAAAAATAGAAGTACCCTACAACCCAGCAATTGCACTTCTAAGTAGTTACCCAAAGGATACAAAAATACTGATTCAAAGGGGCACATGCACCCCAATGTTTATAGCAGCATTTCAACAATAGCTAAATTATGGAAAGAGTCCATAGCCCATCAACTGATGAATGGATAAAGAAGATGTGGTATATATATATACAATGAAATGTTAGCAGCCATTAAAAACAATGAAATCTTGCCATTTGCAAAGATGTTGATAGAGCTAGAGTGTATAATGCTAAGCGAAATAAGTCAGTCAGAGAAAGACAAATACCATGTGATTTCACTCACATATAGAATTTAAGAAACAAAACAGATGAACATAGGAGAAGGGGGAAAAAAGAGAGGGAGACAAACCATAAAAGACTCTTAATGATAGAGAACAAACTGAGGGTTGCTGGAGGGGAGGTGGGTGGGAGATGAGCTAAATGGGTGATGGTATTGAGGGCATGTGTTATGTTGAGCACTGAGTGTTATATGTAAGTGATGAATCACTAAATTTTACTCCTGAAACCAATATTACACTATATGTTAATAACAAAAATTTAAATAAAAATTTGAAAAAAAAAATATCCATACACTGCAATTGGTTATGTCCTTAGAACTCTTTAAATTTATAAGTTCTACCTGCCTCCTTTATTTTTTCTTTCTAATTTATTTAATGAAATAGATCATTTGTTCTAAAGAGTTTTCTATGGTAGAATTTGCTGATTGTCCATGGTGCTACTTAACATGTTCCTCTTTCCCCCATTACTTCCTGTAAATTGGTTGCTAGAGCAAAAGGCTTCATCAGATTCAGATGCAATTGGCAAGACTACTTCAATTGTCAAGACTACTTGTTAATGTGTGATGTGAGCAATTATTAATAATCATTGCCTAGGTCCATTATTTCATTGGGGGGATGCAAAACAATGATATTCTATTGTTTTATCTTCATTTATTAGCTTGAGCACTTCCATAAAGAGAAATTTATCCTTCATCAGTATTTGGTTTCCCTGAAATACAGTATCAATAGAATAATCAAGAAAAAAATGTTTATTTGTTCCCATTATTTATCACGTTTCAAAATAATGAACTGGATCACTAGAATTATCCAAAGGTGATCAACTTTTTTTTTGTTTTTTAGTACCTCTATGACCTCATAGATCCAAATATATTTAAAGTGTTTTAATCCATTACAGTTATTCTTACTGACCCTCAAATGATCCTATCCCATCCTTTGACACTTCTTCATTACTCTTTGATAAGTTCTTTGCTTTCTGCTATGACAAGATGATCTAGGCTCATCTTACACATGTCTTGTCCCAGATCTGGAATCAGTTCAGGAAAGAACCATTATTCCCTTTAGTGGAAACAGTATTTGAAACTAGAATCTGGGTACAATTGGCTCTCAGTGTTACGGAGTTGTCCTTGTCTCTAAGACTTTTAAGTCAGCAGAGCTAGATAGGAAATACTTTTCATTTTCTTTAAGATAAAATCATCATGAGCTCATATTGATATTTCAGTTAAAATTCAGAACTGAAGAGTTCTGATTTATCTCATTATCTTACATCTGTTTCTCTTTTCTGCTGTACCAAAACCCCTACTTACTAGCAACACCACATAATTACTCCCTTGCTTTGTGCCACAGTGCATATGCCTTAGTACAAAGTTCATAGTATACATGCCTTGGAATATAACACATGCCTTGGAATACAACACTTAGAGTCCAGCACTGCCAATATGCTAATCAAACAAAAACAAAACAGATTTTTTCATGAATTTTTTTCTTTAGAGTGTATCTCACTAAGAATGTACAACTAAATTATTGTGTTATAAAGGCATTAAAAAGAGTTCCACACTACGTGATTGTGCCACCAAATTGACATGCCATTTGCTTTATTTTGCTTTCAGTTTTTCAAGGATAAACTTTTTAAATTTAATATGTTTATAATTATGTAAAAATATGTACCTGGTTCCAAAGTCAAACCTTTAGGAAAAAGTATAGTCACAAAAGTCTAGTTTCTATTCTTGTTACCTTCAATTTTTTTTAAGTTTTTGGTTTATCATTCCACTTTTTAAATAGAAGCAAAAGTGTGTGTATATTTGTACTACCCCCTTCTTCATTAGATGAATGGTAGCATGCTATTAACACTTTCTCCACCTTGCTTTTTTCACTTAACAATATATTCTGGAGATCATTCTATATGTACCACCATATAGAGATGGTCTTCATTCCTTTTGGGAGCTACGTAGTATTTTGTACCCTATTTCTTCAACCTGTCTGCTATTTAAGGACATTTGGGTGTTTATAATTTTTGTTATAATGAACAGGATGGCATTCAATAGCCTTATACACACATAGTTTTTGTTGCCATGTTTTTGTCAGTATTCCATGAAATCAATCCTAGAGGTGGAATTTCTGGGCCAAAGGCTAAACATGTTTGTAATTTTGCTAGCCACCACCCAATTCCCCACATAGGGATTATATCAGCGTGCTGTCACCTGAAATGTATGAGTTCCCATTTCTTCACATAGCCTACATGTTCTCACAACTTTGCATTGTTGACAATATGATAGACAAGAAATGATAACAATGTGATTATAATTTTCATTCCCCTTATTATGAGTACATTTTGTGTTATTATGAGAACATAGTGTAAGTACAAATCACCCATGTTTTCTTTCGGTACTCATAAGCTTTTATTTAATACATTTAAATCTATGATATATTTGGAATTCATCTGTGTGTGTATAGTGGGAGCTATTGAATACCATTTATTAAGAAGTCCATCTTTTCCCCCCACTGATTTGAGATGCTGCTTTTATTGCATATTAACAAATATGGCTGGGTCTATATCGGGATTTTCTATCCTGGTCCACTGATCTGTCTCTTCATATGTCAATACCACCTTGTTTTGATTACAGAGGATTTATAATAAAGTTTTAAAGGGCTCTCCCAGCTCCCACCCTTCATTGCTCTTTTTTCACCCACAGAATTTTTATGTTCTTTCTTGTTTGTCTGTTCTTCTGAATGAACTCTTTACTTATCCAGTTCCATGTTTAAAAAAAAAACAACTGTTATTTTTTATTGGAATTTAGTAATTTATAAATTAATATGGCATGTCTATCCATTTGTTCAACTGTACTTTTGCAGCTTTGTGTTTTTATATTGTTATTGATATGACTAACATTATGTTTTTCATATCTCCGTTTTTTAATATTTAATACAAATGGGATCTCTTTAATTGTAACTTCTATTGATTTTTTATTTTCCTATTATAATCTGCTGCTTTGATAAATTCTCTCATTATTTGTAGTTTTTCCATTGATCATCTTGAGTTCTCAAGATATAAAATCAAATTCTCTACAAACAGATTTTGACCTCTCATTTCCATTTGAATGCATCTAATTGCTTTTTCTTATCTAAGAGCATTGGCTAAAACTCTCTCACACAATGTTATGAAATAGCTGAGAGGGAGAGCTCTCTTTTTTCCCGACTTTAACAAGAAAGCTTCTGATGTTTTTCCATTAAATAAAAAGTAAACTCTACCTTTGGGATTTTGGCACACACATGTGCATGCACACACACACTCACACACATGTATATATTAATTCCTATTTTATTGAGTGTTCTTAATGTGAATGAGTATTAAATAATGTCAAATGATGTTTCTGAGCCTGCAGTGATGATTATATGATTTTTCTCCTTAGCCATATTAACATGATGCATTATATTAACAGATTTCCTAATGTTGGACCACCCTAGCATTCTTGGAATGAATTCCATGTATTCATGATGTATTTTTTATATGTAACTGGATTCCATTTGCTAATACTTTATGATTTTTATGCATATATTTATAACTGAGATTGTTCTGTAGTTTTCCTGTTTAGAGATATAGTTGACAGGTTTAGGGATCAATGCTTTAGTCTCTTTGTAAAACAAATTTCTAAGTTTTTCTTCTTTGCTCTGGAGTAGTTTAACCAGCACTGAGATGATCTGATCTTTAACTTTGGTAGAATCCCACTGTGAATATATCTGGAACTGGTACTTTTTGTGAGGCAGCTCTTTTACTACTTCCTCTACTTCTTCCATAGTAATTACTATGGAATCTTTAGGATATCTTTCTCGCTGGTGTCAATTTGATTACATTACACTTTTGTAGAAAAAAATTCAGAAAGTTTTTGTAGGAAACTTCATCTAAATTTACATTTATTTGCAGAGACTTATACAAAATAAATCTCTTATGATTTCTAAAATTCTCTGTAATGATGGTTATTGCCACTTTTATTTTTTTAAATTTTTTTAAAAAGATTTTATTTATTTATTTGACATAGAGAGACAGCCAGAGAGGGAACACAAGCAGGGGGAGTGGGAGAGGGAGAAGCAGGGAGCCCAATGGGAGCAGGAAGCCTGATGCGGGGCTCGATCCCAGGATCCTGGGATCATGACCTGAGCCAAAGGCTTAACGGCTGAGCCACCCAGGCACCAACCTCCCCCACCGCCGTGACTTCTAATTTTGTGTATTTATGCTTTCTCCTTTTTATATTTTTCACTACGTACTAGCTAGTGGTTTGTTAATTTTGTGAATTTTTCAACTTTTGCAACTTGAATTTATTCATAAGTTCTACTCTTTTGTTGTTATTGTTGTTTTCTTACACATTTCTTTTATATTTATCACTTCTTTCCTGGTGCTTTCTTCTGGCTTATTTTTAAATTATTTACATTTCAATTTTATTTTAATTCATTTTTCATTTTTATTTGTATAAATATTTCACAGAATAAATTTTCCATCAAAACTGCATTCATAGATTCACGAAATTCTGCTATTTTACCCTGTGTTTCCTCATTGACCCAAGAGTTGCTTATTAAAATGTTTTTACATTTCTAAAAGAAGTCTTTTTAAATTTTTATTTTTATTAGTTTCTGATTCTACTGCATTGTGGTCAAAAAATTATTTTTATTCTTTAGAATTTGTTACTTTTCAAATTTATTTTTTTTCTTCATGATCTAAGATGCAACCAATTTTCATGAATGTTCACGTGCACTCAAAAGGAAGGTATGGGGGGCTGACAATGGCCCCCCAATATCAGGTCTTATCCCTAGAACCTGGAAATATATTACTCTATAAAGGAATACAAAAAAGGGTCTTTGCAGATATGATTAAGTTAAGGACATATAGATGGGGAAATTATCCTGGATTATCCAGTTGGGCCCTCTATGCAACTACAAGGGTCTTTATGAGAGAGGGACAGAGGGAGACTTGACACACACAAAGGAGAAGTGTGTGTGAAGATGGAACAGAAAGAAATCTAAAGATGCTGGCCTTGATTGGAATGATGCAGCCTGCCGACACCTTGATTTTGGCGCAATGAAACTAATTTTGGACTTCTGGCCTCCAGAATGCAACAAAATGAATTTCTGTTGTTTTAATCGACCAAGATGGTAGGAATTTGTCACAGCAGCCAAAGGAAAACTAATACATAAGGTGTTTCCTCTGTTTATCAGGTTTCAGAGATTTGTACATATGTATATGTTCTACATTACTGCTTATCTTTCTGGATTTTCTATATTCTTCCTGATTTTTTTCCTACTTGTTCTGTCTCAGATTGAGGGAGATATACTACAGGCTCCCCATTATTCCTGAGTTTCTACATCTCCTGCCATCTCCTGTTGTATCTGCTTGGGTGAAAATTTTGTCACATTTTTGGGTACATAACATTAATCACTATTTTATTTTTATCCCATATTGTAGCCGTTAGCATTATAAAGTGCCTTTTGTGCTGTTTTGGATGTGCTCTTGTAAACAACATCATGTGAATTTTGCTTTGTTAGACAATTCTAAAATCCTTTTTGGGGCACCTGGGTGGCTCAGTCAGTTACATGTCGGCCTTTGGCTCAGGTCATGATCTTAGGGTCCTGGGATCGAGCCCTGGGTCAGGTTTTTTTGCTCAGCGGGAAATCTGTTTCTCCCTCTCCCTCTGCTTCTCCTCCTTGCTCGTGTGCACTCTCTCTCTAATAAATACAAAAAAATCTTAAAAAAAATAAAATCCTTTTCTTTTAGAGTGAATTAAACCTACATATTTATTAATATAATCCATATACTTGGCCTCAGTTCTGTCCTACGGGTACAGCTAGACATACAGCCACCCACTTACATGGTCTGCTTTATTTGCTTGCATTCTCTCTTTCTTTTGGTGCTTAGGAAACTTTATATTTTTGCTCTAAGTTTACCTTTAGAATAATACCTTTATATAATAACCAAATCCTCTCTTCTTTGGGATACTGCCTATCTGAACAATTATGAACAATATTGGAATTTGCTAGAAATCTTTTCTTTCTCCTTCCCTCCTGCTCCTTCAGCACCTAATGTGAAATAATAGCTTTTTTTTTTTCTTCTAATCAACACCAATTGGGCAATCTGCAAGCTAGTCTCATTTCCATATGTTCTTCATCTTATCTCCCTACTTTTGGTAGTTACACAAATCGTTATAGTTTTTGGTAGTTACACAAATCATTATAGTTTTTGATAGTTATACATTTTTTATAGTTATATTGTTCCTACAATGCAGAGCAGATAAGCATTGTACAATGATCACCTCCTTTATTTCGATCATTTAGTCATGGTACTAGAGATAAAGATATAATCAATTCCCCTTGAATATGGAAGTCAAAACTCAATTTCCTGGATTAACTTACAGACTTGGACACAAGCAAGTGACTAAGTCCCACCAATCAGAACTTTGATCCAGAAGTGAGGAATGTTAGGAAGCCACTGTGCATGGTGGAAAAGCTAGTAGCCCAGGCATCCAGCTTGCACAGGCAATGATGAAAGAGAAGTTTCCCAATGATTTAAAGGTCATGTTCCTGAGCCGAAGTGACATATTGTTGGTAGCAGTAGTAGCTGCAGTAACATATAATTTCTGGTGTTTGTACTTTGTAGACATGACATAAGTGGTAGAAGTTTCCTAACAGGCCAATTCTCCAACTTGGTTTTTGAACCCTAGGGTTGAGATTATTTCTCTAGCCTCCAGCCTAACATTATTGTGAACTTCCTAAAATCCTTTCCTGTATTCCCCGCCTCTGCTTAAATTAATCAGAGCAGATACTGTTGATTGCATCCAATGTCCTGACTTGAATCATACCTGGAGGGTCACACATCTCCTACTATTGTTGTAGAGACAAATGATAGAAGCTATGCTAACACACTGAACACACACACAATAGTGCGCAGCAAGGATTAGTTTCCCTCTGGGTACCTGAGAAGGCAAATAGTACACAGGCAGCCATGGTAGATCATGTTGAAGTTTCTGAAATAGATCCGCATTTATTAAAGATATATTTGAGCACTGGACATGGAATGTCCAAGCCTCAAACGCTTCTTGGAATCTTTTTAGTCTATTAAACTCAAGAGCAAAGGTAACAAGCTTTACATGCATGACGGGCTATATAAGTCATGGGGCCCACTGCAAAATGAAAATGCAGGGTCCTTTAAAAAAAAAACTATAATGGGGGGTGCCTGGGTGGCTCAGTTGGTTAAGCATCTGACTCTTGATTTTGGCTCCAGTAATGATCTTGGGGTTGTGAGATCGAGTCCTGCATGGGGCTCTGAGCTGGGCATGGAGCCTGCTTGAGATTCCCTCTCTCCCTCTCCTTCTGCCCTCACCCCCTGCTTACACAGGCATGTGCATGTACATGCATGCATACTCTCTCTCTCTCAAAAAAACAAATATATATATACTCTCTCTCTCAAAAAAACAAATATATTTTATATATATAAAATATTTTATATAATATATTATATTATATATAATTATATATATATAATGAAATTCAAGATGGCAACAGCAGAGCATTAAACCAAGCACAGGACCCTTCCCAGCATGCATGCCCATGAAACCTGCAGGTCCTGTCTATATGAAGCACTTCTGATCTCTTTCTCAACTGTTGGTGTTAAGAATAGAGAATATGCCAGGGACATCTAGATCCATGTCTCTATTGCCACCCCTAAATTCTGCTTAAAACAAGCAAGCCGTGATATTTATATATCACAATTGGCCACAACAAAAGGTTTTCCAGCCAATCATATACAAAATTACTTTAGTGGTGCAGTTACATTTCAAAATTAAAATTACAAAATTACATTAGTTGTACAAAAATACATGTTCACTTTAAGGTAAAAGTATACAAAAATGCATGTTCACTTTAAGGTAAAAAGTGAAATACATGTGCTCACCTTAAACACTGAAAGATATAATGTCATCACCAAAAGGAACCAGATAGAATCCAAGCCCACTGGGGTTATATTTGGGGAAACTGAGTCTTAATGAGGCTAATTGCCTGCCTAGAGTGACACAACCAGCTAGTGCTGAATAAAGAATAGAACCTCTGGCTCCTGGAATCCAGTTTAAATTTGCCTCTTTTATGTGGCACCTCCTCCCTTCCCTTTCATTTCAGAAGCACTGCAGTGGTTAACCAATTCCCCCCACCCCCATTCATGAACATCCACAACCAAAGTAAGAATACCAGAAAATAAAAAGAAATTCAGTATTAAAAAACTTCAGGGCTTGAAGGGAAGAAGCTTCTATCTACATTAAAACAAATTTTCTTTTTAATTACAAAATCCATCCGCAATAATTCAAACTGGATAAATTAAAAGGTGATATTCTACCCATTTATCCAATCTTACTCCCCCAAATTATCACTTCTATCATTTGGGGGAATATCCATTCAGTTATTTTTTTATCCTGGAACTCAAATCACAGTTCAGGTCATTTAGGTCAAGCCTTATTTTAAATATACCATCCACTGGAATTACATTAACTGTGGAATCTTTAAAAATGTTTTATTATAAGCAGAAACTGAACCTAAACACTGAAAATAGGTGAATTTTCTCAGAGGACTGGCCATTTTAGAAGTAGTGAAATAGTCATTCAATTCTCTGTATATGGAAAATAGAAAATCAATGTGCAACAATCCACTTACACTGGCATTTCCTTTGTATTTTGTTTATGTTGATTTGGCCAAATTTCCTTTTCCTTACATTTAATTCTGCTGCCAGTGTTAACTCATTAAGTATTTGGGTGAAAGGATGGTATCACACAGGGACAGCATTTCCCTATGAAATGTCCATATTTCTGAATTAGTGATGAGCTACCTTGTAGTACTTCTTTTCCATTTCTCTCAGACTAATACACATTTTGTTCATTCACTTTTCAATGTGGAAAAAAATTTTTTCCAGAAATCTTTTGGAAGTAGTCCAGGCTTCAACATACACTACCCATTTTCTACTTTAAAGACCTAAACATATAACAGCTCAGGGGGAAAATGTTATATGCATTGCTTATTTACAAAAAAGCTACATAAATTACATCACTACTTTATCTTTGTGGTATTGCAAATAAAGATCATTAAGACTATTAATGGCTGGGCGCCTGGGTGACTCAGCTGGTTAAGTGACTGCCTTCGGCTCAGGTCATGATCCTGGAGTCCCGGGATCGAGTCCCGCATCGGGCTCCCTGCTCAGCAGGGAGTCTGCTTCTCCCTCTGACCCTCTCATGCTCTATCTCATTCTCTCTCCCAAATAAATAAATAAAATCTTAAAAAAAAAAAAGACTATTAATGGCTGATTTTCTTGGGGCACAGGAATTGCTTGGTGGTATCTAACATACACAGTGCTCTACAAATAATCTTTAAATTTTAATGTTACTGCTACTATTGAGCTGTAGATTGAATGAAGAAAAATTTGTTTTTCCAATACAATTAAAATCCCCATGAATAACACCGTTAGAAATTCCTAATAGATTGTGAACTCTTTGCTATTCAATTTGATTGTTCAAATTCGCAAATTCCCAAGCCAAGCTAAGGTAAATCTCGATTCCAATTATGCATAAAAAAATCTCTTAGCATGCCAAATCAGCTAACCAGTTAACTCTGGCAGCCAGGACAACAGCCTGCTGTCTAGGAGTTGGCTGACTCCGTCGACTGCAACACCAAAGCCCGTTATGCCAATAAACCCTCAGGAGCTCCAAGACTCACAGAGCTGTTTGCCACCACCTCCCCACCTGTCTTACACCCACCTTTCCGCCCCGCCCCTTACCTTGGCCTCGCCTCCTGCGCTCAGGCGCGTTTTCCACGCCCCCTGCGTTCAGCCAATAGCTGGTGACGTTTGTGGGAGCGGGCCTTCCCTCCCAGCCAATGCAGGAGATCCTTGCTGTCCTAGTCCCTCCCCTGCCAGGAGCGCCTGCCGGAAGATGGCGGCGGCCGCAGAGCTGACGCTGCTGGAGAAATCCCTGGGGCTGAGTAAAGGGAACAAATACAGCGCTCAGGGCGAGCGCCAGGTGAGAAGCGGGGCTGCGTGGAGGGGAAGAGGTGGACAGGAGCGGGCCCTGCTGAGCCCAGGTAAGATGGGCTAGCCGGCAGAGGCGGAGGATGCGGCTGTTCTCCTCCCCCACGTGTCTGCGCCGCAGGGCGGGCTGCCTGGCGTCTCTCGGTCTCCCGCGGCCTTGGCTGCTGGAGGGTGGAGGGCAGTCTGCCCCGTTCGGGCTTGCCCTGACCTTTTCTCCTGGGAAATTGTCATCCTGTTCTGGGAAAGCGAGGAGAGCTCTCAAAGAGCCCTTAGACCAATCTGGAGGCCCCGTATTTGCGTACAGTGACAGCACTGACTATAACACTACCTTTCATTCAGTGTCACGCAGCTACTCCAGAGAACTAACGGGGTGCCAAGTAGCACTGTGCTGGGACTGGGGAATGCAGGGGTGGTTGAGAAGGACACCCTCCTTCCTCCCTAGGAAGCTTGGTTTTAACAAGGTGGGCAAATATTGTTGCTATTTTAATTACAATAAGTGAAAAGTGCTGTATTGAAGCCGAGATGGCTGAGAGAGCACATAAGTGGTCTTGGTCCAATCTGGAAGATTCAAGGAAGGTTCTTCTGAGTTGTTCAAGTTCAGTGTATGACGTGAAGAGAATGAAGGGGAAGATTAATACAGTATGAAATTGGTAAGATATAAGGACTCCGATTTCTCAGGGCGGTGAAGAACGTTTGTGTTTCGTAAATACCGTTGACGTCGATGGGGAATGCATTAGGAAAGGAGAATAATTGTAGGGAGACTACTTTGGATAGATAACATTTTTTTTTTTGCCTCCTTGAGATTTTTTCCATGTGACGTTTATTTTTTGTTCTTACTTTTCTGTTTTTTGTTTGGTTTATGTTAAAAGCAGTCCTAGTGTAGTTCTTTTTTTTTTTTTTTTTTAAAGATTTTATTTATTTTTTAGAGAGCAAGCGAGAGAGAAACAGCATGAGAGGGGAGAGGGTCAGAGGGAGAAGCAGGCTCCCCGCTGAGCCGGGAGCCCCATGTGGGACTCGATCCCAGGAACCTGGGATCATGACCTGAGCCGAAGGCAGACGCTTAACCATCTGAGCCACCCAGGCGCCCTGTCCTAGTGTAGTTCTTACACTTAAGTTCAGCTGAAGCATAGAAAGGTCTTGGGGCTTGTCCAAGATGAGCCCACTGACTGGAGACAAAGCCTCCTGCTTTTGCTTTTTCCTCTGGCCACATGCTAATTCCTTCCCTTCACCCACTGCTTCCTCGTTTGGTTTCTGTTTTTTTAGAGAACATTGCCAAGACATGAGTCTTGCCTTCAGGAAGCTTACCTAGTATAAGAAACAGTCATGGACAATTAATTTAAGGCAAGACAGAGTATATGCTAAACGGAGGAGACATTGTTGAGGAATGTGGACGAGAAAGTTAATTTTGACTGTGAGAATGGATTTGTAAACTTCACAGAAAACCTGGTGTTTGAAGTGTGTAAGGCCAAAATTATGAAAGATTGGGAAGTTTGGGGCAAGAAGTAGACCAATATGAAAAGTGCTACAATGCAAAGGAAGCCCAAAATTATAGTTTGAGGGCAGTTGTGAGGGCTCTGGAGTTCATAGTGTGGTTTCTTACTTTAATTAAAGCTTTTTTTTTTTTGGTCTTAGCAGAGGGCAGCTATTGAAAGTTTCTATTTATATGTTTGGGGAAAGGGATGGGAATAAATGAAAAAATTCGGTCTTTTTTTTTTTTTGGTGAGGCAGGGAGACAACTGATAGCAGTAAGCCAGCAATGATGTGAAAATATTGGGGTTTGGGAGTAAATGGTCAAGAAAGAATTCTTGAAGCATCTTTGGTGCAAAAAGAGTGGTTTTATTAAAGCACAGGGACTGGACCTGGGGGCAGAAAGAGCTGCACTGGGATTGTGAGGAGTGACTGATTATATACTTTCAAGTTGGCAGAGGGTTAAGGATAGCGTAAGTCTCTAAGGTATTTGGAAGCAAGGTTTCCAGGACCTTAAGGGGCTAGCTGTTGTTAGGAAAAGATCATTTATTACTGTCTAGTAAAACCTTAGTCATGAGACCCTTCAGACCTATATCAGTGGGCCATATGCTTGGAGTATGAGTGCTAACATATATCTTGGGGGTAGAGATAAAGGAGGTTTCGAAGGGGATTTTTAAACATTAAAGGAGACTTACAGGATCCTGGAGGTCAGGCTAATGTTAAGCTAAGGTTGCCTTTTGCCTTTAGCAAAGTATTAACATCGATGGAGGCAGTTGAGTTCCTAGAGGAATGTCACTCTACCTGTCTTGACTTGTCATTGGGCTGTTAAGTTGTAAGGAAATTTAATTTTTTTCTTTTGCCTTTGTTCTCCACATCAAGCAATAAGGCCTTCTCTGCAACATCACCAATTATACAGTAGTCACCCGTCTGTGTACCTCCTCCCCATCCATAGTTTCGATATCTGCCGTTTCAGTTACCCATGGTTAGCCATATCCAGAAACAGATGATCCTCCTTCTGGCATAGTGTCAGAAGGTCAGCTGTAGCCTAGCACTATGTCACAACGCCTACATCATTCACCTCACTTCATCTGATTATATGGGCATTTTGAAATCTTGCATCATCACAAGAAGAAGGGTGAGTACAGTAGAATAGGATATTTGGAGAGGGACCGACCACATTCACATAACTTTTATTACAGTATATTGATATAATTGTTCTACTTTATTATTAGTTCTTGCTGTTAATCTTGGACTACTGTGCCTAATTTATAACTTCAACTTTATCATAGGTATTTATGTATAGGAAAAACATAGTATATGTAGGGTTTGGTACTATGCGTGGTTTCAGACATCCATTGGAGGTATTGGAACATATTCCCCACAGATAAGGGGAGACTGTAATTGAAAACAATCCATGGTCGCCTGGCTGGTTCAGTTGGTAGGGGATGCGACTCTTGATCTGTCGGGGTCATAAGCTCGAGCCCCATGTTGGGTATAGAGATTATTTAAGGAAATAAAAGAAAAAAATTTGAAAACAATCCAGAGATCCAGCTTTCGGAGAATGGTTTGTTAAATTATGGTACATCAGCATATTATAATATTACTTATTAGCCATTGACGTTGATTACTTAGAAGACCATGCCATCCTAAAATGAATGTGGAAAAAGTATGTTTCCCAAGATTGCAACTACATAAGATTTGTGTACTTTAGGTTGTATGAAGGAAAGAGAAGGGACTTTCGAGGCAATCTTAACTTTATCCAAACCCTGATTCTGCCATGACAAAGCGAGTGACCTTGGTTCTTTGTAAGATGATGATGAAATTACTTACCAACTTAGAAGATGTAATGAGAAGGTAACTGGGAAGTTTTTGACTTAGCAATGTAGGATTATGGATAATTTATTTTTACAAATAATTCTCTTTAGAATTAAATGTCATTTCCCCCCACATGCTCATTGATGGCAAGTTCTTTTTCTGTTTTTATTTTGTTTTGTTTTTTAAGTATAACATACCTTCAGAAAAGCAAATAAATCCCAGCGAGTTTCCACAAAGTGAACACAGGTAGGTAACCACACAAGGAACCAGCCAGCAAGGAATAAAACAGTAGAACCAGCACCCCCAGAGGGTTCCTTAGTGTTTTCTTTCAGTGCATTTTTTAAAAGGACACTATTGGTGATCTTAGAGGTAGAGGCTTCATTTGAGTGTGAAGGCAAAAGGAAAATTCAAGGAGCTAAGTGGTGAATGAGAAGTGGAAAACCAGAGAGTACCCTTCGTTACTTCCTTTGACTTGTAGGAAGTAATCTTTGAATCTGTATCTGTAAAATGTTAATCTGTCTGTATACTTCACAGAGTCCTGTTGACCTAGATGTGAGTATGAAAGTGTCCTGCGAAGTGTAAATCACTTTACAAGTACAAGATATTTAGTGACTGCAAAAAGCAGCTGTCTTCCCACGAAAATACTCTTTTTTTGTTTGTTTGGGTCATTTAGATTCTGTGTCATTTGTAATTGGTCAGTCTCCTCATCAGATGATACCTTCCATTTTCTTTTAAATTTCTCATAGTGCTTTGCTTGGTTGTGCATCAAGAACATTTAAATTAATTGTCAATTTCTAATAATCTGAACCTTGGTATTGCTGTTTTTTGTGGGTTTTTTTTAAGATTTTATTTATTTATTTGACAGAGCACAAGCAGGTAGAGCAGCAGAGGGAGAGTAAGAAGCAGGCTCCCTGGCTGAGCAGGGAGCCCGATGTGGAGCTCCATCCCAGGACCCTGAGATCATGACCTGAGCTGAAGGCAGACGCTTAATCGACTGAGCCACCCAGGCGCCCCAGTATTGCTGTTCTAATAAGGGAAACAAAAACAGGATTATTTTTCAGATGATTACCTGAAGCCCAGACTATTATCAGTGGCCCCAGTTATATTTTGGAATGTTTTTTAAACATGAAATATTGGCCAACAGTGACTTCACTCTAAAAAATTGGTGGATATGCAATTCATGGCAACCAAGTCACTGTCACAGTCCATACCTAGTTAACGAGATATAATTATATTAGATCACATATCACTAAAACCAACCCATATCTCATTTGGTGGTTCTAACTACATCAGAATTAAGTCAGTGTTACTGTAATTATATCCTTTTGTTGTTACAGAAGTCAGGTTTATTTAAGTATGTTCATCTTGCTAACATAGGGTATTGGTAAACTTGATCCAGACTACTGCAGTATTATTAGGATTTCCATTTTTTCTTCTAGTATATGCACAGTTATGAATTATGTAGAAACATTGACTTTTGCAATGTTACTACTGTGTCATTTCAAGCATCTGTTCTCAAATTGTAAATAACATCTTAACTACTATTTTCCTGATTTTCATTTGAATGTAATTTAGTATCTTAGAGTAGAATCCTAGGGCGTTTGAGAAAACAATGAGGGATTTAGCAACTCCTTAGAACTTAAGGTCATGTTGGTATTTGTTTTTTTAAATTTTTCAGAAGAACTTTTTTTTCTTTTTAAGATTCCAGTTCTTCAAACAAACAATGGTCCAAGTCTAACAGGACTGACTACTATAGCAGCTCATCTTGTCAAGCAGGCCAACAAAGAATATTTGCTTGGGAGCACTGCAGAAGAAAAAGCAATCGTTCAGCAGTGGTTGGAATACAGAGTAACTCGAGTAGATGGACACTCCAATAAAGACGATATCCGCACTCTGTTGAAGGTATTGTGACTTCTCTTTAGAGGCTAAAATGCATGAACTGTTAGTAGCAGGAAGCTCTCTCCTCTGAGATTCACTAGCCAAAGCCATTGGCCTTCTTGTTTCCTTCTGCCTCAGGGTAATTTTTACCTGTTATTACCTGTGCTGGAAACAGACTCTGCCTGCACTCCCCCTTCAGATCTCAGCTCAGATGCCCCTTCACGAGAAATGTTCTTGACCACCTTTCCCTTAACACATGTGGGTCCTTGTTCTATATGCTTTTTCTTCCTAACACTCACCAGTCAACAATTATTTGTATGATTTTTTTTTTTTTTTTAAACGGGATGTCTTAATACTTAGTTTCTGCACTCAGCAGTAAAGTACTTTCTCGAAGGCAAGAAGGGAATCAGAATCTGATTCTGAGCTACTGAAAAAAACTGTTAGATTGATCTGAAAAAACTCACATTTTTTTCCTTGAGACTTATTGCTTTAAGATCTGTATTTTCTTTCCAAAGAAGCAAAATCAGAATAAAAGACTCTATCAGTATAAGGTATAAGCTGAATATGGCTCCAGAGTCACCAGCAGTAAAAAATATTCCAAATGATACTTTTTGTTATTTATTTACATAAAAATAAAGCAGATCAAAAAAAGTTTTTATAGTGGCTTAGAATTTAAAGGAACCTAGAGATCATCTAGGCAACCACGTATCACTGCAGGAATCCCTACTGTTTTCTGATTTTATTCCCAGTGTCATATAAATTGGTAGTATGAGTTGTGCAAGAAGGTCTCATAGAACTGAAAGCTTTTCAGTGATCATTCTGGGGAAATGGTTTTTTAAACTGTATTTTTGATAGATATCATAAAGAGAACTGATAAAAAATAAATTTCAGGCTTTGTTCCTTTATAGGTCTATCCTGATCAACTATTAATGCTTAATATCCATACTGACCCCTCCCACTGGCCTCTGCCATGCTCATCAGCCTTTCTAGAGGGAAGCAAGCATGTCTTTCCTCTACGTGAATGTGGGATTTCAGGCAAATAAAATATAAATATAACTATCTCTTACAATTTTCCAGAAGAAAGGATAGTAATATAGTACTTCATTCTGAAAGATATGAACAGGATTTCACTGAATTGGGTTTATAAGTTCAAAGTTGTATTCAGAGATTGGGTATTAAGAACATAGAAGTAATTCCACCAAAATGTTGTATCTGGGATATGTAAATATTATTTGAAATTGCAGTCAGGAGAATCTGGCGATATTACCATTTTTGAAGTGTACAGGGGGACAGGTGATTTGGTTGTCATCCTTGCTCTGCCAGTTTCCTTACCTGTACCTGTACCTGCACTGATGTGTCTGATGCAGTTCTAAGGGCCAGTGGTCCAGTGACCCAATAGACACAGTCCCTGCCTGTACAGAGCTCAGACCAGTGGGGGAGACAAATGTATGTATAATGGACGGCAGTGTGATTTTTGGCCATATAAGCATAGATGAGGAAGTGTTGTTTTCTGTTTTGCTTTGCTTTTGGTTGTTTTTATCTTAAAGGCAGTAAATATTTATTATAGAAGTTTAGGAAATATAAGTTAAGGAAAAAAAATTTCAAGCATTAGTAGTCCCACCAAGAGAGAAGTGCTAATAGCACTTATGTTTGGTCATCAAATATTTATTGAACTCCCTTCATGTTCTTTCCATGCTTTTCCTTTCCGTATAGACGTGTGTGTGTTTTGTTTTAAAAGTGGGCAGCTATTGGCCACTGTGACTTGCATTTTTGTTCACTGACAGGGTGTTGTGAATACCTTTCATGTCCACAGAATATTTCTTTATACTATCTTTCTGATAACCTGTTAGTATTGCTTCATAGAGGTGTATCAGGATTTAAATCATTTTAAAAATTTCCTTGTATGCATTCTTTTTAATACTGCTATTTATCTTTTATTACTTATTTTTACTTCTTACTCTTTAAAGTTCCATTTCGGGCTAAAACCACTATTCTAAGTTTAAATGGCTCATAATGTAATACATAATTTCAAAATGGCAGGCATTACAAAACACTAACATTTGCTGAATCTAGATGGAGAATATATAACTGTTTATTATACTGCTTTTTCAATGTTATTAAAAAGTTTAATACTAATAGGGAAAAAAGCCTCAGAACTCTATAGGGGGAAATATTTGATAATAACTTTGGCCATGGGAAAGACTTGTTTAAAACAAAGGAAATGGACACTGAATATTAATTCTGTGAATATTCTGAATATGTGAGATTCTGTGATATGGCAGGGAAAATTTGAATTCTATCACTAATCAGAAAAATACTAATTATAAAGACATTTTAAAGACAACAACCTTGAGAGTCTCTATAACAAAAACTTACACATGGATTCTATTTTAAGAATATATACACTGTACAAACCAGTGTTAAATTATTGTTTCAGGCCTTTTTAAAAAATGCTTCTTAAAATTAAATTGAATATATATTTTATTCTTAAGCTTTATCCAGGGTGTTTCATTTGAAGACACTGGAGAGAAACCATCTCCATTCACAGATCACTCTAGAATTTAAGTGGTAGCTCCTTATATACCAGTCTATTTCACCCTCTGTACCCAAATTTTATTTTGATTTTCCTGCATTTGTCTCATTTTTGTCCATATTCCTTTATGCCTTCATCTGTAGCACCCCTAGCAGTTCCATGCTTATATAGCATTTTGAAAATTACTGTCTTTAGATGAAGACGTGGGCAGACTCAAAGACATTAAATTCAGTTCAGCAGATATTTACTATCTACAGAAATACCATGGGCCAGGCATTTGGGATGTGATTTGAGAAAACAAAATGTTCTCTACAGTTTAAGGAATTTTTCTGGAATATATGCTGTTGACCACTGAGCAGTGTTCTAAAACGAGTCCTTAGAGAAGCCTGTGAGAATATCTGATAATAATCCATGTAACTGATTTATAAACCTTTGTCTAAAGGTTATATGTATCTTTTGTCTCATTTGATTTGAATGTAATGTAATAAATGCAGCATGAATTCCTGTGCTGTGAAATTACATGTTAATTTTGAGAGGAACCCAGAGTATTCATACAATCTTTCTTTTATCTACATTTTTTTCTTTTCTCAGGGAGGTAATTGATTCATTCATGCTGTTCTGTCAGACTTTACTTCTAATTTAGATTAGGATCTCTTAAGATTTTTATTTCATTTTTTAACATGTACTTTAATTCTTTTTTTCCTTCAAAAGTGCTTATTCACCATTTAGGGAGCTCAGTGCTTACTCATATTTTGTTGTTGTTAAAGATTTTAAATGAATTCTTTTGTGTACATATTTAATTTAACATTGCCTTTTGAAAATTGATGATTGTGTCTGGAGAACAAATGGCAAAGAACTTTCTGTGGGTTTAAATGGTGTCTGAAACTGGAGTTTTAGGGGTGGCTCAGTCGGTTAAGTGTCAGACTCTTGGTTTGGCTCAGGTCATGAATCATGAGTTGTTGAGATGGAGCCCTGCATGGGGCTGCGTGCTCAGCACGGTGTCTCCTTGAAGATTCTCTCCCTCTGCCCCTCCCCACACACCCACGTGTGCATTCTCTCTCTCTCTCAAATAAATTAATAAATCTTAAAAAAAAAAAAAAAAAAAACTGGAGTCTCTGCAGGTATTGGAAAAACTAGATCTCCAGTTATAAAAGAATGAAATTGAAGTTGGAATGTTACCTTACACAATATATACAAATTAACTCAAAATGGATTGAAGTCCTCATTGTAAAACCTAAAACTATAAAACTCTTAGAAGAAAACCTAGGGGAAAAAATATCATGTTATTTGATTTTGCAGGGATTTCTTGTATATGACACCAAAAACACAGGCAACAAAAGTAAAAATGGATAAATTGGACTACATCAAAATTTTAAACTTCTTTGCATCACTGGACACAGTCAACAGAGTGAAAAGGCAACCCATGGAATGGGAGAAAAATACTTGCAAATCATGTAACTGATAAAGAGTTAATATCCAAAATACATAAAGAACTCCTATATCTCTGGGCGCCTGGGTGGCTCAGTTGGTTAAGCGACTGCCTTCAGCTCAGGTCATGATCCCAGAGTCCTGGGATCGAGTCCCGCATCGGGCTCCCTGCTCTGAGGGGAGCCTGCTTCTCCCTCTCCCCCTCCCCCTACTGGTGTTCCCTCTCTCGCTGTGTCTCTCTCTGTCAAATAAATAAATAAAATCTTAAAAAAAAAAAAAAAAGAACTCCTATAACTCAGCAACAAAAAAACTAAGAAGCCAGTTAAAACTGTAAAATGGGGGCGCCTGGGTGGCTCAGTTGGTTAAGCGACTGCCTTCGGCTCAGGTCATGATCCCGGAGTCCCGGGATCGAGTCCCGCATCGGGCTCCCTGCTCAGCAAGGAGCCTGCTTCTTCCTCTGACCCTCCCCCCTCTCATGTACTCTCTCTCATTCTCGCTCTCTCAAATAAATAATCTTAAAAAAAAAAAAAATGTAAAATGGTACAGTTGCTATGAAAAACAATATGCTGATTCCTCAAAAGATCAAAATAGAATTGCCGTATATCCAATAATTCCACTTATGGATGTATACCCAAAATAATTCAAAGTAGGCTTTAAAGAGATATGTGTACACCCACATCCATAGCAATATTGATAATAGTCAAGAGGGGCCCATTGGCAGATGACCAGATAAACAGAATGTGGTATATATAAACAATGGAATATTATTTAGCCCCAAAAGGGAAGAAAATTCTGACTCATGTTAACAACATGGCTGAACCTTGAGGTTGTTATGCTAGGTATAAGCTAGTCACAAAAAGACAAATGCCCTATGCTTCCATTTACGTGTTGTGTCTAAAGTTGTCAATTCATAGAAATGGAAAGAATGGTCGTTGCCAGGGTCCGGGTTGAGGGGGAAATGGGGTGTTGTTTAACAGGATAGAGTTTCAGTCTTGAAGTGTGAAAAAGTTCTGAAGACTGATTAAACAACAGTGTGAATATCCCTGATATTTACTGAATTATACACTTAAAAGTGGCTAAGATGGAAACATGATTGTATTACAATTAAAAATTTTTGAATATACGTATATAAAAATACAGCAAACCAATAAATTATAATCCTCTTAAGAGAAATTATTGAAGAGCTTTTTATATTTTAATGGAAAAATTAAATCTAACATGAACATAATTTATAAAATGATCTCCACCCCCCCCCAAAATTGGTGTCTTTCAAATGGTCATAGATGACATTCTGAATAGCATTTTTTAATGTTTTCTTATTTCTTTAAAATAAAATAAGACTAATAACATTTACCTTTTTTTTTTTTTTTTAAAGATTTTCTTTATTTATTCATGAGAGATAGAGAGAGAGACAGAGGCAGAGGGAGAAGCAGGCTCCCCGCGGAGCAGGGAGCCCGATGCGGGACTCGATCCCAGGACCCTGGGATCATGACCTGCGCTGAAGGCAGACGCTTAACCGACTGAGCCACCCAGGCGTCCCACATTTACCTTATTTTTAAAATGAGGTGATTAGTATATGATCTGTTCTTTGAATGAATCTGAATCTATTAATGTCAGATTAAATTTATCAAATTAAAAGTCATTGTTTTGTTTTTTAATAGTCTAAATGTTTAAAGTCCAATGATATGGTAGTTAACTTTATTATTACTGTTTGTTTTTTTTTTTCAAAGATGTTATTTATTTGATAGAGTGCACACACCCGTGCGTGAGTTGGCGGAGGGACAGAGGAAGAGGGAGAATCCCAAGGAGACTCCGAGCTGAGCGTGAAGCCGATATGGGGCTCAGTCTCACAACACTGAGATCATGACCTGAGCTGAAATCAAGAGCTGGATGCTTAACTGGCTGAGCCACCCCGGGACCCCAATTATTACTGTTTTTTAAATGAAATTTTTATTTTTTTCATTTTTATTTTTTAGGATCTTAATTCATATCTTGAAGATAAAGTCTACCTTACAGGATATAACTTTACCTTAGCAGATATCCTATTGTACTATGGACTTCATCGCTTTATAGTGAGTATTTGAATAGTTGTTAGCTTTTTTCTCTGTAATGTTCAGAATGATTTTTTTATTTGTCTTGAATTTAAATCAAATTTGCATTTTCACCTTCTCAAATGAAAATGAATTATTTTTATACAGGGTACCGTATGCACATATTCCTTCCACATTTCCATCAAATATAGTAGCTTCCTGTTCCTTGACCTGTTTGCTTCCTGTTGTTGTTTCTACTCTTGTTCGCACCTACTTCTCTTGCCACCCTTTGAGCTTGATCGTCATCATCACCTGGCCCCTGTCATCAGCATCCCACTCTCCTTCTAACATCTTAATTGCATACTCCATATTCTATGAAACCTCTAATCCTTAGCTTGTAATCTCTTAACTCACTAATCCCATCATTGTCTGAAGCAGTTGGATTCCTTCCCATTTCCAAACCTATTTACTTTTTCCCTATCCAACCTAGATCCCCTTTTGTGTAACTTCCGATACTCTTCTTAGTATCTGCAGCTTCTTTGCTCCACTGCACATTCACCACCTTTGTCTGTAAATCCCATATCCTTGGTCAGTTCTCATAAATGCCTTCAATCCCATATCCAAGCTGAGCTCTGTTGGAGAAATCCCAAAGCTACAGATTGGTACCACTATAAATTTATACTATCCATTTTCAGCCAGGCTCTCCTATGGATCAGCTCTTTCATTCCTGCCAGGCATACTTCCAGACTTTTAGCACTTTCCTTAACCCCATCCTTTCCCTCCCCCTTTATCTTAGTCATTATCATGGAGTCATCCTCCCTCTCTCAGCTAGAAATTGGAGACTGTTCATTTGAATGCCTTCATCTTTCAGCCCACTGGATGCTTATCCTTAACCGTCTTGTCTCCTTTCACTGCCCTCTTACTTGAACTCACCCTCCTGCCCTGTTTCTGGATCTTGTCCCAAATTTTATATCCTTTCTTTCCCATATGTGCAATTTTCCCCTTTATCTGGTCAGTCTCTTTATTTTTTTTAAATTTATTTATAGAGAATTTATGAGAGAGAAGTGTGAGTTGGGGGAGGGGCAGAGGTGGAGGGAGAGAGAGCATCCTCAAGCAGACTCCCCGCTGAGTGTGGAGCCCAACTCGGGGCTCGATCCCAGGACCCTGAGATCAAGACCTGAAGTGAAATCAAGAGTCAGATGCCCAATCAACCAAGCCGAGCCACCCAAGTGCCCCCTGGTCAGTCTCTTTAAATTGTATCCCATCTTAAATTTATTTACAGTTAAATGGCACTCACTATGTTCTCCATGCTTCATAAATGTTAACTCATTTAATCCTTAAAACAGCCCTGTAAGGTAAGTATTATTATTATCATCCACATTTTACAGATAAAGTAAGAGAGGCACAGAGAGGTCAGATATCTTCTTTGAGATCACCCAGCTTTTCCCCTGTGGAAAAAAATAACCCATAGATTTTTCAGTATTCCGCGCCTCATGCATCCAATTAATCAGGTACTATTGTTTCCACCTCTTGGATGCCTCTCGCATGTGTCTTCCTGTGATCCTGGGTGACATTGCCCTAGTTCCAGAATTCATTATCTTCTGTCAGGGCTATCAAAATGGCCTCCTGCCACCAGTTTCATCTCATACCGTCCATCTTCATGGCCACTGGAGCGATTTTTCTCATGAATGTGTCTTTCTCAAAATAAGTAGTTCCTCACTGCCTGGGCTGGGAGCCCCTTCTTCATGTTGACCCTGCCTCCCCTGCCAGCCTCATCATCCTTGTTCGCCCCACACTCCCCTCTCTCAGCCTTAGCATACTCCCTGGTCTCTCCTCCTGTGCTCCCTCTGCTCAAGGTCCTCGTACTGCTCTTCTCTTTGGCTCCCTGGGCCCAGCCCTTTTCTCCCTCCCAAACTGGTTCACATTTCAGCAAGTGTCACTCAGCTGCAGCACTGACCTCCTGGTGAAGCCCTCTCAGGCTCCTGAAGCATACTGAAGAGCCCTTTCCTCTGTTCTCTGTGCCTCACAGCCTCCCTCAGCTTCGGTTTGTTTCACTTTCTACTGTAACTCTTCTTGGAAAATTTCTCTTTTAAATCGTAAACTGTTTGAGCCAGAGACTGCAGCAACTCATATTTGTAACACTACCGTCTCACGTAATTCCTCCCACATGCAAATAGTCTGCATTCCCCTCCATAAACATTGAATAACATAACGGATTCCTCTAGATTTTTCAGTTTTATGTATATTTTCTCTTTGTACCTCATAACTTGGAAGGAGATGGTATTATCCTCCTATCATAGAGAAGGAAGCTAGGGCTTGGAACACCAGGTGCTTTGTGCAAAGACACAGCCTGGGTTTTGGAGGGGCCGAGACGAACTTCGCCTTCTGCTGCAAGCGTCGCAGTGTATGGGGACACCCTTCATACACCGTCAAATAACATAATGTATGACCAAAAAAAAAAACCCATAATGTATGACAGTTTTTCTTCATCCCCCCTCAAGCTCTAATTCCTCAGTGGATTTACTCGACTTATTAAGCATTGTTTCTCTAAAATCCCTAAAGTTTTGTGCTGAGTTCTATAACATCATCACTGTAACCACCTAGTATGATCCTTCGCTCAGCCTACTAGTCTCTATTATTACAACTATACATATTGAGTTCATTATATGTGTCTATAATACTATCCTTGAGAGACATAAAAAATATAAAACCCTGTTTTCAACTGTTGATCTCTTAGAAGAGATAAGACTGTTTCACATGAAAAGAATTGAATAAGGCAAAGTGCTAATTTCTCGTCAGAATATTACAGAAAAGTTAAAGAGGCAAGTAGAACAAAGTAAAATGTAGAATCATGAAATTGTCAGAAAAATATCTGCAGGATTCGGATGCCTTTGGCTATTTAAGGGAATTTGTGTTGTTTTAGAAAGCTTAGTGATAAGTTTGAATATAAATCTTGCATGTGAGTAGGATGACCATCTGTTTTCTCATCCAAAACACTTTTGACAGTGAAAGGAGGGCTATTAATAATTATTGGTACAACAAGAATAAATTAGGACAAATGTTCCTTGTATTTTGAAGAGATAAGACTCAATTTTAAGCAAAATAAGGGGATTGAGGAGGATCATGTCCTATTTCTCTTTGTACCCCTTCCAGCTTCTTAGCACAATGCATCATACAACTAGATGCTTATTGAGATCAGCAATGCTTAGCAATCTCTTCCTCTTTGTATTTCCTATTTTAGGTTGTATATCTTTATAGTGTAATCTTTAGTTTTATGCTTCAATATGATTAACTCTAAAACCTTATTTGAATGTGAAGACAGTTTAAGTAGAGCTGAAATAATTTGATCTATTCCATTCTAGATTCAAAATATTTTAGTAACTTTTTGAATGTAGAATGGTGACGTGGCATGGTATACCTCATTTCAAAATACAAAAGCCTCTAGCTAAAGAGAGTTTGCTGTTATGGTATCTACCTATCTTTATCCCAGTGACAAATCTACAGTCTTTCAGCTAGGAGGTGTCCATAACTTGACTTGAGAGTGAGTCCACTGTTAAGAGCATGGCTACTTTCTGGAGGAGCATAAGAACAATTTATATCTAACAACAACAGCGCCCTTGTAGACATTTTTTTTTTTTTTAAGATTTTTTATTTATTTATTTGAGAGAGAGAATGAGAGAGAGAGCACATGAGGGGGGGAGGGTCAGAGGGAGAAGCAGACTCCCCGCCGAGCAGGGAGCCCGATGCGGGACTTGATCCAGGGACTCCGGGATCATGACCTGAGCTGAAGGCAGTCGCTTAACCAACTGAGCCACCCAGGCGCCCTTGTAGACATTTTTAAAACATTTAAATGTGGCATTACTTAATTTTAAAGCTTAATATTAGGAGAAATGTCATCTCTAATTCTATGTGTGATGCTGTGAGCAGGCTAGTGAAGGCCTGTCCGGACCATCACTTGGCTAGTGAAGGCCTGTCTTCTTGTGGCAGCGACTCTCATTAAGAAGGACAGCATTTCTCCCATGTAATAAAGTCTAACTCTTGCAAACCAAGTGTGTATTTACGTTTTTCTCTCTCCTGGCTTATGCAGGTCATGTGGTAGGGAAAGGAAATACTCAGAAGGAGGGAGCTTGTCTGGAATTTCTTGGCTAGCAGAGTGAACAAGGTCATAATTCTAATAAAGCGAAATCGTGATAGCACAAGCTGCATAGTTATTTAATTATGAATCCAGGTGTCCTGGAGGGCGTTGGGTTTTCAGGCAGGTTAGAAGTGTTCTGTTCAGTTCAGCATGTTAAAACTCGGGTTACATTAACAATATTTAATGATATGTGCCCATTTATATTTCCTGTTTTGAAATGTATGTCCTCTTTACATGTAGTGACTAGGATATTATGATGAAGGATATTATGCTTATCTTTTTCAAAACAAAAGTGAGTAGAATGATATGTAAATCATTCAGCTCACCATCCCTTTGGGTTCGTGAAATGAGTCCATAACCAAAGCATCTCTCCCACCCTGGTCCATGTGCAGGCAAAGTACATCAGAGAAATAAACACCTTCTCAAGGAACTCCTCACCAACTCAAACCTCTACTGTGATAGAATTGCACAGTGGTGTTAAATGACATCATCCCTCTTGAGTTAGGTGTAAATATATCCAGATGAGAAAAAGGTGATTATTCAGTATTAAATTCAGGCAGAATCGCTGTAAAGCTCAGATTGGCTACCTGCTCATGTTCATCAGACAGTTTCTTGTGCTTGTTTGCTTTGGCAGTATATTTATTTTTGCCCTCATGCATTCCTTCATTTATTTGTTCCCATTATTAAATACTTAATATGTAATCAGCACAGGGTACAAAACAGCAGTCAGGGAACCTTCAAGTCATCAGATAATCCCACAGTATTTTGTTTCATTGTGAGCCCAATTTTAGTTGTGGCTAAGTTACTCTAATTTTAAGATCTGGTCTATCTTAATTCCTTTGAGGAATATTACGTTGTTCTTCCTTTGTGAAACTGCCAGTTAGCGTGGCTGTTTATTATCATACCAGTGATTCTTTGCTTTCTTAAAGTGATTTCACTCATAGATAGCAGTCCCTGTGAACACACTGTTACTCAAGATTATTGAAATCCTTTGTAGCATTATGAGCTGCTTGACTATGAGATTGTTATCAACTAAAATACATTTGTTTTGAAGTTAGGAGCACCAGTGGAGGTATGTCGTTCTTTTGGAAAGAAAGGAAAAGTACAAGAAACGGCTACAGTGCAGTCCAGCAGCACCAGCCATAAAGAATGTCCCGAAGGTAGCAAACCAGCCTCTCACCCCGATCTGGAATGGGTCACTTAAAGTGGTGCTCACATGTCTCCGTGGGAAATTAGTGGCTAAGAATATTATCTCTTTGGCTTTGAAGGTTCAGACTAGGTATAGAGAGCCAATATAAATAAAAAGGGATGATTAGGTAGAAAGAGCCAAGAATCATGGCTGTAGACACAGTGGCATGTGGGCCAGTAAGAAACAGGAAGTGGTGACTGGAAAGTCGCATTGTGTTTCCTGTTGTAAGAAAGGAAAAGAAACTAGCCGACTAGAGAGGGATGCTGGAAGACCAATGTTGTATGTGAAAGGACCTAGGGGGTCCCATCTAAAAAGTTCTAAAAAATTCTAAGGTTTTTTTTTGGGGGGGGAGGGGCCTGTTTTGTGTTTATTTACAGTAAATTCAGAAATAAAATGCCTACCAAAAATACAGCAGAGCTGACAAATTGAGATCAGTCATAATTTTCTCAGATTCATGGGACAAGCTCCAAAATTTAAACTAAAAGGAGGGTCAGTGGTAACCAGCACCTTTTGGAAAGGTTCTTTTGTATTTCTGGCAAAATTTTCTGAGGGAAAATGAACAGATTTACATTCTCTGAAGTAGGTCATCTCGTTAAAAATTACTGGAATAAATTGGAAATGTTAGAAGAAGCTTTAGAAGCTCTTGGAATAAAAATTATTTTGCACCAGGGCTCCTGGGTGGCTCAGTTAGTTAAGCATCCAACTCTTGCTTTCGGCTCAGGTCATGATCTTAGGGTCGTGGGAGCGAGCTCTGCATCCAGCTCCGTGCTCAGTGGGGAGTCTGCTGGAGAGTCTGTCTTTCTTCCTCTCCCTCCCACTCACTTGCTCTCTCTCTAAAATAAATAAATAAACCTTAAAAAAATGTATTTTGTACCCCCCAAAAAAAACAAAAAATAAAAAATAAGTTCCTTTGTGCCTTGAGTCTATTCATAATCCTTACACTAGAGACTCAATGTGCAATTTTTAAGTTGGAGAATATCGATTTTGCTGTGTGTTGTGTCTTGTTTTGCCATTTTAAATAATAGGCCATACTAGTAGCAGCATTAACCAGCCTTCTGCAGTAGCAAATACTCCTCTGAAATGTAAATAGTAAACAGACACTGCCCTTTGTGTTTCAGAGTCTGAGTGAACAACTTGCACATAGATCAAACAAGCATTAGTACTGTATTGTTTGGAAATGCTTTCTTCTCAGTGTGTTTTAATTCATTCAGAAAAATAACATTTCACCAAGAGGCTGAGTGGAGACTTTTCAATGGAAGAGTTGTGAAAAGTAAATTGTAGAAGGTGGTCAGATTTGAATCCTGTATTTCAGCAACTGACATGAAATCAAGTCGGAGTAAAACTTGTTCGCTTTAGCTATCGGGAGAGGTTGCTGAAGTTGATTTCGAATGTATGTATGTATGTATGTACATATGTATGTGTGTATGAATGAAGAAAACTCACCCCCGATTTCCTGTTAGATTTGTAGCTGTGTATACTAGTGGTTGAGCTGGTGAAGTTCACATATGGGAAAGATTTAGAAAAAGAATGAAGTGTCAGCTCTTTTACAAAATGTGTTTTACCTTTTGAATAAACTGATACTCAGTTTATTCTGTAGTGGTTGTTTATTTGCCTCCTGTGTACAGACCAGATAGTTAGGAATAAGATAATTCTTCATATGTGAAGCCATGAATTCTCTTTTAATAAAAAGTAACTTTTATATTAAAAAAAGACATTCTTGGTCAGTTTTCTTGACTACTGTGTTAATTTTCTATCTCTATTAACGATATTGTAGGTGAAATAGTTACAGTAACGTATTTCTGATAACTAGATGCAACCTTACACCGCCTTAAACAAGATGAGTATATTTTTATAATTTGTGTAGCAGCTTATAAGTAAGGACCTAAACCTGAAACTTAAATTTTTTTATGTAGCAGAAGCAGGAGATTTTCACTGCTAATAATTTTTTTTTTCACTGCTAATAATTTAAGTAAACTGAGCCTACAGAGTTGGACATCTGAGGCCACCAAAGACAATGTTAATACATTGTTGATAAAATAGTATCTTCATGTCTAAGGTAAAAAGGAAAGCAGGATGATTGTATAAATTTTTCTTTATAAATTGCCTTATAGTAAATATGAAATGGGAATATGAGTTCAGTTAAACATTTATTGAGAAAATACTACATATCTACCTTTTAATTTTATTAATACTATTTTGTATTCTGCAATACATTTTGCCTACTAGAGTGATTTGACCTTCAGTGTTGTTGACCCAGTAACGTAGCAGAGTCTTTGCCTGTAGACACAAGTATATGCCAAATTCTGAACAGCCACAGGACATCTGTTTCGCTAGACCTGCCTTCCAACAAGCAGACTGCTAATGGATGTGAACCACAGGAGGGGTTTTTTTTTTCCCTTGTGTAAATATTCCAGTCAGTTTTACAGAGACTTGTAGTATCTGTTGAATAAATGTTGATTTAAGAAGAGGAAAAGGAGCTTCCTACTCTACTCTTAAACATGGGTCATAGCTGTTAGTTACTGCCCCGCTGGCGCTCGCTTTACCTGACAGCTCTTAATCATTCCAGTCCAAGATTTGTCTCAGAGAAAAGTCTCTGAGTCACCTACTTTGGAATTGGAGCCCAGTGAAATGATCGGCACCAACTGTTTTCATTGTGTCTTTCTCTAACCAAATCTCTGGGCATTCTTGAGCTTGACAGGAAATTGTGTGGCCTGCTACCTCCACTGGAGAGAGAGTTCAGCTTTGTAGCAAAGCGAATTGAGAAGGTCTGTTCATCTGAGGCATATGCCACTGGAAATAGCCCTTCCTTCTTGTATTAGGCAATAATCACTTGTAATTAAGTGGGTCATCATCTTCTTGAGTACAGTTTTTCCCCAGAGCTTAAGAGGAAGGAAGTAATATACATAGAGAGAAAGGAAGTATATATATATATTCGGGTTTACATGGTATTCCCTTGTTAAGCATGTTAGGTCCTAATAAACCTTGCTTTTAGATTTGCTAAAAAATATTGTAGAGAGAACCAGTGTCTTAGCCTTTTGGAAGCTCTTCTCTTCCTTTCTCCTATCTTCCTTTCCAAAAAGTAAAAAACAAACTCTTTCTGTTAGGAGTTAGGTGGTCAGAGCCAGGGTCCCCAACAAGAAAGTATGGAGTCAGAACAGCTAAGATAAAACAGCGCTAACATCCTGTTTTGCAGCTTAGGACCGCACCGACATTCTGCTTTGCAGCCTTTGCAGAAATGACTTCTGCAAAATGTCCTAAAATAAGACAGTTAACCACAAAAGCATTTGTCAATATCACAGGCAAGGGACAGGTAAGACCTAAGCCCCCAGATGTCAGCAAAAAAAAGACCATCAACACGTGGACACTAACCTAATAGATATGTGACCAAAGCTCTGATGGGCACAACTCAGCACACCCTGATTGCTTAAGAAAGTTCCGCAGAAGAGCTCAGTAAAAACCCCTAAACTTAGAAACTCTGAGGGCGACCCACTCGGGCCCGCCTCCCTCTCTGGGAACTTTATACTCTTGCTCAATAAACTTTGCTGCCCACCATTCTTCGTCTGGTCCACTCTTCATTCTTCAAAGCAGCGTGACCAAGAACCGGGGCACTAAGGGGACACAAATCCTGTAACATTTGGATCTCCAGGTGCTGGGTTAATGTAATTCTTGCATTTGTTGAAAATTTGAGATTTCCCTAGAAAGCATGTCTGGTGTTGAACTGAACATAAAATCATCAAACAAATGGCTCTTCTAAGTGGCTGAAACTTTTTACTCCTATCTAAATGTATTGGCTTTTGAGAACTGGAGTTTTTCTCCGAGTTTTTTATCTTCTACACAAATGGTATTGATAATTGTTCTTATGCAATGTCTGTGTTGTGTGTGTTTTTAATCTCTATTTAGGTTGACCTGACAGTTCAAGAAAAGGAGAAATATCTTAATGTGTCTCGCTGGTTTTGTCACATTCAGCATTATCCAGGGATCAGGCAACATCTGTCCATTGTTGTCTTCATCAAGAACAGACTATATACTAATTCCCACTAGGAGCTATCCATGACATACAGAAGAATGATCACAAATATTTTAAATGGAAAGTATATTCTGGACCAGAGAAATAACGTAAATGGATACACAGTCATTCTTTATTTGCTGAAGTTGGAATAAACTTATGTCTGAATGTTTATTTGTTCTTCAGTTGAAATTTTGCAGCTTTTATATAAAAATTCAACTGTCAAAACTTGAGATCAAGTTATAAATTAACCTTTTTTTCATAGATGAAATTTATTTTAGTAAAACTTGCAAATCAGTGGCTTAATCTTAAGGGGAAAAAAATAGTCCTTTCAGTGGTGACATAACTTGGCTATTTATCGACCTCCGTCTCATATTTTACAATTCATTTCCCCCTTATGGATATTTACAGTAATTTGTTTAATAACTATAATAAATTGTGCCAAGTATACAGAAAGGGAAGACAGATGGATTTGTTTTCAAATATTTATGTGAGCCAGTAAATGTGGTTGAAAAAATCTTTTTTGTTTGTTTCTTTCTTTCCTGTAGTCAGTATTCATTGAGGTGAAACTAACTACTGAACTGCCTTGGAGGGAGCTGGAATAAGATACATTCAGTGGAGCTAATGGTTCTTTTGTTGTGTTGGGTTTATTGGAATATGCAGTGGCTAAAAACAAGATGGGAAATTCCTGCTATTCCACTAACTTTAGACTTGACAACTACTAGATTTTTCTAAACTAAAAGCCAACTCAGGGCTGCTGCTGAAGCCCTCTAAAGAACAAGGACACGTGTTATTAACAAATCTATACATTTTATAACTTACTGGCTGAGTAAATAATTATTGAGAGCTAAAGAACTTTTATTTCCAAATAATAAGAAAAATAGAGCTTTTTAGGGGCACTTGGGTGGCCTAAGCATTGGATAAAACAAATGAGTACATACTTCAAGAATAAATAACTTACACACTTTAAATGGCTAAACTGTGGGGGGCACCTGGGTGGCTCAGATGGTTAAGCGTCTGCCTTCGGCTCAGGTCATGATCCCAGGGTCCTGGGATCGAGTCCCGCATCGGGCTCTCTGCTCCTTGGGAGCCTGCTTCTCCCTCTGCCTCTTTCTCTGTCTCTCATGAATAAATAAAAATGGCTAAACTGTGATATGTGAATTACAGCTAGGTAAGGCTTTTTTTTTTTTTTTTTAAGGAATGGAATCCATCAGCCTCACCATATATTAGGAGACCTTGAAGAGTTCAGTGCACATGAAATCCCTCTTACGAAATAGAGATAAAAATTTCTGATCTCATGATTTAATTCGCAATGAGAACGTATAAAAATTACTTAGTGTGATGCCTAGCCCACAGAAAGTGATCGATACTGCTATGGAAGATCGTAAAATCATAACCCATAATTTTATAAACTCAAATGCTTGAACTAATTCTTTTTTTTTTTTAAAGATTTTATTTATTTATTTGACAGAGAGAGACACAGAGAGAGAGGGAACACAAGCAGGGGGAGTGGGAGAGGGAGAAGCAGGCTTCCCGCAGAGCAGGCAGCCCGATGCGGGGCTTGATCCCAGGACCCTGGGATCGTGACCTGAGTCGAAGGCAGATGCTTAACGACCGAGCCACCCAGGCGCCCCCTTAAACTAATTCTTAAGTCCCCTTCTGCTGCCCCTGAGGTGCCTGTGCAGCATGAGCCCATCTGAGATAACACAGGTGGGCAGAACATCTCGTGATTTTGGTAAAACACGCATTTGTCTTATGACTTACCAATTTAAAAATCTCTGATCCTCTCATCTTTCAAGCTGTTCAAAAAAAGGGACCGTTCTATTCATTGTTTTGTTTTGTTTTCTAAAAGAACAGTGAGACAACTCTTAAAAAAAAAGTGGGGCAATCTTTGTGCATGCTATTTCTTCTGAAAAGTGAATGCCCCTTTAAAACCATTTTCTTTCTGTGATTCTCAGAAGTCTGCATCACTGATCATTCAATAATCCCTCAAATATTTATTTAGAACCTACTATGTATCAGAAACTGCTTGTCCCTGAGGATGACAGTGACATTACTGCTCACATTTACAATCTAATGGTCTGTGACCAAATTTCTGAAACAACACGTAAAGTTTGGGAGGCTGCCGCCACTCAGCATTGCTTGAAAGTAAGTAGAAGCAATCAGATACCATTTACTGAATGCCTGCTCTGTTGCAGGCTCTGTACCAGGCACTACACATTCAAGTTATCTCACGTTAATTGAGGAGTTAGGATGAGGGCATAGACCAACCCACACGCTAACCAACACCTCAGTTAAACCATGGCTGGAGTGAGTGGGAATTGGACAATTTCAGAGGCAGAGGACATAATCTGTCACCATATTATACACAGGGGTTGATTTGACTGCCCTGAGTAGATACATGGCCCTGTCTCCTTATTCCACATGCAACTTTAAGAACAGATAAAAAATTTCAAATAGAGAAGGAACATTTCATCAGTCCAGAATCCATGAAATTTTCATTCATTGAAATGAACACTAGTTTTAAAACAAAAGAGAAATAACAGGGCTGGAGGCAATATCAAAAGGTCATTTGCCTTTAGACACAGTTCTATCCAAAGGATAAGATGTCATGAAGTATTTTATGAAGTTGTGTGGTTTTAAACCTCAAGTAGCTGCTGTTGCAATATGGTAGGAAAAGTAACATAGCTTCGAGAATGACATAATCACCTGTCTTTCTGGTTAAAACTCCACTCCCTCCCCATCCAGACTCAGCAATAAGATTATTGGACTGAGGTTTTTAACAGATATGTGGGCGTTCTCATTTTTACTTACTCCCTGTTAAACATAGGTCCTCCATTGGCTCCACCCAATTAAATCTGAAGCCATAGGTAAGCATAGTCAGTGATAAGCACATAAGGTCTCCTGCAAGGATGAAGGCAGGAAGGTTGGAGCAAAATGAATGGGAGGTTCACCTACTGCAGGGCATCACATGAGAGCCCTGCTGAAAGTCCTTCCAGAAAAACCTCAGGATGTGTTGATAAAAATTTAAGCAGATCTATTGTTGGGAAAGAACGGAACTCTATTATAATCAGGTACAGATACATCACACTGGAAGATCAAATACGCAACTATTTGACAAGAAGTCAAATTAGAATTATTGTGAAGTATAGCTTTTTCATTTATATATATTTTTTCATTTGACTTCATTCCTTTAAAAAAAAAAAAGTCAGATGTTACATGAACTTTAATATTAATCTAGCTTTGGCAGAGATGTGGTGGTTTAATGGATTAGAGCATTTAGCTTTTTACCCCAGAGAGCAATATTTCTTCTTTTTCTCCATAATTAGATAATCTGCTCCTACCCATTACCAGGGCACTAAATTGCAAATTCTCCATACACCTGAGCAGGCTGCTACATATATGGCCATCTTAATTTTAGTCTTGATTTATTGAAGCTGAATTACATTCCTAACTTCCTGGAGCTCTGGGTGAATTTTATTGCAAAAGCGATGGGGAGAAAGTTACCATCATATATCTCTCTTGCTGGGCAGAGCTTTTAAATACACAAGGGGCTCTATATCCCACTGCTCCATGTCTTGTATGCTGAATTTATAACACTTTGAAGCCCAGCTCTAGGGTTACATACAGGCATATCAGAGACGAGATGGGGAATTTGATTTTGCAATAATGATTACTTGTTGCTGGAGCCCACATTCCTGCAGGCTCTGCCTTTATTCCCAATACCGCTGGTGAATAAAACTAATTCCAACTGCTACCTAATCTAGCAAAACTCATCTTTCACTTACGAGAGAGGCCCAAAGAAGGTAGACAGGAAGTCAGGAGAATTTGAGATCTTGGCTATTTTTGCTATTCTGTCTCAAGGATTTCTGCTTCCATTATCGTGATTCCTTTAGGAACATTTTAATCTTTGTGGGGAGGATGAAAGCTCTGCATCTTTTCCAGCCTGGTGAGTTAATGTGATGGCTCATGCATGCTGTCTCTTCCACTTCAAAGAGCCTGGGTCCCTAGGGCTGGCCAATTGTATTATGGATCCTGCAGATTTGGCTTGCCATTCCTGCTGAGTGTCATCTGTCCTAACGGTCTAGCGGTGGATACTTCTTGTCCCCCCTAACATCATCTGCTTGAGAAATTTGTGCCTGGCAGGCCTGTCCGTCCAAGTTAAGCTTGAAATACAGTAGCCACACAACTAATTTGACAAGGCATAGCTCTGAACAACAAGGCCAGAGGCTTGCTTTGACCAAGACCACAAACTTCCAGTCATCGGATTACCAATTCCAAAGTTTCTTTGGTGCAGTCCATGAACCAGTCTGTTCACGTAATATAGTCCCTTACTGTCTCATTGTTCCTGACCTTCTGCAACACACACACCCTTATCTTAAAGTCACTTTAGAGATTTTTAACCCTCTGGCTGGCCTCATCAGCTCTGCAGTTTCTGACTGCTTTCAGCATTTAACTTGAGCCCTGTTCACTTGGATAAAAGAACTCTAGAGTTGACTATCATTGTCAGAAGTTTGGGGAATGCGTAACGGATATCACGCTAAAGTAGGGGTTCTCAGACTTTAGCGTGCGTGGTAAATCACCTAGCACCTCTCAAAACACACGTTGCTAGGCTCCAATCTGAGTTTATGTGATTTGAGAGGTCCAGTGTGGTGACCATACCACGAGGACCATTGTAGTACACCTGTCCAAAGCTGGGGTGACAGTCAGGCATAGAGTAGCTGTATCACTCAACAGCTGGTACTTCTGCGACATTTTCTGAAGGTCTGACCAGTGGGGGGATGGAGCTCTCTACGTTTTGACTAGTCAGCCCCATCACAGGAGCACAGATCCTCTTTGTGGTGGCCCTGCAGTTGGGTGCCTCATGTTCTCCCAAGTGGTGTAACTACAACAGAAGCATTTGCAGGGGTAAGAAGCAGGATTGAGGACAGGACTGTTGAGTGGTTGCCACCTGGAAGACAGCTGATCTCAGAGCACAACATGCTACTTCCACCAAAATCTCAAGTCTAGTGTGCCCGGCGCATTCCCGAAACTTCATGAGATGAATATGTAGTAATATTTACCATCTAACCCCCAAAGACCCTCTAGTCTTTTTCTCTCCTTTGCTTTCGTTAGTTTCTTCCATTTTTAATTTTTTTCATCTGCTTCAAAAATAGGTTAGACAAAAGGGGATAAACAGTAATGTCAACAGAAAATGTGCCAGAGGAAATCTCAGGAAGCAGATATGATAAAAAGCAAAATAAATTTAGGAAGTCCCTTCCCCCAGTTATGCTTATCCTTGATGAGCTTATACCAAGGAATGAATTTCAATTTTGTTCTCAGTATGTATATAATTAAGTGCTCATTTTATTTCTATTTTCTAATTTTCATAAGCTTCAATATGGTTGTAGCAGCTATTACCCTGAAGTCAGAACTTTATTCCTATTAAATTAATATTATTTCCATGATTTAGAAGTCTTAACTCTCAAAAAGCACAATAATTGGAAAAATCCCTTTACAATTCCATGGTTGAAAAATGTCTGATATTGAGTCTCTGGAAAATGATCTTGTAGGTATAATATGGTGAGAACAGCTATCCTTAAAACACAGAAGTAGTTAGTGTATGATTCCATGCATGTAATAACTTTTTTAAAACACCGAATTTTAGAAATGGAGGATATATTATAGGTTGCCACGGTTTGGGATGGGGACAGAGAGGAAAGTAGGTGTGATTACGAAAAGGCACCCGGGGGATCGTTATGGCCCTGAAACTGTTCAATATGTTGACTGTGATGATGGATACATGAACCTACAACCTAAAATTGTACAGAGCCAGGGACGTCAGAGTGGCTCAGTCCATTGAACATCTGACTCTTGGTTTCAGCTCAGGTCAGGGGGTCATGGTCTCAGGGTGGTGAGATTGAGTCCCACATGGGGCTCTGCGCTCAGCAGGGAGTCTGCTTGGGATTCTCTCCCTCTCCCTCTCCCCCACCCCGCCGTTAATATATAAATAAATATTTAAAGAATTGTGTAGAGCCAAACACACACACACACACACACAACCCATGAATACAAGTAAAATGGGAAAGGTGGGATAAGATCCATGGATTGTATTGATGTCAATATCCTGGTTGTGATATTAACAGTTGCAAAATGTTACCATTGGAGGAAAAGGAGGTGAAATGTAAAGGAAGCTATTATTTCTTGCAACTGTGTGAGAATCCGTAATTATCTCAAAGTTTAATTTAAGAACACAGAAAAACCTTGTGGATCCAGACAACAAGAGATGACACAAGACCTTTGGCAAGATGGCATAGAGTCCAAGGACATGCGCACAGAAGCCCTAATCCTCGCTGAAGTGCATCGTGCAACAGCACTGCTCATGTGACTCTTTTCTGACTTTTTGCTGCGGACCTAAGCATTCCAGACAACAGTATAACTCAGTGATATACAGAACAGAACAATCAAACAGCTAGAACATTTATCTGCAGACTCTAAGCAACAGAATTGCAGAAAAGTAATTGTATAGTGATTTAATACTGTTCCCTCCAGTAGACTGTACACTCATTGAGAGAAGGAAAAGGCTGAGCAGTCTTGCTCACCCCTGTATCTCAGCTCCTAGCACTGCACTTGGTACATAGAAAGTGCTCACTACACACTTGTTAAATGTGTTTGAATGAAAAAAATTTACAGCCCACATGTCCTTTTAGAGGTAGAATGGCTTCTCTCTTCCCTCCTTCCCAATCTCCCTCCCTCACTCTCTCCTCACCCACCATCTACAGGTAAACACACGCACAGGGACCAAGATAGTTTCTGCTACTTGCAAGTTGGACAGTCATTTAACCTCTCTATGCCTCAGCCTCCTCATCTGTAAAATGAGGATAATAATAACAATAATACCTACTTCAAAGGACTGACATGAGGGTTAAATGAATTAATATGTGTGAGCACTTACGACATTATCTGGCATATCATGGGTGCCGTGTAGGTGTTTGTTCAGTTGCAACACAATTCTGACACTGATTACAGGAATTAGCTTAGACCCCACCCACAGGTAACAGACACCATTCTCTACAAGACTGCCCTCACGTTAGACACCAGGCACAAGCTCCAGGTTCCTAAGACACCCGTGTTTCTGACCAGCTGTCTACAAATTTTGGAGGTTCCCACTCTACCTCCTCGGGTTCAGTAATTCATTAGAATGGTTCATAGAACTCAGGGAAGTACTGTACTTAGGATTATAGTTCTATTGTAAGGGATACAAATCAGGACCAGCCAAATAAGTACATGCATGGGGTGAGCTCTGGAAACACGAATCTTCTGTATCCTCAGTACGCCCCATCCTCTAGATACATCAGTGGGAGATTACCAACTGGGAAGCTCACTGGAGCTTCTGTGTCCAGGAGGTTTTATTGGGGTTTTACTACTTAGGCATGGATGCTTGAATTATTGGCCACGTGACTGAACTCAGTCCCCAATCCCCCTCCGCTCCCCAGAAGTCAGTGTTATTTCATGGCTCAAAGCCCCAACCCTCTAATCACACGTTGGTCTTCAAGCATGGCCAGCTCCCATCCTGAAACCATCCAAGGGCCCTTGGGAGTGACCTCGTTAGCATAAACTCAGGCCACCACGAATAACAAAGACATTGCTATCACTTGAGATATTCCAAAGATTTAGAGGTTATCTCCAAGGAACCAGGAACAAAGATCAGCCCAATTCTTTATTATACAACATAAATAAAGTTTACTGAATTGAATAGGCAGAAAGGGCAAGAAAAGCATTCCAGGAAGGGAGTGTCTAAAGAGAAGCAGCAGAAATATGCCCGGCACAGTCATGGCACAGTGGAAAGACCCCGCCTAGCTGACTGGGCTTTGCTACGTTGAATTGCACCAGCCTTGTAGTCTAAAGACCAGAGTTCTGACGAAGGTTCTGCTATTTGATAGCTATGAGCCATCTCATGGGAGAATAGGGATCATTGTAACCCATCGTAAATCCTACCTAGGAGAGATGGGCATAACTGAAACACACACCATTTAGTGAACTTATTTATTTACTATTTCTCACCATGTATTATTTCCCCCCACAAAATTCATTATTTCTCACAATACTGTGGTTGGAGTGTTATGGAACCTGGATTGCATCACCCCAGGGAAGAACCAAGCAGCACTCAGAGATCTTGGAGGATAGGAGGTTTATTTAACGCCAGCAGGCTCAGAGGAGAGTGGTCTCCAAAGGTCTGAGCCGTGAGCACAAAGCGGGTAATTTATACACTTCTACTTCCGCATACTAGGCACTCTTGGCACGTGTGGGAAGCTGGGCAGGGAGAAGAACCCAGAAGAGGCCCGGGGCAAGGGCTGGGACTCCCTTGATGGGTCGGTCGGCCATCTTAGGACACAGATTTCCCTTATCAGGAGTAGGCAGTTTTCTGGCTTGTGTGGCGTTATTAGCTCCACTGCAGTTCATGAGATTGCGTTCAAAAAGGTTGATGGCTGGGATGAAAAGAGCCGAGAATGGCTCCCTCACACATCTGTGGCCTCATGCTGACTGCTTGCTGGCTCGTTCTCACCCATATAGCCTCTCTCTACATGTGATGTCTCATCTTCCAGTGCTTCTCCACACGATGACCTTCCTACAGCAGGACAGCCTGGACTTCCTGACAAGAGAGCAAAAGTAGAAACCACCAGGTGTCTCAAGGCCCAACACCAGCCCAACATTTTTCCCACCATGTTCTATCTATCCAAGCAAGTCACAAAGCTGCCAGTTTTGAGGGGAGGGGAGACCAACTCCACCTGAGCAGCATGTTGCATGTGTACACACGGAGGGAAGGAATCACTGCAGTCACCTTTGGATACTCTAGCATGTTCTCTGACCCTCAGTTTACTCATCAAAGTGGGTATTTTAATAGCTACCTCAACTAGATTCATGAGAAGATCAAGAGACATGTCATATGATATTTGATAGCATTTTATAAATTGTAAAGTGCTAAAAAAAAAAGTACAAGATATTTTAGTGGTGGGTGGGATAAATGTGGATTAGAAGAACGAGAACAGATTTTACAGGGCTTTAAAAGGAGAGGGAGGAGGTTATAGTAGTCATAATAACATTTATTGAGCATTTGCTATGCGCCAAGAATTGTACTAAGTGCTTTATGGGTATTATCTTCTTTAATCATCACAACCTTATAAATGGATATTTTATTGCCATTTTACAGCAAAGGAACTGAAGGCAAGAGGCAGAGCCAGAATTTCAACCCAGTTCTGTCTGGTTCTGAAGTCTTTACTACTGCACCAAAATTCTTCTATCACTTATAGTCAATTAACAGTTGGGTAAGGGGAGGTAGCTGCTACCCCACAACTACTAAAACAGAATTTTTGAATGTGGAACCCGGAATCTGCATACTTAACAGCCACATCAATGTGGAAGAAGCATTAACCTCACTGTGCCATAGGGAGCCTTTTCAGATTTTTCAGTATTTCAAAGACACTGAGAAGACAAGCTGAAAGGAAATTTAGGCTTGCAGGTGCAGAAGAAAACTTGAAAAAGAAAAGTATTTAGAAGTGGGGAGAATAATGAAGGGCTTTAAAAAATAATTACATTTTCTAGAGGTTGATGCTAAAGCTGAGGGAACGGAATTGAGACTAGAAAGCTTACAAACCAGACTCAACAACTTGCAATTAATCAAGAGTACATTTCATGCATTAATTCATCTATTTTATGCCTCTTTGCCTTTGGGCTTGTTATTTCCTTCGCTAGAAAACCCCAATTTCCATCTTCTTCTCACCCAACCTGACCAACATCTCTTCATTTCGGTTCTGAGGACAAATAGGTGCCTCCTCTGGGAAGTCTTTCCTGGCCACCTCCCACCCCCAGGTGTCCCACATGTGTACTGTACCTTCCTCAATGCTATCATTTATAGGCTTCATATTCTAAACGTTGTCTTATATTCCTTCTTCAGCACTAGACTGCAAGATCCTGGAGGGTAAGGGCTGTACAGAAAGAGAGGGACAAGGGGAGACTAGATGATTCTTTTTTTTTTTAAGATTTATTTATTTATTTGAGAGAGAGAGAATGAGAGACAGAGAGCATGAGAGGGAGGAGGGTCAGAGGGAGAAGCAGACTCCCCGCCAAGCAGGGAGCCCGATGCGGGACTCGATCCCGGGACTCCAAGATCATGACCTGAGCCGAAGGCAGTCGCCTAACCAACTGAGCCACCCAGGCGCCCCGAGACTAGATGATTCTTAGAAAGAACCACTGGATGAGCAGAGGAGGTGAAGAAGCCATTGCAAAGCTGCACATTGTCTGTACTTTGAACAAACATGAAGACTTACTGAGATTACAAGATGAACTTTATGGAGTTTAACAAACCGCAGCAATTAGATACATGCAGTTCCAAAGTTGACATTTCATGACCACAATTCAAAGCTGCCTAGCAAACCAGTCCCTTCCATAATTACATGTATTTTATCTTAGACCATATAACAACCGGTTGAAATTTTGTACATACAAATACCAAGAACAAATTTGTTTTTTCTTCACATGGGCACGAATGAGCCTAAGTGATTTGGGCAAGTTACTTTAACCCTATTTCATCATTTGTTAAAAAGAAATAGTAAAACCGTTTCCCTGAGTTGCTATGATGACTAAACGTGGCAATGCCCGTCAAAATGCTTTATAAAATATTGGTGGCAGGTAATAACAGAGATAATATACTTCTAATACTATTAATATTATTCTGCGACTGCATCTCCTCTCCCCCACCCTCTCTAAACCAGAATAAATTCCAGCGAATTTAAGGAGAAATAACAGAATTTCACAACAACGTTCCAATTCCGGCCGCTATCTGCCCTAATCCAGCATGGCGGCATCTGCTTCTTGATGTCCCCATCTCTGGCTACACTAACGCAACTGCCCGCTGGGTAGACTCGGCTTTTCCTACGCCCTTTGATGACGCCCCAAACCCGCGCCCGGAAGGCGGGCAGCGCAGGTCTGCGCAGGCGCAACGCGGAGGCGGGTGGGCGGAGTAGGTCGCGATGAGTGGCGGAGGGACGGAGACTGCTGTGGGTTGTGAGGCCACCCCGGGCGGCGGCGACAAGAAGAAGGATTCGCTGGGGACCGCGGGCTCGCCAGCGCATCTCATTATCAAGGGTACGGAGTGGTAGGGCTATCGCTGTGGTGGAGCTCGGCGCTACTCCACCTCCCAAGCGGCGCCCTCTGACCCAGGGCCGCTCCCCAGGGCGCCCCCCAGCTCCCGGGCGGCCTTGCATTCGTGGGAGGTTGGGGGAGTAGTGGCCAGAGCCCGCCTGCTTTCCTACGCCAGATGCCTCCCAGTAACAACCAACCAACCCAGTCCCTCTTACTTTTTCAAAAAAGCCGCGGATGTGCGTCTTGGGCCCCGCCCCTTCTACCCTTTCCCTAGCGGGGGACCTTTGAGCGCGGAGCTGCCTTGGACGCTGCTTCACGACGGTCCTGTAACGCTTAGGGAGGCATGGAGCTTGGGTGTCGGGAAGGGCCTGCACCCCCCGGCAGGTCGCTTAAGAGTTGGGTGACTTTGGGTGGTCTGCTTTACCTACTCTGCTCCTGGGTCATGCAAGGAATAAATGAGATAACATATATGAAAGCATCTTAAAACATTAAAGCGCCGTACACGTGTAGAGATGTCCATTTGTCTTGTCTGCTTTGCGCTTTGAGGAGGTTACATCCTGGATTCTCACAGAACCCGAATACTTGATTCCCAAAGCTCACAACAACCCTATTTTCCTGTAGCAGGATCTTTGCCAGTTAGATACGGAATTTCTCATCCTCATCCTTTTTTTTTTTTTAATTTTTTATCCTTATCCTTTCTTAATCCAATGCTGATCCTGTCTGTCCCAACATCTTGCAGCGTTGAAGCCCTCGTAGGATGCCAGAGTCCTTTCACTACCAAGAGAATGACGTCTTTTGGTTGCTGCCTATTTCACTTTAACCTTACCTGTCAGGACTGTAGACAGCTTCAACACAGCTGGCTGTGGCTGTTTTTCTAGACTTCAGGTTGTCTCTTAAATCTGATTAGGAGTGTGGGAGTGGTGCGTGAGTGTTAGGGCTAGATTATAAATGTTTATATGTGCTATCTTAAGTGAACTGCTTCTTAAAAATGGTTTTTTTGTGTTTTTTTTTTTTTTAAGATTTATTTATTTGACAGAGAGACACAGCGAGAGAGGGAACACAAGCAGGAGGAGTGGGAGAGGGAGAAGCAGGCTTCCCGTGGAGCTGGGAGCCCGATGCGGGGCTCAATCCCAGGACCCTGGGATCATGACCTGAGCCGAAGGCAGGCGCTTAACGACTGAGCCACCCAGGTGCCCCTTAAAAATGTTTTTAATTGCAGTGAAATACATGTAACATAAAATTTATCTTCACCATTTCTAAGTGTACAGTTCAGTGGCATTAGTACCTCCACATTGTTGTGCAGCCATCACCACCATCCATCTTCAGAACTTTTCATCCTCCCAAACTGAAACCCGTTGTACCAATGAAACACTAACTCCCCATCTCCCCCTCCCTCTAGTCCCCGGCAACCACCGTTCTACTTTCTGTATCTGTATGTGACTACTCTAGGTAATTCATACACATGAAATCATAAAGTATTTGCCTGGCTTATTTCACTGTGTATAATGTCCCCAAGGTTTATCCAGGTTGTAGCATGTGTCAGAATTTCCTTCCTTTTAAAAGCTAAATAAGGGCGCCTGGGTGGCTCAGATGGTTAAGCGTCTACCTTCGGCTCAGGTCATGATCCTGGAGTCCTGGGATCGAGTCCCACATCGGGCTCCCGGCTCAGCAGGGAGCCTGCTTCTCCCTCTGACCCTCTCCCCTCTCATGCTGTTTCTCTCTCGCTCGCTCTCTAAAAAATAAATAAAATCTTTAAAATAAAAAATAAAAAATAAAAAAATAAAAGCTAAATAATATTCCACTGTATGTATAGACCACATTTTATGTATCCATTCATCTCTGGATGGACCCTTGGGTTGCTTCCACCTTTTGGTTATTGTGAATAATGCTGCTGTGACCATAGGTATGCAAATATCTGTTTGAGTCCTTGCTTTCAGTTCTTTTGAGTGTATGTGTACCCAGAACTGGAGTCGCTGGATCAAATGATAATTCTATTTTTAATTTTTTTGGGTAGTCACGATATAGCCTTCTGTAGTGGCTGCACTATTTTTACAGTCTCACTCGCAGTGCACAAGGGCTCCAATTCTACACATCCTCACCAACACTTGTTATTTTGTGTCTTTGGCAGTGGCCCTCCTAATGGGTATGAAGTCCTTCTTGTAGTTTTAATTTGCATTTTCCTAATGATCAGTGATGTTGAGCATCTTTTTATGTGCTTATTGACCATTTGTATATCTTCTTTGGAAAAATGTCTATTCAAGTCCTTTGCCCATTTTTCAATCAGGTTGTTTTTTGTTATTGAGTTGTAGTTCTCTATATAGTTTGGATATTAACCCCCTTGCTCATGGATGATTTGCATGTATTTTCTTCCATTCCATGGGTTGCCTTTTCACTCTGTTGATTGTATCCCTTGATGCATAGGGTTTTTTTGTTTTTTTTTTTTAATTTTCATATATTATTTTTTTTAAAGGTAATTCAAGGAAAGTTTTTCAAGTTAATTGAAAATTGAGGTTTTAATTAAAAATATGTCCAGAATTTCCGTGGCTTTTCTTACGGAACCATTCACTCTTTTCATTCTGAAAATCTATTTTTAGTTCATTCTTATTTAAAGACCATCGTTGTGAACAGATCATTGTTGAATTTTATTGCCAGAGTCTAGTGAAAGGGAAACATAAATAAATGATTTCAGTACTTGTGCCCTGGGTCTTTAAGGGTTTCTGGCCCATGGTTTGGGTGTTAGGAGGTAAGGACTGGGAAACAGGGAGGGTTTCCTGGACACTGTAGTGTCTGATCTGAGTCTTGAAGAGTCAAGTGTGAGCAGCTAAGAAAAGAGGGCAAGGCTATTTTGGACTTAGTTTGGAACAGCATGAGCAAAGGTGTGGAAGCATGGCATGTTTGGGAAGCTGCATGTATTGCTACAGTGTGACTCTGAGAGAGGTGGAGTTTGGTAGAAATCAGACCATAGAAGACTTCTCGCCTTTTTAGGGAATTGGACTTTTTCTTGAATGGCAGGAAACTATCCAGCAGTAAGTATAAGAATCATGTGGTTAGATTTACATTTTAAATAAAGCACTCAGGCAGATAACTGTGGATCCTCATCTTGTGCATTGGGTGTTAGTGAATTTGTCTAATTGCTAAAATGAATTTGTAACTCCAAAATCAGTACTGATGGTGTTTTCATAGTCATTCCCACATGCACAGAATAGAGAAAAATTTGAGTCTCCCTACATGCACATTTGTAGAGACTGAACAAGGCAATGCTCTGCTTTTTGTTTTAGCTCTTATACTGTAAGTGTCCTTTTTGCTTTTTATTTAGTGCCATATTTTTCACATTTTTGTGCTTTTTGATGGTGATTTTGCTTTTTAAAAGGATCCCCAAGGTGTAGTGCTGAGTTCTCCCTCAGCACAAGAAAGCTGTGGTGCACCTTACAGAGAAAATACTGTATTAGAGAAGTTTCTTTCAGGTATGAGTTAGAGTGCTTTTGGTGCGAGGTAAATGTTAAATGTCAACAATCCAGAAAAAGGAAGGGAATTCACCAATTTGTGTGTTAGGCCAGTCTGGAAAGTGCCAAAGTAACATTTATAGTGTGTGATGAAGTGATGGGAAAGCAGCTAAATTTGTGGATTCCTGAGATGATTGAGAGAGCGTAGTGGACAGCATTGTTGTGAAGCTGAAAGCCAAAGGAATTCATGGTCGGTTGGATAAGGTCAGGAAAATGTTAAACCCTTCTGGTCTAGGGCTGGCCACACTTTCATGGTTGGGACAGTGTGAAAAATGTTTGACTTGCAGGTGAAGTAGGTTATGCAGGTAAAAATAACTGGTAAGTGTTAATACAAGAGAAATTGTTACGCTGGAAGAGCAGATTTTGGAATGCCAAGAGTGGCATGTTTTACAAGGATGTTGGTAAACCTTTGTAATACAAATGGCATTTTGGTTTGACAGAAATGTGATCAGAGGCCTGCAGGAAGCTAAGCCTATATTTCCTCTAGGAACAGTCGTTCAGTACTTGCTAGTTCAGTGTTCGAGGCAACTTTATAAACATTACTACTGCAAATGACAAGAACTCTGTAGAATGGGTTACAGAGAGGTGTGACTGTGTTCGAATAGCCCTAGTGAGACAAGGAGGGATGAAAACGAGGTAATGGATCTGAGAAGTAGTGAGGAAGAGTAACATCTGTTTGGTGATGCAAGGGACGTTATCAGAAAAATTGCAGTAAATTGTTCCATATGATATTACATTAAAGGCCTGGAAATTCAGGGCCAGAGGAGAAACTTCTTTTATTAGATAATGAGAGATCTCAATTGACCGTTTCTCCTTGTTCCATAGCCACAGAGCAGCATATTGATCTTCCATTAAAGTGCTCATCTCTATCTTTTGTGTGAAGGGATTTTTGTCCATCTCCCACATTAGAGTATGAATTTTTGGAGGACAAACGATTATATCAAACAATGAAAGAATGCTTTGCGTGTAATAAGGTTAGGGTGGAACTTATGTGAAAATCTGTAACTTATATTTGCACTATCAGATTTGGAGAATTTTAGTCCTTGAGACTCCTGCATTGTAATGTGCTTGCTTTGTTGTTATAATGTTATAACAAAACTAGTTAGTGGCTTAATTTCTGTGGTCATGTGTATTTTCTCCCTAGATCTTTACTCTCTTAAATTTTGGGGCCCAGTCAGGGTTTTAGAAGTGATCATTATCCACTTCTAAACAGAATTGAATTCTCTCTCCAAAGGTCAAATAAGTTCTCCTTATATCAGGCTCCCCAAATCAACAAGGCTTAATGGCTTCTCCATCACATAGAAAAATACATGTTAACTCATATGTCTTCTGTGGATGATATAAATAATTTGGTGTCTGAGATACTCCCTGGAAGAGAGATACAATTTTAGGACAACATAGTAAGTCGTATGATAGAAGTAATTGCCCCTGGTGCTTTGGGAGCATAAAGTGGGGGCTCTCCTTGAGACCTAGGAGGAAGCTGAATAGAATGAATGAAAATTTCGAGGAAGTGTGATGTCTGAGCAGTTTTGAAGGAAGAGCAGGGATTGGGGAGGGGTTCCAGAGCATGAACTATGGCAAGGACACGTGAGGAGCATGATGTTTTTGGAAAACTGCAAGTAGTTCAGAATTGCCAACATGGGGGGAAGGGTGGCTGGAGCCAGACATGGAGGACTGTGGGGCGGGGTGGGGGTGGGGGGGTGGCTACTAGGAGGCTTGAACTTCAGCCTGTTGGCTAGTTGTGCTTCAGAGACACTGGTGTTTACTGAAATGTGAACAGATACTCTTTGCCACATAGGTTCTCTTATCAAATAAGGTCCACACATTTCTGCATACTGTAGCCCTCACTTGGGCATTAATAGTTGATATAAGTAAACTATAGACTCCCAGCAGATCTGAGGTGAAGGAACCTGTCTAACTTGATTTTATCTAATTCCCAAACTTAGAATAGAACTTTTTTTTTTTTTTTTAATGAACTCCTATTATTTTCTTACAGAATTACAGAAGTGTTCTGGGTAATGAGTCATTGAAGAACTTAAGCAGAAGTAATACTTCTTTTTATATTTTTTTACTTAGCATACGTCCCAATATGTATCCTATTAAAACTCCTTAGAGAATGGAAATATTGCCCCATTGCGTGTCTGCAAAAATAAAAAAATTAGAGGAACAGGTTATGCTAGTAAATGAACATGAATGGTACATGTTCTTATTTGGAGATTTAATTTCCTCCAGGAGTTTTGAGGTTTACCTTTTAAGCTATATAGTTGTTACAAAGTAGTATGAATAGAATGACTTAACAAAAACAGTTTAAAATTCACCACTTTTCCCCTTAACTTTAACTTTTTCAGACTTACCAAAAAGTACAGAGACCTGTGGGGCGCCTGGGTGGTTCAGTCATTAAGCGTCTGCCTTCGGCTCAGGTCATGATCCCAGGGTCCTGGGATCGAGCGCCACATCGGGCCCCCTGCTCAGTGGGGAGCCTGCTTCTCCCTCTCCCACTCCCCCTGATTGTGTTCCCTTTCTCGCTGTGTCTCTCTGTCGAATAAATAAATAAAGTCTTAAAAAAAAAAAAAAGTACAGAGACCTGTAATGCACTCTCACCACCCATCTTAATAAATAAACATTCAAAGCCCACTGGGTACCTTGCTGTAATTGCATTGCTCTCCTTCCCCTTTAAAGGTAACCACTGTCTTGGTTTTGCTATTTATTGTTCTCATGCATTTCTTTCTAATTTTATTGCTTTTGGTATGTGTCCCAACAGGAAGTGTCTTTTGCATATTTTTTAAGTTTATATAAAATGACTTTATCCTTCTGAAACTTGCTTTTTTGTTGAGCGTAATTATATTTGTGGGATTTATCCATGTTAGTAAATGTAACCCTAGTGTATTCATTTTTACCTGCTGATTTATAGTATTCCATTGTCTAAGTATATTTAGATTGTTTCCTTTTCTTCTTCTTTTGACATTACACTCATGCTGTAGTAAACATTTATAAATGTCTTTCATTTGTGTAAGAGTTTTTCTGGGACACCTAGGGCATGAAATTGCTGGGTATACATGTCTTGAGCTTTATCAGATATTGCCAAATTGCTCTCAGAAGTACATACTGTTTTACTGGCAGTGGATGAGATTTCCTCTCGGTCCAGTCTAAACTAGATTTTAACCTACATCTATTCATGAGAATTGGGAAGAGTAAAACAAACTAGAGATACTAGAGATTGTACCACGCAGCGTGGATTAACTCTGAATTTCATTTTGTCTTTATAGACCTTGGAGAAATTCATTCAAGGCTTTTAGATCACAGACCAGTTATTCAAGGTGAAACCCGTTATTTTGTGAAAGAATTTGAAGTGAGTATTTAAAACTTATTTTGTAAAAATACTGCCCTAGTTGTTAGTATGTTAATATACAGAAGGGGACTTCTCTGGTTTTAAAATCTCTGATTTCCATTCATGAGTTCATAAAATAGGCAAAGTAAAACTCATTAAGAGGCATTACCATTCATGGAAGGAGCTTAAGACTAGGCAGCAGGAGACTTGGGCTCAAGTGCCGGTGCCTACTCTGGAGTACTTAATATCTGTTGATCTCAGTTTTCTTCATCAGTAAAATGAGTATAGTGAAAAAAAGATTTTAAAGACTGATGGGTGTAGGTCTTCCAGATCCATTTTCTATATTTTTTTCTCAGTCGGAGCATTAGCACCCACCCAGAGTACTCAGGTTAAAATAGGAGACTCGGGGCGCCTGGGTGGCTCAGTCGTTAAGCGCCTGCCTTCGGCTCAGGTCATGATCCCAGGGTCCTGGGATCGAACCCCACATCGGGCTCCCTGCTCCGCGGGAAGCCTGCTTCTCCCTCTCCCACTCCCCCTGCTTGTGTTCCCTCTCTCGCTGTGTCTCTCTCTCTGTCGAATAAATAAATAAAAATCTTAAAAAAAAAATAAATTAATTAAAAATAAAATAAAATAAAATAGGAGACTCATCCTTGACTGTTCTTACCCGGTTAATGCCCACTTTCAGTGACCATTTCTTTTGGATATTACTCATAAATCTCATCCCTTCTAATTTGTGTGCCTGCTTCATCACCCCAGTCAAGTCCAGTCTTTACCATGCTGCCAGAGTGCTCTGATGTTATTTTCCTTTTTAAAACCCTGAAATAATATTTGCTGCCTCCAGGATGAAATCCAAGCATCCTTCTGTAGGCCCCTACCTTGCTGGCTTTACCGTCTGCCACCCAGTATTTCGTGCCGTGCTGCATCCACACTGACGCAGCAGCCTGCCGTCCTGTGTCATATTCCTGGTGTCTTACACGTGTGTCATCGCTTCATCGTGCCTTAAACAGCAGCACCCGAGCTACTGTCAGATAGATGGTATGTGGTGTTGCACACAAAAATTTCATGGTTCTGTGTAAGTTGGGGTGCTGTTTTCAAATAAGACTCCAACCAAACAGGAAGTCTAAACCTGCCAAAAGGAAAGAACCTTTTCATAAATCCTTCTTAAAACTACAGAAAGCCTGTGGCACAGAGCCCTCAAGATGAGGGACAGAGCTGCAGCATCAGTTACCATTTCTGGATTCAACAGACTCTTACTTAAAATCTGCATAATACCTAATTGACAGCGTGGTTGTAAAGATTGAAGATAGGCATGTGCACACAATGCATGTGTCTGGATGTGTGTATCCTAGAATGTGATCTGGTATCTAGGAATAAGTAACTGTTAGCTCTGTTCGTCATCATTACTGTTTGGTGGGGTATGGATAGTCTGGGACACACAGAATATTATCCAGAGATGATTCCCTTATCATGCTATATGAAGATTATTACCAATTCCTTAGTTAGAATAAAGTCTGGGCGTGGCATGGCTGGATTCTATGCTTAAGAGTCTCTCAAGGCTAAAATCAAGGTGTTGGTCAGACATTGTTCTTATTTGAAGCTCAGAGTCCAGTTCTTTTCCAGTTCCCATTTCTTTTATTTGCTGTCAGCCAGGGGGCCCCTCTGAATTCCTAGAGGCCACTCACGTTCCTTGGCAGGTGGCCCCTTCCATCTTCAAAGCCAGAAATTGGGGGCACCTGGTTGGCTCAGTTGGTAGAGCATGCGACTCTTGATCTGGGCGTTTTGAGTTCTAGCCCCACGTTGGGTGTACAGATTAACTTAAACCAGAAAAACAAAAACAAAACCGTAAGTCAACCTCGCTCACGTGGAGTCCCTCCCTCTCATGCTTGCCAGGAAGAGCCTAGACTCTAAAGGACTCACCTGATTAAGCCAGGGCCACTGAAGATAATCTCCCTTTCTTAAAGTCAGCTGATTTGGGACCTTAATAAATCTGTAGACTATGTATACAGTAACATTTAGATTATGGTTTGATTGAATAACTGAGAGAAGGTGTGTGTACACTAGGGGTGGGGGTCTTAAGGGCCATCTTAGAATTTTGCCTACCATAAGCTCTTGTAACTACCTGATATTTTTCTTGTTTGTTTATTGCCTGTCTTCCTTCATTAGAATAGACATACCATAAAAGTCAGGACTCTTCATTGTATAAAAATGCCTTCTTCTCCATTGTATTAAAAATGCCTAAACCAGGGGCGCCTGGGTGGCTTAGTCAGTTAAGTGTCTGACTCTTGATTTTGGCTCAGGTCATGATCTCAGGGTTGTGAGATTGAGCCCTGTGTTAGGCTCTGCACTCAGTGGGGAGTCTGCTTGGGATTCTCTGTCTCCCCCACTCTGCCTCTGTTTCCCCGCCCACACACACATACACACTCTCTCTCTAAAATAAATAAATAAATATATTTTAAAAATGCCTCAACCAATGTCTGATGCATTGTAGGTGCTTAATATGATTCAAAAGAACAAGCAGCAGAGCCTTGACTAAAACTTGAATTTTCTGATGTCTACTGATGTCATAAGTCATCTTTTTCATAAGTGTGAAAAGTTACACATTGCTAAATAGTGGCTGAGATATCCCTAGAATATGTGTCATTGTACTTACATCAGTGTTCTTTAAATAATGTCAATGGTTTCTATGAAAGGGCCATCTATACAAATGAAGCTGAGTGTTGAGTGGCAAATGAAAGAAGCGTTACATTTATGCGGTTGAATATCTTATGTTCAAGAGCTCACTTCCTGTAGAAGCCAGTACCTCTTTTAACTGGGATAGAAGATAGTTGCCGAGAGAAGATGGGCTTGTGTCTGAGAGGAGAGGAATTACTTGCACTCCACATCGTGAAGCCTTCCAAGGTCTTTTTGGAAAGGAGGCGATGTTGAGTGGAAAAAGAACATGGGCCTTGGAGCTTGACATCTCTGGGTTCAAATCCTGCCCCCCCCTTATCAGCTATGATTACCTGCTTTATTAAGGCTTAAGGTGCCTACTTAATGGGAGCAATAATGTATACTGTACAGTTTTTGTGAGGATTAAATGGTATGTTATTTTAAAAAATCCCTGACATGCAGGTGTTAGATGAATGTTAACTGTTACTATTAAGAGAAAGATGGTAGCAAGTGCAGTGTGATAAAAATGTTTTAATTCAGAATTTGCAATAATGTGAATGAGATTGGGTTCCATTTTAGGGAAAATAGAGATTTGCTAAGCAAATGACATGAGCATTATATTAGAAAAATGTTTACTAGAGAATAAAATGATCACACCAGGTGTGATAGAAACAAGCTTATTTTGTAAGTGTCTCGAGCACTTATTTTGTGTGAGACATAATGTCAGGAACCAGTGCTGTCCTGGTGAAGAAGATAGGCACAGACCCACCCATGAAGCATTCTCATATTGTCCTTAAAGACTGGCCTCTGAAGGACTCAAAAATATCTTGTCAGCTAAGTTTAAGTGGTTATCTTCAACTAAGTGTAACATAACTCCTTTATATTTTAAATGTTTTGTTTTTTTTTTTAATTTATTTGAGAGAGAGTGCGCAAGTGAGCAGGGAGTGGGGGGAGCCGGAGAGGGAGGGGGACTAGCAGACTGCGCTAAGCGCAGTGCCCTCTGCGGGGGCCTGATGGGGGCGCTGATCTCAGGACCCTGAGATCATGACCTGAGCTGAAACAAAGAGTGGGATGCACAACTGTCTGAGCCACCCAGGCGCCCCCACTCCTTTTCTTGCCACATACCTGATCCAGGCTTTTTACATGATAACCTCCCTAGTTGGTCTTCCTGAGGGTTTAGAGTAACGTGGAAACCTTCCTGTGTATCAGGTTCGTCTACCTTTTCTGTGTACCGTGTGCTGACATTTTGCCTCAAATTAAAAGAAAAAAGCTGAAAGCATTTTAGAGGCTTTTGATTTGAATATATATCTGCATTATTTACAGCTCTTTTGTATCTTGGTCCAAACAATAACATCCTTTGATTCTCGTCCCCAGATGGCATGGTTGGGCAGAGAGGAATGGTGAAGCAGAGTTCTTAAGACTTCCTAGAACTTTCATCGCTCTCGCATTTAAATGTAGTTCACCCTAAGAAAACCTGGCTGGTATTTCAAACTAAAGTTGTTTATAGTTTTTATGTTTCAAAAAGTTAATGCACAGGGGAACAATCATCTTTTTCTTTACAAAATTTTATTTCTAGAAGAGGGGAGTAAGTGCCACATGGTGGCAGCATTACTTAAATTATTGAAGTTCTATTATATTTAAGCTCTCTTTTTGTGTTTGTTAGTATTTCTGGACAGTTGACTGTCTTTCTCCTGACTTTATGCAGATCCTTTATATCGTTGATTCCAGTGCACAGAGATCTCAGTAGGGCCCTTTCAGGGAGCATCAGTTCAGTAGGGTCTGTGGGTGTGGCATTGTCTGCGGGACCATTATCTTTCTAACCACAGAGGAGATGTCATGGCCTCACCATGTAGAACAGTTAGTGAGCTTTTCTGGAGTGCTTTTGGGGTCTATGGTCCTATACAAGTTCCTTATTTCATTTTTTTCTTTTTTTTTAGTTGCATAAGTCTCTTTTTTGATGGAAAAACTTTTGTTATTGAATCATAGTTGAAACACAATGTTAACATTCATTTCAGGTGTACAACATAGTAATTCAGCAAATCTATATGTTATGCTGTGCTCCCCACAGGTGTAGCTACCGTCTGTCACCATACAATGCTATTACAATACCATTAATTATATTCCCTGGGCTGTACCTTTTATCCCCATGACCTGTTTATTCATTTCATTAACTGAAAGCTTGTGTCTCCTACTCCCCTTCACCCACTTTGCCCATCCCACCACCTCTTCCCCTCTGGTTGCTTATTTCATTTTTAGCAAATTTTATTCTTTGAATGCTTTATTGAACAGTTACTGATTACCTAGGTATATCAGTAAGGAATGTGTTTAGTTACTAGTAACAGATACCTGAAAAATAGTGACTTTTTAACAAGTATTTATTTTTCTCTCAATACCCAGAGCCTAGGGCTGGAGTTTGCTTTTTCTTCTAACTTTGCCTTCTACCTCCCTGGAGTGTTGCTCCTATTCTTATGCTTTCAAGCCACTTGGCTTTGGAAGTTCTACCAATGACATCTGCATTTCATGTAACAAAAAAGGAGGCAGATGGGAAATAGCAAGTAGTCTCTGTAGAGGCACATTTGCCGCTCCAGATAATATTTGGGGATTGATGGGAAGAAAGGAGAATGAATCCAGAACTAATGTCAAGGAGATATATAAAAATAAATAACAGTCTACCTCCAGGAAGTTAACAGTCTAGGGGAAAAACGACATAGAAACAGTGAATTTTAATGATGGAATTATGATAAAATAAGCACAAAGCACTTGAGATCTCAAGAGGAAACAACTCCAGAAGCAACTCCCCACAGAGCTGGGAGGAAAATTTTCATAGAGGGGGTGGTGTTTGAGCTAAGAAAGAAAAATGGATGTTGGCCAGTAGGAAAAACAAAAATGGAGACAATGATTAAAAGTAGAGGCCAAAAAAAAAAAAAAAGGATTCAAATAAGTACAGTAATTACAGAGTCAGAAGGGATTGTGTCCATGAGTTTGAATGTGGGTTGAATTGATGAAGAGAAAATTCCTTAAAAGGCAGGACAAACTAGAATTTCGCTTGACATCCTAATCTCTCATTTTTGGTTAGATTATTAGATTATTAGAGCCCGATCTCATCTGATCTCGGAAGCTAAGCAGGGTCGGGCCTGGTTAGTACTTGGTTGGGAGATTATTAGGTTAACTGTCAGATTATTAAATATCAGGATAAAGTCTGTCCCATATAGCATGCGACAGACACACACACACACACACACACACACACACACACTACGGTTTTATTTAAATCTTGTGGGACTGACCAGTTTAGTGATTGAAAGAAAATTTTAAATTATGGTATTGGTCTCTCATTTCCTTTCTAATAGTATCAAATTATATCTTAAATATAAATATTTAGTGACTGTACTAATATTATTAATAACTGGTAGCATTTTTGTTTGTTTAGAGGGAGTGAGTGAGTGCAAGTTGGGTGGGGGGGAGGGGCAAGGAGAGAGGGGGAGAGGGAATCTCACGCAGGCTCTACGCTTTGTGCAGAGCCCGACAAGGAGCTTAGTCTCAAGACCCTGAGCCGAAATCAAGAGTTGAACGCTTAACCAACTTTAGCCACCCAGGTGTCCCCATTGGTAGCATTTTTAAGCAGATAGTGGCAGGTACTGTTTTAAGTACATTACCCGAGCGACATGTTATTAATTTTAACTTAAAAATTAACTGTATATGTAATTTTATGGGGTGTTACACATCAGAAACTAAGCTTCATTAGTGCTAAGCTTTGTTCTGAGAATTTATGCCCCAGAATGTATATATATACACAATTAAATGGAGGGGTGCCTGGGTGGCTCAGTCAGTTAAGCAGCTAACTCTTAGTTTCAGCTGAGGTCATGATCTCAGGGTCCTGGAGTTGAGCCCCGCATCGGGCTTCCCACTCAGCGGGGAGTCTCCTTCTCTCCTCCTCCCTCTCCCTCTACTCCTCCTGCGTGCTGTCTCCCTCTCAAATAAATAAATCTTTAAAAAAAATAAATGGATGTTAATTTATAATCTTCCTTTTGTAGTAAGTGTCAACAGTACACTGTGGTCAAAAATATCAGCATAAATGTGAATTGTGCAAGACTGTTGAATCACAGATCTGTACCTCTGAAACAAATAATGCAATATATGTTAAGAAAAAAAAAAAGGAAGAAGATAGCAGGAGGGGAAGAATGAAGGGGGGGAAATCGGAGGGGGAGATGAACCATGAGAGATGATGGACTCTGAAAACTAAGGGTTCTAGAGGGGAGGGGGGTGGGAGGATGGGTTAACCTGGTGATGGGTATTAAAGAGGGCACGTTCTGCATGGAGCACTGGGTGTTATGCACAAACAATGAATCATGGAACACTACATCAAAAACTAATGATGTAATGTATGGTGATTAACATAACAATAAAAAATTAAAAAAAATATCAGCATAAAAACAAGCACATACCAGCGGGTTAAGTTTAAGGGCAGAGACTGTTTCTAACATCCTGTCTTATATAACACTATCATTGGGCCTATTTGTTGTTTAAATGAATGAGGCTACAAATTCTCTTTCTACAATATAAGACTACCAGTTTGCCTGCTAGAAGAAATAACCCTCTAAATAAGTGGTTCTTTTTTAATTTTTATTTTTATTGAAGTATAATTGACACATGTTACATTAGTTTCAGGTCTACACATTGTAATTCAACAAGTCTATATGTTGTACTATGCTCACCGCAAGCATAGCTACCATTTGTCACCATACAGTGCTTTAAATACCATTGACTATATTCCCTGTGCTGTGCCCTTTATTAAACCTTGAGACTTCTTCATTCCATAAGTGAAAGCCTGTACTTGGAACCCCTTCGCTCATTTTGCCCATCCCTCCTCACACTCGCCTCTGGCAACCATCTGTTTTCTGTATTTATGGGTTTATTTCTGCTTTTTGTTTGTTTTGGTTTTTTTAGATTCTACAAATAAGTGAAATCATATGGTATTTGTCCTTTTTTTGATTGATTGATTTGGTGGGGGGGAGGGGCAGAGGGAGAAGGAGAGTATCCTCAAGCAGTCTCCTCAGTGAGCATGGAGCTCCATGCCGGGCTCAGTCTCATGACCTTGAGATCATGACCTGAGCCGAAATCAAGAGTCAGATGCTAAACCAACTGAACCACCCAGGTGCCCCTGGCCTTTTCTGTCTGACTTATTTCATTTAGCATAGTACCTGCTAGGTTCATCCATGTTGTTGCAGATGCCAAGATCTCATCCCTTTTTTTATGGCTGAGTAATATTCCTGTGTGTGTGTGTGTATACACATTTCATATCTTCTGTATCTATTCATCTATTAATGGACATTTCTGTTGCTTCTATATCTTAACTATCGTAAATAATGCTGCAGTAAACATAAGGATGCCTGTATCTTTTCAAAAATAGTGTTTTCATTTTCTTGGGGTAAATGCCCAGTAGTGGAATTACTGAATATATGTTATTTCTATTTTTAATTTTTTGAGGAACCTCCATACTGTTTTCCACAGTGGTTGTACCAATTTGCATTTCCACCAACAGTGCACAAGGTTTCCTTTTTTCCACGTCCTTGCCAACACTTGGTACTTCTTCTTGATTCTAGCCATTCTGACAGATGTGATGTGATATCTCATTGTGGTTTTGATTTGCATTTCCCTGATGATGAGTGATGTTGAGCATCTTTTCATATGTCTCTTGGCCGTCTGTATGTCTTCTGAAAAAAAAAAAAAAAAAAAGAGGCTATTCAGGTCCTCTGCCCATGTTTTAATTGGATTATTTGGTTTTTGGTGTTGAATTTTATAAGTTCTTTATGTATTTTGGATATTAACCCCTTATCAGATACAGCATTTGCAAATATCTTCTCCCATTCAGTAGGCTGTCTTTTCGTTTTGTTGATAAGTTCCTTTGCTGTGCAGAAGCTTTTTACTTTGGTGTAGTCCCATAGCTTATTTTTGCTTTTGTTGCTTTTGCCTAAGGCCAGTATTAAAGAGATCACTGCCTGTGTTTTCTGCTAGGATTTTTATGGTTTCAGGTCTCACATTTAGGTCTTCAATCCATTTTGAGTTTATTTTTGTGTACAGTGTCAGAAAGTGGTCCAGTTTTATTCTTTTGCATGTGTCTGTCCAGTTTTCCCAGCACCATTTATTGAAGACTATCTTTTTGTCATTGCATATTCTTGCCTCTTTTGTCATAGCTTAATTGAGCATATAAGCATGGGTTTATTTCTGGGCTCTTTATTCTGTTCCATTGATCTATGTATGTATTTTTGTACCAGTACCCCATACTGTTTTGATTACTACAACTTCGTAGTATATCTTGAAACCTGGGATTATGATACCTCCAGCTTTGTTTTTCTTTCTCAAGACTGCTTTGGCTATTCGGGGTCTTTTGTGGTTCCATGCACATTTCATTATTATTTGTTCTATTTCTGAAATATGCTATTGGTGTTTTGATAGGGATTCTTAACTTTATATTTTATTTCAACTTTGATAGTGTTTCTTAACTTTAGTAGGTCATGGTCTCCTTGGAGAATTTTTTTCTCCCAGGAAGGTGTGTAGAAGACATATATATTCAATTTGAGTACAATTTCAGGGGCATTCTGGAATCCCAAAGCCCATCCATGGACCCTGGAGTAAGACCTATACTTTGAGTAGAACTGCAGAACTCCCCTTTCTGTTCTTCATTGTCTTTGTATTTGAATTGAGAGACCACTCCTTTGCATCTTGATAAAGAAAAAATGTACCATAAGGAATGCAATAATCTCTATAGTCTTGATTCATTCAGATTCCAGTGCCGTGGGGGGAAGGTGACAGCAGCTATGACATAGTTGGTTTGTTTTTTCACTTCAATCTGGCTACAGAGATAGAGCAACTAGAATAGCAAAACCAGGCAACATCTGTAATAAAACCAGGGAGCAACGTATCCCCCAAATACCAAATGACCAAATCACCAAAAAAGGCTTCTGTGGAATCAGAAACTGGAGGAAGACATGGAAGAATGGCTGAGGGTCTTGTGAAGCCTTGAATGCTAGAAAACCTCAAAATTACCATCAGGATTGCTTGAAGGGCCATTCTAAGGAGAAAGCAGAACCTTCGGAGGGGACTTCACAGGCTCTAATTTCTGAGTGAGTGATAGCAGACCACAGAAAAGTCTAATGGGCTGAAGCCACCTGTGAGTTTGAAACTCACAAACCAAAACACCCGTCTAGAATGGTGTTCTAGAGAAACTAAAGGAGATTGAATACTTTGTGAAACAGCAGGAAAAGGGAGTTCTAGACCTTTGAAGTTAGAAAGACTGTCCTGACCACCCCTCCCTTCTAGAAATAGAGGAAAACTAATTTCACTTAAAAGTAAGCAGGAGTCAAATCCCATAACAGTAATGTCCTTTAAGGCAATGAGTGTAGGTATGACCACAAAAAAAGGTAAAAACTGTAACCTAATACTTAAAATGAGCTTGGGAAGCATAAGAAAATTATTAGAAGTGAGGAAAAAAATGGTATAAATCAGAATCAGAAAAACTCAAAATTAATTGGCTAAAACAGAAATGGAAAAAACAAAAGCTAAGGTGAAAAATTCAGGAAAAAGTAATTTTAAAAATTATTTCAGGAATGAAAACTAAACTCGAAGGAACGTAAGAGTGAATAAACACAATGGATAGCCCTTATGTGAAATTTAAAAGACGGAGTGAAAGAGATAAAAAGAATTCAAGAGAAAGGAATAGTTATTGATAGTAAATACAGAAGATGCAGTCCAATATATGCCTGATAATCAGCCGCTAGAGAAGAAAGCCAAAGCAGTGTAATAGAACAAATGTGAAAACTAAAATTCAAGAAAACTTTCCTGAAAGAAGGTACTAGTGAAATTTTATGGAAGGGCACACTGCTGTCAGGGAAAATTAACCCAGAAGAGCCTACACTGAGAAATTTTTTAATCTATTGGTTTTTTTTTTTTAAAGATTTTATTTATTTATTTATTTGAGACAGAGAGAATGAGAGGGAGAGAGCACATGAGAGGGGGGAGGGTCAGAGGCAGAAGCAGGCTCCCTGCCGAGCAGGGAGCCCAATGCCGACTCGATCCAGGGACTCCAGGATCATGACCTGAGCCGAAGGCAGTCGCTCAACCAACTGAGCCACCCAGGCGCCCTAATCTATTGGTTTTTATAGAAAAAAAATTTTTTTCTTTGGGCATATAGACAAAATGGGTGTCTTTTATTAGGGGAAGAAAACCTGATCTTTTTGGTTTTAAGATTTTATTTATTTATTTATTTGACAGAGAGAAATAGCACAAATAGAGCGGCAGGCAGAGGGAGAGGGAGAAGCAGGCTCTCCGCTGAGCAGGAAGCCCGATGTGGGGCTCGATCCCAGGACCCTGGGATCATGACCTGAGCCGAAGGCAGCCGCTTAACCGACTGAGCCACCCAGGCGCCCCAGAAAACCTGATTGTTAACAGACGTTATCTGTCTTATGCCAGAAGACAATGGATTTGAACAGCCAGGGATTTTATGTCTAGCCTAACTGACCCGCAGCTATATAATCCACTGTTGCTGGGTCATGCAGGACTCTGCAAATACTGTTCAAATGAGCCTTTCCTGAGGAACCTATTATATAATCCACAGAGTGAGTTTCAGATGACCAAAATGATTGGCAAGACTTCTGCGTAACAAGAGTTGGTAAGCATTAAATATCTATTTACTTACAGAACTAAGACTGAATGGCAGTTGTTAAGGGAGAGAGTATAACATGCAGTGACTGCTTTCTGACTGTGCAGACTCGGTCTACCAGAAGGTGGAGGCTGAGGGAAGTGTATATGAAAAGGAGAATATGGTCCGGCTCTTGTTGCCTTACAAATATTAACTGGGAGTAAAAGGATACTGTTTCACATTGGATCCTGAAGGAGTGAGAAAGCTAGAGAAGGAGATGATCCTAATACTAATATTGCTTATAGTAGGGAACCAGTAGACAGTAACCAAAAAAGTGGAGACCAAGGGTATTATTATATAAAGTATGAATATAAATATAACCATGAGAACAAAAACACCAAATTCTTCTCAATACTAGAAAGAGATATCAAAAGAGAACAAATAGACCACATGACCACACCTGAAAATGTTATATACATTATGTGTGTGCGTTTATTTATGAAATAAGAATAGTCTGTATATCATGTTTCCATTTAAGAAGAAAGGAATTGGAAACATACATATATACTTAACACATACATATGAATAAATATGATGGGGAGAACAAAGGCAAAAGGGAAAAAATTAAATTTTCTTACAACTTGCAGCCCATTGACAAATCTTTGAGACAGGCAGAGTGACCTTCTTCTCGGAACTCAACTGCCTCCATGTTAATACTTTGCTAAGGGCAAAAGGCAGCCTTAGCTTTAATATTAGTCCAACCTCCAGGATCCCGTTAAGTCTCCTTTAACATAAAAATTCCTTTGGAAACTTCCTTTTCTCTACCCCCATATCTCTTTGTACGTTAGCAATCATCCTTCAAACATGTGGTCCCCTGATAAACATTTGAAGGGTCTCATGACTAAGGGTTTACTAGGTAGTAGTAAATCACTTTTTCCTCATAAGAGCAAGCCCCTCAAGGTCCTGGAAACCTTGCTTCCAAATTCCTTAGAGGAAGATGTCTATGGCCATACCACTCTGAATGTGCCTGATCTCAAATTCCTTAGAGGCTTATGCTCTCCCTAACCTCCTCCCAACTTAAAAGTATATAATCAATCAACCCTCACAACCCCCATGCAGTTCTTCCTGCCCACGGGTCCTGTCCCCGGGCTTTAATAAAACCACCCTTTTGCACTGGAGACACCTCAAGAATTCTTTCTTGACCATTCACTCCAAACCCCGACATTTTCACATCAAATACATCCACATCCACATTTATATATGCCTCTGTGTGTGTGTGTGTGTGTGTGTGTATACGTATGTATGTGGATGTATATCCTTATACTTAAGACAGGGGTAGGATAAAGTTTTAAAATAATTACCTAAAGAGAGAGTTAGGAAGGAATACAATGCAAAGGACATGGATAAAAGTTAGACTTTTTTGACTGTATATATATTGTTTATAGATGTAATTTTGGAAACATGTAAATATTTTACGTAAAAGATAATTAAGTTTTAAGGAACAATCCCTAAAAATCAAGTAAAATGTAAAAAAAGCAAACCTGTGTTTCTGGATGGTGGCATTGCCATGCAGAGAGAAACTGTTCCAAGTAACGTTAAAACAGGGCAGTTTGACGTACGTTCCTAGTGGAATATCCCTTCAGAACAGCCGCCGCAACAACAAGCAAACAAACCCTTAAGCTGTTTTCAGTAATCGTGTTGTTGATGCTCGTGTCGTCCTTGTCATTTGAGTGAAGTGGTGATAAAGCAAATGAGTAGTTCTGTTGGTGTTTTGACAACTACAAAGAAATGGGTAGGACAACAGTAAATAAAAACCTTATTTTTTGAGTATGAACTTAAAATGTGTCTTTTAAAAAGCACATAACCTATTTTGTAGCCTTATCCCCTGAAAGGCCTAGAAATAATGACTGACCCAGTAGCAGTGAACACCCCTAGTGATCATTCTCAAATACCATTTCTAAATATTAGTGGTGTTTAGAGACCTGCTGATTCCAAGTCTGAGTCCAGAAATGTACAAGGTGAGCCTGGTGCACCCAGTTATATCAGAAAGCAAAGAGGCTACTAAAGAACATAGAATTTTGTCTAAAGCATTGCAGAGCCGACCTGACTGGGCTCCCACTGGACAAAGATAGGACAGTTCGAACACCAGTAAGGAAAAATACTGTAATGGCTAGAAAACTTCAAATATGTTAATTCTGTGAGTCATAGGAATGCGTAGAAACAAAGAGAAACCTTCAGAGAATACTAGGGAACCAAATCATTATTTTTAAATCTGTTAAATAAGAGGAAATAATCAAGTGTTTTATTTTGCCTTTCACATGTAAGCATTCCTCAGAATAACCAAATAGTTGAGGGGAAATTTCTCTTTACAGAGGTATTTCTGCTGATAAATGAAGACGGAATGCTACCAACATCCTGCTGAAAGTACACAGCCCACCTCTGAAATATTCTTGCAAACAAAAAAACAAAACCCTGAATCTGATCAAGCCTCTAGTTCTAACTACTAATTTACAGGAAAGAGAACAGACAAAGGGATATGTTAAATTACACCACGGGGATTCATTCAGCCAAATAACAGACTGTGGGAAACTGCAGAACAGATGACTCACATTTTTTCAACAAATTGCAAAGAAAAGAGTGATGGAGGGGAAATCTATAGATTAAAAAAGATTTAAGAAACATATTAACCAGTTGCAATATATAGGTTTTAGTTCAATTTTGGTTTAAATGGGGATAAAAAAGAACATTAATAGGACATTTGAGGAAATGGGAATACTATGTTGTTATTTAATAGTACTAAAGAATTATTATTGAGTGTGCATGTACATGTGAGAGAGAGAGAGTGTGTGTGTGAGGAGAGAAGGGGACAGAGAGGTGGTCTTACTATATATTTTTTTTAAGAGGAGTCTTTGTCTTTTAAAGATGTTGAAATATTTACAGTTGAAATGATGTGCTGTTTGGGATTTGCTTCAAAAGAATCTAGGATTGTGGGCAGGAGAATGTATGCAGTGTTATAGAGGGAACGAAATAAGCCAGGAGTTGAGAATTGTTGATTGGTGGTAAGTACAGTATTCGCTTTTGATTCTTTGAGAAAGATTCTATGGAAAAAATTTTAGTAAAAAATCTAAAAACAGTATAGTAAAAATCTGGCCATAGCTGCTCCATAAGAATGACTCAGAACAAAATAAAAACCTCAGTAATACAACTAACTTATTTCCCTACAATCAAGTTTACTACCCTTCTTTTTTAAATAAACTTTTTATTTTGTATTAATTTTAGACTGACAGTAAAGTTGCTAAGGTAGTATAAATAGTTCTCGTGTACCCCTCACTCAATTTCTCTCCCTATTAATATCTTATATAATGGGTAAAACATTGATACATTACTATTGATGAAATACCAGACTTTATTTGGGTTTCATCAGTTTTTCCATCGCAGTCCTCTTTTTGTTCTGGGACCTAATCCAGGGTACCACACTGCATTTACTTGTGTTTCTAGTCTGTCTTTCTAGTCTTCTTTGGCCTGTGACAGTTATCTTTCTTTGTTTTTCATGACCTTTACAGTCTTGAATACTGGCCAGTAGCCTGTAGAATGTCCCCCCAATCTGTGTTTGTCTGATGTTTTTCTTAAGATTAGACTGGGGTTATGGGTTTTGGGGAAGTGCCCTTGTTACATTACATCAGAGGGTATGTGTTATCACCATGACATCACTGATGATGTCAGCCTTCATTGTCTTCACTGTGAAGTCAGTATTTTTTGCTTTCCCTACTCTGTTCTTTGGAAGCAAGTCACTAAATCTGGCCTACCCTCAAGTGGTGGTGGAAGGGTAGTGTTAAAGTCTGTTTTCTGAAGGAGGGGTGTATCAGGGGTCCTCAAGACCACATCCAGGTTCAGTGACTGACTAACAGGCCTTAGCATATGGTCATACTGGTGGGTAGGCTTTATTACGTCAGGATGCAGAGCAAAATCAGCAAAGGGACAGGTGCATGGAGGAAACCAGGCAGAAGCCTCCAAGAGTCTTCAGTGGAGTCACACAGTATGTGCTACATTTCCTCAGCAATGAGCTGTGACAACACAGGTGAAATGCCTACGAGAAAAACTCACCTAAGTCTAGGAGTCCAGGGATTTTATTGGCAATTGGTCAGGTAGGCAGTCTGTGCCTGGCATGTATCAAAATTCTAGACTCCCAGAAGAAAAGATGTGCATTATCATTTATAGAAAGTTTTATACCAGTGTAGGGAACTATTTACTGGGCAAGTTTCCAGCCCCTGGCCAAAGGCCAGCCTTGCAAGCGGGCCTTTCTAAGGGGAGGGGTCAGTGTTAACTCTTTTCTGTATAGGGAATTATCTACATGTTGTTACCTTTACTGCACATTTTTGAGAAAAATGGAATTAGATTTAAAAACAGCATAATAATGGGAGCTATTATGTGTTTGATGTAAGAACAACAAAATTAAAATTAGATCAAGGGTGTCTAATTTCTTTGCTGTACAGAATAAAATATGTGGCATTCTAGGCCTCTTTTTGTTCTTTTAGTGTTTCTCATGCCCGCTTTTAAACATTGCTATAAAAATATTACTCATATTGCAACTTTTGAAGCATTTCATAATAAAAAGAATACCTCCAGGTTGTGACTTCATTTATTGCCAAATAATTGGAAGAAAGCTGTGTAAATTTCATTAATAAGTAATAGCGTAACAACCGAAACCTGGCTGGAAATCCCAGAAAGTAATTACTGAGATTAAGACACAGTATGTATTAGTAATTTACTTTCTTTTAACAGGAAAAACGTGGTCTTCGAGAAATGCGAGTTCTTGAAAATTTGAAAAATATGATCCATGAAACAAATGAACATACTCTTCCCAAATGTAGAGAAATCATGCAGGACAACTTAAACCAAGTTCTCCAGAGATGTAAGCCTGCATTGTTGTTTTTTTATATATATATTGTTCTATTTCAAATGAATGCTATGCCAAAATGTATTTCCTTCAGTATTTTGGTAGTAGGTGGAGAGAGAATTCTTAATCGAAACATATAAATTGGAAGCCCTGCCACAGAGAACATTGACTATCTCGTGATTAATGTATGTTGCCATTGATGTTGAGAGCATTGATCTCCAAAGTGAGATGTGTGCATCTGGAGTCCTTTTAGGATGTGAGAAAATGGCAACACTTTTTACCTTTTTTGTTTTTTTAATTATCCATAAGAAGAAGTTTGGTAACTAGGAGTTAGGATATGAAATGAAACTTCTTTTTCAGACAGGATACTAGAGTTTTTAACTTTTTAAAAACATAATCCTATCATAAACGTTTGTATCTTATAACTTTTTTCATTAAGCAAAATATTGTAATGTGGAAGGATATTAAAAAAGAATCCTTATTAAACATATCAAATAATAATATAAAATAAAAGTTTTATTAATAACTGATTTTACTCAGGGCTTCTCCTTAGATCTATATCGACAGTATTCAGCTTGTTCAAGGATAGATAATGCTGGGAACTGAAAAAATATCTTTCTGGAGGGAAAAAAAACAAAACTAGCCAGTAATATAATGATCTATGAAGGAAAGCAACAGGGAGATTTGGTTAATAACTGAGTTAAGCCAGTCTTTGTATTCAAGTTCAAGTTAGTCTTGTGTAGTCTAATGCCTTTAGGAGCTTGGATAGAATGAATGCCCCAAGATTATGTTTGGTTTCTTTGAGTAGAATAGTAAACAGTCTAAAATTGACTGTGGGCTTTTGCATTTTACTACAGACATCCCTCGTTTGTTTGTAGAGTGGCTTCCTTAACCCTGACAAACATTCTAGGTGTTATACTAACAGTATTACTAATAACAATTCTTATGAGTGCATTTGAGATGTGCCTATAACCTTCCTTTTCTACACTTTGAGTATATAAAAATAAGTTGGGTAAAACTTGATAACAATCTATGAATGACTATTTTGACTTACTTCATTCTTGGGCTAATGTTACTTCTGATTTGAGGACTAGCCTCTTAAAAGTAGAGTCTTCATAATGAAATAGAAAAGTATTGCTGGTAAAATGGGATTCAGACTGTACACATGTCCTGAAAAGAATTGAAACACATAAAATACAAAGTTGATAGTTAAGGTTTCAAAATCTGTGGACTACCCTGGGTGTAATTAGCTCTATGAACCTAAGAAACCGCTTTCGGAGGTGTTTCCCTGCCAGAAGCAGGAAAGGCTTCTTCAGTAGGCTTCTGCCCAGGTATATTCTGGTAAGTATTATGAGCATGCGTAGAATGGAGATGATTATCTGCTTTAATTTTAAGGATTTGCCTGGGCCCAGCTGTCGTTCCTGGGGAATTTCACATTTAAAAATCTGCCATTTCAAGTCAGAGTGCTGGCTTGTTTATTTTCAATGGTAATTGATCAGGGACTTGTACAAAATCATGCAAGCAAGTTTATATGGAATATACTGGAATATATTTTGACCTAAGTAGCGCTTTACAAACCTAGGGATGAGTTGAGTTTTGTTTTGTGCCTCTTAACACAACTGCCACATTTATCTCTTCCTGTGGGAGAGCTGTGTGCTCAGAACTCTGCAGGAGTGGCTTTAAGCTGGTGGTCCCACGTGTTGCGCAGAACTAAGTAACTGTGGAGCAGTAAGGTGCAGACATCTTGAATTACTGGAATGTAGAACTATGACGAAATCCTCAGCTTGGAACTGTTTCCGCTTTGGGCTGGGCAGCCACCCACCTTGCAGAGTGTCTCCGGATTCAGTGACCAGAAGCTTTAGAACAAAAACTGACCTGTGGGTCCTTAAAAATCAGAAAAAGTAAATGAGAGCTCTAGGAGAATACGAAAAAAGCAGCCTATAAAGTCATCAAGATGCAGCCTTTATGTTATTTTCATCCTGATAACAATAGTAGTGTCTGTGCCCTGCTTTCAGATTATTTCACAGACTCTTGGGCTTCACCAACTTTGTTGTCTGGAGATCTCACTGTAGTATTGAGGACCGCGACCTTGATTTGAGAGTAAGAAGGGCAGAGCCTCTCTGGGTTATTCCTTATTCACATTAACTAGCATGGTCATGGGAAGATAGTTTTTCTTCTTTCCTGCCTCGCTCTCTCTTTTTGAGAACATGACTATTTTTTTTTTTTATTACTTAAACAGAAGGATATATGTTTAAGTAATAAGGAAAAAAAGAGAAGAAAGCAATAAATTACCTTAGTAACCACCTGAAGATAACCATTGCTTTTTAACTTTGGGGAACATCATTTCAGACATCTCTGTATCTCCAAATAGAAGAACGGATAGAGAAATGATGGCTGAATGACTAGCTGGGAAGATACGAGGGGGAGAGAGAGAGTGTTTGATAAGAATGGGGTCATACACTTTTTAAGCTTAGGTATTAATTTTAAGTTTTATTTGAATTTAACAGAACAAACACTTACAACTGAAGGGAATACCTTAAATAAGTGTTTCTGTACTATAAGAGATAGTAGTTACTAAAAGATCAAAGAAAAATAATTAGAAAAACAAAAAAATTACAAAAAACATTCAGAAGTTAGAGTCATGTTATTATTTCTGCATTAATTAATGCCTTGAGAGGTAGAGGCAACTTTCCCCTCCTTCCTCTCTTCCCCAACCCCTCACTTGAAAATTTTAACTTTATCAAGGTTTGCAGTATTTGCTTTCTGTCCTGCAGTTCTAGTGCTGCCAATTGTTTATTTAGTCTTGGACTGTTCAGTTCCTTCTGATTTATTTATTAGATCTGTAATGATATTGTCATAGTTCTCAGTTTGTTTCCTTAGTGCTGCAATTTCATTTTTCATTTCATGCAATGTGTTTGCTCTCTTTTAATAAGTTCATATTGTTATTTTGTATAACAAAGTACCTATGGAAAATTATATTAGGTTTTCTTTCAGAATAAGTGTTTTGTCTTATCTATCTCTCACATGTTATGTACTTTCTCCACCCCCCAAATCTATTTCTGTACAAATTTAAGCATATTAGAGTTCTAAGAATTCTGTCAACTCATTTTCTCTTTCTAACTTTTGGGGGATGAAGTAATTACAGTGGGGTTAGGAGTCTCAGTTCTTGGCTGCCACATTTCAGAGTTTATAATATACAACTATAATTCATCCTTATTCAGTGAATGGTGGAATTTTTTACCTTTTGTTTTTCTTGACTTTTTATTTATTTTGTGAGTTATTTTAAGGGACTGAGTTTGCCTGGTTTTGCTTCACTCTCTCTCTACCTAGAAATCTTTAGGAATTCAACAGTTTAAAATACTAACCAATTTTTTATAGCACTTTACCAGTTAGAATTTTCTTCTTCACTGACTGCTTCTTCCTCTATCCATCTTGTCCTCTCCTCCCTTTTCCATTCTCCCCCTGGTCATTCCCTCACATGTATCTTACTAACATATTTTCTTGGCTCCACTTTGAGACTGTGACCAGACTCTGACCACCCTCATCACGTTCCTAACTGCTACCACCCTGGTCTAAGCCACAATGACCTTTCACCTAGATTGTTCTAGTAGCCACATAACTCATGTCTTTCCTCCCTGTAGTCTGTTCTCCACATAGGAGCCGGAATGATCTTTTTGAAATGTGACTTGGCTCTTATCATTACTATATCAGGATCTCCTCACCTTGCTTAGAGAAAAGCCAAAATCTTCACAGTGGCCTGGACATTTCTACACGGTGGCCCCCACTCTGACTTTTTAATTTTCTTCCATTTTCTTTTCCCGCACTTCATTCTAGCTACTCTGGCCTCCTTATTCTTCTTCTAGTATGTGCCAAATGTGCTCCCACTTCAGGGATCCCTCTGGAATACTCTTTTGTCAGGTTTTTGTACATCGTCATTTCCTATAGATCTCCTCTCAAGTGTCCACAGTGAGACCCTTTTAGCTATGCTGTAATAATCGTTGCCCCTCACTCTGGCATTCTCTGGCCTCTTTACCATGCTTTGTTTTTCTCTGGAATATCCACCACCACCTGACGTGCTCAGTATTTATATGTTGTCTGTTTCCCCAACTAAAACGTAAGTTCCATGAGCTCAGACTCTTGATTGTTCTCTGACACCTGACAGTGTCACATTGTAGTCACGAAGCACCTAAAACACCTAAACAGTGACACATTGTAGTCACGAAGCAATTATGCATTCATTGAAATGAGTGAATGAGAATTCAGCCAACATCTTCTGCTACCAAACCAAAATTATTTGCTTATGTATGTATTTGAGGTTTACATATACACACCGTGATAGAATGTATTTGCTTCTTTTCTGTGAGGACAGTCAGGATGTTGTTAATTGTCGTCTGTGGCACAATTACCGTATGTGGTGCTAATTTAAAAAAATCTTTTGATTGATAGAAAATAATTTGACAAATTCTTGATGCTTTAAAATCAGTACAGTCTCCTAAAACACTGAGACAACAGGGGAGACGGCTTCCTACTGAATTAGGAATAACACTGCAGTAAGTGATGTGGAAGTGATGGGTAGGTTTGCATAATGGGCCTTTTCCCTTGGGGTCTCTAATCATGAAGAAGGAATGTTTGGGATAGTCACATGATTTTTCTTGTATTTTAGAAAAGCAGATCTCATGAAATCTAGAAAGTAAGCCTTTATTATTGTGTGGCTAAAGAATTAAAAAATCAGTTACTTCTAAGGGGCTGAAATTTCTAAAAATGGTCATTCTGTCTGAGCACAAATAAAAGGAACAAAAGTTTGCCTCTGACGCCTCTGTCAGATGTGTTCTAATTAAAATTTTAAAGGACATAACAAATGACAAAATAATGTCATAGTCTTGTAACTCTTCTTTTAGATTAAGCCCAGAATGATTTGAAAATGAAGAAGCACCCAAAGACCACAAAATGGATTTTTTTAAAGTTACGTTTGGAGTCAGGGGGAAAAAATCCAATCAGGAAATGATGGAACCACTGCTTGGGAAAAATGATGTAATACTAATATGCCACAGAAAGAAGGCAGATCTAATCAGCTCCCATTTTGTTTTGTTTTCATCTTTTCTGTTAGAACAAACAATGATTGGGAACATAATTTTCAGTCCTAAAATATTATCTTTGATATAACTAAAATGTTTACTGATAAAAACATTACTTTTGAAAAGCAGAATCCTCCTCTTTTACCATATTCTCACAGGGAGGGACCTAACATTTTTCTGAAAGGGAAATCACAGTCCCTGCCCTGTTATGGAACTTGTGAGCTATTTGGAGCTAGGTTTGGGTAGGATAGGAAGGCAGAATTGTAAAACACTAGGCAAACCTCTGTTTAAGCAATTACAGGATAAAGTGGAGTGATACACACCTACCTGATAAAGGAATTTCAAGTAAGAGAAAATCCTTACAGAGAAAGGATTAATCTGGGAGGGCTTTATTATGAAGGCAGTCAACCTTGAACTGTTCTTTGAGGACAAGTAAAACATTTTTATTAGAAGAAAGGAATACAGGAGAGCATTTTCCATAGGGATAGTACAGTAAGAAGAATAATAGTAATAATAACTTAACTCCTTGACTGCTTTCACTTTGTGAAGAACTGTTTTCAGTGGCATTAATATTGCAGTTATTTGTGAGCATAGTAGCTTCTGCCATATTATCTCATTTAATGTCAGTTCTCAAATGCTCGTATTAGTTCTTATGCTCATTCTACAGATGAGGAACTAAGGTGCTAAGGGCCTAGGAGCCGCAGTAGTCACAGCGCCTGGCACATAGTAGGTGCTCATTCAGTATTAAACAAGTGAATGAATGCGCAAGCAAACATGCCAAGTTATGCAACTAAGTGTTCAACTCTAGATTTGACCATGGCTCATTGTTAACCTGCATGCAGAACAGTGAAATAAGTGAAAACATTTGTGTACAGAAATACGATGGGTCCAGTAAATGAAAGGGTCTGAAAAACTGATGGATGAAGACCAGTTTCATTGATGAGATCATAAGAGGAGTAGAGTGTTGAGGGTATGAGCCAAGTCCTTAGAGGCAGGGGTCTGATTTTAAATCCTGCTTTCTGTACTTACGAGTCGTATTACCTTCTCTTTGTACCTCAGTTTTTTACAGATGCCAAAAATCTGTGAAATGGGACAGTGATCCTCTCCTAATAGGAGAGTGGGATTAAGACGACTAATACATGGGAAGTACTTAGCATGGGTCTGGGCATTAGTAATAATAAATAACTCTAATAATTATTACTAGTAGTTGTGGTCCATTAGAAAGGGAAATCACTCAATGAAAACAGCCCAGAGAAATTTGAATCTGGCAGTGGTAGCCAGGATGAATTAACAGATAAGAGAGGAGAAACAAGAATAGAAAGTTGTGGAAGCATTGTAGGTATCAAGCACTACCTGCAAGAGAGAAGTTCGTATGAATGAGAAAGGGGGGGAGGGAGGGTGAACGAATCAAAGAGACACTGTAAAGACATAATCAGAATGTAATGGTAAATTTATCAGGCATTTTATATCTTTTTGGAGAATTCTGAAGTCATTGTTGACAACTTGTCATTGGAATTAGTACTTAAAATGCCCTTGGCTTGTACCTCAAGCATACCTCAAGGCTCAAGAATGATGGTGGTTCTAATTATGGTATCCTGAATATACTGGTAAAACTTCTTTTTTCCCTTCTAGCCACCTCACCACGACCAAAATAGTATCAGTTCTTTTATCATGAGATCTAAAACAATCCAAGTTTTGGTGTGTTTTGTTTTGGTTTGGTTTGGTTTCAGGTTCAGGTTTGAACAAGGGCTCCTGATTGAAACTCATTGTCTGTTTTATTTCAGTGCAAGCAGCTTCTGACTCGGTCTGTAGACTCCAACAGAGGGAGCAGGAACGAAAGAAGGTAAAAGTAGATCATTTGGCTAATGGGGCCTGTAACTCTTAATATCATCATATTGTTAGCATTTGCTTTTGATTTAAAAAATCTCCAAATTTATTTTCTTTATGCAGTGATTTAAAAATGGCTAATTCATTGAAGATAATGTTGAGGTATGAGCACATGATTGCCCCATCCATACTTTTCTAATTCAAATTGCAGACCTCTTTTTTTCCTTTTTCAACATTTCCATGTTTTCCCTGGAAGTGATATTTGTCTGATTGAGAACAGAGACTAAGACTTTTACATAGAACAAAAAATACCCACCGGATTGGAAATATAATTCTTTTATTTAAGCTTGAAGTATTGATGAGTATATTTCTCCTAGAAAAGGAAGCATTCATACCTGTGGATGGGTTATTTATTTATTTTTTTTTTTTTTTAAGATTTTATTTATTTATTCATGAGAGACAGAGAGAGAGAGAGAGAGAGAGAGAGAAGCAGAGGGAGAAACAGGCTCCCAAGGAGCAGGGAGCCCGATGTGGGACTCGATCCCAGGACCCTGGGATCATGACCTGAGCCGAAGGCAGACGCTTAACCATCTGAGCCACCCAGGCGCCCCTGTGGATGGGTTATTTAATGAATAGTCCTAAGAGTATGTGAATCACTTGCTAGGTAGTGCTTTGCTTATTGAAAGTATATCTTAAATAAATTCAGATATGGAAAAACAACACAAATTATCCTGTGATAATTTGCTGTTTTCACTTACAATTTCCATAAAGTATTTTTATAACTTAATCATTATTCTAAACTAATAAAGATATACTTTTTAAGAAATATTGAAAATACTAAATCACTGTGAATATAATGCCTTTTATGTATCAACAAGTGTTACTATCTCCATTTCTCTGGAATGGATTGTGGTTAATCCACAATAATAGTTCAGATCTGCACTGTATAAAAATGCAGTGAAATAAACCTTGCCGGAGTTTAAGTTTCTACACCCTCTGTTCAACTCTAAATATCGATACAGAGTTTAAAAATTCAACAATTTGGTGTATTGGGCCTTACTGAAAGGACTTGACACTTCAGGCAGGTGGGAAGACTGCCCAGAAGGAGTAGGGTCCTAGCAGGCTGCGTCAGGAAGCAGGGCCCCTGAGCGTGTTGATAAAATGGCAAGGCAAAGCCATGCTGGGAAATCTGTCAGAGTGTAGTGCTTGCAGTGTCCAGAGAGCACTGTAAAGGCAGGCACTGGAGCTCGTGTGGGCCATGCCAGGCTGGACAGCAGATATTTTTTAGTTCTCTACTTTGCGAGGTGCCACTGGGGATGAAAGATTTTAGTTTGTTAAGTTGAAGGCAGTTCATACACTCAGGAACTAACAGTCCAGAAGAGGTGTCCCAAACTACTAACACAAGTATGATGTAGGATAAAGTAAGAACTGTGGTCAAGTTACAAAGAACTTTGTAGGATCTTGGCAAAAGGAGTAATGTATTAGGAAGATGGTGGCATTCAAGCCCAACCTTGATCAGTGAGTAGGAATTCAGTTGATGGAGGATGGGAAGAAAGATATTGTAGGGTGAGGGGTACAGTGTAAGCAAAGACAAAAGGCTGTGAAGTCAGTAGTCCCACGCAGCTGCTATGTAGAGGATATAAACGGGTATTTCTGGAGATGATTGTGGAGAATCTTGAATGCTATATTAAACAATTTGTGGTTGAGGGCACCAGGAGCATTTCTGGTTTTGAGAAACAAATGCTATTTGATAGAACACTGGCTGTACTGGCTGTTACTGTAAATAAGCAGTTCTCTTGGTTTTCAGAATAAAAATTTCAAAAAGTGTTCTGTGTAGCATGTTACTATGTGATTTAAGCAGATTCACATCAATATGCACTCATACATTATTGGCCCTTCTTCCTAAGACATTGTCAGAACAGTTAGGATTGTGATGAAATGTCAATTCTTGTCACTCTTGAACAGAACTAACCTAAAATTAAATTATAATTGGAATAGTTCCTCTTGTCACTTGGAACTTTCTCACATTTGGTGTATTAACTGTATATAAGTAGGAAAACGACCAGCTTTGGTGAGAAAATACCTGGAATCTTCTACTTCTGGTAGTTCCTTTGTTGGCTAGCTGTATCCCCTTACGCAAGTCCTTGAGCTTCAAGCTCCTCATCTGCAAAATAAGTACTTATTTTGCTTATACTTATACTTATCTGATAGATTTTTTCTACTTACCAGATAAATTGTATTATATAATCTACATGAAACAGCTTTGCAGATTGTATCCCACTCCTAGTGGAAGGCACCATTTTTCCCCTGCCAGCTCAATTATTGTTTAAGGTGGGTGAGAACCCTGCTGTGGTCTCTTAGAGTTGGTGAAGCACTTGAGAATCCCACCTATTCACGATTTCTTAAATTAAAAGATACTAAGTTACTGTACTGTGGTTTGAATAAAAATGGCCTCAAGAAATAATAACGTTCTTAGATTATGTGAGTCTTAAATATATTTCTTATAGGTATTATGTCAGAGAATGTTACTGAACTATTTCTTAATGTGGAATACACGTTAAAAATTAGTATTTTAGAATGTACTGAAATGTGTTTCACTAAGAATTGGTATGGCATGTACGAGGCTAGGTGTGTAAGAATCCACTCTGATTATTTTCTTTTCTCAAGATAATTTAATAAAATTCATCAGCTAAATGTTACACAAAGATGCATTTCTCAGACAGTGCTCAGAGAAAAGTAAACATTCTTTATATTCTGCAGGTCAATAAAGCTTTAGTCTTTGTTTCTTTTTTAGTGCTTGTCTAGTTAGAACATTTGAAATATGTATCTTTAACGACCCTTTTTTTATACTGCTATATCTGATTTTTGCCAAAACTGACATGGCAGAGGTTTCAGATTACATATATATAAGAGATATAGACATAAAGTTTAAGTTTTCATCTAGCAAATGTGTACAAAGCAAAATTGACCTTTAGCTGGGTTTTACAGTCTCATGTTAATTGTTGCCCTTGGTTATACTGCTGGCTAGCTACATTTTGTATATTTGAATGGCTCTCAGAACAAAGAAAGATGGGAGTAGTAATGGAATAAAATAGACTATTGCCATTAATCTTTAATTCTTTTATGTCAAGACAATATGTGGAATTCTGTGGGAAGTAAATTGTGATAAACGTCATTCATCCAAATTACACTTCCCACAATTGATACCCAAAAGTACATTCAGAAGAACAATAAATGCACATTCCCCAGTTATTTGACATATGTCTTGAAAACTACCCTCTAGTACAAAGTTGCATTTTGGAAGCTAGCATTAAAAGTAATGAAATGCAAATACAACTAGTTTGGAAAATTCAGTGACTTGAAAATATACCATCAAGGGAAACAAGCTGTTAATACCTGTCAGTAGTTTAAACTTAGGTTCATGCACACGTGTCAACTTTGGAAGCCATATCCGACCAGACTAGAGATGATAATAAAGTAAATACAAATCTTTTGATTCATCTTGTCTGCAGATACTTACTAGATTTAGTTACACCCCTGCATGATTATTTTCATAAGAGCAACAAAATAGCATATACATTGTTCGTCACAGAGTTTGAAAATGCAAAGGAATAGCTCTTATTCTGACACTTCTTACTGAAGTAAATTCTTCTTTATTTTTTGGTAAAATTAATGACAGTGTATTACTGACAGATGTTTGAAAGGGCCTTTTAGGCCTTAGTTGGCTTATTCAGAGTTTTCCCATAGGCCAGGGTGTCTCAACTTCTGCACTGTGGACGTTTGGAACAGATAATTCTTTGTTGTTGTGGCTTGGCCTGTGCTTTGTAGGACGTTTAGAAGCATCTTTGGCTTTTACCCAGTACATGCCAATAGCACTTCCTCCTAATCTGTGCTATGATAACCAAAAATTTGAGGGACAAGAGAAAATTAAATGGTGTTTAAACCCCCCCATTAAGAATCACTGATTTAGACTGTAGTATATGCAAAATTTTCTTCTTATTATGTATCCAGAGTTCATTTATAGACCTATTCCTAGACATAGTTTGGCCTCAGGATTGGCTTCTCTTTAAATTTATCTCTAATGAGATTATCATTATATTTAAATTTATCTCTAATGAGATTATCATTATATATATATATATATATATATAAAAATTATCAGTGTACAAGTCTTTTGCCTCCTTGGTTAAATTCATTCCCAAATATTCTTTTCAGTGCTATTGTAAATGGAATTTTCTTAATATCCTTTTTGGATTGTTCATTATTAGTATATAGAAATGCAACTGATTTTTGAGTTTTGATTTTGTATCCAGCAAATTTCCTGAATTTGTTCGTTCTATTCGGTTTTTTTGTGGAACCTTATGGTTTTCTACATATAAGACTATGCTGTCTGTAAGCACAGATAATTTTGCTGCTTCTTTTACAATTTGGATGCCTTCTTTTTTTCTCTGCTAATTGCCCTGGCTAGGACTTCTAATACTATGTTGAGTAGAAGTGGCTAAAGCAAAATTTTGTTGTCTCCTTCCTGATATTAGAGGGAAAGCTTTCAGTTTTTTGCCATTGGATATGATGATAGCTGTGGATTTTTCACATATTGGCCTTTATTATGTTGAGATAGTTTCCTTCTATCACTAGTGTGTGGAGTGTTTTTACCACGTAAGGTAAAAAAAAGTTCGTGTCTTGAACTTTGACTAACACGTTTTCTGCATTAGATTGAGATGATTAATGTGTTTTTTTCCTTCATTCTGTTGATGTAGTATATTTTATTCATTGATTCTCATGTGTTTTGAACCATCCTTACATTCCAAGAACAAAATAGTGTATGACCCTTTTAATATGCTGGTGAGCTCAGTTTGCTAGTAATTTATTAAGGATTTTATATCAGTATTCATCAGGAATATTGATCTGCACTTCTTTTTTCTTATAGTGTCTTTATCTGGCTTTGGTCTCAGAACGTTGCTGGCCTCATAGAATGAGTTGGGAAGTCTTCCCTCCTCTTCAAATTTTTTGAAGAGATTGAGAAGGATTGGTATTAATTCTTCTTTAAATGTTTGCTAGAATTCACCAGTAAACTCATCTGGTTCTGATGTGACTTGATTTTTAATACCACATGCTCTCATAAACTCTTGCTAGAAAAAGAAAAACTATTTCAAAGTTAGTTGCACTTTTGTTTTGAAAATTAGCACATATAAATCCCTGAGTGGTTCACATTGTGTGCCTATAGACTTTTTTCTGCCTATTCAGGCATATTCAGTCCGTTTTTTTAAAGCTCTTAATACTTTTGGAAATTGGAATGTGAAATACTTGTTAGTTTCTGTCATTTTTTAAAACAGTGCCAATCCTGAGACTAATAATTTAATATATTTGGTTTAAACAACATTATATAGCAAAAAGAGTAGAAAACTGGATTTTTACTCTTGATTCTACCTTGTTCTAAGTGTGTGTCCATGGAAACATGTCTATATAGGAGCAGCGTACATACCATATTTGACACCTAGAATAGACCATTTTTTACCACTCCTCCCAACAAAATTATGTTTAATATAATAAGCCTGATGTTAAAAAATAATGACGAACAAAAATGCAGGTGGTGGTGTTTTTAACTTCATGTATGTAGTCACACCAGTAAAAAAATAAAAAACTTAAAAAGTACTATAACACCAAAGAAAAAAGGTAAGAGATTAATAAATTTAAGTACATTGATTATTTAAAAAAAAAAAAAAAAAAAAGGAAAAAAACCCTGTTATCTACATGTTGTCTGTTATGGTAATGAATAATAATATTACAGTTTGCTTTTGATTCTTACGCAGATTTGTTAATAACCTCATTGAATTGATCTTTGACTATTCAAATTAAATAAATAGTATAGACAGATTTATTAATGTTTTGACTCACAGTTGATTAAAAATGCTTTTTTATTATAATTTTGAAAAATTTCTTTGACATGAAGCAATAGATACATAGTTCAGAAAAGTTTTAAGCATAAGTCTGGAAGAGCTTCATAAAAATCATGTGTCACAATAAATTCCAGAAATTGCAATACTATCTTTATTCTTTGGCAGTCATTCTAATGGCTCCCAGTATCCCCACAGTATAAAAATTTTAGGTATAAATAAAAACATACTCAAATTTAAGTCCAAAAATTGGTCATGTAGAATAATGGATTTGAACTGATTCACATTTTATCTGCATTTGCTCTACTGTCATTGTTTAAGTGCAATAATATTTAATTCCCCAGGGGTTGGAGGGGCTTAGTGTCTAAAGAAAGCTGAAATGATTCTGGACTGCTTAGTATTTACTTTGAAAATAAACATGTATAGCCAACTTCATCTTTGTCCAGGACTGGTTATGTAACTGGAAGTCCTCTAAATTAACTTCACTGTAAAATACAAAATTTATTAAAGGATAAACAATAAAAATGTGTTAATTTGAAACATATTATTAAAATTCAACAATAACTTCAGTAATTGTTTAGAGCTTTAGACCAGAGAAAGATTTTTGGTTTAGTAGGAGTATTTTATCACCGACATTTTTCAGTATCGTCAGTGGCTGGTGATGCTAAAAAACAGTCTTTCATTTGTTTGTGTCCTTGATGTAAATTCTCTACCGACAATACACCGTCTTACTGCTTGCACCCAGGGCGGGGCTCCCCCACCCTCCTGCTGTTGCTGTGCCCCTGGTACATGGTGTGTCATTACTGAAAAGAGAAAACTGCAGACCCTCCTGTGTAATGCGACTTCATTGTGTTGTTATTAAAGAGATGCATTTGTACAAACATCAGGAAATAATCTTTAGTACTCACTGAACTATTAATAATGCCAAGAAAAAGGATACTAGAGAAAGGATTTGGTGTGTATGTGGGGAGCTATCACTTCCTATCAGACTCAGATGAAGCTGTGTGACTCTAACTATAGTTAGATCGGATCATTGTTTTCAAATGTGTTTTAATTAAAGGAACACTTACTTCAGACTGAATCTCACGTAGAACCCCACTTCTTGAACATAAAAGCAGAATTGCTGTTTCTGAAGGTGATGTGCACAGGTGATGATCGTCTGCAGTTAGCTTAGTATTTATAAAAGATTTCTCCTTATTTCCAAGAGTTCTTTGTAGTTGTGAACAGATTGATTGGCATGTCGGGCCAAGTCCTTGGCTTCTGTAACTTCCTCGTGTATGAACTGGGGCGCACGCTGACGTCAGAATGGCTTCAGTGGAGTTGAGGAAGTATTGTGACAGTATGTTAGGAGGGACCTTATGTGCTGCTTTCGATGAAGCAGCTGCTCAGCTCCTTGTCATTCTATTCCAGTGAAGTTGCAACTGGCCAGACTGCATTTCCTTACATTTTGAATAGCTGTACCCTAGTATAACCTTCACTCCTGTCATACAGTACTTTCTAACTTTTTGCCTAGGTGATATGTAAGATACAGCTAATTGGGGGTTTTTCTGCTCTTACATACAATAAAACCTTATGGGTCTAGGAATCTTAGAAAATGAAACATTCCATCTAGCCACGCTTACCACAAAGCTGAGGTTTTATCTTCTTCAAGCACACCACTTTTATAACTTTATTTTGGGGGGACATCTTTAAAAACGTATTTCATACTTTTCTGGTTTTCATAAAAAGAATTTTAGGCTAAATTTCTTTACGAATTAGGAATTATTGAGAATAGACAGTTTTACATTGTGGTGAATATGGGGGTGTCCTCAGGGTGTTAGAGTGTTTCTCTGTAGGAAATGCCCTCAAATACTGTGTGTTCTAAGTTTTTGTATCTTTCTTCTTCCCCACAAGGCTGATGCCTATCATTTCTTCCTACCTCATTTATCAGCATTTCTTTTCTAATTTGTGACTTTTAATACAGTGTACTTTTGGAAACCAGTTAATTAACATGGTTAGAACTGTGTGCAAAGTAAGGTAAGTTAATTCAGAATCAAAAGAGCTTTTCATGAATACTGCAGTATTTGTAATTGGACTTTTTGGTATCTTTTTTTTCTTTTGATGGATTAAAAGACTTACCATATAGTTCTCAACTAAATTTCAGATAGATGTTATTTCCAGGTAGTCAAGTGTTACTTATTTATGCAAAGAATTGTCAGTACATGAATCTAGAAACTGCCTTTTTTTTTTTTTTAAACTGATTGTTAAGAATGCAAGATTGCATGACACTTATTTTTTTTTTTTTTATTCATTTGAAAGAGAGAGCACAAGCAGGGGGAGAGGCAGAGGGAGAGGAAGAAGCAGACTCCCCGCTGAGCTGGGAGCTGGATATGGGGCTTGATCCCAGGACCCTGAGATTATGACATGAGTGGAAGGCAGACACTCAGCTGACTGAGCCACCCAGGCGTCCCTCATAGCACTTACTGTTATTAAAAGTGAGAAGCTAAGATAAAATAAGAGTGACTTCATGAACTTCTTGGTAAGAAAGCAAGACTATATTTTCAGCTGGATTAGAGAGTAATCAGCATTCAACTTCTTTTCTTGGAAGTGATCTATCTTACATGAAAAAGCTAGTTGGATATATATGTTTTTATTTTTTTTTTAAGATTTTATTTATTTATTTGACAGAGAAAGACACAGCGAGAGAGGGAACACAAACGGGGAGTGGGAGAGGGAGAAGCAGACTCCCCGCCGAGCAGGGAGCCCGATGCGGGACTCGATCCCGGGACTCCAGGATCATGACCTGAGCCGAAGGCAGTCGCTTAACCAACTGAGCCACCCAGGCGCCCGGATATATATGTTTTTAGTCATAATATTCTGAAACTACAAAGTAGACATACTGATAATTAGTGACATCTTAAATTCTTTTCTTAGAGCCAAATGGTAAATAGTAGAATCATCAAGGAGGATTGAATTGAGAATAGGAACCGGGAAGGGGAAACTCACTTTTATTTGAGTTGCCTGTATTGTTCAAATTATTACAAGAATCTATTGCTGAAATTGAATTATTAAAACTAGGAATGCCTCGGTGGCTCAGTCAGTTAAGTGTCTGCCTTCAGCCCAAGTCATGATCCTGGGGTCCTGGGATGGAGCCCTGCCTTGGGCTCCCTGCTCAGCCGGTGCCTGCTTCTCCCTCACCCTCTGCCCCCTCCCCCGACACATGTGTGCACGCGCACACGCAGGGTCTCTGCCTCTCTCAAATAAATAAAATCTTAAAAAGTAAATTATTAATTTATTAAATTAAAATAAAAAATTATTAAAATTAAAGGTCAAAAAATGGGGAAGATAAAAAGTGGTTTGATCTTCCTTCTAGATGTTTTGCTTATAATTTGTATAATAGTGATACTAATTTTCATTAAGTTCCACAGGCAGTGAGCTAGGAACTTGACATGTAATACCTCTGGTCTTCATAAATATTTATTTATGAGTATAAAGTATTTTCCTCATTTTAAAATTAAAGAAACTTTAACTTGCTCAGGGTCATGCAGCTGGTAGCAAGTGAACCAGAATTTGAAGTGAGGTTTATATGCTTCCCAAATCATCATTTTTCCATTGAGTAGCACTGGAAAAAGTGCTCTCTGGTGGGAAGTGGAATCAGGGCCGTTGCCTTGTGGTCCAAATCACAGGGTCGGCTGAGCCAATTATGGTGCATATCTTAAAAGAATAAAAAGAAAAGAAAAATCTATTAAACAACATCTGAGTGTGCATGTTTAGTATTTTCTGTATTTATTAAAAAATAATTTACAGCTAAAGCAGGATCCCATTTTGAGAAAGTTTATTTGCATTTTCTTCTCTCTTTAGTCTGACTGTGACTTTTCTCTTAGAATATAATAGTTTTTGCTAAAGGACCATGAAAAGAGTTTAATGAACTCCATGTTTTGTTCATCTTTTGGAGAATTACAATCCGTGAGGCTGAAAAGTTAAAAAGTAAAGTTCTGAATTTTGTTTAACCTGTTTCCTAAATTTATTGCCACCAGCAAACCCCTCCCTAACCCTCTCTCCCCACCACTGTAGTGCCTGTGCAGATCCTAAGGGTCTGTGGCACATATTTTAGGGGAATGTTTGACTTTAACGCAAACTTCAGACTCACTCCAACAACTTCTTTTCACTTGAAAAGCCTCCATGCAGAGGAAGGTCAGATCACGTTGGCAGGAAAAAGCTCTTGTAATAGTTGTTTTTGTCTTGTAAAAGAGACTTTTCCTACCTGTGTAAACCTTCCTCTGGAAAGATCCAGTTCACACTTTGGATAAAAAAGGCATAGATTGGGTGTCACAAAGACCTAAGTTTGAATCTGCAACTTAATAGCTGAGTGACCATGGAGAAATACATTTACTGTCCTTAAACCTTAATTTCTTCATCTGTAAAGTGAAAATAATGTAATTTTATAAGAGCAGTTTTTAGGAGTAGATAAGATATGCAAAACAAGTAGCAAAAACATGCATTTCAGAGCTACTTAGAGAATGATGGATTTATCCACCTTTTCATCCTGCTTATCATCATCTCAGATGAGAGAGAAAATGGAGCAGCAAGGACATGATGACAGCATGAAAACAGTTCCCATTTTTTTCCTATTAGCTATCTTTTTGGTGTGACCAAGCATCTGGGCACCAGTATGTGAGTATACCAGGTGTCCTGTTTTCATTAGAGTGCTGGAATTTATAATGATTTTAGGTACTTTATAACTTTTTATGGTTTATATCTGTCACAGTTTTTGTTTGTTTGTTTAATAGAACTTAGTCTGTATCCAGACTTCTAAAGACATGTATGTAGAACATTTAAGGCAGGGATATAAAGCTATTTTTCATACTCTCTTTTCCTGTTTAGCTTTTCTTTGTTGTACATATTCAAAGATAATTGAAATTGTACTAAACTTACGCCTTTTTCACTTATACATTGTTTTATCTTTAGCATGGTAGTCAAAAGAAAATTTTTTCATCTTCATATAGAAATATTAAGGGACATCTCAAGAACTTAAGATATTTGCACAGATGCTTTTGGTATTTATTTACTTTAAGGAATGGAACTGAACCAGAAGAGATGTCTTGAGTTCTCTTCCAGTGATTAATAATCTATGCCTCTAAATCTTTTTTAGATTTAAAATCTGTTTTTAAATTTTCTTTAAAAGATTTTTTATTCATTTATTTGACGGAGAGAGAGAGTACAGCAGGGGGAGGGGCAGCGGGAGAGGGAGAAGCAGGCTCCCCGCTGAGCAGGGAGCCTGATGCGCAGGGCTCTCCATCCCAGGACCCTGAGATAATGACCTGAGCTGAAGGCACTTAACCGACTGAGCCACCCAGGCACCCCAAAATTTTTTTTGAATTTAAAATCTTTTTTAATGCATCGAAAAAATATTTTATGTAAGACATGCATCTTGACTTCTCATAATAATGATTCTTTGGGCATATATTCTTTAAACTTGATTTAAATATTAAATACAGTTAAGTGGAATTTGAGAAGAAATAGGCATGAAAATGTACTTGGGTTTTATTTGATTTTATCATTTAAAGATACTAGACATTATTGAAAATTCAGAAATATGATTACCCATCCATGTTCAGTCATAGTAAAGAAGCCTTAGACATTTCTAATTTGTCATGTTCTTGTTGGACATTAAAACTGTGATGCAGTTTTAGCACTGTGACTTTCAAGCTGTAGTAGCCACATACCAAGAGGTAAAGTTATGTTTGTCTCTTCTGCATAGAGGAATAATTGTCTGGACAATGTCATGTGACTTTCAAATTTCTTTTCTCAGATTCTTAATGACCATTTAATAGCTAGTGAAAAACAGCATATAATCCAGTGGGAAGATTTCATGAAAGAACAACACAGCAGACAGGCTGAAGTGGATGAAGAACACAGAAAAGCCACGGAGAGGCTTAAAGAACAATATGCCGACATGGAGAAGGACCTAGCAAAATTTTCAACCTTTTAAGAACTTTAACCACAACAGTGACAATTTAATAAGAAAACATTGACTTCCCCCAAAAAAACTGTTCCCACCAAACCATTTAGCCTCTGCTTCAAGCTTAGCAATATATTCAGTGGCACTCTTATATCAGAAGAAAGTAAGTCCTACTGGAGTCTTAATTGTTTAATAGAAGAAGAGTGCTACATCTTTCCAGTTTTAAGTGCCTATATATGATTATTTGAATGGGGAGGATAGGAGGAAAAATGGGATAAATTTGCTTTTTGTTAATCAGAATTGGGTGTCTTTTCCATTGATTATCTCGGAGGACTGTAAGTATAGACTTCTTAGAAAAATAATTTAATTCTTTCTCATAGAGGGTGAGTATTAGTTATTGTGGCTTAGAAGGCAGATAGAATAGCTACTGTCATAACGTCCTTGGTTATTGGAAGAATGTATACAGTGTTATTCCATGAGTAATGTGGACAAAAACAACGTCTTTAGAGCAGAGATCATATTTAAGAGAGGTGAGAGGTACAACCTTTTCTCTGCTGAGACAAAGATGGCCACGTTGGTCTTTGAACTGCCCATTGGGAAAGGTTACAGATTTTGTAGTACGGCATAATGCCAAGTGTTTCACTGAATGACAAAACACACTTGCTAAGTTTTGTGGCCTTCCAGCACTTAATATTTTCAGCTTTTAAAACATACTTAGAAGGAAAAGCTTACCAAAAATATATTTGACGTTTAGCCTTTCCAAGAACCATAATCTTGTCCATGGTATTTACCTCATTTTTGTGTCTGTTTTGCTGTGGGTAAGCTTTGTAAGATAAATAACGTCTATACATGTTTCAACTGTTTAATGAGTAATCAGCAAAATCTGCCAAGGAGTCCCTCTGGAACCGTATAAAGGTTCTGGCTCTGAATAAACGAGAAGTGTTTGCCCACATGGCAAATGATCCATGTTAAATGTAAATCCTTTTTTAGTGTTTAATGTCTGTTCTCATAAGCAGGTGTATTATGATGAAACATGTACCAATTCTGTCATCACTGTGATCTTTAAAAAATCTGCATTTAACAGTCCTAATTGAGAAACTAAGTTGATTTTTTTATTTGCCATAAACCAAGCAAAATTAAATGCAATAATTTCTGAGATTTATGGCGAATGAATTCAAGGTATGGATAAATCTTTCAAATATTTTTTATTGCTCTCCAGTAAAGAAAGGCACAAGAAAGAAAACACCCAACTCTCTTGTGTTATCTCAGTGTTGCTACTGCAGAAAAGTGACAATGCTTGCTTGTGTAAATTTATGGCTTACTGTAAAGCTTCATTCTTGGCTGCATGTTGAAAATGTGATTAAAGTTAATAGAGGAGATGAAATAAGTATTTGAGATTTCTTTCAATAACACTGAACTTCTGCCAACTTTCTCTGTCTGCTACTGTAGGCTTGACAGGTTCATCAATCATTCTCTGGTACCTGGACTAAAAAGAGCACTTGCTGACACTAAGGCATGTTGGAATTTTCTTAATTCTCTTTCAGTGGATGGAAAAAAATAAAACCATACTTCCAAAAATAGCCCACACATGAAAAGGGAGGGGAACCTTAAATGAAAATTCCCTTTGTACTGTAGGCAGTTTTTGGAATGCTATTAATTGCCAGCGCACCATTTGAGCAGATGCGAGAAATCAGGACTGTGTGTGTGAGAGCAAATGTGTTCGCAAAAGTGGCCATTCCTCTTGAGCAGCAAAGGTTTCCGATAGTGTTTGTTCCTCTCATACGATAATAAATACTGTATAAGTTTGTATATTTTATATAAGGATCTAAAGGACTTCTTAAACCCAAATGAATTGGTAAGCTTTTTGAACTGTCAGCATTAAGATACTAAATTCTTCCTTTGTAACTTTGTTAGCTAATCAACATAGTGTGTAAAAGAGACGGTTGGTTTGCCTTCCCCTTAATATTTTCACTTATATTTCCCAGTTTCCAAATCACTTTTGATAGATATTTTATTTGCATATAAAGTAACTAATAATTACATAATTTACAACATTTCTGTTTATGCTGTTGAGCAGAGATAAAATGGGTTCTGCATAGCTCACAGGATTATTTTGTAATGATCAAGTGAAGTAACATTCTGCCTTTTTAAAGTATTATAAAAATATTCTTGGGGCGCCTGGGTGGCTCAGTTGGTTAAGCGACTGCCTTCGGCTCAGGTCATGATCCTGGAGTCCCGGGATCGAGTCCCGCATTGGGCTCCAGTCCCACATCGGGCTCCCTGCTCGGCAGGGAGTCTGCTTCTCCCTCTGACCCTCCCCCCTCTCATGTGCTCTCTCTCTCTCTCATTCTCTCTGTCTCAAATAAATAAATAAAATCTTTAAAAAAAAAAATATTCTTAAGGTCTAAGTATTTTCCATTTTTCATTATGATTTCTTTTTTTTTTTTGACTTACGTATTTATGGGTGTTTTTTCATTTCTTAACCTATAGATTTTTAAATTGTTCTTGTTGTTGATTTATTCTTTCATTGGATTGTGGTTAGAGAATGGTTTGGTGTAAGACTGATACATTGAAATTCTTTTATTTGCCTTATGACCTAAAATATTGTTAGTTTTTGTGTTTCATTAGCACTTGAACATATGCTGTTTTCCAGTTGTTGGGTATCCATTAGACCAAACTTACTGTGTTGTTCCAATTATCTCTGTTTTACTGTTGTTTTCCTTCTGTGTAATCCCTCAGATTCTGAGATGCCTTGAAATTTCATACTCTAGTCAGTTTTCTAATTCTTCCTGTAATTCTATCAATTTTTGTTTTCTGTATTTTGAAGCTTTGTTATTAGGTAGATACAACTTTGGAATTTTTTATCTTCCAAGCTTAGAACTGAATCTTGTTGACATAGCCTCTATTTCCAGTAATGTTTTTATTTCATTTTTTATTGCTTTTAATTCTGTGGGGTTTTTTAAATTTACATAAGCTACACACATCAGCTAGTTAGTATTTGTAACTTAAAAATCATAACTGGGTTTTTTTTCTTTCTATCTAATCCATTTAAATTTGTTGAAACTATTAATGTATTAGGATTCATTTATATCATCTTTTGTGCTTTTGGTCCTACCTTTTCTGTTTCCTCACTGCCCATTGTTTTGTTTTGTTTTGTTTTTGCTTTCTTATAGATTAATTTTCATTTTGTTTTCCTGTTTATCCTCCCTCTACTAGTTTAGAAGGTAAAACTCAATTTTTAACTTTTAGTGCTTACCAAGAAATTTAATCTGCATAGTTAACAAAATCTAAAGTTAGTATCTTTACTGTCTTCCTAAACACCAGAGACTTTTGAAGAGTTTGATTCCTCAATCAGTTAGTGCCTAGAATTTTAATTTATCTCAGTTTAACTCCAAAAATAGCTATTTTATTGTATACAGTCAGTATTTATTTAGACTTACCCACAGTTTATCATTTTACTATCCTTGAAAGGTAGCTGGCTCTACAATTCTAGATGGATGGATTGATGGTTATTTTCCCCTCAGTATTTAGTGATACTCTTTCATTGTCTTCTTGCTTTCATTGTTGCTTCTGAAATCATAGTTGTAGTCTGATCAGTATTCCTTTGAAGTTAATCCTTTGAAGCTAATCTCTCTCACATTGTTTACAGTTTTTATCTTTGGTGTTTTATAATTAAAGTCATTGTAACACAATGTGGATTTCTTTTATTTTTTATTCCAGTATTTTTTTTTTTTTTTAAGATTTTATTTATTTATTTGACAGAGAGAGACAGCGAGAGAGGGAACACAAGCAGGGGGAGTGGGAGAGGGAGAAATAGACTCCCGGCTGAGCAGGGAGCCCCACGCGGGGCTCGATCCCAGGACCCTGGGATCATGACCTGAGCCGAAGGCAGACGCTTAATGACTGAGCCACCCAGGCGCCCCTATTCCACTATTTCTTTTTTAACTTCTTTTTATTATACTGTACGCATTCATTGAGCTTTCTAAACCTGAAAATTAGTGCTTTTCATGAAGTCTGGAAAATTTTCAACCATTATCTCTTTTAAATTTTGCATATCGCTCATTCTCTCTATTCTCTCCTGTAGGAAATAATCACATTCTGTTCTTTGTATCTCCTATCTGTTTCATATTTTCTGTCTCTTTTTCTTCAGTGTGTTGAATTCTGGATAGTTTCTTTAAATCTGTTTTCCAGTTCCCTAATTCTTGTGTTCACACCATCTCTAACCTATTTATAACCTATTGAGTTTTTAATTACAGTTGTTTTTTTCATTTCCAAAGAATTGTTTGTTTCTTTCTCAAACATTCCTGGTCATTTGGGATAGTTCCATTGTTTCCTCTTTCTCTTTTCTTAAAACATATTAAATGTACTTACGTTCTATATATGATAATTTCATATTTTTCTCCTTTTTTGTGGCTCTAAATCTAAATTTGTATATGTTGTTTTGTCTGAAACAGTTACGGTGATTTGTTTTCTAATAAGATCAGTGATTTTGGTTGAGTTGATATTCTTCTAAACTTTATTTTGGGGAATTTTTATTTAAAATATGTTCCCATAGAGAAGATACTGTTTTTCTGTTTCTTGAACTACCAGTTTGTTTCTTGGGGCACGACCAACCCTGGATCACTTCAGTTTTCATCTTGGGTTTCCTTCCTCTTTCTCCCCTGTCCTTCACTGAGTGCACACACACATGCACGTACACTTACTCACAGGTAGTGTGAACTTCATCCTCAAACATATGTGAGTGTCAGCATTCCTAGAGGAGACTTTTCTCAACAGATCTACTTGGAGTTAAGGGCACACTGAGGTATTTTCTAGTTTACTCACTGAGAGTGGTACCCTTTGGGGGTTCATCAGTCCTACTCTTCATCCAGCTCAGTCCCTGTTACGAACTGAATTGTGTCCCACCAAATTAATATGTTGAAGCCCAAACCCCCAAAGTGATTGTGTGTGGAGATAAGCGCCTTTAAGGAGGTAAGTAAGGTTAAATGAAGTGGAGCCCTAATCCCATAACACAGCATCCTTCTGAAAAGAAGAAGAGACAACAGAGCGCTCTCTGCACTTGCACGCACAGAAAAGTTCATATGAGGACACAGCAAGAATTGGCCATCTGCAAGCCTCACCAGAAATTGAATTTTCTGGAATTGTGATTGTGGACTTACTGCCTCCAGAACTGTGAGGTAACAGATCACTTTTGTTTAAGCTACCCCATCTGTAGTATTTTGTTACGGCAGTCAGGGGAGACTAATACAGTCCCGGACTGTGTAATTCCTGTCCCCCGTGTAGACATGGCTCCTCAAAACTGGGGCCCTTCTAGGCTACAGGGGTGGAGAAATGTCTTTAGGACAGTTACTAATTCCCAGTCTAAATTATGGTATGGAATTTCACTCCTATCTGCCTTCAGTTGTTTCCATTTATTTACCATTACTCAGCCATGAATAAAAAAAAAAATAGTTAAATTTTTTCACCAGTGTTCTTGATATTCAGTAGCTAGTGAGATTTCCCTGTACAGAAATAGCATGTTAAACAAGTATGTGTTGATTTTATTATATTAAAATTTACCTCCAAAAGAAATGTCCATATTCTGGTATAAAAAGCGATATGTTTCGTTTTTAATTATTGTGCCAAATATTGTCCATTTGATTATTTATTATCTGCAAACTAATTTGATTATTTCTATTACTTCTGTTGGATTCTTTCTTTTTACTGCTTGTGAGCTACTGAAGACAAGTAAGAATATAGTAGTCTTGTTCTGAACCTGGATCACTTTTATCTGAATACTTCATTTTGGATTATTTTCTTGTTAGGACATTACTGTGGTTTGTGAATATGTAAATAAATGGATATGTAGTTAGAGGTTAGATCTGTGGTATTAAACCAGAAGTGCCCTAAAAACCTGGAGGAGTCACAGATGCTTCCGAGATACATCGTAGATTCTCTTCTTTGCTCCTGGAACATGTAGGCTTTCCATCTGAACACTTCCATTCACTTTCTGAACTGTTTCTTAATGTCCATTTATTTTGATGTATTAGGTTCTGGTGCAAATTAAAAGTAGAGGGTTTTATTGCTTTGGAATTTCGCATAATGACTTCCTTTCCTGAAACTACCCTAGAGGTTCCTTTTTTGCCATTTGGTGCTGTAAGTCTGTATCTCAGGATGAAAAATATCAGAAGAATATTTTAAATATTCATTCAGTTAAAATATTTGAAGCTACCATTACAGAACATGTATTTTCTAGTAGTTCTTAGTCCTTCAGAAAAGTTTTAAAATCATTTCATTAATTTTCGACTCCAGTAAATACGGATATTAATAACGTGCAACTCAAGGTCACAGAATGAATGGAAGGTTAAAAATCGGTCATATCACTACCTGCTCTTCCTTCTCATTTTTAAAATTAACTTAAAAACAGTGCTTTCTTGTGATTGATCTGGCAAAATTAACAAAGCAGTATTTCCTCTGATATTTTCATATTTATGTTCCATAAAAAAAAAAGAAACTGACATTTTCACATGTGATGCACTGCCCAGAGCGGTGAATTAATAAGTACACTAACGTCTGATCCTCACAAAAATTCAAGATTCAAATGGTCTCTGCAGAAATAATCAAAATTGATTTAAGATAAGTAACCAATACATTTGTATAACACAGCTTATAGATTACAGTTTACATTGTACTTTTAAGTGCCTTATGTGTAATTTAATCTTACTTCATCCTTGTAACCAAGACTTATACACTTTGTTCTTTGGAAAAAAAGTAAAGTGGTAGAAATACAGGGAATATAGTGTTTTGCTCACCTAACATTGAGCCAGCAGCATTAGCTAGATAAATAATTCTTTTATGTTTTTTTTTTAAATCCATAAATGTCATGAAAATCCACGGTATAGATGTGTCCCTCAATTTTTCTTTAAAAAAAATTTTTTTTTAAAAAAGAATGCTTCATGTACTACAAAGATTAATAAGTCAACATGTGAAATTTAACCAAAGATTAGTAAGTTTCAATATGTGAAATTTCTGTCTTTTAAAATATTCTGAATTACTAAAGGTATTTACTACTGTTTCAGACTGTGCCACAGGATAGAAATAATATGGGGCGCCTGGGTGGCTCAGTCGTTAAGCGTTTGGCTTCAGCTCAGGTCATGATCCCAGGGTCCTGGGATCGAGCCCCGCATCGGGCTCCCTGCTTAGCAGGAAGCCTGCATCTCCCTCTCCCACTCCCCCTGCTTATGTTCGCTCTCTCGCTGTCTCTTTCTCTGTCAAATAAATAAAATTAAAAAAAAAAAAAGAAAATAGTATGAGTGTGGCCAAGGTTAAAAGGCCAATAAATGCCACTAGGGAACAGACTGCTGTATGATTTGAGGTCGCTGAGAACCGTCAACACACACACACCAAGCCAGAGTGGTCCAGCCTTCACTTAAAGGATAAAGGGAATACAAGCCCATTGCAATGCATTTAGCCCTCCTGGCCAGCAAAACCACTCCACAGTCAACATGGGCAGTATTAATACTTTTTAAAAATGGAAGTGAATACAGAATATGTGGTTCCCATTATTCCTTTGGAATAATTGTTTTCCTCCCTTAAACGTAAAAAAAAGAAAATCAAGTTTGATTGAGACCAGGCAGGCCTGGAGAAGTTTAGCCTTCATAGCAAATAATTTATCCACCATGTATGGGTGAAAAATTTGACTATAAAAGAAGTCAGTGTCATCTGCAAATTTTATTTCTTTCATGATATGTCAAAAATCCCTGAAGATTTCACCAAAAAACTATTAGAACTAATCAACAAATTCAGTAAAGTTACAGGATATAAAATCACAAAAATCAGTTGTGTTTCTATACACTAACAACAAGAAAGTAAGAGAAATCAGAAAGTGAAATTAAAACAATCCCACTTAAAACTGCATCAAAAAGAATAAAATACCCAGGAATAAATTTAACCAGATGTACAAGATTTGTACACTGAAAACCAGACATCGTTGAAAGAAATTGAAGAAGACATAAATAAATGGAAGGATAATCCGTGCTGAAGGATTGGAAGACTTATACAATTTATAAAAATGTCTGTACTACCCAAATTCAGAATGATTACTGTAGATGATATGTGTTAGCTGGATTGTGTTAGTCCCTAACAAAATTCCAATGGCATTTTTTCACAGAAATAGAAGAATCCTAAAATTAGTATGGAACCACAGAACACCCTGAGTAGCTAAAATAATCTTGAAAAAGAAGAACAAGGCTGGAAGCATCACACTTCATTATTTCAAAGTATGTTACAAAGCTATAGTAATCAAAACAGTATGGGATTGGCATAAAAACAGACACATACATCAGTGGAAAGAATAGAGAGCAGAGCCCAGACATAAACCTGCATGTATATGTGACCATATGTGACCATATGGTTATTTAATTTATGACAAAAGAATCAGGAATATACAATGGGGAAAGGATAGTCTCTTAAGTAAATGGTGTTGGGAAAACTGGACAGCCACATCCAAAAAAGAAGGAGACTAGATCACTATTTTATACGATACACAAAAATTAAAATGGATTAAAGACTTCGTTGCATAACCTATAACCATAAAGCCCCTGGAAGATGGCACAGGGGTAAGCTCTTTGACATTTGATGATTTTTTTGTATTTGATACCAAAAGCAAAAGTGAGACTACTTTAAAAAGCTTCTGTACATCAATAAAATGAAAACTGTGGAATGGGAGAAAATATTTGCAAATCATATCTGATAAAGGTTGATATTCAAAATATATAAAGAACTCCTACAACGCAATAGCATAAAAGCAAAAATTCAGTAAAAAATGGTCAGAGGAACTGAATAGACAACTTTCCAAGAAAGTCATACAAATGTCCCACAGGTGCCTAAAGAGGTGTTCAACATCACTAATTATCAGAGAAATGCAAATCAAAATCACAATGAGACATTACCTCACACCTGTTAGAGTGGCTAGACAAGAAATAGTAAGTGTTGGCAAAGATAATGGAGAAAAGGGAACCCTCATGCACTCTTGGTGGGAATGTAAATTGGTGCAGCCACTCTGGAAAACAGTATGGTGGTTCCTCCAAAAATTAAAACTTGAACTACCAGAGGATCCAGCAGTTCCACATCTGGGTATATATTTAAATGAAACCTTATCACTATCTGGAAGAGATATCTGCACCCCTATGTTCATTGCAATATTTACAATAACCAAGATCTGGAAATGACCTAAATCCATCAGTGGTTGGATAGAAAAAGAAAATGCGATTATATATACACAATGGAATATTAAGCAGCTATAGAGAAGAAGGTAATCTTGTCATTTGTGAAAACATGAGTTTTCACATGGGCCTTAAGAGCATTATAAGTAAAATAATGCTTATTATAATATAGTTAGAGAAAGACAAATACTGTACGGTCTCACCTATATGTAGAATCTAAAGAAAAAAATCAAACAGAAACTGAACAGACTGGTGGTTGCCAGAGGTGGGGGTGGGGAGTGAGTAAAATGGGCAAAGGGGGTCAAAAATTACAAACCCGTTAGAAAATAAATTAGGTCATGAGATGTACAGCATGGTGACTGTAATTAATAGTACTATATTGTGTATTTGAAAGTTGCTAAGGGAATAGATCTTAAAAGCTCTCATCACAAGAAAAGAATTTTATAACTGTGAAATGGTGGATGTTAACTTACTGTGGTGACCATTTTGCAATATATACATATATCACATCACGTTGTACACCTGAAACTAATGTAATGTTCTATGTCAATTATATATCAATAAAGCTGAGAGAAAAAAGTCAATATATGAGGTTAGCTAGATTGAGTTTAAAAGTTTCTCTATTGCATAGATGTAATTCTCGACTTCTCTGAAATTGCTTATATTGCAAAAATTACAATTCTACAAAGAAAATATGTTCTAAATGTTTTTAAGGTTTAATATAATGCATTCCCTTAAAATATATTTGTAGAGAATTTGAAAAGAAAGCCACAAGTCAAATCACTTTTTAAAAAAACTTAATGTACCCTGAAAGGCTTAAACAGCTTTTTTGGAAATGTTACCTTTTTTAAGAAAATAGTTTATAAAGTTACAGTAAGACCACTGTCGCAGAATTTTTAAAATGTGGTCAATTGTATATTAAATTTGCTTTAAAAATTAATTATACATCAAATAATTTATTAAGATGGAAAACATTAATGTTTAATTGTACTAAGCAAAATTTTGATGCTAAGGAATCTGTCCTTCACTTGGAGTCTAAAATTTATAACTAAAACCAGCAGGTGTCACTGTGATAACAGATTTTTTTTTTTTTTTCCCCTCCATCTAAGCAGCTCTGTGTAGATGGGTGTATACCATCTATGAACAAATATGTGTAAGAGATAATTTAAGTTACATTACTGAACAAAAATACTAGAATGTAGGAAAGTATGTACAGGATTTCTGGAGGGTTAGGAGTACTTTTGAGAATTATATTTTTTTCCTTTCTTCATCTCTCAAACATACAGATCTTTCATTATATTATTGATGTGAGGGTTTTATTAGCAGTAAAAGTATATAGTAAAAAACTCCAGGTGATGTTTTGGACTTTCTACTGAAGTATAGACTAGTGCACAGATGATTAGGTTGCAGCTGTGTAACCAAAACCAAATCAAGAAACAGCATTCCCAGGAATGTTTTCAAATGAATTTTGAAAAGCCCTTGGTTCTTTCCTCCAAAGTGAGGTAGAGTTATAATTTCTAAATGAATGTTTAGAGACCAAAATATGTAATTGGTGGAAAATAATGGGAATTGAAGATCTGGTTGTCAGGGCATTTTTTTCCCCACCTGGTATAGAAGCCAAAGTAGAGTTCAATGAGTATTTATTCACTGGAGCATTGTGTAGTGTCTGGATTTTATTCCAAGAGAAATACAGTCAACATAGTCCTCAATCTTAAAGGACTTTATAATCAAGTTGTGCATATATGATAATAAAATAGAAAAGCCAAGACAATATGATACCAAGGACCATAATATTAATATATCAATGACCACTTTTTGTGTATGTGTGTGTGTATATGTATACACACCCCATTATATACAAGCAAGTAGTTTATGATTAAAATAAATGAATTCCAGGTAGGAACTATCTTTGTGAATTGTAAACAGAGAATCATTCTATTATTAATACAGATAAAACTTGAATTGATTAGGATTTAGAGAATGAAAAGAATGGCAAAATATTTCTGGTTCAGTTTAGTTCAGTAAACAACATGGAACACCTATATTCCAGCCACTCTATTCCTCAATAGATATCAGAGATAAAGAAGTGAATGAAGCTTGGTTTCCACCCTTGTTTACCAAAAACATAGACAGAAATACTCCTGGTAAATTCAAATGACAATTTATAGATTCTTCGATGTTGAAGGCAGTGATAGGAAAGACTAGGAATTCGAAAGCGCACTGGTTTGAGAGCCAAAAGACTTAGGTTTTAGTCATGCTTCCGTCACTAGATTTATACAGGGACTTAAACACATCACTCAGAAAATTTTCATGTCATTTCCAACTTGAGTATTTTGTGTTTATCCTATAGGTAATGAGACTATTAGAGTAAGTGGCACTGTGAAAGTTACAGGAAGGTTACTGTGTAGACTCAGATGTATGACTGACTGATAGAGGAAATTACTAGCCTGCTCATGGATTTTGAGAACGTAGCTGAAAACAGCAATGCCTAGTCTAGACAGGGCAGGGTTAGAGATGAAGATCTTGGTTTGGAATTTAAGGGAGTGGGAATTCTTAACATCCATATATAGATATGTTTATGTGCTATCTATATTACTTATGCCAATTACTAGCACGTTTCAGATTGAGATATTTCCTTTTCATATACATTCTTTTTTTTTTTTTTAAGATTTTATTTATTTATTTGAGACAGAGAGAATGAGAGAGAGAGAGCACATGAGAGGGGGGAGGGTCAGAGGGAGAAGCAGACTCCCCGCCGAGCAGGGAGCCCGATGTGGGACTCGATCCCGGGACTCCGGGATCATGACCTGAGCCGAAGGCAGTCGCTTAACCAACTGAGCCACCCAGGCGCCCCTTTCATATACATTCTTAATTGTTATCCGAAGTGACCGAATTTTTGCTTTTGAGAATAGCATCACTATAAAAGTAAAAAAGATACTGAAGGGTCTTCTCTTCACCTTTTAGATATTTTGCTTTTATGTAATTAGTGAGAAAGTACGATGGGGTTTTATTAAGCAGCTACCCCTCTTTAAGGATTTCCTGTTTCCTTTCCCAGAAGACTAAATTGTTCAAGGACAAAGAATGTGTTTTATATCCCATGCTGAGAACATGTGCTGACTGTGTATTAAACAAGGGAAACTCCACATTACAGAGCTAGTTATGGGTTTGGTTAAGGAAGATTTGAATTATCCTCGCTGTTTACATTTGTGTTTTACCAGTGATTGAATATGAAGAAATACATAGGCTGGATTAACATGTTCCATTATTTTTAGTCTACACCATCAGGATTCTGGTCTATCATCACCTAATTTATAATATTGCTATTTCTCTTAGGAAAGTTTTTAAGGTGAACTATATACTGCAAAAGTAGAAACTTGAAACCTTACCTTTTTGAAAAACACACACACATAATTACTCCCAATTAACCAGTATAGGTATTTTTCTAAAATTTAGGTCATCTGTTTGGAACTTGGAATGAATCTCTAGATGGAAACAATGATGTACGTAGTGATTAGGCACTTAGCTCGCCCACAAAAACCATTATGTCTCAAAATATCATGGGCCAATAGTACTACTAATAGTGTATGGAGTTTCAACTTGAAAGACCTGGAATGAACCCTTCTTGCTGTAGCCTGAAAGTAATGTTCCCCGGTAGGACCAGAGGAAGCAGAAATCCCTTAGTTCCTGAAGAGAGTCTAATACAGTTTAGGCCAAATCCTTCTTTATCCCCAGGCCTGGCTCCCACCAGTCTGCTTGCCTTTCCATTGTTATACTTTCTGTCTCAAAACAGAATGTTATCCATCTCGTTTCCAGATGAAGTCACGCTTTCTCTTATCTGGTGCTGAAGAGATTTTGGAATTCTTAATAGTATTTGTTGAGAATAAGAAGCAGACGACAGAAGAGAAGCACCCTCCACTACCACCACCATGCACTCGACACGTATCTGTAAATGTACTCAGGTGACGATGATAGTTTTTTTAAACCCATCACTGGATAAAGTATCTTCATCTGCAGATTCAGTGAACTTCAGACATTTTGTCTGAGGTTCTCTAAGTGTGGGATGTTTTTTGAGGTGACTGAGTTGGCTGTGAAGTTGCTGCCTAGGACTTACAATGGGGCTTGAGAAATGACAAGTGGCTGTAGAGAGCAACTCCCAAGGGTTTATTTTCATTTCTTTTCCCTTCTTTCTTGCCCAAACTGGCCCTGCCATCCCAGACCTGGGTTACCATGAAGTGAGTTAGGGTGGTGGTAGAGATCCCAGGTCCCAGTGGTGTCTACAATTATAAGATGATAATAAAACACTTTCCTGTATCTGATATATGTGTATCTCTTGTGTTGATCCTGGGTTTATTGTCTTATAATCTCATGAAGGTATCTTCTTAAGGACCCAGAGTGAGACTACTTGAGTCCTGGAATGCCTGGACATTACTGTCAATCACCTGAGAAAGTGGTGATTCTTAGGACCAGGTGGGTTGAGAACCTCTCCCCTCCTCTCCCCTTCTCATCTGGACTTTCAGAAGTCTAGGCACACTTGGTAGCATTTCTTGGGGTTACAGATAACCCCTGCCACATGGAGCTAGTCAGGGAATCTTCTTGATACGAGTGCTTGAGCCAAAGATGAGTGAGTTATGTTTTATAAACCAGATTATCTAGTTATATTTTATGACTGTTCCCATTTTGTAGCCCCCAAATCCTCAGTGAAACCTTTTTTACATGATCTCAGTTGTGTGGGGGGAATTGGGGAAGGAGGTGTCCCTTGGCACAAAGTACATGGGGGTGATAGTAGGGAGAGATCTCCAAGGAGCAGGTGAGCATTGTGCCCACGAGGCCTGGTTACTGCTTTTCAGTGGAGATTTCATCTCCAGTGCCCACCTAGGAGCATCTAGATTTCATTTTAGTAAAGAAAAAGGCAAGTTCCCTTTTTAAGTGTTAGGGAAAGGAAAACAATGATAGTAAGTGAAAAGTAAGAGACAATACTCATCGTTGCTGTGGCCCACTGACTGGCTGAGCCACATCTAGATGCCCATTTGTATGCCACCTTGTATCTCAAACAAGCAGCAAAACAAAACCTAGATTAAATGTGTACAGGAAAAAAAAATGCGTGTTTCAAACATTAGTTATAATCAATTAAACTAATTTTATTTCTTTTATTTCTGTTTTTTCAGATGAAAAGATTAAAATTTAGGGATCATGCAAAATCATTCATTTAACATATTACAAATGTGTTATAACTACCATCTAGACCCAAGATGCCCTCCAGAGGCTCCACATTTACCCTTAGCTCCATTTATCTGCTAATGTTTATAGTAAAATACCTGAAAATTTGCTGCTGTCTCCACTTACCTGACCTTGTATTCTCCTTGAGACCTTTCCAGCCTGCTTTTCAGTACCACTCCTCCACTGAAACCCCTCTTGTCAAGGTCACCAGCAACTCCATCAAGCCAAATCCAATGATTGGCCCTGAGTTCATATTATTCTACCTCAGCAGTTGACACAACTGATTACTCCCTCCTTCTAGAAACACTCTTCACTTGGCTCTCTGATCGCCATATATTCCTGGTTTGCCTTCCACCTCTCTGGATATTCCTCTTCTTTCCAGCCTCTAATTTTATATGTGCCTCAAGGTCAGACCTCCAACCTAGTCTCTACCCAACAGCCATGACTTTAACCAGCCCCAATTTCTATCTCCAGCCCTGACTCTTCCCCTCACACATTCAAAAATCTGCCTGAGAAGCTTATCTACTTAGATAGCTAACAGGTATCCAACTTCAGTGTCTAAACAGAACTCTTGATTCCCCTTCTTCACACACTGTTCCTCCCCTAGTCTTCCAAATCTCAGTATGAGGCCCCACTGTTTATCCAGTTCCTTGATTCTTGTGTCACACACCCCATCTGTTAGCTAAGTTGGCTTTGCCTTCATAATATATCCCAAATCTAACCACCAGTTTTTACCAACTCACTGCTGCAATTCTAGTCTAAGCCACTATTGGGTTTTTCAACCAGACTCCTGCTTCTTAACCAGTCTCCTTGCGTTTGCTTTTGCTCCCCACCCATTCATTTCCCTCACTGCAGCCATGTGTCTTTTAGAAAGCACGGACCAGATCACTGTCATTCACCTGCTTACAACTAATGGCAGTCTCTCCCACTCAACAAAATCCACACCCCTTGGCATGGCCTATGAGGTCCTGTCTATGTCACGTTTATCTCCTGCCCTGTGCACATTGCTTAATTTCATCTAGTTACACTAGCTTTCTTGCTGTTCTTCAAACATACCCAAACTCATTTCTACCTAGGAGCCTCTGCCTGACATGCTTTTTCCCCATATCCAATCAAGACTCCCTCCCTCACTTTCTTTAGTTCTCTGTTCAAACATCACCCCCTCAGAGAGGCCTTCCCTGGCCACTCAACCTAAAATAGCACCCTCACATTTGTATTTAAAGTCCCCTGACTAAAATATAAGCTCCATGAGGGGCAGGACCCTTGTCTGTCTTACCCATTCTGTATTCTCAATGCCTGGCATATGGGACTTATTGGATGGATGGATGGATGGATGGATGGATGGATGGATGAATGGATGGGTGGGTGGGTGGATGGGTGGATGGATGGATGGTTGGGTGGATGGATGGATGGTTGGGTGGATGGATGGATGGTTGGGTGGATGGATAGATGGGTGGATGGGTGGGTGGATGAATGGGTGGATGGATGGATAGATGGGTGGATGGATGGATGGTTGGGTGGATGCATGGATGGGAGGCTATGCTGTAGTCTAACACTCCACCTAGATTTCTTCATACCTGATTTTTTAAGGTGTAATATGAAAGAACTGAGGGATTTCTTTATAGCTTAATTCTACATTTGGTAATGGATTATTTAAAAACCTTTAAAGATAATACATCCTTAAATTTTTGAATGATAATGCCAGGCATAGATATTTCATAGAAATGGCTTTCTCTTTACCTACGTATCTAGCTATAGTAATATATTGTTCAAGGGGAAAATGAATTCTCCACAGCAACTATTGGAAACTAATGTTGAATCATAATAGAGACTCTAACTAGAAAATTTTCAGTACTTCTCATTTCATTAACAAACCATACAAACAATAACCTCTATCAAGAGGACATCTGACAATTGTAACATACATAACTGAATCAGACAGAGTGTTTGAGAACCACGAGAGGTGGGATAGCTGAGGCAGTGAGAGTATTCACTGTGAGTTCGGTTCCACCTCTGCTACTCATTAATTAGGTAACCATGGGCAAGTTACTTAGCTGCTCTGTGCCTCAGTTTCCTCATCTGTAAAATAGGAGTGGTAAAAGTACTAAAACTTACCTCATAAGTTTGTTCTGAGGATTATATGAGCTAACTTATGTAATATATTTACAACATAGCCTGACGTATGAGCGCCATTTTTTAACAGTTTTATCATCATCATCGATTCTAGATGTCCATTTGGGAATTTATTCTTTGCAACCCATCCATAAAAAGGTTGATAGGTCATGATTGTAACTAGTTTAAGTTTCTTAAAGTGAAGTCCATAGCAGTTCCCCTTGGAGCACTTAGCTGGATTAGACTGCTTTCTATGATCTTAAAATACATATTAAAGCCAAAGAAATGCTAGTTTTGTAAATCCTTAGATGGCACACCCATACAGCTGGTACCACAAATGATGTCACATTTCAGGAAGATCGGCTAATATATTCCATGGAATCAAAGGTACTTCTCAGGATGAAATGTTTTACTTCTAGTTCCCAGGCTGGTCTTTGATTCAAACCCAAATTAGAGAAAAACCTAGCCTTTCAAACAGGTCTTTGCTGAACCGATTTTGACAGCACTTAATTGACCAGAGTTATTTATTACCACATTTAGTAATTTGGGTGAAATTTCTCATTTCTCAAAACAAGTTTTGCTTGCACCCTTTCAAAAGAATGTTTTTGGTATGTGGGTAGGTTGTCTGGGGCCAGCCTCTTATCTAGAGCCAGATTCAAAAAGTCTGAGTTCAGCGAAGTGACTTAGACCGCGTGCTTTTGTTTTGTTTTGTTTAATAAGCATGTATGGATCTTGCTAAAACACAGTGCTGCCCCCATCCAAGAACAATGCCGCACACATCATTTCCTGAAATAATGGAGTTGGAAGGCAATTATCTACTCACGAAACAGGCTGAAACAACAGTTCCTGATATTCTTCTCAAATACTTGAACTTCCCAAGGAATCCGGAAAAAATAATTCCATGAGCCGGTGTTGTGAATGAAGGTATGACATTTCAGTTTCCTCCACTGGAATCCAGTGACCAGCAGTAATGAATTACTACCCACTTGGCATTACTCAGAGGGGCTCTGGCCGGGTAAGTTGTTTGTCTTTGCTTTGGGAACACTTCTCACTGCCTTATAGCCTCTTGTGAGATGGTGGCCTTGGGTCCTTTTTTGTCCACTTCTGGGAACCATCCCAGAGATTACCTGCAGCTTCTGGAACTATACTTACTTATGGCATTGTTCTTCTTTTACTCCCTAAGAGAATTTGGGGCTTCTGTTTCAGGCTTTCCGATAAGAAATGTGCACTTTCTAGAGAGCATGAATATCCATTTCATCAAAACATGTTTTTGAGTAGTGTGAGAGCTTTTTTTGAACCGTGTGGGTCCTTTATCTTCAGTGCAGCTTGGTAGATATTCATAATAAGAGCTGTCTTCTCTCTGATCCTTAACAATCTGGGCATCACAGAGGTAGCCTAATCATGTTCATGGCAAACAAGAGAAATGAAGACTTCTAATATTTAGACATTGCCTTCTGGAATTCTCATCTGAAGGAAAACTGGCACAATAAATGATTTCATCATGGGTTTTCTTCTTTGTGTCCTGAGAAAAAATTGGGGACAGTCATGGACTCTGAGCCTATATAGTTTGAACTATGCCAACTATATGTCTTTGGAAACTTCCAGAAGATTGCCTGTTTGAAATTTCATCTGAATATTGGACTTTGTGTTGACATATCCTCCCTACGAAATAAGAGGTATAACGTATCGTGTGTAGGTGTTGCAGGGAGTGAAAGTTAGCAGAATGAAGAGAAACTCGAGACACTGTCACATTACTTAGGGAGGTTGCATAAGCTGTCTCCGGAAGTTTTTCACAGTAGGGTAGACTGTTTTCAGTCTGGCTTGTTTAGGTATTCATAAATCTTCTCCCTGTCTGGAAGCGTGGGTATTGATTTAGTGTCTTTTCATTATGATACATCAGAATCAAATTGTTGGTCATGTTCTGTAGTGAAATATATAACTTTTAGAAGTGTGGTGTGAAATTTTGCATTTAAAATGATTTCTGATTGTGTTAGAAATTGACCAGTTCTTCGTAAACAGTGGAAATAGCTATATTGAGGTTTTCTTCCTTTAAGATATTATTCCATCTAGCCTGGCCCTTACTTGGCCAACCAATGTAGTTGGCAGCTTCATCTAGCTCCTCCTGATGCCACATGTCCACATTCGAGAATTCCTTAGCGCTTGACATAGTCTTCTGACTCCCACTGACCCTTTTCAAATTGAGAAACTGTAGATGGAAATGGTCAATTTTTTTTTTAATTAAAAAGGTAATAGATAAAATTAAGACCATCGAAAGAAGAGTCCATGACAACAACGAAAAGCAAAAGTAGGGCCTGTGCCCATCACATAGGACTGGATGGAAAGCAGCTCACGTGTGGTTCTGGGATTGTGGCTAAAGTAGCCTTTCTGGGTGGAAGAGGACCAGGCAGAGGTCTTGGCACTTTGTTGCTTCTGTGGAGTGTGCTGGGGCCAGGTTTTGGTGGTCTTCAGTCTAATTTAAGAACTTAGAGAGAATGAACTGTGTCTGGAGCCTTAAATCAGTTGTCTTTGTTGTTTTGGCTATGGTCTGTATCAGTGGAATCATTTTTGGCTTCTTATCTTGGCCCATTCCCAGGACTGGCTTAACACAATAGTTAGCCAATTCTACAAATTCCAGTTACTTTAATGGTCTTTATAATTACCTCGGAGGGAAGTCACCAGCTATGAATAATTAACACGTCTATGAAGCACTTAAATCCTAATTGCTGCCATACATATTTAAGGATGGGTGCTTTAATGTTTTCTCATACCGACCTTGTTTCCTCAGTAATAGAGCAATTCAGGAAGATACAGTAGAGCTTTTCAGATACCAAGAGTTTCTTAGCCTTTAACAACCAGGTACATAACAGGCTGTAAGCAAAGAAGGAAAGTTAAATTAGAGTTTGTTCCTCATTTTCAACTCATTGTTACCCAGGCTGGATAAATGATAAATTATGAATCTGTATTTACCATAATACCTTTTTATAAGCATTTGCTAAGATAGGACGCAATTGTTTTAAAGCAAGGTCTATCCTAGACTGTATCCAGGGGGGGCTGCATTGCTGATCCAACCAACATTTATCTGGTCTTTATGATGTATTTTGCAAAGTACAGGGGATGTAGATGAAGTTTAATCTGTAGCTACTGCCTATATAATATTTTAGGTAGAGAAGCAAAGACTAACCTAAATGAAATAGTTGGAACACAATTTAAAACTGAATTTTAGAACTCTTGGATTGTACAGAAGTCACCGTAGGCTGAAATAGTTCGTTCCTTCTCCCAAGGAAGGTTCATGGGAGAGGCAGAATGTCAAAGATAAGTGGAATATAATTGGACAGAAAAGAAAAGGGACAGAAACATTTCTGGAGCCCCTTGACTGTCAGACTCTTTGATAGGAGTTTCATATACATAATCTCATTAATCCAGCAGGGTAGACATTTATATCCCTGCTTACACTGGAGAGTATTAAAGATTGGACAGGTTAAGTAACTTGCTCCAGCTTATATGGCTAGTGAGCTGCTGATCAGTAACAGGTAAGACCAGGGCTCTGAGTTCCAGGCACTTTGGGATTTAAATCCCAGCTCCTCTGCTAACTGGCAGTGCTTAATTTCTTAGTGCTTCAGTTTTTTCACCTATAAACAGGGGAGATAAGAAGAGCTGCCTCATAGGTTTAATGTGATGAATAAACTATTTAACAAGACAAAGAATTTAGCCATTTCTGAGGTACTGTAACCAATCAATAAATGTTTAAATATATATATAGAGAGAGAGAGAGCAAGCATTTTATCTGCTAAAGAAAAGTGAAGTCCCCTTCATGCCTGAAGTAGGGTTGAGGTGAGGGAGGAAGGGAAAAGAGATTGGATAAATCGTATGGAAGTGAATTATATAGGCCCTTAGGAGCTAGATGCCATAGGGGCCAGAAGAGCCAGCTCTTTTATGGACGGGAGAACGGCATGGTGAGAGTGTTGCTTTAAACAGTGTATGGGGTAGGGCTGGGGGGTGCTGGAAGTCTACTTGGGAAGCTGCCAAGTAAAGCACGAGGAAATGTGGTCCTGCTTGGGGGGAAGTAACAGAAAGCCAAAAGAAAGGACACCTATGGGAGCTGGTGTCCCTGGTGGTACCTGCTCACTCAGGTGACAGCAGGACTGCTGGGCGCTCAGTGCTGTCCTTGCTGCTCCTGGGTGCCGCCCATTCCTCATGCCGCCCCGCTTCTCGGCTCTAGACCTTGAACTACCAAAGCTGCAGTCAGCTTTAACCAAAGATGACCCTGTCTTGAGCAAAAGAGAAAACTCAATAATGTTTTATTCTAGATAAATCACAAAATAAAATGAATGAGAGGCACCCCTGCGTGGCTCAGTCGGTTAAGCAATTGATTCCTGATTTCGGCTCAGGTCATGATCTCAGGGTCCTGGGATCGAGCCCCATGTCGGGCTCTGAGCTCAGCGGGGAGTCTGCTTGGGATTCTCTCTCTCTCTCTGCCCCTTCTCCGGCTCATGCTCGCACTAAATAAATAAATAAATAAATAAAATCGTTTTAAAAAATGAATGAGAAAAACAGTTTATTACAGAGTTTCTTAATAGTTCTTTGGCTTCAGCAAGCCCCACATACTATTTAAATGCCTATGTATCATTTACTAAAGATTTAGTAAATCAAATCAACACTTCTCAAGCTGACTTCACATTTTGAATTTTATATCCTATGTTCCCCGTTTTTTACATTTCTATCCAGTGACATATGTCCAATACAGTAATGCCTCAATCTTCTTTCTTAGCAATATAGGCTAGTGATTACACCGGCTCGGTCTTATAGCTAGCTACAAAGGTTAATATCCGAAGATTAAAAAAAACGGGGGACATGTATTAGCTGAATGGTCCCTGAGCAAATCCTTTGTTATTAAACTAAAAGCTATCATCCATAGGTCTTGCTGATCTATCAGAGGAGCCTGAGTCTGATAAATGATTAATAATTAATGTATGTTCAGCCAGAAGCTCGAGTTAAAACCTACAAGAATTGTAATAAGAATATGATTAATTTTAAAAGAGTGCGTAGAAATGCTTAAGAATACAGAATTAGAACCAGGCAGCCCCGGGGGTCAAGTCCTGACCTTACTCCTCACCTGCCAAATAAATCTTGCACATTACTTTATCCTCAGCCTCAGCTTCCCTCATCTGGGGCCTCCGAGGGCTAGAGGGGGTAATATTTGTATAAAACAGTATCTGGCATGTAAGGCGTGCTTGGGTGGCTCGGTCGGTTGTGACTGACTCTTGGTTTCTGCTCAGGTCATGATCTCAGGGTCCTGGGATTGAGCCCCGCGTGGGGCTCTGTGCTCAGCGGGAAGTCTGCTTGAGATCCCTTCCCTCTACCTCTCCCCCTACCAGTAAATAATAAAATAAGTCTTAAAAAAAAAAAAACAATATCTGGCACTTTAACAATGCTCAGTAAATGTTTCTTTGTTTTGTTTTGTTTTTGCTCAGTAAATGTTAGTACTTAAAGTGGATCCTGCATTATACTTTACGGAAAAAACCTTGCTCACCTATTTATTTTATTTGAACTTGTCAGTCCTGTGCAGTAGCAGGAAAGGTGTTACTATTCTCATGTGATGTCGAGAACTGAAGTTCAAAGAGAGGCAAAGTAACTTTTTTTTTTTTTTAAAGATTTTATTTATTTATTTGAGAGAAAGAGACTGAGAGACAGAGAGCAGGAGAGGGGGGAGGGTCAGAGGGAGAAGCAGACTCCCCGCTGAGCAGGGAGCCTGATGTGGGACTCGATCCTGGGACTCCAGGATCATGACCTGAGCCGAAAACAGTCGCTTAACCAACTGAGCCACCCAGGCGCCCCAGAGGCAAAGTAACTTAACTAAAGTTCATTAACGGCAAACCCAGGACTCAAGCTCTGGACTCTCTCCTCTGGGTGTTTCAGCTGTGCAAGGAGCCCTGGCTTTCATGGATTTAAGAGCCAGTCCCTGATAGCAGCAGTTTCCAAGTGCCAGTCCGGGGACAGCGAGAATACGTGACAGAGTTCTCCTGTCCGCACCATTCAGATTCTTAGGCCAGATGATTGGTGTGAGAAAATGAGGGTCAGTGTAGGGAGTTTTAAACAGAGTTAATTGTATTCAACTTCAAGGACTCTGCCTTTTACTCTAAGGCTACATCTTTCCTGCTTTTTGATGTTAAAATATTCTTACAAAATGATGGCAGAATGTGAGTTATTTTTTGTTAACCTCTCTGCCTGGTGTCACAGAACTTAAACAAAACCACCTTGGGCCACAAATTTTGTTTTCTAATATGTGGAATTTAAGAAACACAACCGATGAACATAGGGGAAGGGAAGGAAAAAATAAAATAAGATAAAAACAGGGAGGGAGGCAAACCATAAGAGATGCTGAACTGAGGGTTGCTGGAGAGGGGGATGGGGTCACTGGGTGATAGGCATTAAGGAGGGCATGTGATGTAATGAGCAGTGGATGTTACATGCAACTGATGAATCACTAAATTCTACCCCTGAAACTAATAATACACTATATGTTAACTAAATTGAATTTAAATTAAAAAAAAACTAATACAAAATTTGAGAAGGGATTCTAACTCTAGCGTGATTTCATTATTTTATGTCTTAATGGTTTTAAGTTCACAGTGTTATTTAGTATGTCCACATTAGGCCATAAAATCAGGCCCTTGGATTTGTGTGCAGTTTTACTTCTATGTCTTTCTCTTTTTTTTAGTATCTAGGTTACGGATTCTTAGCCTTTTTGGCAGAAATTGGTCATTTTAGGAATCTAATGAAAATTATGGATTTTTCTCTCACTTCCATCCCTAAACAAGCACATACACAAACAATTATTGGTATAAATTGAGCAGTTCACAAACTTGGTGACATTAAAACCCAGGAACCTCTAGGTGGCTCTGGTTGTTTGTTCATGTAACCCATTTTGTTTGTGTGTTTCATCTTACTTCTTTTTCCCTGTCAGGTATTAGGGCTTACACAGGTGAGATTGGTTTTACAAGGGTAGAAGGTTCAGTGTCAGGACTCAGTGTTTATTTGGAGGTTCCTACACCATGTGTGGTTTTTCAGGTAGAACTAGCATTTGACAGAAGATTGTGGGAAACAAGGACTCTTACGTAGAGTTGGTAAGAATAGAAATTAACATAGCATCTTTGGAAGGCAATCTGGAAATATCTATCAACGTTTAAAATACAGATACTTGTATTTGTATGTTAAAGCATGTATACAGAGATCTTTGTTGGGGCTTTTCATATATGAGCAAATGATTAGAAACACATAAATATCCATCAGTTTGGAACTAGTTAAATAAATTATGGTATATTCATATTAGTATACAATGCAGCCATGAAAAAGGTTGAAGTATTACTATGACAAAATGGAATGATCTCCAAGATACATGTGAAAATGCATTTTTCAAAAAAAGAAAAGCACACATCTGTGAATTTGGGTATCTCTGGAGTATACTCTAGCAGCTGGTGGTAATACTGCCTTGGAGGTGGGGACTGGGAAGCCAAGGGTCTGCAACAGGAGAGATACTTGCTTTTTTGGTTTATTGCAGTGCCTAAATGATTTTATTTATTATTATTATTATTATTTTTTTGCCTAAATGATTTTAATTATGTCCTTGTATTACTTACTCAGTTTTTTTAAAGGTAGCTTAAAAAATTAATTCCTTTTTTAAGGTAACTTTAAAAAATTGAATTAATTTTTAAAATTACTATGCAGTATGAGAAAAAGAGGTTAGAGTGTATTTAGGTTAAATTGCCTAAATGAAAAGGGATGAAGGGGCACCTGGGTGGCTCAGTCGGTTAAGTGTCTGAATCTTGGTTTTGGCTCAGGTCATGATCTCAGGTTGGTGAGATTGAGCATCATTGGGTCAGGCTCCAAGCTCAGCAGGGAGTCTACTGGAGAGTCTCTCCCTCTGCCCCTCCCCCCACTCATGTGCTCTCCCTGTCAAATACATATGTCAATCTTAAAAAAAAAAAAAGGCAAGATGCAAAATAAACAGACTTTTCTTTTGGCCTCATTCTCTAATGTGGGAATGAGGGGGCACCTGATAGCGTTAAGAACTGATAAATGAATAAATCAAAGGAAATAGCTGTTCACACAGCATGTGGCCAGGCTAAGGAATTTACCACCACAGGCAGCTATGGAGTCAAATATTGTGGCTGGAGCTTTTTTTCTTTCTTTCTTTTTTTTTGGAAGTCTGGTCACTTCTGTCCAGTCATAACATTTGTAGTTATGCAAGAAAAGATAAGGATAATCAAATCTGATAGTGCAGGATGTAAGCTGATCGTTGGAAAGGAAGGAATTTCTCCCCAGCCTCCCTTCTTTTTTGGCTTCTCCCAATGCCTCAGAATAACATCACACAATTAGCTAAGATCACTTTGAAGAATTGACAGTACTTCCTCTGAATCATTAGGTATTATCCATGGCCAAGGGAAGGATTCCAGACCTGACAGGGCAGCAAAGCTCATAACTCTTTTTTTGCACCCAGAGTAATGGCCCCTTGAGTTCAGAGGTAAGCATTTTGGCAGGGCAGCCCCCCTGCTGCTGAGTTGCTCCTGCCATTCCTGGGGAAAGTACATGTTCAAAGGGAAAGAACGGGTTTCGGTTCTTCTGTGGAGCTGGCAATCTCCTGTAAACAACAAACACTAGGTTGTTGAGGGAGGGACTGAATAGATATTCAGGAAATAATTCATCCTTTTTTCTCTTCCTCTTTCCTTCTTCGGCTACAACTTGTAATGAATCCCTCCACCAGGGGGTAGACAGAAGACATAAACTAGCGCTTACCCATCTCATTTCGCCCCAGTTACAGGTCTGCTGTTGTTACTGCTCATGTTTATCCACATGACTCAAGAAACACTGCACCCTTCCATGTACCTGTCTTATGTTTAAAGATTAACAGTAGAATGGATCCAATGGACTTGGATTTGAGCAAGTAAATGGAGTGTAAAAAAGCAGACCATGTCAATGGGAGCAAGAGGAGTTAGACTTAACAAGATCCATTGCAGAATGACTCCATTCTGTCCCTCCCATGTGATCAGGTCATTTAAGTGCCTAATCACATGAATAAGAGGACCCTCTTGTTAAATGGGATTTCTCTCATATTATGGAATCCAGTAGTAGGCAGACAGGGTGTTTGTTAAATGTGCAGGACAAATGTGCTTCCTTATTTCAGTGCTTTGCTTTGACAGCCTTTTCCATCAACCAGCAGCTGGATGAGCTGGAGACAACAGAGTTAGTGACCCCCGGCCCATCTGGTAGCTGGACACAGGGGGACAGCATCTTGCGTATCCCACAGACATGCTTTGAACAGTGGGTCATCCAAACATCCAAAGCCAAGAGTAAGTGTATCTCCATCATTATTGTGTGACTTAATAACATGCTAGAAAGTTCTAACTGAACTTTTAAAAAAACCTCTCATTACATATAATTATAATTTCTTTTTTTTGCTATCCAGACCCACTGGCACTTGCAACCTTTTTAGGAGACCCATTGCATTTACTTTCTGTGGCAATGGAAAGGTGCTGTATCTCTGCTGCCCAGTGGAGTGGCTGTTAGCCACATAAGACTCTTGAGCACGTGGGATGTGGCTACTGGGAATGAGAACTGAATGTTAATACAATTCAACTTTAATTGACTTGTGAACAATAACGCCATCTGAACTTTAGCACTCCTTACACCCCCATCCCATGGTGACATTAGCGTCCCAGCAAGTGACATAGCCATTTTCGTCCTTCTTGGGCAGAGCGTTGGCTCCCTTTTCTGTCATTAGGATTTAAAAGCAATACTAAGATGTCATTTTGCTGTTTTCACAGTTTTAGCGAAAGCGATACAGTCCCATCACTGTGGAAAGGCTCCGCTTGTTACTCAGAGTCCATCAAGAGGCCTGCCCTACAACCTGACACCTGAATAGCGATCTCAGTGAACAAGCTTGGTGAGGCCTCTTTTTCTAAATGGAATAACCGTGAGTGAAAAATCTAGGAATCTAATGTTTGCATAACCAAGAGTAACACAGGGTACTAGGAAATTCCATCAGTAAGCCAAGCAACTTCTTGGCAGCAGGGACCATGTCTTTTATCTGTTTCCTTAGTTCCTAGCATAAGTTTTAATAAGTGTTTCTCAAATGAGCGAAATAGTATGTGAAGGGATAAATTAATATGGCTCAGAAACAACGCTGGTGACGGAACACTGACGAAGGTATCTTTATTAGCAGATATGTTACCGAAGCACCCAGGACAACTCATAATAATCTGGACTTATGGGACGACTAATATAAAGACACTGCAAACCCATCTATGACTAGCATGAGTTCTGTACAGAATAAATGGTATCCTACACTTACGAAATCTGTGAATCCAGAAAAAATTTCCATTTTCCACAACATTTTTACTTCTGTATGGATTTAGTTTTTACGACGGCCTTTATCCCCTCCTGGCCATTCCTTTCCATCTTGACTTGCTTTCCACCCTTGCACTGAGAGACGCGGCGTAGTCAGCAGCCTCCCCTCCCTCACTCCTGCCCCATGTTACCATCGTCATGGTCCGGAGTGTGAAAACACTTTGTAAACTAAAGCACTGAACAGAACAGGAGCCTCACTTTTCTACTTTAAGATGATTTCACAGGATAACCTCAACTTTTCCTCATCCCCTGCCTGCTTTCTTCATTGTTCTCATGCAGACAATCCATCAGTTTCTTTCTTTGATAACTCATTCCAGCTGTTAAGGCTTTTTTTTTTTTTTTAAGTTGTATCTGATGACTTGTATGTCCTACCATCTCAACTGCTCTAGCCTTATTTCCTTCTTTGTAACAAAGCATACTTGAAACCCCAACTTGTGGGGCGCCAGGGTGGCTCAGTTGGTCTGCCTTCGGCTCAGGTCATGATCTCAGGGTCCTGAAATTGAATCCCACATCGGGCTTCCTGCTCAGCCGGGAGTCTGCTTGTCCCTCTCCCTCTGTTCCCCCAACTCCTCGCTTGTGCTCTCTCTCTTTCTCTCTCTCTCAAATAAATAAATAAAATCTAAAAGAAAAAAAAAACCCCAATTCATATGTAGAAGTTTTCTCAAGCAGCAAAACCGGTGTGTTATGGAAGAAAGAGCTCAGAGCTCTAAGAAGTGCGAATAACTGATGTAAGAATTTACTTGCATCACTAGCTGGTTGTATGATCAACTATACTTCAATTTAAAAAACAATGTAAAAATAAATAAAATAAAATACCAAATGATGTTTAAAAAAATATAGAGGGGCACCTGGCTGGCTCAGTCAGTTAAGCATACGACTTTGGCTCAGGTCATGATTTCAGGGTACTAGGATGGAACCTCGTGGTGGACTCCCTGCTCAGCGGGGAGTCTGCTTGTCTCTCTGCCTCTGCCTCTGCTCATGTTCTCTCTCTCTCCCTCTCTCAAATGAATAAATAAAATCTTTGAAAAAAATTTAAAAACATATAGAAAGATTTTTTAGACTCTCAGCAACAATCAGGAAGGGTATAAATGAAATTATTCCAAGGTCCCTTGCATTTAGAAGTAAAAATGTTAATGATATTAGCTTTTCTTTTTAAGATTTTATTCATTCATTTATTTATTTATTTATTTATTTATTTATTTATTTATTTATTTATGTAACCTGTAGTCCCAGTGTGGGGCTCAAACTCACAACCCTGAGATTAAGAGTCTCATGCTCTACCAACTGAGCCAGCCAGGCACTGTAATATTAGCTTTTGACATTCAATAATACATGTTTGGTAATCTTTCCTACTAAAACAATAAAAGATTGAAAACTGCCAAGTTAATGGAAGAAAACTATATTAAAATATTGAGTCAATTCTAAAGAAGGCAAAAAAGAAGAGGGGGAAAAGGGGACCTAGGACAGGCAAGATGAGCATAAAGCTGATAGGAAGACAGTAGATTTTGAAACAAATATATCTTAAGAAATACATTAAGTGTATGTAAGTGACAAAATGCTTTTCTTAAAATATAAACATTGATAGCTGAGTTTATTTTTTAAAAACTGTGCTTTTACAAGAGACACATTAAATTATAAGAACACAGAAAAGATTGAAAGCAAACGAATATATAGAGATATGGATAGAAAAAGATAAGAAAAGGTATACTGTGGAAACACTAACCAAAAGAAACTAGTAACCAAATTAATATCAGAGAAAGGATACTAAGCAAAATATATTCCAAGAGATAAAGAGAAATACTTCAGAATGATAAAATATTTAATTTACCAACAAAGTATAAAAATTGTAAATTTGCAGCAAATAATGTAACTGCCTTAATAATTAACAAAAAAGGCACTGAAAAATCAGTGAAACAATAGAAGATTTGAACAAGACAATTAACAAGCTTGATCAAATTGGCATCCATAGACTAGGGTACCTATTGCTGCACAGTATGCAAAATATATATTATTCTTAAGTACACAGGAGTATTTACGAAAAGTGACCCCCATGCTGAGCCATAAAGCAAGTTTCAACAGATTTCAAAATATGAAGATCATACACACTGTGTTCTGACAACTTAGAATAAAGCTACAAATTAATAATGAAAATATTACTAGAAATAAATATTATGTCTAAGTAAACCCTGGGTCAAAAGGAAAATCACAGTGGAAGTCAGAAAATATTGTAAACTGAAAGAGAATTTATGACTTTGAAGCTTTGGGGATTCAACAAAAGCCATGCTTGAAGGAAAGTTTATAGTTTAAAAATTTTAAACTGTGAATTAAATTTACAAAAAAATACAAAATATTAAATTTACAAAAGAATTTAAATTTACAAAAAAATACAAAATATTAAATTTACAAAAGAATTTAAATTTATTAAAAAAATCACATATGGGAAGGAAATACTAAAAATCAGTTTTCTAAGCACGCATCTCTAGAAGTTCGAGAAAAACAGCAGATTAAACCTAAAGAAAGTAGAAATAACGGGGGTACCTGGGTGGTTCAGTCGGTTAGGTGGCCAACTGTAGATTTTGGCCCAAGTCATGATCTCAGGGTCCTGGGATGAATCCTGCATCAGGCTCCCTGCTCAGCGGGGAGTCTGCTTGTCTCCCTCTCCCTCTGCCCCTCCTCTGGTTCTTTCTCACTCTTGCTCTCTAAAAAAAATAAATAAATCTTAAAAAAAAAAGAGAGAGTAAAAATAAGGAATAAATAGATGAGAGGAATTAATAAAATAGAAAATAGGAATAGAGAGGACCTACAGAACTAAAAGTTGTGTATTTGAGAAGACTAAAGAAATGATGCAAAACTAGTTATAAGAGCATGATTTGTAAGAGTCCCAAACTGGAAAGAACCCAAATATCTATCGGCAGCAGAATGGATAAATTGTGGTATGTTCATACAATGCAATACTCTACAGATGCCCAAAATGAACTAACCCAGCTACAGACCATAATATGGATGAATCTCACAAATGTGATGTTGAATGAAATCAGCTAGATGCAAAATTATATATACTATATGATTCCATTTATATGATGTTCAAAATAGTACAACTAGTATCTGGTTATCCTTGGGGAGTAGTGATTGGGAGGGGGCTCAAGGAGGGACTTTTGAGGGGCTGGTAACTTTCTACTTCTCAACCTAGGTGACAGTCACCCAGGAATATTCTCTGGATGATTCGTTGAGCTGTACACTCTTTCGTAAAGATACAAACCTATGATGAGGTTTATTTAAAAGAGGATGTATTATTTAACTGAACTCAGAGCTAAATGCCAGAATTGGAAAGGTGAATCAGAGGTAGTATCTGGCTTCCAGGCATTCAATATCACTGTGGACAATGACTTATAGACAAATCGCTGTGACATAATAATGTGCTAAGTGCCATCAAGGATCAATATACAGAATAGGAGCAGTCTTGCCTCATGGAATCAGGATTGGTTTCCCAAGGAGTCAGCATGTGAATTGGATCTTAAAGTATGATCGGCCTCAGAACAAATGAAGTTGGCTAAGGATGTCCAGGTGGAAAATTCATGAACACAAGCCAAGTTTAAAAGCACAGGCATGTTCACTCAGCCACTTAAAAAAAAAGAAAAAAAATGATTAGAAAAACCAGTACTTACTAAATTTTGTATTAGTGCTAAAGGCTGATCATAAAAGAGAGACTGGTCTTAATGCCAGGAGGCATGAGTAAAAATAGAATGGAAGGAGAAGTCTTCTCTGTTAATCTAAAATTCCGTGCATGGATCTTAGCTTCTGTAGAGTGGATTGACTTTTTTATAGTTGGTGGTAGCCAAGCAGTGATAAGAGGAAATATTGAAATTAAAAATTACGTGCGTCTTTAGGGAAAATGTGAGTGCTTCTATGCGCTGTTCACACTCTGCTCTCCAGATGCTGGTAGTACTTCCAGAAGCACAGCAAGAAACACGTCTACTCCTTGGGCTTACAGTTTCCTGTCTGCTCATACTGCTCATTCCACCACCGCCATCCCCACTTGTAGGCCAGCACATACCCTAGATAATCTTCTAAGTGGGCAGGCAGCCCTTCACTAAATGGACATTTCGAAGACACACTGCGGTCCTATCTTGTGTGTGCATCCACTGTGCACTTAAGGCCGGGCCCTGTGCTCATCTGCCCATGAGTCTGTCTCTCATATTCATGTTCTTTTTTTTTTTTTTAAGATTTTATTTATTTATTTGAAGGCGAGAGAGGGAACACAAGCAGGGGGAGGGGGAGAGGGAGAAGCAGGCTTCCCGCAGAGCAGGGAGCCCGATGCGGGGCTCTATCCCGGGACCCTGAGATCATGACCCGAGCCGAAGGCAGTCGCTTAACCGACTGAGCCACCCAGGCGCCCTCATATTCATGTTCTTGTTCCCTTTGCCTACCACAGTGGCTGGCACCCCCTGGGTGCTGAGCAAATGTTTGCTGAAACCACGTTAAATAAAAGCTCAGGTGGTGAGTGGCCCTAACAGTGCAATTGCGGCATCGGGACTGCTTATCTTTAGCCCCATGAGGGTGTGGACTGACAAGGGGACCATTTATCAGGTCAATGAAGACACTTTTGAGTGTGAAAAAAGTGAGGTGCTGGTAATTTTCTACTTCTTGTAGAAAGCTGGTAACTTCCTACTTCACCTTGAAAAAAGGTGTGATTAATACATATGCCAGGGTAGGGGCGCCTGGGTGGCTCAGCTGTCAAGCATCTGCCTTCGGCTCTGGTCATGATCCCAGGGTCCTTGGATCGAGCCCCGCATCGGGCAGGCTCCCTGCTCAGCGGAGAGCCTGCTTCTCTCTCTCCCTCTGCCGCTACCCCCTCTGGGCTTGTCCTCTCTCTCAAATAAATAAATAAATAATCTGAATTAAAAAAAAAAAATACATATGCCAGGGTAAACCCAGGATCTTCTGGAGGAAACCAAGAGATACGGTCACCCCTCTTATGACTCTCTTGCCAACAGGATTATTGCAAGCTCTGCCCGTGTCACCCCAGGGACTCCCATCCCCAGGTGACCTTAAAGAGTCTGGTATGCGAGGCACCACTCTTGTTTCTAGATCTCTGGGAGGAAGGTGGTCCTGGGACTGGAGCAGATGCCCTCCGCCCACGTTTCCTCAACAATCCCCGTGGGGACACACCACACGTTCAAGGTTGAGTTCCCGCCTCCCATGGGCCCTCTGGGTTCCTGCTTAATCACCGAAGCCTGGGGTTTGGCCCCCGTGTGGTGTAGGAGGACACGGAGAGGGGTACTTGGGCCCCGTGGCCAGCGCTGAGGGGCCGGCATCACGCGTGTTGGCTGGCCACTCTCCCTCCCCGGAACAGGGCTGCAGTGCTGCTTCTCTGTCTCCTTGGGGAGAAAGCTCGCCATTCTCTCCCTGCAGGCACCAGCAAGACCACGGTCAGGATGGTATTCCTGGCGGCCGGCGACTAAGTCCAGGAGACAACACACGTCTCGGGAGCCTGGGACCTCCTAGAATACGGAGTGTGATGGAAGGGGAGGTGAATGACAAAGATATAAGCTTGCAGTCAAGGAAAAGAGAACCTTGCCCCCACCCCCCCCCCCCGCACCAACCCGCACCAAAAAATACTTTCCAGGCTATGTAAGGAGTATGTAAACATTACAGCCGATGAACATTTGATAAACTACTAACTTCCCCGTTTCTTTGATAGGAAGGCTGTGAAGGGAGATAAAGCAGGGGCTCACTACTGAGGACAAACAGCTCAGCATCCAACAAACCTCAAAACGTTTCTTTTTTTGTTTGTTTTCAAGACTGGTTGCTATTTCCTCCACTACGCTTGTTTATTAACGCGCTGACTCATCTCGAGGCCAGCGCCCGGCTTCCCTGCCGGAGAGATGGGCTTGCACATTTGCCAAGTGGAGTCGGGGCGAGAGATAACCGCCACCCATAACAATGGTCTTCCTCAGTCCGCCCGCCAAAAGCACTTTTGGCACCGGGGGCTGAGAATGACTTATCATCAGTGCCCCAAAAGCTCTGAAGTTCTGGAAGCCCAGAGTGGTGGTTTGCCAGACAGAGATAACAGGCAGGATGCAACTGAGAGCCAGAGGCCCTCAGGAAGTCAGGGCTACACCTGGCAGCCGCTGAAAAGGAAAAGGGGATGAAGCAGCCAGTGAGCACATGGTTTCCTGGTTGCCCGGTCCTTGCTGTCAACACCAGCCAACAGTCTCAAGTTAGTCCAAAGGACTGACTTTATTACTGGGACGGGTAAAAAGAAAAATACTTAATGGGTTATGTTGCAGGGAGGAATGTCCAGAGATGTGATTAAAAAAAAAGAAAATTAATGCAAGCAACTCATCTTGGAGAGAGAATCTGTTCATTTGTGGTTGCTTTGGTTAAAAAATCCATGATCATGTGACGAGGTGAGGGTTTGGTTGTCTTATAAATTGTCTGCTCAATGGGTGACACATCCTTCATTCTTTTTATTTATTTAAATTCAATTAGCCAACACATAGTACCTCATTAGTTTCAGATGTAGTGTTCAACAATTCATCACTTGTGTGTAACACCCAGTGCTCATCACATCACATGCCCTCCTTAATGCCCATCACCCAGTTACCCCATCCCCCCACCCACCTCCCCTCTAGCAATCCTCAGTTTGTTTCCCATAGTTAAGAGTCTCTCATGGTTTTTCTCCTTCTCTGATTTCTCCCCAGTTTTCCCTCCTTTCCCCTATGATCCTCTGTTTCTTATATTCCACATATGAGCGAAACCTTATGATAATTGTCTGTCTCTGATTGAATTATTTCGCTCAGCATAATACTCTCCAGTTCCATCCAGATCGATGTAAATGGTAACTATTCATCCTTTCTGATGGCTGAGTAATATTCCATTGTATATATACCACATCTTCTTTATCCGTTTATCTGTCGATGGACATCTCAGCTCTTTCCACAGTTTGGCTATTGTGGACATTGCTACTATGAACATTGGGGTGCAGGTGCCCCTTCTTTTCACTACATCTGTATCTTTGGAGTACCTAGTAGTGCATTTGCTGGGTCTTAGGGTAGCTCTATTTTTAATTTCCTAAGGAACCTCCATACTGTTTTCCAGAGTGGCTGCACCAGCTTGCATTCCCACCAACAGACATATCCTTCATTCTTAAGGCATGGTTCTGATAACCTAGAGAGGCAGTTGAAGATAGCTCAGAGCTTGGACCTGCTTGTTCTGAGCTGTCCAAAGAGCATCTGAAAGTAGTATTAACCGCTCTACTCACCAAATGCGCCTTTAGATATAGGGATGATGCACATTGCTCCGCAGGCTTCTTCAGCTCAAGTCATTAGGTGCACGAGATAGGCATCACACTGCAGTTTATGCTGTAGATTTGTGATGAAAATTTCCTTCATTGTCTCATAGAACCTTTTAGGGTAATAACTAAAACAGCAATAAAGGAATGATTGTCTTACTGGTAAGTTCAGTGCTCTACCATGAAGCAAGCTACAAAGGGCTACCCAAGTCCGGGGCAGCATGTCAGTGCTAATAACCATTATTAATTTGAGGGCAGTGGAGAGCAAGGAATATGAGTTCTGTTTCATCAGTATTCAAAGCCACAGAACTTGTTCTTCAACAATGACTCAAAGCAAATGTCAGAGCCTGCTGAGTTATTGGAATTTTGATACCTAATTGATATTTACATAGTGATTTAAGATTCCGGCATGAGAGCTCCCAGGTCAATGTTAAGTAACTTAATTACATTGTATGTAAACACAGTATATTCTTTCCCCTCGCCTAGCACAGCCTAGCACTGACTCCTATTTTTAAAGTTATTACAAACTAATCAGCACAATCTTCAGGAATATTTAACAGGCATCTAACGTGGTATTCACCTAAAAAAAAAAAAAAAAACCCTCCAGATTTTATAGCTCTCCTTTCTTTTAATATATAGATAGGTTTGTTTTTATATGTTGGTTATTTAAATCCTCTGAAGAGAGGAAGCTCATCAGAGTGTGAGTCTTACCTCAATAAAAGCCATGTTTTTTATTGGCTATCATACAACATATTTTCAGTAAGATTTTGGCAGGTGAAGGCTAGATTTAGCTATAGATAGCTTAGGGGCGGGTAGGGAGCACACACTGTTGGCAACATTTTATCCTTAGTCTCTTGGTCTAATTAAGATTGTGATTAGCCATCTGATCTCAGTAGTAGCTAGTTTCTTACACTGGGTGGTTCATTAATTTAATATAGATAACTCAAATTTCAAGGTCAGGAAGGCATAAAATTGACTTGTTATGAAGGGACTTTAATGCACAGAGCCCTAAAAATAGACTTCTGGTTTTTGTGTATCTGCCTCCCTTAGGCTGGCCATCTGGAGGGCAGGTGGGAAAGGATATAGCGATCCAGAAGCCCTAGGGTTGACTTCTGAATCATCTTCTCTGTATAGAAAAACAACACCTAGAGGGGAAGAATACCTGCCCACTCCATGGAAGGCTTGCAGTTGATATGTGTGTATGAGACAAAGCTGGTTTCTGTCAATGTACAGTGTATTGTGTGATTAGTGAAGAATTATTTTCCAAAATGCAGTTAATGTGGAAAATTAAGTATTTATTTGATTTTCAGAATGCTTGTTATGGAATGAAATAGACCCCTGTCTTAGCCACATCACCCCCAATCTAGACATTTTATTAAAACAGTTATGCTATGAGACAGTAATATTTTAGAACAGAAAACTGACTAAGGAAAAGGTGATTACACTGAACACATGTAAGGCAGATCCTCTGATAGTTTAAAGAGAAGCAAAGGCGATCTTAATGATATCATATTTTCTCAAATAAAAGATGCGCTTTATTATTTTTACATGTTATCATTTCTGCAGTGAATAGTATATTACAGTGAATATCTGTAGTTAATGTGGCAGTCTTACTTTCCTTCCTCACCTCCCCCCAAAATCTGTCATCAACTCATCCTCTTAAACATCAGTGGCATCTTAGAATTCTTTAAAAAATAAAGAAGCCAAGAATTAAGCAGAGATAAATGTTCCTTACATTTCTGCAGAGCCTGTAATTTTACATATTTAAGTTTAAAGATTAAATATTTTCCTATTTGATTAAGTGGGTGTCCTTAAAGGAGGGCCCCAAATGAGAGTGATCCTTCTACGCTGTATTTCTTTGATAAAAATCATCACCCATCAAAGCACTTCAAATTCTTTAATTATTGTTAGTCAGCAACTAAGAATAGTGAGAAATAAGATATAAAATTCATTCAAAATATTTCCACTTAGAGCTAAAAAATCTAAAAAAAAATCCCTCTAAAATATCCCTGTGTACCTTAGCAACTATTGTGTGATACACGTGTGCATCCTACAGGCATCCACTCGTGTAAATGCTCTGTTTCCACCCCAAGTGGGTGTCCTCACTCACTTCAGACACCAGTGGACAGTCTCAGGGCCACCCATGCTTCTGACTGACCAGCTATAAATGCAAGGGTTCCCATGAGCCCCTCAGGTTCAACAATTCACTGGAATAACATAGAGCTCAGGAAAGCACTATACTTCTGACTATAGTTTTATCACCATGGAGCCAAATAGAAGACATGCTCATGCAAGGTCTGGGAGGGTCCCAAGTTCCTCTGCCTCTCCTTGTGGAATCTAGGTGCATCACCCTCCTGGCACATCAATGGGCTCACCAACCAGGAAGCTCTATTGAACCTGCATTCAGGGTTTTTACTGGAGTTTCATTACGTAGGCACAATTGATTAAATCATTGGCTCCGTGATTGAACTTAATCTCCAGTCCCCCTTCCTGGAGGTTGGGCTGGTCCAAATTCCAACTCTCCAGTTACATGGTTGGTCTTTCTGGGGACCAGCCCCTGACTTGAACCTACCTCGGGACCCATCTTGTGTCATCACATTACCCTATCAGGTGTCACTGACCTAATTTCATCCCACAAATCAAAATTTCCTGACCTACTTTTTTAGTGCATCCAAACCCTTGGGAATTCCAAGGGTTTCTGAAGCTCTGTGCCAAGAGAAGGGGACAAGGATCAGATATATATTCTCCATTATAGTAGATAGTATAATCCAGATTTTGTATAAGGTTCTCATTTTTGTCACTAACTCTTACCTTTCTGCTGGCTTACTCACTGGCTACAGCAGTCACATTGCTGCCACCTAGCTCAGCAAACTCAGAGTTATACTTAACCCCCAAATCAGCTTGTCCCAAATTCCCCATAATGGTTAATAGAAACCGCTGTCCTCCTAGACATTAAATCTCCAAATTTCAGATTCATCTTTGACTCCTTCCTATTACTAAGATTTCCTGCAAATCTTCTCTGATCACATTATTTAGATCACTTTCCAACCTTTTTGAACCTAGGCCTCCTGATAATAAGTGTTAAAAATCCAAAAGCAAACAAAGCATGTTAAATTCCATGCACTTCACCGTGTCCTTTATCCCAGAGATTCTGGCATGTCCCCTCTGGTTGAGAGCTTCCGGGCTGGATTATAGCTGCATCACAAATATGACTTTCATCCTTTTCAGCCCTTCCAAATCAAAGATCATCAGTAATGTTTCAAGGGAACGTGGTTCCTTGTGCCCTTGAACACACTGCCACTAGGTATCAACTGATAGTAGTACAGTAATAATAGGGGACTTTAACATTGCACTTCATCAGTGGATAGATCATCCAGACAGAAAATCAATAAGGAAACAATGTCTTTGAATGCCCGGTGGACGAGATGGACATAACAGTCATATACAGTGCATGCCATCGTACAGAGCACTTTTTTGGATTTAAATAAGGGTAGGGCTGGGTAGCTTGAGGGTGGCCGGGAGAGCAACAGACAGTAGGTGGTTGCAGGTTGCAAAGAAACTAATCTCATTTTTCCTTTCCTTTCCTCGTCCTTGTTATTCTAGTTTATACATCCCACAAATCAAAATTTCCTGACCTACTTTTTTAGTGCTTCCATTCATCCATTTGATCCTTCATTTATTCATTCATTCGATATCTCCTGAGCACAGCCAGGCTGGGCACTGTTCTAGTATCAGGATAGAGCATCGTTTAATAGTCCCCAGCCCCTGGCCTCCGGGAGGTCCCAATCTCCTGGCAGGGGCAACATGTGGGTAAACAGTTACACAAGATAACTTCAGAGTGTAACAAGTACTGTAAGAACAATATTAAAATAGGGTACGATGATAGAGATTGATGGGGGGGTTGCTGTGTAACTTAGGCTGGGTGTTCAGGGAAGACCTTTTGGAGGGAGCAGCATCTGAGCCAAAACCCAAATGACCTAGACCTTGTCCCTTGGCCCCTGTTTCCCAGAGGCAGCCAGCCCTATGTAAAGGGGAGGGGAAGAGAGCATTCTAGGATCCTGCTGCATGGAAGCCGGGGTCTGTGGTAGTTGAGAGCGTGGGTTTTGGAGACAAACAGACCTGCCTTAGGATCACAAAGGGCTTTTTGATCTTAACTCGGAAATTAGAGAAATTGGGCCCAAATTTGTTTAGCTTGAGTTTGCTCTTAGTTCACGTCTGGGAAACTCTGTGCTCTGAGAGAGCCCCAGCATTCTTTCCTGGAAGCTCAGTGTGATAAAACCGCAGGATCAAGCTGCTGCCGTCCTCCCCCTCAGTGTCCCCCAAAGAGCCTCGAGGGGTACATATGGGTTTCCTACTGAAGCCAGAACTCAGGAATGCAGCGCTCTGCTTCTACTCTTAGATTCCCTGGCTCTCCCACTCCCCGCTCCTCTCTCAATAAATAAACCTTCCTTCTGTTTATTTAGGGTGGTGAGCGAGTCTCTATGTCCACAACACACAAGGTCACAGTCAGCCTCAGGGCCCTCCTTGAGGTCTGCTGCATTCAGGAATCTTTGAGGGGGGGCACACCTCTGGGGATTAATAAGAACAGGCAGGGCAGTGACAGTGAAATGTGAAGAATGTTTGGGGGGTGGGGAGCGCTCTGCAGGCATATGGGGCTTTTTCATAGGTGGGCAACCCCGAAGTGACTGAATGCCTTATTCTTAAGTCATGCAGAGGGGGAAAAAGTCACTTTTGGACTGAAACCAAATATGGGAACTTTCAACACCAAAGGCAACTTTCTCTGAATATTTTATAAGGACCTCTGTTTCACGCTTCGAGTCAATATAAGATCGGGCTAAAAGATAAGGCTTTTGTCGCGGTTCTGAATGGTAACTCATTTGAAATACAGGTACATCGATTTGCATCTGCTTAACTGCATCAGGACCACACTACATTTAATCCAAATGAATGTAACAGATTATAAAATACTTTTTGTACATGCGTGTGCCCCGAAGGTCTGGAAATTCATTCTGGCTTCCTGTTCCTTTCCCTCTACCCAGCTCACACTCACTCTGCTCCCACATCTTCCTGACCATCACTCTCTAGGGCCTGGTGGGAATCCCCCTCCCTTTCTCCCTATCTCAGTCCGTTCCTGAAGAAACAGAAATGGAAAGAAGAAACAAATTCAAAGAGCTTTCTCATTCGTGTTTCCTAGGGATAAGCTGGGTTTCTTTTCAGGGGTCTTCCCTGCTCTGCTTCGTGCTAAACTGATGCTTACACCCAGCGTGAATCCACAGAGAAAGAGAAAGTCAACAGAGGAATCAGTTCACGCCCTAGCTATATTGCAGCTGATTTTGTAAAGACTGCATTAAATATCAGGCATAGGCTGCTCATGGAGAATTGAATTAAAAGTTGCCCAGAGAGCAGATTACATTTAAGAGAATAAGTCGTATCAGTGCTAGAAGGAGAAGCAAGACCTCTCCATCCACACTGCCTCAAGCCCCCGAGAACCTGGGGGCCTCCGGGGTTCATTAGCTCCTGATGCTGTGTTCCAGTATCGGCCAACTCTGACTAGCAGACAGTTCTTTATTGAGCTGAAATGTCTCTCTACCGCCTGGAAATAGCTCTGCGCCTGGTGGGGAGGAGGGGCATACAGAATAGGCCCAGTTTTTCTTTTGGCTGAGAACACCGTCCTGTCTTACCTCTAGGTTAAAAACATTTGATTTAAGTGAATAATTTTCATATGGTGTTTTTTCAAGTCCCCTCAACAGCCTGCTTTTTCTCCCGAATTCTTCTAATGAGTCCCTCTCCCTCTTAGACTGCCGTGTTGTAAAGTTCGTCTTTCAGTGACCTCTCACTTCACCTTTTTGGCCTCCTTTTCCTGATGAAACACGGGGGATGATATCCATGAGCTGCTACCCACCCCCCCCCCAACGTCTGCTTTTATGGCTCTACTCCTTTTATAAAAACAACCACTTAAAAACTTAGATGATATGTGCAAATAGGAATACATATTCTTGGTGGGATTGGAAGTTCAGGTGCATCTCTCTCTGTGTTTGTTACGCCTGGGAGAGGCAGACTATTGGCGAATCTGTCTTTCCAGACAGAACTCATCCGATGGCCTAGGATACTGAAAATAGCACTTTCTTTTATATTGCATGCTATTTGATAACAACCACTGTTCTGAGAGCTTTCCATGGGCATTCTCGTATAAGTTAGTTCTCACAAATTCATAAGGTAGACGAAGCTAAGGCTTGGAAGGGTTTTCAGGGCTTGTGCGTGGCTCGGCAGCTTATGTGGAACCAGGATTATCGCCCACCTTCCCAACCAGTGTGATATCCTGCAGCCATGTCTGTGGTCTTTGTCATGGTGTCTCACGTAAATACTTGCTGATTTATTAATGATCCCGTTGATCAAAACCTAACCTTGTCTTCCAATTTTGCCCATCTGGGGTGTTCATCTGAATAGTTTTAAGAAACACTCAAAGTATTTTTTTTTTAAGATTTTATTTATTTATTTATTTGTCAGAGAGAAAGACACACACACAGAGAGAGAGAGAGAGCACAAGCAGAGGGAGTAGCAGAGGGAGAGGGAGAAGCAGGCTCCCCGCGGAGCAGGGAGCCGGATTCGGGACTAGATCCCAGGACCTTGGGATCGTGACCTGAGCTGAAGGCAGACCCTTAATGGATTGAGCCACCCAGGCATCCCAAGAAACACTCAAAGTATTTTGAAGTCCATTCCCTGGATAATGATCTGAGGATTTGGCTCTTTTAGGATATGTGATTATTTCCTCATGCTTGTTCTCTTAACAAGGTTTGCAGCATAACTATCCCAAACACATGAAAATTATGTTAATGTCTTTTCCTACTAGATCAACTGTAACCAAATGACTGCATTTTTGTGTGTGTGTGTTTTTTTTTTAAGATTTTATTTATTTGCGAGAGAGAGAATGAGAGACAGAGAGCATGAGAGGGAGGAGGGTCAGAGGGAGAAGCAGACTCCCTGCCGAGCAGGGAGCCCAATGCGGGACTCGATCCTGGGACTCCAGGATCATGACCTGAGCCGAAGGCAGTCGCTTAACCGACTGAGCCACCCAGGTGCCCCTTTGTGTGTTTTTTTAAATGAACTTTATTGAGGTTTACACTGTGTACACTTAATAGTTCAATGAGTATTAACAAATATATAAATCCACTTGATACCACCTGAATCAAGGTACAGGACATTTCTGTTAATCCAGAAAGTTACCCTGTGCCCCTTTTTGCAATTGCTCTCCCCTCCGCCCACCCAAAAGCAACCAGCCATCTCGTTTTATCACTAGATCTGATTTCTATCACTGCACCATCACGAAGTAGAATCCTACATACCAACATGAGCTCTTTTATTCCTGGCTTCTTTCACTCAGCCTGAGGTTTCTGAGAACCATTTCTGTTGTTCTATGTTCATTCCTTTGTATCAGTGAGTGGCTTTATGTATTTGTATGAACATCCCACAGTGTTCATCCATTTGCTCATTTGAGTTGTTTCTATTTTGTGGCTAATACGAATAAAGTTGCTTTAAACAGAGACAAATCTTATGTGGGCATATAATTTCTTTACCTTTTTGTAAAAACCTAGGTTGCAAGTGAAGTGTATGCCTAACTCAAGAGTGGTTGTAGGAGAGTTTCTGTTGTCCCCCATGTTTGCCAACCCTTGGTGTTGGTAGATTTTTTTTTTTTATTTTTAGCCTTTCTAGGGGGTGAGTACTGGTATCGCTCTGTGGTTTTAAGTTGCGTTTCCCAGATGACTAAATACGTTGAGTATCTTTTCATGTATTTTTGGCCATCTGGTTATTTTGGGTCATTTTTGGTTATTTTTGTACGCCTTTTTTGGGAAGTACCTGTTCCTTTAGTTTTAGCTCATTTTTTTTGGTGGGGTTTATCTCATTAGTGAGTAATAAGAGGTCTTTATATATCCCAGATATAAGTCCTTTGTCAGATTCATTTATTACAATGATTTTCTCTTGGTTTGTGGCATGCCTTTTTTGCTTATTTCAAATTTTTATTTAAATTCCAGTTAATTAACATATAACGTAATATTGGTTTCAGGAGTAGAATTTAGTGATTCATCACTTACATATGACACCCCGTGCTCAACATGACAAGTACATGGCTTGCCTTTTTATCTTCTCAACAATGTATTTTATTTTTAATTTAATTTAATTTTTGCATTAACATATTTTTATTTGAATTAAAAAACAAAGTCAGACTTTTAAAAACAAAGGAATCCTCATTGGCAAGCCTTTTTTTTTTTTTTTTTTTTTGATAAATAGGACTCGGCTGATTGGATTATATGGTGGGCATTTTCCGTAAATTCAATGAACTTAAATCAGCAGCTTAAGAGTTGTTGTTTTTTTTTTTTTCAGCTTTAGGATATAATTAACACGTAATATTATATAAGTTTAAGGTGTACAAAGTGCTGATTTGATACATTTATAAATTGTAAAATGATTATCACTATAGTATTACTTCTGTCACATAGTAACCAGTTTTGGGGGGCAATGAGAACATTTAAGATCTTTTCTCTTGGCAACATTCAGGTATATGATACAGTGTTACTAGCTATAATTACTATGCTGTACATTAGATCCCCAAACTTGTTAATCTTAAAACTGGAAGTTTATACCCTTTGACCAACATCTCCCCATTTCCACCCCCCCCCCAACTCTTGGTAACCACCATTCTGTTGATTTCTTCAAGTTTGTCTTTTTTAGATCCAACATACAAGTGATACCAATACGGTATTTGTCTTTTTCTGTCTGACTTAACTTCACTTAGCATGGTGTCCTCAAGTTCCATCCAAGTTGTTATAAACTGCAGGATTTCCTTCTTTCTCGTGGCTGAATAATATTCCATTGTGTGTATATATATATACTGTATCTTCATTATCCAGTCATCTGTTGATAGGCACTTAGGTTGTTTCCATATCTTGGCTGTTGTGAGTAATGTTACAATATACATGGGAGTGCAGAGATCTCTATGAGATCCTGATTTCACTTCCTTTGGATATATACCCAGGAGTGGGACTGCTAGACCATATAGTGGTTTTATTTTTAATTGTTTTTGAGGAATGTCCATACTGTTTTCCACAGTGGCTGCACCGATTTACATTTACCAACAGTGCACGAGTGTTCCCTTTTCTCTACATCTTTGCCATCACTTGTTATCTCTTGGTTTTTTTTTTTTGATAATAGCCATTCTAGCAGGTATGAGGTGATAATCTCATTGTTGTTTTTGATTTGCATTTTCCTGATGATTTGGTGATGTTGAACATCTTTTCATGTGCCTGATGGTCTTTTGTATCTTCTTTGTGAAACTCTACTCAGTTCCTCTGCCCCTTTTAAAAAGAACTGTTAGGGGCACCTGGGTGGCTCAGTCAGTTAAGCCTCTGACTCTTGGTTTCAGCTCAGATCGTGATCTCATGGCTCGTGGGATCAAGCCCCACCGAGTCTGACTCTTCACTCAGGGAGGGGGTTCTGCTTGAGATTCTCTCCCTTTGCCCCTCCCCCTACTCATGCTCACTCACTCATGCTCTCTCTCTCTAAAATAAATCTTTTAAAAAAATTTAAAAAAAAAGAATTGTTCATTTTTTTGCTACTGAGTTGTATGAATTCTTTTTATTTTTTGGATCTTAATCCCCTACCAGATATATGATTTGCAAATATTATAAAGTTCTACAGTTTCAGGTCTTAAACTAAAGTTTTTAATCCATTTTGAGTTCATTTTTCTGAGTGGTATAAAATAGGGGCTGAAGTATAATTGATGTTAAATAAACCACATATGTTTAAACTGTACAATTTGACGAGTTTTGACATATATACACCATTGAAACCATCATCACAATCAAAATAATGAACATTTCCATCAGCCCTTAAAAGAAAAGTTTCTTTTGAAGAACAATAATTTTTAATTTTGCAGTTCAGTTTATCAAATATTTCTTTTATGGTGATTTATATTTTACTTATTTTTTTTTACTTATTTTTTTAATAAAATCTGTGAAAATTTTTACCTAAGAGAGTAAAAGTTCTAGCCCATGTTTGCTTCTAGAAATTTGTATTTTTTAGCCCTTACACTTAGGTCAAAGAACATCTTAGATTAATTTTTGTGAATAGAGGAGTAGGATTCAAGGTTCATTTTTCCCTGTGTGGATATCTAATTGTTCAAATGCCCATTTGTTGAAAATGCTGTCTTTTCCCCCATCGAACTACCTTTGTGACTTTGTCAAAATTGACCATATATGTGTATCTATACATTTCTGGACTCTCTATTTTATTCCATCGATCTACATGTCTACCCTGATAGCAATACTACACTGTCTTAACTACAGTAGCTTTATAGTATGTTTTGAGATCAGTTAGTGTAAATTCCTCAACTTTTTCAAAATTATTTTAGCTCTTCATTCTTTCATTTCTACATAAATTTTAGAATTAGCCCATTGATCTTGCAAAAAACCATCTGCCAGAATTTTGTTTGGTATTATGTTGACTCTATAGATAAATAGGGGGAGGATTGACATCTTAACAATATCCTTAAACTTTCCCATTTATTTATTTAAATCTTTTATTTCTCTTAGTAGTGTTTTTTGGATTTCAGAGGTCTTACATACCTTTTGTTAAATTTATTCCTATTTTGGGGCGCCTGGGTGGCTCAGATGGTTAAGCGTCTGCCTTCGGCTCAGGTCATGATCCCAGGGTCCTAGGATCGAGTCCCACATCAGGCTCCCTGCTCCTTGGGAGCCTGCTTCTCCCTCTGCCTTTCTCTCTCTCTCTCTCTCTCTCTGTCTCTCATGAATAAATAAATAAAATCTTTAAAAAAAATTTATTCCTATTTTTATGGTTTTGATGCAATTTTAAATGGTATTGTTTAAAAATTCAGTTTCTAATTATTTTTTGCTAGTGTATAGAAAGATAATTCATGTTTATATATTGACCTTGTATCTTGTGACCTTGCTAAATTTACTTATTAATTCTAGTATTGTTTTTAGATTTGTTAGGATTTAAAAAATTTTATCATCTGCAAATACAGATAGTTTTACTTCTTCCTGTCTAATCTGTATGCTTCCTATGTATTTATTTATTTAGCCTTCCACTGGCTAGGACCTCCTATCCAATATTGAGAAGTGGTGATATTGGGCATCCTTGCTCAGTAACTGATATTTGGAGAAATGTATTCGATATTTCACCATTAAATATGATGCTTGCTATAGGTTTCTCCCCAATGCCCTTTATAAAAATGAGGAAGTTTTTCAATTCCTTGTTTGCTTAGAGTTTGTGTGTGTTGTTTTAATCATTAATGGATGTTAACATTTGTAAATGCCTTTTCTGTGTATCTTGAGATCATATGATTTTTCCCCTTTATTTTATAATGTGTTGAATTTCATTGACTGATTTTTTGGATGTAAAATCTTGCATCCCTGGAAAGACCCTCACTTCATCGTGATGCATTACCCTTTTTATATATTTCTGGATTTTATTTGTGAATTTTTTGAGAGAGTATTTGCATCTGTTTATGAGAGATAGTGGGTATTATCTTTGTATGTACTACTAAACTTTCCTCCTTTTGTACTTCCTGGAAAAATTTGTTTAAGATTATTATTATTTCTCCTTTAATTGTTTGCTAGAATCCACCGGTGATACATCTAGGCCTCAAGTTGTCTTTATGGGATGGTGATGGTGGCGATGATTGAATTTCTTTGATAGGTATAGGACTATTTGGAGTTTCTATTTTATCCTTGAGTCAGTTTTGGTAAGTTGTGTTGTTCAACCATATAGCAGCTATTCTCTGCTAAGTCCTATGTAGTATAACCCTATACATATGCAGCCCAGCATTTGGCAAAGGACTCGAAGGGAACTTCACACAGATTTTTGCCCACATCCATCTCCCAACTCCTAAGCAGCTCCCTCTTCTCTTGTACTCTTCCACATAAATCCCAGAACTTTAACAGCTCTAAACTCTGATCTCTGCCTCCTCAGCTCAAGGGGACTGTCATACACTGTTGGGGCTCCAGCTCCCTGCACCATGATCAGGAAATTGTCCCTGGAAAACAGCCAGACTAATCGAAAGACACATTCCATGAGTTTTCCTTCTTTCAGGGTTCACAATCTTGTATTACCTTGTGTCCACTACCAGCAAACATTTGCTTCATATATTTTGTCCAGTTTTACAACTGTTTATAGTGGGGAGGCTAGAATGATACTAGGCATTCTATTAGGGCCACAAACAGAAATCCTTTTTTGTGTTTATAAAAACAAAAATTATTAGTGAGGATGTCCAAACTTCTATATGTAACCTCTGTGGCCTCTTGTGACCCAGCTTGTCTACCCTGCCTATCCATCTAATCTTTTCTGTTGCCACACTGCCAAGCAGAAAAACTATGCTTCAGAAAAACTATGCTACTTAGCATTACTCTTTGCCACACATACACACCAATGAGGCTGATGTGATGTGGTTTTTCCTCTGGACTCTTGGGTGTTTGGTATATGCTGCCCTTTTTGCCTCAAATGTTTCCTTCTCCTTCTCCCACTTGACTTATGTTTTTCCTTCAGAACTTATTCCGACCCATATGGCTGGATCACAGGGCCTGCTTTATCTTCTCTATGTTTGTTCCTATCCTAGCACTCAGGATAGCAAATTAGACTTGTCTGTTCATCTTGTTTCTGCCTATTCCACTTGTGGACAGCAACTATTTCTTATTTGTCTCTAGATGAATAAGCACCCAGAAGGTCCTTAATAAATAAATAAATATTTACAGAATGACTAATGCAATACCATTAATAGGTACTTTAACTTAAGGCATGTGTTTTAGTGCTTCACTGCTTAAAATAATCAGCTTTATTAACCTACCTTAGAGTGCCAAACTAGAAATAAATTACAGTCTTTCAAGCCCAGTTCCTGCCTTCAACCTTTCTTTAGGAAGTAGAGGGATGGTGGTATCCCATAGGCCAGACTCCATGGCAGTCTAGAATGAGACCTTTTGTGACTTTTCACTTTTATGTTCTTGGCTCATTTGATATCTTGATTCATGATCTTGGGCCTGGTGGCTCTTTGCTCTGACAGGTCACCTGAGAATCTGGCCACCATTACTTCCTCAGGACTCCTGGTGCTCCAGGTTCCAAGGCAGCCCCACACTGTGTTTTCCATTGCTTCAGGCATTCTGCAATGGCTGGTTTCCTTTGCTAGAGGTTAGATATCTGACATCTGAACATCAGGCTTTCATTTTCTGGGGACTTCTTCTGTTTGCATTCCATTTTAATGTGCCCTAATTTTTGCTTGCTCTTTTATCTAAGAGGAGATGATTTCTTTCTTGGGTGCATGACTTTCTTATTTTCATGAACATTCTACAAAGGATTGGAGTGTCTTCTGTCTTAGAATTGCTCTAAGTATGACATTCTGAATATAGACTCTGATACTGAAACTAAAACTTTGTTAGAAGTGTGACTTCTCCCTCAAAAGAATGACTGGTCAGGGCGCCTGGGTGGCTCGGTTGGTTAAGCGACTGCCTTTGGCTCAGGTCATGATCCTCGAGTCCTGGGATCAAGTCCCACATCGGGCTACCTGCTTAGCAGGGAGTCTGCTTCTCCCTCTGACCCTCTTCCCTCTTGTGCTCTCTATCTCTCATTCTCTCTCTCTCAAATAAATAAATAAAATCTTAAAAAAATAAAAGAATGACTGGTCAAAACCTCTACTTGCTGAGAGATCTTGACTTTCTAGAGCTTCAAAGGTGGGTCCTTACTACTTATAAACAATGCTAGCCAGCTTCTGCCCTTATTCTAAGGACCATGATGCCTTCTTTTGTACCTTAAAACCGCTGGCATTTATATGGGCAAACACAGCCATCTAGGAAAGAGCCCATGACTTAACTACTACTTAGGACTAAACTTATGGAAATTGAAGTTGATTCCATTAGCAATAGACAGATCAGTCTGTTTCTTTACTATTTTCCCATAATAACAGTAATTTTATGTTTGCTTTATAAACATAAACATGCATTATAACTTTCTGCCTTCCATATTTGAGAACAGTTGGATGAAATCCACCACTAGAAATGTCAGAACCTATTGGAAAGATTATTTGATGACTTTCTACGTTTTTTTTTCTTGGTATTCAGTCTATTCAGAATTTCATCAATTTTGTTCACCATTTCTTCCAGAATTTTTTTCTATCTCTGTGGTACCTGGGTGGCTCAGTTGGTTAAGCGTCCAACTCTTGATTTCAGCTCAGGTCATGATCTCAGGGTCCTGGGATCAAGCCCCACATAGGGCTCCCTGCTCAGAGGGGAGCCTGCTTCTCCCTCTCCTTTTGCCCCAGCCCCTGCTCGTGCTCTCTCTCTAAAATAAATAAATAAATCTTTTTTTAAAAAGGATTTTTTCCTATCTCAACAAGTTTGTTGAACCTGTAAGCATGCACTTATATAGACTCCTCTTATAGTTTTAGTGAATTTTCTGGTTATTTTTAGAAATTGAGAAAAGACCAAGGCGTTGGTTTTTCTGATTGTTTTAATATGTTATTTAGCCAGGAAATCCAGAAATCTCCAAATCCGGCCTTGGCTCAGCCGGTCTTCTTTTCTGAAGGGACTCCAAGAAAAATAAAAGAACAGGGAACAATAGCAAAGTGACACAAAGGAATGCAAAGTTGAGGTTCAGCTGGGACTCTGCCTTGGCACTGCAGAGTTGAATGGCAGTAGGCTGCACTGGGTCCGTGTTGCCCAGCCAGGTCTTCTGTATAATTGAGAGTGGGCTGAACTGGAGCAAGTATCTCATCATCCCACTCCAGTGATCCAGAAGACACAGGATTTGCCCCCATAGCTAGCATTGCCCTAGGACATTTCTGGTAAGCCAGTAGTTTCCTGCCCAATTGCCACATTGGAGAAAAGATAGAGGAGAAGATAAGAAAAGAGATGACCAGCCACAGAAAGGGACTGTGTCTTGGGGGTAGGGGAGGGGACAGTGCAAGGAGTGTACAAGTAATCAATGGGGGGAGGTAAGAATACCTGAACTGTCCATTTTATTTTAAGATTTTCATTTAGTACAACTTTATTATGATGTATTTTAGTGTTTTAATGTTGACATTATAGTGGAAACAATTACTTCTCAGCCTTGTCAGCCAGTTTGCTCCTGAGTCATTGTAATGTGCATTTTGGTTACAAAATGGGCACTCACTTTCAAATGAGGCCAGAGAAGGGCTAGAGAGTTAGGAGTTGCTTCATTTTTGTTTAATACTTCCTTCTTCTTTTCATTTTTTATATTCTTTAATGTCTGGTTAAAATATGATTTATCATGGATGATATTTCACAGGATTTAGGTGTCTTCCCTCCTTGTGAAATTTTGAGGTGGCACAGTGGACATTCTGCTTTGAACTGCTCTTCACAAGATGTGAAGAATTGCCAAATAGGGTTTTTCTCTCGACTTATGACCTAAACTGAATGAAATATATATAGTCTACTTTCTGTCTCTGTAGTTTAATATCATCAATACTAATACAACAAACAATTCTGCAAAAAATAGGTTTATGATCTAATCTCCATTATTCTGCCTTATATTGTTACTGAAAATTTTAGAAAATGAGTTAGCTAAACAAGAATTAACACTTTTCCTAAAATTATCTACCTAATACACCGTCTTACACAGTTGTTTCAATTGTCAGTCTTGTTCGCTATTTAACTGTTGAGAGTTCTGTTGTTTTTGTACATAAATTGTTTTTGCAGACATTTATTCTTGCATTGCAAATATTCATCTATATTTTAACTGACTGGTAGAATTTCAAGCTGTAAGGTATATAAAAAGTTTCATCTAAGTTTCCTTAAGTGAGCATTCAGAATGTCTTTGCTGCTTAGGAATTTTGGTCACATGGTCATCGATCATTCTTGAGGAAAACTGAAAATGAAATAGAATTCAGCTATTTGACGTTCCATATGACCATGAGTAAAACTGAAGCATGTTTATACCTAGTTGAAAGTTGCAGCAGAAATTTGGTGCATCTTCATATTTACTTACATTTTTTCCTATTTTTTCCAAATAATCATAATTATGATGTTATATTCTGTTTAACCATGTTATTTGGGAGACTTATTTTGGAATTTCTCAGTACTTATTTCTTTTAACCAAACTTTTCTTATTAGTTTTAAATTTTATTATATTATGATCAAATAATGTATACTTTTAACATATGATTCATTTTTATATTTTATTCATTCTTATGTACTTAGTCTGTTTCACACGTTGAGCGTGATTGGTTTTATAAAATGTTCTGTGAATTTTTTAAAACAGATGTTCCTCTGTATGTTTTGATACCGTGTTATTCATGTATCAAAAGTTCACTCTAGGGGGTGCCTGGCTGTCTCAGTCGGTGGAGCGTGTGACTCTTGATCTTGGGGTTGTAAATTCGAGCCCCACGTTGGGTGTAGAGGTTACTTAAAAATAAGAACTTTAAAAAAAAAGTTCACTCTGCTGTTTTCTACCTATGTGACCATGGCAAGTTGCTTAAATTTTCTGAGCTTCTGTTCCCTCTTTTGTAACCTAGGGTGGTAAGACTTAATTTTCTGTAATATTTACTGGAGGACTAAGTGAAATAATTTGCACAAAGGGAAGGTGCACATTTAGTAGTAGTTATTGTATGTTCTTTGTGTTTTATGCATTTTATCAATGGAATTTTTTATTCTGTTTGATGCATTTTTCAATTCTGCATGGTGTCAAATTAATATTGTTGTACTTGTTTTCTTTTGGTTTCAGTATGCCTGAAATATCATTCCCTATTGTTTTATTTTTTTTTATTGTGATAAGATATACATAACATAAAACTTACCATTTTAGCTATTTACAAGTGTACAGTTTGTTGGCATTAAGTACATTCACAGTGTGATGCAACCTCTATCACTATCCCTTTCTAGAACTTTTTCATCATCCCAAGCAAAAAGTCTATACCCATTAAACGGCTCCCTATTCTCTCCCTCCAGCCCCTGGTAATCTCTATTCTACTTTCTGTCTCTATGAATTTGCTTTTTCTAGGTATCTCCTGTAAGTGGAATCATGCAATATTTATCCTTTTGTGTCTAGTTCATTTAGTGTCATGTTCTGTCTTCAGAGGTCATTCATGATGTGACCTATATCAAAATTTCATATATTTTTATTGCTGAATAATATTCCCTTGTATGTATATTTGTGTTTTGTTTATCCATGTATCTGTCAGCGGACCCTTGGATTGTTTCCTCCTTTTGACTGTTGTGAATAACGCTGCTATGAATATTGGTTTATAAGTATGTGCTTGAGTTCCCTGCTTTCAATTCTTTGAGTATGTACCTAGAAATGGAATTGCTGTGATAATTCTATGTTTAACTTTTTGAGGAACTGCCAAACTGTTTTCCATAGTGCTGTCCTATTTTTTTTTTAATTTTTTATTTTTAAGTGTTCTGTGTTAGGTGTATCTGTTTTAGGTGTATCTCTTGTGAGCAGTAGATAGTTGGTTTCTATTTTTTTCAAAATTTTACATATACTTTCATTTCATCCTCACTTAATACACATGAGATATGTGTGATTATTTTTAACTTACAAAGAAATAAACTTTCCCTGATAGAATATAATTTCCTCAAGCCACACAACTGATGATTTTCAGAGAGTTTAAGTGATTCCAGACCTCTGATTCTAACTAGAGGGTGCTCTTTTTATATGATGGTTCCCATTTCTCTCTCAACAGATTTTTTTTTTAAAGATTTTATTTATTTATTCATGAGAGATAGAGAGAGAGAGAGAGGCAGAGGCAGAGGGAGAAGCAGGCTCCCCGCGGAGCAGGGAGCCCGATGCGGGACTCGATCCCAGGACCCTGGGATCATGACCTGAGCTGAAGGCAGACGCTTAACCGACTGAGCCACCCAGGCATCCCTCTCTCTACAGATTTTAAGTTACTAAGAAATGGGCCTGTGTCTGATGCATTTTTATGATTCTCTGCACTTTGATGAATACTTTGCAAACAAGAGAAACAAACACATACTTGTTGGTTGTCAAATTCATCATGCAGCTCTCCCTCCTAGAATATCCACATTTCTGACCAACCTTTAACTAAATCCTATGCATCCGCCAAAGGAAATATCATATTTCACCTAATTCATTAGACCATGGCTGTATACAACATTTCTCTGAGTCTCTGTCCTCCTAATATACTTGCTTTCTGTTGGGCACCTAATCCTATGACACCTTATTACCTGCTTCGTATTTCATATGTCAAATATTTTATAAGTTTGTTATTCTATCATTCTTTCCTGCGCCCGGTCTGAGATACTTAATACCTGCAAAGAGGCACAACTCTTCTTCTTTAAAGTTTTCTCTTAGTCTTTGATTCTCTGCAGTTTGCATGTGATCTGCCTAGGTATAGATGTTTTTAGTGTTTATTATGCCTAGCGTTTTCTGAGCTTTCTGCCTCTGTGGTTTAGAGGCTGCCATTAGCTCTGGAAAATTCTCAGTCATTATTTCTTCAAATATTTCTTCTGTTCCTTTCTTATTTTTTATTCCTTTGCTTCCCATTACAGTTTTAGGATATTCTGTTCCATCTGTTTCATTCTTTTTTCTCTTTACATTTCAAGTTTGGAAGTTTCTACTGACATATCATTGAACCAACAATGATTCTTTCACTGGCCATATCCAGTCTACTGATGACCTCATCAACTACATTTTTTCATTTATGTTACAGTGTTTTGTAACTGTTAGAAATACATTTCCTTTTCTTTATTGGAGTTCCCATTGCTCTATTTCTATTACCTATCTGTTTTTGGGTGTGTCATCTACTTTTTCATTAGAGCCCTTAGCATATTAATCTTAGTTATTTTAAATCACTGGTCTTATAATTCTAAACTCTTCCATCTATGAATCTAGTCCTCAGGCTTGATTTGTCTCATCACATTTTGTTTGTTGCCTTTTAGCATGCCTTGTAATTTTTGGTTGAAACCAGGCATGAAGCATCAGTTAAAAAGAACTGATGTTAGTAGAGCTTTAGTGTCAAGTTTTATTATCTGATTAGGAGGCAGGCTGTTTTTATTCTGCTGTAGCCTTGGTCTTAGATGCTAACCTTCTCTCTCATATCCTTATTTTGGTCTCTTTTGTTGTTTTGGGGTGGCCCTAAAACTTCTCAAGTCAGATCTGAAGCTCACAGTTTTGTTTTTGTTTGTTTGTTTGTTTTTAAGCTGTAATCCCCTACTTTTTATAGGAACTCTATCAATGTGGTGGTAAAGTGAGGAGGGAGGGGAAGCATTCTATAGTCCTATGATTAGGTCTCTGTCTTTTAGTGAACTTGAATTGAGTATCTCCCTTCCCCCACATGAAAGGCTAGAGGGGGCTGAAGTTGGGTGTTTTCTACTGCCCAGGGCAGTCTGGCTTTGGTATAACCCCAGTAGGTTAGGCTCTGATAAAATAGTTTCCTTTCAAGGCAGGCCTTGTTAAAAAGAACAGAAAGCTCTGGGCATATTTCAAAATGGTTATATTTCCTCACTTTCTGCTGGAAGCGCTAGGGGATTATTCTATTATCTTCACAGTAAGAACTGATAGGGCAAAATGTGGGCACTCTTCAAAGACTGGGCCCCCTCGGAGATTTTAACTCTCTAGAGAGTCTACAGTGGGCTCCAGCTATCAGTCAGTTGTAGTTTAAAATGATCCTACAGGGGCACCTGGGTGGCTTAGTCGTTGAGCATCTGCCTTCGGCTCAGGTCATGATCCCAGGGTCCTGGAATCGAGCCCCGCATCGGGCTCCCTGCTCTGTGGGAAGCCTGCTTCTCCCTCTCCCATTCCCCCTGCTTGTGTTCCCTCTCTCACTGTGTCTGTCTCTGTCAAATAAATAAATAAAATCTTTAAAAAAAAATAAAATAAAACGTTCCTACTGATTTTTGTCTCCACCTGTGGGCTTCTGCCTCTGTTTTGCTCCTGATATGCTGTGATTATCTGTATCCATCTGTCAGATGAGTGTTCAGGGCAGTTTGCCCTGTGACCTCAATCCTGATGGATCTAAGAAAAGTTGTTGGTTTCCAGTTTGTTCAGTTTTTTTTTTTTTCCCTTGTAATGAGTATGGAAGCATTGACTTCCCAGCTATTTCCATGTCAGACTGGAAACCAGAAGTCATATTTATAAATATTTTCCCAGGGGATTGGATCTTCATTGCTTTCCCATTCACCTGCGATGTCTCTAGAGCAACCAAGACCGAAGTGATACATGAGTCAAATAATCTCAGGAGAATGGGTGAGAACTTTGTATGTTTTTATGATGTTAATTAGCATTCTTTTACTTCCACTCAAACAATTCCCTTTAGCCCTTCTTGTTAGATAGGTTGGTGGTAATGAAATCCCTCCACTTTTGTTCATTCAGGAAAGTCTTTATCCCCACCCCCCCGTCCCGCCCGCCTGCCCCTTTTTGTTTCCTGAAGGAGGGCTTCACTGAGGATGGAAGTCTTGGTTGACAGTCATTTTCTCTTACTCTTTTGAACATGTCATCCCATTCTCTCCTGGCCTGAAAAGTTTCTGTTGAGAAATGTGTCACTAGTTCCCTTGTGTGCAACTTCTCTTTTCTCTTGGTGCCCTTAAAATTCTTTGTCTTTGTCTTTGACTTTCGACAATTTAATTATAGTGTTTCTCAGTGTAGCCCTATTCAGGTTCAACAGAATGGGGGCATTTGGGGCGTCATGAACCTGGACATCCATTTCTCTTCCTAGGTTTGGCAAGTTTTCAGCCATTATTATTTTAAACATACTTTCTGTCCCTTTCTCTTTCTCTTCTCCCTCTGGAATTCTCATTATGTGAATATTGTTTCTTTTCATTGTGTCCTATAATTCCTGTAGGCTTTCTTTACTCTTTCATTCTTTTTTTCATTTTGTTCCTCTGACTGAGTAATTTCCAACATCCTGTCCTCCAGATCACTGATTCTTTTGTCTGCATGATCGAGTCTACTCTTGAAACTCTTGAATTCTTCAGTTCAGTTATTGTATTTTTCAACTCAAGGATTTCTGTTGAGTTTTTCTGGTTTGTTTTTGGTGGTTGCTATTTCTTTGTCAAACTTCTCATTTTGTTCATGTATTATTTTCCTAATTTCATTTAGTTGTCTGTGTTTTCTTGTAGTTCATTAAACTTCCTTATTAGGATGGTTCTGAATTCTTTTTCTGACAGTTCATAGATCTCCATTTCTTTGGAGTCAGTTATTGGAGCTTTATTAGTTTCCTTTGGTGGTCTCCCATTTACCTCATTTTTCATGACCCTTGATTCCTTACGCTGGTAGTATCTGCCCATTTGAGTAACAGGGCTCCTCTGCCAGACTTTACAGGTTTGTTTTGGCAGACGTAGTTCTTCACCAGTCAGCTCAGTTTGGATTTCTGGGTGGGTCTGCTGGTAATGTTCTTGGGCACATGGGACCTACTAATATGGTCTACTGGGGACAAGACAACTGTCTGAGTTCTGAGGATAGGGATAGGGGAGTGTGCTAATGGCTGAGAATAGTTGGGTAGAACTACTGCCTTGGTTCCCTACCCAAGTGAGGCTATTGGATTGGCTCAGCAGTTGCTTGGATTTTCTGGTCCTGCTTACTAGAGGGTCAGGACTGGGTACTATATTCAGTAGAAGTTGGGGCTCTGAATTAGGTTTCCTGCCCTGGCAGGGCAGCAGGATAGGACCCTGGGCCCATATAGCTTTGGGGATCTGAATCAAGCCAGAGTGTGCACTGAATTCCCTGATTAGGTGAGGTGACCAGTTTTACTCTGCAGATGGCGGGAGCCATGGGCTGTACTCTCTGTTCAAGTGCCACTGGACATAGGGATGTTGAATGGGCTACAGAGCTTCTCATGGACTCTGGTTAGGTTCCCTGTGTGGACGGGCTGATGGCTGTGTTCTACAAGGAGCAAGATGGTTAATAAGATCCCCTATCTGGGCACAATGGGGAAAATAGCTCTAAAGCCAGTAAGGCTGTTTGTTTATTGCCTTAACTCAAGCCAACCTGCAGCACAAATTCCACGACCAAACAGGGCCACTGGCTTTTCTCTGCAAACCATCAACTCTGCTTACCACCCCTCAGCATAGGTACCGTTGGGCTGCTCAGCTTCTAGGACTTATCTCCAGCCCTTCTGGTCAGATGAGGCCTGAAAACACCCTCCACAGTGGGTGGGGCTGTGTCTCAGGTCCATGGCCTGGGTGAGAGGGTAAGGGACACTCCAGGCTACTCTCTGTTTCCCAAATGGGATCTCCAGTTTGGAGGGGACAAGGGCTACCCTCAGCCTTGTCTACGAATGAATCCTCCATGGGAATGCTGCACAGCTGATATTGGCTTTGCTCTGGGGGCAATCAGCTCTGCCTGCCCACCTCTTGATTCAAGCACCATGGCCCACACAGCCTCCCGGAGTTGTTGCCAGCCCTTTTGCTCAGATGGGGCTGGAAAACAGTCTCCACAGTGAGTGGGGTAAGATTCAGTTCCTTGCCTGGGTGTGGACAAATCATGCTCTAGGGCCGACAAAACTCCTTGTTTGAGGATCAAAATCAGCAGATCTGGACCCCACTGAGTTCCCTGGTCAGAGTGTACCCCTGACTTGGTTCTGCAGATGAGCAAAGCTGCTGGTTGGGATTACTATTTGGTCACTACAGGCATGAACTCAGTCTGCCATGATTCATGTGCTGGTTCTTGCCAGCCCTCCCCCACTTCTCTATCACCGTCAGATTTCCAATGGTTGAACTCCCCAGATTCCCCTACAGTCCTGGTAGTGCAAGATCAGAATAGGGCCTCCTACAAAGCAACCCATAATGCTGGTGTTGGGAGTGGCCCTGGTTGACTTTTCCCACTGGAGGAACCAGAGGCTCGGGGGAGACCTCTCCACATGGTGCTGCACTGTCCTGGGGGAGGGGCAATGCGGTCAATGTGTAGCCACCTCTCTTACCCATCTAATGCAGTCTTCTCGGTCTCTGTGGTGCAGGCATGCTTCAGCCTCATACCCATGCTTTAGGATTCTCACAGTGCTGTCTTGTTCTTGAATAGTTGTTGTTCTTATGAAGGGATCTGAATTCAGAAACAGCCCATGTCACCGTCTTGGTGATGTCACTTAGCTTTACTTTTAACCCCAAACTATCTTCGATTTTAATGATACCAGTCTTTTATTAGAGGTTGCTTTTACTGTTTTCAAAAATATTCTCCAATCTCCATTTTCTGACTCAAAAATTATAAAGATGCTTTCTGACCTACCCTCCTACCCACAACTCCCATGGAAGGTCTGAAATTTAAATCATTTCTGCTTCTTTGTTATTACTGTGCACTAATCTCAGTCTTCATTAATATAATCAGGAATTTGAAACTCAGGTTATTGTTATTATTTTATATTTTGTAAATATATGCATGTTAATTTTCAAATGTTATATCTCACATTTGCCTTGAGTTTGGCAACCCTATTTGTGATAGTGTTCTTTCCCGTCTTTATCTGCCTCTAGTGTTCACAGCTAATGCTTTTAGTCCCAACTTTCCAGCCTCGTGTTTGTTTGTTATCTTAGTCAACTAAGTAGACTATACCTTCAAGTAATTTTTTCAAGAGGGAATGAATGCAGTTCAGACCAGAGGGGGCTTTACCATGTGCTCTGGAAGGGTAAGCCACAGGTCTTCTCCCTTGTAGTGCCCTGGCCCCTGGCGCATCCCCAGAGCTGCATTTGTAATGCTACAGATTTTTTTTGTAATGCTATATATTTTTAAAGAAGTTCCCCAAATTGTATCAGTTTTAGAATCCTCAAAGGCTGAATCTGTCTTTGATTCTTATTCATCAACCTCTGAATATTTGCACCTATTGCTTTCACATGGGAAAGATTTGTCAAGCTAAAGTTCAAAACCAATCAGATTTTTAGGGGTGCCTGGCTGGCTCAGTGTTAAGCTTCTGCCTTCCGCTCAAGTCATGATCCCGGGATCCTGGGATCGAGCCCTGCACTGGGCTCCCTGCTCAGCAAGGGAGTCTGTCCCTCTCCCTCTGCTCACCCCACCCCCCACCCCAGCTCATGCCCTCTCTCTCTCTCTCAAATAAATAAATAAAATATTTTTTAAGAAAAAATCAGATTTTTAAGTCTTTCTAGGAAATACCCTATCTGAAATTCATGTGAGATCTTTTTTTATTCTTAGAATTCAAAAATGTTGCTAGACTATGCCTCCCCCCTCCCCTTTCCTGTCCTGGGTATTTTCTTGCAGTTGTTCTTTTTTTTTTTTTTTTTTTTTTTAAATGTTATGTTAGTCACCATACAATACATCATTAGTCTTTGATGTAGTGGTCCATGATTCATTGTTTTCATTTAACACACAGTGCGTGCCCTCCTTAATATTCATCACCAGGCTAACCCATCCCCCCACCCCCCTCCCCTCTAAAACCCTGTTTGTTTCTCAGAGTCCATAGTCTCTCATGGTTCATCTCTCCTTCTGATTTCCGCCCCCCTTCATTTTTCCCTTCCTTCTCCTAAAGTCCTCCATGCTATTCTTTATGTTCCATAAATAAGTGAAACCATATGATAATTAACTTTCTCTGCTTGACTTATTTCACTTAGCATAATCTCCTCCAGTTCCATCCATGTTGATGTAAAAGTTGGGTATTCATCCTTTCTGATGGCTGAGTAATATTCCATTGTATATATGGACCATATCTTCTTTATCCATTCACCTGTTGAAGGGCATCTCGGCTCTTTCCACAGTTTGGCTGTTGCGGACATTGCTGCTATGAACATTGGGGTGTATATGGCCCTTCTTTTCACTACATCTGTGTCTTTGGGGTAAATACCCAGTAGTGCAATTGCTGGGTCATAGGGTAGCTCTACTTTTAATTTTTTAAGGCACCTCCACACTGTTTTCCAAAGTGGCTGTGCCAACTTGCATTCCCACCAACAGTGTAAGAGGGTTCCCCTTTCTCCACAACCTCTCCAACATTTGTTGTTTCTTCCTTGTCAATTTTTGCCATTCTAACTGGTGTAAGGTGGTATCTCAATGTGGTTTTGATTTGAATTTCCCTGATGGCTAATGATGATGAACATTTTTTCATGTGTCTGTTAGCCATTTGTATGTCTTCTTTGGAGAAGTGTCTGTTCATGTCTTCTGCCCACTTTTTGACTTGATTATTTGTTTTCTGGGTGTTGAGTTTGAGAAGTTCTTTATAGATCTTGGATACCAGCCCTTTATCTGTAGTGTCATTTGCAAATATCTTCTCCCATTCTGTGGGTTGCCTCTTTGTTTTGTTGACTGTTTCCTTTGCTGTACAGAAGCTTTTTATCTTGATGAAGTCCCAGAAGTTCATTTTTGCTTTTGTTTCACTAGCCTTGGAGATGTATCTTGAAAGAAGTTGCTGTGGCTGATGTCAGAGATTAAAGCCTATATTCTCCTCTAGGATTTTGTTGGATTCCTGTCTCACATTGAGGTCTTTCAACCATTTTGAGTTTATATTTGTGTATGGTGTTAGAGAATGGTCGAGTTTCATTCTTCTGTATGTGGCTGTCCAATTTTCCCAGCACCATTTATTGAAGAGACTCTTTTTTCCATTGCATGTTTTTTCCTGCTTTGTCAAAGATTATTTGACCGTAGAGTTGAGGGTCCATATCTGGGTTCTCTATTCTGTTCCATTGGTCTGTATGTCTGTTTTTGTGCCAGTACCATGCTGTCTTGGTGATCACAGCTTTGTAATATAGCTTGAAATCGGGCAACGTGATGCCCCCAGCTTTGTTTTTCTTTTTCAACATCTCCTTGGCGATTCAGGGTCTTTTCTGATTCCATACAAATTTTAGGATTGTTTGTTCCAGCACTTTGAAAAATGTCATTGTAATTTTGATCAGGATGGCATTGAAGGTATAGATTGCTCTGGGTAGCATAGACATTTTAACAATGTTTATTCTTCCGATCCATGAGCATGGAATGTTTTTCCATCTTTTTGTGTCTTCTTCAATTTCTTTCATGAGCATTCTGTAGTTCCTAGAGTATAGATCCTTTACCTCTTTGGTTAGGTTTATTCCAAGGTATCTTATGGTTTTTGGTAGTATTGTAAATGGAATCATTTCTCTAATTTCTTTTTCTACAGTTGCATTGTTAGTGTATAAGAAAGCAACTAATTTCTGCATGTTGATTTTGTATCCTACCACATTACTGAATTGCTGTATGAGTTCTAGTAATTTGGGGGTCGAGTCTTTTGGGTTTTCCACATAAAGTGTCATGTCATCTGTGAAGAGAGAGAGTTTGACTTCTTCTTTGCCAAGAAGAAGTCTTGTAGTTGTTCTTGTCTCTGAATAATGGTAGACAGAGAGCAGTGGCCTGGGATGTGGATGGAGGGCTTTATTCTGGTTGTCTGAGGTAGAATAACCAAAGCATAGATGGCCAGTTTGAGTCCAGGTTTTGGTGCCAGGTTTCAGACAGTTGGGTAGGGGATATTTTGGCCTATCTCTTTCCAAACACAGTAGGGCTGCCATAATTTGTAAGAAGTATGGGCTGTTTTTCTAGTCCAGTCCCACTAGACTTGTAATTTGTGGCAAGATCAGCTTGACTATTTTTTTAAGTAACAGTTTTATCGACATATAATTCATATACCCGATGACTCACACTTTCAAAGTGTACAATTCGGTGGCTTGTTGTATATTCACAGATATGTGTGAAGTCCATGACAATCAATTTTAGAACATTTTCATCACCTCAGAAAGAAAGCCCATACCCCTTAGCTACCACATTCATCTCCCCTGTCCCTAAGCAACCACTAATCTACTTTCTAAATCTATAGATTTGTCTATTTTGCACATTTTTATGTATGTATGTATTTATTTATTTTTAAAGATTTTATTTATTTCTTTATTTGAGACAGAGCAGAGCAAGAGAGAGAGCATGAGCGGGGGTGAGGGGCAGAGGGAAAGGGTCAAGCAGGCTCTCCACTGAGCAGGGAGCCCAATGCGGGGCTCGATCCCAGGACCCTGAGATCATGACCTGAGCCAAAGGCAGACACTTAACTGACAGAGCCATCCAGGTGCCCCTGTAACTATATGTAATTTTTGAAATCAGGAAGTGTTAGTCTACTAACTTTCTTCTTCTTTTTTTAAGATTGTTCTGGCTATTTGTAGTCCCTTCCAGTTTCAAATGAATTTTAGGACCAGCTTGTCTATTTCTGCAGAAAAGCCAACTGCAGTTTTAATGGGGATTGCATTGAGTTTGTAGGTAATTTAAGGTAATTTAAAATTGCCATTTACCAATGTTAATTTTTCCAATCCATGAATGCCTATGTTTGTCCATACATTTAGGTCTTTTTAAATTTTTTTCAGCAATGTGTTGTGGTTTTCAGTGTACAAGTCTTGCACTTCTTTTGTAAAATTTATTCCTAAGTATTTTAGTCTTTTTTTATGCTTTTGTAAATTACTTAATTTTATTTTCAGTTTTTTCATTGCTAGTGTATAGAAATACAGTAGGTTTTTGTATATCAATTGTGTATCCTGCAACCTTGCTGAACTTGTTTATTCTATTTTTAAAAAATATTATTTAGGATTTTCTATTTGGGCAATCATACCATCTGCAAGTAGAGTAGTTTTACTCCTTCCTTTCTGTCTAAATGCCTATTATTCCTTTTTCTTGCCTAGTTGCCCTGTCTAGAACCTTCAGTTCAATACTGATTACACGTGGCGAGAGCAGACATCCTTGTTTTGTTCCTGATGTTAGGGGCAAGTTTTCAATCTTTTACCATTAAGTGTGATGTTTGCTGTGGGTTTTTCACAGATGCCCTTTATTAGATTTCAGAAGTTTCCATCTGTTCCTAGGTGGTTGAGTGTTATTATCACGAAAAGGTGTTGGAATTTGTCAGGTGCCTTTTCTGGATCAGCCAAAATGATCATGTGTTTTTGTTCTTTTTTTTTTTTAAAGATTTTATTTGTTTGACAGAGAGAGACACAGCGAGAGAGGGAACACAAGCAGGGGGAGCGGGAGACAGAGAAGCAGGCTTCCCGCCGAGCAGGGAGCCCGATGCGGGGCTTGATCCCAGGACCCCAGGATCATGACCCAAGCCGAAGGCAGTCGCTTAACCACTGAGCCACCCAGGCGTCTCTGTGTTTTTCCTCTTTATTCTGTTAATATGGTGTATGGCATTGATTGATATTTATATGTTGAAACCATCTTGCATCACTGGGATAAATCCCACCTTATTATGGTATATAATATGATTTATATGTTACTGGATTTGGTGTGCTAGTATTTTGAATATTTATGTGTCCATATTCATAAGAGATATTGGTCTGTAGTTTTCCTTTCTTGTGATATTATTATCGAGGTCATATTCTTAGAATGAATTGAAAAGAACTCTCATCTATATTTCGAAGTGTCTGTGAAGGGTTGGTGTTAATTATTTAAACATTTGGCAGAATTCACCAGTGAAGACATCTCATCCTGAGCTTTTATTTGATGTTGGTAGTTTTTGATTACTAATTCAATCTCTTTACTTGTTATCAAACTATTCAGATTTTCTATTTCTTCTTGAGTTGGTTTCAATAATTTGTATCTTTCTAGGAATTTGTGCATTTCATCTAAGCATACAATTGTTTATAGTATTCCCTTATAATCCTTTTTATTACTGTAAGGTCAATAGTAATGTCTCTTCTTTCATTTCTGATTTAATAATTTGAGTCTACTCATTTTTTTTTTTTTTTTTTGGCTAATCTTTCTAAAGGCTTCACAGTTTAGTTGATCTTTTCAATGAAACAACTTTTGGCTTTAAAAGTTTTGTCTGATGTTTTCTATTCTTTATTTCATTAATTCTACTCTCATTTTTATTAGCTCCTTTTTTTTCCCTGTTTTCCTTAGATTTAATTTGCTCTTCTTTTTCTAGTCACTTAAAGTAGAAGTTTAAGTTATTGTTTTGAGATCTTTCTTCTTTTTTAATGGAGACACTTACAACTATAAATTTCCCTCTACACATGGCTCTATCTATATCCCATAAATTTTGGTATGTCTTCATTTTCATTTATAACAAAGTATCCCTTAATTTCTCTTGTAATTTCCTGGATAATAGACATTGGGGAGGGTATGTGCTATGGTGAGCATCGTGAATTGTGCAAGACTGTTGAATCTCAGATCTGTACCTCTGAAAAAAATAATACATTATATGTTAAAAAAAAAATAATAAGAAGAAGAGAGCAGGAGGGGAAGAATGAAGGGGGGGAAGTCAGAGGGGGGGATGAGCCATAAGAGAAGATGGACTCTGAAAAACAAACTGAGGGTTCTAAAGGGGAGGGGGGTGGGAGGATGGGTTGGCCTGGTCATGGGCATTGGGTGATGGGCACATTCTTCATGGAGCACTGGGTGTTATATGCAAATAATGAATCATGGAACACTACATCAAAAACTAATGATGTAATGTATGGTGATTAACATAACATAATAATTTAAAAAAAAAGAAGAAGAAAGAAAAAAAAATACCCTTGTAATTTCTTCTTTGGCTCATTCCTTATTTAGAAGTGTGATGTTTAATTTTCACATATTTGTGAGTTTCCTAAATTTTTTGTTACGATTTCTACTTTTATTTCACTGTGGTCAGAGAACATACTTTGATAACAATTCTTTTAAATTTACTGAGACTTGTTTTATGACCTAATGTATTGTTTATCCTGAATAATGTTCCATGTGCTAGAAGAAAGTGTATTCTGCTATTATTAGGTATAGCTATCTGTTAGGTCTAGTTGGTTTACAGTGTTGTTCAAATCTTCTGTTTCCCAGTTAATATATTTTATTTTATTCATTATTTAAAGTGGGGTATCAAAGTCTTCAAGTATTAATTGTTGGAATGTCTCTTTCTTTAGTTCTGTCAGTTTTTGCTTCATGTATTTTGGGCCTCTGTTATTAGGTACATACATGTTTATATTATTATATCTTCTTAATACCTTAACCCTTTTATATTTATTATATGTCCTTCTTTGTCTCTGCCCTTAATGTCTATTTTTTGTGATAGTAGGATAGTCATACCAGGTCTTTTTGTGTTTACTATTTGCATAGTATACCTTTCTCCACCCTTTTTCTTACAACTGATTTATACCTTTGAATCTAAAGGATGTCTCTTATAGACAGCACATAGTTGCATCATTTTTTAAAAATTCTTATCCATCCTGTCAGTCTCTGTATTTTAATTGAAGAATTTAATTCATTTAATGTAATTGTCAATAAGGTAAAATTTAGGTATACCATTTTCTATTTGTCTTATGTCTTTTCTGTTCCTCTGTTCTTCCATTACTGCCTCCTTTTCTGTTAAATAGATGTTTTCTAGTGTACCATTTGTAGTCTTCTTTCTCATCTTTTACTACATAAATTTTAGTCATTCATTTTAGTGGTTGCTTTGGTAGTTACAATTAACATCTTAACATAACAATTTTATTTAAATTAATACCAATTGAATTTCAGTAGTATACGAAACTTTGCTCCTCCTTAACTCCATTTGTTTTATTATTTTCATATAAGTTCATCTTTATACATTTTATGCCCATCCATACAGTAGTTAAGAGGAAAAGAAAGGGGGGGGTGTGTGGCAAAAAATACATTTATCCTGTCTTTTATGTTCATCTATGTAGTTACTTTTACTGATACTCTATTTCTTTATGTGGATTCAAGTTACAGTCTATAATCTTTTCATTTCAACCTGAAAGAATTTCTAATTAATTTCTGGTAGAGCAGTCCTGCTAGTGACAATTCTGTTTTCATTTATCTGAGAGTGTCTTAACATTTTCCTTTTGAATGGATAGTTTTGCTGGATATAGAATTCTTTGTTGACTATCTTTTTCTTTCAATGCCTTGAATATGGTATCCCACTGCCTTTTTGCTTCCATGGTTTCTGAGAAAAAATCTTCTCTTAATCTTATTGAGGATCACTTGTACATGATGAGTTATTTCTTTCTTGGAACTTCCAAGTCTCCTTTTAGCTTTAATTTCAACAGCTCTGTTATGAAATGTGTAAGTGTTCGTTTTACTTAGTGTTTGTTGAACTTCTTGGATGTGTGTATTAATGTCTTTCATTGAATTTGGGAAGTTTGGGGCCATTATTTCTTCAATAACTCTTTCTGCCCCCCTCTTTCCTCCTTGGATTCCCATTATGCATGTGTTGATGTACTTGATGGTGTCCTAGTAGTCTCTGAGACTCTGTTCATTTTTTTTTCATTCTTTTATTTTTTTTTTTCAGTTCAGCAGACTGGAGGATCTCAATTGAACTCAGTTGACCTTGGAATTCTCAAGTTGGCCTCATGAATTCTTTCTTATGCCTGCTCAAATTTCCTGTCGAACCATCTAGACTTTTAAAAATTTCATTTAATGTGGGGCGTCTAGTGGCTCAGTTATTAACTGTCTGCCTTTGGCTCAGGTCATGATCCTGGAGTCCTGGCATCGAGTCCCGCATCGGGCTTCCGGCTCCACAGGGGGCCTGGTTCTCCTCTCCCACTCCCCCTGCTTGTGTTCCCTCTCTCGCTGTGTCTCTCTATGTCAAATAAATAAAAATTAAAAAAATAAATAAAAAATAAAAATTTCATTTAATGTACTTTTAAGTTTTAGAATTTCTATTTGGTTCTTTTAATAATTTCTTTTTTTTTTTTTTTTTTTTTTTTTTTTTTTAATTTTTTTATTCTTATGTTAATCCCCTTACATTACAACATTAGTTCTAGATGAAGTGTTCCATGATTCATTGTTTGTGCACAACACCCAGTGCTCCATGCAGAATGTGCCCTCCTAAATACCCACCACCAGGCTAACCCATCCTCCCACCCCCCTCCCCTCTAGAACCCTGTTTGTTTTTCAGAGTCCATCGTCTCTCATGGTTCGTCTACCCCTCCGATTTCCCCCGCTTCATTCTTCCCCTCCTGCTACCTTCTTCTTCTTCTTCTTCTTTTTTTTTTCTTAACATATATTGCATTATTTGTTTCAGAGGTACAGATTCTTTTAATAATTTCTATCTCTTTATTGATATATTCTATTTGGTGAGACAGTGAAACATCATTCTCATACTTTTGTTTAGTTTCTCTTCTTTGATATATTCAAAATAGCTGACTTAAAGTTCTTGTCTGATAAGTCCAATATCTAGGCTTCTTCAGGAACAGTTTCTATTGATTGCTTTTTTCCCTATTTGGGCCACTTTCTTCTTCCTCTTTATGTTTTAATATTTTTGTTGAATATCAGGCATTTTAAATAATATAATATTGCAAATCTGGAAAGGAAATTCTCCTCCTCCCCAGGGTTTGTTGTTTTTGATGTTTGCTGTGGTGGTGGTGGTTGTTCTTTTAGTGACTTCTCTGAACTGATTCTGCAGTCTATATTCTTGTGTGTGGTCACTGAAGTTTCTTTTCAGTTATTTTAGTGATCAACTAAATGATTGGAGAAATATTTCCTTAAACATGAAAAATAAGTCTCTCAGTCTTTGCTGAGAATCTCTGTGTGCATGTTGGGCATGCCTTCAACACTCGGTCAGGCAGTTGACAACTGCCTTAGGCTTCAATTACGGCTTGCACGGAGCTTCAAGGTTAGGAGGTAGAGCCTAGGACCTTCCCAGGTCTTTTCTGAGCATGCACACAGTCTTCTAGGGCCCCAGGAATTTGTTAGAGATTTTCAACCATCCCCCACCCCGACATGGACATTTCATTCCCAGCTTTTCTTTCTTAAGTGTTTTTGTCAACCTGTTTTTTGGCCCCAACTGTTATTTCCACCTCAGGCAGCTGTAATATTAAATAGCCACTGATTTTTTTTTTTTTTTCAGCAAATACCTTCAGAGGAAAAACTGTTTGTATTCAGTGATCTCTGAGTCACATCAAATGAAGACAAGTTCTCTGAGTGAGGTTTTCCAAAGAACTTCCAAGTAGGTCACATAATGGCCATTCTTTAGGTATGGGGATTTGGAGGTACTCCAACCTCATGTGCCCCCTTTAGCGGCTGCTGGTCTTCTAATATTTACTGAGATTGTGGGACTGGTTGGTTACAAGGCTACCCCAGAGGCTGGTAGAGAGGGGTGGGTACAAAGCAAGTTTAAAAAACACCTGAAAGTTGCTCTTATAACTAGAATTCAGGTTTTTTTTTTTTTTTTTTTTTTTTTAAGAAATGCTCCCCAGATTGTTGCAAGCCTTTCGTTAATTTCCAGAGTTTGAAAAAAGTTGATTTGGACAAATTCTGAGTCTTCTCTTTGCTTTTATGGAGGGAGATGATTTTCAGAGGTTTTTACTTGACCATTCCCACCCATGTCACCCTTTTAAAAATCTTTAATCAGATTGTATCACTGCATCCTTGTAATCTTCCAAAGGCTACTCTTTATAGTTCAAATCCCAGTCCCTTAGCAGAGCCTGTTAGTTCCTGCATGAGTCTGCTCCTGCTGCCCCTCTGCCTATTGCTCTGTTCCTCTCACTCTACAGCCTCTCTGTCCTTCTTTCCATTCCTTAAATACGTCAGGCTCTTTCCTTCTGGTCACTCATGTCTCAGCTCATTGCAACATCCTCACAGAGGTTATGCCTCCCCCACCCCCTCTCCCTCTCTTTATCACCTTTCCCTGGTTTATTTTATTTATAACATCTAACACTACCTGAAAAGATCGTGTCTTTATTTCTTTACTGTATATGAGCTCTCTCCTTCATGAGACTGTAAACCCTATAAGAGCAAAGGCCTTGTCTGTCTTCTTCTCTGTCACATCTTCATCGCTTGGAGTGCTTTTTTGGCATATAATTAGATATTCATTGTTGAGTGAATTAAAAGCTAATTTCATTGTTTCACAGGCCCCCTAAAGAGACCCACTCCAGTTCATGAAGAGGGTTATAACTTTGTTTTTCTCCCCTAAAATTTCTCAAATCTGTATTCTAGCTGTTAAAGTGTAGTTAATAAACTTTCTCTTTAAAGAAAGTTAGTTGTTACAGTTGTTTTATGAAACTAGTTATAGTCTATATTAGTCACGCCCAGTATACATTCTTAACCTCTTTTCACTCCTGGCTTTGTATCTTAAGGCCTATGTTTATTTTAGAATTCAACTTCATATGTTATATAACCCTTCCTTCCCTTAACACTAGAAAAAAAAAAAATCACAGAAAATTCTGAAGAATTTCAGTCCCTAAAGTGAGAGACCATGAGATCTGAAAGGAAATTGAGCTATAATAACCTGTCAAGGGTAAGACCTGTGGAAGTTTTGGTTGTAAGTTAGGCTCTTCAGCAGACAAATCTATTCTTCATGCTATCACATAATACACTTAGTGCTACATTATTCCCACAGAGTAAACAAACCAAATCTGTATTTGATATGAGAACATTTTCCATCATTCCCCTGCCACTCATGTCTAAAAGCCATTTTTCCTCTTATGGCACTCTTTTTTTTTTTTTTTTAAAGATTTTATTTATTTATTTGAGAGAGAGAATGAGATAGAGAGCATGAGAGGGTGGAGGGTCAGAGAGAGAGGCAGACTCCCTGCTGAGCAGGGAGCCTGACGTGGGACTCGATCCCGGGACTCCAGGATCATGACCTGAGCTGAAGGCAGTCGCTTAACCAACTGAGCCACCCAGGCGCCCACCTCTTATGGCACTCTTTGCGGAGATGAAATTTATGAAATTATTGTGAGCCCTTTATTAGTGTCCTAATGTTGAGCACAGTGAGGTGTGGCATGATGACTCATTCTGTGTAACTAGCTCCACTCTATCCAGGAACTGAGCCCTATCCATAAATATAAGAGATCCAACACCAGATGTCAAAAAGTCAATGTTTATTTAGGAAAGGAAACATGTCATTTTGTGATTAACTCCTAAAAGCAATAGTTAAACTTTCGAATCATCTGAGTTTATTTTAAAGTGGCACTTTTCTTCTTTATGTTGTAGTTGGGATTATTTACCAAACACTAGGTTTTCAATGAGAAAACAACATGAGCACTTGTCAGCATCAAGAGTTTCCTTTTGATGGTTAGTCCATCAAATTAGCCTGCGAATTTCAGAAGTTAATAATTTCTTGCTTTGAGAGAAGCTTTTGAACCTCATCAAGATTGTACCGGGGTGGATTCCACTGAGGTATATACTCTTGGAGGCAGGGAGTAACTTGTATGCATGGAAGGAGGCTGGAAACCAGAGCCATGTGGCAGTGAATGGCACAGGCAGGTTATAAGAAAAGGTTCATTCAAGGAATATGTGATCCCCAAAGTCCTTCCATTGTAGACAAGTTGCAGACATCTCATTGATTCGGCATGTACCAGGCTGAGAGGCACTAGCAAGCTTGCTCAGTTGGTTAAGTAGGTTACAGCATGATACTAACAGTGTCCAAAGACCCCCTCTCTGATTCCTCTCAGGTCAGTTTGCCTGGTTCAGGGGAAGAGAGTCTAACCCGAGGCGATAAACATTACCCTTGGTTATTCACCTAAACCCAAGCCATTTAAAATTCTGTTACACAATTATGATCTTGGTTCTATAGGAGCTAATGGTAAACAGCCTGTAGAAGTCATTTTCTAAATGCTATCCTCTTGGTTTGTCCATGTTCCAAGTTTTTTTCTAGAGAAATGTTTCTTAATGTGAATGAATAGCTACATATGGGAGAATTATACATATTGTACAAAACATATCTAGACATTTGTTAGCCTATTCATTCAGTATAGAGTATGTGTTTAGGACGAGGTTCTAAGAATACAAAGCTAGTAAGAAATAATTCCTGTTGTCAAAAAACTTACAATAGGGGCACCTGGGTGGCTCAGTCAGATAAGTGTCTGCCTTTGGCTCAGGTCATGATCCAAGGCTGGGCTCCCTGCTCAGAGGGAAGTCTGCTTCTCCCTCTGCCCCTTCCTCCGACTTGTGCATTCTCTCTTTCTTTCTCATTCTCAAATAAGTAAATAAAATCTTAAAAAAACACCTTACAATATAATTAATACCCAGTTTTGATTATTTGGAATATACAAACTTTTGGGGAGGAAAACAATCATATGAGGTCACATGAAAGTCAGATATTCTCACATAGTTCTACAAGTAAGCTTTTTATTTTTTGCCTCTTATTAAAAATATCAAATTTGTTTCTCTTGATGTTGCAAAATAAATGGTTAATATTTTTTAAAAAACTGTATTTCTGATAAACATAATATATACATATTATATATTATATATATTTATATATATTATATGTATACATAAACATATACATATATTAACATACATAAATTAGTTTCAGGTGCTTTAAAAAAGGAATTTAAATTGAGTATTCTATTTGAGAATATAGTTCTGAGATGGATAAAATCAGCAACATAAGAAACAAAATGTGGGATGCCTGGGTGGCTCAGTCGGTTGGGCATCTGCCTTTGGCTCAGGTCATGATCCCAGGGTCCTGGGATTGAGTCTGTGTCGGGCTCCCTGCTCTGTAGGGAGCCTCCTTTTCCCTCTGCCTCTGCCTCTCTGTCTCTCTCTCATGAATAAATAAATAAAATCTTTAAAAAGAAAAAAAAAAGAAACAAAAGGCATTGGCAAGGATGTGGAGAAAGAGGAACCCTCATGCACTGTTGGTGGGAAAGCAAACTGGTGCATCCACTCTTGAAACTAGTATGGAGGTTCCTCAAAAATTTACAAATAGAACTACCCTATGATCCAGCAATTGTACTACTAGGTATTTACCCAAAGAATACAAAAATTCTAATTCAAAGGGATACATGCACCCCAATGTTTATAGCAGCATTTTCTACGATAGCCAAATCATGGAAACAGCCCAGGTGTCCATCGACTGATGAGTGGATAAAGAAGATGTGGTATCTATATACAATGGATTATTACTCAGCCATAAAAAAGAATGAAATCTTACCATTTGCAACAACACAGATGGACCTTGAGAGCATTATGCTAAGTGAAGTAAGTCAGTCAGAGAAAGACAAATCCCATATGATTTCACTCATATGTGGTATTTAAGAAACAAAACGTATGAGCAAAGGAGGGAAAAAGAGAGAGAGGCAAACCAAGAAACAGACTCTTAACTCTAGAGAACAAACTGATGGTCACTAGAAGGGAGGTGGGGAGGTGATGGGGGGAATAGGTGATGGGGATTTAGGAGTGCACTTGTGATGAGCACCAGGTGTTGTATGGAAGTGTTGAATCACTATACTGTACACCTGAAACTAATATTACGCTGTGTGTTAACTAACTGGAATTTAAATAAGAACTTAAAAAAAAGAATACAGTTCTGGGGAGTAGTAATTTTTATTAGTTTTTTTTCTTACATAGTTCTTGTAGGAAATTTAGAATGCACAAATCAAAAAGAAGAAAATAAAATCATCCATACTCCTATCACTCGGATACAACCAAATGTCACTCAGATGTATGTTTCAGAGTATGTTTTCTAGCCTTTTATTATGTATATAATGATAATTATCATTTACTGTATATATATCAATAATTTAAATCTTGGCATACTGCTAATCTTATCACATGCAGTATCTCATGTAATAAATAGCTTCAGGTTCTGCATGGTTTTTTTCTTTTGATTTTTTAAGTTGAAGTATAATTAACATACAGTGTTATATTAGTTTCAGGTGTACAACATATTGATTCAACAATTCTATACATTACTCAATGCTCACCACAGTAAGTATAGTCACCATTCAATGTTATTACAATATTATTGACTATATTCCTCATGCTGTACTTTTAATCTCTGTGACTTATTTACTTCATAACTGGAAGTTTATACCTCTTAATCCCCTTTGTCCATCCCCACCCATCTCCCCTCTGGCAACCACCAGTTTTTCTCTGTATTAAAGAGTCTATTTGTTTTATTTTTTGGATTACACACAGAAGAAAAATCATATGGTATTTGTCTTTCTCTGTCTGATATTTTACTTAGCAAAATACTCTCTAGCTCCATCCATATTGTCACAAATGGCAAGACAACATTCTTTTTTATGGCTGAGTAATATTCCATTATATATCTATATATACCACGTCTTTTTTATTCATCTATTGATGGACACTTGGGTTGCTTCCACATCCTGGCTATTGTAGATAATGCTGCAGTAAACATAGGGGTGCATGTATCTTTGAATTACTGTTTTTTTTTTCCTTTGGGTAAATATCCAGTATTGGAATTACTGGATCATATAGTAGTTCTATTTTGAATTTTTTGAAGAGCCTCCATACTGTGTTTCCCAGTGGTTGCAGCAATTTACATTCCCACCGTCAGTGCACAAGGGTCTCCTTTCTTCACATCCTCACCAACACTTGATATTTTTGTCTTTTTGGTACTAGCTATTCTGACTGGTATGAGATGATATCTCATTGCGGTTTTGGTTTGTATTTCCCTGAGATGATGAGTGATGTTGAGCATCTTTTCATGTGTCTGTTGGCCCTCCGGATGTCTTTTTTTAGAAAAATGTCTATTCAGGTCCTGTGCCCATTTTTTAATTGTATTGTTTGTTTTTTTAATGTTGAGTTGTATAAGTTCTTTGTATTTTTTGTATATTAACCCCTTATCAGATATATCATTTGCAGGTATATTCTCCCATTCATTAGGTTGCCTTTTTGTTTTCATGTTGGTTTCCTTCACTGTGCCTTTTATTTTGGTATAGTCCCAATAGTTTATTTTTGCTTTTGTTTTCTTTACCTGAAGAGATATAAACATGTGGCTAAGGGCAATATTCAAGAGATTATTGTCAATGTTTCTTTTAGGAATTTTATGGTTTCAAATCTCACATTTAGGTCTTTAATCCATTTTGAATTTATTTTTGTGTATGATGTAATGAAGTGGTCTAGTTTCATTCTTTTGCATGTAGCTGTCTGGTTTTCCAAACATCATTTATGGAAAAGACTGTCTTTTCCCCATTGTATAATTCTTACCTCCTCTGTCATAGATTAATTGACCATATAGGTGTGGGTTTATTTCTGGGATCTCTATTCAGTTTCATTGATCTATATGTCTGTTTTTGTGCCAGTACCAAATTGTTTTGATTACTGTAGCTTGGTAGTATAATTAAATCTGGATCTGTGATACCTCCAGCTTTGTTCTTCTTTCTCAACATTGCTTTGGCTGTTCTGTGTTTCCATACCAATTTTAAGATTATTTGTTCTAGTTCTGTGAAAAAAATACTACTGGTATTTTGATAGGGATAGCATTGAATCTGTAGATTACTTTCAGTAGTGTGGACATTTGAACAATATTAATTCCTGCAGTCTGTGAGCATGATATATCTTTCCCTTTGTTGGTGTCCTCTTCCTCTGCATGTGTTTTATGGCAGTTTTTAATTTAACATATTGTGTGACATTTTCCTTTTCATTAAATATTCTACCATGGCATCATTTTAAGGGGCTACGTGGTGTTTTATTTATTTATTTTTTTAAAAAAGATTTATCTATTTATTTGAAAGAGAGATCATGTGCATGTGGGGGGAGTGGCAGAGAGAGTCTTAAGCAGATTCTGTGCTGCTCACAGAGCCCGAGGCAGGACTTGACCTCATGACCCTGAGAACAGGACCTGAGTCAAAACCAAGAGTCAGCTGCTTAACCAGCTGCGCCACCGAGGCACCCCCATGCACTGTGTTTTAACCATAGATGTATTTAATCAAATTTTTAAATTTTTTGGACTTTTTTCTGTTATTATGTAAGTGCTAATGATGACCATGTGTTGTTTATAATAGCAAATAAAACAAAACCCAACAAGCAAGAAAATATTTTGTAACCTCCAAGTTTATTTCCTTAGGATGAATTCTTAGAAATAGTTCTGAAAACAAGTGCTTGAACAATTTTGCGACTTTTAATAGAAATGCCGAGAGCATATCCTTTTTGCATTCAGTGTCTATATTTCCAGAACATAATGGACATAATGATGATCTGATATTTTTCCATTTCAGTCCATTCATTTAGTACACAAAGTGAACCATGCTACTCCTCTTGGGTTGTCCCTTTAGCAGCTGCAGCTTTTGAGTTGCCAGGAGCTCACCCGACTGGCAAAACCTGGGAACACTTTATTGGGCTCAGGGTACCTACTTATAGCACTGGGGGAGGTGATGCATTTCTTTCAGCTCAAAGAAATGTATTCAAATAAGTTTGTATAAGTTTAAATGCCAAATGAAGGTTTTTATAGGTTAAAAACCTACCCTGCAACTTTTTTTTTTCCATAGCCCCCTCCTATCACCATAACATCTAGGTTCTAAGACATATGACTGAGGAATTATCAAGAAAAATTAGAAGGAGGAATAAGTCTAGTCCAGGAATGTGGGGATATTTAAACTTGGAGATCACATCTGAGGATCTTACAGCCTTCTGGGCTTGGGCATCTTGAGACATATAGCATTTACCATCAGCCCTCAAAAAGTCCCTGGAAAGTTTTGGAAGCTCTCAACATTGTCACCTAGGAGATTTAAGTAATATCCTTGCCAGTGTCCTGCAACTATTGATAAAATAAATACAAAGATCATATGTAATGTGCTTACCAAATAGTGAGGACATTAAGAAGTCAACTCTAGGTCGCCTGGGTGGCTCAGTCATTAAGCATCTGCCTTCAGCTCAGGTCATGATCCCAGGGTCCTGGGATCGAGCCCCACATCAAGCTCCCTGCTCTGCGGGAAGCCTGCTTCTCCTCTGCCACTCCCCTGCTTGTGTTCCCTCTCTCCCTGTGTCTCTCTCTGTTAAATAAATAAATAAATAAATAAATAAATAAATAAATAAATAAAATCTTAAAAAAAAAAAGACGTCAACTCTAATATACCCATAACACAAAAGGAGATTCTTTTTTTTTTTTTTTTAAAGATTTTATTTATTTATTTGACAGAGAGAGACACAGCGAAAGAGGGAACACAAGCAGAGGGGGTGGGAGAGGGAGAAGCAGGCTTCCCGCTGAGCAGGGAGCCCAATGCGGGGCTCGATCCCAGGACCCTGGGAACATGACCTGAGCCGAAGGCAGACACTGAACGACTGAGCCACCCAGGCGCCCCACAAAAGGAGATTCTATTTGTTATTTAAGACCAAAGAAAATGCCGGTCTTGGCTAACTATTGGAGAACTGTAAAGATTCCTTCTAGGGAGACAAAATAATAATAATGATGATGATGATAGTGGTCAAGGCAAATTTGGCCTCAAACCTCTGCCTTACTCACAATCTTTCCAGTTCCCTCATTGCTTTGGATTTTATTCTAAAACTTTTCTTTCTGGAATCATTTGGTCCTATATTTCTGCATTTGTTTTGCCCCTTAGAGAAAATGGTGTAATGTAATTGGAAACTTAAAAACTATTTTCTCACAAAAATACTAAGCACATAGGTTAAAACAAAACAAAACCCTAACTAATTATTTGAGTCTCCTCAACTCCAGCCATACTTAAGTCAGTCTCATGTATGGATTCTACAGAAAAGGAGTTAATGCACATTGGTGGGCTTATCAGTACTTTGAAACATTCAATCTCATATTTCCTGTGTTAGCTTAGAAGGTGGGGAAGCAGTTGCATATTTACTTTGGTCTGCTGTGGGTGCTAGTTGCGAGTTCCAGCAACTCATTGTGTCCCTCATTATACTGCCGATAAGTCATTCATAATGGGCTTTCTGACTTCATACTCTACCTACACATTTCAGAGAAGCACTTACAGTCAGTCTGGAATAGTTTCTAAGGTAATAGCATTTTTAAGGCTAAAAACCTTCTTGTACCATCCATGGTACATGCTATAAATATCCTTTGATAAGCTTGTGGTTTAAAAAATGAACTTTTCGCCTTGAGGTGGAAATAAAATCATGGATTTAATTTAAAGCAGGACACTTTTCTGGCTTCTGTAGGTTTAGCTAGACACCAGGGAATATAATTCCTGGTATAATATTTTAAGTCTCAATATCATACACTGAGTTATAAATGTTGATGTTGCTTTTTAAACAGGTTTTCCATTAAAAGCATGACTTTTAAAAATTTGCCTACACCTTCATCATGATTTTTGTTGCTTGACTGTATCACATGTTGGAATATACCTTCAATTTTGTAAGGAAAGTTAATGGTGATAGAGTAAGCATAAATTTACTTTCACAAAAGATCTCTATTCCATAAAGTGAGGTATGACTTGGCTGGTGTGAAACCTATCAACTTGTAATGTAGATTAAATGGTTATATTTAGTATTTAGCAATATCTTTTACTTTATTCAGTACTCCTAAATTTATTACTACTGTTGTTTATGGCATACATATTTATGTATGTGTGTATACATATATATGTATATATGTAATTCTTCTTAAAATTGGAAATGATACTTTTTAAAGAAAACATGACTCATACATTCAACAAGAACATTTGTTAATCATGTATCAAACACTGATTATATCCCAAGTCCTTACAAATAATTTCTGGTTAGAGATGATAGTAACTGTGAAAAGTCTTCATCATGCCCTTTTCAAGGGCAATTGAGCATTCGACTTTAACATAGCACTTAAGCTGCTCTAGTTATTTAGGGATGCTTCTATTTTTAAAGCCATCTTTACTAACAGTTTTCCAGATACACGGAAATGCTTAATATAGGATTTTCAAATTACTAATGATGTCCTCTTATGATTATTATTGCGGCTGCCTGCGCATGTGTGTGACTCTGTGTGTGTGTGTGTGTGTGTGGTCATTCCTTCAGCTCCTTCATTCTCCCCCAAGTTCCCACTGTGTGGTTGGATTATGAGAAATTATATGCCTTTGATATACCCAGTGGTGTTGCAAGCTACCTCTTTGTGACAGTTCTCCCTTCTTGGATGGATTTTCCTTTTAGGTTCTCTCCTTAAAAGATGCTTGTGCTTGCCTATATTAAAACTAGGACTTCCAAGAAACATTTGTGTAATTGAAAGAAGATGGAACTTAAAATGGAGCTGGGGTGAATAGCTTCCTGGCCCCCATCTCTTCCCCAAGTACACCTCTTGTTTGTAGCACATTCACATAAAAGCTGCTTGTCTCCCATGTGATATTCCACAAGCAGGAGAGATGGGTGGGCATCCCCCCTGCCCCTCCTTGCTGTTCTTCACAAGGAAAAGCAGTAAACTAGAAGCAGGCTTTCCACCCTCAAGCAAAAGCCCTTTTCTCCTTTGGAATGAAAGAAATGCCACCTTTGTGGCAGATCTTTATTGAGGGTGCCAGGATGGGGTTAGGCCTTGGGGAAACAAGATTGAAGAAAGCAATCTGACATGGCCGAGCTTCCGGGATAGACAGTCCACAGATAATGATGGGGGCATGCTCCCCAAGAGGGGTGAAGAGGTAGAATTAGAGGACAGAGAAGCGTCTGCTTGACTTGGGGGTCAGAAAGTCAGGGAATGTTCCTGGAGGGAGTCAACGCCTGAGTCTCACGGAAGGATCTGGCCTTACCGAAGGGGGGATTATAGACGCAGCACACAGCCTGGGCAAAGAACTGGACAGGAAAGAGAGAACCCGTGTACTCTCAGAGACTGAGAGCCTTCAGTGTCTTGGGAATGAGGCTGGGAGGCTAGGAACAGCAAGAAATGAACGAGGCGGAGGCTGGGGATCGGGAATTTGGATCTTACCTTAGCCATCATCAGTTTGCAGCGAGGCTGGGAGGCACTATAATTTGCGCTGGAATTTAAAGGATTGGCTGTGGGCAAGACTGAATGGTGGGACATTGGTGAGGGGAAGCATGCAGCTATAACAATAGCAGGCCACAGAGGCTGAAGGGCCCAACTGAAGTAATGGGCTAAAGGGCGCGAGAGAAGAGCAAGCACACTGAAAAGTTCTAGAAATTTAATGTAAAAGAAGTAATTCATTTGTTTTTCTCCTTGAATATAGGTCTTTGGTCCTCCATTGTTCTGAAATCCAGAAAGCTTTAAAGACAAAGAGTTTTTTTGTTTTTTCTTTCTTTCTTTCTTTCTTTTATTTTTTTATTCTTATGCTAATCCCCATACATTACATCATTAGTTTTAGATGAAGTGTTCCATGATTCATTGTTTGTGCATAACACCCAGTGCTCCATGCAGAATGTGCCCTCCTCAATACCCACCACCAGGCTAACCCATCCTCCCACCCCCCTCCCCTCTAGAACCCTCAGTTTGTTTTTCAGAGTCCATCGTCTCTCATGGTTTGTCTACCCCTCTGATTTCCCCCGCTTCATTCTTCCCCTCCCACTACCTTCTTCTTCTTCTTTTTTTTTCTTAACATATATTGCATTATTTGTTTCATAGGTACAGATCTGAGATTCAACAGTCTTGCACAATTCACAGTGCTTACCAGAGCACATACCCTCCCCAGTGTCTATCACCCAGTCACCCCATCCCTCCCACCCCACCCCCCACTCCAGCAACCCTCAGTTTGTTTCCTGCAATTAAGAATTCCTCATATCAGTGAGATCATATGATACATGTCTTTCTCTGTTTGACTTATTTCACTCAACATAATACCCTCCAGTTCCATCCACGTTGTTGCAAATGGCAAGATCTCATTCCTTTTTTTTTTTTTTTTTTTTTTTTTTTTTAAGATTTTATTTATTTATTTGAGAGAGAGAGAATGAGAGAGAGAGCACATGAGAGGGGGGAGGGTCAGAGGGAGAAGCAGACTCCCCGCCGAGCAGGGAGCCCGATGCGGGACTCGATCCAGGGACTCCAGGATCATGACCTGAGCCGAAGGCAGTCGCTTAACCAACTGAGCCACCCAGGCGCCCGATCTCATTCCTTTTGATGGCTGCATAATATTCCATTGTGTATATATATATATACCACATCTTCTTTATCCATTCATCTGTCGATGGACATCTTGGCTCTTTCCACAGTTTGGCTATTGTGGACATTGCTGCTATAAACATTGGGGTGCACGTACCCCTTCGGATCCCTACTTTTGTATCTTTGGGGTAAATACCCAGTAGTGCAATTGCTGGATCATATGGTAGCTCTATTTTCAACTTTTTGAGGAACCTCCACACAGTTTTCCAGAGTGGCTACACCAGCTTGCATTCCCACCAACAGTGTAGGAGGGTTCCCCTTTCTCCGCATCCCCGCCAACATCTGTCGTTTCCTGACTTATTCATTTTAGCCATTCTGACTGGTGTGAGGTGGTATCTCATTGAGGTTTTGATTTGGATTTTCCTGATGCCGAGCGATATTGAGCACTTTTTCATGTGTCTGTTGGCCATTTGGATGTCTTCTTTGGAAAAATGTCCGTTCATGTCTTCTGCCCATTTCTTGATTGGATTCTTTGTTCTTTGGGTGTTGAGTTTGATGAGTTCTTTATAGATTTTGGATACTAGCCCTTTATCTGATATGTCATTTGCAAATATCTTCTCCCATTCTGTCGGTTGTCTTTTGGTTTTGTTGACTGTTTCCTTTGCTTTGCAAAAGCTTTTTATCTTGATGAAGTCCCAATAGTTCATTTTTGCCCTTGCTTCCCTTGCCTTTGGCGATGTTTCTAGGAAGAAGTTGCTTCTGCTGAGGTCAAAGAGGTTGCTACCTGTGTTCTCCTTTAGGATTTTGATGGACTCCTGTCTCACATTGAGGTCTTTCAACCATTTGGAGTAAAGACAAAGAGTTTTAACATAAGTTTTCAGCAAACTTATTTGATGGTGAAACATAACCTGAACTAAGGTTAGTCTTTATTCCTTTTCTTAAACTTTTTGTAAGTGTACACACTGAGATCATGCTACATAATACATGAGCCATTTTAACCTGTGACAATCCAAAAAATTCTGATATATCTTGAAGTTTTCATATAAGGAATGGCGTCCCTGAATATATATATTAAATGCATGAATAGAACAAATACTCTAGTGGCTCTCTTTCTTGAGATTTAGTCAGTAGAAATCCAGGTGCCTCAGATCTAGTAGCTTTCCTGAGGGCATAATTCAGTACAACAAACATTTACTGAGTCGGTACTTAGAGTAGAATATCAAGATTAACAAGAGGTGATTATTGGGGCACCTGAATGGCTCCATTGGTTAAGCGACTGACTCTTGATTTTGGCTCGGGTCATGATCTTAGGGTTGTGAGATCCAGGCCTGCATGGGACTCTGGACTGGGGAAGGAGCCTGTTTAAGATTCTCTCTCTCTCTTTCCCTCTACCCCTCCCCCGCTAAAAACCCCCCAGAAAACAAGAGGTGATTGTTGTCCCCAAGGAATCTTCATTATAGTGAAGAGTGCACTTCCCACATAAATTTAATATAAATTACATCGAAATCAGTGCTGTAACAGGACTATAATCAGAAAGCAAAGATGGGTGAGAGCCCAGGACTCCTGGGGGAAGAGGATGGGTCTAGACTGGGGGACACTGAGAGAGAAGACAGTTTAAAATTTTGATGACTTAATTCCTTTTTTCTTTCTGAGTAACACGTTGTGTTGTTGACATCCTTTCTGCAAGATCTAAGAGGCCCTATGGAATCAGTATTCCCAAAACGTCCCCCAGAGTTATGAAACCCATTGAAAGCATAACCACTGGTGGATGCGGGCCCAGTCAATCAGAATTCTGGAGAGTAGCAGTCAAGAGTCTTCCGAACCTGGGGCGCCTGGGTGGCTCAGTTGGTTAAGCGACTGCCTTCGGCTCAGGTCATGATCCTGGAGTCCTGGGATCAAGTCCCGCATCGGGCTCCCTGCTCCGCAGGGAGTCTGCTTCTCCCTCTCCCGCTCCCTGTTTGTGTTCCCTCTCTCGCTGTGTCTTTCTCTGTCAAATAAATAAAATCTTAAAAAAAAAAAAAAAAAAGAGTCTTCCGAACCAGAGGTGGTGCTGTAACACTGGGGCCATCTCACCCAGGTTCAGGAATCCGCGTTGTCGCCGAATGGGTAACGCTACAGCCTCACGTTTTTGGTGGTTGATATCGAAACACATGGGATGTAAAGCCACCAAAAGAGTAGTAGATAGTAAAGAAAGAAACTGATGATTGAAACATGATTAGAGGGGCGCCTGGGTGGCTCAGTCGTTAAGCGTCTGCCTTTGGCTCAGGTCATGATCCCAGGGTCCTGGGATCGAGCCCCGCATCAGGCTCCCTGCTCAGCGGGAAGCCTGCTTCTCCCTCTCCCACTCCCCCTTGCTTGTGTTCCCTCTCTCGCTGTGTCTCTCTGTCAAATAAATACAATCTTTAAAAATAAATGAATAAATAAAACATGATTATAACCAGTGTTTCCAACAAAGCCTAAACGGGCTACACCAAGCCCTGAGAGTGAGCAAATGAGAGACTTACAGATATTTTTCCCCCCAAAAGCCTCATTTGTGTCGAGGGCGCCTTATGACTTTAGTGCCATCTGTTCCTTTCAAAGCGCTTCCTTTTATTTTATTTCCATGTTTATGATTCCCAGCATACATAGTTCCATAATGGGGGTTTACCATACCCAGAATGCCGGTGCCAGGGATAATGCAGGTGGAAGCATCGCCAGGTGTTGTAAAGAAGGTGTGTGTCCTTTCAGGGAAGAGAACTTGAGCATAGGTGCGAATGTGCCCAGCCGTCCAGCAAACACACGAGAACACATGCAAAATGAGCAGGTGGGAAACACTGACTTTGGGACCGAGGACAGCCCCAGTGTAGGCGTGGCAAGCCTAGCTGGAAGGTTCGGGTACTAGCGTTGGGGGCGGGGAAACAGCACCTACCCCCCTGCAAAGTCAGCCTCGGAGCCCCATGTTGCGAAAGCTCTCTGGGAAAGGGCTCTAGACTCGTGTAATTCCACGCAGGGGGAGCTGTTGGTCGTGGCTCTGGGGACGCTCATGGCTGTTGTCACGGTCGTCATTTTACTGCGGTTTGGCGGTTGCCAAACCAAAACAGAAAATGAAGAAGAGAACAACTCCTATGAAAATATTTCCTCTCCAGCACACAGAACTTGTTGACTGAGTTGGAGTTGTATTCTCTCTAGGCCTCTGCCATCCTCTGCGCTGTCAGACGCGTAAGATTTGTGGGTGGCGAGATGATGTCATCTGTATTCGGCAGCTTGTAGTAATTTCCACTCCCGGCCCTGCTCAGAGGTTGAGATTCTTGCAGGAAATGGGATCTGAGCTTACAGACGAAAGCCTCACTTTTCTTTTCCATTGACATCCCAATACTGTCCCCTTTTGCGGATGACAATTGTGCTGTCACCAACATTATGTCATACTATCTCCCTTGAAATGGCCTCATCGCAGCGTGTGAGCGCAGCTGTGAAAACAAATCCGATGTTACCGTGAGCTCTGTAAATCCTCGAGGCACATAGTAATGAGTTTGCCGTTTTGAAGTACGGTCAAAAATGTAATGGCAGAGGCGTGGCCACTGCGAGTGAGTCAAAAGCAGGATTCAAGAGGTCGGGAGGCAGTGACACATCAGGCCTGGACGCTGGGCTCCTGTCATGCGCGTCCCCAGGGCGTCAAAGTGGGGGCTCCACGGCAGCTTCGGGAAACGTGCCCCCGGACAGCCCGAGGAGAAACTGCCCCCCTGCCTTGCTGAGTTACGCTTAGACCACGGGATGGGGGGCCGCTTGTGTAACCAGGTTATCGCCAGGGGATGACCAAGGGCAGATCAAGGGATGCTGTCATATTCTGGACACAGCACTGACCCTAGCGCTCTCCAGATCTGAAAGGTGGAGTCCCAGCTACAACCTGTGATCCCAAATCTGGAGAAGCATCAACAACCAAATAGAACAAATGTACAAGGACCAGATACTGTCAGCTGGCCGGGCAAAGCAACAGAAGGCTCCTGGTGTTGGAAAGGAGCTTCAGCTGACAGGAGGTGGTGTGGAGGGACAGGAGAGGATGAGGCATGACTAAATGTGGATCGAAACGTCAGCCAAAGGAAGGTTCGCTTCCTGTATTCCACAGATGGCAAACACCAGCGAACTCACAGAACTGCGTACTTCGGGGACACCAGCAGTGACGTCATCTGTACTTGCTGTGTGAAGTGCCCCTTCTGAGAACCGGGGGCACACCCCCATACAGCCGCAGACGGGGTGGGCTGTGGGCAGCTGGGGCCGCAGGCTGCCCTGCTTCACGGAGAGCTAGCATTGTGCCTGGAGCTCTCCTAGCAGCTTCGCTTGCTCTCTTGCTCTTTGGTCTCGTCGTTGGCGGTGTTAAAATGGGCAGAGAGGACAATAAGGAAAGGAAGGTCACCACGTCGTCAGACAAGGATGCCTCCTTCAGAGAGCTGCGTCTGGCAGCAGCCGTCTGGTCAGCGGGCATCTCTTCCGAGGGTGCATCTGTCCTCCCAAAATGGAAGGCCATTCTGAGGTGCAGTCTTACCCAGTGAAGGAATGAGGTGCGTGGTGTTTCACTTTGCCGGGGCTGTGTGACAAGCACCACACACTGGGTAGCTTAAACGCCAGAAATTTATATTCTGACAGTTCTGGAATCTGGAAGTCTAAGATCAACGTGTCGGCAGGACTGGTTTCTTCTGAGGCCTCTCTCCTTGGCTTGTAGACGGCTGTGTTCTCCCTGGGTCCTCACGTGGTCTTTCCTCTGTGCACGTCTGTGTCCTCACCTCCTCTTCTTTTAAGGACACCCATCCTATTAGATTAGGGCCCACCTCCATGATCTCATTTAACTCAATTACCTCTGTAAAGTTCTCCTTAACTTACATACAGTCACATTTTGAGGTTCTGGGGCTTGCAACTTCAACATGTGAATTTGGGGGGCACACAATTCAGCCCATCCATAACACATAGAACCCTCAGGGTCTGTGCGCCCCCCAGCTAAACTCAGGCATGCTTACTGCGCTGACGAGACAGAATTGCAGGGGTGCAACTAGGGGGACCACTCAAGAACCTCGAACCCTGGACCATTTGGACCTGGCTTCAGAGCTCTAGTGTAAAATTCTGTCACTAGTCCTTTTTTTGTATTTCAAAACAGCTCTTCATGTCTTATGCAAGGGACAAAGTTTCAAGCTGCTGTGGAAATTTTTTTCTGGGGGAAAGAGTGGATTTCTTCCTTTACTTCTTCCAAAAGAAGTTTCCAGGGTGTAGGGCATTTCTTAAAATCCATATGAGGTCCTCATTATTGTGTCTGTTTTGCAGACAAAACACTTTGCCAGGAAGTCTTTGGCAGAGGCAGCCCTGGAGCTCAGAAATTCCAGACTCCTCAAGCCTCAGTGAGACAGATGTGAGCGGTTACCAGTGCCCACACGCACAGTCTGACTGCACGTAGCGACGAGATGCACCTAAGAAGGCCCTGGGCTGCTTCCTGTGATAGGAGAGGGAGGACGCCACTGCACGTGTCGGGGTTTGGCTGGAACAACAGGAATAGGACCGCTGTGTTTTGAAAAATGCAAAGAGATTTTTAATGGAGCAGAGAAGTTATAGTTACATCACTGGGGCTTGCCCATCATTAAATGCATTTGGTTTATTTTATATTATGTCTGACCTACGTGTGTGAGGCTGTAGATTCTTCCATGTTTAGTAAAAACACTGAGCAAGAAGGCACAACTGAATAAATACCAGATATTCAAGACCTGATTTTTTTTTTAATTTTAAGTGATCTTTTTTTTTTAATTTTTTATTCTTATGTTAATCCCCATACATTACATCATTAGTTTTAGATGTAGTGTTCCATGATTCATTGTTTGTGCATAACACCCAGTGCTCCGTGCAGAATGTGCCCTCCTCAATACCCACCACCAGGCTAACCCATCCTCCCACCCCCCTCCCCTCTAGAACCCTCAGTTTGTTTTTCAGAGTCCATCGCAAGACCTGATTTTTAATGTTGGTCAAAAGGTACACGCCTTCACAGTTGTCTCATTATTTCGAAGCATGAAGACTGAAGACCTGACTTTGTTGCCTTCATGCAATCAGTTATTGAAGTGTTTTCAACTTCGGTCTTCTTTATACTCATGGGATTTTTTTTTCTTTTAAAGAGGGAAAAAATAGAAGGTAATGACATATGCAGAAAAAAAAACTGATTTGGACTAAAACTCCTTAAACAGATATTTTTATTTCTATGGAGACATAAGTTTACTGACAATTTAAAAAGAGATGAAAATATATGGTGTAAGTTTTTTTTTGAAAACATCTCTCAAAGTTTCCATAAGGGTCTCTGTTTATAAACAACTTTAAAATTAATTTCATTGCCTTAGGTGCCAGGAATTTAGACTCAAACAAGGGACATCTGGATATACTCATTAAATGAAATGGGCACTGAATGAGGCATCATTCTATGGAAGTTAAGAGGAATACACTGATGCTTTCTTAAATGCTTGAATATACCAGCGCTAAGTTTTTGGGTTTTTTTTTTTCAGGGATGAATGCTAATTCACTCTGAAATAGTGTACATAGAATAAGTGTTACAATATTTCTAAATTAGCTGTTTATAAAATAAAATACCGTAGGGGATGAGGAGTCTTCCGTTGGAGAGTGAGGGCATTCGCTTTCACTAGAACTACTCAACTCAAAGCAAACAAACTCATGCATAGGCTCGCTTTAATCATGAAGGCAGTGTCTAACTTACAGTCTATTTAATCTACAATGCAAAAAGGAAATGCAAGTTCTAATTTCTCAAGTTTAGAATGTGCAATTTTGGAAAGGCCATGTTGTTTCAAAGCAAAGGAAGAGGAAGAAAACCCTGCTGTAATCACTGTGCCTGAGCTAATTCTGCTCTCATTTAAAAAAATGTTCTGAGACTGCTATGCACTGAATATTCATATCCCCCCAGATTTCATCTGTTGAAATCCTAACCCCCAAGGTGGTGGTGTTGGGAGGCGGGGCCTTTGGGAGGTGATGAGGTCATGAGGGTGGAGCCCTTGTGAATGGGAGGGGTGCCCCCCAGAGAGTGCCCTCGCCCCTTCTGCTGTGTGGGGACACAGCAAGAGGGGGCCATCTATGAACCAGGAAGTGGGGCCTCCTCACCACACCCCAAATGTACTACGCCTCGATCTTGGACTCCCTGGCCTCCAGAACTTCGAGATAAACATCTGCTGGTTATAAGCCATCCAGCCTGTGGTGTTCTGTCGGAGTGGCCTGAATGGGCTAAGGCAAGCACTTTGGGGTAAAGAGGCTTGGCTTTTGGACACATTTTATTTCTGAACACTCATCACCCACCAAGTCCTAAATTAATAACCTGGAAAAATTGGGGAAAACACCTATTTACACAGAACGCTGAGGAAACAAATCTCAAAATGGCAGAAATAAACTTGTCCCCGGATGCATGGCATGGCTCCCGGGAAGTAAATGGTCAAGTCCTGGCCCCCGTGGTGGTGTCTCTGGGCTGGGAGGGCTGAGTTCTGGAGGAAAGAGTGGGCTGTGAGGCTAGCCTGGAAGGTGCCCTGTGAGGTCTGGCTGGGCAGATCCCCCAGCCACAGTGCCCGTGCAGCGCTCGGAGACCCAGGCTGCTGGGATGACTGAGTAGCTGTGGTTTCTAGCTTGGGAGAGGACATAAGCGTGAAGGTGATTGTAACCGTGGTAAGCAGCCTGGTGAAGCTGAACAAGAGGCTGCCGGGAGTGGTGGGAGCAGCGGCCCTGGATGGTGGCCCGTCTTTGGGGACACAGCAACAGCTATAGAGAGAGATGGGGCTGAAGGGGCAAGTATGCAGATGCCAGCCAGGAGGCCTCCCCGTCATCCTGGTGCCAGGCAGAGTGGTTCCACTATAGATAGAGACCAAACCCCCTCGTCAGCAGAGCCTGTTGCTCTCCTGCTCTCCCTGCTACCCTCAGGCTGGCTCACTGATTAGCAACAATCAGCAAGCAAGAATAAAACTAATAGGCGGTCCACGGAAAGATTCTTCCTCATGAAATCCGACCGGTCAGATTCAGAGAAAGTGTGTATTTTTGAAAAACATTTGAGGCAAAAAATACGAATTCCAGACAGCATCTACTCTTTACTGTCAACATTAAAAAAAATATGGTCTCCATAAAATTAGATGAACTGTAAAATGAGGTGACAGTGGAAGATTATGCTGAGATATAGGCAGAACCATACAGAGAAGTAAATGAGGTTTTGAATAAATGTGTTAAAACCAAGCAGATAATATCAGAGTGTCATAATGTATTCAAAGCAATGAAGAGCAGAATTATGCCAAAAATGCCAGAAATTATTTCAGTGATAGAGAATACAGCCTAGGAAATATATATATGTATAATGCAAAAAATAATGAAAAAAAGGAAAAAGAATATGCGGTATTTCATAGATATACAATGGAGATCCAGTATGTGGATAACTGTATTTCTGAAGAAGATACCAGAACAAATGGACCAAAGCAATATTCAAACACATATAAAACTTCCTAAAGACCTCAATCTCCCAATCAAAATAGCTCACTGGGTACCAGGCAAAATGAAGAGATTCAAATTCTTAATAAACCCTGGTGAAAGTTGCAAAATGTATGTAAAATTAAGAACTCTATTAATGCCCTGAAAGAAGATTACATACAAAAAAAAAAAAAAAGGAAATGCAAACTGGTCTCAGAGTTCCTTTTCATTTTTTTAAGATTTTATTTATTTATGAGAGACAGACAGACAGAGTGGGGGGAGGAGCAGACAGAGAGGGACAAGCAGACTCCCCACCGAGTGTGGAGCCCGACATAGGGCTCTATCTCAGGACCCATGAGATCATGACCTGAGCGGAAACCAAGTGTCAAGACACTTAACCGACTGAGCCACCCAGGCGCCCCCAGAATTCCTTTTTTTTTTTTTATAATATAGATCCTAAAATCAGTGACACAATTCATGTCTATAGAGTTTTGAGGGAGAAACTTTGTGACCCCAAATTCCTTATGTAGCCAAGCTGTCTGTCACTCTCAAGAACATAAAAATATTTTCAGAGATTCCAGGGCTCAAAATATACAATCTGTGTACTTTTCAGGGGGGGAACCACTCAGATGTGGTCCACAGTCTGGCACCATCATGTCACCTGGGACCTTGTTGAGAATACAGAATCTCAGAACCAGGCTCTACCCCAGATCTACTGAATCAGAATCTGCATTTTAACAAGATCACCATGTAATTTATATGCACATTAAAGTTCAAGAAGTACTGCTTTAATAAACCAAGTAATTGATCAAAATGTAACCCCCCCTCCAAACAGTAAAGTCACAGCTAAGGACTGTAGTGAACATTTAAATTAAATACCATAGACTCAAATCTTAATAAATGTATATTGGAAGTTTACACATACATTTATATAACATAAAATCATAACCTGAAAATTAATGTCTAAAATTTAACATAAATAGGGAAAAGGAGTAGATGACAGGAAATAAAATGAGCCTATTGTGTCTTATGGTTCAAAGATATTCAATTGAATTCTTAATTTTGGACGTTTTATCCTTGAATTGGTAGACAAGTATGTCTTCAAATATGTTCTTGAAACTCTTAAAGATAAATGATGGCCAAAATATAAAGTAGCTATGTAACAAACTATTTGAGAGGGAAAAATTCATATTTCATAATGTAAAAGAAAAAAATAAAAAATTTAAAAATTGAAGAATGAACCAGAATACATGCTTTGTGAAAATAAAGGTAAATGGGATTAGCTCCCTTACTGAAAGAATTAGTCAGATTTTTGTCAATGAAAATAGTTTTATTGCTTATCTTCAATTCAAAGAAAATGGGAAGTACAAAGCAGACACAGAAATTCACCTGAGGTGCCATTATACACAAATAATCATTGTAAGTGTTCTGATGGTCATCTTTCTAGAAAATGATTCAGTTTTTAGAAATGGGACAGTACTATGCATGTAGTTTTTAAACCTACCCATTGGATATGATGTGTGTAGGTATATTTGTTATTGTTATTTGTTTAGTATTTTCACAGTTAGATTCCCTTAGATCTGTGGTTTGGGGTAGTTCATTAATTTTGAGAATTTTGTTTTAAATATTTTTTTTCTACACAGTTATCTTTCTTTTCTCTTTGAAGGTATTTTTCATCCAAATTACCATGGTTTTCTTCCCCCTGGTATTTCTATTTGACTTTCCCTAATAGTTCCCATCTATCTGCTGAAATTTCCCATCTCTTTATGCATTTCATATACTTTTTTCCCCTAGAGCATCTAACATATGAATTATAGTTATTGTAAATTCCTTTTCTGATAGCTCCAATATATGTGTTGCCTCTGAATCTGGTTATATTTATTGCTTTGTCTCTTGACTTTGGTTTTTAAATTTATTATTATTATTATTATTTGATCTTGTGCATGTGTCTTGTAATTTTTGGTTGAATGTTGAATTGAACTGAATTGAATTCATTTTGTTTGAATATCATGTATAGAATAGTCACCACTGAGGCAAATAGTATTTATACCTGTAAATGGGCACACCTCTTCTGTTAGATCATTAATATTGAGGAAATGTGCTCAGGAGTTCAGGGAACTTTGACTTGTACTGTTGTTACAGTTACCTTCTATACACCACTGGCTTCAATTCCCCTAGGATTATCTTGTGCTGAGGTGAGGCTGGGGTTCCAGAGGGTTTTTCTTAGTGTTCCTGCTCCACCTTCAACTTTCAGTCTTCCTTGTTTGCCTGCTCTCACTGTGCTCTTGTCCCCTCCCCAGAAGTTCTTGCTTATTGCGTGGTGCCTGTTTGTCCGGTGGTGGGGAGAGGGAAGGAGCAGCTCTCTGTTGTGCTGGTCCAGCATCCGTCTTAGGCTCGGCCTGTCTGCCTGGGTCTCAGGAGTGGGGCTTTCTCAGTGACCCTGCTTCTCTTCTGGAGAGCCCAACTTCCCTGTATCTGTGGTGAATCTCGAATGGGCCAGTTCCCTGCCCCTCCTTTGGATGTGGGAAACCTCTCTTCATACTGGTATGTGATCCTGGACCCAGAATTGCTTCCTGCTCCTTCTTCAAGGGTAGAGGATGTTGCTTTTTCTTTTACCTTTCCCCTAGCTGCTCCGGTTTCCCATCCTGCCCCAACCACTTTCTCATGAGCATCTGGTTGAGGTCCAGGTGCAAGATCCCATGTGTGAGTGCAAATCCCCTTCGTGTCTCTGCTCCGGGGTTTGTATTCTCATGCTAGCCCACACTTGGCCTTTGCAATTTATTTTAAAATCTAGCTGAATTCTTCTTACCCACACGTACAGTCCCAGCATTTCTTCCCCCTGTGCTCTGGCCAGAGCTGAGTCCATGCTTGCGACCCATCTTTCCTTGGAGGAGCCTGATTTGAGTTGGATTGAAGGATACTTGTTGGCCCTGCGTCCTCAGCTCTCTGATAAGCTCATGAAAAGTTACACTGTTATAGTTTATCTGGTTTTCTTTTGTTGTTAGGATGGGGAAATACTTTTTCCTGCTTTTGACATCCTCAGTGGAACCAGGCATGGTTTGGAATGCTTTACATGTAACAACTCACCACTGCCTTACAGCAAATCTATAAGGTAGATATTATTGTAGTCCCCATTTAGATGAAGGAATTTATGCACAGAAAATTTTCATTACCCCAAAGTCACATAGCCACAAGGGTGAGAGCTGAAATTCAAATCTAAATTGTCTTATGCAGTGGCTGCACCATTAACCACTAAAATGTACTGTCATGCACATTGTGAATGGTGTGAATATACCTTTTTTTTTTTTTAAACTCAGTCCCCTCCTAAGGGATATAGGGTTTTTTGCTATTGTAAACAATGCTGCAATGAACTTGTGAAGTTTTCTCCCAAAGATAAGGTCCTCAACCAATTGCTCAGTCAAGGGGTATGCTTATTTAGATTTAAACTACCTATTGCCAGATTACAAACTAAGAAGCATTTTTTAAAATGAAATTTAAACTGTTTCCAATTACAAAATTACAAAAGTGATATGAAGACAGTCTCATTGCAAAAAATTCAAATGAAAACTGTTAACTGTGTATGTATGTGCACACACATGCACACACACACACGGCCCACTCTAATCCCACACCTCTCCTTGTGTCAGCCAGGATCACAGTTTAGTATGTATAGCAGATAGGATTTTGAAAGGCAGAGAGAGCATTTCATGCAGAAAGCATAGCATGAGCAACATCTGGCAGGGCAATAAGGAGACCAGCCTGTCTGGAGCAGAGTTACACAAGGCAAGACATAAGTTTGCAAAAGCAGAGGGATCTGTGAACCCCAGGCAAAGGATGTGTGGTGTCATGTCATAGGAAATATAGAGCTGTTCTTTATTTGGGGGCAAAGCAGTGACATGACAAAGCTGCTTCTTAGATTCTTTTAGACTATCCCTTTATTAATGTTTATTATTTATTATTAATTTATTGGCCATTAATCATTAATTAGATTATCGTGGCCAAAATTGTTGTGCTTGGAACTGGTAGTAATAGCCAAGATCCTGGGGAGAGAATCTGGGCAGGAAGTGGTGAAGGCCAGAGCCAAAGAGTGGTAGGAAAACTAGAGGAAGACATGTGGAAGGCGACTTCTCCATAAGCTGACAGGTGACCTACTGGAAATTATCAACATGTCAAAGAAGTAATGAGCTTGCATACTGTATGGATACATGGCTGAACATGACAGCTTCTTAAGTTAATTGTTCTCTTCGTTTACCCAGCTTCCATTCCATTGTCAAGTGCTATCATATCCTCCCTACTCTGACGCCGTACCTCTCTCTGCTTTTGCTCCCTCGTGACTAAACCACCAGCCTGGCCAAATCCAACACCTTGTCTAACCTGTGGCTGCACTATCCAGCACATTCACTGTGGAGCTGTGGCCAGAGAATATTCCGGCATGTCACATTGACTTCAAATGGGTCCTCAAGGCCACCAGGCAATCATACCACCCTGCCCTGGTCCCTCACTTTCCCATCCTTTTCTAGACCTCTATTTCAGACTTCTCTTCCCTCCCCAAAACCTCTAGTACTTCTTCCCCCATCTTGGGTTTCAGCTCCTGACCTTGCTTCCTATTACCATGACAAAGGAGGAGCAATTGGAAGAGAGTAAATGCAGGTTCCCACCACAACCACAGCTCCCCACCTCTCTGGACCATTGCTCATCCCTGTGCTTGCCTCCTATCACAGGCAACTGGCCATGCTCCTTGGGCCAGCCCACCTCTCCCCTGTGCAGCTTGTGACATCCCCCCACACTCCCTGGGGAATAGCGCCCCACAGATCCTCCCCTCTCTCCCACACCATCACTGCTTCCTTCTTTTCTGGACCAGCCTACAAACGTGCTGAATTTTCTTCCATATTAAAGAAACAACACCCTCTCAGCCACACTCTCCCTTCCTGTTGTGTTCCTTTTTTTTTTTTTTTACAAGAGAAGTTCTTAAACTTTATATATACTCATTTCTCTGCTTCCTGTCTTTCTGCCCCTCTGGAGGGCACTCCAATCTGATTTTTGCTGCCACCTCTCCCCCCAGACTTACCACGATCAAGGTCACTGTGACCTAAACATTGCCCCATTCAGAGCCAAGCGTTCATGCCCGTCACACCTGACCTATCGGTCGGATGACATGTGAATGTGCTGTCCACCCTGGCACATATTTGAGAGGGAAAGGGGTTCTTGTGATGATTACACCTGGTCCCCAGGTGCAAACGGGGATTGTCCAGGGCAAGTGAAGACATATTAGCAGATTTGCAACGTCTATGCACTCCTTACTCGTTGAAACATTTCCACTCTTGCCCTTCAGGGCAATGGTTATCAGCTGTCCTCCCACTGTGCTGGCAGCTCCCATCAGTCTTTTTTTCAGGATCCTCCTCATCTGCCGGTCTTCTCAACAGTGAGGGGTCCCAGGGCTCAGCCCTTGAACCTCTTCTCTTGTCTAGATTCTCTCGCACAGGGATGTCATCCTGTCTCATAGCCTTAAATTTCACCTACATGCTAATGATCCTCAAATTCCAATCTGGCCCCATCTCTCCCCTGAACTCGAATATCCAACTGCCTACTTCCTGTCTCTACAGGCATCTCCAATTTCACATGTTCAGTTCTGAGTGACTATTTCCCCCCAAACCTGTTTCCCATCAAAGTGAATGACGTCTTGATCCTCCTGGTTCCTTGAGCTACAAACCTCCACGTCCTCCTTAACTCCTGTCTTTGTCATACAACCTTCATCGGCTCAAGCAGCAAATCCTATCGGCGTTTACATAAAAAAATGTGACTCACCAGCTGGGATGCCCGTAACCGTGCCCTAAACCGGTCACCTCACTTCCACGCTGCCCTCCTCCTGGTCCTCAACACAGTTCTCCGCATGATGCTGCGGAAACCCTCCAGTGACTTCCCTTCTCATTCATAAAAGCCAGCCTTCCTTCTCCCTCTGAACTGCCTGACTCTGGCTGTCACTTCTCTGACCGCCTCTGCTGAGACTCTCCCCTTCAGCACTTCCGCTCCAAGTCCCCTGCTGCCGTGCCCTCTGCTGGGATGCTCTTCTTCCAAATAGTCACTTCTGTTACTCCCTCGCTGCCCTGACGTCTTTACTCAAAAACCACCTCCCTAGTGCACCCTTCTTAAAACATCAGTCCCATCCGAACCCTAACACTTCACATCCTCCTTCCCTGCCTTCTGTTTGCTCCTTGCCACTTACCCCGGACTAACGGTCTATATCTCCCTGATCTGGAAGTTCTATGAAGGCAGGGGTTTTTGTCCATTTTAGCCATTGCTGACTCCCCAGCACCTAGAAATGTGCCTGACACAAACTACACACTGATACGTGTTCGAGTGAATTTTCCTGCAACTGGGTACCCGACATGGAGGAAGACATGCAGCTGTTACAGCAAGTTAAGGAAACCAGACATTTATCTTTGCACGTGAAATACTACCTAACCTTAATAAAGCTGTTCGCGAAGACTTCTGCAAAGCATTAATGGCACAAGATATACCACAAATAAAAAGCAGTCTGTGAGCAAATAAGTTAGGGCAACACTGCATTGGATACTGTTGGGGATTCACAGGATGTGTTTTCATATTCAGATCGCTGAGAAATCCTTTGGTGAGCACACCTGTATCTTCTCATTTCTTCCCCATTCTCACTTCATCTGGCCATTCTTTTACTCTTCCCGGCTTCTTGGCACACCTTCCCTGGGTTTGTAGTCACATCCCCAAGTTTGAATGAGAGTGCAGGGCACTCAGCCCTAATGCAGGGAGACCTCTGTTGGAAGCTAGCTTAGTGAAGAAGCAGGTGTCATGCGGAAGCCATTCCTGCAAGGGTGGTGGCAGGGTGGCAGCTGCAGAGGTTGAATCCAGTGTCCTGAACCCAGGGTGGGACAAGCAGAGTGTGCACCCAGAGGTGGTAGCAGGGGCGGCTCCATCTGAGCAGTCCTGTGGTGTGATCTGGGCATTGTTCCTGGTTGTTTGTTGAAACCCAGTGTTCTGCAAACATGGTGGGGTCAGAAGGTCAGAGCCCTTTTCTTTCTTTCTTTTTTTTTTTTTTTAAAGATTTTATTTATTTGAGAGAGAGTGAGAGAGAGAATGTGAGGGGGGGAGTAGAAGAAGAGGGACAAGCAGACTCCGTGCTGAGCTCAGAGCTCGATGATGCAGGGCTGGATCCCAGGACCCTGAGATCATGACCTGAGCCAAAATCAAGAGTTGGACGCTTAACCCACTGAGCCACCCAGGTGCCCCTGGAACCCTTTTCTCAAGAACCCCCCTATTAACTTCCAGCAAATACCAGAATCCCTTTGGTGGTCTGTTCCCCGTCTGTATTCTCAGGGTCCACCAGGCAAGAGAGCCCAGCTGTGCATCATCTAATCCCAGGGCTTCTCAACACTGGGTGTAGGACCAGGGTCTCGGTACTCTTTTCAAGACCCAGCTGATTACAGTTTGCAGCCAGAGTCGAGAACCACTAGTTTAGGTAAACCATTTTCGTGGATTCTGACTTTGGAATCGTGTTCTGGGACTCAGGCGGCCTCGAAGAGCTGCTTTCTAAGCACCATGAGTGTAGCATGTCCCCCTGCTCATATGAAACATCACAGACGACAGCCAAGGCCACCACTGCCAGCTAGCGCAACCAAGAGAAGAGTGGAACTGCTGAGAAGAGCTCGGTGAGAAGTCCACTCTCCTGCTCCCAAGCCCAGGTGCTGACGTGCGCGTCTCTGCATCAGCCTGTCGCCTTCCACCCCGGGAGTGTATGGGAGAACGTGGGAGAATGGCCCGATTGCTGCCACAATCACACCCACCGGATGAGGAGCTGGGAGCATGACCGGTCAGAAGGAGCAGAAGGAGCAGCAGGTGCAAGGACTAAAGGGAGCCGTGGTGAAGAGCCTGAGTCAGATGCCCATGGACTTGCACAATGGCACAGTTATTTCCGCTCAGTGGTCACAAGCCGTTCAAGAACGTTTACAGTGTTCCCCCTGGCGTGGATCCCACGTGGATTGTGATCTGAATCTACTATGTTACAACGTGTTTCTCCATGCTCGTTGACTGTCCAGGAGGAGGTGGGCCGTGTGGCTCAAGGAGGTTATGTGGGCAGCGAGTAAATATCACACTTTCAAACACTGAAAATAGCTCTTCTTCTCTGGGTGAGTCCAGCCTGGGACATTGCTTCAGTCTTTAGACTGCTTCTGTAGACATTCCCTGATGCAAGCAGTCCTCTAGCTCTGCCCTCCTCCTCAACCATCACATTTGAACAGTCACGTAGGCTCATTGAGAAAAATGGTTTCTCCTCTTTAGATGCACCTTCCAGAATGTTCTGACCGACAGAACAACAGGATGTAAACGCTTTGAGTACCTGCCTAAAAGTATCATTTTCAGCCCAATAATAACTCAGGATGCACCTGTTAAAGTGGTTCCAATGGTGGCATTTTCATTTCTGTATTAACAGAATGTTCTGTGGGGTCCTCTTCCCAAAGTAACAACACACTGGGGTTTCATTTTACTCTCAGGAGGTGGAAAATGCAAGCTGTAGTTTCCCTCAGCAGCAGCTCCTCCCATTTCAGCTCTGATTGCACTCACTGGGATGAGGACAGCTTTACAAACAAGAGGCTTTGCACACCGCGTGCGCTGCCCATTGGGATGAGGGCACAGCCTTTGAAGGCTAAAGATTTACAGTAAAAGGGACGTGTAACACCACCATTTGTTCACAGTGGTAATACTTGGTACTAGCCTCCATACCTCCAGCCTTCTCCGCTTGGGACAAGGCTGTGATCGTAAGGGTCCTTCCTGAAGGATGCCCTCATTTGAGAGCCAACAACTCTGACTTTTCATTTAGTCCTTCATGCATTCATTCAACAAACACGTCTAAGTGGCTGCTCCGGACATCATGCTCACAACCCGTATCCTGTGAAGCCTACAGGGAAAGCCGGACACTAAGCAGTCACACAAACCAATAATGACTGTTAATGACTGTTCTGTTCAGGGGAATGGAGAGAAAGGATAGTTATGATGAGAGCATAGCTGAGGTAAGGGCTGAGCCCTGCTGGCGCTCAGCAAAGTCTTCCCTGAGAAAGCTGTATTCACTTCCTGGTGTAAAAACTCCATGTTTCCACCCACTCTTAGGCTTCCTTGAGCTGGGAGTCAGGCTGCTCAGAAGTGGGATTCTAAGCTGGGCACTCACAACTGCCACCCTATGAAGTAGCATCTCCGTTCTTCATGAGGGCTGGGAGCTCAGAGGAAGGGGCCAGTGATGCCGAGCCACTCGGGGGGAAGGGGTGCTGGATGGCTCGTGCAGGAAACGCAAGGCTGTGATTGGCCTGGGTAAGGGAGAGTCCTTCCAGACACAGGGAATAGCCTGATGTATATTTGGAAAAGAGTAAGTCATTTAGTCTTCCTGGAGCCTGGGAGAGAGACCTGGGTGGAAAGATGGGCTCCTTCACCCAACACTTGCTGAATGTCCACCATGTGCCAGGCATTTGGGTTCTAGGGAGTGGTGACCGTGACAGATAGGGCTGTCCTTTACGGGGCTTACTGATGGACAGGAGGGCCAATGAACTAACTTAACACATGCATCTGCAACAGAAGGACATCAGATTGTGCAAAGGGCTGTGCGGAAACCATGCCGCACAGTGACGGAGACCATGGGGTGAGCAGAGAGAGGCTATGCCAGAGGGATGTTCGGGGACGGTGTCCCTGAGGAGGCGATGTGGGGGCTGAGAGAGCTGAGGGGGCCACGAGGCCAGTCACAGGAAGGGAGAGGAAACAAGCCTGGGGCACTGTAAGTGGAGGGTATTAAGAATCATCCAGAAGGGCTGGAGTCTAGGGGAGCAGAGGGCACAGGGGTATGGGAGGAGACCACGTCTTTCCTGAAGGCCCTTGGAAGCCAAGGCAAGCTGTTGGGACCGCATCCTAAGAAAAAAGGAAGCCACCCAAAGGAAGTTAAGTGACAGTGTAATAGTTCAATTCTAGCTGCTATATGAAAACCAGACTGGAGGGATTCAAGGGCGAGTTACATCAGGAGGCTCTCGTAGCAAGAGAGTGGAAGGGAGTACGTTGTTGGAGATGTGTTTCAGAAATGGAAGGGACAGAGCCTGCTCGGGTGAGGTGGGGGCTGGGGTGGGGCCCAAGACACAGCCATAAGGAAAAGGGAAAGGAAGGTGTGCAGCCTGTGAGCAAACCCCCCGGGGAAGCAGCACTTACCAAGTGGAGACACTGAAGGATGAGCAGACAGCTATGGGGAGTCCTGAGTTTGGTTTCGACCATGCTGGTAAGAGAAACAAGCGGTGATATCAAATAGATAGCAAGAGCTTGGAGAAAGGTCTCAGCTGATATATGCACTATGGGGTCATCATGGAGATAGTGTCTAAAGCCATGGCTCTGAGTGAGGTCCCCTGGGGGTGGGGGGTGAGTGTAGCGAGGGAGTGGGCTGGAGGCTAAGCCCTGAGAAACAAACACCTTAGGGGTTGAGATGAGGGGCCTGAGGTGTGGCGGGTAAGGTAGGAGGCAAATCAGAGAAGCTGCCACCAGTCTCGATCATGAGTGGATCCAGATGCAGCTGATGTTCTTGTAGGAAGCCCAGTAAGATGAGGAGAGCAAAGTGTTCCTCTGACTCGCCAATGTGGACACCTTTGGTGACTTTGGTGTGGTGGGTGTGGGAGCCACAGTGGCCTAGGCTCAAGAATGAGTGGAACGTGAAATGCAGAGAATTCTTTTTTTTTTAAGATTTTATTTATTTATTTGAGAGAGAGAGAGAGAGAAAGCATGAGCCGGGGGAGGGGTAGAGGGAGAAAGACAAGGAGACTCCCTGCTGAGTGGGGAGCCTGAGATCATGACCCGAGCCAAAGTCAGACGCTTAACCAACTGAGAGACCCGGGCGCCCCAAATGCAGATACTTCTTGAAAGATTTTGCTATGGAAGAAAAGTAAGGAATTGGGATAGTAGCTGGGATATTGTGAGGTTAAGGGAGGTTTTTTATGTTTAAGTTAGGAGATCTAAAGTATTTTGTACATGCATGGAAATGTCTAGGAGAGACAGAGCAGTTCATAATCCATGCCAGAGAGAGAGAGAGAGAAGATCCTGGAAGGAGCAAAGCCCTTGGAAGGATGAGCTGAGATAATGTCAATTTCTTCTGGCTGCTCTGAGAAACCACCATGAACTTGGGGGCTTAAACAGCACACATTTATTCTCTTACAGTTCTGGAGGTCAGAAGTGCAAAATTAGTTTCACTGGACCAAAGTTTCATTGTCAGTAGGGCCACAGATCCCTCTTGGAGCCCTGGGGGAGAAGCCATTTCTTTGCTTTTTTGTTTCTAGAGCTGCATTCCTCCACTCATTGTTGCTTCGTCCATCTTCAAAGCCAGCCGTGAAGCATCTTCAAATCTCTCTCTGCTCTGCTTGCCTCCTGCACTCCTCGTGTAGTCAAATTTCCCTCTGCCTTTCCCTTATAAAAACACTGTGATTACATTTCAGGCCTACGTAGATATTCCAGAATAATCTCCCCACCTTGAGATCCTTAATCTAATTACATCCGCAAAGTCTCACTTGTTCTATAGTAACGGTCAGAGGTCCCAGGGATTAGGACCTGGATATCTGGAGCAGGGGAGGGGGTGCATTATTCAGCCAGCCGTGGATGTGCTCTAGAGCACTGTAGAGGACTGTCCTTTGCTAGGAGGGGGATACTTCTTTCACTCTTTTTTTTTTTTTTTTTTAAGATTTTATTTATTTATTTGACAGAGAGAGAGAGCATAAGCCGGGGAGCGGCAGGGAGAGGGAGAGGGAGAAGCAGATTCCTGCTGAGCAGAGAGCCTGATGCGGGGCTCAATCCCAGGACCCTGGGATCATGATCTGAGCCAAATGCAGACATTTAACCGACTGAGTCACCCAGGCGCTCTCCTTCACTCTTTTAACCAGAAGGAAGGAGAAAGGTCTCATGCAGGTTTGTGTAGATTTGGTGGTGCAAATATGAAAGAGTGCTTTTGGCTTCAGTGTGCTGAGAGCAGTATGAGGTCAAGTTCAACAGAGAGGGTGAAGAGGGGAGTGACGGGGGGGTTGTTGGTAGAGCTATGGAAGCATGGCACAGAGTGGGAAACCAAACTCTCTCTTGGGCCTTGTCAGTATCACTGCAAGAGAACGTGGCAAGACATCAAGTATGAGAATTCATGGGATCCAATTTGGTCAGGGGGCAAGGAGCACACAGCAATCTGGATTGTAGTGAGCAGATGGGATCAGGAGCTCAGAGTCATGATGAGGGGACACTGAGCAAGTTGGCTCTAAGTACAAGAGGTGTTGGGCAGAGTGTGACACCTTTAATTCAGATTTTGGAGACAGTGCAGTTCAGGTTATAACAAGTTCAAGGGTTTCCCTTTGGGAAGGAGTCACTGAGGGACAGAGAGGTGGGCCATCCACCTGGATGCTGAAGACACCAGGAATGAAGACACCAAAGGGGTGGCCAGGAACCAAATCTTCAGTGAACGGGGGAGAGGGTGGGGGGAGCCACCTGGTAGAAGTTAGATGACAGAAGTGGGTGGGTGACTAGGATCAGAAGAGCAATGGATGCCATACCCAACAGCATTGCTTGAATGGCAGCTAGGGGTTTTGCAGGAGGAAGGGGAAGAGATGGTTTGGAAGGAGCAATGGAGAGCAAGGAAGCCACCTTCCTTGCCTTTACTTCCTGTCTCTGAGGGATTCAAGGTGTGAAAGAATAAGAGGCTCCTGTGGTGGGAGGCCTCCTGTGTTTCTGTTTGTATTAATTAAGCTAAGGAAAGACGTGTGCTAATCTTGTGTTGGCCTCTCTTGGTTACACAGGTGAAGAGTTTGGGGGGGTGAAGTTTGGGGGAGCATGGGGATAAAAGTTTCTAGTGGTGAGTGAGTTTTACAGGACACAAAGCACATGGAAGCTCCTCATGGAGGGCCTTGAGTATTTTTTTACCATGCATGTGGGGGGCAGGGAGGGTATCGAGCAGCAAACCATCAAGGTCAAAGGCAAGCTTTAGGAAAATTAATTGTCCAGGTATGTGAACAAAGGAGGCCCTTAGAAAACTACTGCAGTAGGCCAGGATTAAGGTCTAGTCAGAGTAGGAATACTCAGAATGGTGGAAGGAAATGATCATTGCAAGAAACGTGGTTGGTTTAAATTACAGATAAAGGAAATGAGGGAGCAAGTGAAAGGTGAGCCCCATTTTTCAAGCTTAAGTGGTTGGGAGAAAGGTTTTGAAGGGAAATTGACGGTTTGGTATTTGGCAAATTGCGGTTCAAGATTTAGTAGTTGCTGACCCCAAGAGTGGAGCGGGGTAATGACAGGTGAGTCAGTGGGAGCTTCCGCTGCCGTCAGGCCAAGTGTAACTGCCTGGAGTTTCCCAGATTGAGGATAATCAAGGACCAAGCAGGATCCCAGGAAGCAAGCCACTGATGCTCCCTAATTTATCTTCAGATCCCCAGGGCAGAGCCCAAAACTCAATCACCATATGCAGTAAGGCACGTGTGCAGGTATGAACGGTGAGGTGCCCAAGCCCAGGGGCTACCTCTCAGTCATTCCACAAGGCGGGCGCAGTCAGAGTAGGGGCGTCCTCACTCGTCTTTGTTACCTTAATGCAGGGGTGCGCAGGAGGCCACCAGCCGGTGTCTGGAGGATGAGCCCCGCAGGACTTGTTTGAAAGAGGCCACTTGGACCTTCTCTCCTTTTCACCCCCAAGTGAAGGCGGGGCGGGGATAACAGGCCAGGGTTTCACTGGGAAAGCGGGTTTCATCACACCTCTGAGCACAGGCCCAGAATCAGAGCTGAGGTCTGGCCAAGCATTTGACTCATTCAGGTGCAAACCCCACCCACTTTTGCTCAAACGCTTCCATTCCGCTGACGGCCGCTCTTTTCTTCCTTTCGCCCGAAATCCCCGGGGTCTTTGTGTGTGTGGCTGAGCTTAACCGACGCCGGCCTTCCTGTCTGTGGCTCCCGGCCTGCCCTCTCCGGCCCTCCACCGGTCACCTTCCTCCGGGCTGAGCGGGCCCTGGGGGCGTGCTGGCGGCCGGGACCACTCACCCCTCCCCGCGCCCCCTAGGCAGCCGGGCGCAGCGGGCGCAGCGGGCGCGCGCCGACTCGGCCTCCGCCGGGCAGCGGGCGCGCGCCGGGGGCGGGGCGGGGCGAGGAGGGGGCGCGGCCTCCGCGGGGCGGTGCAGGGGGCGGCGCGCGGGGCGGGCGGCAGCGGGCGGGCGCCGCCGAGGGGGACCGGCCGCTGCGGCGAGAGCGCGCCAGCCCCGCCGTGATGCCCGCGCGCCCCGGACGCCTCCTCCCGCCGCTGCCCCGGCCGCTGGCCCTGGCCGCGCTGCCGCTGCTCCTGCTGCTGGGCGATGGCGGCGGGGGCGGCCGCGGGGGCGCCTGGGCCCAGGAGCCGGGGGCGGCGGCGGCGGACGGGCCCTCGGCGGCCGACGGCGGGGACGGGCAGGACCCGCACGCCAAGCACCTGTACACGGCCGACATGTTCACGCACGGGATTCAGAGCGCCGCGCACTTCGTCATGTTCTTCGCGCCCTGGTAACTGGCCGCGCCGCGCTCCTCGGGGCCCCGCACCCTGCGCGCGGGGGGCGGCCGGACCGGGCCGGGGGCGCCGCGGCGGGCCGGGGGGGCGCCGGGCCGGGGCGCGGGGTGGGCGCGGGCTCGGGCCGGGGGCGTGGGCGCGCGCGGCTGACGTGGCGCAGGGCGGCCGGGGCGGTGCAGGAGGGGGCGGGCCCCGAGGGGACAGCCGGGAAAAGGCCGTCCCGCCCCCCGCTCCCGGTCCCCCCGCCCCCGAATCCCCGGACCGGGGGAGGGGCAGGTGGCGGCGTCCGCAGTGGGGCCACCCCGCCGGTCCCCAGCCCCCTCCTCCTCCCCAAACTTCCTGCGCCGGCCGGAGGCGGCGGCCTGCCGGTGCGGCCGGGACTCGTGGGCCACGTGCAGCGGCCGCCGGCCACCGGGGTCCGGCCGGGAACGCCCGGAGGTCTGATTCCGTGCACTCGCTGCAGGGCAGATCCCCTGCACGGGGGATTAGTTGAAAAAAAAAAAAAAAGGAACTCGCAAAGGTGGGATAACCCACTTTGTGTGTTCACTCGGTGGGAAGGGGTGGCCCAGGCAGAGGGGGGCTCCTATACCACCCCGGGAACCCGAGAGTAGTGCAAATGTTGGGGACCCCTAGGCAGCTCCGCATGGACGGGGAGGTGTGCTCTCGGGCCCCTCCACTCGAGGCTGCCCTCCGGCACCTCCACCCTTCTGCTCTGTTGGGGCCTGGTCTTCTGGTAAGTGTGAGCTGAGCAGACGGTTCCTCCTGCTTGGTTCTCGGGTGGAGGCGTCGGTGTGGGCCTCCGTGCCAACACCAGAGCCCCTTCCCTGGGAGTTGTCCAACCGAAAGGACTTCCTGACGTTCACATAAGCACAAGTAGTGCTTTCCTTCCACGGCCTAGATGCCCCGGTGAAGGGCAGTTCTCGTGGGGCAGAGCAGAAGGCCAATTCTAGGGCACGAGGCAGTTTGCAGGCTTATTGCAGCATTTGGCATTCTTCCCCAGAGCAGGAGAGAGGCTCTCGGAGATGTGGGAAAGGGATGTAGGAAGGAAGAGAGAGAAGATGCCCAAGAAAAACGGCTTGTTCAGAAAATGTGCGGGCGGAAGTTGGAGGAAACTTTTTTTTTTCTCTTTCCATATTGAGGCTGTTACTGTATTTCAGTTCGTTTGGAGTTAAGTTATCTTTGGGGGGGCAGGTCTGGGTCAGAGCTATCATTTATTAACAGTGGATGTCTGGGGTTCATTGTGTTTCAACTTCCCAAGAACCAGCCCGACTTGAAGTTTTGGAGCTATCAGTGGTCCAGAAATACTTTGAAGCATAAAATAATCTTTCATTATGAATAGTTATTCTGGGAAGGGATATTCTCAGAGTAACTATTCCGATTAAATACACTACTTAATTGGAGCCTATTTCAGTGGAATAAGTCCATGGCTTTTTTTCTTGTTTATTTTTTAAAGAAAAACTGACCTGTAGATACATAAAGTCCATGCAGTGCCAATGGAGTTTTAATTTTGGAGTCTCTGTAGTACCAGCTAGTCCCAGACTGAGTGAGGGACAAGACTGGCAAATCTGGGCACTTGATATTAAGTAAATTCCTTTTTAGATGGATGTTCTCAGAAAAGTTACTTGTAAAGTTTTTGTTTGCTTCTTAATACTCTACTACAAAATACTTAAATAGAGGTGTGTGGGTTTCTCTGATGGCATTTAAGAACAGATTGGAGCTCAGATAGAATATGTAGTGGGCTACCCCTTTCCCCCCATCTCTTTCCAGTTTCCGTCTCTGGGATATTGGAAGCCCACGTGTGGCTTGGGGGCAGGGGTGGTATGTAACAAAAATACTGCCCTGTATATTTTTGCTCTGAACTTGGTAGATGTAAGGTTGTCCTACTGCTATGGATTTTCTGCTAACATCAGGCCACAGCTTCTGTCTGGCCAGTTGCAGGTCACACTGAATCTGGTGACGATGAGGTCAAGGCTGGGGCCACCTCCTTGGGAGGACCAGAGGCTTTGCTGTATTACATGGCCACCAAATGAATTCAGCTACTGTCTCAGAGGTTCTTACTATAACCACAGGGGTCCCAAACCAGAAGCTCTGACTACATGGCACCTGTGGGTCAATCCATCACTAAGAAATTGCCAAACTGAGTCCCTGCCAAGCATGTGCTAGGTATTGGGAATACAGCTCTAAAAAAGAACAATGCTGGTCTTCATGGCCCTTGCACCATTTAAATTATATAACTGAATATGTAACGGTATAACTTACATGTAGCACTACTCTTCCCTCACAGTTGTCTTCAGGAAAGAGGGAATCATCCTGTATTCGAGTTTCTTATAAAGCAGGCATTCTCCTGGCTGCCCATGAAGTGGTGCATGGGGACTTGCAGAAGCGGGAAGCAAACCTGTCCAGTGCTGCCTTTCAGTGCGGATTACGCATGTCCCCTGTCAGAAGAGAAAAGAGGCAAAGAAATTTAACACTGATTTTGTTGAGAAGTTACTCTGAGGACAGATTGACAATTTTAAGTGTTGGGTGTTCTTAGAAGCAAGCATTTTAAAGATCACTTTGAAAAGCAGTACAGCAACTTTGTTACTTTGTAGACATCATGAATACACACCAGGTGAATGAAAACAAACAAACAAGCAAAAAAAACCCACAAAACAAAACAAAAGAAAAACCCTCCATGTGCCATAATTCTGTGTGAGCGTACTTGAAGCTTGAGACAAAGTCTCCAGTGCTGGCTCATACAGACTTCAAATAGGGCATTGCAGACGGCTGATAATTAAAGAAGATGATCAGTTAAATGACTGAAAAAGTGATTTAGTGATGGGAGAGATGCTGATGCTGTCAAGAAATGGGAAGACTAGCAAGAAGCAAGAATTCTAAGTTAACGTATTATTTTAAGTAGGTGATTTAAAAATGTACTGCTAAATTCATACAGTCAGTACACTTGGTGACATCAAATTAAGAAGTTTGGGTAGCCATAGACTTTTTTTTTTTTTAAGATTTTATTTATTTATTTGACAGAGACACAGCGAGAGAGGGAACACAAGCAGGGGGAGTGGGAGAGGGAGAAGTAGGCTTCCCGCGGAGCAGGGAGCCTGATGCGGGGCTCGATCCCAGGACCCTGGGATCATGACCTGAGCCGAAGGCAGACGCTTAACGACTGAGCCACCCAGGCGCCCCGCCATAGAGTTTTCTAAATAAAGCTTCTCATTAGAGAAAGTGTAGAACTGCATGAAATTTGAGGTCGCCTTGCATTTGCAGATACTTAGTTATTTAATAGAGAGTCCTGACTAAAAAGGAGCAATCATGGTGAGCAGGGTGATGTTGCTGCAGAAGAGGGGGGAGCCAGGGAGCTTTCCAGAGGAAGCAGAGAAGGGCACCAAACAGCTTGGGGAGTCAGAGCTGACTTCTTGGAGGAAGTGACACCCAGACTAAACCTGAAGGGCAAACAGGAATTTGCCAGGTGGGTCTAGGGAGTGTCCGAGCGGGTACCGATCCCCGGAGGGCAAGCCACACTGTGGCCCTTCCAGAAAGCCTCAGGTGGTCCCATTTGGCTCCGGCCCGACTGCCAGGGCAGGAGGGTGCAGGTGTACGGAGCGCAAATGGGAGGGCAGCCGGGGCCAGAGCCAGGCAGATGGTGGGCACGGGATCTTGCTGAGTTTCAGTTTCCTGCTGAGAACAATGCAGGGGCAATGGAGCGTGTGAGGCAGGGCAATGAGGTTGTGACTTCAGTGGGGATGGTGAGCCGTCCTTCCCTGCGGGATCAGAGAGGTTCCCCCAGCCGTCGGGTCTGGAAGGGGCTGAAGAGGTGGGTCGGGTGCGCCCTGACCGGTCCCCACCCCCTGCTCCAGGTGCGGACACTGCCAGCGACTGCAGCCTACCTGGAACGACCTGGGAGACAAGTACAACAGCATGGAGGATGCCAAGGTCTATGTGGCCAAAGTGGACTGCACAGCCGACTCCGACGTGTGCTCTGCGCAGGGGGTTCGAGGATACCCCACGTAAGTGGGAAGGGCCCTTGTCTCCTGCCTCGCCCCGAGCTTCCCGCAGCCGTTTGTCAGCTGTGCTCGGCCAGAGGAGGTTCACTCCGAGCTTGTGGTAACTTGTTTGGTAGTTCCGAGGAGTGAGGAGATGATGAGTTTAAGCGGGCCGTCCCTGTCGTTAGGGAAAGGGCGCCTTGAACGCTGGGTCTTGTCTCTCTCAGATGCCTCCTTGTGCTTTGTTTGGAAAAAGCCTTTCATTAGCCAGTGGTGGGTTTTCCTGTTTATAAGAGAATGTGTTCGTGTGACAAGAATGGCGGGCTCCATGGCGTCCTGTCAGGCGTGGTGCTCACAAGAACCTGGACAAGACAGTGTAGCTCCTCATCAGTTTTGAGTTTTTGGTCGCTCTGTTATTCTTCAGCATCCTTCCTGGAGCAATTTCCCATGCGGCGAGCACAAGGGCCGTTTCTGTTGGCAAGAAAGGTGACAAACTGGAATCCAGAAGTTCTGACAAGCGATGCTTCTTACTCCCTTGACAGTTAAATTTTTTAGTTTTAAGAGATAGGAGTTGAAACTGGCTTAAGTAGCAAAAGAGAGGATTAATTAGAAGGCCATGGAAGAAGCTCTGAGACTCCGCTCGCAGGGTTTGGGGGCCTGTCTTTCCTGCACTTCCCTTAAGGTGACTTACCTCTCCAGCTCTGCATCTCTTTGCTGGCATGCTGGGCTTGGGCTCCCCGCCGACTGGCCCTGCTTGGGTGGAGTGTTCATTCCAGAAACAGCCCTTGTGGCCGGAGAGGCAGGATATCGTAGGAGGGCAGCAGCGTTCGAGTGAAGGGCCCTTCTCCAAAAAAGAGCAGATGCTGTTTCCAAAAGCACTGGGGGTGGGGGGATGGGGGGGGTGGGGGCGGGGTAGGGTAGCAGGGATTGGCCACTGGCACTCCCAAACTTTTTGTTCAAATTGATGAATGAAGTAAATTCTTATAAAACCTGGGCCTGTCTGCAAACCCAAGAGGCAGCATGGAAAAGGGGAAGGAACTCTGGGCTGGAACCTAGAAGCCACGTCCGAATCCCAGCTCTACCATTTACTTATCATGCAGCCCTGGCCACACGGTTTAACCTCTGAGTCTAAGGTAGGATGTTGATACATGATTTCATGATACGTGAAATAACATGTTTGCAAACACTGATCTGAGCATACCCAATAAATGTTAAGGTTTTCCCTAACATTTGGAAATTTGGCATTGTCGTAAAGGACACTGGACTTCTTGGTCTTCGGTGACTGCCGCTAATCTAAGTGCCATCATGCAGATCAGATCAGTAGAGAGAAAATTTCCTACCATGTGTACCTGCCCTAGAGGCATCACTGTCCTGTGCTTCATAGCATCGTCTTTAAAGGGAACTCAGCTTAGACTAAGAGCGTTGCGAAGAAGCCATCCGTGAGTAGTGGGAGCAGGTGAGGAGATAGAGGTTTACCTGTTGAGAGCCTGTCGCCTTCAAGGTGCAGGGGCAACCGAGATGGTTGGCTGTGGTGTCGCTCTTCAACAGGCAGCCGTGTGGGGCCATGTGGCTGTCCACCCCCAGCCACACCCCTGGGAAGTGACACCGGACTCGTGATAGGCTGAGAAGGGCAAGTGTTAGGGGGCGTCAGAGGGGACGTCAGAGGGTTCCACCTGGACCTGGTCGTAGGAGCTGTCTGGCTGCAACATCAGTTACCCCACAGATGTTATCCACAGGTGTTAAAGATTTTATTTATTCATTTCTTGGAGAGAGAGAGCAAGCGAGCGAGCAGGGGGAGGAGCAGAGGAGAGGGACAAGCAGACAGACTCTGTGCTGAGCGCAGAGCCCGCCACGGGGCTCGACCTCACGACCCTGAGATCATGACCGGAGCCGAAATCAAGGGTGGGATGCTCCGCTGACTGAGCTCCCCCAGGCGCCCTGTTAGTCACAGATTTTAAAAGAGCCACATTGGATCACGTGTCCTGATTTAGAAGATAGGGTCTCTCCAAGAACACCATGCACTGGTTTTGTGTCCTTAAGAAGAACTGGAAGTGAGCTCACACTACACTGAACATGTTGTTTGGGAAGGAACCTCTGTGTCCCTCATGGCCCCGCCCAAGTGCCTGAGGGCAGGTTTTTCTCCTAGAATGCAGGAGGCAGGGGGTGTGCCCCGGTAGGGCAGGTAGGGCATTCGGTAGGGCATTCGGGCATTGACCTGTGAGCGTCTGCTTCCTCTGACATGGTGTCCCCCCACAGGGTGCCCCCCCACAGGCACCCACAGCAGGGGACGAATGCAAATGCCCAAGCCGGTGGCTCAGTGCGGTCGTCTTTAGCCCTCCCAGCCCTGGCACCTTTAACTGAAAGAAAGGATGGCACAGGGAGGGGGTTTGCTAGGGCTGCCAACGAGCGCCACGCACCCGGCGGCTGAAGAGAACGGAAATTTATCCTCTCACGGTCCGGGAGGCCAGCAGCCCAGCTTCGAGGCATCCGCAGGGCCACGGTCCCTCTGAAACCCGGAGGGGAATCCCTTCTTGCCTCTCCCTCATGTCTGCTGGCGGCTGCACCCAATCCTCCGTCCTCACAAGGCCTTCCTCCTCAGTGCGTGTCTCTCTCGCTCTGTCCAAATTTCCCCCTTTTTATAAGGACTCCAGCCACACTGGATTAGGGCCCACCCTGATATGCCTCATTGTCACTTGCTGACGTCTGTAAAGATCCTATTTCCAAATAAGACTGCACCCTGAGGGACAGGAGGCTGGGACTTCAACAGATCTGCTTTGGGGGACACAAGTCAGCTGGTAACACCATCTCCTCTGTAGTTCTAGGACCTTGATCACAGGTTTCCAGAGTGACCCACATGTGGAGATTTTCTCCTTGAAAGAGAAACAGATCACCGGGAAAAGCAAATGCCCATGTGGGAGTTTGGGGCTGTCCTTTGGGCTTGTACCCTGTGGCCGCCTCCCCATCACCTCCTTCAGCCCATCCACAGTGAAGATTGGGGCCAGATGCCCCGGCCAGGCTGGAAGGCCTGTGAAGGAAGCCCTAATTCTATCCCTAGGCTCTGTGAACCTAAGGAAGCACCTCAGGCTTGGGCAGGCTGGAAAGACTGCCAATCCAACAAGAAGAGATTTTTAAAAAATTGTTTATTTGTGTGTTGCTCACTACACTCCAGATCAGAAAAAGTCACAGGTTAGTCACTGCATTTAAACGTTAGCAAAGAAATGGGGAATGGGTGTGATAGTGCTGGTCCTCCTAGTATTTTGAGGATCCACGCCTTTTCCACTCTGAGGAACCGTGGTGGGGGAGGCACCCACTGGAAGAGAGAGAGGGGAAGGGGGGGCGAAGGAGTGCATGAAGCATCTTCTAGTTCTCTGTGGGCATAACTCGTTTCCAGAGCTTCCTGAAGTCCCAGGGGTGGGTGCGGGCATTCTTAATTGTGAGATCATACTTTGGAGTCACTCAAAGTGTTAAAGTTCGTGAAGTGACGGATATACTAGTCAGACTGGTTAGAGTTTGGCTTTTTGTTAGGCTTGGAAAAGTGAAAGCTATGAGGAAGCAAGGGCCTCTGTTCTTCACCGGAGGCCCATCAAGGATGTCCCCGAAGTCTGTCACAGGATCTCAGGGTGGCTGAGGCCTGGAAGCCTGTGGTGATTTATTCCCGCCAACGTGTTGGTTTCCCCGTACAGCTAATAACCTTCATTTTAAGGCCGTTGGGGAGTTCACTCCTCAAGCCCACAGTCCTGATCTCTGCATATCTCGGCTTTTTTTTTTTTTTTTAGATTTTTTTTTTTTTTTTTTTTTATTCATGAGAGACAGAGCGAGAGAGAAAGGCAGAGGGAGAAGCAGGCTCCCAAGGAGCAGGGAGCCCGATGCGGGACTCGATCCCAGGACCCTGAGATCATGACCCGAGCCAAAGGCAGACGCTTAACCATCTGAGCCACCCAGGCGCCCGTATATCTCGGCTTTTGACACTTGGCTCCCGCACACCGAGTGTCCACCGCCGGAGTCCACGCTCGTGCCACGGAAGTGGAGGGGCAATATGGATGCATAGCTGGCCGAAAAATGTTCGTCTGTGTTTTGTTTCTTCTGTCAGTAGCCACATACTCCCCTCCATCCTTGACACCTTCTATTCAGTTTTCTCTAGAGTATGTTTTTCCATTACCAGTGGGATGATACAGGATCTGGAAGTTTCGGCCTCTGGCAATGTCTTGCACACCCACTAAAGGAAGTGCTACGCATCCTATCCGCAGATACCTTCAGAGGCTAATATATGTAGAAAAAGAAGATTCCTTCTCTGTGGGGAAGTGCATAGACCAACCAACCGATGTCAAGGCTGTTCTCATAGCTGGAAACGTGAATTCTCACAGAACCTTTACAAGAGTCGAAGAGCCGACAGGGTCGCCTGGGAATACATTGATTGCCCAACAGTGCTATTTCTAGTACAGTTTTGTTTTTTTAACAAATGCGGAATGTAAGAACTACTAAAGCCTAGGAGGGATGACAAACACCCAGCAGGGAGAAGCTTGAAAGGCCTGTCACCCGAATGTGCTTGGGGTTTCGTTCGCAGTCTCCTAGGCTTGATGTGTTCCACTCAGTCTTATTTTTCTTGAATAGATGAAGAAAGTTTTTAAAAGTGTGGGATTCAATGGATATGTGTTCTCCTAGGACATTATTTTCCTTTTTTTCCAAGTTCTAGCAGAGAGTGGCAGGTCTGTGCCAGGCTGAGGCCCACTGACCGCATCCCAACGGGACAGCGCTGTCTACGTGGAGCCCTCTGATGGGTTGAAAAATCTGCTCTGTCTTGTCCTCTTTCGCCCTTTCAGCTTGAAGTTTTTCAAGCCTGGCCAAGAAGCTGTGAAGTACCAGGGGCCTCGGGACTTCCAGGCGCTGGAAAACTGGATGCTGCAGACGCTGAACGAGGAGCCTGCGGTGAGTGCACGGGAGGCCTCCCTGTCTTCCACGCTCTCTCCCTTCTGACACTTCGGGGGCGATAAAGAAGCCAGTTCAGGGGAAAAATTAAGTCTCCCATTTCAAAGCAACTTTATAGCCTTTAGAACTAATTGACATTTGTAAGTAAAAATGAACTTTTTTCCCTTCCCAATTTTTGTTTATTGTGGTAAAATACATATGATACAAAAGTTACCATCTTAGCCATTTTTAAGCATACAAATTCAGTGGCTTTAAGTGCGTACACCCTGCTGAGCAGCCATCCCCAGGACTCTTCATCTTGTAGAGCTGAAACCCTGTCCCCACTGAACACCAGCCCCCCGCAACCACCCCAGCTACTTTTGCTCTCTGTTTCCACTGCTCTGCGTACCTCAGTGGAAAAAGATGAACTTTTACAAGGCTTTTTATTATGGAAATATTCAAAGGTGCACAAAAGTAGAAAGGGTAGTGAGTGGCTCTTGAACGAGGAGGAGGACGGTAATGAAGATGGTCCCTTGTGCTGCTCCCCGACTTCAGCGGTTCTCCCGCCTTGCCGACCTTGCCGGGACTGTGTTAGCGGCCTTCCTGGCCCCCGTGCGGTGGCAGCGTCCGCCCTGGGAGACTGTCGTCTGTGACTACTGCCGTGCGCGGCTCACACGTACGCTGCGGTAACGTCGGCCTCTGTGCCGCTCCCACATGTATACGGTTGACACAGATGCTTTAGCGTCACAGGTTGACTTGGGGTCAGGAGCAGGCCTAAGCCCGAACCTCCCGTCCAGGCCAACCTCGGCCCTCTCTGGACACCACGGGCTGTCCCGCAAGGTGACCCCTCCTTTGCTCTGGACTCTCCGTCCCTGAGGTGCTCACTGGCTTTGCCGATAATCTCATCGAATAAATACCCTTCGCACTCTGAGTCTCCGTGGCCCTCCCTGCGCTGAGGGTAACAATGTCAGGAAATTGTGGAGAGTTGTGATTTCTGAAATACTATGTAAAGACGTGGCTGTGTGTAGAAGGTTACCAAGAAAATTTTATTACCCCCCCCCACCTCCAATTGATGTTGGGAGTCTTCGTTTTGTTACACATCATTATGGTCATGAACCATTCATTCATCCCTCCGTGCGTGGTACGTTCTGCTTCCCGCAGAGTGCGCAGGCCCACGGAGGCTGGGTTGGAGTTGACAGTTCGTGGCCGTGTGTTGGTGAGGGTCTGGAAAGATGGCCAGTGTCCCGTGCTGGATGAGTCTGATGACTCTGAGTGTAATTTCAGTGGACAGTTCAGTAAGACTGCTTTATTGTGCGAGGTAGGGGCTCACTGCCTTGAAGGTGGTCCGTGCCCATGTGCGGTTCCAGCAGGCTCTGGGGGGTTCTGTTGCTATTGGAGTCACTTACCAGGGTGACTGTGTGGTCCTTTGCCCCTCCACCCCCATTCTGTGTAGATGTCACGGTTCATCAGAAACCCACCTGCTACTCGGGTGCTGTTTTCCCTCCTGTTCTACAAAGTCTGTAATTGCATGGTACTGAATGAGTGTGGAACAGAGACTTACCTAATTTTAGGTAACAGGGAAAACCACAAACCTCTCAGAGAGTCAATTTGCATCTTTGTCATGGCAAGAGTTACATGAGCAGGTGGGACTTTCATATAGATTTAAACTTCAGATTGTTTCCTCTGTGAAAATGTTCTCTGATTGGAGGAAGCCAGTTTTAAAGAGGGGCTAATAGTCTCAAAGAAACTTTTCAAGGTATTTATTTTTTTGCCAGTATTTTTTTCCACCAAAAAGCCAGTCTTCTGTGATGACTTTATTCGAGAAACTGGTAGCTAGTATCAGGACGGCAGAAGGACTTCATCTGGTGCCCCAAGCTCCCTTTTCGGGCAGTGACAGCCCCAGCGCAGGCTGGGAAGGGCTGAGGGGAAGGGTTGTGTCCCCTCCAGGTAGAAGGGGCGTGGCTGCGTGGACCCACGTGTCAACAGTAGAGACCTCCCATAATTGCTGGAAACAGTGATTGATTGTAGGAAAGTTCAAACACTAAAACCTGATACTGCAAACTGGAAATTCTTTCCAATTTAAACTTGTTTTTTATTGTACGTGAAAACTTTAAAAAGTTCTTTATCTGTGTTTATACCTAAGTAACTTGATGTATACACTTGCATATTGAAACAGGATAAATGTAGATACCCCCCCCCCCACCGTGTTGTGGCAATATTAAAGAAACTCAAAAGAAACCCGCTACTTCCAACTCTATTTTTTTTAAGATTTTATTTATTGAGACACAGAGTTACAGAGAGAGAGAGAGCATGAGCAGGGGGAGAGGCAGAGGGAGGGGGAGAAGCAGGCTCCTCGCTGAGCCAGGAGCCCGATGTGGGGCTCGATCCCAGGACCCTGGGATCATGGCCTGAGCCGAAGGCAGATGCTCAACCATCTGAGCCACCCAGGTGCCCCTACTTCCAACTTTTAGATTTCCCTATTTGCTTCTGTATTATTTTTTCTTAAAGAGTTATAATCATATAAACATGGTTTTTTTCACGAGTGATATTTTTATATAGTTACATCTTTATATTGATCATATTTTATATTGTCATGTGGATTTGCCATAATTCAACTTTTCTCTGTCAGTGAATATTTAGGTTATTTATAAATATCAGAAATGCGTAAGGAACATTTTAATCTTTGTAAAAGACTTTTTTTTCTACTTTTAAATGATGTTTTTGGAATCTATTACCGGACATGAAATTACAAGGCAAAAGGGAAAAAAAAAAAAGGTCACACTACAATTATGGCTGCTGATGACTATTGTCTGATCGCTCACGTTGTCAGCGGGGGAGAGAGGGCCTGTGTCTGTGCCCGCGTGTGCCCACGTGTGCCCGCATGTGCGCTATGCCGTGTTGCCACGGCGGGGGGCACTGCCCTGGTGGGTGCCACGGGGCCCAGGAAGTGACAGTGCCGTACGTGAGCATGTTAACACTGAAAAGTACTGGAAGCCCTTTGAACACCTTATAAAGGGGGACATGGAGTGTCCCAGCTTCCGGGAGCTCACTGTTCACCTCGCCACCATTCTGCCGGGCATCTCTCCGTGTGGGGGCTCAGTGGGCACGCCGAAAGTCTCGGCAGGCCCGCAGCCGCACGGACGCCTTCGTGGTGCTTTCTGATTACAGCTCTGCGCAGCTTTGAGCTGTCGGCACTTTTAGACTTTTAATGACTTAATTGGGATATTATTTATCTTTTTTTTAATAAAGATTTTATATATTTGAGAGAGAGATAACGAGAGAGAGAGATAACAAGAGAGGGCAGGAGCGGGGAGGAGAGCGAGAAGCAGGCACCCCACCGAGCAGGCAGCCCAATGTAGGGCTCGATCCCAGGACCCTGAGATCATGACCCGAGCCGAAGGCAGATGCTTAACAACTGAGCCACCCAGGCGCCCCAGTATTCTTTTTAAAAGAAATATGAGCTGCCAGATAAAAATTGAGTAACGTACATCCATGTGTCTGTAGCAAAATGTGATTCTGTGATCTTTTTGTCACCTCTGGTCACTTTGGCTGGAGGCCACCACTGTGGAACCGAGAGATCGAGAGTCACGGGTACTGTGGTAACTGTCCAGTTGCACACAACGGTACCCACTTAGATACTGGCAGAAGCATCCTTTAAAAAACCACTTCTCACTCCCGCGTTGTGTGTTTCTGTCCCAGACTCTGTGCTGTGAGTTAGCGCAGCCCTGCGCTTCTCTCGCTGCCACCTGTCGGTCTCTGCCTTGTCCTCCCCGCCCCCTGTGTCCCTTTACCAGCCCTTCACGGTCTTTATCACCAGCTGTGTGCACGGAGCAGGGCCAGGCCTCCCGTTCTCTGATGGTCTCTCCTTCTCTGCCCCGTCCGTTCTGCTGCCTTTGTACCTGGAGGTGCTCCGTCCTTCAGAGCCAGTCCACCAGGGATTTCATCCTGAGCCCCACGTGGAGTGAGAGGTCACACTGCAAACAACAGGGCAGTGAGCCCGTTTGGTGTGGGCCTGTCCTTTTGGTTTGCCTGCTCTGTTCTGGGGTTTGGGGGCAGCAGAGGCAGGTTGGGGTGGGGACGGCTGTCACTGGTGGCCTTGAGTGACAGTCCTAGGGTGAGACTGACGAGGGGCTTCCCGCCCAAGGGTCCAGAGCCCTGAGAGTCGATTCCTGCCTTGCGTTCCCTCCACACAGCAGCATCCCACAAAGGTTTGACGTAGCCAGATGAGGGAGGAGATCTGTAGAAGGTTCTAGACAGACACAGGTCCCCTCCTCAATGGATTTCACTCTGCCTTTGCATACGGACCCAATGACTGTTGTTGTGTTTCCCTCCATTAGATATCAGAGCCTGAAGCAGAGCCCCCCAGAGCCCCTGAGCACAAGCAGGGACTGTATGAGCTCTCAGCGAGCAACTTTGAGCTGCACGTCGCACAAGGTATGTTGCGTGCATCTCAGGGCTGTTCCTAGTGGGATACACACCTCTCAGAACCACCGACTGTTTGTCACTCCTCGATTTGCCGGGCTTTCCCTTCCTGGCACTCGAGGGCTCCCGGATGACTTCTGTGGCCCTGAGCTGTGGTGTCTCTCTTCGAGACCCGTGCACATCCTTGTGCAGGGCTCTTCCTCTTGGAAGGGATTTCTCCTTTCCTCTCTGTCCTTCTAGAAATGCCAGTTGTAATGCTAGCCGAAGCCTTAAGTTGTGGAAAGCTCACAAATCATGAACGGGCACACTTAATTTGTACACTAGCTGGACAGTGCATCCTTGGATACGAAAGGGTTTATTTATATTAATGTGAATCATACAGTTACTGACCTGAGGCAGAAACAGAAGTTTCTCTTGTTTAAACCAGAATTTAGCAGGACCATTATAACTTGCGAATCAGAGTAGGTGTTCTTTACACTTAAGATATTTTTCTGTATCACATCTTTTTTGAAAATGGTCTCCTAAATATCAAAATGATCTATATACAGTCTCTAATATAAATGACACATAAGTCCTTTATTCGCACGTTTCTGAACCGTTGGCTCAGCATCGAATGACTTGAAAGCAAATTCAGCTTCCTTGCTGGTCTCCATTCTCAAATGCTGCCATGGAGAGAAATCCTCCCAAAAGACTAGGTTGGAAGCATCGTGAAAAGGGCTTAAAATTGTGCCTGGCCTTGTAACTTCATGCCCGCTGCGAGTCGAAAGCCCACCACACTTAAGGTCTAAGAGAACTTCACTGTGATGCCTTCAGCTGTTTTCCCTGTGTGTTGAAGGTTGTTACTGGACCAGGGCGCTGACAGTGGGATTTCAAGGTATTTTCCGCAAAAGGGGATTCCCTTCAGTTCCCACGAGCCCAGTTGGGTCCCTCCCTAAGCAAGTCACGCCTAAAGGGCAGAACTCTAGAGGTACCACCTTGGGCTGCTCGCATGAGGATCTGTCCTCAGAAAGCGACAGTGGCCTCCTGCCCTCACAGCTGTCCCTGATGCTCTAGTAGGTTCCTTCCCAGACATCCCGTCCCTACCTCCCAGCACAGGGTTAGTGCCGTACCTGTCTGGAGAGACATGGCCTCAGCCTTGCAGGTCAGTTGCTAATATTTTGAATCAAGTTTTTCACCGTTTCCCTTAAACGTGTCCTCGCTGTGGTGATAAAGCCCCACCACAAGCTTATGGTGTGGCAGTGTCCTTCTGTGAGTGTAGGTCACGTTTTGGTGCCCGTTGGTTTGTTCCCTCCCGAGGCACAGCCTGGTTTTGGTCTGGTCTCAGCCCTACATCTTTTAGGCCTTTCGCTGGTCAAGGTAAAACAGCCTAGAAAAAAGTCTTCAATATCCAAGCAATGATGTTGTGTGGGTTTGTTTCGTTTTTTTTTTTTTCTTCTAGCCAAGGGAGTGTTCCTCAGGTTCTTTTTTTAATTTTTTTTTTTTTTTTTTAAGATTTTATTTATTTATTTGAGAGAGAGAGTGAGAGAGAGAAAGAGCACAAGAGGGGGGAGCGGGAGAGGGAGAAGCAGACTCCCTGCTGAGCAGGGAGCCCGATGCGGGACTCGATCCCGGGACTCCAGGATCATGACCTGAGCTGAAGGCAGTCGCTTAACCAACTGAGCCACCCAGGCGCCCTGTTCCTCAGGTTCTAAAACCTTCTATTTTATTGTCAAATAAAACACAAATACAGAAAACAAATGTAGAGCTTAGTGAATTGTGATGGAGTGGTCACTCTGTAACGTCCGGTTCAGGGAATAGAACCGCCAGTCTCCCTTCCTGTCCAGGTCCCAGCCCGCCTGGCCTCGCGGAGGTGGTGTCCGGACTTTATGGGAACCACTCCTCACCGTATCATCCACCACCCAGATGTGCACTCCTAACCCTACAGTTTAGCTTGTTCTTTCTTTAACATATGTCCCTCTCGAGTCTCAGTCTGCGTGTTACTCCCCAGCGTCTCTTTCTCTGCATCCTGGTGGCTGAGCACATGGGTTATTGGGCCTGTAGAATTCTCCGGTCTGGACTTGGCCAGGTGTGTCCCCGTGGTGCGGTTAAACACGTTTCCCTCAATCCGTTCATTTATTAGGGTTGCCAAATGCCGATGTTCTAATTAAAACATCCTTTCTTCATCGTTTTAAGGAGAGAAACTTGCCCTCATTTATCACCTGGTTACCCACTGGCACAGTTCACATACGACAGATAGGATAATTGCCTGATTTTTCCCCTTTGTTGCCAGTTCTTCAAATAATGAGTTGGTTCCCTCCTGTCGTCTAGGGATGACAGATTAGATTTTGTTTTGAGGATCCCTGTGAACTCACAGATACAGACTTATTCGATGGAGTCACTTCACCAGTTAAAGGGCTCACACTGAAGCTAGCAAGAGGACAAAGATCACATACTTGCATTCAGTCTCTAGTAAGGGATGATGCCAGTCACCCTCCTTCTCCCTTCTCTGCCTGGCTCTCCACGGAAGGCGACCACTTTATCAAGTTCTTCGCTCCGTGGTGCGGTCACTGCAAAGCTCTGGCTCCGACCTGGGAGCAGCTCGCTCTGGGCCTTGAACATTCTGAGGCTGTCAAGATTGGCAAGGTAAGTGAGAGCCCTTATTAAACTGGAAATAGACCGCCTTTGGCTGGATTAATTAGCAGGGTAGCCCATTATTCATTCTGTGTGCAAAGTCGCAAACTTGATTTATTAATTCCATTTAGTGTGCCACTTGATAATTCATTTCACCTTCACAGATGGCAGCCTGGTTTCAAATGTGCTGGCTTTTCCACAGCCTAAAGATAAATTACGGCTTTGGCTCCTTTGTTTATTTTGAAGCGATGGCCAATTCTGAATTGGCAGCCCCAGAGCCCTTTCTGCAAAGATACGGGGCAGAGCCTGTGAATGTTCACTGGCCAGACTTGGAGGCCATCCACGCTTGACCTCACCCGAGAGCTGTCAACTCCGTGCTCACAGAGGCCTGCAGAAGGCCCCCCACCCTCCCCCGGTGAGCCCCAACTTTCACGGCTGTCTGGGAGTCTTTCCAGCGTTCCCCACTTTGCGGAGAGGAGCCAGAAGTGGTGTCTAACAACTTCTGTGTAAGTGGATTTTCTGGAAATATCCAGAGCAGCTCCTGGGCCATCAAACACTTTTAATCTCACCCAGCCTTTGGCACCCACCAGACATCCGGGCATGGGTTTCCTTTTATAAAAATCTCATTTTTCACTTTGCCAATGGACTGATTTGTATACAGAAGTAATGCTGTGTGTCCAGGAACTGCCATTAGTGAGATGCTCTGCCCAGTGCAGTGAGACGGTTAAGAGCGTGAGCTCGGGAACCACGAAGACCTGGCCGGCCAGCCTTCGGCCACTACGCCACACCCCAGTCTCCCCTTTTGCAAAATCACGATGAGACCTGACTGGTGGTGGGTGTTGTGGATGAACGTCAGGTGCTTAGTAGGATGCTTGGCACGGAGCAAAGCCCTGGTAAATTGTAATAGTTGTTGTGAGTTCAATGGATTTTCACTGTTGCCTGTTAAATGCTTCCAATTATATATTCTAGTTCTACATGTTATGCTTTTCTATTTATTGAACATTTCATGGAAGTAGTCATAATTTTCTTGTCCTCTTCTCAATTCCTCATATCCTTAAATTATTTTGTGAATTTTTATGGGTGCTTATTTCCAGTTTATGTCAGTAGGGGTTTCTAGTAGAACCAGGCATGAGCGGACAGTCCACCCATCTGGGCTGTGGCCCTTCATCCCTGGACATGCATGTGGCCCCGTTAGACTGGACCCTGTAATTCCCCCTACCCAGACGTGAGGCTTCCGTTTAATACTTTAACTGCTGACTTCAGTCTTACATGTGAAAGTGTTATTTTTATCCTACTTTGTAGATACGGTGAAGAACAACTTAGTGTCCCACATAGCTGATTTTAATGACCGTAGAAAATCAAAAAGAAGTGACTTAGGATAGACTGTTTCATGAAAATGTTGAACAGGCAGAATCTTGATAAGATTTAAATGAAATAAATTTAAAAAGCGGTGATAGTTGGTAAATTGAGCTTACAGAATTAAGAACGTATTATAATCTTAATTTGGCATCTTTTCAGTTGTCTTTATACCAAATACTCCTATTTAAAATTGACTCCTTGCTCCTCCTTGATCCCAAAACGTCCCAGTTGGAGCATGAGAGTCAGTAGGCAGGCTGGCATTGGCGTGGGCCTCGGTCACCGGCAGCCGGGCCTCCCCGCCCCAGACGTCAGGCCAGGCTCCTCTTCTCCAGCTGCTGACCCGCTCAGGTAGACTCTGGCTTCCTCAACATCAGCGTTTGTAGGTGAGCTGAGGGTGTCATTTCTCTGAAGGACATTTCGTCAGCTGCTCCCTTAGCTCAGGTGTTACTGGGCTGGCTCTTTTTGAAGTCTCTCCCCAGGCTGCACCTGGCTGGTAGGGATGCTGCAGACCAGGTACGTAAGGTACGGAGTGTCCAGTAATCCGTGTGTCAGGAGGGTTCCTGAAGAGACGGACTGTGAGTGTGGTCTTACTTTTTAGGTTGATTGTACCCAGCACTATGAACTCTGTTCGGGAAACCAGGTTCGCGGCTATCCTACTCTTCTGTGGTTCCGAGGTGGGCAGAAGGTACGTCTTCAGGTCATGGTATGGAGAGCGAGCGTTTCTCTAAACCCCAGCGGGCTGTAGCCCGGTGCGTCCTCAGATGTGGCGAGGAGCCCGTGTGGACTGTTTGGCGCTGGTTTAAAGGCATACATCATGGGACAAAAGTGTCTTTCCCTTGATAAGATCTGGGTGGTTGACAAAAAGTGTCAGTCGTCCTGCTATTTTGAAACATTTCGGTTGGCTCCTGTGGGCACTAGACTAACCCAGAACTGCCTTGGAGCGGGGGTAACGCTGGCTGCCGGTAAGGGGCTCATGCACACCCTCGCGTCCGGCCCGACGCACGGTCGGCTGCTCAGCGGGCCGGAGCGGCTCCTGACTTCGTGTCCAGATCCCCGCAGAAGGCAGGTGCTCTGGTTCTGTCACCAAAGCCGAAGCCCTCCCGTGTAAATCTGAGCATGCAGACATTGCACAATTTGCACCAACACAGCGGAGATGTCCGATGGAGGTCTCACGTGGGCTAGCGGGGCCGGGACGAGGTTTGAGCGACTGAGAGCACGAAGTGTACTAACCTGACAGCATTTTTGTGTGGCCCTTCCCTCGGACAGATTGACCAGTACAAAGGAAAGCGGGATCTGGAGTCGCTGAGAGAGTACGTGGATTCACAGCTGCAGAGCACAGAGCCAGAGGCCCCGGACACCGTCGAGCCTTCGGAGGCCCCGGCGCCGGCCACTGAGCCCGTGGCCCAGGTGGGTGCGTGCTGCGGTCAGGAGGGCCAGCTGTGGCCCCCGGAGGGCACTCTCCTCCCACACTTCGGGCCACGTGACAGTCGGGGGTCACGGCAGAGGACTTCACGTGGTCAGCTGCAGCTGACTCCTCCACATGAAAGGTTTTCTTCAGCCACTTTCACACGCTTGTAGGGCCTACACCTAGGAGCTTCTCTGAAAGAGACGTGAGACCGAGCCTAAGAGCATTTGGTGGCAAAAGCTCTGGAAAACTCATCCCTTTGATTCGGTCATCACTATACTCGAGAGCATTTGCTAGGAAAATTGACTGCTGCCAGGTAGGCCCCCCACTCCCGCTTCTGTTCCTTTCCTTCACCTACTGCAGTAGTTGGACTTGAACCCCGGGGTAGGGCCCTGGCAGAGCTGCAGCAGCGAAGATGGACACGCTGGAACTCGGCCTAGCGTGTTTCATTTGCTGAGGCAGGCGGTCTCGGACTGTGGCCTGGCTACGTTCCCAGCGCGGAACGTTCCCGATTCACTTGTGCATTTATTGAGCATATTTCAGGCACTGTCTCAGGCCACCACGAAACAAAAGCAAATGAGACCACCTTCCTGTCTGTGAAGGGGGCCGAGTCTGGTGGGGCAGACAGAGGAGAACATGTACAAGCAGGTGCCCCAGGTGTGTGCCGGGCCGGTCACGGTGGTTTGAGAGAGCTGGGGACAGACGGGCAGGAAGCGTCGCAAAGAGCTGGAAGGTGAATTGGTATTTGCCGGAGAGACATGGCGGGCACGGAGAGACCAGGCTTGTCCGATGGAGGCGAGAGTGAGCAGAAGCCCGTGGGCGTGAATCGGCCGGGCACGTTTGGGGCAGGGCCAGCAGTCGGCTGGAGGGAAGAGGGCGGAGAGGAGGACGAGGGGTGCGGCGCAGGATGCCAGAGCGGAGGAGACGTAGGGGCTGGGTCCTAGAGGACTTTGTCGGCCAGCCAAGGATTTCGAGCTTCACCCTGTATTTATTGGGAGCCAGTGGAGGGTTTTGAGCAGATGTGAATTTTATTTTTTTATTTTTTTATTTTTTTTAAAGATTTTATTTATTTATTTGACAGATAGAGACAGAACGAGAGAGGGAACACAAGCAGGGGGAGTGGGAGAGGGAGAAGCAGGCTTCCCGCCGAGCAGAGAGCCCGATGCGGGGCTCGATCCCAGGACCCTGGGATCATGACCTGAGCTGAAGGCAGTCGCTTAACCAACTGAGCCACCCAGGCGCCCTTTTGAGCAGATGTGAATTTTAGATGCCTGGTAGAAAGAGCTGGAAAACCAGTGTATTTGGCCAACAGGATGAGGAGACCCCCGAACGAAGGTTGTGGCGGGGGGCGGAGGGACGGAGGCAGGAAGCATAGGAGCTCACTCTACTGAGCACAGTGGGGAAGGTGGCGTCTGAGGGGACGCCCGGAGCCCTGGCGGACCTGATGGGCGATGGGACACGTGTGAGAAGCACTGGGGTGGGGATGGAAGATGGGGAGTTCAGGTTTCCAGCTGTTGATTTTCAGGGCCGTGGTGGCGATCAGGTGGGGAGGTCCAGTGGATGGTAAACGGGGCTCTGGAGCTGACTGGCGGGTTGGTGTGTCTGCAGTGTTAGGGAGGGAGAGGCCAAGGCTGAAGCCATGGGTGAGAAGGACAGTCTCCAGGGAGTCAGAATGATGTCTTCCTGGGAAAACCGTGCTTGATGGCCTGGCTAAGAACCATAAGACCTGTTTGTCGACGTGTTTCCAGAACAGAATATTCAGGTTGCTGCTTCAGTTTCTACAACTACACTGCGTAGCATGCAGAGTTCTTAACTGGGACACCGGGACACGGTGGGCAAAGGAAGGGGCAGTGAGTGGGCAGATGTGTGCAAACAGGCCCCGCCCCCGCGATCCTTGAACCCTCAGCATTTACTTACCACATCCTGACTTGCCGGGACCATGGCTCCCTGAGCCCTAGTTATTTGGAATTGGAAAAAACAGAGTCATCTACCCCATCCTGCTGGAGTGGAGACAGTAATGGGCCTCCCCGCCCCCACAGCCCATCCTTTAGTGGGATTCGTAGGTTGGGGACTACCTGGGTGTTGGTTCAAAGTTGAAGGTTTGGTTTAAGAAGCAAACAAACGGTTCTGTAGTAGCCGCAAGCACGTATGTTAGAGGAGTGTGTGTGTCAGCGTGGTTCTAAAGGTCATCCCAAGTGGAATATAATTATATACTGTGGAGGGTTTCATCAAGCTCAGGCCAGTTTCTATTTATAATCCAGTTTTCCAGCATGAAGTAGGTCTTTCAGTGAGCATGGCGTCATGTTTCTGGGCATAAAGAAAGATGGTGGGGCTCTGCCGCGGGCCCCTTGGCGGCTTCGCCTCCCGGTCACTGACGCGCGTTACCCGATGCCAGACTCAAGGGGAGCAGCCCTGGTGCATGTAGCCACATGATAAATCATCGCGGTCTTGCTCTCGTGAGACAGTCGCAGATCCGTTTTTGGAGAAACACATGGACATAATTCTGTAAAGAACCGCCCAGACAAATTGCTTTAGCGCAGACCGCCCTGGGGCACCTTCCCCCGACATCCTCCGGCCAGAGCGGAGATGAACAGTTTGCACGTTCCCTTTGAACTTAGAGATGGAAAGCAGCCTGTGATAGGTCACACGCACATCCTTGCGTGTGGTTTGGCGACTGTCAGGTGTGGGGACAGCACACAGAGAAGGTACCTTTTACAAACCCGCGCGCTGGGAGAGCGAGGAAGAGCGCGTGGGCGCCCACATCGGGTGGGCCTCCCGTCGGTGTGCGAGGCTCCGAGCCTGGGAGCTGCAGGCCGGAGCCCGGGCCGCCCAGAGCCCACGGGTCCCCAGCCCAGGGTCCCGGATGGTAGCAGCTGCACCTGAGCCCGCTCGGGCTGGCCGAGGGCAGTGCCAGCCCAGGGCCTGCCATCTCCTCGAAGCAGCTCCTGGGCTCAGGACCTGGGGAGCCTGTGATGAATCACGGGCCCTTCTTGTGTGGCTTGTGATATGCGAGTTGTGTATTTTTGTGTGACCTTGCATGACAGCATTTTAAAAAAGATGATTGTTTTGTATTTCTGCAACCCCAAAGCATGGCCCTGCTCTGCTCTAAGTGATGCATTTGAACCGCGGCTTTTCCCTCCCCTGCAGGGCACCGTGTTGGCACTCACAGAAAAGAACTTCGAGGACACCATTGCAGAAGGAATAACCTTCATCAAGTTTTATGCTCCATGGTAAGTGGCTGTTTAATTAGAAACTGCTCGGCCGCAGCGCGCTCCAGCCCCGACCCCGTTTCCCCCTCGTGAGCCCGTGCTCTCGGCGCAGCGCTGGGCAGATGCTACGTTTCCGCATAGGTTCTGCTGTAGGGGGTAAGAAAAGGGGGTGTCTGCGCCTCTGTTCAGCTTGGTTGAAGTTTGGTTTGGTGGTATTCATACATAGTTATTTATGGGGAACGAGGCCAGTTTATTTTAAAGTTGAATCTGTTTTGGGGAAAACATGAAAATGGAGTCAGGATGGCCGTAGAAAACTTCGGTTTTGTGGTATTTGTCCTTTCCTAAGTAGATTGATTTTTTTTTGGTTAACTAAACCACAAACATCATGATGTAGCTTAGCTCCTTCATCTCTTGGACCGTGTCGAGAAACGCAGCAGAGCTCTGGCGGGGCCGTTCTGTGTGTTACCCAGTTACCAGAAGCTTCCTGCCGCATGGCCCCCGGGTCTGGGGCACAGGAGGACACCCGGTCTGTGACCAGGGCTGCCTGGGGTGGGCGGACGGCAGGCACCGAGGCTTTCCTGCACAGCTGTCACTCTGCATGCCCTTCTTGCCTTTGAACCTCAGTTTTCTCAGCTGTAAAATGGGAAGAATGCTTTGTCTTCACAAACAATCCACTTAGAAAAGCAGAGTCTCGGGGCGCCTGGGTGGCTCAGTCGTTAAGCGTCTGCCTTCGGCTCAGGTCATGATCCCAGGGTCCTGGGATCGAGTCCCACATCGGGCTCCCTGCTCGGCAGGAAGCCCGCTTCTCCCTCTCCCACTCCCCCTGCTTGTGTTCCTGCTTTCGCTATCTCTTTGTCAAATAAATAAATAAATAATCTAAAAAAAAAAAAAAAAGCAGAGTCTCAAGGAGAGTGTGAGATTCTGTTTCTAAAGAGGCATAAGTAGGCTCTTCTTCAGTTGGTGCCATTCTGGGTGTTCAGGAGAAACCGCGGCAGCAGAGAGAAGTCAGGGAGCACATGACCCCCATGCACTGTGCAGCGTTTATCCTTAAAGACTGGACACACAGGGCGCCTGGGTGGCGCAGTCGGTTAAGCGTCTGACTCTTGCTTTCTACTCAGGTCATGATCTCAGGGTCGTGAGATCGAGCCCCATCTCAGGCTCACTCTCTCCCTCTGCCCCTCCCCCGGCTTTCTCGCTCTCTAAAATAAATAAATCTTAAAAAAAAAAAAAAGGAACACTAGTCAATGATGCCTTTAAATCTGTTATTTTCTATTTTTTAAAAAAAACAAAACCCTGAAGCTATATAGATCAAATAATGGTTAGGAGGGCAGGTGCTCAGGGAAGCTTTAACGCTGTCCTGAAACTTCGAGACCACAGTGATCAAATCTAAAATGAAGCATTTTTTAAAAAATGTGTGGAGTTGGTTTTGCTTCCTGTCCATCACCTCGTGCTCGTGGTGCATCGGATTCATTCATAGGCCAGTTAGCTCCGGTCACCCCATCCTGGAAAGGGTCTTGGAATCTAAACTTGCTTCCAGACCAGCTTGCTTCCACTAGGCTATCCACAAGTCTACTTGGGATTGACTTTGACTCCCTTGTCTGGGACGGAGGAGGAGGAAAGGTTAGGGCGCCCAGCGGGAGAATTTGATGTATTTTAAATTTCTAGGCCATACAGAAGATGCCGGGCTGGGCCGGGCAGCAGACTGTAGGTGAGGGAGCGAGACCCAGGACTTCCACAGCGCTGTCGTTCTCTTCCCAGGTGTGGTCATTGTAAGAATCTGGCTCCGACGTGGGAGGAACTCTCCAGAAAAGAATTCCCTGGTTTGGCAGAGGTCAAGATCGCGGAGGTGGACTGCACTGCAGAGCGGAATGTTTGCAGCAAGTACTCGGTGGGTACATGTGGCTGAAAACCCTCCCGGGGGCCCCGAGTGCAGGGAGCGCACCCACGTGGAGCCATCCTCCGGCGCACTGGGCTCCACCCGGCAACCCGCACTGCCCGCATCTTCTTGATCAAGTGTTCCTCGTGTCCCATTGAGGCTCTGGCTTTGTTCTCATTTTGAAAAGCAAAAGAGATGCTCTGTCAAAGGAAAGGCTTTTCTTCCATTAGCGATCCACCTTTCATTGGGGGATTTTAGGGCCTGCTGTCCGCAGAGAAGTCTGGGCAGTAACGAGAGTCCAAGCTTGAGAATGGGGTGCCACCTCCACAGCCTCTTCGGCTGGCTCAACAGTCAGCTGACCTTAGCCTTTGTCTCAAACCCCTAAGTGGCTCATTTTTCAGACATAAGCCTGTGTTCTAAGGTATGATGGTTGAATAAAGGAAGCAAGTGAACTTCCTCCTGAAAGGGCCATCCCAGCAAGCTAGTCTGTGCTTGCGTTTTTTGTTTAACGGTTTCCACTTTCTGAGCTGTTAGCACAACCTGAGCGCCCAGAAGATTCGTAATTTACGTTTTTGTTTTTGTGTTGTTTTCTTAAAGCACTTTGAGGCTCTGGAGCTTCTTACTGCATTCGTTTGAGAATAGACTTAGGGGCGCCTGGGTGCTCAGTTGGTTGAGCGTCCAACTCTTGATTTCGGCTCAGGTCGTGATCTCAGGGTCGTGGGATGGAGCCCCACGTCAGGGTCCACGCTCAGCGGGGAGTCAGCTTGAGATTCTCTCTCCCTCTCCCTGTGCCCCTCCCCTGCTTGTGAGTGCACGTTCTCTAAATAAATAAAATCTTTAGGGAAGAAAAAAAAAAGGATAGATGTAGCAGAGACATTTACTTCTCACTAGAAGATGCCATTTTTTTGGTTCCTTAACGTCTTAGGAAAGAAGTGCATTGCAGCTGTTGCAGCTGGAAAATGTGTATTCTCGAGGATGTTGCTGCCATGCGGTGTGGCCCGCAGAGTGGCTGGGTGTCACCAGGGGGCTTGTCAGAAATGCAGAGTCTTAGGCCCCAGCTGGACCTGCTTCATCAGGATGTGCGTGTTTCCGGGGTCCCAGGTGATGCCCTGTGCACAGAAGCTCCAGAAGCTCTCCTTTTGGGTCAAGTCCTTCCTTTGACACTAATCTCGAATGTACTTTTGGATGGGAAAGCGAGGAGCCCCAAGGCTTTGCTTGCTGGTACTTTTTAAATGGTCTGTACCTTTTAAAAATTTAGCCACAAACTTTCCTGGTCACAACTTTAGGAGTTTTTCTGGTTTTATTTAAGAAGCAATCTGCGTGTGACCTGGACCACTGGTCTTCATACTTCTGTTTTTTGTTTTTTTGGGTTTTTTTTTAAGGTACGAGGCTATCCCACGTTGTTGCTCTTCCGCGGAGGGCGGAGAGTCAGCGAGCACAGCGGCGGCAGGGACCTCGACTCGCTGCACCGCTTCGTCCTCCGTCAGGCCAGGGACGAGCTGTAGGGCCCACTGGCCCGTCGCCCGGCCTCCCGCGCCCCGGCTGTTGGAGCTGAATCATGCTGGTGTTGTGGACTCCCACCTGGTGGTTTTTCAGAGAGCTGAATGTACTAAACTTGCGGTATCTTCTTTGTGTGTGTGTTTTTTAAGCCAACACACTCTACAGATTCTTTACAAAGTTTCTCTAAGTAAACACATAACTCACGATCCCTTCACGAACTATTTTCCGTGGCGACCTGTCGTCCCCTTCACCCTTCTCTTGAGGAATCTCAATGGTTTCCTTTGAGACTAAAATAGAGTTGAGGAAAATCAAATTGCTGAACTATTTTTGGCTCCTGAGTGATTCTGGTGCATGATGCATCAGCTAAAGCATCGTTTGTGAGCTGCTCACGAGTTCTGGACGGTCGCAGTAGTGATACTCCTGGTCTGAAGGTCAAAACTGACTTCTTAATGACGTGTTGGTTGGTAGCTTGGAGCAGATCTAAAAACAGGAAGCCCACACCTCCGGAAGATACCTCCACGTCCTTCCCTGGCTTTGCTGTTTGTTTCTGTCAATGCTCCTCTCACGGCGAGAGGTCAGCCAAAATGAACGCAATGGTACTTCTGACACGTGCCTGAGTAAGAGAATGCTGGGGCCGTAAACCTCACGTGTGTGTGTGTCAGTGCTTCTGTGTTACCCCCTGGGTGGAAGTTTCTTTAGTTAGGTCATCACGAAGACTTGACGTCTCCCACAGAAAATGTGGGCATGGGAAGTTCCACAAGGCTTGTCCTGACTATTCTGTTAACTCCTAGAACAAGTCTGGTTGTTGTCACCTGGGGCGAGAGGGCTCAGGTGAGCCTTCCCAGGCCTGGGTATCGGAACTAACCAGGGAGGCCCCCCCCCCAGCTGGAAGCGGCTTCAGATCCTGCTTCTGGGTAGTTGTTCTAGAGGCTTACTGTACTTTGTCTGCCTCGGAGGAGGTCAACTGTGTGTGCGTATGTGTGTGTGTGTGTGTGAAGAGTGGGATCCAGTTGGCCTCAAGACCAAAGACTGAGCTAGGCGGGGCTGGGTCAGGGCTGACTCGGGCCTCATTACTGCCCCGGCCAGCACCCTCGTCAGCCACGCCATCCGCGTTGTTCAGTTTTACTGTCACACTGGAAAACAAGCACCCATCGGACTAGGCTCTCTGAAGATACATACCTGTATGTTCTCGGCCATCAGGTTACTTCTCATCATAATCCCTCCCTTTCCAACGCTCTTCGCCCCACTTCCCATGCTCTGGGTGAGTGCGGCCAGTGGACACACGGTCACTGGGGGGTGGGACCCTGAGAAACAAGATCGCTTCTGCTGCCTGCGGCAGAAGACAACAGAGCAGGGTCTCGGCCAGTCTCTGCCTTAAAGGAAATCTTTATTAATTATGTATGGTTCACAGATGGTTTTTTAAAAACCCCAACTTTCTAGAGAAGCACAATCCTCATGAGGGGCTTCAGCTTTGCATCATGAGTCTTGTATTAAAAGAATATCCAAGTGGTACAATTTGTTTACACTATGATACTTTCTAAATAAACTCTTTAAAAAAAAAAAAAAGTCTGGTGTTTCCTTAAATGTTACAGCAAAACAGATATAAAATAGACAATAAATTATAGTTTATATTTACAAAAAAGCTGTAAGTGCAAACAGTTTTAGATCATAAATGTATTATTTAATCAGTTTAGTATGAAATTGGCTTCCTAGTACATGATCGTGAAAAAGACACTTTAAAAATACTCTACGATTTCATCTGAGTCTTCCTTTCTACAAGAGAACACTGGGATTTGGGTTCATAAGGGCATGCCTATCCAGACCCTGTCCTGGCGGTCCTTCCCCGTTTTGTTTCCTTTGCTGGATCTAACCCCGCCACTTGGCATGCTGTCGAGGAAAAGGCAAAGAGCCATTTTACTGAAATAGGTGAAAGAGTAGAGCCGGCGTTCCTGGAGTGAATGTGCTTTTCGGAGAGCCATCCCGGAAGAGAAGAGGTGCAGCGCTGGTTTCCCACGGCACCCGGCTAGCATGCTCCCCCGGCCTCCCCGCAACGCCCGCTCGCTCTACTTTGGGTGCTAGCAAGGAGAACAGCTAATGGGGGGGGGGGGGGGGGAGGAGGGACTGAGGTGTGGAAATGACACGGTTGGCTTGACCGAAGTGAGTGTGTTTTCACACGGACTCAACTCCAGCACAAACACTAAGGGCAGGGGCGGAGAGAAAAGGCACTTCACGCAGCCCCCGGGTCGGCCCGGGCTGCTGCCCCTGCTTGAACGTGCCCTGCACCGAGGCCGTCTGTGAAGGGAGGCATCTCCGCCCAGTTCCAGTTGTCTATGTAGATCGACCTCCGACGGACACTACCGAACCGGCTGGTACTTTAGCCAAGAGTACTCTTACTCCTTTAAGATTATTTTCCCTATTGACTCACTAACACCACAAATAGCATGGTCTAAAGCTAAAACTAATTTTGGTGGGCTCTTCTTTTGCGGGGGGGCTGGGGGGAACCCTTCAAAGTTACGTTTCTGTAGTTCCCAGACTCCATACTACAGACATCCGAACCCCGCTTCCTGCAGACCAGCAACCGCCCACGTTATCTACTGTGGGAGCAAGTTCTTAACGAGGCCCTTCAAGTTCTTCCTTGGGCGGTAAGGCACCAGCCAGCCCGGGGCAGCTTCAAAGGCTCGCCTCCCCCTTCGCCGGGCTTCTGCATGTTTGTTAAGGCAGATGTCATCCGGGAACCCAAGGCCGTGTCCCCAGCAACCGGTTTCGAGTTAGTGGCACCCACAAGCTCTGACAACCATATTCCTGTATTTTTTCAAGATGACATTCGAGTTGTCATCAAAGTAAAGAACTGAGATGGCGTTTAGTTTGGTTGGCGCGCAGCAGGGTTTGGGGACATACTCAGGATTCATAAGGTGAACCTGTTGCAAAACAGAAGGGGAAAGGCACCGTTAGAAGCCATACCTGGTCTCGGCTTACTCCTCCCTCTAAAGCGAAAGGGGTCCCCGGGAGCTCACCAGCGTCTGCACAATTGCGTGGTTCGTTGCGTTCATGTGCGCGTTGAGTGGGAAGGAGCATTCTCCATCACAGTAGTTGGCAGCGTAGCCCTTGGGTGCGATGATCCAGTCCTTAGGTGAGAGCAAAAGGACCCCACATGTGATCAGCATACACTCCTTACATCATCTGCGCTCCAGGAATCCTGTGACAGTGGACTCCTCACATTGGACAGCTGGGCCGGGAGGCCCAGGGAGGCCACGTTCATGTTCCAGTGGCAAAAGCAAGGGGGTGAGCCTAGTTCATCTGGCTCCGGGCACCCTCCCCCTTCACAGGCCCACAAGCCTTAGCTGCTACCCACCTGCTAGGCCTGGAAGCACAGGGGGCTGGCTTTATGCACCCGGACCCAAAGGAGCCTCGAGTACGCCCTGTCATCATAACGCCATCTGCATATAGAAACTCGATTTCCTATCACTTGTCACCTAGAATTTGCTCCTTATAAACCAGTGGTGGCTCTCAGGTGTGGGGCTAACCATTTGTGCTCTTCTAGATAATTTGGGTGAGTCAATGTATAGCCATTGGATAACTGTTAGATCAGTTTCTCCAACCCTTTCTCAAAACACAAACGCCAAAGTCCATGCCTCATGGATTCTGAAAGAATGGAAGAAGAGCCCCGGGAACCGTGGGACTGATTCTGAGGTACACAGAACTTGGGAACCTGGCTCCCTGGGAAGGTGTAGGGGTGGCAGGGAGGCAGCGCTGGTATACAAGGAGCCTGGCCCTTCCTCTGCCTTCCTCCAGAAGCCCAGGCATCTGGAAGAGCTCCCAAGTACCTCCACATGGGAATCACCTCGGCCCTAAAGCTCAAGGTCTTCGAGGACAGCCCCTGCCATGAAGATGGGGAAGGACATTTGTCCCCGTTGTTGTCCAGAGAACTCACCTGCCAGCCCAGGTCTTGGAAGCTCACATAAAGCTCATGCTTCCTGCAGGCCGTTTTCAACTCACTGCTGTTGTAATCTGTCGGAGGAGATAAGATGCGCCCGTTAACTCATTCATTCTTTCATTTAAATACTGACATGGGAGGCTCTGCCCTGGGCCAGGCCCTGTACTAGGCTCACGACAGCAGCGAACAAGGCCCCTGCTCAACACAAATGTGACAAATGTGGGCACCAAACAGCTCCATCAGCTTCCGTGGCTCCCAGGTCCTCACTCACGCCATCTTGTTCACTCTGGGGTGCATGCTGGGCAGACTGGCACACAATGTCCCATCATGGACCTGAACAGACTCGTGAGCAACAGATGTGCACTGTGAGCCCCTGGTGTATGCAGGGCCTGTGGGAGAGGGTACACCAAGGGGCCCTAAAACACCCCTTGGGCTCCTGACTTGGAAGACATCATATTCACGGCACAGGACAACTATACCAGGCAGGATTTGCTATAATGCACACAGGACAGGCGTGAAGCTGCACAGGACCCGTGAGGATAGCTGGGTCAGGAAAGCATCCTGAAGGAAGGGTAACGGAGCGGCGCCTACCTAAGAGGGAGTCAGAGACAGACGGAGACCCAGAGCAGAGCTGGCTCTCTCTCCGGCATTGGTCCCCAGGCTCACTTCCAGGGTTGAGCCTTTGACCTGCCCCAAAGCAACGAGCCCTAGGAGAGCGGTGTCCTGTGAACCCGCTAAAGCCCGTGCAACTCCCCTGTGTGAGGCAGGAGCCGCTAGTCTGGCCCAGCCTAGAGGAATGGAAGGGCCGCGGTTCATTTAGGCCAACTGGAGCAGCTCTTCTGGGAGCTGTCCTCTGTTAGGCAGCATAGGAAACTGGAAAATAAGTGACACGAGGCTTGCGGCCTCCAGGGACTGAGAGACTCGAAGGGGTGGCGTGAGACATGGACACAACTAACGCAGGTACACAACAGTGCAGCTGCTATGGGCCAGTGTTATGGAGAAGGCCCGCTGGGAGTTTGGACAAGGGTCAGTTAAGGGTGGGGGCGAGAGGAAGAGCGAGCGGTTTGGGTGGAATGAATTTAAGGATATGTGAAGATGAATCAATCAGGTGAGATAAAGCTGGGGAAATGAATGGCCTAGAATGCCAACCAAAATGATGTGGACTTTCTACTAGAGGCATTAAAGTAAGCCTGTGAAGAAGGGGTTTGAGCCAGAGAGGGCCATGTTCGGAACGATAATTCCAAAGGATCAACCCGGTAGTGGTGTTTCAGAGAGATGAAAAGGAAGACGCCAAAGAAAGGCTCTTAATATACAATGCACTTTGACAGATACAGGAGCATGAGGTCACGTGCGTGCCACCTCTGCCCTTTTAAATCCCATAGCCAATTACCTAATTGTTTAAAGCCTATTTGCACTAGGTTTCTGTTGCTTGTACTCCTGGGCCTCTTGGCACTGAAGTAAGACAAGACATGCAGATCTCATGAGTTTGTGAGGCAAAGAGACAAACAGTACTGACTCAGCTCAGTCACCTACCCTGGGAGGAGAAACAGGCTACCTTTTTAAGGTGATTTGCTCATCCTAAATTTGTTCATTCTCCCTTCTCGACTTCTTCAGCTTGCAGAACAACCCGAGCTATAATTCCAAGTACCCAGAAGAAGTGACTGCAAAGCTACACTGGAGGGAAGTTTTCACAATGGAGGGAGCTGAAGATTCTCAGTAAAAAACAAAAACAAAAACAACCCATAAACCACCACCACCACGAAGCAAGACAAAAACCTTCTGCTAAAAATAATCCCTCAAGAAAACATCAAGCAAAGAAACTATCCCAAAAGGAAAGTCAGAATAAGAAAAAACACAGGGACCACAGGCAAGAGTAGTCTCTGAGTGCGATTACAAAAAAGAATACATAAAATAATGGAAGAGATGAAATAAGAAACAGAAACCCTAAAGCAAGGACATTATGGAGAAAAAAATATCATAAAAGAACAGGCGGACATGAAAGGGAACAAAATGGAACTTTATAAAGTTCTACTGAAGGTAAAAATGAAATGGATGGGTTAAACATCAGATTAGACACAAATGAAGAGAGGACTAGAGAACTGAACAATGAATTTGAAGAAATGTCCCCAACTATAGCCCAGAGTGCAGGCTCGAAAACAGGGCTCTCTCTATATATAGAGACAATGGAAGACAGAATGAAAAGGCCAATGAATTTCTGAAGAGAATACTGGGTGAGTAATAATTGAATATAGGGATGTGTGGGAATTTTCTAGAAGTGAAGAAAAGCAAACATCTTTATTTTGGAAAGGCACAGTGAGTCCTAAGCAGAGTAAATAAATTCCTATCTAGCCACACGTGGTGGAACTGTAATATATTAAACGTAGGGGAATTCTTTTTTTTTTTAATATATTTTTTTAAGATTTTATTTATTTATTTGAGAGAGAGAATGAGATAGAGACAGAGAGAGCATGAGAGGGGGGAGGGTCAGAGGGAGAAGCAGACTCCCTGCTGAGCAAGGAGCCCGATGTGGGACTCGATCCCGGGACTCCAGGATCATGACCTGAGCTGAAGGCAGTCACTTAACCAACTGAGCCACTCAGGCGCCCATAGGGGAATTCTTAAACGCTATCAGAAGATAAAAAGAAAATTTACCACAAAGGAACACAAGGCAGATGGACAGCAAACTTCTTTGCAACAAAAATCTACACCATATGAAGTTTAATACCATAAGAATGATGCCATCAACTCAGAATTCCATACCTGGCTATGGTGGATATTTTCTCGTGTGGGCTACCTGGCTTCCAGGAACACCGCTCCCGTGGAGAATTCCTAGACAGGAGGGAATCAAGTCCCCATCTCCCATCAGAGGGCTCCAGCCTTTGTCCCCTGGCCACTGAGTTCAGGCTCTTGACTTCCCTAAAGCCATGTAGATGCTCCCACCTTTGAGGGAGTGACCCCAAGGGGAAACCAAGAATGGGTGGCATGGCAGCAAGTGTCCCGGGTGATGGCATCCAAACCACATTGTCCTTGGGACCAGGTCTGGGCTGGATCACTTGATTCCCTGTTTGGTTCTCCCCCCTTCTTGTCGGTTAGATGCGTTCCTGATATGCTTATTTTTCATTTTAATTCGAGTCTGCTTCTCTTCCCATGTAGTCAAGAAGGGCCTTGATGGGCTAAGTTATCACTCAGTAGTTAGGGGATAGGGAGTGCAGGGCGCAAGGGGAGGGGTCACCATCTATAGGGTTTGGTGGGCCCGTCTCTCTGGTAAGGTGTCTTCTAAGCAGAGACCTGCAGGAACGTCAGGAGCGAGGCAGGAGGCTCTCTGGGGGAAGAATAATCCGCATAGTGGGAATGGTAAATGTGAAGACCCTGGGGCGGCCTGTTGTAGAACAGCCTGGTGAAGGCCGCTCTGTGTTCATTAAAAAGCCCTATCTTCTGTCTACCCACTGGGCACATGGCTAGTGGACGTTTGCCATTGCAGTTCAGTGTGGCTCAGCCCCACCATGCCCATGGGGACATGGGAGTTGTGCGCTCGCGGCCCTTTTGACCTCGCCTGCAGCCCTCTGGCCTTGCACCTCTTCCTCTCCTGCCAACAGCAAGTCTGAAGACTCCACGGCCCTGGTTCCTTGCACTCTTGAAGTGGTCCTGGGTTAGATGATAGGTTCTGTGATCCCCCTACTTATCGTCTCCATCTGGAACTTTCCCTGCCCGACCTCAGTTGGCTTGGGTCCCCACAAAGTAAACATCCCCCCAGATGCCTTCTCTGTGCTGGGGACCATGATCTCCCCAAAGTCCAGCTTGGAATCATTAGCCATGTGAAAGGCAGGGATTTCTGGGATACCTTTCCTTCCCAGGTCGGTGGACACGGGCAGTGTGATATAATAAGGTATATTATATCCTGGCAGAGCTAGAAAAACCACGAAATTGCCTGACACTTCCAACTCTCATTTCCCTCCATAGGTTCAGGATGGGGGCTAGCCACCAGGAAAACCAACCAAGATGGCCCAGCGAAGGACTCGGCTTCTACCTTCACCAACAGTTCTAGCTGTCTGTGAGCCTCCTGTGAACTGGACTCTCTCCACGCTCATCAAAAAGAACTCTCTCGGTAAGAACAGCCATTTCTTTTAGAGCTAGACACTGGCATTTTTGTTGTTAAGGAGAGATCGGGGCCAGAGAGAAGAAAGGCGGGGTGGGGATTCAACTCACCTGGTTTTCCTCCCTACAGACACTTTCTAGCCGCACTTAGGTTTCCTTATGGCTCCATGTTACGTGCTGGCAGAGGGTGTATAAATATTTGTGAAGGTCAGTGCTCATCAAAATACCTGTGTCTGCCACTCAGGGGTCAGTGCCCTGGGTTCTACAGTGGAATTACCCTGCCACACACTGTTTTGTTTGGTTTTTTAAGGACTGACAGATTGCAGAAAAACATTCTCCCACCCTGGCCCCTTGATATTTGTTTAGGTGAATGGTCTGGATAGGGCCGGTGACAGGAACACATCTGCTTCAGTGGGGATAAAGGAAGGCAACACAGCTTTGTCCAGATGGGTTCACCCGTCAAGGGGAAGGCACAAAGAAGAAGCCATATTGCTGGACATAGGCAACCAACCAACCAACCAACCAACCAAACGAGCAACAGGCCGGAGGCCAACACAAACATCCCAGAGGGCAACTGTCCTCCGTCTGTCTCACAGGTGGCCCAGGTCGGCACCAAGAGACTCACCAGGGAGTGGGAGCCCCATCTCAGACCCTCAGGCCGGAGTCCCCTGGTGCCCAGCTGAGTCTGCAGACTCTAGAACTTGAGACACAGAGGAGAGGTGCACATACAGGTGACAATATCGCCCTCTTCACACACGAAGCCTGTCTCGGGCCGCCCCGGGATGCAGACGTGGTGAAGGCTTTAAGGAATCTGACTTTTTCAAAGTTGAACACAGAAAGTGCCATCTGGCTTCCACTCACTCCATGGGATTCTTCGGCCTAGAGCGGAGGGCGGGCAAGTGCCCAGCCACCCGGCGGGGTCTGGCCCAGCCAGACCAGGCCCCAGGTGGCCGTCCTGAGTACCTGGACAAGCAGGGCCCAACCATAGGTAGGTTGGGGTACAAAATACTATTATGACGTGACAAAATCGAACAATCATAAAAGCCCCCAGGATTCATTTCTTCCATAACCAGAAAAGGGCCGCTCCCTAGTCTACTTTCAAACAGGACAGACACATTTTCCCTCGCCATAGATTTTCAGGCTTTGAAAGCTTCCGAGGCCCCACCCTGGGGGAAGGGGAGCACCTTTAAAGCCCCCAGACGGCCCTGCCTGTTTGCCCCCGAAGCGAAGATCCTTCGGCAAAATCCTCCAGGCTCTGTGGTGGGAAAGGCCCGGTCCCGGGCGGAGGCGAGGGCGAGTGGGGCAGGGTCGGGGAGGCCAGGCTGCCGTGCGCAGTGCGTTCTCTGTAAGCCGCGGTTCTTCCAACGCTTAGCCAACGGACGTCTGCCCCTCGCCCAGGCCTCCCGGACCATTAAACCAGCGGTGCGGAAACTATCACGTCCATTCCCAGCGGCCCAACGGGCGGCCCGTGCCACCACCCACTTGGCACCGCGGCTGCTGACGCGGGGCACCGGCACGGCGCCGTCAGTCATCGGGCTGGGAGCGCAACACGCGCTCCGCGGACATTGGTGCCGGCCGCGTGCTCTCCGGGCCCGGCGGGTCCCCTCCCGGCCCGGCGGGTCCCGCCCCTGACAGCCTGGCGAGTGTCCGAGCAGGCGCACCTCACCGGTGCACGGAGGCACCTTTACCTGGAGCCCACGGCTCTTCGCTGACCCTCTTGCCAGTGCTCGGCCCCTTCTGCCTGCCCCTCGAGGCCCCCGCTTCACCTTCCAGGGCCTCCCTGTCCCCAGGCGGCGGCCCCGTGCCCCGCACGTCTGTTCCGTCCCGATCACGGGGGGCACATCCCATCCAGCGCTCCTTGCAGGCTAGGCGCCTCCCGAAACGCCGCGCACACAGTGAAGCACAAGGGAGCCATAGGCTAGGAGGGCTCGGGCCTGGCTGCTGGCTTACTTCTGCAGCCGAATGGCTCCCGGGAATGAAACATGGCTTCCCGGGCGCCAGGGCCCGGGAGAGTCCCAGGGGAACGAGTCCTGGAGGAGAAGGGACGGGCGCAGCACTGATGCGGACTTGCAGGGCAGGCAGCGCGCGGGAAGGCTGCATGGGCCTGCTCGAGGGGTCCATCGAGGGGAGAAAGGCCGACAAAGGACAAAGTCAAGGCAAGCACAAGAAACCAGGTGAGAGCGAAGGAGGCAAGGAGGGAAGGGGGCTTGCGGCCACCTTGCAGGCCAGGGTTTCTGCAGAGGGGCTGCACAGCTGTGCTCTGCCGACCCCCGCAGGCTGGCGACCCTGCTCAGTAGGCCGCACAGGGGGCAGCTGCTGGGGACAGAGGGGCATGCTCCACACTGGCCTCCCAGTTTTTCTGAGCCCAGGCTACGGAGTCTTCCCAGAGGAAACTCGTTTCCCTTCTCTCCTAGAATGACGGGGCCAAGTACAACACCCAGCTATTGAAAGGGCACCTCTGTCTCCCCTGATCTCTCCACATCTCCCAGCCTCCTCAGCCCGTCTCATCCAAAACGAGTCTCTGGCTCCCCCTTAGCCCATGGAATCAACATGGCCGTTGGGCACATGCTGGAGAAAGCCCAGCTCCTTGGGCCCCGGACACTGTGGAACCATACTGAGATTTTGAGTTCTGGTGTCAATAATCTCATCGAATGCTGGGGGGCGGGGAGCTTGATTTTCAGAATCTAGATTTTGTTAACAACTGGGATGGTTAGACTGAGAGGCAACAGGGAGGTCCTGTTCTTTTGTGGGGCCAGGATTTCAAGATCTCCTGCTTCATTTAAGTTGGGTGGACTTTGGCCTCTTCTCAGCCTTTATCTTGATTATCAAAGAATACAGAGATTAAGTATCTTGAAAATAGACAAAGGCTTCTCTCAAAGACTGAACACTAAGACTCCCTGTACTTTAAATACCTCTGCCCTCCCTGTTCCCTCCTGGACTGAGTCTCCTGGCCCCCAGCACCCTCTCGGGAGTTGGTGGTAGTTGGTGAATTATTCAGGCCTCTTAACAGCTCCTGTTTATGCCTCTCTCTTACTGCCTTTCAGCATTACAGGCCATTAGTACATTCATAAGGGGTAAACCGAGGGATGGGGTAGAAGGGAACCTATCACTCCTTGATAACTTTTATCCCAAAGGAGCTTAATGGCAAATGAGAGTCAAGTATTATAAATATGGAGTTTGAAATGATTCTAACTTTTGAATCACTAATGCCATGCCTGTCCTCCACAGCTGTGGAAAATTAAGATTTGATTTCATTTAGAAAGCCCTGAACAAGCCTCTACCTCTTGACCAAGACATCTGGAAGCCAAGCAGCAGGCCCTAAAATTTTAATTTAAGATCAAAACGACAAATGACAATTTCTAATTCCTTTGAAGAACCATAAACAGCTAACTCAAAACCCTGACCCAGATCCATTCTTCTCAAGCTTTGGATGTCCGTGGAGGGTCAACTCACTCAGCATTGGCATGCCAACCCATGGACGCACACAGTGACCTAGTGGGGACACCTGTCAGGAACTAAAAGGCCAAATAAACATTGATCTGTCAGGATGAGCCCCGCAGCCTACTGACTGGAGCTCCGTGAAATCTACAGCAAGATTTCATAGTCATCATAAAGTTCCCAAACCACTGTCTGGCAAGCGATGAAGTCCAGTTACCTTTCTTTTTTTTTAATTTATTTTTAATTTATTTTTTTTAAAGATTTTATTTATTTATTTGACAGAGAGAGAGACAGCGAGAGCAGGAACACAAGCAGGGGGAGTGCGAGAGGGAGAAGCAGGCTTCCTGCCGAGCAAGGAGCCCGATGTGGGACTCGATCCCAGGACCCTGGGATCATGACCTGAGCCGAAGGCAGACGCTTAACGACTGAGCCACCCAGGCGCCCCAGTTACCTTTCTTACACTGGAAGCATACTGAATGGTCCTGGGAAGTTCAAGAGACACATAGCTGAACTATCAACAAGGTCAAGAGCATATCTAAATGTACCAGAGCCACACTCCCCCTCCCCCAGGATCCTTAAAGACACATGTTTGTGTGGGTTGGAAAGAGGTAGAAGGAGAAAGGACTCTGAAATGTTAACACACAGCATTGGAAGCAACAAAGGACTCATTCCAAAGGACAGAGAAGGTCATAAGGATTCTCTGCTTCGCAGATGGTTGGCAGAGGTGTGTGGCGGCCACAAAAACATCAAGGATGAAAGAGGCCGGAAGGTCATCTAATTCTGCATGAACTGTTAAAAGTGGCAGAAAAGCTCCCAAACTGTTATCTGCCAAAACAAAGAGCAATTCCAAGTCACAGGGCTGGCAGCCAGCAGGTTGGCCTGGCAGAGAACCTCAGACTCCCCATCTGACTTGACATGGCATTAATGACTCCCTCCACAGCAAGGTCTAGGAAAGATCCGAGAAATTAGCTCGATGGGCATCTCAAGCACCCCCCCCCCCGATGGAACCCTCCCTCAAGGCCATTTGTGCACAGCCCTGGTGATGAGCCAGCCAGGTGGTGTCACAGGTCCCCAGAAGATGAAGCAAAGGACCCCAAGAGAAAGCTACTCTAGAAGAGGGTGGACGGAAGCAACCAGAAAGACCAGCACGCGAGAGCTAATGGACCCGAGGGCAGGCTGTCCCAGGGCAATAGGCTAGTAGAAATGCAGGCCGAGAAAGAACTGCCGGATTCACTGGAATCCCCAACAGGGCTGCACAGCACGGCTTGGACCATGACTCCTAAAACATGTGCAAAAGCGATAAACAATACTGTCCAGATGATATCCAAGCCCACTGGAGAAGGGCGACACAGCCAACGTCCATTATTCACCGGGAACAGACAGCTGCAGAGAAGCAAGGGCAAGTGAAAACCATCCAGGATGCCTTCGATCCAAACCCACACTTCAGTGCATGTGTTTGCAAAGTCCGGCTTGAAGGCCAAGTACAGATGTGAGAGCAGATTCTGGTGGGGAGGAGGAGGGGCAGGGGCTCTTGGCGACTCCCTCGTGGTGGACTTGCCCTGCCGGCCCAGGCATCTGCAGCTCGGTTCCCAAAATAGCCCCGTATTTCCCTGCCATGTTTCACCCTGATGACAGGCAACTTGATGGATTATGTTCACTTCTTTGCCCAGATGCAGGATGGTCTCTGATGGGCTTCCGGTGGTGGTGGTTTCAGTGGAGAAATATTAATTCCCTGGGAGCACTCTGCGGAAGAAGGGGGGCAGCAGAGGCAAAGTAATCTCTTCCTTCAAACTTCCAGATGATTTGCAAAGGGAAAGTCCTGCCTGGAGTCACACCAGAGACCACAACGTTTTGTCTCGGCCGCATCTACCCGGTCCACAGAGGCCCAGCAACATCTGGTCCCAGAGTGGCCCGGAAAGAAGGCACAAACTGGACGACCCATTTCTCTAGGGAGTGGGCCGTCTCTTGGGAATTCCCTTCTCCAGGAGCAACCTCTTCCATTGTCCGTCTGCTCCCATTGATGGCAAGGATAAATAAGGAAGAAAATGCCAAATATATAAAGTAGCACTTCAGTGGGCCTAACCTGACCAATTTCTCGGACCAGCCTGAGAGGGTCTCTGAAGCTAGTAAGAGGGAAGGAGGATCCTTCTTGGTAAATACTCTCTTGGTGGTAGTGGTGAGTGGGGAGGGGGTTCTGGGCCTTTGAACAGGTGAGGCTAGAGATACCTGTCATGAACCCTTTTGTCCTAGTACCACCGGAAGGAGCAAAGCATCTTTACAAGTACCGGTTTGGGAGGTGGGGGTGGGAAGACCAAGAAAAAGCAGATACACTTGCCTCTTAATACAGATTCGATCAACTTTAATGCTCATGTTTAATTGAAACTTATCAGATTGAAAAAAAAAAAAAGTGGAAAGGGACTTGGAAGAGAATAATTGGATGACACAGGTAAAACCAAAATCAGAGACATGTTTTCCCAGTTACAAAATCGGGTGTGTGTACTTGGGGGAGGGGGTGTTGAATAAATCAAGTGAAATTTCAACTTTAAAAAGCAATCCACATTTCAAGAGCTGCCTTCATGTCTGGGGCCCCAGCACCAAAGTGACCACAGTTCATTAATGAACTGAAGCCTACCACCAGCAGCCTCCATCATCATGCCCTGAAGGAAAACACGGAGCAGGCTTCCTCTGAAGTGAATAAAGGAAAGCAATCATTTCTTCCTCTTCTTTTTTCTTTCTTTTTTAAAGATTTTATTTATTTATTCATGAGAGACAGAGACAGAGAGAGAGAGAAGCAGGCTCCCAAGGAGCAGGGAGCCCGATGTGGGACTCGATCCCAGGACCCTGGGATCATGACCTGAGCTGAAGGCAGACGCTTAACCATCTGAGCCACCCAGGCGCCCCCTCTTCTTTTTTCTTTTTAAAGTCCAGCTGTTTCCAGCGGTAAACACGGGAACACCCACACTGTGCCATGCTTCCAAGAAACACAAGGATGACAAAAGCAGCAAAATATCACCTCACACTGGGTCCTCAAGCCCCACAGCTAAGTTACTCGTAAGAGAAATGGCTTATTAAGTCAGAACCTAAAATGGAGACACTTCTTCCCAAAGAGAAACAGTATTCAGGGAAGTTGCATGAAGTCTTTCTGGCCACTGAAGAGGACACTTTACAGTCACCTGGAAGAACCAATGCATCTTCCAGAAGCACTGTACATCCTTTCCAAGGGTCCTAACATACGCCCTCAAAACCTGCTCCCTTCAACTGGATGCCACTTGTCTGTGAGCATTATTAGGGACCGGATCAAATATTTCTCATTTAATTCCAGCAAATCTACCAAGTGTTAACCATCCCCACTTAACAGATGAGTAAACTGGAAGCTGAAATGGATTTGCCCAAAGTCACGAGTGCACGGCCTCAGCCTGGCTTTCTGCTAAAGCTGCAACCATGACAGAGAGGTTCTCTTTGGAAGCTGAGGTTACCAAGAGGGATAAGATCCTGAGACGACCGCTGCCTTCCTTACCATCATGCAGACCTGGTCTTTCTGAGAATGCCACCAACAAGGGAAAATAGAAGAAGAGAAAGCGAGATTCCGAACACCACGTGAGCCCATGAATCTAGCCAGGCCTACAGCTAGAACCCTCGACTTCCCAGTTCAACGAACCAACGAAATCCATCAGAGACGGTTGTTTGAGCTGACTTCCCATCACTTTCAGCCAAGAACACTGACCAATATGAGTCCATCTTACACAAATAGACAAAATTTGTTTGTTTGTACACCACAACCTCCCAGGCCTAACACCACTGGAAGAAAATCTAGGTGTTCTCAGGATCTTTATGTGAATGAAAGAGGAGTTGGAGAAATCTTATCGAATGGAAGGATGCTCTTGCAGAAAACCAGACACCCGGGATGTCTTCAGCCTGCAGACTCAGTCCTTGGAGAACAAAGGTCCCCTCTGACGGCCCTAAGAACCCTTCTAGATAGTTGGTGATGAGGCACCTGTGAGCCTTTGTATTTCTGGGCAGAAGCCATGCAAAGCTGACACCATCAGCACGTCCTTGTTCTCACTGAGGCTGACGCGCCCACCAGGCTTCCTGCAAACAGGGGCTCCACCCACACCTACCGGAAGCACTGGAGCCCCGCGACACGTCCTGGGACTGGGTGGAGCGGTTGCGGTTCTGCTGTCGGCGCCGCCCGGGGGCCGATCTGGTGGTGCGCACGTGGACCTCGCTGACCTTGAAGAAGGCCACCATGAAGGGCTGCTTGTCGTAAGGGCCGTCTCTGCCCACCAGGCCTGCCGCTCGGGGGTTGACGGTGAGTCCTTGAATGCAAAGCACAAAACAGCTGTCTTTATTGCATGGAAACTGGTTCCTACAGTTCCCTAGCCGCCCAAGCGCCTGGCGCAGAGTGAGCGTGAGGGAAGAGCACTATGCATGCTCAGAGCAAAATCAAAACACTCCTTCCGAAGTTCTGTGAATCAAAGCAAGGCGTGGTGTGAACTCCCAGGCCTCCCAGTCCCGATGGACTTTTCCCTACACAACCATTCTTTCCACTCATATGCCTCCCAACCAGGGAGGGAACGGACGTCACAGGCCGAATGCACCCGTCTGAGGACCGGTGTGGGGACCGTGAGCTGTGGAGCTTTGGTGCTGCAGGAGGAGGGGGCGCTGGAAGGTTCTCGTGCAAACCTACCCCCCTACCCAACAGTCAGAACGTAGACTGGGCTCCCCCGGCCTCTGTGAGCCGTCTTCCCATGGTTGCCCCTGGAACTCAGACCACCTACTTATCTCCAAGTCCTTCTGGAGGTCTCCGGGAGAGATTTTGCTTTTCAGTAGCAGTTACGAGGGAACAGTAAATGCGGTCATCCCAGAGCCGTGGTCTCCACCGGAAACCAGGGTTCTACCGTAACTGTTGCAAACCAAAGGGATGAACGCTGTTCGCCAATGTTGGCAAACTTACCATCCCGAGTCACCACGCTCAGCTGAAGCCCCATGTTGTGCTGTGGGGTCACGACCCACAGATTGCTAGTGGCTGTGATGTCAAATTCCAACCAGCCTTCTTCTGAGGCCCACACCATGCGGGTGTCCAACAAAAATAGGTCAGAGTCTCTGAAAGAAAGAAAAGATGGTGTGGTGAGTCGCGCACCACCCTCTCGGCCCCTCTGCTCTCTCCTGCCTTGGCATTAGAATGAAAACGCCAGTATCAGATCAGGTCCACCCAGGAGGCATCACGCACAGTGCCCTGCCACGTCTCTGGCTCGTGGGACACCCGGGACACATGCATGACACGATCTGGAGAGGCATATGTGCTAGGGAACTGCCCAGAAATGAATTTTCTCCCAAGCATAGGTGGATCCCTCAACTTCATCAAAGGCCTTGCCATGGCTGTGCACGCTGAGTCTTTCTTGGAAATAAGGAAGCAGGGAAGGGAGGGCAGGAGGAAGAAGGAAAGTCATATTGTTACTTTATGGCCAACTCTAAAAAGAGAGCAGGGGGTGGGGCATGAGGAAAAGGGTTAGGAAAATATTAAAATTAGGATTCATATGAACAACAACAACAAAAAAAGTGGCTTTGTTCATTTTTTTTCTTTTTGTAAAATGAGGACCCGATAATCTTCATATGTTAGTTCCTGTGAAATAAGGAGAAACAAGAAGCCACATCGTATTTGTGAGTAATCATCAGTTCCTTGCTTTTAATTAAGGCCTTTGAGCGGTCCACGCTGAGTGTGGGCTCCTTTCTCCTGTGGACGGGGTAGCTGTGGGTGGATGTTGAGTGATTTTAAAGTTCATCCCAGGGGCGCCTGGGTGGCTCAGTCGGTTGAGCATCTGCCTTCAGCTCAGGTCATGATTCCACGGTCCTGGGATCCAGCCCCACATTCTGCTCAGTGGGAAGCCGCTTCGCCCTCTCCCCTCACCCCACGTGTGCTCTCTCTCTCTCAAATAAATAAATAAAATCTTTGGGGCGCCTGGGTGGCTCAGTTGGTTGAGCGGCTGCCTTTGGCTCAGGTCATGATCCTGGAGTACCAAGATCGAGTCCCTCATCGGGCTCCCTGCTCAGCGGGGAGTCTGCTTCTCCCTCTGACCCTTACCCTCTCATGCTCTCTGTCTCATTCTCTCTCTCAAATAAATAAATAAAATCTTTAAAAAAAAAAAAGAATAAATAAAATCTTTAAGAGAATAAATAAAAATGTGCAGTGTTAGCACACGTGGAACTTTCTAAAAAAAAGTTCATCCCAGCACAGCCATGAGCCGTGGCTGGGCTTCTTGTAGGCAAACTTGGAATCCATTCCTTCCATTGGGCTCCACAGGGAGTAGTTTTATATACACACAGACACACACACACATTTATTTATTAATATATATTTATTTATATATATTTATATATTTCATATTTTTTATTTTTATATATGTGTAAAAGATATGTATATTTTTTACAGTTCTCAACTAACATAACCCTAAGAGTTGTAAGAAGATGGAGTGAGGGTTTCTTCCCACTCCTGCACACGTCGTGATAGAGCAGTCTTAGGGGATGCTCCCCTTTGTGTATTTTGGGGATACTCTGAATCTGAGTTGACATCCCAGGGTCACTGACATGAAAATGGCTGGGAATTCCCAGGACAGGGCAGGGCACCATTTTGGCCATGGAAAGATTCAAATCCCCTTTTATAGGATAGAAAAAGTACTAGAACACTGCATTTTTTACAGGATAGAAAAATTACTAGAACACTGCATTTAAGATGAGCATTACATACAGACACTATACACTGAAATTGGTTATAGGGCGCCTGGGTGGCTCAGTCGGTTAAGCGTCTGCCTTCGGCTCAGGTCATGATCCCAGGGTCCTGGGATCGAGTCCCGCATCGGGCTCCCTGCTCAGCGGGGAGTTTGCTTCTCCTTCTGCCTCCCCCCTCTGTCTCTCACGAATAAATGAATAAAATCTTAAAAAAAAAAAGAAATTGGTTATGAGGCGCTTTCATGCATTTTGCTTTCCTTGAAACAACCCCAAGAGCTGGTAGAATATCATGATCCCCACTGTACGGCTGGGGAATCAGACTCAGACTTGAGGTTGCAGCCATGCGACCTCGATCAAAAGCCAGTGAGAGCGCTAGCTAGCGGAGAGAAGCCCGCCGCCTCAGTTTCCCATTCCAGCATGCTGCCGCTTGAGTTTATTAAGAAAGACCACCTGTGGCAAGTGAATACAACTTCTCTCTACCCCATCAAATACTTGTGAGGCCCGAGTTAAACGTCTCAGATGTCTGAGGGGAAACAATTTTCCTGTTTACATGGCTTAGAGTTAGAAGGCAGCTCTAGTGTCATCTTTTCCAAGCTTAAAACAGTAGGTACAGCGAAAAGGAGTTTACTCAGCTGCTGACCAGAGTCCGCGGGGGGCCACGCGGAGGCCTGCCATGGGTAAAGTGCTCTCCGACGACGTGCATGTGTCATACCTCCTGTTGACAAATTACCCCCCCGGCACCGAGGTAACTGTGAGCAGGGAGGCAGGGGGTGTGCATGGAAAACAGCGAGAGGGGACTCCAAGTCCAAAGCTTTGAAGTGAAGATATAAAAAGACATAAATTCTGGAAATTCGGAGAAGACCCTCATCCAGGAATAACACAGACACTGTGGGAAAAGCGGCCCCGGTCCCGAAGGCAGCCCGGGCATGTCCACGGCCGAACGGCACCCTCCGGAATGAAGACGCGGGGAGACTCCCAAGGCGCCAAGCTGCACCTGAGGGAAGGGGGTCACTTGTCGCTGCTTACAGAGCTTGGATGATGCACCTGGCAGACGATTCTTGAAGACTTGTCACGAGGATGCAGAAAAATACAGTCCGAGATAGGAGTGTGGCAGAGCTGGTACAAAGAGCTAGAATGAGCTTTTATTTGGAAAAAGTAGTGTTGATGAAAAAGGAAATGGGAGTCTATTACAAGAGAAAGTGCGGGCCGGGACAGAAGTCTGTCGTCCAAAAAAGGAGAGAAACAGAAGGAGAAAAGGGCATGAATTAATTTGGGAAAACGTGAATCCATTTTTAAAATTTTAAAATTTTTTTTATTTTTAAAGATTTTATTTATTTATTTGACACACAGAGAGAGTGAGCGAGAGAGGGAACACAAGCAGGGGGAGTGGGGGAGGGAGAAGCAGGCTTCCCGTGGAGCAGGGAGCCCAATGCGGGACTTGATCCCAGGACCCTGGGATCATGACCTGAGCCGAAGGCAGACGCTTAACCAACTGAGCCACCCAGGTGCCCCCCCCTTTTTTTTCATTTTATATTTTTATTTTGGAAAACATGCATCCAAAACTAAACTTGGGATAAAAGTGGAAGGCGCTAAGGAGGGTACAATTGTGAGGTGGAAGGAATGAAATCCGCAGGGCGAGTGGGGACTCATGGACACGGGCAGCCTGGCTTTCTCTCCTGCCTGCTCCTCAGTCATGCTGGGTCCCTGGGCAGCTGAGTTGTTTCTCCACCACCTTCCCTGACTGTGCAACGAGGAGAAAGCTGGTCCTCACCGCCTAAGAGACTACAGGCATACACAAACGCAGGCAGACAGCTAAGCCCGGAAAGATGAAAAACAACTCTGTGGCTCACCCGCAGTGAGGCAGCCTCAAATTTTGATGTTTATGAAATCGAGGATGCTCAGGTCCATGGGAGGAAGAAGAGGTACAGCATGCACTTAAAATAACTGCACAAAATAGAGGAGGAGCAACAAATATATACCGTGTGCCTTCAATATGCAGGATGCACCAAGAGACTCTCCTTTATTCCTTGGGGACCCCTGATAGTAGTCCTACTACTATCTCTCTTCTACAGCTGAGGGCATGGAGCCTACAGAGGTTAGGTGTAGGAAGGTCACACAGGTATTAAGTGGGGTGACCCGAACTTACAATCAGAGCCCACACTCTTAGCCATCACCTATCTAAACAGCAGAGTCCAGAAAAGCACAAGGCACAGGTTGAAAATCCTGAACGAGGGCTCAGAGTAAGGTAAATACTCAGAACTGGCACGTGATTGGAAATCATGAGCAGGTTCTCCTATCAAGGCCAGGGTCGGAAGGGGTGAAAGGTACATGCAGGAAGGGACCCAAGACGGCTGCTGCCTGTGGCTGGAACTCCCATGACCTTCCCAGTCTTGCTCTACTCTTCCTCCCATGCAGAAGATTCTCTGTCTAGCCTGAGGAACTTAAAGAAACAAAAAAAGAATGACAGAATTCCAGCTTTAGGGAACAAACTCATTGGCTCACCCTTGGTGCTTCCTTCCAATACATGAAAGTCAGTGACGTGGGTCGGGTCTGACCCACATCTATTGACTTGGCGCCAATGACATATAGCCTGCGTAGTCTCTTGACGGTGAAAGTGTAGCCTCTAATAAGAGGCACCTGATTCTGCCATGTAAAAAAACAAAACAAAACAAAAAAACAGGGTCCCCTTCTAAATCTCACTTCAGCACAGTCAAGATCTGTTGCTCTTATCTAAAACATGTGTCACCAGTGGATAAAGAATCTTAAGTTCTGGCCAAAGTGACCACCATGACTGGATTATTTGGATCTTCCTATTGGGATGACTGACATGCTCAAGTTAACATACCATGAAAGAAAATCCTGAAGCCAGAGAGAGGATTTTGAAAGAATTTACTGCTTATTTTGTTCTCTATCAACTCACAGAACCCCATGTTTCATGATGAACATGCATTCTATCTTCAAGAATACAACAATTTTATGTTCGGTGTTATCCTACTTGAGGGCATGAGTTCCCTCCTACTGTTATCTTCCTGGGAAAATTAAGTTGTTAACAATTAATAAGTCTAACAAGAGATTTCTAGAAAACCTAGAAATTTCTAGCAAATTTCACAAATTCACCCTGGGGCTAGAGTTGACTGACCAGCAAGTCACTCGTAAGACCTGTAGAACTGGTGTGTGTGGGCGAAGTCACCCCATGTGGTCCCTCCCAATTCAAGCCTCCATCACGCTGAGAGGCAGAAAGCACCTTGGCAAACACAGTGGGTCTTTTTCTTTTTCGTCCTTGGAGAAGAGCAGGAAGTACTCAAGCTCCTAGTGGCCAGCTTTGGTCTTTCCTAACAAATGGCACCCATTAAGGTCACACTGCCCTAAACAAAGTGCAGCTCTGCTTACTACTAACCACTTTCTTAGAAAGAACTGTTCTTGATAAAGTGGAATTTATATGTTGGAAGCAAACAGATTTATGAGATATTTGATAAAGTGAGCCTGTGGTCTTGTTCCTTTATTTCTTTAGAACATCCCTTCACCATTAATGGTGCACTAAGATATAAAACATTCATAGAGTGATAAACTGATGTTATGCAATGAGGCAAACTGACATTTCAAAGAGAATGGAAGTCAAAAGCCAATCATTTTAGAAAATTAGTAAAGCAAGTGTTTTTACTTTCTTCTTACATATTGTATCATATATGGAGGATTATGTTTAAACGTGTGTCACTAAAAGGATAGGAAAGAAGAGGATATTTGAAAATAGAGCACCACAGCTCAGGGTAAGCTGCTACCCACACATGGATTTGAGTAAAAAGGGCAAATGCACATTATTCTTGAATAATTAGCTAAGCTCTTGTTGATTTTATGCCTCTTGATATTAACCAATTTCACCTCAGGGATTAGCAAGGTACACAGAGGTGTTTCAAAATCAAAGGCACCTTAGCTCTGTATGGAATATTTCATCTTCAACAAACAAATACAAATCACTCTGCTGACAGAATATGAACCTAGCTAGCCCTTACATGGTGTTTCCTACACAGATGCTTTTAATTATGCTAACTCCTCACAACCACCATACTCTTATGTGTAAATACTGTTCATGCCATCACAGGCTTACAGATAGGGAAATTGAGGCACAAAGAGGATAAGTAGCTTGCTCACAGTCCTAGAGCCAGTAAGTGCAGAGGGGGGAACTGAACCCAGGCATCTCGGCTCCAGTGTTGCACCTGCTTTCATCATCATAGCAGTGGTTCTCAAGTTCAGCCTATGTTGGAATCCCCTGGAGGACTTGTTAGCACAAAGACCGCTGGGCCCACCTCCAGAGTTTCTGGGGTGGGGGCTGAGAATTTGCAATTCTAAGGTTCCCGGGTGATGCTGCTGCTGGTCTGGGAACCACACTGTGAGAGCCACTGACCTACAGCATAGTCCTGCTCCCTTAAATATGACTAGTATTACCCTCACCTGGTTTTTAGACTTCAGGTTCAAAGCTAATTGCTCTCAAGATTTCTTGCTCCTCTCCCTCAAATAGTACAAAGCAAGTGTAGAATGCTCCACAAGTAAATGTTTGATTGTCTTATGGATTGGCCTTACCCTCAGGGAGTTATCAAGTTAGACTAATAATCAGAATCACAAGTAAGATCAAGTCCAAAGCAGCAGTATTATTAGAAGGCCTGTTTCTCGGTGTCCAAGACAGGGAGGGAGGGAGAGAGCAGGTTACTTTATGCAAATTCACGGCTACCTAACCTGACCTCTTTGGCCACATAAACAAAACAATGTTCTCCTTCACTGGGAAACATGCCCTAGTGATCAAGCACAGACTGAACGAGAAGCTCTGTCACATTTTAAACAGGTTATGTGCAAACGTTATGTTTTATTTTCATCACCAGTCCTACATTTCCATATCCTGTATAATATGGGGAAACAAAACAGGAAAAATGCTGTTCATCTGGGACTTTAAAAAAAAAAGATGTCTCCCAAGATAATCTTAGCTACCACCATGGCCGGCCTCCCACAAGGCTGGACATCCTGGTAAGAAGATGCACGTAACTAAAGCAATGTGTTTCTGGGAAAGAATACTACAGAAGGCATAGTTTCCAGAAATAAAGACGGATTTTCTTTTCTCTTCCATGTTTACCAAGTGGGTAAACCGTCCCCAAACAACAGTTTCTCTTGCCCACCACACCCTGACTCCCCCTCTCCCCCAAATGCAGCATTCTTTTGAGTGTATACACCTCTTGTGTATGATAACCTTAATTCCTCTCTGCAATATTCTCTTCTACACTGTGCCTCTGCAAAGAGCAGAACTTAGGCTAAGGAATAAGATTTGGTAGCTGCTTGCACTTTTTGCTTTAATTTCAGGTAGATCATTCTAGGTATAATAGGACTTGACTAAAGAGACAAGACTAACTAGTTACATAACCTGAGCTGTGGGTCAGTTGTATTACCCCTTTTTTCAGGGGCAAAGGAACAAATACAGAAACGCTCAATGCTTACCTGAGGCCCACACTGAGCGTGCCAGAGATTATCAAATCAGCAAATAAGATTTCAGGAGTCCCTGAGGATCAAACTTGTGAAAGGCAGATACGGAAAGAGAAACAGGTGCGGCTGGGCACAGCGATAAAAGGCTCTGATTTCCCTCTGCCCCAACTACAATGAGGTTCTCCTGTCCTGGCTTTCTCAAATTTGCCATTCTCTTCAAAAAAGAACACAGTCTCAGGTATCTCACTTATACCTCAGTGAAGATAAAGGTTCACGTCGCTTCACTTCAGCAAGCAGCACCGAAAATCCAACAGCATTCGTAGAGCAATCAATCCATAAGAAATGCTATTCTAAGGAAATTACTCTTCTAGATCCTGGAACGGGATCGACTGCCAGGTTCGGGTCTTGTTTCCCGAACTACACCATTTGGTTAATGAATCACATATCAACATTTGTGGGGATTCATTATAAAGATCTCAAAATAAAAATAATAAAAATCCTATGTTTCAAAGACATAGCCTTCTGGTTATGATGTATCACACTAACACTCCCGCTAAGGACAACTGAAAAAATAAACTTGTTTGTTGTCATCTTAGAGCAACCAAGGCAGTCAACACTTGATGGGTCAAGATCACAGAGAGAAGAAAAATACATGGAGGTGAGCCCTGCATTTGTATCGTCTTTGTATTGCCTTTTCATTTCAGGGGATTTGATCTTTCTTGGCATGATGCATGAGTATCAAACAGAAAGGAGCAGCAGCCTAGAGCTTGGAGTAATATCACTGGCTAGGAACAAAAATTGGAGCTTCAGGAAGCTTGGACCTGAAGGACTAAGGTCCCAGGGGGAAAGGGGCTGCATAAAAGTGAACTCAGAAGTTTGGGTTCACTTCCTATAAGACCTTGGCTCTTCAAGTCCTGGCTGCCTTGAACTCCAACATTTCCATCTGAGAGATTTGCCAAATATTAGGCTGTGCATGCATGGAGTAGGAAGCTGAGAAAACAAGCAGAAAGAAACTGCTTAGAGGACAAAAAGCTAAGCAGAGTTTTTGGCAGTTTCTCAATGCTGGGGAGTTAAAAATTAGAGTTCAGAGCCCACCAAGGAAGAGAGAAGCTCTGGTAAACATCCTAGACCTTCAGCTGAGACCCCTAAAGGGCTAAACTCTAGGAGAAAGGGAGAAACCAGAAACAGATAATCCTTAACAGATCCTTAAATACCCCCAACTGGAACAAAAGAATGAGGAGATCGCCCTGTATTTTTTCTGCCTTCCAGAAGAAAATTAAATCCACTCTGGAAAGAGATAACAGTATCTATAAATATTTTCCATAGATAATGACCAGAATTTAATTAAAAAAATTATCAGGCATTCAAAGAAATAAAACCAAATGAGGAAAAATCAAGGGAACAAATAGATAATGGGAACAGACCCATAGGTGATCCAGGCAATAGAGTTATCAGACATGATCCTTGAATCTAGCCTTATATAAAAAGGATAATAAATCACAAGTGGGCTTGTTCCAGGGATGGGAGGTTGGTTTAATCATTGGAATCACTGGAAATGATTTAATGTAGTATATCACATTAACACTTAGGGGAAAAGATCAGAAATTTTTTAAATAAAATTCCACACCAATTTCTAATATTAAAAACTCTTAGCAAGCTAGAAATAGAGACTTTCTTTATTCTAGTAAGTATCTACAAAAACATTTTTAGCAAACATCCTTAATGTGAAAATATTAAATCTTTCTCCTATTAGATTCAAAATCTGATATGGATTTCTAATCTGAGACAAAATTTTGAATCAAATTCAAAATTGTACTGGATGTCCAGTCAGCACAATAAAACAAAAATAGAGGAAGAAGAAATATAATAATTATAAAAGAAGAAATAAAACTGATATTTATAGATGACATGATATTTATAGAAATTCCAAAATTTTGTACAAAAATTTGTTAGAATGACTATGCGAATTTGCAAGGTTGCTGGATATAAGAGCAATATACAAAAATCAATTGTATTTCTATATGTGAGCAAAAACAATTAGACACCGAAATTTTTAAAAGCTAAAAATACTATTTACAATAGCATAAAAAACCTTCAAAACCTGGAATATTCTAATGCTCTATAAAAAAATAATTCTAATGATCTATAAGTTAAAATATTAAAGACACAAAAAATTATAAAATATTATTGAGAAAAGTGAAAGAAAGCCTAAATAAATGCCACAGTCTTAGATTGGAACATTCTATATTAGTAAGAGTCAATTCTTCCCAAATTGCTCTCTAGATTTAATGCAATTCCAATCAGAAGCCCAGCAAATTTCTTTGCAGAAATTAAAATGCTGATTTTACAGTTTATGTGGGAATGCAAGAAAGTCTCAAAATTTATACACCAGTTATCAAGCCTTCTTATAAAACCAAGAGAATGAAGAGTCTAAGATTGGTACAAGAAAAAGTCAACCAATGGAACAGAATACAGGTCTTAGAACCAGACCCACACATACATGGTCACCTGATTTATGACAAAGATGCCAATGAAGTGCATGGAAAAAGGATAGTATTTTCAATATAAATGATACTAGGTCAATTATGTATTTCTATTCTTACACAACTAGGCTATTTAGTCTACTTCACTAGTTCACTTAGGATCTCAAATATCTACTACTCTAGTTAGCTCATTCTGCTGGAATAAAAAGCTTCATATCTCACTGCCTCTTGGGCAACTACTCCTGTCTCAAACATGTCCAAACCTGAACTCATTCTCATTCCCCTTCCCTCACTTATTCCTGTGTTCTCTATCTCTGTGAATGGTTCAGAGGAACATGATCAAAAGAAAAATTCTGGAAAAATGTGTTTTTGCCCTTTGACAGTTATGTTCTCTCCTGAAACAATTACATTCTATCTGTAAAATAGGTCAGAAATGGTGAACTTTGTCAAAAATTTAGCTTAAGCAATAATTCAGTCTGGGATTGTTCCCAGGGACTCTACTAGATGGCTTCTGGGTGACCTAAAGAAATCTTTCAGTTTCAAAATCCATCTCTAATGCAGCATTGCCCTGTTCCCTTGATTCAAAGATGCATTTCTTCACATCCTAAGGATAATGAAGTTAAGATAAAACATGTGAACTAAAAAAAGAAAAAGAGAAAGAAAGCGAGAAAAGAAAACTTTGCCTGTTTTGAAACAGAGGAGTAGGTTGTGATATTGCTTACACCAGGAGGAACTGAATTTTAAATTTGGGAATTAATTCTCGCTCTACATGTCTTCCACAGACTGCACCATGATAGAACGCAGAAAAGTTATCATATACACGGAAGACAGACCATCACCGCCAGCAATGCAAATGCCAAAACGTAGAGTAGAACATGGAATTTCAAAACTAGCAGGAGCAAGTGGGCTAATTCATGTACCAAATAGGGCCATCTTTCAGACACTGAAAACATTTCTGGCTGGCTTTCAAGAGGTGCTGTTTGACTTTGACTTCTAATTATACAAAATTCAATTAAGAACAGTAAAAGAGTGTCTTTAACCAAATAAGAAGTGTAGATGAAAATGGTATTCTTGAAAGGCCTCAAAATTGCACTATTAATCTGAAAGGTGCTATAAAAGTAAAGATCATGAGTACATGTTCCGAAAAGCAACATGCTACCACCATAAATATAGGTCAAAGGTATTCAGAGCAGCCTTTACACTTCAAGCACGAAGACAGCTTAGTGTGTATGAATTGTGGGAGAACGTGGTAAAGTCAATGGACAAACAGATAACACTCAGAATAAGTACAAATACTTTCATATAAAATTTATTCTAGTCTTTTTTTTCGTCCACACCCTTCCTCTAGAAAAGTTGCTAACAGGTGAATGGTTCGGTTGCTCAATAGATCAACAATAGAAAAGCCTGGTAAGTCAAAGAACCAGGGCCTGAATTCTAACTGACACATCTGCACCCCCAACAGAGCCATCTCACTGGACATCCACACAGAAGCATCCTTGGGATGTCTGCATCACAGCTAAGAGCCATCTCGTTGGACAGCCACACAGAAGCATCCTCAGGGTGTCTGCATCGCAGCTAAGCAGATGGAGATGAGAGACATGCCCTCAGGGGATTGCTTACCTCTTTCTCGCACTCCACCTTTATCTTGGGACTGACCCCATGTCACCGGGGTGACTTTTGGGAAACAGCAGACAACAATGCAGGCCTAATTTGGACTTGGCAAAATTCATATGTGCCATGTTTCATTCTCTAAAAGGTAACATGCCTGCCCTGCTTATCTGATGGCGTCAGTGGTTAAATCCTAGCAAGGGAAGAGGTGAGAAGACTCTTTCCAAACTCTAAGTGCTATGCAAATGCCAATTTTTACCAGTGTCATCATAAAAACATAATGATTTATAACACCAGATATTAACACCCCTGCTACTCTGATTTAACTGTACACGCTGTTGGGTTACTGATCCAACTCTGCTCTACTGGGGTGCTCCAGATCTTTTCAGGTCTTAGATTCTATCTCAGGGCTTATTCTCAGGTTTTGAATAAAGTATCAAATGTTTCCCTGTTCTTATTCAAAGCACCATCTATTCAGGTAGTCACTTTTTTGAACTTACCTGGTCCAGTGATTTCTTATCGGTAAGAGGAATATGTTTCTGCAGAATTCACAGCAATGGCCTATCATCCAAGAATCTTTTCTGACCATGCCCTGGGTTAGGCTTCTTAGCTGCCTTTTATATCAAGAGGCCCAACACATAACTTCTTCTGCCTTCGCTGAGGTATGACTCAGCATTGAAAAACCTGCCTTTTTGTATTTTTCTTTTTCAAGGAGGCCAACTATTTTTGCAAAACAAACATTTGTTATATTAAGTTAATCCATCAAATACTACAAATTTCACTTACACACAGATTAGACAAATACGTTTCTTCACAAGCCTGGAGGATCATTTTTAGCCAGGACACCCCAAGACGGTACAGATGGGGAGATCAAACCTTCCCCAGAAGGAGTCCTGCAGTTAAATCTGGAGGCCTCTGGAAGAACATCAGGAGACAGCAGGAGGCCTGGGCTCCTGGCCCACCGATAAGAAAAGAAAATCTCCTGTTGGCCAACCTGGAGCCCTTCAAAAGCATGAAGTTCTCCCAATCCTCCCCGTATTCCCCCTTCCCTATGCACAGAAGTTAAACACACCCAATCGCCAAATACTCCTATCCTAGAAGGCAGAGAAATTACAAGTTTGCTTTGACAGAGTCATCAAAGGTTGGGACTGTTTGGGATTTTGTTTTCCAAACTCACTGCTGGCCTCGAGGAAGTATGACACCACCATTTTAAGCACAAGGCAGCTGTTCATCTTTGGCTGGAGTTCAATATAAACCTTACAAATGGTCTGCTAGCTCTATTTTTTAAATAATAATAATTTTGAAAAATCCCATAGTTACAGAAATCCCAATCTGGTGTTTTCACTATAAAGCCTTTTCTGCAGAACAGAGAAAACCATATATTCCAAACAAATGTCTGAGCCAGAAAGGTTATTTCCACCAGATAAATGCAGTGGACAGATAATCAGGCAGATTGAAAATCAATGGCTAAAGCAGGCCCAAGGAATCAACACTGAGTAACAATTCTCTCTGAAATATGAAAAGACAAAAATCTACCAGCGAATAATTTATTATTCCAAAAGAGGCCCTTAACGGTTAAGTCACTGATGATACTTTTACTTAGGGGTAAAAATCAGACATCAGAAAACCTTCCCTTCATTCTGAAATGCTGGTCTGTTATAGATACCACAGTGGCTATATTTTATTTATAACTATCCCTACTAAGAACTCACATACAACCATCAGTGCATATATTCAACACCGTGACGTGTCCCCAAAGCCTGGCATGTGTCTCCTTCTTCTTTGTTTCCCTCATTACACACTGGAATATGCACAAGGGCCAAATGTTGGCAATGCACTCAAAATAAGCCTTTTATGGGGCAAGTTAATGTTCGTTATTATTTTAGTGTGCATATTTGTGGCAGAGCTTTACGCACAAATCTGTAAGTCCAGGAGAAACCAAAGTCATTCCTAAACCTTTGGACATCCTTGGGAAATCAATAGACTTCCAAGACCAAAAGCAAGAATCTTGACTTGGTGTATGAAACGAAAGCTGACAAATCCCTTGCAGAGTTTGTAAATGTGGGGTTCCCTCCCTCTCTGTACTCTCTTCCTTTGATTGTTATCTGCCTATTTCCCATGTAATTGCCAGGCTGTCCCACCACATGCTGTGTTTATCCGTTAAGTGCACTGAGTATGCAGTGGTGCTCATCTCTGCATCAGGCCCACCATTCTCACCTGACTACTGAACTGACTGACCCCCAAATACTAAGCACAAGTCAAGGTCGCTGGCTTGCTTTCTGTGTGCTACAGGATTGAACTAGCTGTTGCAGTATTTCTTCCCTTGACCCTTCTAATCCTCCAGAAATCCCTCCATGGAAGTTCTTCTTCACTGATGGACAGCCCCAAGAGCATACTCTGTTGAAGTTCTTTTGTAAAAAGAGTCTGGCCTCATTTTCAAAAAACAAAAATATTACAGACGTGGGTTGGGGGGTAGTCTATTATTCCCTTGTATCCAAATGAGAAGAGATACATTCGAGACACACACACATACACACACTCAGATATACTATATCATATATTTGTATATATTATATGCAAACACAGCTTTCCACTAACTTGAATTAGTATCATTTGTAAGCACCCTTACATGACTTCCATGTATGAATTTATTTTCGCCACCCTAACCCATTATTCAAAGTAGGCACTGAGCAACGGTGGGAAATGTTTTATCCCCAATAAGGTATATATTCTCTGATCACAAAGGATGCTTAGTTAATAGTGTCCATTGGCTTGCTCAGGAAAAGAAAACTATTTGGAAAATCTTCATTTTAATAACAAAAAATTGTCTTGCTGGCTAAACACTACCATTCAGAACACGTCCCTCATCATGCTCATGTCCTTCCCCTGAACTCCAAATCACCTTCCACAGACATACTCGGGGTTAGATGATGGCAGGGTGAGAAATGGGGGCCAGCCCCACCCGTTGGGATTCCTTGAGCCTTCATACCTGTGCTGATGCTCCTGCAAGACTTGATAAATGCTGATAAGAAAAGTTTGGTTTTTAAAACTCCCCACAACACAGTCCTTGTAGATTCGGAATTCTGCAGCCGTCACCGCCTCACCCTCAGGAATCTGGGATAAGTTGAACTTGAACTCTTTGTGGTGTCGCTGGCCAGGGGAGAACTCCTTCTCGTACTCCACTATAAGATTAAACAAGAGAGAGTGACAACTATTGTTACTTGACTAAGTGCCACAGGCTCACCTCAAGAAAGCTGCCCCGTTTTCATTCATAAATGGATTACCGGTTACCATTGGCTTAGGAGAGGGATTGGGGGCGGCGGGGTGGCAAGAACCAACAGTGGCTGTGCTGTCAGATGGGCTGAGATTAAAATCGCTCATTTTACCCAAGGATTAAATAAAATTCTTAGATTTTTATTTGGTTTAAATACCTTACGTACTTGGTTGAAGTAAGTGGCATGAAAGCGAGTTACCTAAACTCTTGGCTTCAGTTTTCCTCACCTACAAAGGCAGGAATTAACAGGGCTTCCCAAGGAAGTTGTGAGAATGAGGAAAACGATGAGTAAGAACGTCCCTGGTGATCCTGGCCCCGGCCACCCCTTCCCGGCCCCCTTTCCTTACTGCTGCCTGGCCCCCTCTGGTCTGGTCATCTCCCCCCATCAAGCAGTTGGCATGACCCAGGGTAGCCCTGAGGCGAGCTCTGGGAGGGGTCCTCAGGGTGGGAGTGGGGTGAGCAGTGCATTCGGCCTCAGCCTGAAAGATCCAAGGGTCCTCACATTTTGCCTGTTGTTCCGTAGAAAGTTTTGTGGAGGGGTTTAGGGTAAAGCTTCAGAGAAAATGCCGTTCTAACCCAGGTGCACTGCCCTCCCATCTCCCGGAACAAAGGGAGGGCTGCCGGCCTCTGAGGCCAGGGCCCCTCCACTCAGTCTGCATGCGGAACCCAAGTGTAAGGATAGACACGTGGAAGCGAATGACCAACAATATACCTTGCTATTTTTTCTAATGCTTTTCTAAAAACTGGGAAAGAATGGAGTCTGAAATCTTTTTTTTTTTTTTAAATGAAATCTTTCCCCTGCACCAAGAGAAACTATAGAAAACTACAACCACTGATGATCATTTCTCAGAGTCAGCTTCCCAGTTTTCTATGTAAAGTCCTGTGTGAGACACATGGTATCAACCTCAGATGCTTAACTCATAAACGTTGTAAAAGAGAAAAAGGACTGCTCTGCTTCCCACCATAAATTCTTGACTCTTTTCTCCAGGGTTTGGAAACGTTTCTACCCTACTGTTTCCGCTAGTTTTTTTCTTAATGGCAACCACGGTGAAGTCTCATGAGCAAATTAATCCTTTATGGCAGAGTGTTCCCAGGGCTGTGGGTAGGGGGAAAAAAATTCAAATTATTGGCCACCTCCAACTGCCCATTTTCTCCCACATATGTTGTTCTCCATAATCACCAGAAGCTTTGGAGATTTAGCTTCTTTAAAAAAAAAAAAAAGCCAATAACTCTTTATAAGAACCTAAGGCCTCAATGGTATTTGTGGAAGCTAAGGAAAGCTAAGCCATCTATAGGTAGGAGGTTTTAAATAGAGCTTCTGAAACTGCCGTGGGACTATGCTAAATCTTTTAGATTCAAGTTATCTCTTTTTGGCGGGAGGGTTGTAAAAAAAAAAAAAAAACCTTTGGCTTGTGTAAGAGCTTGATATAAGTAAAAATATATATATATATATATTTTAAAATATATATACAAATATATATTTACATATTTATTAAATTATATATATATTTATCATATATATTAAATACATATATATTTTAAAAATTAAAAAAAATATCTAACCAGAAAGGAAGCCATGGTTCAGTCCCAACAAGAGAACAGGTTTTCTAATTAGTGGCTAAGCATGAAAAGCAATCTTGTTGGTGAGTTCACCAAAGGACACCCATACATGAGGGTGTATTGCTTTTCCCTAAAACTGATCTGCCTTTTAAGTGTGATATGTTATCATCAGTGGTTAAAAAGTGAATCAAATCTGATTTCCCAAAGGGACTTTGTAAAAAACAACAACAACAACAAAAACCCAACAAAACAAAACAACGAAAAGCAGTCACATAGCTTTTTTTTTATAGGGCCTTTTGGGTGCTTAAATTTTAATAGCAATAAGTAAAAATATATTAAGATACACTTGAAAGAATGCATAAGAATTCCTCAAAGAAGTCTTTCAATTGTTATTAATATAAACAACAACTAGAAAAAAGAAATCATAAATCATGGATGTGATACAAGATATAAGACAGTAACTTAAGACATTTTGGTCATAAGGAGTAAACAGAGATTTCAATAAATCAGAAATGTGGTAGCTAGTTTGGAGAAGTGCATCATCCCCACACCTCCCTGTATTCATACCATTGGGTGGTCCCCCCTCCCCTGGGGTGGGCTCTGTGACCTTCTCTGCACCAATCAAATGCAGCAACAGTAGTGCTGAGTGACTTCCAAGCTTTGAACTTCCTTCCACTTAGGTTGCTTGGAATGCTTATCTGGGGGAAAGATGGTTACCATGTAAGAAGTCCAACTACTCTGAACCTCCATGCTGTAAGGAAGCCCAAGCTAACCAGAAGTGAGGCTGTATGGTACATGAAGACACAGACGGAGGGAGAGAGGGAAGAGCCCAGTCAGCCTCCAACCCCTTCAGCTGAGGCACCACACCTGTTATAAAGATGCCATCTTAGATGCCCAACTCAGTGGAGATGCTGGGGGACCCCAACCCCAGCCAGCATCTGACTGCAACTGCAGGAGAGACCTTGCATAAGAATCACCCAGTTGAACATGGTCATTTCCCAAGACTGTGGGAGATGACAGCCCATTGTTTTAAGCCACTGTGATTTGGAGTGATTTGTTACACAGTAAGAGGCAACTGACACAAGAAGAAAAGGGAGGACAGGAAAGGGTGAGAGAAAGAGAAGGGGAAGTCTGACCTTGCTAGGAAGGGGAGAAACCACATACAATTCTTAAGGATTTTGAAATGCTGGGAGGCAGTATGTATGACTGAGGAGGAGTCCTGGCAAATGCTCACAGACAAATGTGAAGAGATAAAGAATCTAAAAATGAGAAAACAGGAGCATAATTCAAAGCCTTTACTTCACTACAATATAAATTAGAACACATTGCCTTATATGAGCATTTTCCTATTTCCCTTTACTGAGACAACATTATCTCGAAGCACTCCGAATTTTCTTTTGCCTTTCCTTTTTCTCTGAGGAGATTCAGGAATCTGATTGCCCCCCACCTCGTTTTAAGCTCTCTCACTCAAAAACTTCACTCCACTGTCTTCTGAACCTCTCTTTATGCCTCTTGGCTGGAAATTATACCATCTTCTTCCCTCTTCCCACGATACCTCAGCCACCAGGCACTGGAGTTTGCCTGGAACTCTTTTCTCCCCTAGTCTTTTGCCTCCAACTGAATTCACATAATGTATTTGCTGATGTCTCATAGGGACACAAGAAAGAAATGCAGTGCATTTGATTCTTGTGTGTCTTTTGCCTCCAACTGAGGCTTCTTGTGTGTCTTTTTGAATGTGTCTTTTTACATGTGCATTTGAAGACCTGGGTGGTAAAACTGTAATGTTTCCAGTGAGCTTTGCATCCCCTGCCTTCAAGCTCTAGGATTCTGGACTATTTAAATATCAGACAATTCAAAATATGAGAGGTACTGAAAGGGACCAGGCTGAGTTCTGAATTCAGCACTCAGGACCTATTTTGCAGCCCTTAGCATTTTAGCTTTTCACGGGTGGTACCACACGCGGTATCCAATTAAGTAATAGCTATGAGTGTTGGTGAAGTGTCATACTGCCAAACTGGTTCTGAATTCTAGTTCCCTTTTTCTGACTTATGTGATGCCAAGCAAGACATTAGCCAAAGTTTCAATTATCAGTTAAATGGCAATAATCAAATTTCTTGGGATTAAGTGGGACAATCACTACAAAATAGTCAATGGTAGAGTATTTAACTCAAATGTTAGCTGTGATCATCATCAGCTGATATTTGAGAATCTAGCTCTACAGACTTAGAGTATGTCTCTGCTGAGTAATTCAGATTTATTCAGGAGTCTTTAGATAGGGCCGATCAATGGTTCCTCTAAATTACCTGTTTAAGTTGAAGAGATGCATTCTGTGTAAAAGGTAGTAAGTAAAATCACTACACTGAGTGTCATCAGCCTTGGTGTTTGGCTAATGAATACAGTTCTGTGTTCTCTGAGGCAATAATTCCTAGAATTTTTCATTTCAAGGACCAGTGAAAATATTTTTCAATGGTAATGACCTTATACAAGGTCATCTACTTTTTCTGTTTGCCATTTGTAAAGACAATAAAACAGACAACAAACTGCATCCTTTTAACTCTATGATCATTTCTGAAGTTTTTCTTAACACCAAATAAAATAGAGAAGATATAACTGAAGAACATATACAATCCTTGAAATTGAATAAATTTAGCTTTATAAAACTCACTCTATTCTCTCTTTCTGCCTTAGACTATACCAGCTGAAATTTCAGACCAGCACTGGACCTTTGACCAACAAGTAGGAACCACAGCCCTAATGAATAAAAGTTAGTAGTTGAGGCTTAAAAATGTAAGTTATGTCATACTAAATATACAAAAGGATATACATATGCAATTTATGGAGGTAATGAGGTATCATAATAAGGAACTAAGGAAACCAACACCCAACTTAAAAACCAGAACATGAGCAGAACATTGACCAAGACTATGGTGCCATCCCCCACTCCTGCCCAAGAAGTATCGAGAATCATGAATAATGTCTAGCATTTTCTTGCCTTTTAAAAACTAACAGTTTTATTACATATGTACATATCACTAAATCAGAGTGTTTTCCTTTTTCTCCCTTAAAGTCTTTCAGGGACATAGTGGAAATTTTATAGGCACACATGGCGCATACAGGTACAGTCACAGCTAAGAACAAAGGCAGCCCAAGCTGATGGCCATACTGCCTGTCAGCTGGTGGGGACCTGCAGTGCCATGGATGGGCATGGCTGCTCTGTAGGCAATGAGTGACTAGTAATTCTTCTTCTTCAGCTCTACTTCATATAAATCCATGACAAACACGGACACTTTCTCAATAAGCGGTGGCAAGGATGTGGAGAAAGTAGAACACTTGCACGTTGATGGTGGGGACGTGAAATGGTGCAGCTGCTGTAGAAAACAGTTTGGCAATTCCTCAAACACAGAATCACCTCATGATACAGCAATCCCACTTTTAAGTATACATGGGTATCTGAAACAATTGAAAACAGGGACTTGAACAGATACTTGTACACCCATATTCCTAGCAGCATTCCTAGTAGCCAAAAAGTAGAAGTCACCCGAGTGTCCATTGATGGATGAATGGATAAACAATGTGGTAGATGTATACAATGGAATATTAGTCAGCTTTAAAAAGGAAGGAAATTCTGACACAGACTACAACATGGATAAACCTTGAAGACATTATGCAAAGTGAAATAAGCCACTCAGAAAAAGACAAATATTATATGCACTTACATGCAGTACCTAGAGGAGTCAAATTCATAGAGACAGAAAGTAGAGGATGGTTTCCAGGGGCTGGGGTGGGAGGGCTGAGGAGTTCGTGTTCAATGGGGAACAGAGTCTCAGCTTGCGAAGATAAAAACGTTCTGGAGATGGACAGTGGTGATGGTTGCACAACAATGTGAATGCACTTAATGCTGCAGAACCTGTACACTTAAAAATGGCTAAAGTGGGAAATTTTATATTAGGCATATTTTACCATATAAAAACTAAAAACAGACTTTCTTACATGATCACAATGCATGACCACACCTAAGTTAAAATGATTCATTGTTGTTCTCTAATAACCTAATCCATAATCAAATTTCCTCAAATACCTAAAAAAACTGTCTTTCTGCTTTTGGTTTATTGGAATCATTAGCCAAACAGAATCCACTCACTATACTTGGTTGTTCTGTCTCCTAAGTCTCTTCCAAATGAGCAAACCAGAAACAGAAAGAACTCCACTAATCTGATCAGGAGTCCATCTAACAAACCTACAGCTAACAACATTCTTAATAGTGGCACAATCAAACCATTTTCTTTAAAATCAGCAAGAAGGCAAAGATGTTCATTTTCAGTCTTGGAGTCCAGTTCAGTGTTGCTAAGATTAAATAATAGTAAAGGAAGAACTCTATTCCAAATTTTTGAAACTAATAAGAAAATTTATAGCAGACTACTTCCTTGACTGTCTCAGTGAGTTCGAGCTGCTATAACAAAAATATCATAGACTGGGGGCTGAAACAACACTTATTTCTCCCAGTTCTGGTGGCTAGAAGTCTGAGATGAGGGTGCCAGCATGGTTGGGTTCTTGCTGAGGGCCCTTTTCCTGGCTAGCTCCTCACTTAGCCTTCCTTGGTACGTGCATGAGAGAGAGATGGTGTGAGCTCCAGCCTCTTCCTCTTCCTGTAAGGACAGTAATCCCATCATGGGGGGTCCACCCTCATGACCTCATCTAGACCTAATTACCTCCCAAGACCCTACCTCCTAATACCATCTCATTAGGGATTAGGGTTTTATCCATATGAATTTTAGGGGACACACACAGTCTATAACACTGACCTTAAAGGTCTCATATTATTTGTTCCATTACCTTTCGAATTTGTGGTTTGGAATTTTTGCATTTGTGTTCATAAGCAACACTGGTGATGATGGACTCACCTCATACAGTGTTGTTCGATTTCAAGTTATACCCGCTCTTGGAATAAGTTGGAGGAAATGATCTCTTCCTTCAAAGTCTGGCAAACTTATCTGTAAAATCATCTAATCCTGGTGTTTTCCTTTGGGGTAAATTTTTAATTACTCATTCATTTTCCTTTCAATGTAGAGAATTATTCAAGTTATCTACTTCTTTTTAAGTCATTATGCATTTTCTAGAGGTTTGTCAATTGGGGCAGAATTTATCCAATTTATTGCCATGAAATTTTTCAGAGTATTCTCTTATTATTTAATCTCTGCTCTAACTACAGCTTTTTCATTCTAATGTTATTTGTGAATTCCCTTTTTCTTGATTTGTCTTACTGGAGGTCAAATTTTTTTCTCACTATTGCTTAATTTGATTGTAATATTGATATTTTTCTTTTTTGAAATGTTGAAAGCAAAGAACTTTTTATGACTTGTTACAAGTAAGGAGACAGGGTCTGTAATATTGATATTTTAATATGTTTTCTGAATAGTGTCCTGCTAAGTCTAAACTATTTTAACTAAAGTTGTCTAGAGAAAAATAAAGATACAACCTGTTATAAGTGAAAATATAAAAGAGAAGAAAGAGGGGAGAGTGAGTGGGAAAAGCACAGAACAATCTTCCTATTTAATATGTTTAGTCACATATTCATTACTTTCTCATTAACTGGACTCACTCAGTGGTTAATTCGGCATGGCTTAGTTAAGGCAAAATTACATTCATTGACAATAAATTCTACATTTTCCAAATGTTTCATGCTTCCACTTACAGTCATACACCAAACTTGAAAAACTTGAGTCTTCTAAAAAAAACAGATAACAAAACAACAATAGTAACAAAAATCCCTGCCATTCCCTTGACTACTGTAAACAATTTATTATGCTATGGCACAAGTTTATTAAACTGTAGGCAACAAGGACAGTTCTGGCTGGTCTTTCAAGGCTTGTAACAACAGTGGCTTTCTGATTTTTATGTTGTAAACATTCAAACTGAAATAGTAATAGAGACACTAAGCTGGACCCTCCAGCTCACCTGTTTAACACAATGAGCTAACTCACTTTACCCTCTGCGGTGCACCAATTATTTCCAAATATTCATTTCTATTAATGTTTTATTAAAATCACAAATATCCAGAAGAATCTATTTTCCTGGATGCCAGTTTTTTTCCGAAACTGACTTTTTCTAAACTTTCATTTTATTTTAAATAATGATAGACTTACAAGTAGTTGCAAAAATAGCTGAAAGGAATGAAAAAACAGTAGAGAGATCCCATTCAACATCTTTCATAACTGAGTAACAGTAACAAAACCAGGAAATGGATGTTGATATAATACCTTAACTAGACTACAGACCCTACTTTGAGCTCACCAATTTTTACATGCATTTGCTGGTGTGTATGTGTGTGTATAATAATAATTCTGTGACATTTTATCACATGTATAGATTCCTATAACCACCACCACAATCCAGACACAGAACTATTCTGTCCCTGCAAAGGAAATCCTTTGAGCTACCCTTTTAATTCAAATGACTTTTTAAGACTAGACCCAGCACATACCTTAGAAAGAGCTGTAGGACCAACATGAAGCGCCTACAGATCATTGTTAGTAGTAAGGGTTAACCAAGTCACTTTCTATTTTTTAAAACGTTTTAAAACCACTTTCATACCGAAATACAGATGTTACCATCACTCTAGGTTGGGAAGATGCTCAGTAGCCACAACCATATACATGTCTTACAGTGGAAAAATTTGCAGACTTCAGCTAACATAGGAGAATACACTCAAGCACTTAAGTCAATAAACATGTGTCATGAGGAAAGACTTAAACTGAATAATTGCAGCCTTGACAGAGTTCCATTAATATCAAATAACCACATTGTTGCCCACTTATAAGGACTACTATTAAGAAGCAATCAGACATTTAGTAAAAATCTATACAACATGTATTTTTTTTCACTATCAAGAAAAATTTAACATTTTCAACCATAAATGGGGCAGCATAAAAAGAATGGTCTCCTTTTTTTTTTTTTTAACATATATTATTTGTTTCAGAGGTACAGATCTGTGATTCAACAGTCTTGCACAATTCACAGCGCTCACCACAGCACATACCCTCCCCAATGTCTATCACCCAGCCACCCCAATGAAGGGGGGGAAATCGGAAGGGGAGACGAACCATGAGAGACTATGGACTCTGAAAAACAAACTGAGGGTTCTAGAGGGGAGGGGGGTGGGGGACGAGTTAGCCTGGTGATGATACCCATTAGTATCTCATTAAAGAGGGCACGTTCTGCATGGAGCACTGGGTGTTATAGGCAAACAATGAATCATGGAACACTACATCAAAAACCAATGATGTAATGTATGGTGGTTAACATAATAATAAAAAAATAAAAAGAATGGTCTCCCATACCTCTGATTTTTTAAAAAAATTCATTTAAAATTTTTAAATAAAAAGAAAAGAAAAAAGGGGAAAAAAAGCAGTTCACCCATTTCTCCCACCCTCCACCCCTGCCTCCTGCAACCACCAATCTGTTCACTGTATCTGAGCTTGGGTTTTTTTGTTTTGCTTTAGATTCCACATAGAAGAGAGATCATATGGTATTTGTCTTTCTCCAACTTATTTCACATTGAGGCCTACCCATGTTGTCACAAATGGCAAGATTTCATTCCTTCTTATGGTTTGGTAATACTGTGTGTGTGTGTATATATATATATACACACACACACAATTTCTTTATCCACTGATGGACATTTAGATTGTTTCCATGCTTTGGTTCTTGTAAATGATGCTGCAATGAATATGGGGGGGGGGTGTATATATTTCTTCCATTTAGTGTTTTCATTTTCTTTGGATACCTAGAAGTGGAATTGCCAGATCGTAGGTTCTATTTTTAATTTTCTGAGGAGACTCCATATGGTTTTCCACAGTGGACGCACCAATTTACATTCCCACCAACAGTGCACAAGGGTTACCTCTTCTCCACATACTCACCAGCACTTGCTATTTCTTGTCTTTTTGATACCAGTCATTCTAAAAGGTGTGAGGTAGTATCTCATTGTGGTTCTGATGTGCATTTCCCTGATGATTAGTAATGTTGAACATCTTTTCATGTGCCCGTTGGCTATCTGTTGTGTTGTTTGGAAAACATGTCTATTCAGATCTTCTGCCCATTTTTTAATCAGATTTTTTTGGCTATTGAATTGTATGAGTTCTTTGTATATTTTGGATATTAGCTCCTTATCAGGCATATGATTTGCAAATATGCTCTCATTCAATAGGTTGCCTTTTCATTCTGTTGATGGTTTCCTTTGCTATGCACAAAGTTTTTAGTTTGATGTAGTTCCACTTGTTTATTTTTGCTTTTCTTGTTTTTGCTTTTGGTGTCTAGATTCTAAAAATCATTGCCAAGTGCTATGTCAAGGAGCTTACTGCCTAGGTTTTCCTCTAAGAGTTTTATGGTTTCAGGTCTCACATTTAAGTCTTTAATCCATTTTGAGTTAATTTTTGTGTATAGTGTAAGACAGTGGCCCAGTTTTACCATTTATTGAAGAGACTATCCTTTCCCCATTGCATATTCTTGGCTCTTTTGTCATAAATTGACTATATCTGTGTGAGTTTATTTCTGGGCTCTCTATTCTGTTCCACTGATATATGTATCTGTTTTTATTGCAATACCATACTGTTTTTATTACTATAGCTTTGTAATGTACTTTGAAAACCAGGGAGTGTGATATCAGTATGTTCTTCTTTCTCAAGATTGTTTTGGCTATTTGGGTCTTTTGTAGTTTCATACAAATTTTAGGATTATTTGTTCTATTTCTGTGAAAAGTACCACTGGAATTTTCATAAGGGTTGTACTGAATCTTTATATTGCTTTGGATAGTATGGACATTTTAACAATTTTTCCAATCCATGAGCATGGAATATTTTTCCATTTATTTGCTTCTTCAATTTCTTTCATTAATATCTGATAATTTTCAGGTCTCTGAATTCCTTGATTAAATTTATTTCCTAGATTTTTTATACTTTATCCTCATTACCAAATTTTAATTTTTGCCAAAATTAATGTGTTTTTTTCTTAGTATAGTTGACACACAATGTTATAGTAGTTTCAGGTGTATAACACAGGGATTCATTCATGGCAATAGTGATTTGTGTTTTATGCTATTTTATTCTTTTTAATGTAATTGTAAATGGGATTGTTTTGTCAATCTGGTAATTCATTAGTGTTAAGAAATGCAACAGATTTTTGTGTATCAATTTTGTATCCTGCAACTATACTAAATTTGTTTATTCTAACGGGTTTTGATGAAGTCTTTAGGGTCTTTTTTTTTTTTTTTAATACATAACATCATGTCTTTTGCCAATAGTGGATGTGTCTTTTTTCTCACCTAATTGCTCTGGCTGGGATGTCCAATACTACATTGAATAAAAGTGGCAAGAGTGGACATTCTCATCTTATTCCTGATCTTAGAGAAAAAGCTTTCAGCTTTTCACCACTGGGTATGGTGTTGGCTGTGGGCTTGTTATATATGGCCTTTATTATGTTGAGGTACGTTCCCTCTATACCTGCTTTGTTGAAAATTTTTATCATAAGTAGTTGTTGGATTTTGCCAAATGCTTTTTCTGCATCTATTGAGATGATCATATGATTGTTTAAAAAAGATTTTAGAGACAGAGAGAGAGAAGAGAGAGCACAAATATGAGTGGGGGAGGGGCCGGAGAGGGAGAGAGAGATTTTTTTTTTTTTAAAGATTTTATTTATTTGACAGAGAGACACAGTGAGAGAGGGAACACAAGCAGGGGGGTGGGAAAGGGAGAAGACTTCCTGCAGAGCACGGAGCCCGGTGCGGGGCTCGATCCCAGGACCCTGGGATCATGACCCGAGCCAAAGGCAGACGCTTAACGACTGAGCCACCCAGGTGCCCCCCTAGAGATCATTTTCAAGGCACCATCAAGCAGGGTTTCTCAACCGTGGCACTGCTGCCATTTGGGACACATATTCTCTGTTGTGGGTGCTGTCCTGTGCCTTAAAAAAAATTTTTTTTAAAGATTCTATTTATTTGAGAGCGAGCAAGAGAGAGAGAGAGAGAGAGTGCGCACAAGTGCGGGGGAGGGGCAGAGGGAGAGGGAGAGGGAGAAGCAGGCTTCCCGCTGAGGAGGGAGCCCAATGCGGGGCTCGATCCCAGGACTCTGGGATCGTGACCTGAGCCGAAGGCAGATGCTTAATGACTGAGCCACCCAGGCGCCCCTGGAGAGAGAGAATCTTAAGTAGGCTCCATGCCCAGCACGGAGCCCGCCATGGGGCTTGATCTCAAGACCCTGAGATCATGGCCTGAGCCTAAATCAAGAGCCAGCTGCTTACCTGACTGAGCCACCCAGATGCCCTAGATGATCATATGATTTTTATCCTTTGTTAATCACATTGACAGATTTGCAGATGTTGAATCATCCTTGCATCCCTGGAATAAATCTCATTTGATCATGATGTAGGATTTCTTTTTTTTTGGCACCTCTTACCCCCTTCACCTATTTTGCCCATCCTCCAACCCCCTTCAGTCCCCTCTGGCAAATACCAGTTTGTTCTCTGTATTTTTTATTTTGTTTCTGCTTTTGTTTGTTCATTTGCTTTTTAGATTTCACATATAAGTGAATATCTTATTTATCTTTCTCTGGCTTATTTTGCTTAGCATAATACCCTCTGGGTTTATCCACCTTGTCACAAATGCCAAGATCTCATTCTCTTTTATGGCCAATATTCTGTTGTGTGTATGTATATGTGTGTGTGTATGTATATGTGTGTGTATGTGTGTGTATTTGTGTGTGTGTATTTGTGTGTGTGTAGTATCAATGTCTGTTGATAAACACCTAGGTTGTTTCCCTATTTTTGCTAGTATAAATAATGCTGCAATAAACATAGAAGTGCATCTCTTTTCAAGTTAGTATTTTTCTTTTCTTTTTTTTTTTTAAAGATTTTATTTATTTTATTTATTTTTTTTAAGTTTTTTTTTTTTTTAATTTATTTATCTGAGAGAGAGAATGGGAGACAGAGAGCATGAGAGGGGGAGGATCAGAGGGAGAAGCAGACTCCCCGCCGAGCAAGGAGCCCGATGTGGGACTCGATCCCGGGACTCCAGGATCATGACCTGAGCCGAAGGCAGTTGCTTAACCAACTGAGCCACCCAGGCGCCCCAAGATTTTATTTATTTATTTGAGAGAGAGAATGAGAGACAGAGAGCATGAGAGGGGGGAGGGTCAGAGGGAGAAGCAGACTCCCCGCTGAGCAGGGAACCCGATGCGGAACTCGATCCTGGGACTCCAGGATCATGACCTGAGCTGAAGGCAGTCGTTTAACCAACTGAGCCACCCAGGCGCCCCAGTATTTTTATTTTCTTTGGGTAAATACCCCGTAGTGGAATTACTAGATCATAGGGTATTTCTACTTTTAATTTTTTGAGGACCCTCCATATTGTTTTCTACAGTGGTCATACCAATTTACATTGGTGTATGATCTTTTTAATGTGTTGTTGAATTCAGTTTGCTAATATTCTGTTGAGGATTTTTGCATCTGTGTTCTTCAGGGATATTTCTGAAGATTCATACTTCCAATTTCAACTGCAGAGCACTAATGGGAAGAATGTCTTCACTGCGATTGAGAAAAGAAATTTATGTCTGTAATTCATTATATCAGACTAATCTTTTTTTTAGATGACCTGGTTTCTCTGGTTGCTTTTATAATGTCATTGTCCTTGGTATGCTGCGGCTTCACTGTAACATGCCCAGCTGTATGTTTCTTTTTATTTATTCCACTCAGATTACATTGCACTTCATGTATCTGTGGATTCCTATCTTCCATTAGTTCTGGAAAATTCTTAGCCTTTAGCTCATTGATTAGGGCTCTCCTCCATTCTCTTTAGTGTCTCCTTCAAGAGTGATAATTAGATGTGTACCACAATTTCATCCTAATTTCCACTGCTCTTAACTGTTTTTTTTTGTTTTTTTGTTTTTTTGTTTTTTTTTTAAGTCATCGATCTCCTCGTCTCTTGGCTGGAAAATTTCTTTAGATTTATCTACAAGTTCACCAATTCTCTCTTCACCCATGTTTACTGTATAGTTTAAGCCATCTATTAGTTTTTCATTTTAAGAGTTTTAAAATTTTCTACTCATTCCATCTGTCATCATTGTTGCTATGTGGTCTGTCATTTTCAATCGTCAATTGTTCTGTATCACATTATGCATTGTACTATTCTTTATTCTTTATGTATTTCCTAGATAGCGATCTTATAATTTCTCACTTGGTGTCTGTTTTCTGTGAAATCCTTGGTGAACTTAAATCTGCATTGCCGTCCCATCCCTCTGATGACTTCCATTCTGGTGGTTTATCTCCTTGCGTGTTTGCAGGTTGTTAGGTAATTTTTTATTGAAATTCATCCTCAATGTTTAAATTGTTTGCTTTTCTCCAAAAAAAGAAAAGCATGTACATTTGCTTTTATGAAGAACATTATTGACCTGGACCCAGTTATCTCCCCTTTGGGGGCTTAATGTGGGAGTCCCCGGGACAGTTCTCCCACCTCGGCCTAGACCCTGAGCTGGTCTCACGATCTGCAGGAGTGTTGGTATTTGCATTCACAGAAACCCAGCTTTTATGTTTTTTTTTGCTCACAGTAACACACTCAGGGGAGTCCTCAAAGATGTCCCTGCGTCCCTGACATCCATGACATTTGTAAGGAGGGCCTTACAAATATCTAGTCTGCAATATTTCCAGAATTTGAAGTCTTAATTTTATCTGTTATGTTTGGAAAACAACATTTGGGACACATTCCTCTCAACTCCTAAAGATGTTATAAAACACGCCTAATGTTTGAAGAGTTTACAAGCATTTTCATACATATTAGCTCATCTGTTTCTCAGGATAGTCCCAGAAGGTAGGGAGAGCAAATATTATCACCATCAGAGCAATACGAAGCTGAGGCCAAAGGCAGTTAAGGGGCCGCCCTATGGCACTCACTTTTATGATTTCAATTATTCCTTTATGCTAAGGCCTCCCACATTTCCATCTCCAGCTCATTGCTCTCCCTTAAGGAATGTGTTTATCTTACTACCTGGTACACTTCATCCAGATGCCCCTTATGCATGTGAAGCTAACATGCACAAAATGAAACATCTTCTCCCCCACCAACGTGCCCCTGTAGCTTTACCGCTGTCCACCGTCACTCCGAACTGGCCAGTTAATCACCAACTCTGTTTGATTTTAATCTTCTGGAACTGCACCATCCAATATGTCCAATATAGTAGCCACGTGCACTAGCCACATGCTGCTATTTCAATGTAAATGAATTAAAATTTAAGATTCGGTTCCACAGTCACACTTGCCACACGTAAGGGGTTCAATGCCCACATGTGGCTGGTGGACACTGTATTGGCAAATACATCACAGAATGTGTCCATCATCGCAGAAAGGTCTATTGGATGGCACTGTTCTGGAGGTTTCGCTAACCCCCCTGTCCTGCCCCCTCCGTGACCACTGTCCTTGCTCGGAGCCGTCCCGCTGCCTCAGACTGTGCCCCTTGCCCACCCTCTCTCCACACTGCAGCTAGTACTACAGTCCTAGACCCAGACTTGTAAATTACCTGCTCAGATGCTTCAATCTATTCCCCTGACATTCCAGCCTCGCTCTTGACCTTTTCCTGCCTCAAGCTTCACTCTTGGGAGATATTAAACTGCTCTATTTTTCTGAACACCTTCCCCAGGACCTCATGCCTCTCCCTTATTTATACAACCTCCTTGTCCCTTCAAAGACCTTCTCCTTCCTCACCTCCAGGATACAGACTTTTATAGGCTCCAAATTTTGAAGATGCTTTGATGCTTCTATGGAATTCTAAATAAAAACAATTTATTAAAGCCATACCTACCATTAAAGTGCTCAATTCTCCCATAATTTTGAGTGCTTTGGTGAAAAACATCAAACTGAAACTCTTTTTAAAGTATATGTCTCATGGAACACTACATCAAAAACTAATCAAGTACTGTATGGTGACTAATAGAACATAATAAAAAAATAATAAAATGTCAATATGGAAAAAAATAAAAAATAAATAAAATCCTAAAATGTGATTAAAAAAAATAAAGTATATGTCTCCACTCAGTGCTAAATGTCCCTCTTTTGTAAAACTCTCACCATTACTTGCCATACTTATTGGGTAATGCAGCAAAATTTTAAATCTTACCTCAAGATTGAATTCCAGGAAGCCTTCCTTAACTGCCTTCCTCTACCCTCTGTATCCCTGGTTGGTTTGGGGACCTCCACTCTAGGTTTCTATAATGTCCCACACAAATTTTCAGCATTCGCCCCACCTTATATTAAAATCATTGTTCGTGTGTCTACCTCTCCCGCTGGACCGCAAGCCCCTCAAAGATAGGGTCCATGTCAGGTTCACTTTAACACCTCTGATAGAGGAGAGGGTTCAAGAATGTTTGTTGAATGAATGCATAAGCCAGGACTGAGGTCTGCTCCATGCTCTTTCCTGGGCACAACAGTATCCCCAGTGAGCAAAAGGAGCCAGAACAGAACCCAGGCTTTGGACTCCAGCCCTAGCCCCAGTGATCTTTCTTCAAGACCCAAGGGCATTCTCCAGAGCACAAACAGCTAAACTAAGGGACCGACTCAACACATCTGTGCGGGTTTGTTTTTTTTGAAGGAGCAGCACTATAAGCCCGGAATACCAATTAGCATATTGCTTTGCACTCTGAGTTCAGGACGCAGACTCCAAGCATGTGAAATTTTAAAAAGCTAAAGAAAGAAATTAATCTGTTCAAATTACTTCAATTATACTCAAGCCATATCACAAGGTCATCATGCACAAGAAGGACGGAATTAATTTTAAAATCATATCCTCAATTCAGAGAAACAGACCTCTGATACACACACACATTCCCTTTCATTGTTTTTTTAAAAATTGAAGTGAAATTTACATAACATGAAGCTAATCGTTTTAATGTGAACAGTTCGGGGGCATTTAATACATTCACGAGGTTGTGCAATCACCACCTCTGTCTGGTTCTAAAACATTTTAATCATCCCAAAAGCCAGCCCCCTCCCCATTAAGCAGCAACTCCCCATTCTAGCCCCTGGCAACCACCAACCTATGTTCTATCTCTATGGATTTTGCATGGTCTGGATATATCGTATGAGTGGAATCATACAATCCTTTGTGACTGGTTTCTCTCACTTAGCATAATGTTTTCAAGGTTCATCAGCAGTGTTACCATGTATCAGGACTTCATTCCTTTTTACGGTCATGTAATATTCCTTTGTATGCACACATATTTTGTTTATCCATTTGTACACTGATGGACACTTGGGCTGATTCTACCTTTTGGCAATTGTGAATAGTGCCTCTGTGAACGTGTGTGTACAGGTATTTGAGTGCCTGCTGTCAATTCTATTATGTTTCGCTTCGGCTTTTCCTCTTCAGTTTTCCTTCTCAGCCACTGATTCCCTAGAATGAATGCTGGATGGGTTGATGATTATCCATCAGAGTGAAATCATGGCCTGTCCCCAAACACAAGGGTGGTTAGCTAGGCATCCTCCTCCCCAGGGCCAAGCTATGCAGGACATCTGGGAAGAGGCCGGGGAATGAATGGGTGTCGAGTGAACATGCCCAGCACAGGCTGAGGCACACAGTAGGTTCACAGTAAGTGTTTGCTCTGTCTGAATATAAACAAGGTTACTCCAGAAGAGTTACAGAAGAGATGAAGAGGAGGAGACTAGATGTTGGAGACCAACAGTCAAAAAGAAGAAAAGGATAGATCAGAGGTCAACATGGCGGAAGGGGTGACAAGAGAGACTTAGGATCATGCTGGGGAGAGAGTGTCTTGTCAGAAGGAAACCCTGGGAATGTTGAAAAAGAGCCTAATCAAATGGCTCGCTTACTTTCTTGAAAGCCGGGAGTCTAGTATCCAGGAAGGAATGCCTCAGCCTTGAGGTGAGGTCAAGATGCATCAAGTTACCTGTTTGAGCTCTTGCAATAGCTACACAGTGGCCATAAAATCTGGAAACAAAGGCAATATTATTGTATCATGTATTAGGATGTAATATTAATACTTCATTTATGATGGATTTGCCTGTGCTTACGGATTTGGTGACCACCCTCTACGTGGGCGGTAGGAACGAATCTAATTGGATCCATGAGGGGGCGTGAGAGGCAAATGAGAGGCCCGTGCCAAAATGCTCCGTAACCACCCAACGGGGTTATAAAGTGCTAGATGATGCATTCCTTTTATCAAGATCACTACCATCAGGATTTTTCTTCATCTTCAGCCCTTATTCATTCAAGCCAATAAATTGTACGGTTTCCATCAAAACTTTTGCAGAGAAAGAGTGTGTGCAAATGAGCATGTGAAAAATCCACAAAATGAAAAATCCGTCCTCAAATGATTGAGAATTGAACTACGTTAGGCAACAGTTTCTCCCATTGGGTGGCAGCTTACATAAACACAAAACCCTGCCTTTCTCCACGGTGGACTTCTGACCATGACAATGGAGCTATCTGGTTTAATGAAACATTCAAGTTCTAAAAATTAAAAGTAACTGACAGGCCAATTCCTTGCTTTGGTTCCCAGGGTTACCAGGGTTTCATATTCCTATCAAGTTACACTGCATCAGATGACCTGTTAGTATTCAAAGCACAGCGTCGAAAGTGCCAACGTGGGGACGCGGGGAGAGTCCTTTCTCATGATCCCTCCCGACCTCTCCTCCCCGTGATTGGTCCAGGGTGGCCTGACCCCGGGAAGTCGGGGCCAGCACGCATCCCTACTTGGAGGCATCTTCACGGACCTCCCTCTTCACCTTAACAACACCCAAACCTACAGAAGAAAATGCAGGCGTGTTACTGCTGAAGGCTAGAACTCCCCTCAAACGTATGGCCCACAGGGCAGGGAATTTGGTTCTGTTCCCTTATGTGTCCTGGGTGTATATAGCAGTGCCTTGCCCAAGGCAGGTGGCCAGTGTGTATGTGATGACTGAGTGAACGACTCATCTAGAGCCAATGGAACCGCACTTCTCAAGCACTGGGCGGGCTGGCCTGGGACAGACCCTTGACTCTTTCCTGGCCAAACGAGGACCAGCAGTTCCAAACTGAGATGTGACCATGGCTGCCAGGCTATGTGGGGGACGTGAGCTTATCACGCCCAGGGGTTCTAAACAAGAGAATGGAAAAATACCACCATGGGGTACCAGACAGCCTCTGTAGCATGGCCGTGTGATGTGGACACACAAACAAGGAAAAGAGCCATTCCTTTCCTTTAATAGACAAAACTTGGATCCCCACATCCTTACAAAAACACAACAAATGCTTCTCCCAGAACCGTTCTCAGAGAAAATCTTTCCTTTTCTGGGACAATAAGCCCTCCTGGTTCCTTCTGAGCGATCGCTGTGCTGGTCCGTCCAGCCCTGTTTGGTGCTAAGTGTGTGTAGGCGATGCTTCCTAAGTCAAAAAACAACAACCAAAAGAAGCTCGGCAAGATTCAGCGCTTGAATGTATGGTTTGGGGGGAAAAAACACAAAAAAACACAAAGAAACCCAACAAAACAACAAAACACAACAGCCAACACCTACAAGAGGCTTTTAAAGCATGGGAAAAGCGGTTAGAAACGCCTATGGCTCCCAGCTTCCTGTTCCTAAAAATATCATGTAACTTCTCAGTTAACCAAATAACCCTTACCCCAACAACATCATTTCTTCCAGTTTTACTTCTAAGACTAAAATCGGGCCCAATCCGCGAGGTACTTCTGGGTGTTTTTACTCCCCAGTGAGGACAACAGTGGATGATATGAAATCAGAAAGACAGGACGATGCTGGGAAACACTCAAGTGTGACAGATGTGTGATATGCTCTTATTTGTGTTTTTCATTTGGTTCTGATTTACTAATTAACAAATGGAGCAAGAAAAACATATTCGGGTTGGGTTGGAAACGTCTGCTTTCACAGCTCAGCATCTCCACTTCCTGGAGCCTTCAGTGAACTAATCATCTTGGATTTGTTGCTCTGTGATAATTCCCATGTCTAACGTGGCCTTGTCATTTCACTGCAGGGTTGAGTTTAGGAAAAACCAAGCTGGAGAAGAACATTCTTATCCAAGCATATATCTGAGGGAAGGAAGGGGGCGGGGGGCGGGGGAGGCAAAAGGAACAACAAAGCAACCAGCCAAAGGTTTCTCAGTTACTCGCTCTCCCCTTCTAATTCAAAACATTATACTTTATTATTGGGGCAGCACCAGAGAGCACATTCCTTACTCTGGTGATTCACTTCATTTTCCTGAGAACACAATGGAGAGAGTCTCTCAGTGTAAAGTTACTGATTTGCCTCCAGATCAAGTCCAAGCTAAACTGCTCACTTAACATTTTGTTTCCCCTGAAGCACAGCAGGTCCACATGGCGCGAGAGTCCGCAGGGCGGGTGGCTCCTGCCTCCAAGTCACAAGATCTTGATTCTTTCAGGAGCTCAAGTCACAGATGGATGAGACCAGCAAACAGGCCTGGCAAACATGGGCTGGGGAAAGAGCTGAGGAGTGCTATAAAGATGATAGAAAAATCACCAAGGACATTTGCTGTTGGTTTTCACATTGACATGGGGCTGTGATTTATTTGGACCAATATTCTGGCCTCGTTAGGGTGGACTGAAGTGATCAAAAGTCATGGTTCATAAGACGGGAAAAAAAAAAAAAGACAGATGAGAGGAAATGAGTGGATGGGGGGGCTGACTAGGGGTCCCTAGGAGCACCCCACATAAGTCAGAAAGCACATGTTAACAAAGGAATCGACCATGCAGCCATGGAAAAGACAGTGGAGTCCCATTCCATGGGCGACTGTCCTAACCCCCAGTGTACCCTCGTCTCACGCACCTGTGTGGCTCATGTATATGCGGTTCTACCTCGTGCTGCCTCTCAGTTCACCCACATCAGGCTCTCTTGCTAGCCTATTCTCTTCCCACCTGGTATTGGCAATAACCAGGCAAACCAAATTAAGAGGAGAGGAGGAAGAAGAAAAAGTCAGGGTAATTATTCAGACTATCTTTGTTCAGTAGTGCCTTCCCCACGAAAACCTTCCACCAAAGTAATTAGTAATCAGGGCAACTGATGGTCTGAATTCTAATCTTCCTCTTTTCACAGCTTTCGAATGTCCAGAAGTTGGCAGTAAGGAGCCAAGTGCAAAATCAACCACGAATGAAACAAGGAGGCCTCGAGCCATTCAAACTCACAAAGCCCACAAAGGGCATTTCCATAGGCCCTTCCCGGCGTGGGATCACGCCAGCCCTCTGGACTTCCTGGGAGATACACACACCCCGTCGAAGGAGAGTAAGAACAAGAGAAAGGAAATGTGAAACCTCCAACAGAAAGGATTTGACTTGGCTGGAAGTGACCTCCCGAGTAACAAAAAGGAAGCTGCTGCCTTACAGCCCTTCCCAATCAAGAAGGAAGTCCACCCAACGGGGCTTGGAAACAGAGAGAGAATGACACGTAACACAGCACAGTCTCTATCAACCAGCCCCAAGCCTCCCTGAGTAGTCTGGAAAGATCCGCAGCCCCTGTGATGTGGTCTCCACTCAGAAGACACCCAGAGTCCCCTCCGTCTCTGGGATCCTCCCAGTCCTGCTCCTGGCTGGAGCCAAGAAGGGAAAAGGAAAGCTACAGCTGCAGCATGGGGTAACTATATGAGAGCTAGGGATGACCTGCCTTTTCTGTGGCCTGACGCAACCAAAACGCTGACGGGGAAGAATAAGATGACTGGGGAGCTTTCTCCAACAGGCTGCCATTGGATTGTAGTTGATGGAGTCTTTGGATAGCCACATGGCTGAAGAAGCAATGTGCACTTCAAATTAAACCTTGGGAAAACATTTTGTCCCTTAAAACCACTAAAGTTCTAAAAGTTACCAGAAATGAGCAGATTTCATCGTGACCTGACAATGTCAACAAAGTCCAGTCCAGCAAAAGAAGACCCTAGAGGGTGAGCATGGGTTGATGTTTGTACATTTTCAAGTGTGTGTGGATCCCCAGAACAGATGCCTGGGATTCAGCTGGAAGATTCTCCTGCACGTTCCCAGCTCCAGGGATGAGGCGCTAATGGCCTCATCCAGACCAGTTCCCCCGTTTCTCACCTCCTCCCATCTCGGGTCCTCACTGGCAAAGTGCTGGAAACACTAATCCCACCTGAAAGTGAGGTGTGGAGCTCGCTAAGTGCCAATATTGGAAAGAGCATCGAAATAGACATGTTTCAGAACAAAGCAACACTCCACATTTAACTTCAAAAATCACTAAATTCAACAGATACTTACTGAACATCTATGATCAACAAGGCATGTGGAAAAGCCTTTGGGATTATTGGATCATCCTCTATATAGTTCACACCTGCACATGAAGTAATTGTTAAGGTCATCAGTGGGCTTGTAAAGATACAACAAATAAACTAAATGGTATATCATGATTTAATTGGATATTCAGTTAAGGCCACCCTCCCCCAGCCATGATCTTGAAATAAATTAAAAGATTACACAGCAATAGCTTGCTAACTTCCTCCCTCTACTGAGTACCAATCAGCAACAGTCAATAAATGTCTGTGGTCCAAAGTGGGTTTGACAGAGAGAGAAAGGCCACAGCCGCATCCATTCTGAGAAGGCTCACAATGGCCACAGGGAGAAGGGGCCAAGCCAGAGGAAGACCCCGGCTACTCGCTGACCCTTGCTCAGAGTGTTCTGGAAAAAGCACAGGGACATCCGGGGTAATCAGGAGGGGTCCGGACCTGCCTCCAGCCAAACAACATCATTATTATATCACTTCTTGAATTCTTCCTCTGAGCTTAGAGCCCCCCTGGGCCCCTCTCCTTATCTCACACCTGCCTCCAAGACACCAGAACAACCTGTCCCATTCTATCTTCAAAATCTATCAGAATGCAATCTGCTCACCATCTCCACAGCCACCATCTGTCACCTAAATGGTTGATGCAGCCACCTGACTGCCTGACTCTACTTTGCCCTACAGCCTATTATCTACACAGCAGCCACAGTGATTCCTTTAGAATATAAATCAGATGTGTCCCTACACATAAGTCTCTGGTGCCCTCCTTGCTCAGAACAAAAACCTCTTCAGAATAGAATTCAAAATCCTCAGGGTAGTGCACCAAGCCCTGATTTAGTCCCTGGCTTGCTCTCTGACCTTATTTCATACCACCAAAGCAGCTTTTCAATAGGGCAATTCCATGAACACACCAAGCACACTCCTGCCACAGGACCTTTGCACATGATACAGCCTCAGCAGAAACACTCTGACTCTGATAGCCATAAAACTCACTCTCTCCCGGGCGCCTGGGTGGCTCAGTTGGTTGAGCGACTGCCTTCGGCTCAGGTCGTGACCCTGGAGTCCCTGGATCAAGTCCCACATCGGGCTCCCTGCTCGGCAGGGAGTCTGCCTCTCTCTCTCTCTCTGACCCTCCCCCCTCTCATGCTCTCTATCTCATTCTCTCTGTCTCAAATAAATAAAATCTTAAAAAAAAAAAAAAACCTCACTCTCTCCCTTCTCATGTCTATCTGCTTACATGTCACCTCCTTGGACAGGCCTTCCCTGACCACCGATAACAGCACATCTAGTTACTCTCTGGTCCCCTCGAAAGGCCTGTTTTATTGACCTCCACTGCATTTGTCACCAGCCTGACATTATACTGAATTTACTGCCTGTCTTGACCTTCACTAGAATGCATGTTCTGTGAACACAAAAACTTTGTGTTGTGCACTTTTATATCCTGTGCCCTTAAAACTGTGGGTGGTACATGGATGATGGTTCTTTTGAGTGAATGAGTAACTGTCTTGAATTTAATTTGGCGAAAGGGAGGTAATAATTCATCTGCCTCATAGAGCTGTTCAGTGCTTATGTGAGATAAATATGTGGAAGCATCTTGGAAAGTACAAAATGCAATGCTCTAAGTGAAAGATACTATTCACTTCTTTTTGCCCACTTGCCTTGGAAGGAAACAGAGTCAGCATCTGCATCACTTTCTACAAGTGCGACGTGTTGATACTCAAGGGAACAGAGCCAGAATGTCCTGGTAACTGCAATCCCTCAACTTAAAATTTTCTCCATGAAGAAAGGAAATCTGCGTGAACGCAGGAAAGTCAAGAAGGTAGAAAAACCTGGGGTATGGATTGCTACGGAGAACGTCAAGCAGGCCTTGCTGTCACTGGCAAATTCCGGACTCGGGAAGGTTACAGTGAACGGATGCCAGAGAAACTGGAGGAAGTGCGCTCACTCGAACAAATGCCCCGGTCCCCATCCCGCTGTGCTTTCCATAACTAAATGGCACCGAGTTGCTATGGCTTAAGATCCCAGCACATCAAAAACCTCCTGACTGCTGGCATGGGCGACTTCTGTAAGTCACTTCTGAAAGCCACACCACTCTTTTGGTGATTTGTCCCATTTTGCTTCATTTTGTACCACTGCTCCCAGAGGAGTGGTAACAATGAGGAGGGAGAAAAAGGAGAGCAACAGTGAGAAGGGTGGGGGCGCGGACCGGAGACCTCAGAACTGGGGTGAGCCTGAGGGGTGGGAGGAGCGTGTTTCCACACAGCCTCCCAGGAGGAAAATAAAACCCAGAGAAATAGGTTAGGGAGGCAGCACGGCTTCAGGCCATGATGGGGTGGAGGTGAGGCGGCAGGGGCAGGGCTTCAGGCGTTAGGAAGTGATGTGCTGAGCAGGAAAGCTTCAGGAACCTGATGGAGCACGCCAAAGAGGACAGAGAAAAGAAGGCACCACCTGTCCCTGCAGCCTGTCTCCCATGCCAAAGGCCACAGTCCCCTTGGAAAGTCCTCTCCGCAGTCCAGGACAACCTGCAGGCAGTCCTCGCTTGCACAGGGAAGAGGGCGGGGGGGAGAGGTGAAGTTCACAACCCTAGACCCTACATTAGGTTACATCTCGTTCCTGGCAACTTTTGCCTGCAGATTCCAAACAGCAAAGTAGACGATGTTTTGCTTAAATAAGAATACATCGAATTTTGACCGTGTGCCAGCTGATCTGCAAAGTAAGATACATGCATCATCCTCCCTACTCTTCCTAATGCCTGCACTCAGTAGTCACCGTTACCACACCCACTGCACGTTTGGGGAAGAAGACTCTCAAAGAGGGAAGAAACCTGCTTGAGGTCACGTGAGGGGTAAGGGCACCACAGGGACCTGAGCGCAAGCCCAGGCAGTCTCATTATGCCACCATGTCTCCAGGTAGCTACAGGAGAGATTCTGAGAACACGAATGCCACCCTAGGTGACCCCAAGCTTGGCAGTCTCAATGGGCACAAAGTAAAAATCCTAGCAATACCCTCGAGTTCTCCTACTCAGACCAGGAGAAGCCAGCCCTCAGATGGGGATGGGAAAGTCAGAGCCCAAGACCCCAAAGCTCTCCAATCTTGGCTCCAAGAGCCAGACCTGGATGGAAGAGTAAGGCAGAGAGTGCCAAGAAGCCTGGGCATCCTACTCAGCTCTAGAAGGTTGAGGTTACCCTGGAAGAAAGGAACACATGGGGGAAACAGCCCACAATTACATCCAGTGGGTCAAAGGCACTTGGGGAAAAGTAAAACATGAAGGAGTAATTTAATGACTAGCGAATGGGCCTTCCCCCTTGGACAAGCTCATCTGCCTCAAGGAATGAGCGGACAGGTTAGGTTCTGGCTGTCTGTCCTCTACCTGACTCCCTTCAGGAACACAGGGACTACACATGTGTATGGCGCCCTGGCAACAAACAACCACAGGACTAGAAAAGCTTCCAGATACAACCTTCTCTGGGTGGGGAAAGAAGGGCCACATGAAGCAAAAAGGGCATCTAATCATCAGCAAGCCTGAGACCCAAAGAGCTTCTGAGCTTTCCAACCCACTGCAAACCCACCTGGGTTTAACTTCATCACCCACAGGTAAGAGATTGAGACCTGGGTGAGGGAGCACTACAACACCCAAAGCAATCTTCGTAACAAAAAAGGACAAACCTGTACTGTATATTTGGAAGTTGCTAAGAAAGTAGATCTTGAAAGTTCTCATCACAAGAAAAAAATCTGTGCTGATGGATGTTAACTAGACTTCTTGTGATCATTCTGCAATATAGACAGATATGAATCCTTATGTTGTACACCTGAAACTAACATAATTATATCTCAAATTTTTTTTAAAAAAGAACCTTAAAAAGTATCTATTTATAAAACTGTATAGATATGATACTATTTGTATGCATGCACATATGTTAAAATGTACACATATATACACTTTTTAAAAGACTAAAAGGGTATGTAACAAACTAGTTAGCTGGGATGATAGGATTATGGATAATTTCTATTTCCTTTTTTTTTTTTTTAAAGATTTTATTTATTTGGCAGAGAGAGACACAGCGAGAGAGGGAACACAAGCAGGGGGAATGGGAGAGGGAGAAGCAGGCTCCCCGCCGAGCAGGGAGCCCGATGCGGGGCTCGATCCCAGGACCCTGGGATCATGACCTGAGCCGAAGGCAGACGCTTAACGACTGAGCCACACAGGTGCCCCTAATTTCTATTTCCTTATTTTTCATTATCTCTATTTTATAAATAATTCACAATAAATACATTCTATTTATAATAAAAATCCATTATCCAAAACAAAAACATTAAGCAGACCACAAATGTCCCCAATTTCACCAACTTTTCACTTTATTTCTCAAAGTTAAATACTCTCAGATGACTAGAAACATAGTTCGAATGCCTCTTTCCATCTGATAAAAAGATTACTTACTGTAGTCCAATTTATGTTAACTCTGCTACCCCAAAAAAAAAAAGAAATGTAGCTTCTGTTTCTTGGTGAAAGTCGCAGTATTACCTCAACTCCAGCTGGACGATGGAAAAACAACATTTAGGATTGAAAGACCATCTTCGTTTACATGCTGAGTTTTGGAAGAATATCGTAATTGGAAAAAAAAAAATTAAATACAACTAAAAATGATTTCCAGAACAGACTCTTGGTTCCCATGGTGGCCCTCCTTTGGTCCGGTAACATTGCTGGGACCTTCTCCACTCGGCCCAGGGGCCTACGCCCTCCCCCAGTCCTTCTCTTGCTTCCTTGCTCCCTTCGTACTTTCCCTTTGTCACTCTTCTGCCTATTTAAGTTTGCCAAAGTCAAGTCTAAACGACGGCTAGATCTCCAGGTCTGACGGTAAGAAGACTGTTGTCAGGCATACCATCCCTAAAACTTTAGCACAGAACCTGAGCTGGATGAACTCCAGCTGGCAAACTGTGAGCAGGACAGACAATGAGACAGGGTTGCAATTCTACCAGGTTTGCATCTCCTCTGGACCATTTTCACCAGCTGGATCCTAAGGATGAATCGATACATGAGAGGTACAGAGATCACCCATGCTGGTTTGCCGGAGACGGGGGGATTTCCCAGGACACAGGTGTTTCAGGACTAAAACCAGGATGGTCCCAGGCAAACTAGGCCTTTGGATATCTACTTCAATCAAACCTCAGACTCCAGAAGATGCCCAGATTGGAGATCACACGTATACACAGCACAAAAACGCACACACACAGACTCAGCTATAGTCACATGTATTCACACGCAGGATCTCTCTCACACACACACCTGCACATGTAACCTGGTCACAGCTGGTCCCTTTCTTACCCTCATTCTCTTTTCTGGCCAATTCTTATAATTCACCTTGTCATCGTGAGGGAATTTTCTCCCTCTGAGCGCTCATGTTCTCACAACTTTCCCTGGTTGGACAGGGGATATCCCTCTCTGAAATCTGAAAAAGAGCATCTTGCCAATTTCATGTATTTATGTTTTTAGACAATGTAATCATCAGCTCATTAAAAGCCTCTCCTTTCCCCCGGAGAGGGATGGCCTTTTCCTGTTTTGATATTATCAGCATGTCCACAAATGACCTCTGACCCAGGCTGTAGGACCTCTGACCCTGGCAGTCGTATGTGACAGGGTCCTGAAGATCATGAGGCTGCATCCCCCGTTCACTCAGAAAACAAAGGACGCTGAGCAGGGATCCAGAAGCCCAAGGCCAGAATGGGGGCATCCTCATTTGAGAAGAGAGTCAGTGCCAGCTAGCCAGCCAGCTAGAAGCATTGCCCTTTGGTGGCTGTTTTGTGATTAGTGTTTAATTGCAGACAGCACTTGTCTACATAAAAACACTCTGGAAGCACCAGGCCATAACAAAGAACTTGCTCCTGTTGTATACATTGACAAAGCGTAAGTTGTATAAAGAGGTTTGTTATTGCCTACAGCTGCTAGCAAGTTTGGGGGGAAAATTCCCCAAATCAGAAGAAGTGCTGAAATACTCCACAAGTGGTGGTAGTAAGTTAAATAATACGATTCTACAGGGAGTATTAAAGATTCCAAAATCTCTTCTACTTTTTTCCCAAAATCCCCTTCAGCAGAATATAAAATGCCCCCAAAGTACAAAACAAATACAATGTTCCCACTCCTGTCTTACATAAAAAAGACATGGTTAGGACCTTTTTTTTTTTTTTTTTTTTTTTAACTTCCATGGCAGTGAGATTAGGAAATCTGGAAAGCTGTCCTGGCTCTAATTTGTTCTTATTTGCTTATTCTTCATCTACTGTGATTCTTTGTATTTTGCAAATTCTGAGAAAAATCAGCAGAACAAAAGAGTCTAAGCCATGGACTTAGTCTATTTTATGCTTTTTAAAAAATTTTCGAGGAAACAGTCCAGTTGCAAGTGTGCTAAGAAAACAATGTGTGGGCATGGAGACATGATCTAAATTTATTCACCTGTCGGATCCATAACGTGATTGTCAGAACTGTTGGGGGCTGGCTGGCTGAGCAATGTTGGGCAGACAGCCGGACATTCAGGACCTCCGTCCCCTGACTTTGCTATGTGAGGTGGCTGTCCAAGATGATTCCCCAAACCCATTCATTCCAACACACAACATTGCTATCATTACAAGAGGTGTTTGGGATCATCTAATATTCCACATGAGACTCCGCTAATACTCAGCTGAAGGGAACTTGATAAATAAAAATTTTAAATCAAACTTCTAAAGACACTTTTAATTCAGGCTTCAAGGGCGAGACAGTTTTCTGCCTCGATAAACATAGGATGCATCATTCTTTAATGGCCGAGGCTCCTACAGAACGTCCACATTAGCATCTACTAAGAAAGACAGACAGAAACAAGGTCGTTTGGTTGAAAGAACCCCGAAGATCAGAAGACCAGAGCTTATGCTCAGCTCCATCACCAAAATAAAATGCAAGAATCAAATGAGCTCACTGACATGTGTAAAAGCACTTTGCACGTGATGAAGATGAAAGGCAAGGTATTCTTTTTAAATTTGACAGAATACTTGGTTGGCCAAGGACTTGCCTAAAAGTCGGTTTCATCAAGGGAAAATGGTGGTGGGCGTGCGAGGGGCCTAAATCTCGGCTTGCCTTTTGTTTTCAAGTGTGTCTGTCTTCTCTAAGTACAGTTTCAGAATATAGACAGGTCTGGTGAACTGAAGGGTCTGATGGTAGAAACGGAATTATCACCATAATAAAAAGACCAATCAACTAATAACTGGTATCAGACATAGGGCAGCAATAATTTCTTGCTCTTATAGCCTTCTGTAGTATTTCCCCCTAATATTATGGTGGGTTTTCTTTTTCTAACCTAATATACAACCCCCCTAGGGAAACCTGATATTAACAGAAAAAAGTAAAACCCAAACCCCCCACGACCAAAACAAGCTATATACTCTGATGCGCTAATGCACTTTAATCAGGCTGAACTGGTCCTCACAGTTTAATTAGTCCATCTAAAATAAGGGTCAGCAAGGACAGGAAATGTAATTATGGATAAGACTCTGAGAGACATTCTACTGGGAGGGATTCTCTCAAATACTGTTTCAACCTCATCTCTCCCCTCCAGTGTTACCATGGTGAAATATATTGATGTTTTCCTAATTATGAATTTTACTTTGGCTCAGAATCCAAAGTTGTATCCGTGGAAAATGCGTAGGTTTTGTGGCCAGATCTATGTTTAAATTCAGCTCTCTCACTCAATTCATGTGACCTTTAAGAGCTATTTGACCTCTGAGCTGCTTGCTTACCTTTAAAATGGGGAGAGCATAATTCTGTGGCTTGTTGAGAGGATCAAAAGTAAAAGGACCCAGGCATTAGGCAAATGTGAAGGCCATGGTCCGTCCCCACCTCCTCTACTTTCTCTTTTCCCACTCTTCCAGCTTCCTTTTCTAATAGATTTGTCATGAAAACATACACACAAGTCTCTCTAGCAGTTTTCCGTCTCACTAATGAATGGCTCTGCAACCCCAGGGGGCAGGACTTCCTTAGAGCCTGTTGGAAAGGTCCTAACAGAAAAGCAGAACCCCACCCTGAAATGTCAAAGTCAAACTGTAACCATTTTGCCAGCAAGCACAGCTTAAGCCATACCAATACACAAATGATTAGTAACATCCCCCTGCCAACCATTTGGTTTCCAGCCAGAACTACTATTTCTATGCTATGTTTTATTTCCTCTTGTCCTATTTTTGGATAAACGGGCTGTTATTAGGAAGTCCAGGAACTGGAGACAAAGGAAAATATTAATACTAAGCACATCTTTGCTGTTAAATGCTTATTATTATAGTTGGAATGAACGAAGCCATTTTCCTCCATTCTGAAAGCCCTTATTATAGAGCGCATTCTCCATTTTGAAAAATTTAGTATTAACTCATGATTCAATGATATGGTCTCTGATCATTTTAACCTTTAAAATGTTTTATTAATAACGTAATTTCAACCAAGACTATGGCATTATTATTTCCTCCATTAATTCTTAGCAAAATAATCATAGCCACTATTTACTGAACCCTTATTATGTACCAAGAAGTGATAGGCTCTCTACAAACATCTAATCTGTTTTTCTGCAACTCTTGATACTCATCAACTGATGAGAAATTTGCCCTCATTCCTAAAGCTTATCAGCATCAGAGCAAGGATTCCAAGACAGGTATTTTTATTGTGAAGGGTGTGCTCTTTTGCGTGCATCGAGGTAGTTGCCACGCATCCAAAATCATTTCCACACTTGTCAGTTCATCAGTGTTTTGTTTCCACGGCACTTGGTGGAGGTCTGAAATGCGCGGCTTCCAAGAAGCACTTTGAGTAACTGCTCTAATTGCTCCAGAAGGCTGATCCCTTGATTATATCCTAGGAGGTCTCGTGCTGACCATGAGACAAGGGACCCCAGAAAGGGGAGAACGTCTCACAATAGGTCACTTGGGAGCCTGGCATCACATAATTTGAATGTGTTCAGAAAAAAAACCAAAAACATTTATTTTTTTTATTTTTTACAATTTTTTTATTATGTTATGTTAATCACCATACATTACATCATTAGTTTTTGATGTAGTGTCCCATGATTCATTGTTTGCATATAACACCCAGTGCTCCATGCAGAATGTGCCCTCTTTAATATCCATCACCAGGCTAACCCATTCCCCCACCCCTCTCCCCTCTAGAACCCTCAGTTTGTTTCTCAGAGTCCATTGTCTCTCATGGTTCGTCTCCCCCTCCGATTTCCCCCCTTCATTCTTCCCTTCCTGCTATCTTCCTTTTTTTTTTTTTTTCAACATATAATGTATTATTTTCAGAGGTGCAGGTCTGTGATTCAACAGTCTTACACAATTCACAGCGCTCACCCTAGCACATACCCTCCCCAATGTCTACCACCCAGCCACCCATCCCTCCCACCCCCCCCACTCCAGCAACCCTCAGTTTGTTTCCCGAGATTAAGAATTCCTCATATCAGTGAGGTCATATGATACATGTCTTTCTCTGATTGACTTATTTCATTCAGCATAATACCCTTCAGTTCCATCCACGTCATTGTAAACGGCAAGATTTCATTCCTTTTGATGGTTACATAATATTCCATTGTGTGTGTGTGTGTGTGTGTGTGTATATATATATACACACACCACATCTTCTTTATCCATTCATCTGTCGATGGACATCTTGGCTCTTTCCATAGTTTGGCTATTGTGGACATTGCTGCTATAAACATTGGGGTACATGTGCCCCTTCAGATCACTACATTTGTATCTTTGGGGTAAATACCCAGTAGCGCAATTCCTGGATCATATGGTAGCTCTATTTTCAACTTTTTGAGGAACCTCCATACTGTTTTCCAGAGTGGCTGCACCAGCTTGCATTCCCACCAACAGTGTAGGACGGTTCCCCTTTCTCCACATTCCCACCAACATCTGTCATTTCCTGACTTGTTAATTTTAACCATTCTGACTGGTGTGAGGTGGTATCTCATTGAGGTTTTGATTTGGATTTCCCTGATGCCGAGCAATGTTGAGCACTTTTTCATGTGTCTGTTGGCCATTTAGATGTCTTCTTTGGAAAAATGTGTGTTCATGTCTTCTGCCCATTTCTTGATTGGATCATTTGTTCTTTGGGTGTTGAGTTTAAGAAGTTCTTTATAGATTTTGGATATTAGCCCTTTATCTGATATGTCATTTGCAAATATCTTCTCCCATTCTGTTGGTTGTCTTTTGGTTTTGTTGACTGTTTCTTTCGCTGTGCAAAAGCTTTTTATCTTGATGAAGTCCCAATAGTTCATTTTTGGTCTTGCTTCCCTTGCCTTTGGCGATGTTTCTAGGAAGAAGTTGCTGCAGCTGAGGTCGAAGAGGTTGCTGCCTGTGTTCTCCTTTAGGATTTTGATGGACTCTTGTCTCACATTTAGATCTTTCAACCATTTTGAGTCTATTTTTGTGTGTGGTGTAAGGAAATGGTCCAGGTTCATTCTTCTGCATGTGGCTGTCCAATTTTCCCAACACCATTTGTTGAAGAGACTATCTCTTTTCCATTGGGCATTCTTTCCTGCTTTGTTGAAGATTAGTTGACCATAGAATTGAGGGTTCATTTCTGGGCTCTCGATTCTGTTCCACTGATCTATGTGTCTGTTTTTGTGCCAGTACCATACTGTCTTGATGATGACAGCTTTGTAATAGACCTTGAAGTCTGGAATTGTGATGCCACCAGCTTTGCTTTTCTTTTTCAACATTCCTCTGGCTATTCGGGGTCTTTTCTGGTTTCATACAAATTTTAGGATTATTTGTTCCATTTCTTTGAAAAAAAGTTGATGGTATTTTGATAGGGATTGCATTGAATGTATAGATTGCTCTAGGTAGCACTGATATCTTCACAATATTTGTTCTTCCAGTCCATGAGCGTGGAATGTTTTTCCATTTCTTTGTGTCTTCCTCAATTTCTCTCAATAGATGCAGAAAAAGCATTTGACAAAGTACAACATCCTTTCTTGATCAAAACTCTTCAGTGTCTAGGCATAGAGGGTGGTACGTACCTCAATATCATAAAAGCCAACTATGAAAAACCCACAGCAAATATCATTCTCAATGGGGAAAAACTGAGAGCCTTTCCCCCTAAGGTCAGGAACACAGCAAAGATGTCCACTATCACCACTGCTATTCAACATAGTATTAGAAGTCCTAGCCACAGCAATCAGACAACAAAAAGAAATCAAAGGCATCCAAATCGGCAAAGAAGAAGTCAAACTCTCACTCTTTGCAGATGATATGATACTTTATGTGGAAAACCCAAAAGACCCCACCCCAAAACTGCTAGAACTCATACAGGAATTCAGTAAAGTGGCAGGATATAAAATCAATGCACAGAAGTCAGTGGCATTCCTATACACCAACAACAAGGCAGAAGAAAGAGAAATTAAGGAGTCGATCCCATTTAGAATTGCACCCAAAACCATAAGATACCTAGGAATAAATCTAACCAAAGAGGCAAAGAATCTGTACTCAGGAAACTATAAAATACTCATGAAAAAAAAAAAACCAACATTTAAACGATCTCATTTTATTCCTCAAACAGGTTAACAGAGGCATATTAGTTATTGCCAGCCGAAAAAACTAAGGCCCAAAGAGATTAAAGCACATACTTGCCCAAGGGACAAGGGACTCTCAGATCACTACATTTCTCCTCCCTATGGCCCCAAACAAAGAGACAGCTACAAAGAGAGAAAGACAAAGGTGGAGAGAGACTCCCTGCGGTTGCTAGTGAACAATTCAGGGATGGCATGAAAGGACTAAGAGTGTACTTCATGAGGAGGAATTGAAAATCCTGCAATAAAACCACAGAACAGCAGAAGCTAAAGCCCAACAGAAAGACAGAAATGGAGAATACAATAAATACCATCTTAAGGATCAAGAAAAGTAAAGAGTTTTTGGCTTTTGGCTGTGGTAGGTAAATTCCTAAAATGCATCCCTGGCACGTCCTGCTCTAATCCCCTGGGACTGTCAAATGATGAGAGATCATGTCCTGATAACGTTAGATTACATGGCAAAAGGGATTTTTGCAGATGTCATGAAGGTTACTAATCAGTTAATTTGGAATTACTCAAGGGGGAGATTATCAGTGAGGGCCTAAAAGGTAATCCCAGGAGCCCTATAAAGGCAGAGTTTTCTCCAGCTGGTGGCAGAAGTAGAAACCAGAGAGAGTCCAGGCATGATGTGCCGCCATTGGCTCTGAAGATGGAGGGGACTGCCTATTGAGGAAAGGGGATAGTTTTAGAATCTAAGGGCAGCCCTGGCTCGCAGCCAGCAAGAAAAGGGGGACCTCAGTCCTATGACCACAAGGAACTGAATTTTTCCAAAAAAACCCTGTATAAACTTTGAGATAGATTCTTCTCTGGAGCTTTCAGATCAGAGGCCAGCTTGGCCAGTATCTTGACTTCAGCCTTGGGAGACCCTAAGCAGAGTACCCAGCCACACCCCCCAGATATCTGATCTACACAACAGTGAGCTAACAAATGGATGCAGTCTTCAGCCCCTAAGTTTGTGATAATTTGTTATGTGGCAGAAGAAAACTAATACACTGCCTGGCTTGGATTCAAATCTTAGCTCTACCTTTTTATCAATTTGTTCAGTCAAGTTACTTAATCTCTGTGTTTCCCCATCTGTAAATAGAGAGAATTATATGCAGTTCAGAAAGCTGGTGGGAGGACTTAATTAGAAGCTAACACCTGTTACCTGTGAAGAAGAATCTAGATCGCTGGATTCCTCTCCCCCCCCAAAAAAAACTGGCCCCCAGGTGGTGCCACTAAACAAGGACAGCTGGGTTTTCACTCCAAACCCCTGGGAGGACTGGGGTGGGACAGTGGGGGCAGCAACAGGAGTGGGGGGGTCATCATACAGCTAGCTACTTACACACAAGACTTTTTACAACTCAGGTGTACAGAACAAGGGAATTCCAAAGATAGATTGTAGAGAGATGCTATAGAATATATGTGTTAAAAGACATTCCGTGTAATGATTTACCTATATCATTTTTAAAAGTATTTGAGGTGGTTTACAAAATAAAACCCTACATCCAGTTAAAAATTAATAAATGAGAAAACAGGAAAAGAGAAAAGCCAGATGTGTACAAACTGCATGACATGAAGATCTTTTACCCACACTAAGGATGGCGTTTGACCTTCCTGGCAAACACTGAAGACAAGGAGGCATGGCCAGGGGCCCAATTCACAGAGAAGAGCTGCTCAGAAAAAAGCCTAGTCCTGGGGTGGGAGGGGGTCCCCGTGTGGGTCCTTAGAAGCAGGACAGCAAACCATATTGTGAAAGATGTCTGAAAGTACACCAGGGATATTCATAGTTCTTTCTCAATCTCTTTCCGTGCCTTTTGCATATTTTAAAATCAATCTTAGTATTTTTCTTCATGATTTGTATGGGTTCATTACACAAGAATAGCTTTTTGTCATATTTGTTGTCTATCATATGTGCAAATATACCAAAGAGTTAATATCACGAATGTATTTACTTTGTTTAGTTTGACATAAGTGAGATTTTAAAAGCTTATATGGTCTAATATATAGGTATGTATTTGCTGACATAATGTGTAAGGAATATGTGTATATATATACAAATACATTATATAAGCTCATATTACTTTACAGCTAGAAAGCATTTCTCCATCTAGAGACAAGTTAACCTTGGGGCACCTGGGTGGCTCAGTCAGTTACACGTGTGACTGGATTTCGGCTCAGGTCATGATCTCAGGGTCGTGAGATCGTGCCCTGCATCAGGCTCCGCGCTGAGCGTGGAGCCTGCTTAAGATTCTCTCTCCATCTCCCTCTGCCTCCCACCCCTAAAAATAAAATAGTCCCCTTCACTTCCTTCCAGGTTGTAATGGTTTAATTTTGGAGGTCTGTCTCCTAAAGCATACTGAATTTCAAAACATACCTGAGGCTCGGGCCAGTGTTCATCAGAACTGGAATGGGTAGCGTTCTTCAAGCAAATAAAAAGGAGATTTTTTTTTTTTCCCTTAAGACTGAAAGTTTAAAATAGATATTTGTTATCTGGAATGAATTCACTATCAGTCCTGAGAACAAGCAGGCCTTATTTCCTTTCCTTAAAATCCTTCCATTTCCTCAATCCAATTATAACACAGCTCTATCAAAGTATATAAAATGTACCAAGCCCTGATCTAACTCAACCTTAACCCAAAACAACTAAATCCATGTTGAATTTGGAATCTCAGTCCTGGCTTGCAACCCGCACCCTGTTTTCTCCACTTGAACACCTGCCTATGTTGACACAAAGCTCTGAGCAGAGAGGCACTGCCCTGTTCTCTTAGGACCATGTGCACAGCGGTCATTTCATATATATGCTTTTTTCATTGAGTTAAGAAGCCCAATTTGAAAAACAAAAACATTAAGGATTTTCATCGCTGGAGGATTTTACTGCCCAAAGAGAAAATTAGGTGCTTCCACCTACAGAAGCTCCCTGTAGAGGGTTCTCACCTCTGCCAGAGTTTAACGGGAAGAGTTCAACAAGAGCAAAGGGAACCCATGTGCAGGAAGGTGGGGACAGATGTTAGGGAGACAATGATGAGGCCTGGAATCAATTAGGTCAAATCATACCCTGTATTACATGTGCAGCACTCCTCCTGTTACAGTCAGATGTAAGAGCAGAAAAGACGACTACCCTGAACTTAGAACCTATTTTTGGACGCAGAGTGCTTTATAAACAAAGTCTCCTTAATCAAGCTGTTTCAATTAGAGCAGGTCAGAAACTGCCAGCTGAAAGGGCTTTTCTTGAGGGGCTATACACTGGTCCGAACAGGGAGCCCATCCCCACGGCACCTAGTTACCAGGCCAACCCTTAACCCTACAAGCCAGAACCTTCTTCCTACATGTTTTCTCATTTCCTCTTCCACCACTGATTTCTTCCTCCCCTCATTTTATCCCTCAGGCAAGCGTTTCCCACTCCATAACCCGCCAGATACCCCGAATTTTCGCGCCCCCCCCCGCCGACCTCCACGCCCATCTAACCCTTGCTCCCGGAACCCGGCCCTCCAGGACCGCCCCACGCAGGGGTCCAGGAGAGCCAGGAATGCTGAGCATCTAGCAGGGGATGTCTAGGGGCTCGGGGGACAGGATCCAGTGGGGTGAGGGTGTAGACCTGTTCACTCAGGAATCCTCGCTACAGCCACTGAGGCCTGAGAAGGTGTCAGGAGCCTGTGATACAGGGACAGGCGGGTGCCTTCTCAAGAAGAGAGCAGTCATGTTTTGCATATGACTTTTGACACCATCTAGCATGAGCTTCGTGATTTACTAAATAGGGCTCTGGTCCCAAAGTGTGAGCGGTACGGGGGTAAGAGCATACTTCTCTGGACCTCAATGGGGCATTTTTCAATCAAGGGAAAGGCAGCATCAGGGGGCCTCCGTCAGATACCGGGTTTCCAAGTATGGCTGTGGCCGGGTTAGAATTCTGGTGTGGGCAGTCGGGCTCCGGACTGTGCTGTCCCCGTGGGAACATACCGGAAGCACATTTCATCTCAAACCCCCACCCCCGAGACTCAGAGTTGGTTTAGGGAGCAGAGAAACATCTCCCACATACTCTGAGAATTCCCTTCTCTCAAGAACAAATGGATTTTAATGCCTTATAAACCCTTCTGGTAAAATACAAGTGCAACTATTAAGTATAATCCTTCAGAAAATCATCTTTTTTTTAAGAAGATTTTATTTATTTGAGAGCGAGCGTGCGCGAGAGAGCATAAGCAGGGGAAGCTGCAGGCAGATGGAGAGGGAGAAGCAGACTCCCTGCAGAGCAGGGAGCCCGATGTGGGGCTCAATCCCAGGACCTGAGCCAAAGGCAGACGCTTAACGACTGAGCCACCCAGGCGCCCCAAAATCTTTTTTAAATTTAAAATCTTTTTTTAATGCATCGAAAAAATATTTTATGTAGGACATGCCCCTTGATTTCTCATAATAATGATTCTTTTGGCATATATTCTTTAAACTTGATTTAAATATTAAATACAGTTAAATGGGAATAATCTTAATAGATCCTCTGGTTAATTTTCACACTTCATAAGCTTCTGCTTTGTAACCTTTGAGGATGAAAGGTCTATGACAAATACAATGCTGTGTGTGAGCTCAAGGACAAAGACTTTTGATTTCTTTTATTAGTCACCGGATCCAGCTCAGGGGCTGGAGCCAAGTCAGAACATCCATAAGAGTTTGGTGAGTGTGGAGCATCCACCCTGAGGGAAGCAACACGGCCCCTGTGCTTGGCTATTCCACCAGCCACCTCTGTAGTCTTGGGACAGCCACTTGAGCTAAGCTCAGTGTGCTCATCTGTAAATTTAGGATAGTGAACTGGATGCTCTCAGATATCCCTTGGAGCTTTAAGATTCCATGATGCTATGTAGCTGTTTCCTTAAATTCTGAGGGTCACACAACTTGAATGGAACCATTTTGCTATTTATGGATAAGATGAACAACTCCGCATAGAGCAAATGTTTATTTTGTATTCTCCAGGGAACCAAATAAATGTGTATTTTTGTTTTTTTGTTTTCTCCTATCAATACATATAATTAACAAAAAAAGTTAGACCCAAGTTTGGGAATTTGTAGAGCAAGACCTGTAAACATATTTATATACATGTACTTTTAAATGGCTTTAAAACCTTCGGCTAACAATATCTAGCTTTGTACATAATAAGTAGCCAACCAATGTATAAATAAGTGATCTCGTGGTGTAGGACATTTGGGAGAATGCAACATATTTTCATGTTCAGATTCAGTTTCCTTTAATTTTGCTGTCTTTGATGATGTTTTATTCCCTAGAAACTTCCTGAGCATTCAACCCAATTAGGCAAGTTTGCACACAGTCTTTTTCTCAAGCTGAGTGTAGTATAAATTCAAACACAATCACACACTGTTCACCCATTGGGCTATAAGCCCTAAAAAACAACAAACAGCATTTGCAGTAATAACCGTGGCAGCCTATCTTACAGAGTCTGAAGATTTCCACTGAATGGTGGTGGGTGGAATGTGGTCAATGGTCAGGAGTATCTCCTGGATTAAATGTTTTCTGGCATTTCTCAGAGGAGAGCAGTTAGTCTGCATTTAATTTTTAAACCGCATTTCATCCCCTTTCTGCCTCTACACAGCCACACACAGGAGGAAAAAAAAAAAAAAAACCCTGTTGCTCATGCTACGCATTCTTTTTCCAATTCTTCTGGGCTGTTCGTCCATTTCTGTTTAGAACAGCTAATCTTCCACAAACCTGGATTGAGTGCAACAGGCACATCTTGCACATCCCTAATCACACAAACATAAATACAGTTTGGACACCATTGACCCCTTGAACAACAGCTTTTTCCTGGCCACTGACCCAGGAAAGATTCAGGAAACATATGATATCTATTTCCCACTCATTCCGATGAGTTTATTACAGGTTGCAAAAAGCTACCAGAGGGTTCCATTTAAATAAATTCAAGCCAAAAGTTTACAGGATTTAAGGATGAATGTTCAAGCCATAGCTTCTTAAATCTTTTATCAACACAGACATTTTAAAGAGTATATTTATGTACTGTACACCCATTAGAAGAAACAGGGCCCCTGCCAAAACCTTTTATTTTAAAAAACTAGCTCTATGGGGTAATTAGGTGAAGGGCATTAAGGAGGGCACTTGATGTGATGAGCACTGGGTGTTATAAGCAACTGATCAACCACTAAACTCTTCCTCTGAAGCTTATGATACATTATATGTTAACTAACTTGAATTTAAATTTAAAAAAAATTTTTTAAAAAACTAGGTCTAGATTTTCTTTACGGTCACAAGTTCTCAGGAGTCTCAAGACCCAGGAGTGCTAATGGGAAGTGGATGCTTCTGATCACAGGAGTTGAATATTTGCCTGGCTTGCTCTTTCAAGGTAAATAAAATCTGATATGTCTGGTGTCTTTTGGAAAGGAGGAGGGAAGCTGTTTCAGGGATGATCCAAATCTTCTTTAGACCTCCCAGTCCTAAGAATAAATGCAAAATTTAAAACGGGTAATTCAGAACTTGTAGTCTTGAAAAGTGAACTGCAGCACAGAAATCCCAGGCAAGTGGTTTTGGGAAGATTGCAATGTGCTCCCCCTAACTCCAAGGGGCACTGAGCAGTTTCTGGTCAATGAAATGCACATGGTTAATAGGTCTATTTGAGAAAAGCTTCTCCATCCATCAGTCAATGTTCAGACTTTATAGAAGTTTGTCTTCTACCAACCAAAAGTATGAGCTGACTTTAATTATAAGTGCAATTCTTCATATGAATATTTTTTTCACTTTAACACTTCAAGACTTTAGGTTAGTAACACATGAAAGAACTGGGATCGTCCACAGGGAGGAGGTTGAGTATGGCTGCATCCCATGGTTGTCTTCTGATGAGCTTGAAGTGTGATGGAGGATGCAGAGGGTCTGCTCTTCCCACGGTGGTTTGAGGTATCCTCTCTCCTTTAGGACGGCTTTTCCCCAACTTTCTATATAGCCAGGGTTCTCAAACCTTGCATGCATCAGAATTATCTGGAGGGTCAATTAAAACATCAACTGCTGGGCCCACCCCTGGAATTTCTGATTTAATAGATCCGGGGGGCGGGAGTGGGGTCCCCAAAATCTGCTTGTCTAATAAGGTCCCAGGAGATGCTGATGCAGCTGATCTGTGGCCCACATTTAGAAAGCCACGGCTATGTGCTTGTCAAAAAGGCAGAGATGGGACTGGAGATGCAAGATTCCTGCAGAACACTGTTCTCTCCCCCAACTCTAATCATAAGGAGAGCATTACCGACAGTGACCCAGTCTTCCCTACTTATAAGAGTAAATGGCGAATTGACAAACTGAAGCATAGTATGTTGGGATTGCTTGTTTAGAGAGTTAGCCACCGCCATGGATGACAGAGGGATTGTGGAATTCTCTTGTCAGGAAGTTATCAAGACTAGGGGTGACCCTTAATTCAATGGTTGGATTTAAACTGAAGATGGGGGCCATTAACCCATCCAAGTCTCTCGATAAAGCATGAAACTTTCATTCTAAGCTGCACTTTTCTTCTAAAAATTTAGTAACCCAGTCACAGTTTAAAAAGATGGACTCTTAAATGGAAAATATTAATTTCATTAGGATGTAAAGTCTTTAGAGTTGCTCAACCCAGAGAAAGAACAAGGTAACTAAGGAAAGGCCATACTAAAAATTCTCTAGACTACTTTGATATACTCCCTTATTTAAATCTCTTTCTTTTTTATTTGTCAGGACCAGAAGTATGTGTTCCTTAGAATCAGAGAAAATATCAAGAGCCAAGAAATTTATTTACACAACCACAAAAGCAATACAACAGATTTTGCGAATCAAAAATGTGGAGAGGGGAAAGGAAAGAAGTTACAATTTACACGTGAGAAAAGCTGCATAAATTTTCACAATGAGAATGTGAAGGATTATAAAGATATTTGTATAAAAGGAAATTAACTGGTTAGCAGTCCTAGAAATGGGTCATAGGGACTGTAATTTACAGGCTGTTTATGCTAAGAAGTGACCACTATAATAGAAATCGATTTCATCAAGCTGGATTGGATAACAACGTATGTATCATTCTCATTTGAAGATCCTTCCCCCCTCAACACCCCCATCACCACCACCAAGTGAGAAGCAGAGGGGAAATTCATCAGGGTCCTGGAAATCCAGAGGGCAGCACTTGTCTCATGTTCCCTGGGCCTCTGAAGGCTGGCACCATGTGATTTAACTTGATGTGTTGAGCAGGCTTTGTAGGAAATGTGTTCAATGTTAATCTCCTAAAAAAGCATCCAACCACATTGCTGACCCCACATCTCAGAACGCAGCAACCCTTATGTGTGGAAGACTGCACGCATTCTTTCCAAGTGGACACTTCCACTTCAGCAGTAATGAAACTAAATGTGACTGTCGTGTCATTCCAACTGGAGATAAACAGACTCAAATGTGGCTTCCATGGTGACCTCGCTTAGTGTGGGAAGCCTCACTGGGACATTTTTCACATTGTGGAGCAGTTAAGACTTTAATGGCCTTTTGACTTCTGTGCTAGAATATTTTATGGTCTCTACTGACCCTCAAAATGCTCTTGGTGGGGTTTTATTTTGCCTTACATGGTCCTACAAGTGCTCTTCTAAAAGTGATAAGCTCTCGATCTAAATATTGACACCATTTTCCCCAGTCACAATGAAATATGTGCTCAATTGATTCACATTCATTCCTGTTACTTGAAACCTCTACAAAACTCTAATGGGGATAGATCTGGTTTCCTTCCAGAGTATCTGATGCATCTATAAAATTAAAATTCCATCTATCTTAAACCATTAAAAGAGGACAGCAGGATAGACTCGGCTCTTTAAATGAACCTAACAGAGAACCACAAAGAATAGCAGCATATTGGTGTTTCACATCAAAAAGACACAAATCTCATTCTACTTGCTAGGATGACTGCAGCCAAGATAACTATCTTGTATGTGTTGAATAGATACAGACCACTTCACATACCTGTATGTCAGTGTGTAGCTCTGTAATCCAAAAGATAACATTTATGTATTGACAGTGAGCTCAGGATTATTCTGGCTCTGCTGGAAGGGTGACAGATGGCATGGCCAACAAAGCTCTTTCACGGGGAAGACTTAGGTGGACTCCTTTGCATGGCTCTTTGTCTACTGGATCAAACTGAATCTCTAGGGGAGGGATGAAAAACCAAATCTTGCAAAGAATGCTTATAGCAGATCAGCATTGGTACTATGTAAATAACGTTACATTTTGAATAATAACTTGCCTTCTATGAAACACTGGATCACTCCAGTGTGACCTGAGAGTTTGCAAGCATTTGGTGAAGAAGAGGGGACCATATTTCTGGGCAATGGCTGTTCTTTATACACTAAAATTTGGTCATAGAAAAAGAAGATATTTTTAAATTACCCAGCGGTGATGGAAATTTAAACCCTCCCAGAACAGAAGGTCGTCCATGCGTGATTACTAACAATTCTGAGCATACTCTTTCCCTCCCTGACTCTGAATTACTGACCTACTAACCGACTCTCTTTGTGTTTAGAATAGAAGCTGCTTGAAGGAAGGAAAAACATCTTCATTTGTGTCTTTCTGAACCCAGCATAGTAACTGGAATGCAAAAAACACCAGATGTTTTCTGAATGAGTGAATGAATTTTCCAATGATGGGGGAAAGAAGACTTCCAGCATTACCCATGTGTCTCTGGGTTCTAAAATCCTTATCCCTACTGAAGTTCAGATTGAATGTGAAATTAATAATTTAAATAAAGGACTTAGGTAATTGGTCCTGACAGTCATAGAGCTGCCTGAAAACTCTGCCTTGACATTCACTATATATAAGACTCTACTGAATAATAAAGAAAAAAGCAAAGGAAATGTTGAAAAACCAGTTGTCATGGCAAGACGGCTGGTGGCAAAAGAAGGCAGGTTTTTAAAAAATCTACAATGCTTTAAGTGGGGAGAATCATGAAAAGAAGAATGATCAGAAGTGAGGGTTAAAACCAGAAGAAAGGGGGTTAATAATAACCCCCTTGAGCTTTTTACTTCTTACTTAAACCTATGCTTTACTGTCCTATCTCAGGGGCTGTCTTAGTTCAGGTTGCTCTAGCAAAAAATACCACAGCCTGGGGGGTTTATGGACAAGAGAGATTTATTTCTCCCAGTTCTGGAGGCTGGGAAGTCCAAGGTCAAGATGCCAGCAGATTTGGTGTCTGGTGAGGGCCGACTTCCTGGGTCACAGGTGGAAGGAGGAAGCAAGAGCTCTTGGGACTTCTGTAAGGACACTAATCCCATTCATGAGGGCCCCACCCAGATAACCTCATCTAATCCTAGTTACCTCCCAAAGGTGCTGCCCTTATTATCATCACATTAGAGTTTCAACATAAGAATTTTGTGGGGAGGGGCGCCTGGGTGGCTTAGTTGGTTAAGCGACTGCCTTTGGCTCAGGTCATGATCCTGGAGTCCCGGGATCGAGTCCCGCATCGGGCTCCCTGCTCGGCAGGGAGCCTGCTTCTCCCTCTGACCCTCCTCCCTCTCGTGCTCTCTGTCTCTCATTCTCTCTGTCTCAAATAAATAAATAAAAAAAAAATCTTAAAAAAAAAATTTTGTGGGGACACAAGCACTTGGGTGACAACAGTGACTTTGCATCGAACTTGCCTGAGATTCCACAAGAGGAGATCAGAATTCTTTAGCCTGGCATTTGGGCTCGCTATTAAATGGGTCACCCACCCCATTCTAGACATTTCCATCTCTTATAATGCTCCAGTTCAGTCCCTCAGATCAAGCTGGAGTAAATACCTTCTTGTTTCCTACACATTTTTCTCTCATCATTTTCAATTCATTGTAGAGCAACTTTGCAAGTCAGAAAGTGTGCCTACCTTGGGATATGAAAGGGGTAGTTACCATGTGGTCCCTGAGCTCAGAGTCCTTCTTTCAGGAGGGGAAAATGCAATTATATTGATTATAATAGTATATGGTAGACTGGTTACCATGTTTCATCTGCTCTAAGATGCCACTGATTGTAAAACAGACTTCATTTACACAACCAGATGGAGTTAAAAGCACTTCCAACTAAACTACATGGGCATCAATTGTTTGGCACAACCTAACTTCAGGAGTTGAATGTGGGGAAAAAACACGCACCTTGGAATTACTGAAATACAGTGGTACTTGTGAATTACAAAAGGCTCGTGGAGAAGGGAGAGCACATGTGGGCTGAGAAAACTATGAAAGAGGGCATTGTGACGGGGATGCCACATGAGCTGGGCCTTGAAGGTGATGAGTTTTCTGGACAGAGATAATGGTTCGGCCAAAGACTTGAAGTGGGAGAGCAGAGGGAATGGAGGTGGGTGTTAGGCTGGAAGTTAGTTTGCATGCAGGCAAGAAATGAAAGACAAGACAAGCTGAAGGACACTGAATGTCACTTGGAAGTCGGTGGGGCGTCCCTGGGGATTTTTGTGTAGCGTAGTAACCCACAGAGACCATTAATCTGGTAGCCGTATCTAGGATGACATCACAACTGCATTCAAACACTTCAATGGATCCTAGTCAGAACACATCCAAACTCTTTTTCAAGAAATCCAAAGCCCTGAATGATCTGGCCACTGTGTCTCTCTGCAGCTTAATCCCTCTCTCCCCCTCCACCATGGATCCAGCCACACTTCAGCCACCAGGGTCACCTGCTTTTGGGCATTTGTACCTGCTTCTCCCTTTGTCTGGGGGGCTCTTCCCTGGGTCTGCACAAAGCAGGTCCTTCCCGTCCTTCAGTTCCCTACTCACCTTCTCTAATGGGGAGGGGACCTGCCCTGGCCAACTCCAACCAAAGTCTGTTATTTCCCTATTCAGCTTTTATAATGCTTCTTTCCTAGCACCCATCACACCTTGAGGTGGTTTTCTTTATATTGTTTACTTGTTCAGTTTGCTTTCCTCCTTAGAATGAAAAAGGTTCATCATTACAGGGACCAGGTCTCCCTTAGCTTCGGCTATCCCAGCACTAGAAGTGTCTAGTGTGGAGCAGGTGCTCAGTGAGTCTCTGTGGAGTGGCTACATGAACACCTATCACATGCCTCCCCTAGAGCATACACACTCTAAGCCAGAGTGCCAGATGGGCCCAGGTCCACTTGGTCTCACCATTGGAAAGAGGGCACGCCTAAGACTACCTCTCTGGAATTAAAAAACAAACAAAAAACCATGAAGATGCTACAATGTCAGATGACAATCCAAAGGAAAGATCTCAGGGCACTCAAGGGCATTGCCACCTCCCCCTCCTTTTAGCAACCTGTTCTGAAGAAGCACACATTGTCAATGGCTACACCTTCTCTGCTGGTCAAGAGACTGCCCTGTCCTTCCCTCTCCCTGATGGAAGGCCTAATGCAAGCTTATCAAATAGTGCTCTTCCAACTCAGCCATGCCGCAAACCCAGGGTCTGCTGAAGACTCTGCCTATTCCATTAATTCTAACTAAGATCAAAAAAGCCCCTTACTTGTAAATATTACAACCCCTGGAAATAAGTGTTCAAGAAAGATTAACTGTGAGAGCTATCCTTAGTCTCTGAATGATGCTCCATCATATGAATCAACAAACTGCACAGAGGACAGGAATATATCTGTTTAATTCACCACATAGAGCTAGTACCAAGAACACAGAGGCACTCAACTAGTATTTACTGATTAAGTGAATGAAAACTTCCAATAAGACATTCTTCCCATTGGGCTTAATCACAATTTTCTTTTAAATCTAAAATATCTATAAGCGATACAACTTTTTCCCTTAATAACGGATGTTAATGAGAGATGAGCTGAATTAGGTAGTAAATTCACTGGCTCACATAAGGCTCTTCTTCAAGCTGAAGATCTCAGGAGCATTCCTCCCTGTGTCTTCTAAATGGCCTGTTGGCAGATTCTCTGTGTTCAGGAAGCTGATTAGGAACTGACCCCCTGGACCTCTATCTAGTTAAAGGTATTCCCTACGTCCCTGATAGAAAGGGCTTTCAACAGATTTCTGGGCAGCACATATGTCTCCCTGACCTAGATCAAGCTGACCTCATTCGTGAATTCTACTGTAGAACCATCTGCACCCCAACTTGCTACATGTCTGGGAGGTTATTGCTTCCGCCAGCCAGAACCACATCACTAGGTCTGCCATGGCTCCGGGGCCCACTAAGTCATGAGAGGCAACCTCACGTTTAAGTTCTCCATAAACCTCGTGGAGATACAGAAGACATCTGTATTCACGTGGCATTCTGTAAGCCACCTGAGCTTCCCACCCACCCCAGTTTGGCACATATCTCCCAAACTGAGAGGGAAATGTGGAGGGAAAATATTTCCTCTGACACTGCCCTATTATCTGGACAGACCTTTCCAGGCCCTGAACTATTTCAAGAAACCACCTGAGATCATGGGGGATGCCAAGCCTGTGGGCGAAGCATGACTTGGCAGCATCCAATTGTCCTGGGCCCCAGCATTTGATCACTGTGGATCTCAGAGCTCACTGTTGACCAGAAGTAAATTATTTCCTGTTCACCTGGGTTTGCTCTTAAGCATGTATTCAGATCCAGCCTGGCAGAGTCTGGCCCAAGCGTCAGTCCCTGCAGGTGCTTCTCTCTCGAGTTTCTCAGTGCGTCACTGCCCCATGATGAAGAGCTGGCTTTAAGTCCAGCCGTATCGGGCCATGCCAAAAATAAGAGGACTGACTGGTCTTCAAGAAAACAATAAACAAAGCAGTTTGAAAATTCTGCAGGAAAGTTTTTCAGAGGACACGGTTCGCGTTAATAAGTGCGCTGTCAAAAAGTTAATGCCAAGCTACCAGAATGAAGGAATGCTATTCATTTGCATGGGAGGAATCATCAATTTAGAAATATTTTGCTGCATCATCTTAGCCTTCATTGCTACATCGCAAAACAGAGACACATTTCTTCTTCCAAATTAAGTGGCCAAAGGAGAACAATCTCAACTTCTTTTTTTGTTGTTCTTTAAATTTATTTTTTGTTTTTTCTTTTTTCTTAATTTAAATTCAATTAACATATAATGTATTATTGGTTTCAGAAGTAGAGGTCAATGAGACCAATGAGAGGTCTTATGTAATACCCAATGCTCATTACATCACATACCCTCCTTAATGTCCATCACCCAGTTACTCCATCCTCCCACCTCCCTCCCCTCGAAAAGCTTATTATATACAGCTTCCTCCAGCCTGAGGCAAGCTGACCCTTTTCCCTGAAACTGAAACAGACATGGCTGGCAATACCCAGCTCAAGTGATTGGTGGAATCAAGGTCAAGGCTTTGTGGCGCACCTTTGATTTGCTTCATTTTATGGCCACAACCCTGTCCAGTTTAGGTAAAGAAAAATCAGTTCGGGTAAAGAATCATGGGTTCTAGAAAATATGGATTGAATTTTTTAAACTAATGATGTCTTACTGAACCAATTTAATCAGTTGGTTTGTAAAATAAAGCCACTCCAATAAATATTGCCACTATGCTCCTGAACGTGGAAATAAAATGCAACAATAAAAGGAGCCCCAGAATAACTAAAGTAACTACAGAAACTCACCCTCAAGCCCCAAAGGAAAGAAAAACTTCTTTGGTCAGTAGGGAGAGCTACTCAGAATCCCTAAGCTTAATAAGAACAGATACAAGAGATCCTGCCATCCAGATAAGGTTTAAGACCTGGCTTCCCAGAACTGTAGGGCAAAGGAGAGGGGCGGAGGAAGAGCTTCTTCAGGATATAAATATTAACAGATTCTGTGAAACGGGCTATAGAAACAAAGGCCAGTATGGGGGAAAGAGGGACTGAAAGCACTACTTTTTTTTAAGATTTTATTTATTCGAGAGAGAGAGAGAGTGTGTGCGAGCAAGAAAGGGAGAGAAGGAGCAGGGAGAGTGGCAGAGGGAGAAGCAGACTCCGTGCTGAGCAGTGAGCCCAATGTGGGGCTCGATCCCGGGACTCCAGGATCATGACCTGAGTCGAAGGCAGACGCTCAACCAACTGAGCCACCCAGGCGCCCCTGAATGCACTACTGTATGGATACTGATTATCTACAAAGTTTTCTGCTGGGATTACTTGATTTCACGAGATAATTTTTAAGTCTGTATTTAAAATCTTTCTCAAGAGTTCAAAGAATGCTCATGTTTATGATCTCATTTGTCTCTACGTCTTACTATGAAGGAGGAAAGAGAGGATTATATCTCAATTTATAGTCTTTATCGGAGATAGAGAACAGCAGTCAGTGTGATGTTTGCAGGTGGTCCTGTGTGGAGGAGGAAATCATGTGGCAAGGTGGCTATTCTTAGATAAAACACACACACCTTCCTTTACTGTTTAGTAATATACATAAAATAACAAACAACAGAAAAACTCAAAAAGCATCATGCACTACTCAACATCGCTCGGCATCAGGGAAATCCAAATCAAAACCTCAATGAGATACCACCTCACATCAGTCAGAATGGCTAAAATTAACGAGTCAGGAAAGGACAGATATTGGCGGGGATGCGGAGAAAGGGGAACCTTCCTACACTGTTGGTGGGAAACGCAAGCTGGTGCAATCACTCTGGAAAACAGTATGGAGGTTCCTCAAAAAGTTGAAAATAGAGCTACCATACAATCCAGCAATTGCACTACTGGGTATTTACCCCAAAGATACAAATGTAGGGATCCGAAGGGGTACGTGCACCCCGATGTTTATAGCAGCAATGTTCATAATAGCCAAACTGTGGAAAGAGCCAAGATGTCCATTGACAGATGAATGGATAAAGAAGATGTGGTATATATATATATATATACAATGGAATATTACGCAGCCATCAAAAGGAGTGAGATCTTGCCATTTGCAACGACATGGATGGAACTGGAGGGTCCTATGCTGAGCAAAATAAGTCAATCAGAGAAAGACATGTGTCATATGACTTCACTGATATGAGGAATTCTTAATCTCAGGAAACAAACTGAGGGTTGCTGGACTGGGGGTGGGGTGGGAGGGATGGGGTGACTGGGTGATAGACACTGGGGAGGGTATGTGCTCTGGTAAGCGCTGTGAATTGTGCAAGACTGTTGAATCTCAGATCTGTACCTCTGAAACAAATAATGCAATATATGTTAAGAAAAAAAAAAGAAGAAGATAATAGGAGGGGAAGAATGAAGGGGGGGAAATCAGAGGGGGAGACGAACCATGAGAGACGATGGACTCTGAAAAACAAACTGAGGGTTCTAGAGGGGAGGGGGATGGGAGGATGGGTTAGCCTGGTGATGGGTATTAAAGAGGGCACGTTCTGCATGGAGCACTGGGTGTTATGCACAAACAATGAATCATGGAATCCTACATCAAAAACTAATGATGTAATGTATGGTGATTAACATAACAAAAAAGGTCAAAAAAAAAGCATCATGCACTAGAACATCAATTCAAGACTTCATTAATTTGGAATGTCTGCTTTTATTTTTTTAAGATTTCATTTATTTATGAGAGAGAGAGAGCAGAAGCAGGTGGGAGGGAGAAGCAGAGGGAGAGAGGCTGAGCAGGGAGTCTGACATGGGGCTGGATCCCAGGATCCTGGGATCATGACCTGAGCCAAAGGCAGATGCTTAATGACTGAGCCACCCAGGCGCCCCTGGAATGTCTGCTTTCTAGATGGCACCTGACCCTTCATCATTTGGACTTACCAATAAACAATGGGTCCCTTAAGCAAATGGAAATGACACATATGAAGGGAAGAAACAACTGTTAATGAGGGTGTGGACTAAAATCAAGCTCCTTTCAAGTTTTAAAGATCCTAAGATTATATGCTTTTAAGCCCTGTAGACATTTTTTTTTTTTTTTTCACAAACACTGTAATTCAGGGACCGTAGGCTTGGCTGGTGCTATTGTCAATTATAAATGACTATTAAAGTAAGCTAACTGGTTGGGATGCTGGACTAACTCACTACCAGTTACTGCAGGTATTTTAAAGTAATGGTCCTATGCTTATAAGGTGTTGGCACTGGAAGAGACCTGAATATTCATTTTGGTAAATGAATGAGTGGATGGTCAGAGGATTTGTTCCTTCGTTCATTCATTCCTTCTCCTTATTTACAGGGAAAATCCGAGGCCCAGAAGAGTTAAGTAACTTGCCTAATGACATTCAGCTACAATTAAATAGCCTTTCTTTGGGGGGGAAACAATCATAACTTTAATTTCTTCAATAATTTCATCAAGCCTTTCCTGAATTAATCCAAGTTACTGGCAGTTTTCTGAATTCTACTTTACACACAATAACTGATTCGGCATCTGACCCTGACCCCCTGCTTTGATTGGCTGAGACCCGGTGACCATTGAAAATCCACAATGTAAATAATCCTTGAAATGGATAATTGAGAAGTGAGTACAGTAATCTTAACAAATTAGCTTGGCACTCTGGCCTCAAAATGAGGTTATTCTGTTGAATAAGCTGTTCTCTCCTCTCTGCCTCCTTTGGAGTCTTTGCCAGATTTTACCATCCAAAACCCTGGAATTCGCAGTAGCTGAAGTTTTCATGCTCTATGTTGGAAAGTTCACGTAAGCTTGTTACTCTTAGGCTACTGACCAATTAAAATCAGTACATGATGTGGTGAGAGAAAGTGAGTGAGTGAGGTCAAGAGGTAATAATTAAAAATGATGTAATGAGATGATCCAATCTCCCGAAGCCTGCCAGAAGGCCCATTGGTGACCACGGTCCCGGTTTCCCTGTATCACTCTGGCATCTGGCCCGAGAATCTGTGAAATAGAGCCACCTCCAATCCCAGCAGGGGTTTCTTTGGTTCCTGAGCCGAGGCCAGTTGTTGTTAAGTCTGAATCTAAGGAAATTACTTTGGAGATCATCTTCCTCAGGCTACGTGTGGTGTGGGGATCAAGGACCATTTAGAAATACTTCATATTGACAGGTGTCTCATTTGTCCTTGAACTCCCACCCTTGGCCCAGCGTGTGGCACACAGCAGTCTTCAGTGCAGGACCGTGGAAGGGATATCAGAGTCTTTACCCTCACGATGAATGGGAATGACAAAATGTCACTGTCTTTGGGAGTAGGAAAATAGATTGTTGAGAACATGGGAACACATGGAACAGGTGTGTTTTTGCTTGCTTCCAACGATGATATGGGATATTTGCTGAGATATCTGTGTGCCCTATACCGGAGAACTGGATGGAAGGTGGTCCCCCAGTACCAGCTCTGAGAGCCGGTGTGACTGTGAACATGGACTGGACGTCCTTGGGTCTCAGATCTCCATCTGTAAGGTGAAGAAAATGACCCAGATCACCTCTGCTACAGACGGAAGGTGTCTCCCAAAATTTGTACGTTGAAATCCTGAATCCCAACCCAAAGTGATGGCATTAGGAGGTGGGCCTTTGGAAGGTGCTTAGGGTCACCAGGGTGAAACCCTCTTGAATGGAGCCACTACACTTATCAAGAACCCAGAGAGCTGTCTCACCCCTTTTCCAGGTGAGGACACAGCAAGAGGATGGCTGGCTAAGCCTGGTCAGGAAGTGAACTCTCACCAGACACCAAATCTGCTGGTGCCTTGACCTTAGACTTCCCAGCCTCCAGAGCTGTGAGGAATAAATGTCTGTTGTTTATAAGCCCCCCAGTCTATGGCATTCTTTTATAGCTCCCCAAACAGACTAAGACAATCTCTGTGGTTCCTGCTGATCCCAGAGTCCTCAGTTCTCTGGCGTTGCATCCAGTTCTATCTCACGACTCATGGCAAGGAACTGGATGATTTAGCCTAAAAGTGTAGCTTATGGCCTTAAAATATAAGGTTAATGGACTCTACGGAGATGAATGCACTTGGTACATTTCCATGAATATGTGAAACTGGAGTTGTATAGTTAATCTCAGACGGTCTCCTTAGTACTTCATGCAACCAAACAAATCCACTAATGAAGAAACCAAGATTAAACTACTAGACGGTTTCTAGAGGCAAATTTCGCTTAAGGAAAATAACGTTAGAAGAAGCACAAGGCCCACAACATAATGGCAAGCAGAAGTCACTCTATCCCAGGAGGACGGACCAATCAACATGTCTGACCTTTTCAGTTGCTAGTTTATACATTTCTCAAAGCATCATAATGGAACAAATGATCATAGAGGACTTCACTTAGTAAAAAATACACATAAATAAAAAAGAAGAGTCTAAAATAATTTTTTTTCACTTTGGGGTTCTCTCAAGCTTACATCAATCCACTTTTTTGTTGTTGTTATTAATAAAGTTGAAGTCTAAGAGATGAACCAAGCAATCTCCTGGCACATGGAACTTACTACTCATGCAATTTGTACTCCAAGAAAGAGATTTACAAACCCAGTGAGAAAAATAAATCAAAGGTACGCTTGTGAATGATGTCCAGTAAAACAGTGGTGTGATGACATGTTGCCATTTGAAGTTTGATGGTTTATTACTCCCTCTCAACACCCACTCTTGTTTCTCATCTAAAACACAATTTGACACTGAAATAATTTATAACCATCAATTGGCCAAGGTCGATTGCTAACCTTAACTTTTCACTCAATGAATTCTCAGGTACTTATTAGGATTAAAATACATCACCTCTTAGAAGATTAGTTCCGTAGCTTTATATGCCAAGAGAAAGTTGAAGCAACTATACACTTCACTGCTTGGGATTGGTGACAGCCCATGTTTTGTGTAGTGGATGACAGAGGGGGTGCTGCCTGTGCTGGATTTATTTTGGAGTCTGTGAACTTAGGGACACATTAAATAGAGCATACATTTAAAAATAAGCACCACCTGAAATTTCCAGTGTGTCATCTCCACAAAGAGTATGATGATGTATATTTGTTGTACTTACTGCAAAGTTTCCTATTGCTTTACCAAATCCTCATTATTGGACTTGTGAGTCTGCAATGAAGCTTATTGTGAATAGGTAGTACTTCATAAAGTATTCTTTAAAGAAGATACTTTACAGGTCCAGAGTTTTAGGATTTAAATTGATGAATAATAAAAATAAGCCTCAACCCACCCAACAATGAAATGACCTGGACTTCTGTTTGGGAGCCTAAGACTGACCATGCTGATATCTGGAAAGCAGAATCAATCATCCAGAAAGATTTGGATAGCTGTGAATTGAGAAGAAGAAGATTATTTCAGGGAATTACTGCACTAATTTACAAAATCTAAAGATGTGATTTAATTGTGAACCCAACAGCCTTCTCTTGTTAAAAAGAAGTCTGCCGCTAATTTGCTTACAGAGTAAATATTAAATGAAATGAACCTAAAATTCCATTATGTATCAATTATACTAAGAGTTAAGTAATAAAAGAGAAAACATTATTGTGTAAGTATTACCTTTTCTGGCAAAATAGAAACTACTTCACCATGAATTCTAGGCCCCATGGAAGTTAAAACATTCAACACATACAATTTTTCTTCTCTAAACAGAATGTCCATAATATAACTGACAAGAATTTAGGAAAAATTAGCTAAGATATTCTGGCATCAAGACAAAGTCCAGAGCAAATACTCCTACACATGAGGGAGAAATACTATTAAAATGCCTTAATGCAACAATGTGGAGAACAGGGTGAAAATAACATTTTTCCACCAAACACTGAAAGGACTTTCCTACAACTAAACCAAGACCTTCATGGCCACAATGGCTAAGTTGGTCTTCATCCTCCATGTGTCTGCCAAAGCATTCCTCCCTCCAGTCACCAATGAGCTCTCCCATGGCAACAAAGATGGCACTCTTCTTTTTCTTTCAAGATCTCTCTGCAGGATGTGACATTACCCTTCTTGACTGCTTGCCTCCTTTGCTTTTTGGATCCCATGAGTTTCTGATTCTGTTCAGCCTCTTTCCCAGGATCCTCTTCTTCCACTTCCATCTTAATCTACCCCAGGAGCTATTTTACCTTCACCTTGGGGACTCTCCCTGGGCAATCACACCCATTTTACCGTAACAACTATCACTCCATGCCGTAGACTGCAAATTCCAAACCTCTACTTTTGACCTTTCTTACAAATTACAGACTTGATTCCAACTGCCTACTTGATATTTCCCAAGAGTATCTCAAACTCAACATATTTCAAACTGAACTCAATCTTTCCCACAAACCTACTGTTCTTCCTCCTCATGATGGTTAATTTTATGGGTCAAGTTGGCCACCAGTGCCCAGACCAAACACTGGGTCTGGGAGGGGGTTTCTGGATGAGACCTGCATTTGAATGGGCAGATGCAGGAAAGCAGACTGCCCTCTGCAATGTGGCCAGGCCTCATCCAGTCTGTGAGGGCCTGAATGGAACAAAAGGTGGAAGGAAGAGGAATTCACTTCTTTTTTTCTTTGTCCAGCTCAAGCTCATTGCTTGAACGGGACATCTCATCTTCTGACTTCAGCTGGGATTTACATCTTTGGATCTCAGGCCTTTAGACTCTGACTGAATTACTCCACCAGCTTTGTAGGGTCTCCAACTTGGGACTTCTCAGCCTCCATAATTGCATGAGCCAATTCCTCATAATAAATCTCCTTTTCCATCTATATAATATAAATTTATAATACATATTTTATATAGTTATAATCATTGTAATATATAAATATATAATATGTAAATTTATACAAGTATATAAACCCAAGATATATCTTATATATAAAAAATTATACATTTATACACATGTATAGTATGTATGTTATAAATTTATAGTAAATATATTAAAGTACATAAGAATATATTATAAATTGATATTATATATACACATATATGTATATGTATTTTATATATAAATGTGTAATTTGTAAATATCTATTTTATATACAAATATGTATATATATCTCCTAATGTTCTGTTTCTCTGGAGAACCCTAACACGCCCCTCATTCTCTAACTCATTTAGAGGTATCACCCTCCAGCTGTGCACCCAAGACAGGTGTCTGGGAGTCCTCTCCAACACCTCACTCCCTAACATCCCTTCCCCTTTCCAATCCCTGCTAAGTCCCACCAGTTGGATGTCCCCAGTATCTTTGGCTCTGCTCTCCATCCACACTGTCACTACCTCAGCCCAGGCCTGCATCTCTCTGCTGGACAATAGGAGAGCATCCCATCTTCTATCCCATCCACCCTCCTCACAGCCCCTCAGCAGTGCACCTAAAAACACAAATATGGTCATATCACTCCTGATTAATTTCCTTCAATGGCTTGTTATCACCTACAGGGTTGAATCTAATTAGTTTCATGACAAACTGGCCCCTTGTGACCAGGACCTTGCTTCCTTGTCCAACCATAATGCTCTGTGTTGGAAATCCCTGAACTAACAGGGCTGTTTTACAACTCCATAACCTGCTCTCCTCTTCTCAGCCTGGGACCACCACCCACCCTCTGCCCTAGTCACACCCTCCAGATCATCTTCCCGGGCCAACTCTTCTTTCCTTGGGACTTGACTCCACCCTTGGGGGACCTGCACCAACCACTTCAGACTGAGCCAAGTTCCTTCCCTGGGGCTTCTGTGCCCCTGGTGCAAGTTTCTTTCAAAATCCCAGATTGTGTGTAAATGAAAATGTCCTGCCTCTCTGTTTTTTCCCCAGGAAAGGTTCTAGACACAGAGACTATGCGCCTCATTCCCACTGTGTCCACAAAAGAAAGCACACAGAAGGTGCTTTACCTCTACTATCTAGCAAAGTGTTTTTTTTTTTTTTTTGACTGGGCAGCAGTTACGCTATTTTGTAGTTTAATAAACACTGAGAGAGCATAATTGTTTAAATGACTCTGTTTCCTGCACAGTACTGGGATTCTGAGATCTAGAAACTTTTCCCTAGGAGTATAAGGACAGCCTGCTCTCACAGTTCTTTTCACACTGTGTCAGTTGTCCCTGGGAAAATTATTCCTCCATGGTCTCTCCTTACAAACAGTATGGCATAGTGAAGTAAGACCAATCTGTGTCCAAACCCTTGCCCTACCACTTAAGAACTTGGGCAAGTCACAGCTCCTCAAACTCTCTGCATTTCCTCATCTTTAATTTGGGGGTGAGAGTGCTATTTCCTGGGATTGTAGTAAATGTGGCAGAATTTATTGTAAGATTTCAACTAATGTATTAGTTGTATTATTTTCCTATCTCCCTTCCTATTCTTCAACACTTTTCCACCTGGGATACTAGACATTGGTTGACATATATCAATCCATTTCACAGAGAAATCAACAAAAGAACAAAACAACCCAACTTCTGCCTTTTCTGTTTCAAAAGTCAAGATCCTTCCATAAACAGGTCTGCACAGAACCAGGTGGATCTCCCTCCACTCTTTCCCAGACACCTGAAAGGAAATTTCTAGGTCATGGGACAGTAAGGAGCAAGAGGGAATACCAAAAGGACAGACACCAATGTGGGTTTCTGGGAAAGACCTTACCCATAGGCAGAGCTCAGGGATGAGAATAACAACTTTCAGATGGGTCTGGGGATACAGATGGAAACAAAGGTCTGAAGCCCTAAGGGATACAGAGTCCCCAAGAGCACCAGGGGACAGAGAGAGCAGACTACTAAAGTGGTTGCATAGGTGAATGGGAGAGTCACAGAGAATTTCCTAGAGATCCCAGAGGGAATGGGAGAAGGATACCTTCCCCATATGCTTGAGAATGGAATTAGTGGAGATGTAGCCGGCAGCTCTGAAAAGGCTTTGCTGTGTGAGAGCAGCAGATCCTGGCCTGGGCTAGATGGCTGGAGTTCAGGTACAATCACAGACCCATCAGCAGACATCAAGGTAGAGGTAGGACAGTACCTGGGGACGAGGTGAGAACACCTACATCCCAGTGGGTATTCCTGGAAAGATGGCAACTGATGACGGATGTCTTCCCTCACCTCTTTGAAGTTATATGAATGCCCCACAAATGCGACGCAACCCCACAGAGAAGGACTACTAACATTTAACTGAGAAAACTTTGAATTGACTAAGTTTTCCTGGCACTTAAAGACTCTATTAAGTTTCTGCCATCAGGCATACATGGGGATGAGAGGCAAACTCATTTATAGAAAACTAAAGAAATTATAATTCTTGAACCCCAAAATGAATGACCTAATTGATACATAATGAAAAATCATGTGACCATTTTCGAGTACTTGATATGGTACAGATAATTAGTAATTAGCATTACTAGTCTCTTAAGTATGAAATATTTAGGGGCAAAGTGACCTATCTTTTCTTTCTCTCTTGCAGTTTATCTACCATTGGATCCTAGGCTATGGTAAACCCTGAAATGTTGTTACTGACCTGGCAACTGTCTGCTGCCATCAAATGTCATTTGTCGGGGTGCCTGGGTGGCTCAGTCCATTAAACATCCAACTCTTGATTTCAGCTCAGGTCATGATCTCAGGGTGGTGAGATCGAGCCCTGTGTTGGGCTCTGCACGGGGCATGGAGCCTGCTTAAGATTCTCAGTCTCCCTCTCCCTCTGCCCCTCCCCCCACTTGCATGTGTGCAGTCTCTTTCTAAAAAAAAAAAGTCATTTGTCACTGGTTCTACATTTGGGACCATTGTCTGCTTCCTACAGATAATCCATGAAAACACAGACTAAGAAAATATTCATACATTCATTTTACTCCTACATATGTATGCATGCATGTGTGTATGAGTATATGTCTGTCTGTGCATTCCTATTTTATGCAGGCATTGGGTAGACAACATACAATCCCTGCCCACAGTCCAGTGGAGACACAGATGAGTACTCAGCCCATTTCCATAGAGTGAAACATAGGTTCAGAGATGTGTGCTCTGGGAACATCCACCCAGAAGGAGAACTATGATGGTTAGTTTTATGTGTCAACTCAGCTAGTTAATAGTATCCAGTTATTAATCAAAAACGAGTCTAGGTGTTGCTGTAAAGATGTTTTATAGATGTGACTAACATCTACAATCGGTTAAGTTTAAGTAAAGGAGATTTCCCTTGATAATGTGGGTGGGGCTTGGTCAGTTGAAAGCCTTAAGAGCAAAAACAGACGTTTCCCCAAGTAAGAAGAAATTCTACTTCAAGACTGCAACATCAACTCCTGCCTGGGTTTGTAGCCTGCTGGCCTACTCTATAGTTTGGGATTGTTGGCACTCACATATGCATGACACAATTCCTTAAAATAAATTCCTATGCACCTATCCATCCATCCATCCATCCATCCATCCATCCATCCATCCATCCTACTGGTTCTGCTTCTCTGACTGATGCACAAACCCAACATGTTTTTGTGAAGACAAGGAAGCCTTCCAGGAAATTGACTTTTAAGTAAGAGATGAAGTGTGGAGAAGGATAAAAACAAGAGGACAGATGTGAAACGTTAAGGAGGTAGAATTGATACGATTTGGCAGTTGAAATTGGTACGTGGGGGGTGGCAAGAGGAAGGAAAGAAGAATCTAAGAGAATGCCTTTTTGCCAGCTTAGGAAGCTGAGCGTATAGCGATGCCATTCTCTGGACAGGGGACAAAGAAAGGGTGGTAAGCTTGGGGACAAGATGAAATACGTTTCCTACATGCTACATTTGAGGGGTCCCTGGGACTTTCAAGCACCAGTGTTCAGAAGGCAGTTTGAAGGGTCTGGAGGCAGAAAGAGAGAGGGAGGAACTTCTGGGTTAGATATACAGACTTCACAGACAACAGCTCAATGACAAATTGAAGCCTTGGGAGAAGATGGGTTGCCACTGAGAGCCCGGAGAAGGCATGAGAGCCAAGGGCAGGGCCCAGAAACTCTGACATATAAGTGCTTTATATAAAGAGGACAGAGCGAGGCAGGAGCCAGAAAGAGCAGAGAGAAAACCAAGAGTGGGGCAGCATAGAATCCAGAAGATGACAGTGCTCCCCAAAGGAGAAGAGATGGAGCAGAAAGAACATCATGGCGCAGTCTCCCCAAAGTGCCAGGAGTGAATGCAAACGCATGAGGGGATAGCTAATGCGTCTGCTGGAAATACCCCAGAAGAGTGCCCGGGTATTGTAAAAATCTCAGAACTTCAACAAAGAGAAAATAAAGCTTTCCAACCTCCGCTGTAAATATCCACTCCCCGTCTACCCTGTGATGGGGGAAGCAGTTGGGGGAGGGAAGGCAGGAAGAGGGCAGACAACCACTTTCAGGAATTCTGTCCATACAGGGGAGGAGCAAGACGGCGCGTGCGTGAGGATGGGAGGGTCAGGGAGGGCTCCCGTGGGAGACTGGAAGACGGAAGCATGTTTAAATGCTCACGGACAGGAGCGACGGGATGGGTGAACAAGAACCTGTGCAGGAGAAGGAAGGTAAGTGGACCTGGAGAGGCAGGAGTTAGAGCCCTTCCACGTGACGAGAGGAAAAGGAGAGAAAGACGTTCCTCGGAGAAGCTGGGAAGCGTCGTGGTGGGAAAACGTTCCGGAGGCAGTATTTGGACATTTGGACATCTGGCAGTGCCCGATGCAGGGACATCTGACATGCCTTGAGAGAGGAACCTGGTGGTTTAGGGTTTTGTTCTGTGTTGTTCTTACTACAAAGGCCTCACGACCGTGATGGGCAATGACAAACTCTACCAGCACTGTTGCCTTACCCTCTCTGCCAGATGCTAGAAAAATCCCAAAGTGGAGGGGGCAGGAGGAAGGGGACCATGTGAAGAAAATACTTGAAAACAAACTTGAACACACACACACCAGCAAGAACAGCTGTGTGAGTTGAGCCAACATCAAAACACGTGGCATGGGTTCCAAAACCTGGCTGTGGCAATTGGTAAAACACAAGAAGCTTCTGGAACACAGGGTATTGCTCAGAACTGACAGAAGGAATGGCCCCAAGTGAAAACCTGACAAACCCTGAGCGAGCAAGGGACGCAGGCCAGCCCAGCAGCCCCCACTCCTGGGGACCACTGGAGGGTGTGAAAAGCAGCGGCCTCTAGGTCCGGCGAGGCATGCTGCAGCCTGGCCACAGTCATCAGAGACCGCTTAAAGCCTCTTCTGAATCTTAAATAGAAGGGTCATTTATTTTTCCATTTTTTTTTATTTTTTAATTTTTTTTATTCTTATGTTAATCCCCATACATTACATCATTAGTTTTAGATGAAGTGTTCCATGATTCATTGTTTGTGCATAACACCCAGTGCTCCATGCAGAACGTGCCCTCCTCAATACCCATCACCAGACTAACCCAACCTCCCACCCTAGAAGAGTCATTTTTAAAAGGCCAGCCGAGGAGAGTCTCCGAAGAAATCCTACAAGCTGGGAAAGAAAGGACTACCAGCCCAGAGCACTTCCAGAAAGGAAGCTCTCAAGACATTTTGGAACTAGCCACTTAGGAGCACGTTACCCATTCTCCATGAGACTCATGAAGCCTTTGCCAGCCTGTCTGCCTGTCTCCCCCTCTAACTTTATCTACACATTTTCAGTTTGAGGATCCATGTGAACTAGTCTCGTGGGTCTCATTTTTCTTTGCATTCTTCTACCTATTTTTAAACTTCTGTCTACTCTTTGGTTAATTTTTCAGTGTCTTTGGAAACGCTTTCCCTTGACCTTTCCCTCTATGTATATGCCGGCAAAAGAGTCATGTGCTCTAAATCAGTAATCTCCCAAACGGGATCCACAAACCCCTGGGGAAGGACAAAGATTTTTCTGGAGGGGATATCAGCATGGAGGATTTCTAAAAGTAGATTACATTTCCAGAACCTTTTTCGATACAAATTCTTTCCTAAAGCTGATGAGCATGAGATTGTGCTGATTCTCCTTTCTTCTCTCCCCTCCTGAATCTTAAAGCACACTAACAGGATTGTAAAAGCCTTTGGGGTGCCAAATAAAAGGAATAATTTGAGAATGCATTCCCAAGGGAGAGCCCTGAGGAGCAAAGCACAGAAAATTTTCTTTTTAATAAATATATCAGATAATAAGGGTATGTGTGTCTTATTTATCAAGTTAATATGTAACAAATATATCATGTAAATAAGGGTGTGTGTCTTATTTTATATTAAATTCACTGCAAGGCCCTTTTTTTAAATTTTTTTATTGTTATGTTAATCGCCGATTACATTACATCATTAGTTTTAGATGTAGTGTTCCATGATTGATTGTTTGTGCATAACACCCAGTGCTCCATGCAGAACGTGCCCTCTTTAATACCCATCACCAGGCTAACCCATCCTCCCACCCCCCTCCCCTCTAGAACCCTCAGTTTGTTTTTCAGAGTCCATCGTCTCTCATGGTTCGTCTACCCCTCCGATTTCCCCCCCCATTCTTCCCCTCCTGCTAGCTTTTTTTTTTCTTAACATATATTGCATTATTTGTTTCAGAGGTACAGATCTGAGATTCAACAGTCTTGCACAATTCACAGCGCTTACCAGAGCACATACCCTCCCCAGTGGCTATCACCCAGTCACCCCATCCCTCCCACCCCACCCCCCACTCCAGCAACCCTCAGTTTGTTTCCTGAGATTAAGAATTCCTCATATCAGTGAGGTCATATGATACATGTCTTTTTCTGTTTGACTTAGTTCGCTCAGCATAACACCCTCCAGTTCCATCCACGTCGTTGCAAATGGCAAGATCTCATTCCTTTTGATGGCTGCATAATATTCCATTGTATATATATACACCACATCTTCTTTATCCATTCATCTGTCGATGGACATCTTGGCTCTTTCCACAGTTTGGTTATTGTGGACATTGCTGCTATAAACATCGGGGTGCACGTACCCCTTCGGATCCCTACATTTGTATCTTTGGGGTAAATACCCAGTAGTGCAATTGCTGAATCATATAAGGCCCTTTCTTTTCTGACCTATATCCTTTAGATTTAAATCCAGAAGTTAGATGATTGTTTGAAGACACATGTCAATGCGTTGTTTTTTTTTTAATTGAAAACCAAAGTGACCACTTCTGATTTGCTTGATTAGTTTTATTATGAGGGCTGGTTCTACCACCATTTGTTTTATAATGGTGGATGTTTTCCAAATATGAAAATCCATACCTCCACATTTTTTAAAGTAGGCTCCATGCCCAGCGTGAAGCCCAAAGCAGGGCTTGAACTCACAACCCTGAGATCAAGATCTGAGCTGAGATCAAGAGTTGGACACTCAATGGACTGAGCCACCCGGGTGCCCCCATAAGTTCAACATTTTGATGAAAATATATTTAAAGCATATATACAATGTTACAAGGCATAGAAGACTGGAACTTTAAAACTACTCCAGTTCACAAAAAATCTTTAATTGTTGGCACAAAAATGTGTGAAGTGGCCCGTAGTTCTTTAGCATATACATGGCAGACGGTATTTAGAGCCCGTGACTGATCACTTGTGTTTCTTCTTACTCAGAGTTTATACACAGGCTAGCTGGAAAGACTAATGTGTGAACTGGGGAGTTCTTTCCATATTGGATGCAAACGAAGACTCTTCTCTGTCTAGTGCCTTCAACTAATGGTTACTGAGGCTCTGCCCAGGCACACTTGGAGGTCTAAATTCAATTGACTGAGCTCTGGCAAAACACTTCCAAGGACTCCATCTTATTCTGCTGATTCAAGAAACATACTCCAGGACAACCCACACATGAGGGGCTGAGCCACTCTTATAACTAAACATTGATTATCACTCTCTATTATTTCTAATAGGTCACAATTATTGCGTGTGGTGTGGAGCTATAGTTGCAACAGGCACCCTAGCCTGATACAATGGCATCAAAATGACTTGTGATTAAAAAAAAAAAAAAATCAGTCTACCATAGTCAGCAATCCAGAAGGTGGGTAAACCATGCCAAACATAAATGTAAACCCACCAATCAGTAAAAAGGAAGGAGAGCCGTAGAAGGGAAATGCCAAGATCAAATGATTTATGGGATTCTGGGTAAGAAATCTTGTTATTACCATAATGAAAGTAATAAACATTCCATACGAGTTAGGAAATAGGAATTCCAGAGACGTTCCACCAGTGTCTAATATTTACTAAATCGAGAGTCTTCATTCCAACCTAACACACAAATATGCTAGAGTCGAATGTGGCCTTGACCCTTTTAGACAGAGCAGCCTCAGCTGAGAAAAAAGTAGCAAAGTGGCACACCACACAAAGCAAATGACCCCTTGGTTTGCTGACATGGATGCAAGCAAATAGATCCCTGCTCTGAGTGAGGAGTCTAACGGGTTCCTCTTAGAGCTTTTTCACAGCCTGCAACAATTCATCTGTCAAGAAAGTGCATGAATGGGAAAAATCCAGCATCTGAGCCAAGGACTGTGTTGCAAGTGTCTAAGATTTTTGAGAGCTGGCCAAACACGCCTTTATGGATTGTTTTCACTCTCTTGGCTTTGTAGCACCTCATCCCTAAACACTTTATAACTGTCTTAGAGGTGTAACTCCATTTCAGACACTGACTCACTTAGCCTCTTCAGAGAAATCCATGCACATTTCTCAACACAGATGGTGTATTTGCATATGTAAAACTGGCAAGAGGACAAATAAACACATTTTCCTTTTACTAAGAGCACTTAGCTATTCAAAGACTGATTTCCCAAACTCCTTACTCCAGTTTCTTTCCTAACGCTGCCCTTCCCTTCCATTGGATTTTTGCTTCTCCCCAGTATCTTTATCAGAAGAGTAGTAGTAGTAGTAAGGACGCTGAACTCAAATTCATCAATTTATTTCCATATGGTAGCTCCAGGGGGAAAAACTCATGAGAGGAGGATGTGAAAATCATTATCAAGATTTGAAGATTATTTGTGGATCTTAATTATTCCTGTTCTTCCTATTTTGGAAGGTCAGGGATGATTAAGAGCTGGCTGCTGGTAAAGTTCAACATGGGACAGACTGTCAAATTGGTGGACCCTCAAGGAAATCCTTCCCTTTGACCCCTGACCTTGGTCACCTGCATAGGGTTTTCTACCTGATGCTCTGAATGAGCATTATAAACTATAAATCTCTGCTTTCCTTTCTACTTTCTGGGTTGTCTCAGGAAATGTTAGGTAGGGCAGGCCTGTCACAGGGGGCTGTCTGGTCAAGGCTGACTGAATCTACAGTTTTGATACACATACACAAAATTACTTCTAACTCACAGAACAGCAACCTGCTAAATCGATGACCTGCCTATAGTAACAGGTGCTGGTCAGGAGAATGTCATGGCATGGAATGTGAGGGCCTTTACTAAGGAAGCATTGCCAAGGATGTGAGCTGAAAGGTTTCCAGAGGGATTTTATTTAAAAATAATAATAATAAAAGGCGGCGGGGGGGGGGAGGGTCGGAAAAACAGACTAAAGAAGGGAGAAGCAGCTGTTTGGAAATAAACTGTAAAACATCTGTAGCACACGACCAGAATTCTCTAAGTATGAGCATGAACTTTTAAAGGGACCTCAACTTTCAGAAACAACACCCCAACTGCACAGCAACCAACTGCACACCAAAGGCAACCAATCCTTTGAAGTGCTCCTAGCAGGAAGGAAGAAAGGTGCACCGAGATGTGCTATCATGCCGTGAAGTCCATTTTCCTGGCAGCCACTGAGCATAAATGCCCTTTGCTGCATCAGGCCACACAGAAGGGACAACTCAGAGAAAACATAGCTCTAGGGCACTACCGTCTATCGTGGATGGAGTTTAAAGAACGAAACACACAGAGACCTGCTCTCCCTCTACTGGGAAGCCTGCACTTCTGCTTCATGCATCTTCAGGACTCTTTGGGGGTACATGAGTCAACAAAAGAGCAAACAAACTTTCTGCACCGTTTCTCTGGCTTCATTTGCATCACTGCAATAGAATTCAGAGATTTTTTTTTAAAAAATCAAGGTTCAAGGGTCTCAGTAGCTCGATTTATTTTTCAGTAACTAAGTTACCAGAAACTTGTAGCATAGCTGTATTTATTTTCTGAAGAAGGCTCCAAGTTGGCAAAAGGGTCCTTGGAAGGACATATTTCTTCACGTTCTCTTGATCTCAGTGTGTGGAGATTCGCTTAACAGCTGTTTTATGTACGAGTGTTTTTTCAGCCACGTCCTCCCCCTCCATAAACAGACTTTTTTCAGGCAAAAGAAGTCTGCGAGACACAACAAAATACTAGGCTGCTCTTCATGCTTCTTACAGCAGCAGACACAGTAAGAGTTTAAGACGATCATCATGTTGCATGCCTCCATTTATTCCTTTAATCGTTTAAGATGAAATGCGTTGAAAACAAAAGATGCTCCTTTCTCCTGTGTCAGCTAGTGAGGCCTTTCCAGGCTCATCATCACTCAAAAGACAATCTTGACGTACAATCATAAGAAACACCAATTTTACTAAGTGTTCGGCAATTCTGAATTTCAAACAGGAAACAACCCTTTTCTCATTTACCAGGGAGACTAGTAACCAGGAGTCAAAGTTGTGACACATAAAAAGAAATGAAGAGAAACAAGTAAATTAATCATATATATACATATATATTTAAATTCAGCAATAAATTAACCCTCCTTATATATATATGTTTATATATATATATGTTATATATATATATATATATATATATATATATATATATATATATATATATATATATAAATTACAGAGCTAATTCCTTGCATTTTTTAAAGGTCATTTATTTGAAGAGTACCAAACTCAGTAAATCCAGGCTTCTCTCCCTCAGCGGCTTTGGTGGTGGAAGACAAGCACTGTTTTTGTAAATACTGAAAGTGAACCATCACAGAAAGCTATCTGGTATACCATCACACTCTTAAACCTCCAGTCTTCCTCTAGCTGCCTAGAACGGGTGTCTAGGGAGGAAATCTGTTCTCTCTGGAATTCATTTCAACTTTCTCGTCTCTGTGACTACTCTTCTTGGTTCGCCAGTAAAGTATTAGCTATCCCTTGCTGAGTAGGTGGCAGATGGTTCTAGGGACTTCCCCTTCCAGGACTGAAAAGTTCACCTCAGACTGTGAGAAACACAAATGCTCCTTCACTTCCTCACTACACTCTGGAGCCCTGGGAAAGAGGAAGGGGCTGTGGGACTGGCAGCCCAAGGTAGGGAGCAGCCCATCTCTGTGGAGACAACTGGTCCCTCCTTCCCTCAGCTACTTTTATAAGCTCAGGGTTAGCATCCTACTGAGAAGTAAGAGGATTTCTTACACTTCTTCCAAGATCAACTTCCTACACTTCCTTCTCTTTTGTGTTTGATCTTCCCACATGCTTGTGTCAAATACTATCATCTTAAGTTCAAAGGATTTTGTAAGAAAAAGTTAATTTTGCCAAATGTGTTAATTAAAAAAACAAAACAAAACAAAACCACCACCAGAAACTATGGAGAAAATATTTGCGTTCAGGCATGATGAATGTAAAAAGAAAAAAATTATCCTGACACAGAATAGATTTTGTAACACTTGTGATAATGCCCTGACCACTTTATTATCACACGATTTGAACATACCCTCAGACAGATCTGTATCTATCGAGTTATACTTGAAAATGGCCAATTAATTTGTTTTCAAATAAACTGTCACTAAAGATTACTGACTTTCACGTTCTTAAAAAAATAAGATGAATTCAGATAATAAGCAGGGGGAGGTGCAAGAGGATGAGTTACACATTTAATGATGAAATGCAGAAGTGTCCATAATCACAAAAGGAACCTGAAGAAGGAAAGAACACTTTAGGTTTCTGTGTGCAATAGAGAAGGTGAAGGTTAGGAATAACGGCACCTTCCATTTTTAAATATACAAAATGATTGACCCAAATCACTAAAGGATGTTCATGTCCACTTACCAGATAATAAAAAATTACTGAATTAACAAAAAGATTAGAAAGAATGAAAATCAAAAGGGACCGTTTTTCCACGTAAAAGAAATAAAAGGCAAAGAGAAATCAAATGAAAATTGGAAGTTTTCAGACCAGAAAGATGGAGCCTTAAAAAGAATCCAATAAAAATATACAACAGCATAGAGGATGGGAACATCAACTGTTTTGAGAACTTCACGTGTTATCTAATTTTCACAATAATCTTATGAGAAAGATATTTTCATTTCAGATGCTCAATCATCTGTTCCCTTTCTTGGAGCGTCAACCACTCCCTCTCAACCAGATCCTTCCCAGGGACAATTTAAACATATCAAATCTCTGCCCAGCATAGTCACACACACACACTCATCCTCTCTAGTGCATACCTATTCTCTCTCTTCCCCTTCACAAGCCAGATTACATGAAAGTTGTCTCAACTCTAGGTGAGCCTTTCCTAACCTCTTATTCTTACCCTTGCCCATCCCAAATTGACCTTTGCCTTGATCTCTCCATCAAGTGAATCTCAGTAGTCAGTGACCTCCATGTTGCAAACTTCAGTGGACAATTTTAAGTTCTCATACTGATCTCTCAGCAGTATTTGAAACTATTAGTCACTCCCTCCTCTTCGATACACCCTCTTCTCAATGATCCTGGTTTCTCTCCTCCTACCTCCCTGGCTACTCCTACACAGCTGCTTTTGTAGGTTCTATCCTGGGCCCTCTTCTTTCTCACTCTTCACTCCTTCCCTGGGTGAGTGCATCGATGCCCACTGCTTCAGTTACCTTGCATCACTCATTGACCAACTTCTATCCCCACCCCACATCTCTCCTTTAGACTTCAGATCTCTAGAAACTAATGAGTTCTCAACAATTCTCCTGGGTAACTAAAGACCCCTCAAAACTCAACATGATCATGACCCAAACTATAATCTACCCCCCACCAACCCAGTGTCCTGGATTTCCCTATCTCCGTGAATGACATTCCCTCCGTTCAGGTCTGCAAGCTAGAAACCTGTGCATCACCCTCCATGCCTCCCTCCCGCTCACTCCTTCATGTCTTATCTATCACCAGATCCTATACGTTTACCTCCTAAATCTCTCAAATTCACCCTCTTCTCTCCATCTCCTCTACCATTCAAGCCACCACTTCTCAACCCAGCTACTAAAATTGCTTCCTCAGTGGGCGCCCCATCCATTCCACCCCTCCATTCTGCCTATTCTCTGCACCAAACCACAGTGGTCTTTTCTCAAATGCACATTTGACCAAGTCAGCACCCCCCCACCAGTCACTCAAAACCTTCCCCATTGCTCTTGGGATAAAGATTAAAGTCCCAGATACAGCCTGTAAGACCTTGCACTTACTCGCCCCCCACCTTTCAGTTCTTCCAAAGATCCACACCCCCTGTTGACAGAGCCTTTGGCCAAACACCATTTATTCCAGGATAGCTTCCCAGAACTCCCAGTCTTACTTAATGGCTTTTACTCCTTCGGAGCACTTAACCTCAGTTTATCATTATACTTGGTAGTAAAATTACTTGGTTGACACTTATGTAGGTTCTTTATTTAATTGCATCTCCATGCACAGTTCCTAGCACTCAATACACAATTGTTAAATGGACAGATGAATGAATGAGAGACTCATTTAAATAACGTGCTAATTCAGCAGGTGACAGAAGTTTGATTCAGAGGCAGGCCTATCAAATGCTAGAGGTCACACTCTATAAATGTCATCCGCTATCCACCACACTGCCTCCCACAGAAAATGCTCACCATGTGCTTGTTGAGCCTGAATCCATACAAATCCAGTAAAAATGGGCTAACTCACAGAGTCTTGGTCCACATCACTAAGGGGCATGCCTTGAAGTTGGCAGAGAGACCAATGTGACAGGTGTGAAGGCACGTGGGTGTGGGCACTTACTGGCTATGTGAACTTCAGCATGTGAACCTTTCTGTGCCCTGGTTTCCTCATCTGTACAGTAGTAATAAGAATAACTAATACAGGACTTTGGTGAGGATTAAATAGAATGCAAACAGTCTCTTGACTACTGAATGCTAGGCATTCAATGAGAAGGGACCAGAAGCAGCAGTGGAAGGAGCTTTAATGATAATGTTCGGGCAAATAAAGACAGTCACATAGTGCATTATACTGTTTGGATTAGAAAGTTGCTAAGAGGTATGGGTTAACAAACATAGTCTCACATTTAACAAATATCCATTGATCACTTACTAAGTAGAAGCTGCTTGGGATATAAAAGAAGGATTTAGATTAATTCAAGGATTAAGGAAAACTAAGAGTTTGAAGGTCTTACTTTTTAAAAGGAATTAAAAATGCTATTGCGGTGGGTGAGCAGTCTGGTCCCAGCAACACACACCAGGAGATGTGAAGTTAAATCGGTCACAGAAACTCAAGGGTGAGAACATCTCGATTCCCCAGAATAAGTCATGACAAATTAGTACTACAGTTAAGTAGAAGCAGCACAGAAATAAATTACTGGGTGTGTGCTCTATCTAGATTCTACTTAATTCAAACACACACTTAGCCACATACAGCCTATGAAGTAAGGTAGAATGAGGTGAACCAGAGCAGCAAATTGGTTTCCCAAAGGCAGCCTGTGGTTTCAGGGCGGAAAGCCCATACGCACCCAAACACTCTCCCCAGACACCACAAAAAGACACAGCGAGCACCAAGGAGCTACCAGAAGAGGCTGTTTTCTCATCAATCCCTTCATGACCTCAGATGGCATCTCTTTGCTATTTAAGTGTCCTTCCCCACTTTGGTGTCCCCATCTCTGAAATGGGGGAGGATGGCCTCCTGAGAACACACTGCAGATGAAGTGAAACACTGCAGCTGGGAACCCCATGGAGAATAGGGAGCTCTATGGAAGAGCATTAACATTTTTGTTATCATTGTTAGTAAGTACACTATTTGCAAATTGAAGCTCATTAGAGATGCAATCCACCCAGGTGAGGCATGGAGACAGTAACCTGAGCATCCCCCACAGGGCACCGCGGGAACTTGGCACTGGCCACCACCCTGGAGCGCAGTGTCAGGTTACTCGGGTGCCCACCACAAACACCTCCAGGGCTGTAACGTGGGTCTTAGGGCAAGCACTTGGGTCCTCCCGCTCAGCTCCACAGGGAGACCCCCAGGGATCCAGAAATTGCCAAGATAATCCGCCTACCAGCCTCCGGGTCAGGAATTACTGCTCCCCAAGAAGCAGAGCTGTATGGCACGCCTAACAGGTACATGAAAATCAGAAATATGTGAATGACTACATGTTTGATGCACTGGTCTATGAGCTTGGGAGAAAACTAAACAGTTGGACAGTACCTGCCCTCAGAACATTTATCATCTTATTGGAGAAACAAGACATGAATAGAGAAGATGGTCCACGAGGTGAGATGACTGCATACCAAATGAGCACTGGAACTACCAGAAATAACAGAGAGTGCCCTCCTGGAGAGGACAGCATGGAGCACCTTTATGTGCTTAATTGGAACTGATGTTTAGGTCAAGGGATGGGTTTTGGAGTCAGACACACCTGACTGCTTACTGAACTCTGTTGTTGCTGGCTATGTAACCCTGAGCCAGGTGCCGAGCTTCTTGAAAGCCTCAGTCTCCTTATCTCTAAAATGGGGATGACATCAACGATGTCAAGGGTTGTCATGGAAATCAAGTCAGAACATTTAAATAACAGAGTACAATGTTTGGTGCATTATACTCAATACACGCTGGCTGTTAATAAAGTTTGTGTTTTACTGTTACATTTCCCTATAATGTGCATTTGTCCCATGCACCCTCATGCTTTGAGATGAGGGTACTTAAAAGATGAGTTTCGTCTCCTGTAATACACCTCTCCCGACAAAGTTTTATACTGTGCTCTGAAGGTCGGCTGGCAGTCAGTAAACAGTTATTGGAAATAATTTCCAAATGGCACAGTTGCTGACTCCAAGGAGATGCACCTCCAAATAGGAGCATGTAACCAGACTTCTGAACTAACAGGTAATGTTCCTTATATAGAAGTTATTAGCGCTCATTTTGGGAAGGAGGAAAAAACAGAAGGCAATGCTATCACTAACATTCGGTAAGCCAAAGAAAACGCTAATGTATACAGACGTGTCTCGGGGTGGGGGGCCCTGAAGAGGGTTGGTAGGCTGGAAGTCACTGCTGTGCAGTCAAGCAAGCAAGCTCCAAGAAAGGTCACTCCCCAAGTGGTTCCAGCTCTAAATATAAAGGTATGTTTGCACAGAGTACTAATTTGGTAGTTCTCATGTGTTTACTAGGGTTTTATGTTTTACTTTCAGCTTTTTCTCCCCTGTTTATTAAAAAAAAAAAAAAATGATCCCAGAAAGATACAGTCTTCATTAGGTTTATGTGTTTGTTTTGTTTTAATATTGGCCTACGTTCCTCCCACTCTTCCCGGCTTCTCTCTCCCGCCTAACCCTTCCTAAACCTGCAAATGCCAGAAGTCTTCTAAGAAACAAGGCACTTCCTATTTCTGCAATCAGCCTCAGGGGAGCTTGATCGACTCTGTATCTTCCATGTTCCAGTACCTGCACTGGAGCAAGAGAGGGGGCATTACATCTGACACAGAGTCACTCTGGGGGAGCTTTAACGTGTTTTAAAGAGCACACTCTTATAAAGCAAGTATTCATGCACTACTTGTATAATTTTTAAAACCACAATGTGTAAAACTGTGTCCCGTCCATTCTCTGCTAACTTGATGGTTGCCTAGTTGAAGTACTCATGCATAGGTGTGTGTGTCCCTGTGCAATGCATGTGCAGGCTAAGTGTTAATTGTCTGAAGCTGAAGTGCACCCAGGGGCCACCTGCCAGCACCCATGGCTGATCTGGCCAACCCGGCCGGCACCTCTGTCCTTCCTTCACATTGCCATGTCCCCTGACCCAGAAGATGCCTGACCACTCTGAGGACAACCTTCTCGGGTGTAAGATACCCTTCCTTGATCAGGGGCATAGGAAATGCTCCACTTCCCTGCTAGAACCCTCAGGGAGTCTTATTTAGAAAGTGAAGAAGCCATTCCTAGCTCCACAGCATAAACAGTTTCTGGTTATGACCACCCCCTATTGTGGTAACATGGGTGTCTGACCTTTTAAGAAAAATTCTGAGACTAGGTATTCAAGTTGTGACCAGATTAAAACCCCAAGGACTTGATTATCACCTTATATGTGTCTCCTTTCTCTTCACTCCTACCATCATCAAGTAACTAGGATAGAGAATTGAGGGGCTTCCCATATCAATAAAAATGATAATGTAAACTACATTAACTATATTGTACTTACACTCTTTTAGTTTGACAACAACCAATAGTAAAGTTGGGGAATGAAAAATAACAAATTTGGGGGAACAGACCATCCTGAGGAAACAGCCCTACTGACTAAATGTTTGACTGACCCTGAGGTTGTTCCCCCTGAAAGCCTGGGAATGGACAGGAGACTCACTGGTTGACTAAAAAAGAAGAGGCTCTTCAGGAACCATCATTTTTCCTAGACGCAAGAAAGCAGGTTATACAAACAAAGTAGAAAACCAAGCTTTATGTTACTTTCTCTGTGAATTTCTCTTTTATTACTATAAAAGTCTCTTTTAAATGTTCTGTCCAATTCCAGATAGTTAAGGCTCTTGGGCCAAAGTGGTTGGGGGGCGGGGGGAGCAGTGTGAGAAGTTCTGTCAATGTCTTCATATATAACTTAGGCAACTATCTCAATGACTAAATTTCTTATTTCAGCTCTGAATTTTGTTTAATCAAGTTGGGAACCACTCCTCAAAATTATTTATTCCTGCCCTTGGTTATATAACAAATTAGGGGCATTGATTAATGCTTTAATATTTTTAAAACTAAAGAAAAATATAGGAAGTTTCATATCTGAAGTGCTATTTCATCCTAATGTGAAGAGAAAGAGTGGAAAGTAAGTTACTAAAAAATATATATAACTTCTTAAGAGTTAATGGAGAATGATGCCTTCTTTGCTACTCCAAATGTTTAGTTTTAGAATTGTGGAAGAGAGATTTATCAATACCGAACTAAGTCACTGGAATTGATGAAAAATATTAGCAAATTTATCTCCAATAATAATAATAATAAAGCTAATCTAACCTGAAATGCCAAGCAGAGAAAGTCATCTTGATTGGGAAGCGAAGAAATGGGAAGGTGACAAAATCAGAGAGCTGACCTTTCCTCATTCTTCCAAATGGGGACATAAATCCCAGGTCCCTTGACTCCCTGCCAACAAGTGAGCAGTTTCATAGGCTAAATGGCTCATCTTCCTGGGGAGTCAATTTCACTACCGGGCTATAATTTAAAACATCATTTTACATTAAAATTAAACAAGATGTATTATGGACAGAAAGCAAAACTTGCACAATTTTTTGAAAGAATGCAAGAAATTTGAAAAATATCACAGGCTCTTGGTGCTGGCTGTGGGTGCTCCAGATCTTTCTAGAATACAAATTGGGTCTGCACAGTCATCAAAGCTGCTGCAACAGCTCCATGATTCTCAAAATTTTCCACTAATTTCATGCTTGGAGCAGAGGAGAGATGAGTTTTATGACACAGATATCTTCAGCTTCTTAGCTAAGTCCACAGTTTAACATTTCATGTCTTATCTTAAACATTCATGTGAATTTCCAGTAGGCTCCACAATATATCCATGTTTATTCTGATAAAGAAATAATGTTTTAAGGTCTTTATCACTGAGGGTCTGGGAAAATATGCTGTGTTGATCCCTTATACCTTAGGAAACCTCCAAGGATATGTTCTCCTACTGTAGAAGGAGTAGGCAGAAAGAACCTTGGACTGGAAGATGTGGGCTCTATTCCAGTTCCTGACCCAAGCCAGCTGTGGGACCTTATATCAGTCGCTACCTCTTTGGACTACCTGTGTTCGATAATGGTTTATTTGATGTGTCTACTTAATTGGGCCATGGGGTGCCCAGATATTTGGTCAACCTTATTCTGGGTGTTCTGGCAAGAGAATTTTGGAACGAGGTAAATATTTAAATTGGTAGACTGAGTAAAGCAGATTACCCTCCCTAACATCAGTAGGCCTCATCTAACCAGTTGAAGGCCCGAATAGAAAAAAAGGCTGACCCTCCCTGGACTAAGGGAGAATTCTCCTGCCTGATGCCTTCAAAATGGAACATCAAGGGCACCTGGGTGGCTCAGTCGGTTAGGTGTTTGCCTTTGGCTCAGGTCATGATCCCAGGGTCCTGGGATGGAGCCATGTGCCCAGCTCCCTGCTCAGTGGGAAATCTGCTTCTTTCCCCAGCCCCCGTCCCTCCCCTCCCCTGCTCGCTCTTTCACACGCTCTCTCTCACAAATAAATAAATAAAATCTTTTAAAAAAAAATGGAACATCTGTTCTTCCTGCCTGATCAACATTGGCTCTTCCTAGTTCTATAGCAGCTTCCAGCCTTTGGACTTAAATTGGGACATTGGTTCCATAGATGCTGGACTTGCCAGCCTCCATAATTGCATGAGCCAACTCCTTATAATAAATCCCTTTCTACACACACACACACACACACACACACACACACACACACACCCCATTGGCTCTGCTTCTCTGGACAACCCTGACTAATACAAACTCTAAATCTCCACCATTCCAAAATATTATAATTGGAATTACACATTCAATGTTTCTCACTGCCTCTCTCCCCCACCCAAATTCTAAGAGTAATTGGACACACTTGGATCCTTCCTTCTTCTAGTTTTTATAGTCCTAGAGCTAGTGTCACAGGGGAGGCCAGGGAGGCAGGGGTGGAGGGGGGTTCAATTTTTTTAAAAAAGAAAAATACTACATGTTTTAGAATTTCATAATGCAGTTTAATGTGAAAAGACTAAGTCTTGCAGTAAAAGAGTCTTTTAAACTGTTTGGAATCCCTTTTTAAAAAAGAAAATATAGGGGCGTCTGGGTGGCGCAGTCAGTTGAGCATCTGACTCTTGGTTTTGGCTCAGGTCGCGATCTCAGGGTCATAAGATCAAGCCCTGTATTGGGCTCTGTGCTGGGCGTGGAGCCTGCTTGAGATTTTCTCTCTCCTTCTGCCTCTGCCCCTCCCTGCCATACACTCACTCTCTCTCTAAAATAAATAAATCTCAAAAAAAAAAAAAAAAGAAAAGAAAATATGTCTGTTAACACCACCACAATAGTTCTTCAGCACAACATTTTTAAAAACAGCAAATTGGAATAACAGTTCAGGCCCCATACATTGGCATCTCTCTCGCCACCTGCCATCCTGGTAATGCCGACACAGGTGACTCAGTCGTGATTCACCCAGGTGGCCGTAAGGAGGAAGTACATGGCTCAACTCTTACTGAGAACATTGGTATGAACTTGGCATCCCATAATTATCCCTGGTACCTCTCTTTGGTACTAAAGCTACAACAATGCTCAACTTACTCCTCCTGACTTCAATTCCCTCCAGCCGCCCTTGGTTTTCAATTGAATCTAAACTCACCTATAAGATCCAGGATAATTTATCCTTGACCCCCATTAGGATATGCCTGCTGGTCAGAGCTGGTATTTAGCCTCTACCTCGATGGGGCTTTGTCCATCCCTTATTATGCTAGGGGATAATGCCTAAGCACATAAAAAGCACATATGATTTCACTCATATGTGGAATTTAAGCAACAAAATGAAAAAAGGAAAAGACACACACACACAAAAACAAAACAAAACAAAAAAACACAGACTTTTAACTCTAGAGAACAAACTGGTGGTTACCAGAAGGGGAGTGGGGGGATGGGTGAAACAGGTGATGGGGATTAAGAGTACATTTATCTTGATAAGCACTGAGTAATGTATAGAATTGTTAAATCACTACATTGTACCCCTGAAACTAAGAGAACACTGAAAACTATAGTAAAAACTTAAAATAACGGCCAAGTAGCAAATGGGAGGAAACATTAGCAACAGATATTTTTTTAAAAGAATCTAATAAGTATCTGTAGAATATGTTAATGAATGAATAAAAGTGCAAAGCCGCACTTGAACTCCCAGAAATTCCCTCCAGAGTATGAACTTAACTCTGACTCAGCCTCGGTTCATGACAAGAAGGAATAACAGCCTCCTAGGATCTGCGGAACACACAAAAGCGTGCCGCACAGTATACTGGGAGGGCGACGCGGTGGATTTAGGCCAATTTAAGCACCTCTAAGGGAGGCCTCCTCTTGTCACCAGAGTCGGGATGGGGGCATCAGAGCAATCTGAACTTGGCGGGCACAGGGGTGTGTCCCACTGACCATGTGCAGTGGATCTACCCTCAGCTGTCCCAGAATCAATCAGACAACTGATGTCATTAGGGTGATAGCCACGAGGGCCAGTAATCAATCACAGATTGAAACACTGGAAGCCAGGACTCCAGAATTATCCATCCAATCCCTAGCGTCGTACAAACAAGAAAACCAAGGCCAGGAGTTGTTAAATAACTCACTGAAAGTTTAAGATTTCTGAGCCAGGACTTAAATCCAACTCTTCTGGTTCCCAGTCCAGTATGTTTCCTACACCACCACCCTGCTTGGGCCTTGCTCAAGCCTTAAACCTGTCGCTAAAGCTTTTAACACAAATGTTTTGAAATTGTTTTAAGAAATTCTTGGAAACGGGCGCCTGGGTGGCTCAGTTGGTTAAGCGACTGCCTTCGGCTCAGGTCATGATCCTGGAGTCCCTGGATCGAGTCCTGCATCGGGCTCCCTGCTCGGCGGGGAGTCTGCTTCTCCCTCTGACCCTCCCCCCTCTCATGTGCTTGCCCTCTCTCATTCTCTCTCTCAAATAAATAAATAAAATCTTAAAAAAAATAAAAAAAAAAAAAAGAAATTCTTGGAAACATCTGCTTACATTCTTTCAAGTTGTCGGAGTATCCGGAACAGAACAGCGGCAGAACCCATGCACAATGCCCCCATTGCAAGGCCCAAGGTGACGGACTCTTCCCGCGCTGTTGCAGGGAGAACATCAGCCATCTCCATCAGGACATCAGAACCACTGCGGCTAAATGCTAACAGCAGCACCTCGCTCATCCACGGCCGCACATCAAATTATCACAAAAGCATGTTGCTACTAAGAACAGTGCCACTAATGGGATCTTAGGGAGGCCAGGTAGCAGGAACGATATCCGATGGGGTAGGCCTGGCCTTGCTACCTCTACGTGCTCATCACACAGCATATGCACAAACTGAGCCAGATGCCAAACCCAGGTGCCTTAGACGGATTTTGTTTCTTTTCCCAGTACTTTGGAAATGTTTTTCTTTTGATTGGAGAGATGGAAAAGGAAGATCTAGGCTTCAGGTTTTGCTGTGGCAAAACATGCATAATGCTGTGAATTCTTTCATCCAATTACTTCGAACTATGGAACAGACAGGACTTCAAGCTTTTGTGAAAGTCTAAGCTTATTTCAAAGTAAAAAGTTAAAAAAAAAAAAAAGAATGAAAGAAGACAGGAAGAAAGGACGGGAGGAAGGAAGGTGGGAAGGTGGAAATTGGCATCTGAGAAGCACATGAGGCCTTGCATGTTTTGCAATCCAAGCAGGGAGAGTATTGGGGTCCTGCCATGCGGGGACTCGTCCACACAGTCAGGGTGCAGTTGCAGGTAACACAAACCAATGGAGCAACTTGAAACAGAAAGGATCTTAACTCAGGCAAGTAGGTGCTTATAAAATTGTGGAAGACCTGGAGGTGCAGGCCCTGGCCTGGGCCTCTAAGAATGAGGCCTAGAATAACACCCCAGAACTGGCCTGCCAGGGAGCTGTCAGCAGGACAGTCAGAAATCCACGGCTCCAAGACCATACAGCATCTCAGCCCCCTCCCCCCCCCCCAGGGAAGAGGAAGCTGCTGCAGGGGCATACTAGGCTTGCAGAATCTGCACCCCCCATCAGATGAGTGCCTCAGGCACCTGCCTCTCCCCCTCTCAGGTTGGTTCCAACTTCAATTCCTCCACAGGACATCTGACCGGGGAATGAAATCACATGTAGAGCTGGACCTGGCTGCACTGGGTCCCCCAGGCTCGGCAGCACAGCAAAGGACACCAGGAGGAGGATGGAGAAGTACATCCCACATCCACCCACTGGAGAAAGCCCTCCTTCCATGGAGCAAATACCTCAGCAGGCTGGGGGTGCAGGGCAAGTTCATCTTCACTCTGAGTCACCTCTTTCTAGAGGACCCCGAGCTCAAGCCTGAGCCCTCTTCCGAGTTAGCCAAACCTCCACAAAAACAATATGCCCCCAAAGAACAAGATCCAAAGAAGACAGAGATGGCCAACAGACACATGGAAAGGGGCTCAGCATCACTAATCTTCAGGGAAATGCAAATCAAAACCACCATACCATCTCACACCTGTTAGAATGGCTATGATTCAGAAAGACAAGAAACAGCAAGTGTTGGTGAGGATGTGGAGAAAGGGAACCCTCGTGCACTGTTGGTGGGGATGCAAACTGGTGCAGCCAGTGTGGGAAACAGTATGGAGGTGCTTCAGAAAAGTTAAAAGCAGAACTACCTAGGATCCAGCGATCCCACTTCTGGGTATTTATCTGAAGGAAACAAAAACACTCAAAAAGATAATTGTACCCCCATATTCATTGCACATTACTTTACGGTAGTCAAGACATGGAAACAACCTAAGTACCTATCAGTGAATGAATGGATAAAGAAGATTACACACACACACAGTGGAATATTACTCAGCCACAAAAAGAATGCAATCTTGCCATTTGCAACAACATGGATGGACCTGGAGGGCATTATGCTAAGTGAAATAAGTCAGAAAAAGACAAATATTATATGATCTCACTTACGTGAGGAATCTAAAAACAAACAAGACTGAATTCATGGACAGAGAGAACAAATTGCTGGTTGCCAGAGGCAGGAAGGGTTGGAGGGTAGGGAGAGGGTGAAGGGAGCCAACAGGTATACACTTCCAGTTATAAGACAAATAAATCCTGGGGATGTAATGCACAGCAAGGTGATAAGCCAACAAAACAGCAACGGGCACAGAGCGGCCCTGCTGGAGTCAGCTGCGGACCAAATCCTGGAACACCCGCCCGCCTCCACCACCTGCTGCCCAGGAGAAGCCTGATGAGCAGGGCCAGCAGTTTCCCTCAGTCAGGCTCCCTCCTGGATACCGAGACCTCCCGGGTATGGCTTTTGAGACAGGGATCCCGCCCTCCTCTCCCCTTCCAGAAATCCTGAGAACTGCTGTGCTTCCCGGACCCCATGCACCTGAGCGAGATTCCTGCCGCCTACCACCGAGTAAGCAGACGGCTGTAACATGGTGGCAATGAAAAGAAACGGGTTTAAATCCCGGCTCTGTCACGAACTGCCGAGTGAACCTGAGAGAGACAGCGAGAGAGGGAACACAAGCAGGGGGAGAGGGAGAGGGAGAAGCAGGCTTCCCACAGAGCAGGGAGCCCAATGTGGGGCTCGATCCCAGAACCCTGGGATCACGACCTGAGCCGAAGGCAGACGCTTAATGACTGAGCCACCCAGGCGCCCCGAGCTTTGGTTTTCTAACACACAGAACGATGAGTCTAGAACCACCCAGGGGGTGTTCAAAGGAGAACTGCGACAAGATGTCTGAAGGTGCCAGGTGAACCAGGTCTCCGGAAGCACTCACATCAGCCCTCGTTCTCTGACTGGGCTGTGCTCATGCCCATCGCTGTCTCCTCACCTCTCCCGCCTGCACGTGCCTGCGGAGGACCAGTACCCACCTGACATCCACTGCCCACCTCTCTGGATTTCTTCCTCTGCTTGCCTGCAGCTGCCAAGCAGGATCCCAGCCTACAGCCCCTCCTTCCAGGGCCCCTTTTGAGCCCAGTGGTTTCTCAACCACAGTGAGTCATAACCAGATGTAATAAAACACTAGAGTCTGCAAAAGATTCACATTTCTCATAAGTTAGATGAATCGAGGGTATCCCTAGTCTCACTCACCTACTTGAAGGGGAGCTGGCCCGCAGAGACTCCTCTCTGCCATGGGCCTGAGGGAGCCACCCAAATCCTGGAATGGACTGGGTGCCATGTGTGAGACCCTTTGGGCGAAACCCAGGTTCCACCACAAATGGATGTCCACACAGCAGCTTGGCTCAAAACTAGCCCTCCCTTGGGCCAGCAAGGCTGGAATGATGTAGGCCCCTCTGGAAATAACAGGGGTGATGGTTAAAGACATTCATGGCTTCTGGCCCTTTCATAGAGTCCCAAGAAATCATTACCAACTGGTTAATAGGTCATTACCCCAGAATTCCAAATAGGCGCACATAAAGGGTCTCTCCCAGGAGAATGAACCGGGGGTGGGGTGGGGTGGAGGAAGAGAATCTGTCCCATGAACTCTCGGCCAAATATGAAGACCAAAGTAGGATGGCAAACACATGGCCATTCCACATGATCTCCTCTGTTGCTTCAGCAGAAGTCACCTGCATATGCTTAGTTTAACCCTTTGTTCACGTTTCTCTTCATCCCTCTTCCTTTTTAAAGCTTTGGCTTTACGATACTCTTTTGAACGTCTACAAACGCACATACGTATTCATGGAATAGATTCATGGTACACATCCTAAATACACGTGGATAATCTGCATACTCATTGTGAGCCTATGTTTTTGCAACACACAGGCCTGGGGCAAAGTGTGGCTTACTCATCCTTTCCCTGTTCCTGAGCTGGTCTGTAGGATACTCGCCCCAGTGATCTTTGCTTTCCTGTTCCTCCCTAGAACCCTGCCCAACCACACTCACTAGGAAAATGCTTTGTGATGAATGAACACGATTAATAGCAGATGTTCTCTGTTCTCTTGTTCCTTCCCTAATTCCCTGTGGAATACGGGAAGTAATGTGGCTTTGCCAAAAATGCCATAATCAACAGTAAAACTGGGCCTATTGGGCTGTATACATGCATGTAAATGTAAGTGAAGGGGAGAGGAAGGTTTATACTGGGGTTTTATGTGCACCCCTTGAGAGCATGTGCAAGTGGAAACCACTGGAACGGTATCAGGCATTAGTTGGGGAAAATTCTATAAAAACAGAATCTAGGTTCTTCTAAGTAGCTTTCTTCTATCATTTTCCTAACTGTGAACAGCAGATAGGGGTGAGAGTGAGGAATCCCCTCCAAGCATCTGAAAAAAAAGAGAGAGAGAGAAAACTGTCCTTGGAAAATGAAATTTTAAAAATGAACCCATAATGAATCCAGTTAAGCCACCAGAAAGAGAAAGATTGGTTCCCAGGCTCGCAAGGCATGAGAGTAATCAGATCAAATGTTCTATAAAATACCTAAAGAAAGAATGTAAGAATGTGCTAATCAGGAATGGGCAGAAGGGGTGCCTGTCACCTGTTGGTCACTGGATCTTAGAAAACGAGGGCGTCCAGAGATTATGACACACAGGTTCTACCCAAGCTCTGTCCAGAGTTAGGGGACTGCTGCCCCTGGGAACTCGGGGAAGAATCCCAATTTTAAAAGTCTAATTAACTCTTGCATTCGAGTTCCCGCTGTGCCTAACCATGTCCCGGTTCTAATTTGACTCTCATGGCATCAGCCCTCCAGGAGAGAACATACTGGCAGGAGGACACAAGTGCTTAGTCCCCCTGGCAATTATCCTCACTGTAAATCAATGGCATCACGTGTGAAATTTCCTTGGCTCCAGCCCCCAACTACAGGGAGAAAATGCTCCACTATCTGACTGCATTCGTCTGGCCCTCCCAGGAGTTCTAATCTGCTCATAAGTTCATTACTGGCAGAATGGGCTGTGAGCCCTTAACAACGATGGGACAGGCTCTATCTTGACCAAAGAAAAGAATCCCTGATAGGTGGGATTCTGCCCATGAGACAGCAAGAAAAAGGACACATGGGAACACACCTTTGTTAGGAATAAGGACAACCAAATGGAGGGTGTCTCTGTGGACTTGGGACCTGGATGCATTTGGTGATGCAAGGGGAGGGTGGAAGTGCTCTAGCAAATAAAGGAAGACAACTATGGAGTTCCCAGGGGGGATCCCGAGGCGGGAAGATGGGGAGGGGGTTACTAAGGCTGGCAATGCCAGAGATACAGGCCAAGTGACAAGCCCCTTTGAGCGACAGCTAAACGGACCGCTCAGAAAGCACTGACTGATGAGCAGTTTCCGGCTTCCACCAGGCCACCTGCTATGACATCATTCCCTGTGACATCCCCCTTGCCGAAACCCCTGACCAAAGGCTTCCATAAAATCTACTGAGAGGCAAGGTGGCAGGACCTTAAAAAGCATCAAAACACAGACAGACTCCGGGGCTGGGATGCCCGAGCTCCATATCTGGCTCCACCATCTACTGACTGCAGAATCTGATGGAAGAAGTTATGTAAGCTCTCTGCTTCAGCGTCCTCATCTGCAAAGTGGGGATAATGACAGCAACCACCTTACATAACAATGCCACACTTCTACCGTACTTACTTACGAGGGAGGGACAATTTCACAGATGGGTCAACTCAGCTCAGGAAAGCTCTAGGCACAGAAGCAGTACCCCCGTCCCCGGGGGGCTGCCGCCAACAGAACCACACACACACTGAGGCAGCAGGAGGTTTGAAAAGGGCCGAGCGGAGACTCAGTGCAGTCAGGTCCAGAGCGTGAGGCGCTGGAGGAGCCCAGCCCACATCTGGATTTTACCAACAGTAATGAACATTTACCAAACATGTGTGTCGGGTACACATCTGTTTTCCACAGAGCTTTAACTTGGTTGACCAGGATGATTTTTAAAAAGAATCACGTTGAAGAGAAAGAAAAGTGAAAAAATTTAAAAAAAAGCAAGAATTGGAGTAGAATCCTTCCTGTTATGCAACGACACAGAATCTACTCAGTGATACCTAGTCTTGATTTTCCAACGAGACAAGGAATCAACAATGATCTCCCAGAAGTCCACTCAGTTCTCAAGAATGCTGAAGGTCAAGGACTCCCAGCACTAGCACTGAACATTGAAGAAATACTGCTGCCCGGGACCTCATTTCCAGAGATGCAGTCACTTGGTGAGGGAGGCCTGGGCATCAGGATCTTTAAAGCCCCCCACTTGATTCATATGTGCAGTCAAGCCTGAGAACCACTGGTATGATGAATTTTAATCTATTTACACATAGGTTGTTTCTCAAACTTTCCTAACAATAGAGATGACCTGGTATAACTGGTGAACATACGGATTCCCTGGGTCTCCCCTCCCTGGGATTTCCGAATCAGTAAGTCGGGGATGGGACCCAGGAAATCTACATGCTTACCAGCCCCCTGGGTGATGTACATAATCAGGGAGGTTCAGAACACAAGGTGCAACTTTCCAGAAGGGTGTGGACAATACTGGAAAATCAACAGAGGCGTGAAGAATGACTCTAAGTATACCTATTTATATCCATAAATCCAGTCTCTCCCTCTGTGGTTTCATGCCAGTCCCAATCTATGTCCAGGACACAGATGACAGACAAAACGTGAAAAAAAAAAAAAAGATTTTTCCAGTTCTGCAGATACTAGATCCTTAGTGGGCCACAGGCCCAGAGAGAAGAGAACCAATTGTTACATGTGGTTTCTGTCTTCCCTTAAGGGATCATTTCTTTTCACTATTATTTGAACCAAATCACCAGGACCTAGCATTTAACAATGATGTAAGCTATACACACATCACTGAACACGCACTTAGATATCAATTCACTTGAAAGTATGTTCAACCACTTAAAAACAGGATGTGGCTTCTTTTTTTATTTTAAATGTTTTATACTGTATTATTAAAACTGTTCCATGCATTTAAAAAAAAAAAAAGGCAGAAGGCTTCCAAGTTCATTAAGTTCACACTATAAGTGGTTATATAACCCTGATATCAAAATTGGATGACAGAAAAATGGAAATGTATAGCAATCTCATTTGACTATATCAAAAGATCCTAAAATAGTTTATTAGAATAATTATATTATAAAGGTTTATTCCAAGATGCAAGAATGATTCAACAGCAGAAAATCTATTTGCATAAATTGCTACTTTGAAGGAGCCCATTGTTGCTATTATGTATTTTGTAATAATATATTTTTAAAATCTCTTAGGAAGTCCTAGACAATCAAAAGGAAAATACAGTTATTAATATTGGAAACAAAAATACAAATTTATCTTTTCTGCAAATGCTTTGGTGGTATACCTCAAAAATCCAAGAAAAATCAACCATGTTGCATTGTTTTTCTTATTTAAATAATTGTGATTATATATTACAGTTCAAAAATTATCCTTTCTAAGTTGTTTTCCTGACATTCCATAACTCTTATGGAAACTACCTTAAGTATTTTCACATGCTTGATCTCTCTGTGACCCTACCAGATAAGTCTTTGGGTTTTAAATTCAAAGGCCAGAAAATGCAGAAAAACAAAAACCCTTCAGAGGTCATGGCAATAGGGATGTGAAGATCATACACCTGTGCTGAACTTGACCCCAACTCAACACATCCATGGTTCTCCCACTCTACTGCACACAGGAATCTGCTAGGGTATCTATAACGGAGCCTGATGCCCCAGACACCAAGACTGATTTAGGATGTATAGTCTGGGCATCAGGCTTTTTTAAGCTCTCCAAGTGGTTCTAATGCAGTACATAGTTTGGGAACCACTGGCTTGAGCAGTTCTCAGGGTGCTCATTTTTTTTGGCAAAAGTAGGCTATGAAGAGCTGGTAAGCCCTTTCCAATAGTGAGCTCGGTTCCCTTTACTTATAACCACTCTCTCTTCTAATTCGGGAGGGACCCAGGACATTTGAGTACTCTGTTTTTGGTTTTGTTTTTCCTATCCGCATTACTGTACTAACTCATTCGTACTTACACAGTCTGTTTGGTTTGGGGAGGACATGTGTATCCCTTTAGAACTGTTTTATCTAGTCAGTACAATAAAGCTTCTACCAGATTTATTGATAGCCTGCCATGCAGGTGCTGGGGGTCTGGGTAACAACGATGAATGAGATCCACTCTCAGGCCCCCCAATGTGCACAGTTTACAATGTGGAGAAAAGGAAACAAATGACCGTAACATGTCATAGAGCATCATGAACTGTAATGAGTTCAACAAGAAAGGAACAAAGTGTAGCAGGAGTTCAAGGGAGAAATATTCCTTTGCACTGCAAAATGTTGAGACAGAAAAAAGTAGCCAAGCCTGGAGGAGCTGTAGAAATATGAAAGAGGAAACGGCCAGACCCCTGAGCAGGATGAAGAGGTGTGACAAGGTGATGTGAGGGGCTGGGGTGACGCTTTTCCAGAGGAGCAACATCTATCAGCAAGAACAGGAGGAAAAATGGGAATGGTGAGCGCAGGTGACAAGGATCCTGAGGTAAGGCCTCTTTGAGGCTGAAGACCTGGGTTCAGTGCAGGAGACCAGACCAGAAGACAGCCTCGGGAAGCAGATGTGAAGAACCCAGCTATGATGAAGGCAGGGCACCAAGTGCAAGTGACATGAGTAATTTTCACTTCTGGTTCCCAGTTTGGCACTGGGATCTTGGAAGTCACCAGTTCATCCTGACAAGTATCATAACAAGTAAAAAGCTGAACAAACGGAAAATCAACAGCTCTTCTTAGGGGGCATCAAAGAAGTGAGGTCACAGGACAAGCCCTGCCCCAGAAACTGGAGACACAGACAGGCAGATACAGAGACTCAAAATTTACCAGAGCAGAAACCTCCAGGGGAGCCAGGACCCAGGAACCTGAACTGTAACTGACTGATTGCTGGAGGCTCCATGTGGACAAGTCTGAGAATTTACAACTCCAAGGGAACCCCATACTTTTGTGAATGTTACCTGCTTTAGGAATTTGACTGGGTTCTCACAGTGAAGATCAGAGAAAAATCCCCTTATGCTTCCAAGAGGAGCAGGGGAAAGTACTATTTTGAGATGAGTATTCTCTTTCAAAGTACTAGAGCACTCTTTTTTTTTTTTTTTAAGATTTATTTGAGAGAGAGCACAAGCAGGAGGGGCAGAGGAAGAGGAGAGGGAGAAGGAATCTCAAGCAGACTCTCGACTGAGCGTGGAACCTGATGTGGGGCTCAGTCTCATGACCTGGAGAACATGACCTGAGCTGAAACCAAGAGTCCCACACTTAACCAACTACGCCTCCCAGGCGTCCCTAGAGCACTCTCTTCTTAAGGCCTGCATTCATGAGAAATTACTTCATGAGAGCCCAACCAACCTGGGACAAAGGAAATACCAACTCCAGCCCCTCTAGCCATCGTATCCCACCTAAGCAGAGAAAAAAACTGAGAAGCACTGGTGACGTTCAGAGCCCAGGAGCACAAGCTCACTAAAAGACTGAGACCTAGTCTTAGGACCATAGAATGAGGTGTCCCTGCCCCAACACCTCACCACCACATTACTGAGGATCTGTTTACTGAAGTTCCTTTTATCCAGTACATCATGTCTGTCTTTCAACAAAAAGTTACAAGGCATACTAAAAGGTCAAAACAAAAAAAACACAGTTGGAAGAGACAGAGCAAGTATCAGGATGACACTCAGATAGGGCTGGGATGTTGGAATTAGGAGATCGGGAAATTAAAATAATTATGACTATCAGGTAGAAAATATGTGCCATACACTAACTGTTAAATTTTCATCTAACAAATAAAACAAATTTTGTAATTAGCTTTGTATCTGGGAGAAAAACAGCTGAGAACTGAGTTTTATGAGTACCCCCTGCCCCAAACCTATGGAATCTGAATCTCCAGGGTGGGACTCAGAACTCTACACTTTACAAAGCTCCCTGGGTACCCTGATGATCAGGCAGTTCACAAATAACTGCTCTGTTTCAAAAGAGGCTCAAAGTTTACTGTTATCTTCTCTAATAAGCACAATAAGCATAAAAACATCTTCCAAATACAGCTGACCCTTGAACAACACAGGTTTGAATTGTATGGATCCACTTAAACCTGGATTTTTTTTTTATAAATACAGTACTGTAAATGTATTTTCTCTTCCTTATGATTTTCTGAACATTTTCTTTTCTCCAGTTTACTTTATTGTACGAATACAGTATATAATACCTACAACATACAAAATATGTGTTAATCAACTGTTTATGTTATTGGTAAAGTAGTTAAGTTTTGGGGGAGTCAAAAAGTTCTACATGGATTTTTGATGGCACAGAGGTATTGGCACCCCTAGCCCCCACATCATTCAGTGGTCCACCATACTATGCTAGTTTCATACCCTTTTGGTTTGTTCTTTATTGGGAGATTTCTAATTGTCTGAAGGTATCTTTTTTGCTCTTGTTTGGACTTTAAAAAGTCTTCAAAATGGGACAGCAACCTCACCAATAGGGTAGGGATAGTATCTAAAATATCTTTATACATGTCACCCTGAAAAGTCTCCTGCATAGAGGATATGCCATCAAAATATATACTCATTTTATTTGTATACATTATTCTAAACACAGCAAGCCTACATTTAGGCACAAGGAAATAATCTGTCATTACATACCTTCTAATTAATGATTTCTGATAAACTACTTTATTTGGATCATTAAAGTAGATTGTAAAATCACTCCAAACCTGCAAATAAGATATAATCATCAAAACTCTCCATAGGATCTTCTTTCCTTCTTTAAAAAAAAAAAAAAAATTCCATGCTCATGGATCGGAAGAATAAACACTGTTAAAATATCTATGCTACCCAGAGCAATCTATACTTTCAATGCCATCCCGATCAAAATACCAATGACATTTTTCAAAGTGCTGGAAAAAACAATCCTAAAATTTGTATGGAACCAGAAAACACCCCAAATCATCAAGCAAATGTTGAAAAAGAAAAACAAAGCTGGGGGCATCATGTTGCCTGATTTCAAGCTTTATTATAAAGCAGTGATCACCAAGACAGCATGGTACTGGCACAAAAACAGACATATAGACCAATGGAACAGAACAGAGAGCCCAGATATGGACCCTCAACTCTATGGTCAACTAATCTTCGACAAAGCAGGAAAAAACATGCAATGGAAAAAAGACAGTCTCTTCAATAAATAGTGCTGGGAAATTGAACAGCTATATACAGAAGAATGAAACTCGACCATTCTCTTACACTATACACAAAGATAAACTCTAAATGGATGAAAGACCTCCATGTGAGACAGGAATCCATCAAAATCCTAGAGGAGAACATAGGCAGTAACCTTTTTGACATCGGCCACAACAAATTCTTTCAAAACGTGTCTCCAAAGGCAAGGGAAACAAAAGCAAAAATGAACTTCTGGGACTTTACCAAGATAAAAACCTTCTGCACAGCAAAGGAAACAGTCAACAAAACAAAGAGACAACCCACGGAATGGGAGAAGATATTTGCAAATGACACTACAGATAAAGGTTTGGTATCCAAGATCTATAAAGAACTTCTCAAACTCAACACCCAAAAAACAAATAATCAAGTCAAAAAATGGGCATAAGACATGAACAGACACTTTTCCAAAGAAGACATACAAATGGCTAACAGACACATGAAAAAATGTACATCATCATTAGCCACCAGGAAAATTCAAATCAAAACCACATCGAGATACCACCTAACACCAGTTAGAATGGCAAAAATTGACAAGGCAAGAAACAACAAATGTTGGAGAGGTTGTGGAGAAAGGGGAACCCTCATTCGTACACGGTTGGTGGGAATGCAAGCTGGTACAGCCACTTTGGAAAACAGTGTGGAGGTTCCTAAAAAAAAGTGAAAAATAGAGCTACCTATGACCCAGCAATTGCACTATTGGGTATTAACCCCAAAGATATAGATGTAATGAAAAGAAGGGCCATATGTACCCCAATGTTCATAGCAGCAATGTCCACAATAGCCAAACTGTGGAAGGAGCCGAGATACCCTTCAACAGATGAATGGATAAAGAAGATGTGATCCATATATACAATGGAATATTAGTCAGCCATCAGAAAGGATGAATACCCAACATTTGCATCAACATGGATGGAACTGGAGGAGATTATGCTAAGTGAAATAAGTCAGAGAAAGACAATTATCATATGGTTTCACTTATTTGTGGAACACAAGGAATAGCATGGAGACATTAGGAGAAAGAAGGGGAAAATGAAGGGGAGGGGGAATCAGAGAGGGAGACGAACCATGAGAGACTATGGACTCCGGGAAACAAACTGAAGATTTTAGAGGGGAGGGGTGGAGGGATGGGTGAACCCGGTGATGGGGATTAAGGAGGGCACATATTGCATGGAGCACTGGGTGTTATACACAAACAATGAATCATGGAACACTACATCAAAAACCAATGATGTACTATATGGTGACTAATATAATTTAAAAAATTATACTTAAAAAAAAAAACAGAAGCATATACTACATGCAGAAGGAATCTCCCACTTAAAAAAATGTAAATCATAAAGGCATCAAACTTACTACAGCAGTCAGAATAGTGCCCCCCCCCCTGCAAAAAATGCTCAGGTCCTAACCCCTGGAACCAGGGAATATGTTACTTTATATGGCCAAAGGGATTTTGAGGGTGTGATTAAGTAGGGTTTTGAGCCGGGGAGATAATCTCTGATTATGCAGCTGGGCCCCAAGTAACCTCAGGGGGCCTTGTACGGGACAGAGGGAGATGTGACAAAGACCCTACACTGCTGGGTGTAGTGTAACATGGAGGAAGGGGCCATAAACCAAGGAATGAAGGAGGCCTCTAAAAGCTGGAAAAAGCAAGGAAATGTATTTTCCCTGGACAGCCTCCTGAATAAACACCGCCTGGCTAACAGCTTGAAATTAACCCAGGGAGACCCACATCCAACCTCTGGTCTACTGCAGAACCATGAGAATAAGCTTGCAGTGACTTGTTACAGTAGCAACCCGATGCATCCTAGCCACCTGCCAGTGTGTCCCGAACAAGGGTCAGTGACTTACTGAGACACCAGGAATCGGGATCTGTCACCTTGGGAGGTGCTAATGCTCACGAGGTGAGGAATGTACTTTGGTCAAAGTGTGCTTCTGACAGGCTTATAACATACATAGTTGTTACTATTAGGTGGGATCATGGGACAGAATTAACCCAACCGAACCAAGCAAGTATTGACCAGCCAAATTGCTTGTTTTCTCGAGAAAGGAGAGGGATTTTTTTTTCCCCCTCTTAACCTGGAATGGTGAGAGTTGGTGCAATCATGCCCTGTCCCTCCTACAGTCCTGAGAAGAGGCAAAACAAGAGATACGGTTGAATATAATGGGGTTTCCCCATGGGGGGTAAACTAGTGTGGCCTTTTGAGAAATAAAGCCCCAACCCCCAGACATCCCTGTGCCAACCAACTAACTTAACCAGTCAGGAGGGAGGTGCAGGAAACAATTGTGGGGAAATTTGAGGCTTTCAAGTCTCAAGACTGGTCCATTCCAGGAATATTTTATCAGCCACCATCGGTTAGGAGGACAGATTTATAATGAAAGGGAATGAGCTACACACCAGTGAGAGTGAAACAAGGCATTTATTGTGTGTTCGACCAAACCATCATGAAGGTGGAGCCCATGGTCAGAGTCGCCACAGCCCCAGAGTGCAGTGGTCCCGCTCACCACAGCAGTATGTGTTCCAAGCTGGTCTCCACAAAACCAGTCATGAAACACCAGGGGATCCTTCTTAACCATTCCAGGGAGCCGTTAAGGAAGAAGCCTGGATATGCACGCTGGAGGGGACTCAGCTTATTCAAGTCAAACATTTTCAAAGTGCAACCTACACTCCCAGTTTAAAACCAAGAGCTCAGGACAGGGACTCATTGAAAACCACAGGGCAGGTTGGAGGAAGAGGGAAGACCGGTGGGGAAGGAGACAAAATTCAAACTTCTCATGAGCCTCCCGCTGTTGAGAGAGGACTTGGTCTTGAAGTCAACTCATTACCTGCACACAGTATTTCATAAGTATCTATTAAATAAGCGAAGGCCTGAATAGAACCCCTCGAGCTGTCCGTGGCCAAGGTGGCAAGGTCTTCACGCACAAAATGATGCCCCACCCCGCCCCCCAGCTTGGCTCTTCCCTGCCACTCAGGCTCCAGCAGTAGGGACATGCTGGGTGACAAGACCCCGACTTCACCCCGATGCAGAAATCTGACCTCTCTGCAACAGGTCATCAGGGAGCACACAACCAACATGCCAAGGGTGGGCCCGTCACAGGGGCATGCTCCGTGCACGAGAGAGACCATACCGTAAGCCTCCATTTGGGCAGCTAGGAACAAAGAAACATGAGTGTGGTCCAAGACTTATTCTTAGCAGGAATAACTGATAGATATAGGCTGCCGGGCCCATGAACTTCTGACGTCCTCTTCCCAAAACTGCAGAGGATCTTAAAAACGAGAATAAGTAGAGAAAGATAAAACTTGCCTTCCATCGCCTCCAGAAGAGGAAAGCCCGGGGCTTGTATATTAAACAGAGGTTAAATCTGAGGAAAGCAGATGAAATTTCAGAACTCCCTTTCCCCCCAAAGCCTTCCCACACTAATCATTCTAAATACTTTAACTGCCTCAGCTGAAAACACAGAACTGTCTCTCCTCACACCCAGCTCATCCTGGAAGACACAGCAGTTCTATCCCCCCACCCTTCCCCCCACCCATCACAGCCCTGCTGAGGACCGCCTGCCCCCCACGCCCCCCACCCCTGCAGCGCCCTGACATAGAACGCCTCTCCCCTGCCACGGGCTCTCTGGCAGGGCAGCGTGATTTCTCTCTTTTTTTTTTCTTTTTCTTTTTTTCACCATTTCTGAGGACAGATCCTTCACTCAACAGCTGTGTTTGTTTACAGGACTGGGACTGAACGCAGGACACACACGCTTGACCCAGAGTTTTACCTCTGGCTTCTCCCGGTCCAGATCCACAAGATACCCAGCCTTGTCGTCCAGTTGTAATTGGCCATCGGTGAGAGCCAAGAGGGTGGGCACAGAGAAGGTCGCCGTGCAGGGGGGCCTTGTAGTATTTGCTCTACATTCTCTAGAACAGATTTTTCCTTTAAGCAGGGCCAAGAGGCCACACCTGCACATCCATCGGAACCTGCCATTTTCTTACAATGGAGGGACAGGGTCCCCACTTTTCAGACACAAGGGCCTAGTGAATAGCCCTCTGAGTCCATTAGAGTTTGTGCAGACACATGAGTGAACCAACTTGCTTGTCAAAGATGACAAACCGGCCTTTCTTATCTGGCCAAGTGTCCCCTACAGCATATGGGGACTTTTTGCATGAAACCCACTAGCCTTCATTTTGCATGCTGTTTTAAAAGAATGAGGGTAAAAGTCTGGAACACAAAAGAAAATGTGGATGTTTTCCTGTCCAGAAAAAATACTTTTTGGTTTTGGTGGGGGTTTTTTTGTGGGGTTGTTTTGTTTTGTTTTGTTTTTATTCCCATAAGAGTGCCCTCCCTCCTTTGCAACTTTTTAAAAATAAAATCATCTAGAAGAGAACCATTATTGTCTGTAAAAACATGGAACTTTTATCATTACTTTTCAAAATGAAGAGTTATGGTCCTCTTGTTTCAAAGTAAAGGGGTGTCTTGTGCTTTCATTTCTTTGAGATTCTTTTATATTATTCCTCCCCTGGGGTTGGCTGCAGAGAGTGGAAGCCGAAAATATCGGCGAACTTTTTCCAAGTTCTAAATTTGCTTTTGAGATGTAGGCTTTGTACCTCACAACATGGGTTTCTAAAAGCCAACCTATTTATCCGGCACTTTCGGAATATCTGCAAAGCAGAGCATGGGGTGCAAACACATGTGGGGCTTTAGGGGTCAGATGGGAGGCAGGGCCTGTCGCACTAGGTCACATTTTACGGGCTGTGGCTGACTCTCACAGTTGTTCAGAGGCTTCTCTTCCAGGCTCCCAGGATGCTATGACTGCACAACAGACTTCAGCTGGCCACACAACTGTGCACCCAGGCAGCTTCCCCATCCAGCCAACTACCAAGAGTCCCCTGTCACCTCACAGTGTACCCCCTAAGGGGGAACTGTGAGAATATGGATGCACAGTCAATGTTTTGCTAGGACCTCATGGCCACTGGAGAAACACTGAAAACGGATGGACACACGCTCAGGCACACTGAGCTAGATATTTTGATTCAATCAGAATTGTTGTAGACACTATAATGTTTAGAACTGGAAAGGATATTGGTGTGCCATGGATTACATGGACATTTCGACAGTCTCTATTGACTGTTTCATTCAGCTAGCATTTAGAACATATTTATGTCCTGCCTTTTATTGTGTATTTATCTTATCTGCCCTGACATGTTGTAAACTCTGAGGGGCAAGAACTATTGCATAAGAGTTAGAATCCCACACACAGCACCTTAGCAAGAGATGCTCAGAAACACTGGGAGAGACAACTCATTATTAAAACAAACCAGGAACTTTGAATAAAACTGTTGACCCAGGAGGTCACTGGATAGGCCTGGACATGTCCTTTGAAAAATAGAACATTTCATTAAGACCTGGCTGCTCACATCCTAATGAAGGACATCCTCTTTCCTGTAATGAATACAAGGAGAGGGAGACACTGTTCTTACCACCAAGAAGGTTACAGACAAGTAGGGGCAGCAAAGAACAAATGACAACTAAGCAATCAGAAAATGCTATAAAGACTTCAAGGAGGGGCTCGTGGGTGGCTCAGTCAGTTAAGCGTCTGCCTTCAGCTCAGGTCATGATCCCGGAGTCCTGGGATCGAGCCCTGCATCGGGCTCCCTGCTCAGTGTGGAGTCTGCTTCTCCCTCTCCCTCTGCCGCTCCCCCTGCTTGTGCTCTCTGTCAAATAAGTGAATAAAATCTTAAAAAAAAAAAAAAAAAAAAAAGACTTCAAGGAAAGGGAGTTGGAGTCTATTCGGAAGAGCCCAGTAAAGACTTAATGAAAGGGGTACAATTTGACATGGGCCCTGAGGGTTGGCCAAGAGCAAACAAAGGAGAACCAGTGTCAGTGGGTGCCTAAGACGGAGAGAGACAGCGCCTGTGGCCCAGCACTTCCCTGGCTGGTTCTGTGCCCTGGCCCAATCCATTCTTCCACCCACTGCCTCCAATAAACATCAACCACGGCTGGGCGTGGTGATCCCTCAGCGGTACTGGAATTTTCTGTGCTATTAATTGATCACACTGAGTCTATTACAGAATATAATATGTCCTTCTCAATCTTACAAAGAAAGAAATGCACTTGGAATTCTACTTTAAAATAATATAATGTGCTCCTTCTGTCTACTGCCCAATTATATTAGGTTGGAACACTCTACTGGAAAACTTACTATAATGACCAGCCAAGTGCTGAAGGGCAGAATGTTTTGATTGTCAGACAGGTTGTACATGATGCAAATATATGACTTAAGAAGTGATTTCACAAACATTTTGGTAACAGTAATCTGAGTCATAAGCTCCAACGTAGTCTCATAAAACAGCTGTGTGTATAAGTAATCCAAAGATGGTCCTTAAGAAATGTTACAGAGAAAACCCTTAAATAAGAGGAGAAAGTTTGAATCTTGAAGAGGATATCATTTTACACTATAACTTTAGTGTTAAATGGCAGAGGTCAAATTGACCACACAAACAAAACGTACCATTGCTGTTCAGATTTGCTGGCACTATTGACCCAGGGAGAAAGAATATACATGTAAATACAAATTTTACAAAATTTACTGGAGATTTTCCACCCACTACTTACAGCACTAGGCAAGGAAAACACATTTTGAGAGGCCCCGTTAAGATAATGGCCATTTCACAGAAAAGTTTTTGATCCATTCCAAACTTTTACTTTGACTTGTAAATTTTATTCATTGGGCATTCTATTTTTACGTGTGAAAACACTATGGCTCAGGAGAGTTAAGTGACTTGCCCAAGGTCACCCAGCCGCAAAGTCAGGGTAGGAAAATGGTGTTCCTCACTCTACTCGGATTCCTTTAATCCATATGCAGGCTGACAAAGATACTCAGGAAAGGGGTCAAATCAATTATAATTCTGCATTTTTTAAAGATTTTATTTATTTATTTGACAGAGAGAGAGAGCATAAGCAGGGGGAGCAGCGGAGGGAGAGGGAGAAGCAGACTCCCCACTGAGCAGGGATCCCGACGTGGGGCTCGATCCCAGGACCCTGGGATCATGACCTGAGCTGAAGGCAGCCGCTTAACCAACTGAGCCACCCAGGCGCCCCAATAATTCTGCATTTTTCTGTGTCAATTCCATTAGGTTCAGTTTAATCACGCCAGCATAAAAATTTTTGAAATTCTGGTTTCTTAAAAACAAGAATGGAGGTTATCTAAAATGGACTTCTTTGTTCTTTTACTTCACACTTTTAAAATCTGATTTGTTGGGGCACCTGGGTGGCTCAGATGGTTAAGCGTCTGCCTTCAGCTCAGGTCATGATCCCAGGGTCCTGGGATCGAGCCCCGCATCGGGCTCCTGCTCAGCGGGGAGCCTGCTTCTCCCTCTCCCTCTGCCTCTCTCCCTGCTCATGCTCTCTCTCTCTCTCTATCTCTGTGTCTCAAATGAATAAATAAAATCTTTAAAAAATAAAATAAAATAAAATCTGATTTGTTTCCTCCCATATAACATGTCTTTTATTTAAATTTCAAAAGCAAATTCGAGCCAAGAGTTCAGAGTTAGAAGAACCTTAAGGAGCATGTGTTTTACTGATGAGGCAACTGGGACCTAGAAAGGTTAAGTCCAAGGTCACCAGCTAGTTAGTGGCAGAACCCAAACTAGAAACAAAGTGCTCTGGATTTCAGCATGCGGCGCGGTGGCTGAATTTGAACTGTCTACAGCATAGAGCTTGCATGTTTTTCATTCATGCTCGGACAGGTCCCCTCTACTTTCAGTTGCTCAAGGAACCATCTGGCAAAACTCATCTGGGGGAATTATTCTGTGGCAATGTATAACCTCCCTAGGGACACAGGCTCCTGGCAAGTTTGAAGGTACTGCTAGTGTTGAGGATACTTACATGGTCACGAGGGACTTAAAAAACATGTCATTCAGGGGGTACCTCCTGATTCACTGAATGAGTCCCAAAGCCAGCAGGGAGAGGGATATTCTGAAAAAAGGGAAGCCTTCTTTGTACCATTTAACCACTCGGAAGAGAGTTCAATGGCTATCATGTGCCAGGCTATGTGCTTAAAGATACACAGGAATTACAGTTTCTGCTCTTAAAAGCTCTCGCTCTAGTGGGAGGCACTGATAAGTAAACAGACGATTTGTGTTGGTCTGACCTAAGACACCTCTACTCCACCACTGCCACGTGGCCTCGCCTCAGAGCGCTGATGCACCTGTGGACAAGGTGAGCAAACAGAAGGGTACGTGGGCTCCACCTCCTGCTGCGCACGTAAGCACGTGGGAGGTGGGTGCAGAGAGGGAGAGGGGCTTTGCCGTTTGCTCAAAGACGAGACTAGAGAACAAAACTGCTGGGCACAGCCTGACCCGAAGCCTGTGGTTTCCTAATGTGTCAGGCTTGGCAACTGGCCTCCCGTGACCAACCCTTCTAAAGTATCCCAAAGTTTCACCTTCTAGCCACTACCACCACAGCTATTCAAAAGAAGTCAAAATTAACACACAAAGACCACAAGGCAGAGGAGGGAAGACAGGGGTCTTGTTGATCTTGTTTTAAATAGGCTTGGTTGCAAACTCTGTCGGGAGGGCCCTTTTCCAAAATGCAAATCTAGTAAGGTCCTGCAAGGACCTCATAGAAACGCAGATGAATTTCTTGGTCTTTACAAAAACGCCTGGTGGTGAGTGCTCAGCCCAGATACACTCAATCTGTTTCTGCTTCTACCAGTAATTTATAGCCTTCAGTGAGAATCACCATGCCGTTGTTCAGCTCCCGGCATGGCAGTGGGATCAGCACTTAGGTAAGTGTGGTGGCCACTCTACTGGCATTCGTGTTCGCAAGATGAATTCCCAGAGATGCAGGAACCTGCACAGATGATCAGCTTTCGGAAAAAGCAGCTGAGCTACAGAACTCTGTAAGGCAATACGTGAATGGGTTGTGAAAAATGTTAGATATTTGGCTGGTGTCTTCCCCATGCACGAGCATTCTTCTCCAACCAGAAAGAGTAATTTGCCAGGATTCTGTTTCTCGTCTGTCTGTGGAACTCTGATCTGGAAAAGGAGCCACTTCTAAGGAAATAGTCACAAAGGAAACTTGCAAAAGTAATTGCCAGTGAGATTCTAAACTCCGGGAACCTTCAGAGAATGGCCACTGTAGCCGAGTAGAGAGTAGTGACCAGCAGTTACGACCAAGGTTGTGGAAAGGATGGAGAGAAATTCTAGATGAGACTTCCTCCCTGTTCTCCAGTGCAGTGAGCCTTCAAAGGGAATGAGTGCAGAAATAGTTATGAAGATGAAATTTTGAGTGCACTGTGTATAAAAGAACACCAAGAGATTGCTGGGTAGGTGGCTCCCAAGTAAAGGAGAAGTCTGGAAATGAAGCAGGTGGTATCTTTGAAACTGGTCTTGTTTCGGCATAAAGAATTTCCTTACCAAGAGTAATACCTGATGAGAGGTCCTTTTCCTCTGTTTCACAGCTTCAAAGGATCAGAGGAACTCTGAGGACTCACAGTTGCCAAATGTATTGGATAGTATCCCCCCAAAATTCATGTCCTTCCCAGAACTGCAGAATGTGATCTTATTTGGAAATAGGGTCATTGCAGTTATAACTAGTTAAGACAAGGTCATACCAGAGTTGGGTGGACCTTTAATCCAATATGACTAATGTCCTTGTAAGAAGATGTGAAGAGACGCAAAACAAACAGAAGGCCACATGATGACAGAGGCAGAGACTAGGGTGATACTTCTACAAGCCACAGGATGCCAAGAACTGCCAGAAGCTAAGAAAAAAGCATGGAACAGAGTCTCTCCTAGTATCTTCAGAGAGACAGAGAGAGAGCTCAGCCTCCCTGACACCTTGGTTTCAGACTTTTAGCCTCTATAACTTTAAGAACAAATGATAAAAATGATGGCTTCTCATCAACCCATTGAGGGTAGAAGTCAATAGAATATTTCTAAAGTGCAAAAAAAAAAAAAATGCTGCCAAATTGAATTAGATGTTGAAAGTGAAATTTTTTCAAAAAATGGAGATACTTTTTCTGACAATAGAAGCCAAAAGAATCTATCACCAATACACCTATATTATATGAAATGTTAAAAAAAAGTTCAAATAGAAGGAAAATAGTTCTAATGGAAATTTAGATCTACACAAAGAACATGAGAAAGAATATGTAGATAAATACAAAACTTTTTAAAAATTTCTTTAAAACATAATTAACTGCTTAAAATGTAAAAAAATAGGATATTAAAGGATTTGTAACACGTAGATGTAATATGAATGACAACAATAGTACAAAGGACAAAAGGGGGAAATTGAGGTAAACACTGTAAAGTTCTTACAGTACACATGAAGTGGTAAAACATTATTTAAATGTACAATGTGATAACTGCAAATCCTATAGGAATTACCAAAAAAATAAAGGTATAAGCCAGTAATAGAGATAAAATCATAAAAAATACACAATCCAAAAGAAGGCAAAGAAGGGGGGCGGTGGGAGAACAAAGAACAGATGGGACAAATAGAAAATAAATAGCAAGATGGTAGATTTAAAGTCAAGCAAGGCCATAAATCATATTAAATGCAAATGGTCTAAACACTCCAGTTAAAAGGCAGAGATTGCAGATTGTTTAAAAAAAAAAAAAAAAAAACAAGGGCTCCTGGGTGGCTCAGTTGGTTAAGCGACTGCCTTCGGCTCAGGTCATGATCCTGGAGTCCCGGGATCGAGTCCCGCATCGGGCTCCCTGCTCGGCAGGGAGTCTGCTTCTCCCGCTGACCCTCCTCCCTCTCATGCTCTCTGTCTCTCATTCTCTCTCACACAAATAAATAAAATCTTAAAAAAAAAAAAAAAAAAAAAAGATGGCTTCACAACAAAGAATATGACCAGGGATTAAAAAAAAAAAAAAGTACATTTCATAAATGTTAGAGTCCAGTTCATTAAGACACATAACAATCCTAAATGTGTATTCTCAAATACTACAAGAAAAAAATGATAGAACTGAAAAGTGGACAAAGCCATAATTATTGCTGGAGAGTTCAACATCCAGTAATCATCAGAACGAGTAAACAGAAAGCTGTAAAGATACGGAGGCCTGAACAACACCATCAACCAACTTGACCTAATTGCCATTTACTGAATGCTCCACCCAACAAGAGCAGACCATATATTCTCTTTACATGCACAGGAAACATTCACCAAGACAGACCATACAATATTCAAATTCAAAATTACTGAAGTCATACAGAGTGTTCTTTGATTACTGTAGTGGAATCAAACTGGAAATCAGTAAATCCCCAAATATTTCAAAATTAAACAGCATACTTGTAAGTAATCAACAGGTCAAAGAAGAACTCACAAGGGAAATTGTAAAAAATATTTTGAAATGCATGCAAATGAAAACAACCAAAACTGGTGGTTAGAGGGAAATGTATACCATTCAATGCTTATTTAGAAAATGAGAAAGGTCCACATACCAGAGTGATGAGAGGACTTGTAACTTGGGCACTCAGAATAATCGTATTTTGTAGATTTGGAGGCAAAGTCTCAATGCCGTGGGAAGTATGACTTCCTTCTTCCACCTTATCTCCCTAAAAACAACTCAGGCTCTTTGTAAATATGGGCATTTTGAAACAAAGATAACCTTGCTGTGTCACCTCTACGAAGAGGGCTGTAAATGAAACCAGTGGCTCTCAAACTTTAAGGGGCCTGCGAATCACGTAGGGGTCTTATGAAAAGTGAGATTCTGAATCAAAAGATACGGGGTTAGGACTGAGAAGATGCATTTCTAACAAACTCCTTAGTGAGGCAAACCACACTTTCAGTAACAAGAAACAAGAACCATCTCCCCCAAATACATAAGCTCATTTTAATCAGGAACTATTTCTCCCGGCAAATCTGAGTTTTTACTTTCTCTTCTGTACTCTTCCTCTTTGGAGGAAAATGCCAAGAAAAGGCCAGTGGATGATTAGGGCAAAATCACTTGAAATATAGATGAGACAGAGCTTGCCAGTGAGCATTTGATCAATTAAGTAGCAGGTGCATGACTGAGGTCAAGACTGGCTTAATAACCATTACTTAAAATGTTCTGAAACCTTTCATTTAATTACTTTGGACTCAGACCAGTATTTTTTTTTCTTAACAACAGCAGTGCTCTTACCATATATAATGCAAAATCTTAAAAATGAAGCAAGTTCTGTGCTTAATATTACCTGCTTCTGCAGTGTGATAGACTCTGACTCCTGGCTGAACCTGTTTCTTGATCCTCTGAGCTGTAGGTGTAGGTGTTTGTTATGCCCAGCAGTCAATACTCTGGCACTTCCATGGCCCTACAGAGGATGTTAATCAGTAAAGAAGAAAACCCAAAGGGCAAGAGGAAAGGGGAAAAAAGCATGTGAGCAAGGCTTCATGTAGCTATCCTGTGAATCCATCTAAACTATGATCCATAGCTCTCAAAGGATGATTGTATTCAGAACCATAAACATATTCTGCACTTTGGGAGGGGCAGAGACTTTTGCCCAGCTGCATCTTCCTCATCTCCACATTGCCAACTCTCAACTGGAAAAGCTCAATGATCAAACACCTTTAAAAGCACCTTCTTGAAGTTACCGCTTCCGACATTAAAAATTACGTATTAAAATCACCCCCTCTGGAAAAAGAGAAAACTACCTTACAGTCCATACGAATACCATGCACATTTAGAACAGGAGATAGTTCTACTTAGACATTCATTTCTAGGACATAACGACTTTACATGGACATTCCAATAATTCCTCAAGCAGAACAGGTGGAAACCAGCCTGGAATTTAAAGTTTAAGTAACTCACATTCATAGTAATTCACCTAGGTTCTATACAGCTCTAACAGAAGCCAGAAAACGATGGCCCATGAGCCAGCCATCTCATTTGGTAAATAGAGTTGAACTGAATACAGCCACTCTCATGTGTTGAACTATTGCAGCAGAGTGGGGCAGGGGTGACAAAGACCATGTCCTCAGAGCCAAAAATATTTACTATCTGGTTCTTTCAGAAAAAGTTTTCCAACCCCCGCTCTACAAGAATTAGCAAGGATCAAGAATTTTTAAGGAAGGCGCCTGGGTGGCTCAGTCGTTAAGCGTCTGCCTGTGGCTCAGGTCATGATCCCAGGGTCCTGGGATCGAGTCCCGCATCGGGCTCCCTGCTCGGCGGGAAGCCTGCTTCTCCCTCTCCCACTCCCCCTGCTTGTGTTCCTGCTCTTGCTATGTCTCTCTCTGTCAAATAAATAAATAAAATCTTTAAAAAAAAAAAAAAAGAATTTTTAAGGAAGTGGAAAAACTATTATACTGAGGAGACAGCTATTGACTAGGACAGTACAAAGTTTACATGAAGTGTCTTTTTGAAATAGTGAGTTTCCCGTTACTGGAAAGGTTTAAGCCACTCTTAGAGGATGCTCACCATCTCAGAACTGTGGTAAAAGGGATGCATGCATTCAAATGGTTTCTTAGATCACATCGTTTTATGATTATCATTGCACAGAAGTCCACATTAACTTCTTGAAAAATAGTCTCACTTGACTCACAAAGAAAAACATCTTACATTATACCTAAGAGAATCTAAAGAAAACATGCATCCTGCAAAGGAGAGCCCTGGGTATCTTCTGGTGGCCAGTTTGTCTGTAACAGGCCCACAGAAGTGACTCTGCTGGACAAAAGCCATGTCTAATTCTGTGGCCATTATAGCTCTTAACATGCTCTGATTGCCCCACAGAGATTTGTAAATATAATTTAATGATGTCTCTGTGTAATCCAGATTGCCAAATCTTTCCGCAATCTTACTCTTGGGCAGAGAATGTATGTGTCAACACAATTACATACTTTGAAATATCTGCTGCACTGTTGGATCTCTTAGAACAACAGTGAGTACTGTTTCCTAGAAATCCAGGTGGGTGGGCTAATGGAGAAATAAGGTAAGGCTTAAAAAGTCAAAGATTCATCATTGTTTTTCATTTCTTAACCAAATTGCTTTCATAATATAGCAAATTAAGAGAGTTCTTTAAGTTTCCAAATTAACGAGTTTGACATGTCTACTACATTTTAGTTAGGGAGCCCCGGGAGATTGATCTGGGCTCCATTCCTCTGCCAGAGGAACACACTTTGCAATTCTCAAGCCAATTCTTTGACCAATTTGGCAGCATGATTAGCTGGGCTTGCAGGTAGTAGAGCGAGCCCTCTCAGCAAAACGTTCATTTTTATGGTGTTGGCTTTCACCTAAATATCAGCGGGAGGCAATACCACTTGGTTAAGTCCGCCTTTAAGCTACATCAAAGGCACGGAGCTTAATGTGGCTGAGTGCAGAGGAATCCAACAACATTCAAGGCTTTAGGTTGTAGGCAAGGACAAGTAGGTTGAGCATTTTAGCTCTGGTTCTAAGTTAAGAGTAAATTAAGCAGCATCCTGAGATGGATCCATCCACCATCCTATTTGATGCAGTTAGAGAAGACATGCAAGGTAGAGAGAACTAGAGCTCAGACATGGCAGAACTGGTGACAGGAGTTGAGTAAGGAGGTTACCTGACATTTAACCTCAACTTGTTTGATGACCACAGAAACCAGATTTACAAGAAAATAAACAGCAGCGAGGTTATTGAAAAGCTTACTATTTATTAAGTGTCTCTTTCCCATAAAGAATGTTCATTTTGTTTTTAATAAATAGAGAATAGGGGCCCCAGGGTGGCTCAGTTGGTTAAGCACTGGACTCTTGGTTTCAGCTCAGGTCATGGTCTCCTGGTCCTGAGAGCAAGCCCTGCGTTGGGCTCCATGCTCAGTGTGGAGTCTGCTGGAGATTCTCTCTCTCTCTCCCTGCCCCTCCCCCACTGCATTTTCTCTCTCTTCAAAAAGAAGAGATTTTTTTTTAATTTCAAGTTCCAGAACCACCTGGAAAAATCTCAAGACACACCTAGTCCCTATATTTATACAGTTCACTTAGTTAAGCAGCCAAAAGGCAGATAGAACACAAGCAAACCACCCAATAAAAATTAAATGTTATTGCAAAAGTCACTGTGGGGAATCTCAAGCTAAATCACTGCCTTGTACAATGTCAAAAACTTCCAAGAAAAATATCTGCACAACTTTGTTTCAGAATCCCTCTGCTTCCTCATCCTACCCTTAACATTCCCTAATGGATATACCCCAAGTATGTTTCTGTCAGAATACCGGCTACACTCCAGAAGTCCTGTGTGTCTACACATCAGCCTCTCCCTTCTCAGCAACGTGCTACTGCTGGAAGAACGTGGCCTCTCTGTTTTAGAATCCTTGGCACGTGGCAAAGCAGCTATACACAGTTGGGACTCCGGTGTTTACGTGGATGGATATACAGGTGGCACGGACAGTAGGAAAAATGCCCTCAACATACATGGTATCCACACGTTCGCCTCCCGGTCTATCACCCATCCTGGCCCATTACCATGATTCGAGCTTTTCCTTCTGCTAGTGCACCAGCCCTTGTCTCTTTGAATCCGCCCCACCCTGTGAGGCACTACTGCTCCAAGTCTGGCCCATGAACCACTAGACTAAAACAAGTGAGGATGCTTCGTGATATGCAGATTCCTTGGTCCCACAGCAGACACAGTAAGTCAAAACCTCTAGGAGGGAAGCCCGGGATTGTGCATTTTAAGTAAGTTCCTCAGATGATCCTGATGCCCATTATCCACCTGTCACACTTAAAGTTCAATATCAAGTCAAACCTGCCTTCAGAGTTAATCAACCAGGCAATGTCCCATTGTCCCATCTGACCTGTCGTGTGTGACACATAACCGCTTGGCAGAAGACCCCAGCCTTGCACTCATAGTGACATAACAGGGTGTCGGCCATTTCTTTAGAGAGGAGTCCCAAAAGCACGGCCACAGAAGAGGTGTGGGACCTACGGTCTCCCATGACAAGAGGCAATGGTTTCCTGGACAATTCATTATTGATTTTGAGCAGTAATTTGTTTCTCCCTAGTTCTTAAAAAGAGACCTGAGACAATTTACAGAAAAACAATTTTACAGAATAAACATTAAGCAGCTATGGAAATAGGAATAAAAGGGGAAAATGGCAAGACAATGAGATTTATATAGGAAAATAAATACCATAAAATAAATAGAAGTAGTTCTGAGTTTCCTAGTGGCCAAAGAATATGAAAACATGATCATTTATAATATTTCTATATTCATAAAACACAAGTCGGGGGGGGAACCCTGAATTTCCCTGGTATTGGCAATCTGACCTAAGCACAGCTTCATGCTCTGAAAAGCATATCAATAACATGACACCCCTATGCCCACCGCTCCCCAGTGGAGGTACAGTGCTTCATCTGTGGTTGCTTCTGGTACGTGAAACACACAGTAGGCAATGAGTATCTACAGGAAAGTTATAAGCTCTTGTTACACCGAAGGACAGAAAACCAGTGGCATCTATGTGGGAATTCAAAGTGGTGATACTAGAGATTTTTCCTATTTTTAGTAGGACTCCTGATTTGGCTCAATGAAAAACAAGTGGGAAATCCCTACATCAACAGGCTCATCCTCTGGATACCAGCCTTAGGACATCATGATAACACAGTAGCATACTTGAAATCCTAGGGACTAGGACCATCACTGGGTGCAAGAAAATTATAAGACTATGGAAATCATGAGACTGCGGAATTTCAAAATTATAGGCCTACGGAACTGGAACGTTCCTCAGTGCATGCTGATTATTTGGACATCGACAGGGATCTTAATCATTCGGCTTGGGTAGGCTTAATAATGACAAACATCTCCACCCACTCAGAAGCTGGCTGTAGGCACTAAGCTAATTCACAGGGTATTTGTGGTCCCCATAATTGGTATAGCCCCGCAAATGTCCTGCTTTATTTTAAGTGTACTGGCATAGTGCTTTAGCTTTATAAATTTCTCTCAAACATTATTTCAAGTTCCAGAGAGTACATCATGTATATGCTCATTCCAGAAGAATATTTACTGCCTGAAGTTTCCCAGGGTTGTTTTTTGTTTTTAATGGTTTCCTACCCTTAACATAAGAGGATGTGTTAAGTTGTATGACAGGCAAAGAACATAAAGATTTTTTTTTTGTAATGGTCCCTTATTGCAAACTAATTCAATAGCTTATAACTGAGCACTTAAAACGTACCAAGCAGTGTGCTAAGCTTGTTACACGTAGCATCTCAATGAATCCTCACAACCACCCTAAGAACTAAATGTAATTATTATGCCCTGTTTTTACAGGTGACAATACCGGAGCACAGAGAAGGCACTGACCTAATGCTGCCCCACTAAGGGATAAAGCCCACATCACAAATGCAGGCCTTGTGCCTCCAACGACCATTGGTACGACCCCTCCAGAAGACCACCATCCAATCACCAACGGAAGGGATTTCCAAGGGAACAAGAATGGTATCAAAGCCCCTCTATACAAATAACACCATATTCATTTTTTATTGTTGCCTTAACAAATTACCACAAACTTAGCAGCTTAAAACCACCACAGTTCCATAGGTCACAAGTCCGACATGGGTCTCACTGGGCTCAAACCAAAGTGTCCGCAAAAGTGCTTTCCTTGCTGGAAGCTCTAGGGGAGAATCCGTTTCTTTGCTCATTCGAGTTGGCAGAATTCAGTTCCTTGCAAGGAACTGGTGTCCCCATTTCCTTGCTGGCTGTCGGCTGAGGGCCCAGGCCACTGCAGCCCTTGGCCTGAGGCTCCTTCCTCCATCTTCAAAGCCAGCAATGGTGGGATGAGTGCCCCCCCCACACACACACTCTGAGTCTGCTTCTTCCACTACATCTCTCTGCCTCTGCTGCCTTCCTCTACGGTTTTTAAGGGCCCCTGTGACTAATCATCCAGGACAATCTCCCAGTTGAAGGTCAGCTATTCAGGAATCTTTATTCCCTTCTGCCATGTAAGGTAACAACACATCCATAGGCTAACACCAAGGGGCAAATGCTATGGGGGACAGAATCCCACCTACCACAAATACCAACACTGGCCGTGGTCACATCTCTTACCCATCTCTCCTACACATGGCTGTCCTTGGTTTTGTGTACGGAGGTAATGATGTTTTGTGAACTGGGCACTGTGAATAAAAATTCTTAGGAGTAGGTCCTCATGTGATGAATTAGGGAAGTACAAAGAAGAAGAGCATGTCACCTACTTGAATTGACACTGGCTAATTCCCAGCCCCAGAAGAAGACACCTCTCTTTCACGCTATCTGTTACAGGTGGGGGTGGGGTGGGGGTTGGCCAACAGAATGGAGACCAAACCAGGTGGGAAATCAAGCTGAATTTCAATCTGGTCAGTCCAGTTGGGCTGAGCAGGCGAACAAGGCTTAGTTCATTACTCCCCAGTCTCCTCTTGAGCCAATTAGTTTCAAAAATGGAAACATTCTCTGCAGCTTGACCACAATTCTAAGCTCACAAACTGCTGTTTTTAATTGTAAGAAGAAATGAGGGAAAGAGTTCCAGGAAGACCAGGTTAAGACTATTTAAATGTCTATTTAAATCACCACATTTCAGATTTTAGTTACTGGAAGTAGCACTTTTTCCACAAGTTATAAACTCTTAGGTGCTATTCATGAATTTGTCACCTAATTTCCCTTCTTTATTAAACATTCTAAACTTAACTGAAGGAAGGAAAAAATGCAAAATACTTTTAAAATTTCAAAAAGCCCCTCAGATGCTGCAGATACAGATTAAATGGGGGGGGGGGGTCTACCCAGACAACTGCAAAAATGTCCTAGCTGGTCTCCTCATTTCCAGCCTCTTCCACATTGCTACCAGAAATATCTTCCTAAGCACACATCAGTCACTCCACAGCCTTACTGAAAATTTGTAAATAGCTCCTCACTGCCTACAAAATAAAGCCCAAACTCCTCAGAATTGCTTCAATATTCCTCAGGGTCTGGTCTAAGCCTACTTTTTCAACCTCCTCCCCCCACTGAGTCCCATACCACTTCCAGGCCCACTTGCCCTCGGATCCAGCCTCAGACCTCACTACACCTAATGACCCACCACCATTCCCCTCATAGCTTCCTCAGGCAGGAAACCCCGTGCCTTCCACATCCACCAGTGGAAAGCCAACTCTTCTTTCTACATTCAGCCTGAATGTCATGTCCCCCCATAAATTAATCACATCCTCCTTGGTACACCCATAATATTCTGCTTTTAGCTCCATCCTAGACACCACCATATTCTGTCTGGAGTAGAGTCAGTGCTTAGCGTGGTGCCTTGAAAGAGCTCCACAAACATACCGGACAACCAAACTAAATCTGTCACTTCTACACTGAAGACACTCCCTGGGTTTAAGGAACTCTTTCATCAGAGTAGGTTACCCAGTGCCTCAGCTTCCATTTGTTCAGAGGCACACTGTCACTGTATCTTCCAGAATTTAAAAGGATATGACAATAGAACCTATAAACTTTTGCCTTCATGTGCTATATGGGATCCTTTTATAAGTAGATATTTTTTGCATTCTTTGGGGGGGATATATAGTCACTGTAAAATCTTTCAATTTTTCTGTTCAAACATTTTCGCAAAATGTTGGCAAAAATTAAAAGATGAACAGCAACTTGGAATTTGCTTCCTCAAAAAAGGTGTAGAAGCAAATCAAAATATTTGCTGAAATCAACATGGGGGCGGCCAAGAATTCATTGTGGAACTGTAAATGAAAAGCACTTAGGTAAGAGTTTGGTAAAACATGCTTGCTGCCCGGTAGGAAAAAGCACATATCGTAGTTGACCTTAGAGAATCGTGGAAATAAATCCCTCATGCCAGCGAAATGTTCTGGTGACATCTTTTATTTTTGTAGTGTTAACAGGGCTATCCCAGTTGTCTCTGTGGTTTTAGTGATGCAAGGTGGCACTTCAGGAGAAGTTTTGATTCTGAGTTTGGCTTCCTATGAGCCAGGCCCCAAGCACCAGAAGAGTCATGAAAATATAACACCCAATGAGACAGATCAAGTGCATGAGAATGAGCTAGCATTTCTACTGTCCTGAAAACACAGGTGGGAAAAAAAGTCAAAGGGATGACCATTTGCTTCAGAGAAGAGTGTTTCATGTCATCCCACACCGAGAGAGCACAAGTTAGATGATGTGCTACAAACATGAGATGAATTGCGACTCCAACAAGAGCTGGTCAAATGGGAAAAAAGTGAGAGAGAGGACAGATATTACAAGAGCCAAGATACCTTAACAAGTCCTGAATAATGCAACATTACACACTATTACTTATTCCTAAACAGAGCCAAAAAAAAAAAAAAAAAAAAAACAGTCAAGATATGGAAACAATCTAAGTATCCGTGGACAGATGAATGGTAAAAGGAATGTGGAGTAGGCAATAGGGTATTATTCAGCCTTAAAAAAGGAAACCCTGGCACACCATAGATGAACCTGGAGGACATTATGCTAAGTGAGGGAAGTCAGACACAGAAAGATAAATACTGTACAAAACCACTCATATATAGATCTAAAATAGACAGACTCAGGTGGGTGGGGGGGATAGGGTAATTGGGTGATAAGTACTGGGTGTTATAAGCAACTGATAATTTATTGAACACTACACCTGAGACTAATAATGCACTTACTATAAGTTGGTTAATTGAGTTTAAATTAAAAAAATAAATTAAATTAAATAGTCAAACTCAAGCCAAGAGTAGAGTGGTGGTTGCAGGGGCTGGGGGCGGGGGGGGGGGGGAGTGGGCAGGAAAATGGGACAATGTTGGTCAAAGGGTACAGTTTGTTATGCATGGTGAGTTCTAGAGATTAATGGACAGCATGGTGACTATAGTTAGTACTGTGCTGTATACTTAAAATGTGCTAGAAGGGTAGATCTCAAGTGTTCTCACCCCCATTCCCCCCTCCACACACACACACAGAAAATGGTCACTATAGAACATGATGGATATGTTGTTATTTATTTTTTTATTCTTATGTTAATCCCCATACATTACATCATTAGTTTTAGATGAAGTGTTCCATGATTCATTGTTTGTGCATAACACCCAGTGCTCCATGCAGAATGTGCCCTCCTCAATACCCACCACCAGGCTAACCCATCTCCCACCCCCTCCCCTCTAGAACCCTCAGTTTGTTTTTCAGGGTCCATCATCTCTCATGGTTCGTCTACCCCTCCGATTTCCCCCGCTTCATTCTTCCCCTCCCGCTACCTTCTTCTTCTTCTTTTTTTTTCTTAACATATATTGCATTATTTGTTTCAGAGGTACAGATCTGAGATTCAACAGTCTTGCACAATTCACAGTGCTTACCAGAGCACATACCCTCCCCAGTGTCTATCACCCAGTCACCCCATCCCTCCCACCCCACCCCCCACTGAGAACATGATGGATATGTTGATTAGCTTGATTTCACGTTTTCTTTTTTCACAATTACTTATGTCAAGTCACCATGATGCACGCCTTAAATATATACAATCTTTATTTGTCAATACTACTTCAATAAAGCTGAGAAAAAAATAAAAACTGTCTAATTGGGTGGGAGTCAGGTAAAGGGAGTATATACTGCATAATACCTTCCTCTACATTGATACATATCTTAAAATTATAAAATACACAAGCTCATCACTTACAAATAGGAACCTGAAGTTATTTCATATTCCTCTTGACTACACACTTGCAGTTCAGCAGATAAAACCTGGAGAACTGGATCTGCTACTTTTATGACCTGTATCAACTCTCTCTCTCCCCCTCGGGCTAATCTCTTCTCATCCTAAGGCTAATATATATCCTGGATATGAAAGTGTTTATGTCTTGCATACTCTGGTAGGGAGAGCAAATTTTAAGTGGGATGAGGAGGAAAAAAATGTTTTCTGTTCCAGGACCTACCTGTCTCATTACACATAATTTAAGTACTGAAGAGCTGTTTAATTTTAAACAACTTTTATAACAGTCTATAAAAAAGAGAAACATCACATCTCGTATGTGCTGACTCTAATTTGACATTTTTTCCAACCTATTTGGACATACTTGTGCCCACTTAGGCAGTCTCTCTGGATCGGCTGCTCAGAGTTGAATTCTGCCTGATTCATTTCACCAATGTTCTGGAAATACAGTGAGGCAATAATGCACGTCTGTTCAGGCAACCAACCAAGAGACCACCCTCCCCCGGCCAGACCTCTCTGGTCCTGGGCAGGGGTATCTCAACCCTGCCCATGGCTTTGATCGGTCTTTGGGTTTTAAATGCTCCCTGTTGCCTCCTGGGGAGCTAAGTGAGTTTGCTTCAATAGACATTATGTCACCCCCTCAGCCCTTACGTAAACAGAATGTCTAACACCATCGCGATGTAAGCCGAGCCATCGAGCCTAAAGTACAGGCTGACAAGATAAGTATTTTGCGTCGGCACCTGCGGGAATCGTGCCTCCTTGCATGCAAGCTTTCTGCATGGCACAACCAGAAAATTTAAATTTAGACTTAGCAGCAATTCTTTCTGACTCCTATTAATACTTATTAAAGTCATAATGACACCAGATAGAGGGAAAAGAATATTTCTTCTTTCTGAAGGCTTTTTTCTTCTTCTAAACCATCCAGAAAGTCACAGAACATAAACCCTGAAAGGAGAAGGCAAGGTAAGTTCCCTTTTTAGAACCACTTTTGTGAATAGAAAAGTTAAAGAGTGTTTCTCCTATCTGCACAGCGTTTCACAGTTTATAATTCTCTCACTCAAAGGTTTGATGTTATTAGTGATAGGAGAAAGAAAGAAGACATGCATACACCAATTTTATTTTGGACAAACTGACCTTCATTCTCCCAGTGAGCACTTACTCAGGATCAACGAAGGTTAAGGCACCACCTTAGGTACTTCGGGGTGGGAGGTGTCAAGATAAATAAAATATTACCCGACAAAGAATCAGAGAGGTTGGTGCTGAAGGTGATTTGCCCAAATCTGAGCCAACAATGGAATCCAAGGTTCCCAAATCCTTCCTAAGAGCCACACGGAGTTCATCTGCAAACACATACCTGACGTTAGCAAGCTGCTCTGTGGCGCTCGGCACTAAGGCAAAGCTCTGAACATTCTTCCAAAGAGTCATGCATAGCATGTGGGTCAGCCGATGTCCGAAAGGCTACCATGAAGAGATGCCATTCGAACCGGGGTTTGAAGGACAGAATTGAGAATGTGGAAATGAGCAGCTGCACAATATAAACGTTAAAAATCCGGAGAAAAAGGCCAGGAGTGGGAGGAGGAAATCGCTCAGCAGTTGGTTAGCTGAAGGACAGCACACAGAGATGAGCGCGGGAGGTAAAGCTGGACGACGGAGTGGGAATCAGGGTGGCACTGGGGCTTCGTTCAGTCCGCCGTGAGGATCCAGGGAACGGGAGGGAAGAGGGAGAACAGAAAGACGAGCTACCGAAGGACCAGCCGGCGGAGATGCAAGGGTGGGTTAGCCACAGGAGACAGCACAGAAGTCTAGGCCAACATCCCAGTGACCTGGCGCAGGGAACTTGGGGAAGGAGTGGAGAAACCCCGTGGGACTGAGAGATGGCTGAAGCAGAAACAGCGAGCCTGACAATTGGCTGGATGTGGGAAGAGGGCGGAGATTAGGGCGGCACGGGGTGCCTAGCTCCCTGGTTCGCAGACCCTTGTAGATGCCCTCACCAAATGCCCCAAGTCAGCCGGTTGGTCCAAGAAGCTGCTCCCTAGAAACAGGCTAGGTCTGGGCGCCTGGGTGGCTCAGTCGGTTAAGCGTCTGCCTTTGGCCCAGATCATGATCCCAGGGTCCTGGGATCAAGCCCCACATGGGGCTTCCTGCTCAGCGGGGACCCTGCTGTTCCCCTGTTTGTGCAACTGCACTCTCTCAAATAAATAAAATCTAAAAAAAAAAAAAAAAAGAAGAAACAAAAAAAAACTTGCTAAGTCTGTGCTGACCCACCAACTGTCACCAGCCCGCAACAAGTACAGAAGTGGAGGCTGTTCAGTTTGACAACTTGATTATTTCATACCAGTGGAATCTAATAACTAAAGATAGAGGCTTGGTTTTCTATGGATTGGGGCTGTTTTGTTTCATTTTGCTTTTCTAATAACTCATCTTTGGTGGATTTTACAAAAGTGTATGTCCACAGAAATTAAAAACAAAACAAAATCAAAACCGGTTCTTGTGCAAAGACAGCTTGAGAAGCGCGACCTCACACGGTTCTGGAGGCACATCGTGCCTGGACCGCACTCCGAATACACGCACGGGTGCTCAGCATGGACAGACCTCCCCGTGGCTGACTTCTGGCCTTCTGACTACACCAGCTGCTGGGCTCCCCATCACCATGGCCCGCCCACCGCCAGGCCGCCACGTCTCTGGGGCGGGGCACCTTTACGCCCGGCACCTGCCTGCCATCGTGCCCTGTGGCCACATGTCATCTCCTGAGTTCCGGCCCTGGGTGTGCTCCCGGCCCCCTCAAATCCCGTGGCTATCTCAGCCCCGTGTGTAGCTCTCGTGCCACATGCCAACCCTTCTCAATCTTTTGCTGCTTTTCACGAAATGTCACCAAATAAAGCAGCAGTCTACAGGATAGAAAAAGAACCAAGAAGGGAGCAAGCAGCATTACAGAAAGGAGAGAATTTTTTCGCCTTTTGGCTGTACAGTCCTTTCAGAGGAAGAAAAAAAAAAGGTCTCAAATTGACAAAGTCTTGTGGAGAGCAAGATGAAGACCTGGGACAGCAGAGTGATGGGGACAGAAGTCAAAGGGAAAGGAGAAAGTGGGTGGAAAGACAAGAGTAGCTTCCCCTAGTCTGGAGTTAGGACATGGTCAGGTAACTTCATGAAGCTGTTCCATTATGTGACCAGCGCTATTAAGAACATCAATACAACTCCCGGTAACTTTCTCCAATTTCTCCCCTATCTTACTATCTATGAGTTTGCAGCTATAAAAGTCTGTTTTTGCCTTCAGATAATAGGATAATAAGTGACATCGGTCATTTTTCCAGGCAAAGACCATAAAGAAATACAATACTTATGTTTTCTTGCAAAAAAAAAAAATGCAGTTTCTACTTAAGCTTACAGAACATTTGGAGAAGGATGAGCATAGGGGGAAGAGTTGGAGGTAAATTGGAGTCTACTTTCATAAATTTCTTGGACTTGTGCCCTACCTAAATTGCCAGAATTTAAAACAGAAACACAGGAAAGCATCTTTGTGATGTTTTCCAGAAGGATCAGATCTTTTAAACTTGAGTATTTAGAAACAAGATGTCAATAGGATCACTAACAACCCAAAAGTACCCCTACATGCTCAATCTCAAAATTAAGAAAGAGAACTTACCTATTTTTACTATTATCTCCTAAAATAAATATGGGAGGTGAGATATAGGATAAAAGCCAATCACAGCTGCTGAGAGCAAGCTTGACCCCAGGAAGGCTTGACTCCACAGTTCTCGGTTCCAAGATAACCATTCACAAACATCTTCAGCAAATTCCTTTCTTAAGGATGTTCAAGGCTTGTAAGATGAATGCATGAAAAGCAACATCATCCATGAAAAATGGGGAGTTTTCACTGAAGTTCCTGTGCGTTAGGATTATTGCATTCCCTGGCATAGGTAATTGTCTAAAAGAATAGCTCAGGATATATGTTCACTATCTTTTTTTTTTTTTTTAAGATTTTATTTATTTATTTGACAGAGAGAGACACACAGCGAGAGAGGGAATACAAGCAGGGGGAATGGGAGAGGGAGAAGCAGGCTTCCCGCGGAGCAGGGAGCCCGATACAGGGCTCGATCCCAGGACCCTGGGATCATGACCTGAGCCAAAGGCAGACACTTAACCACTGAGCCACCCAGGCACCCCTATGTTCACTATCTTGACTGTGGGGATGGTTTCATAGGTACAGGTCTATGTCGACGCTCATGAAATTGTACACTTGAAATAAGCAGCTTGTTCTGTCAATTATATCTCAAGAAAGTTGTTTCAGAAAATAAAGAATCAGTCAGAGAAACACAACAGGGAACACTCCCAGCATTGGGTTCTGATACTCTCTAGTTCAGAGTTTATCTTCGTGCCACTGAATTAAGAGGTTATAGCAATGTATGGTGATTAACATAACATAAAAAAAAAAAGATGAAGAATGGTAACAAGAACAACAACAAAAAAGAGGTGATAGCAATCAAGAGTCCAAGCAGGGAAAGCGGAATCCCTGCCAGTGTTTACAACGGAGGGAATTTATTTTTTTAAAGATTTTATTTATTTATTTATAAGAGACAGAGAGAGAGAGAGGCAGAGGGAGAAGCAGGCTCCCCGCTGAGCAGGGAGCCCAATGCGGGACTCAATCCCAGGACCCTGGGATCATGACCTGAGCCGAAGGCAGACGCTTAACCATCTGAGCCACCCAGGCACCCACAACGGAGGGAATTTAATGCAGGGAACTGGTGGTGTAGACAGCTGGGACAGAGCCAAGCAGCCAAATGGGTTATGGTGAGACAACCCATGGACCGTCAGCAAGAAGCCACTTCTACACTCAGGAGGGAGAGCCCCCGGGGCCACCAGCAGCAGGTGGAATACGGCAGCTCATCCAGAGCAAGCTGGAGTCACAGAAGAGCAAGTAGCAGCTAGAAATGCAGCTGCCTGAGGTCCCAACCCTGCTCCACAAAGATGACCAGGGGAAGGATCAGGAGTGGATCTGGGGGCAGAGGCGCCTGAGGTGGACATAAAAAGCAGTTACAGAGCAAAAGTAAATACAAAGAAAGCTCTCCTCTCCTAAAGCAAATCAGCAGACTTCTTCACTGCTGGGCTTGTCAGAGCTTTAATATGCTGATTGACTTGTAAGTTTCAGAGGGCAGGAGGATATAAATGATATTCTCCATGATCATCTTCTGCAGAATATTTTGGAAAAGCAGTGTTCCATGAAACACTATTTGGAAAATGCTGATCTGGCCAATGTGCTCACATTTTACAAAAAAGGGAAGATATTTTACAAGGAAAGAGACCAAGAAATTCACTTAAGTGGCTTGACCAAGATACCATAAAAAGGGATAGCACTAAGACTAGAGCATAAATTCAAGCTTCCTAAATCTTGATCATGCACTCTTTCCTCAATTCTATATTGAATTGGCCATAAGCACTTTCCAGCACCATCAAGAAAACCAGCAACTCATCCATTCTAGGAGCCAATGAGTCATTTTGGTGGTATAAAACCACCAGACACCATGGAAATGGCATACAATCTGCTGTGTTAGGTCAATGACTAACCAAAGGCACCAACACTGTGAAAAAAGAACAGATAAGAAAGAGGAAATAAATGCAATGGAGTTGCTAAATTTACTAATGGGAAGAAAAGGGAAAAGCAAAAGAGAAAGAGGGAAACCAACCTCCACTGGGGACGACTTACATCCCTGAAGCTATGCTGGAGTCCACATCTTATAAGGAGGACGCAAATGTGCACGCGTAACAAGAGGTGTCAAACACCCTCAATTAAGCAAATGAAATAGCCAAGGTGCTGGATTTGTGGGAGCAGTTCCCAAAGCTGGTGTTAGGGGATTCCACCCTACACAGACCCCATAAGAATGCAAAGGCCTGTTCCATGGCCCCCTGGGAGAAACGCAACTCTCCAAAGGTCTTTAAAGCACCTATTTCCTCTTCACCACTACCTACCCTGAGTCTTAGTCCTACCCTGTGGTATCATTTCACTTAGGGCTTGAGAAGCTTCTATCCTACCAGTGGGGTACTTAAACCACAGCACATCCTAAGTCAGAGGTTACTAAAGCTAAATTTCTCAAGCCCATTGATACCGCCATGGTCCCAAGATCTCCCCTCTTTTTGAGAGGTTTCATTATGGGGAGCAGGGGGACTTAGCTAGTATTCAGTGAGAAAATACCCCACTAAAATGGAGAGTTGCAGGAGGAGAGTTGAGGAGAATTTATGAAGTGTCTCACCTGTATAATGCTTATTAAAAAAAAGGCCCACAAGTTCCAGAAACACCTCAAATGAGTTATTTGTTCAATAACAATCTTTCAGAGTTCTCTTTTCTTATTTACCATTAATCTGTGTAGCCCTATCTCATAGAAAACAGTTCAAAGCAAATAAGCCTAATCTATATATCACTTTACAAGGATCTCTGGATTTATAGAGTCTCTATTAATTTAGTGTTAATCTGGTCTGAACAGTTTCTCCTGAGGAAATCTTTTAAGGTCCCCTGACCTGCCTCTAGGGCCAGTAAAACATTTTTGTGAGTTTCTCAATCCAAAGCACACTAAGTTCTAATATGTTTTCAGAAAGGAAGGAAAAATACTTCATCCTTCTCCTAACCACCCCCCAAATTTCAATAATTAACAAGCACAGAATTCCTATAATTCTTGTTCATTCTTCAGGCTTATTTGACTCCCCCAAATCCTGCAGAGCATGGATCAAACAGGGCACAAGCCAGGGAGAAATTTAATCGCTCATATCTCTGCCTAAGGGATTGTCTAGGTACTATGGTGACAGACACCTCAATGAAAGTATGTGGAGGAAAAAAGATTTTTAAACTCCCAGACTTAAAAAAAAAAAGGGGGGGTGGGGGAGGGATTTCTAATGGATTTGGGGTCAACACACAGAAGCACAAAATCAGGTCTTCAGAGTCCATCGAAATTACTTATTTATATACCAATGTGGTAAGACCACAGAAACAAAACATTATTCAACAAAGGCATTTTATTTTTCTCCCCCACAAACTCTGCCTATTTGGGGACTTTTCATATTCCCATTGATTTGTTTTTCTGGTTACATGTACAGCTTCTCCACAGAAGAGTTTTAGGGCAGTGAAAGGACTCTGTATGATACTGTAATGATGGATTTACGCCCTTATACATCAGTCCAAACCCAGGGAACACAGGACATCAAGAGTGAACCCTATGGCGAACAATGAACTCAGGTGATCAAGGTAGGTTTATCAAGTATAACAAATGTACCACTCAGGTGTGGGATGCTGACAGCAATTGAGGCTATTGTTATGGGGGCAGGGAGTATATGGGAAATCTCTGGACCTTCCATTCAATTATGCTATACACTGCTAAAACTGCTAAAAAAAAAAAATGTATTTTTTTGTTTTAATGCACAGCTTCTCTGTTAACTTACTCTGACATGGGAGTGTTCAAATAAAATCCAGAAAAAAACAAAGTCAAGTAAAACTCTTAGTCCCTAATTCTGTAGTTGACAAAGCTCTATCTTTAGAATATTTAAATGTGATTCATAGATTTGAAAGAGGGAGGAGAAAATAACTGGTCTCGGGGATTTAAGCAAGCCCACTTACATAAATCTCCCAACCTAATCAGCACATAAAATAGCTCATGCCGATGATATGGTTAGTTCACACTCTGCTGATACACGAATCAGAATTTTTTTGCCAGCCCATGTTCATGTACAGGAAACCAACAAGACTGTAAACACAGGAACAACAATCAACACACACAGATGTCTAAGGCTGGAAGTCACATTCTGGACAAGGTGAAAAGGGTAAGTGGCAGGAGAGTCATCATAAGGATCGAGGCGGATATCAAAGTTCAGTGTGTAGAAGGCTCAGGGCTTGGTTCTGCTCTGGAGACACTGTTTTCTGCCTGCAGTCAAGCTACGGCACTCACCCACCCCACCCCCACAGAGCTCTCTGATGATGAGAAAACAATCTGAACATCAAATCAGCAATATGAAGCAAGGACATTTCAGGCCTAGGACAATCCCAACCTATCCAGCAGGATCAGTAATCAAGGGCGTATGCCCAGGAACCTGAAAGTCAGGAAGGCTCTCCCACTCGGAACCAGAACCTCATTCTGCAAAAATGTTTGAAGGACAGTCTTCTACCCAGTCATCTGGGACTGGGTTAGAGATAACAAGACCATGGGGACCCATCAAGGAATTACCTGATGTCATTTAGATATCATTTCTATTATGGACCCAATCATTTTAATAATGGACATGGGAAGGGCAGGAAGAGACTCAGTGCCTGCAGACATCAGTGGAACAATGCCACTCACGGCAACCTGGTTTTCAACTCACTTTCAGAGCAGAGAACAATTCTTCGGGGTCTGCAGTGCTTTGGCATGCCAAACAGGGGATATTTATAGATATGCATGGCTTTTTCTTTTCCAAAAGCAGAGTTCTAGGAGAGAACGCTACCCACGAAGAGAAAAACCCACAAAATTCCAGATCTGGGCTTCCCCACCTCTCGCCCAGGGCAGTGCTTTTACATGCTTTTGTAATTTCTCCTTAATTATCCACTCCTGCCTGACCAATGGCCCTACGGCCCTATTCCTCTGGTGCATTAGGATCTCTTTGTGGTTGTCCCTCAGCCTTAAGATAAAACAGCAGTGAAGAGGAAATGGTCCTGAATAAATCAAACAAATTTAATACAAACATAAGTGACTAGATGATATTCAAAACCTTTAAAGCTCTAAATTCTATGATCTATAGATAACAAATTTGCCAATAATCCCAAACTTCTGTTAATGATAGTGAAAGCCCTGCTTTAAAATGGGGTATCGGTTGCTTGGGCTTGTTTCCCCAGATAAAACAAGGTTATGGAAGGGAGCCATAGTCCCCAGCCAGCTCCAGAGTCTAACTTTACACATAGAGGACTGAAATACTACATATTTAGAGTGGGGGGGGGGGGGGGAAGAGAAGAGAATATTTTTTTTGCTAAAGATTTTATTTACTTGAGAGACAGAACACAAACGGGTGAGGGGCAGAGAGAGAAGCACACTCCCTGAGGAGTAGGGAGCCCAATGCGGGGCTCAATCCCAGAACCCTGGGATCATGACCTGAGCCGAAGGCAGACGCTTAACAGACTGAACCACCCAGGCACCTAAGAACAGTATTGTGAAAACACTAGTAACTGAACAAAAAACCCAGTCAACTTCAGTGAACTACAGTTTCTTATTTCTAATGCTTCCAGTGGAAGATGAGCAGGTACAACGGAGTTCTGAGAATTTCTGGCACTCTCAAAAATTTCAGAAGGGTGATGGCCCTGGTTCTTTAGTGAGTCTAGTTTTTATGACAGTGAGAATGGTTTTCCTTCTCTTTGATATAACTGTCACCACTTTCCTATCTTCCAGGTAAGACTGGAGCTATTTTCTGGCTTACCAGTTTCCAGAGGACAAGAGTTGGAAGGGAGCACGGCCAACCATGGTGTTAGAAAGTAAGGATAAAAGGAGAGAATACGCTTGAATAAAAGCAGCTGAGCTGTCATGATGGAAACAGAGAAAGGAGGCATCAGCTTTTTTGTGAGGAACACAAGTCGGCAGCTGTACCCCATACCAGGCCCTGGGTGACACCCTGTGGCCAAGGCAGCCATATTGCCTGGCATCTGGCTGGGTTGGGCCATGGCCACAAGGAGGGTGGGGACAGAAAGGTTAATGTGTAACAGCTGTTTGCATACATGAGGACTCTCAATTGTTCATCTCTCCGAGAGTTTCTACATTGATTTCTACTCCCTTTACTTGGGTATTTATGGAAGCTTCTTGTCAGGAACACAATCGTCTGATTAAATTCCCTATTGCCTGCTTTCTTTCCCACTGCTGGAAGCACCAAATAGGATGTGACTAAAATTCGAACAAGAGGAGAGAGGGGAAAGGCAGGACAAGGCTCACAACAGAAAAATTAAGAGAAAGCTGTACTGGCTTTATATTAAGAAAAAGCATTCTATGGACTAATTCATTTTCAAATACAGGATGGGAGGCAGAGAGCGAAAGAGTTATGAAAAATTAGAGAACGCTGGTGAATCATCCAAGAAATTTTACCCTCTTCGTGTTCCTTTTCTGTTTTTGTTTTTTTTTTTTTTTAAAGATTTTATTTATTTATTTGACAGAGAGAGGTAGAGGCACAGCGAGAGAGGGAACACAAGCAGGGGGAGTAGGAAAGAGAGAAGCAGGCTTCCCACCGAGCAGGGAGCCCGATGCAGGGCTCGATCCCAGGACCCTGAGATCATGACCGGAGCTGAAGGCAGTCGCTTAACCAACTGAGCCACCCAGGCGCCCCCGTGTTCCTTTTCTAACTCCGTTCCTTCAAAAGAGAGTGAGGCAGGATCACCGGGAAGTCATCTTCGAGAGTCTGCTAACCACCTATGACGCCCAGCATGCAGCCACCCACCCCCATATTCAAGTAAAATACTACTTTGAAATCCAACATTTAAAGTCACTCACCTCTGAAAACAGTGAGGACATGTTGAATATTCAAGTGCTGAACGTTGTTGACCTGCTCGCCTCCCCCCAGACACAGATTTTTTTTTTTTCTATCAGTAGGAATCCTTCCTCCATGCTAATCAGAGGTAAGCTTTTAAGTAGAGGAACTAAGCATGATTCAGCACATTTAAAAAGGATTTATACCCATTTTTAGAAGGACAACCAGAGGAAACACCATCTGAAGTCTAAACAATGATATCTGCTTGCCCTTTGATCTGAGTTTAAGAACACTTTGTACAACTTTTTTTTTGTTGTTGAAATACCACTGAATTTCACATTTACTATTTGAAATTTCTTTAGAACATCCACTGCTCCTTTGAACCACACTCTTGCAACCAAATTCTCCAAATTATATTTGCTATGAGTAGCTTGCAGGCAGGGATTTATTTTCTGCTAACAAAAATCTTCATAAGTACAGGCAGCCTCCACGAAAAATAGTACCACTGATCCTATGTTTATGAGAAAAAGACAGTACAGTGTATCTGGTTACAAATACAAGTAGGGAGTATTCCATTTTTCTTCTAATTTATGTTTCCCAAGGGTAATTTTGTTCAGAAGATTGCCAGTATTTTTAGTACAATAAGTTTCTTGTTACTTGTACTAATACATACTGATTCCCTTTTCTGAGCATATTTTGAGTTTTATTTCCTCTTTACCCTAGCATCTAGAGATCAACACCTCATTAATTCAAAATAAATGAAGTCTGAAATGCAGAGATTTAAAGAAAAATTTTGCACTACTCTCAAATGTGATGCACATTAGAAATATACATATGGGTAACTAATAAAAAAACAGGTATATTAATAAAGCATTATGATATACATCGGATACCATTAACGTCCATGTCCTAAATGTCTTTACTTTAAATGTCTTTGACTTAACAGAACTCAGGTATGCCATTTCTAAGTGATCAGATCTTCCAGATCAGTGAAATATGAATTTTAAATGAAGGATAGGTCTTTTTCATTAATTCAGTCTTTATTAAGCACCTTCCATGCGCTCAGCATGATATTAAGACTTAGGTTTCAATGGTGGATAAAGGCCTGGTTGCCTTTTGAGGCTGCTACCCAGAGGGGTGACATGTGAATAAGCAAATTTTAAAGAAAAAAAAATTATACACACACACACACACACACTTTGTGATAAGTGCAACCAAGGGAATAAGCAGCATTCTGTGACGGTAAAGAAGGGGGGGGGGGCGGAGCACTCTTTGATATAGAGGGGTTAGAGAAGGCTTTTCTAAGAAGGTGAATTTTAAGACCTAAAGGATATTTCAGGATACTTCTCCAAGGTCACCAAATTGGCAGTCCTGCTTATTAGACTGCCAAGACATTTTTAGCATTAGAAAACAAGAAGAAAATGGCATCTGGGGGCCTGATTGAATGCAGCCGCTCTGCCAGGCACCCTGCGCACCAGCCCGTCAGTGCTAAGGAGGTTACACATCTCCAACCTATTCGCCCAGAGAGAGTTTCAAATAGTCAACATCAACAGTAGTGAGCTGGTTGAATAACCAGCATTTGGGACATGTGGGAGAAACCTAATTCTGTTGATTCATACTTCCTAATAGCCACTCCAGCTGAGAAGGCTCAGCGTGTTTCAGATGTATTTCATGAGTAAATTATTCTCCCTGGGGGGGGGGGGGGGGAAGAGGTTTACAACTATGTATCACTTTCTCTTACACTTTCAGTTTATTTATCTAACTCACTAGGTGTAAAAGTACTTGAAAACATGTATCTTTCTGCAGGTTCTTTAATGAGTCAGGTAATGCAGCCGCTAACATGCCATGGATGTGGAAATCGGCAGAATTCTCCAACATCCTTAGAGAATCCACATTGCTAAGCAATTACTTTCTTCAAATGAACTGTCTTTAAGCTCAGAGCTAGGATAATCAGATTTTATCACATTTTAGCCTCTCATTCTGAAATCCTCTTTCCTACTGCTAAATGGATTAAGATTAAATAGAATTGCTGGACTAGCAGGTGGCATGGCTTGTGACTTGGATTCTACTTACCTGAAGGTTTCCCCCTAACTGCCCCCGTGGAGTCCAAGGCTGGACCTACAGACAGTGACAACTCATAGTCAGAAAGCCCCATGCTATGACAGCGGTGGGGCCTGGGGCAGAGTTTCCTACCCAGGAATCTCTTCCAGTTCCACATCAGCCTGTCCCAGACCCAAGAGGATACTCCTGTTGAATTCTCTTGGAAATTTTTCGGTGTTGTTTTTTGGACCTTGAAGTTTCCCTTATGAGAAATGTAAGTTAAATCATCCTCTTAGCAGAATTGACAACCAGCTTCAAGCAGTGTGACTCAGAACCAATGTGTACCTGTAGACCAAGAAAGGTCAGACAAGCAAGGAACGAGGAGAATTTAGAGGTCACTAAACACAGTAAATGTCACCATCCTTTACAAACCTAGCCTGAAGCCAACCCTAACAATTTCAAATATCACTTCAGGCAGTGGTTTCCAAACACTGGATTCACATGAAGAACTTAATTTAAAACTACGGACACCTGGCTTCCACCCCACACATTCTGATTTCATTGATACGAGGTACCACCTCAGCATCTGGGTTTTTAAAAGCCCCCCCGGGTGATTCTAATGTGCAGCAACATTCCAGAGCCACTAACATAAAGAAGCATTGCTCTTAATCTCTCACTGGAATGATCTGATTTCCTTCAGACATCAGGATCATGTCAGTGTTTCTTGACCATGGTGGCATATTAGAAAAACCAAAGACACTTAAAAAAAAAAAAAAAAAGATGCCAGAGCCCACCCTCAAAGACTCTGACTTAACTGCTCTGGGAAGCAGCCCAGCATCCCTTAGTTCTTTAAGTGTCCACAGGTGATGCTAATGGACAGCCAAGGTTAGAACCGTGGTCTAAGCCCAGGCATGGTTCTCTGGAGACTGTAAATGATTCTCCGTGAAGGAGCCGGAAGTGCCATTCATCCTCCACTTTGTCCAGGTTGGGACCACCCCAAGAGGCAAGGAAACATCTCCCCAAGGCTGTCGGGAAACAGGGGAGGGGGGTGGCAAGAGGTGGAATTCTACTAAGCGAGAAGCAGCACGGAAGTTAGAATGAGGAAGAGCGCTGGCCCTCCCCGCTACCCCTCCCCTGCAAACTTTATTGACGGCAATGAGAGTCCTTAGAATATTTCCTGGAGGTGCCTCAACCTTGGATTTGGTTCCAATAAATGGTGAAAATTCTTATCCAATCAGAACTCCTGGCCCTGCGAGCAGCAATAGATTGGCAGGCCTTGAGCCTCCACTCCCTGTGAGATTCTGTTTCATGAATTTCCCAGGAGGATTTCTGCACCAGTTGGATGCCAATCGGACCTCCCTCTTGGGCCCCCACTCCTTCCTTCCCCCAAAGCCCAGCAGAGAATCATCTCATAGATACAGTTGTAAAGAACTCGCTTAACTATTTTACATGGTAATCATTCAAGTAAATAATGTCCAATGCAGACACCTTTGACGTGGCTTTGACAAGTGTCTGGTAACCCACTTTGGGGCCTGGGCAGGGCCACGCGTCTCACACGGGAGGAAGTCCGCGGAGACCCACCCCTGGTGTGGCTACGGCGCCCCCATTTCTCCCCGCGGAGAACTTGTCCCCTGCAACCCTTTGTCTACTAAGCTGAGTCAGTTTATGAATGAAGAGTAGCACAAATCAGAGGCACTGATCCTGAAAAAAAAGTCTTCCTTACACCGTTCTCATTTACAGATGAGAAAACTCCGGGGGGGGGGGGGGGAGGCTATGTGACTCCGTCCGGGTTTGCCACAGAACATTTGTGGCGGAGCCCGATTTAGCCGCCCTTGAATTTCCATTCTGTTGCCTGGCAACCAGTTCAGACCAGCTCAGCGCCCAACCCCGGCCCCTAACCCGCACCCTTTCTCTGCCCGTGCGGCTCGGGGCAGCAGTGATCAGAAGTTCAGCCTTTGGGGGCACCCGCCAAAGGCATGTGAACTAGGATCCCGGATGGGTTACCCCAACTGGGCTGGGGATCCGGTCCCAAACCCGCGCGAACCCCGTCTGGCATGCCTTCCGAGGTCCTTTTGGCACCTTCCTCTGCAACCCTCCTCCCCCAACTCCGTGGATACCACTTAACACAATCACGTCAAGTTTCCAAAGTTCTCCGTTGCTATCAGATTCCCTGAAAGTCCCGGTGGAGAAACTGGCACTCAGAGCTTTAAGGGTGCAAAAGAAATGAGGAGGGGAAGGAGTGTTGAAGAGCCTTCGCCTTCCCTGCTGGCTACACTCGGGCGGGACTTTTCTGCTAAAGTCGAGTTAACCTGGCCCCGGCATTACTGGAAAAAGCGCGGGGTACGCTCGGACGCCGCAGTCCGAGAGTCCGAGAGCCCCACGCCCCGGCGCGCCCCAGCCCGCCCGCCGCCTCCCGCAGCCCCAGCGCGCAGCCCGGCCTGCCGCGCGGGGAAGCGCACGTGCAGCCCACCGCGGCGCAGGTGGCGGGAGCGCAGCCCGCGGGCCCTCGCGTCCCCGCCGCGCCAGCCGGGCCCCGCGTGCCAGGGGCTCCTCCCCCCTCTCGCCTCCCTCCCCGGGCCCGGGAGACCGTTAAGGGGAGAGTGTATTCGTCGTTACGCTACCCCAGATCCTTACCCAGGTTCACAAAGCTCATGACCATGTCCGCGTCGTTGAGGAAGGCACTGTCCTGCGCGCTGGTCAGTGGGGACGCGCCACCGCCGGGTCCCGCGGCCAGGAGGCTCTTGCTGTTGACCGGGGGCGCCGCGCCGGGGGGCGGCTGCCGGGGCTGGGACGAGCCGACCGCTCCGCGGGGCCCGTGCTGCCGCCTCTCCTCATCCGACGCCCAGTCCTCGTCGTCGGCGGCGGCCAGGGCGTTGTACAGATCCAGCATGAAGAGGGGCGCAGATTTTAGCCGCCCGGGAGGGGGCTCCCCGCGAGGCGGCTGCTGCGGGAGCGCAGCGGGCTGCGGCTGCTGGAGGCCGTGCAGGGGCCGGGGCCGATGCGGGAGCCCCAGCACCGAGAGGATCTCCTTCTGCATCTCGCGCTTCTCGTGCGTCTTGAGCCGCCGGTAGAGGAAGCCGGAGGAGGAGGACTGCGGCGGCGGCGGCGGCGGCTGCTCCGCGTGGCCCGGGCTCCCGCCGTCCCCCAGCAGCGCCCCCCCGCCGGCAGCAGCGGCGGCGGCGGGCAGGGGCGGCCGCAGCGGCGGGGGCCCGCAGCAACTGCACAGCAGCCCCCACCACCAGCACAGCCACTGCGCCCTCCGCCCCAGCATCCCCGCCCGGCCGGGCTGGCCCCGCGGGCCCCGCGAGGCGTGGAGCGGCGGAGCGAGGCCGGAGCGCGGCCGCTGTGGCCCTTGGCGTGAGCAGCCCCCGCCACCTCTCGGCGGGCTCGCTTCCCCTTCCTGGCCCTCAGTCCTTATCTCTCATCGTCCTCTGGGGCGCCCCCAGTTGCCCAGGCTGGAGCGGAGGCGAAGGGGGAGATCACCCGGTGAACCACTTGGAGGGGAGCCCCAGACTCTGGCGCAGGGCTCTAGAGGCGCAAGGTCCAGGCCAGGTGCGTCCGAGTCCCGGCTGCGCTGCAGCCGGCGCCCTCGCCCCTGGGCGGGTCACGGCGCGGTCACTCTCGGGCCTCGCTGCCCGCGCACGTGCGCTGTCCCGCGCCCTCCCGGGCGGCTGAGTGGGAGCCGGGGCGGCGGGGAGGCTCACCAGCTGGGGGAGATGCCCGGCATCATCCCCGCGCACGCCTCTCCTTGGCTCGCACGGCCGCCGCGAAGTTTACTCCGCGGTGGGGCCCAGGCTGTGGCGACACGGCGTCCCGAGATGCCAGTCTTCTCCGCGAGGCTTAACTTCCTTCCCGCTCACAAACTCCGCGCCCCTCCGCCCTCGGGCACTGTCGCTCCCCCTCAGAATCTCGGCGCGCCGCTCGACCCCCCAAGCGGAGGCGGCAAGGATCTTGCTTTCCGTTTAGAGCTCTCCCGGCTGCCCCGCAAACGCCGCTCGCAGAGGGGACCGGAGGGAACAGGACCCGCGCGCGGAGCAGTGACCGCGGCGACGGCGCGGGAATTCGCAGTCTCCCGCCTCTCCGCGCTGCGCTCCCCGCAGCGGCCAACGTGGGCTTTCTGGTGCGCGTCTCGCTCAGGTACCGCACTCCAGCCCCCGAGAGTCCCTGCCCTCCTGGGTAACAGACAGGCTGGCAGCCAATGGAGAGGCGCGTCTCGCCTGTATTTAAATAGGCCCGCCCCCTTCTTTCACCCTCCCTCTCCAGGGAGGCGTTGCCTCGGCCGCGCGTAGGTTTCAAGTACCGAGGATTCTTGGAGGCACCCAAAGTCGGCGCGAGGTAGCAAAGGCGAAGAGGTCATCGCTAGTAAGGACGATCGATACCCTAATGTAAACCTGTCTCTTTTACAATCACGTAAAAGGCCTGAAGTGACGATTTAACTAAATAAAAGCAAAATCAGCTGTTAAATCAATGCCACCTGTATTCACAGAGGAAGGACAGGCATAGTTTTTATTACTTAGTGTCTCTTATGGATGTAACATAGGCGTTCAGCGGACACGTGACTTTCAAAGGCAGCTGCTCGAAGTTGGGACACACCCTCCGAGAAGCTGCTCACAAATGGGCCACAGAGAGGGCCAAATGTAAACCAGAGCCGGAGTCCTGGGGGTTTGGGACCAGTTCAGCCTTGCCTTGGCTTCTTAAGCTAGCACCTTAAAGAAAAGGGGTAATTAGGTAATATCAGAGAAAAGCCACCCTCTACTTTTCTTGGAAATATTTCAATGCTTCTCCAGTTTTTCTGTTAACTTTTCATTTTAATGTATTGAAATATAATAGAGCTTTCATGATGCTAGATAGATAAAACTTGAGGAGAGGTGGTATAGAAAATTCCAGCCCAGGTAGGGGGCTTGGCATGTTCCCATTCAGGGTAATAGACACAGGTGCTAAAAAGTCAGGTTGCCAGGAGCATTCGACAAGATCAAGATCAAGAAGACACAGGTTCCATGACAGGCACACGGCTCAATCACAGGGAGGGACCCCTCTACCCAGACACCACCACCACCATCGGCCTTTCAGGATGCAAATCCACCTGCTCTCACACTATCCAAGAATGCCTGGTAACCTACAGATCCTACAAACAAATTCACTTAAAACACTAGGATCTTTTACTTGGTGAAAAATGTACGGACTAGAAAACAAAAACTTCACTGATCGTCTTAGTTCACATAGTCCAAGGCATGTCTGAGCCAGACCAAATAGATATAAACTGTGGAATTCGTGGACTTATGAGATCATGGGGTTTCTGATGATCGAAATCTGATAAACGTTTCTGTCTTATTTCAAAGAATCTGTTTTTCATGGGGGAAGGGTCTTCACCTCCCCCCAACCCACTGGACTGCTCTCTGGTTCTCTCTTGGCCCAGACACAGTGATCCTTTAGTCTTTAATTCTACAAATGTAATTTCTTAATTCAAATTTAATTCTACGAGTGAAGTCTTTAGTTCTACAAAGGTCCGAAGCCATTGACCTCAGGCAACACAGCTTCAACAAAACTGAAGACTGGTCTTTAGCGGGGATTCTTTTCTCATGAAAAGAAGATGTATCACTACTTGGCCTGGCACGCCAGGATCCTTAGAATTCAAAAGCCCCCATCACTTCTTTCTTCTCTATGGGACTTGTTTGGGCATAAAAATCACTGCAGTGCATAAAAATCACAGCAGCCAAGAGCCCTGATCAAAAGATCTGAAATCTCAGCAAGTATATGTAGGCTTCCTGCCAAGATCCTTCTCCCTTCGAAAACGTAGCACACCTTCGTCTTAAGACCTCTTAAGGCAGAAGCAGAGTAAAAGCAGTTCCAACTTTTTAGGGCACAGGGAACGCACTGGAAAACTGTAAAACCCCCGAGTATAGACAAGGGCACTTATGTAGGGCTGTGCCATTGAAAACACAAAAATAGGTTGCGACCCATCTATTAGATATGCACTTATTGTCTATGCACATAGGATCTAACAGAGAACACAAACAGGTGTACCCACATACCATCTTCCCCTTTTCTTAAACACTTGGTTAAAAGTAAATGGACCTTGTGACATGGGTCAAAAATGGCACTTAATGATTCTTTATCAAACATCTGAGCAATAGCTGTGAGGGCCCCCAGTTCCTGGGGAGGAATAGTGCTGGAGAAAGGAGGTGCTGAGGGTGACCCCAGATGATGAACACAAGAGCACACAAGTCTCTTAAGAGCCAGAGGGAAAATATGTGAAATGGAACATGACAGTGATCATAAGGGACATTCAACTGAGGGCCACAAAAGAGGGTGTGCTCTCCTCGTGTCCCCACCACTCCCAACAGGTGCACATGTTTGCTGGAAAATACTAGGAAACCCCCTTGGTTTGGATATTGGGGCAAAGGGGGATAAAGAGATGCAGTTCTAACATTTCTATAACCTCAAAATTGGGACCACTGTTCTTTCCAAGACAGCTGGAATTCTGGGTGACTAAGAACCTCTAACCCACCACCTCCCCCGCTCCCCGCTTCTTTGAACCCTCCCCAGCACCCCCTGAGAAGTCTCAGAGAGCTGGACAAAGTCCAGATGTGATTCTGGAGGGATGGGGTGACGGAGAGGAGCAGGTTTGGCTTTGGAGTCCGCTGGAAATGTGTGAACCGACTGGAGAAAAATCAGAGGTAACTTCGCCCCCTACAGGACACCAAAATATCACCGCCCCTTCCTCTGTGCGGGAACAACCCTCATTAAGTTCTCTGTGTGTGTCTCCAAAACATCTGGGTGGAAAGAGGAGGAATTCGGTCAAGAAGCCGGATGTGGGAGCCAATCCACATCAAACATCTGGTTGCTTGGCTGACATCTCATGCAGATGGCCTTCAGTTTTCTGGAAATAGGTTGCCTATCCCACTCCCGCCCACTTAATGAAGGAATGAGGAACCCCTCACCATCAAGCATAGGTTTATCCCCTGACTTCAGTGACGCTGGGGAGAGGGCGAGAAGCCCATACCCAGGTGTTATTAATGCACAGGGTAATTCACACAACAAATTCTTTAAAACAGCAGTTCTTGTTTCTTTTATGAGGATTTCTGTTATACATTTAAAATACACATGGCCAAGTGACTTCTATTTTTTAAATATTTTAAAATAAATTTTTAAATTTAAATATTCTATATTCCACACTTCCCTTTGGATTACATTGTTAGCAATAAACTGCAATTGCCGTCTTTGATTTTGTCCTAAATCACACATTGTCCCCTTTCAACTGTCTTGCAGATGCAAGTAGGCTGCTTCTAGAATGAACGTGTCATAACCCACATTGCTCTTGTGTCAAAGAGCCTGAGGTCCAGTCACTTTGTATCCTTGGGAAACTCCACGTAAAATACTACATTTTAATCTCTAATGTTTGTGTAAGGATTTGATTATTTCCTAACATTAATTTCTAAATAGAATAAAATGATCTGATTTCAAAAATATCGATTTGGAGTTGAGTGAAAAGGAAATAACGGTGAGTAAATGTTCGCAGAGTGTGAGAGATGAAAATTTGAGAGTTAAATACTGCTTCTGAAAGCTACACCTGTAGGGCAGTCTTCAAAATACGTGTCTCATCCAAAAGTCTGTGCTAGCAGTTACATGCACTCACACTTTCCTTTCTCTGTCAACTCTTCAAAAATGCTGGGCATTCACACTTCAAAATATCATTCGAGCCATCATATTTTCCTACTCGTGAAGGACATCTGGTGGCAAAGTGAAAAACTAATACATAAATCTGTTTCCAGAGATTTTTTTTCCACACTGTAACCCAAATGGCAAATCTGTTACTTGTGTGTGCTTCAGACTTTTTGGCCAAGCTCAGATCTTTATTGTCCTAGGATTTAGGCTGTCTACGTAACATTAAGCGACAGAGTCTCCAGAAACATCCAAATGATTAAGTGGTTTTTAAATGTTTCATTGGATAATGGACATGTGCAGACTCAGTCTTAAACTCTTTTTTTTTACTGAGCAAAACAATGCTTAAGACATTTCCATGACTAGGGGCGCCTGGGTGGCTCAGTTGGTTAAGCGACTGCCTTCAGCTCAGGTCATGATCCCGGAGTCCCGGGATCGAGTCCCGCATCGGGCTCCCTGCTCGGCGGGGAGTCTGCTTCGTCCTCTGACCCTATCCCCTCTCATGTGTTCTCTCTCTCTCTCATTCTCTCTCTCTCAAATAAATAAATAAAATCTTAAAAAAAAAAAAAAAAGACATTTCCATGACTAGTTCTACTATCCCTGAAGAGTCCTGTTCCAAGAAATCCTTGGACACTTGGCTCCACGGGGGGGTGCCCAAGGCTCCACAGCCTGTGCTGGCCTCTGAGCTTCACTCCAGTCTGTGGTCCCCTCCGTACCCCAGGTCCTGGATGTGTCTCTTGTGGCAACTGGGAGGCTCCATGAAAATATGACATTATCGTGCTGCCAAGCCCCTTAACTAGCAGCACGGTAAGCAATGGTGTGTGGGGATCGGGGAAAACCACACTGGGTAAAATCGGATTGAAATAAAAGCCACGACCATCTCTAAAAGAGGAAGAGAGAGTCTAGGAAGATGTGTACCAACGGGAAGGCAGAGGTTGACACTAATCACCCAGACTGCATTCATTCATTCATTTATTCATTCATTCAACAAATATTTGCATGCCTAGTATGTGTCAGGCAGTCAAAGATCCCTGCCCTCATAGATTCTAGAAGGGGGGAGATGAACAATCAACGAGACGACTAAGAAAATATATTATGGTAGGTAGGATGTTGTCCCCATGATTCCTACCTGTAGTGTTACACCTGCGAATATGTGACCTTATGTTGCCAAGGGGACTTTGCAGATGGGATTAAGATTGCAAAACAGGTGGTGTTAAATTGGGAAGATTATCCTGGATTATTTGAGTGGCCCCAATGTAATTACAAGAATCCTTAAAAGCAGAAAAGAAAGGCAGAAGAGATGTAGCAGCCTGAGAGGGACTTGGTCTGCCTTTGCTGGCTTTGAGGGTGAAGGGGCCACAAGCCCGGAAATGCAGGTGCCCTCTAGAGGGTGAGCACACACTTCAGCCAACAGCTGGCTAGAAAAGAGTGACCTCGGTCTTAACTCTGAATTCTGTCTACAACCTGAACAAGCCTGGAAGTGGATTCTCATCCAGAGTCTCCCAGACAAGAGCCCCCAGGTAGCTGACATCTGATTTTGGCCTGGTGGGACCCAGGGCAGAGAAAGCAGCCAAGCCTAATGGACTTCCAAACTACCCAACTATGGGATGATATGTTTGATTGTTTAAACCACTATGTTTGTGGTATTTCGTTTCCCAACAACAGGAAACTAATATGTATTATAGCATGTTGGTAAGTGCTATGGAAAAAAATCAAACCAGGAAGAGGGGGTGAGGAGTATGTGGGTGGTCTCCTGACAAGTCTTCACTGAGAAGGCAACACTCGAGTAAAGGTGTATCACAGTAAAGAGAGCCAGTCATGATGATATCTGGAGAAAATGCTTCCCCAGCAGTGAAAACAGTAAGTGCAAAGGCCCTGAGGCAGGGGCATGTATGGTAAATCTGAAGAAGAGAAAGGAGCCAGTAGGCTAGGGCAGAGGAAACAAGAGGGGATAATAATAGGAAGTTATGACAGAACACCAACGAGGGTGGGAATTGGAGGCCAAGGTGGCATAGGGCCCTGGGCATCCTTGTAAAGTCTTCAGATTTAAAAAGCAAACAAACAAACAAATCATAAGATGGACAAATCTCACAGATGTAATGTTGAGGAGAAGATACCAGACACAAAAGAATACATATTGTAACTCTACTTATATAAAATACAGAAACAGACTATACTGACTAAACTAATCTAGAAGTCAGGTCAGTGGTTACCTTTGGGGAGAAGAGTAGGAATAATAATTGAATGAAACCAAAGAGGGATTCCCAAGAGTTGGCCTAGTTCTTTACCTGGGTGGTGGTTACACGGGAGTGGTCACTTTTGACAATTCATTGAGTGGCGCATACATATGATTTATATACTTTTCTGTATGTATTTTGTTATATTACAATAAAAGGTTTGACTAAAAAACAATTAAGGACCACCACCACCAACAACAACAAGGACAAACACAAAGAAGGGATGGTCATTGGATGGTCTTGAGCAGAGTGACATGCACTGACTTAAATTTTAACACAGCCTCTCAGGCCACTGTGTTGAGAATAGGGCAGAAGCAGGGGGGACCAGGGAAGAAATTCATGATGGTGGCTCATAGGGGGCCTCAGATAGAAGCAATGGAGAGAAAAAAGTGGTTGGATTCTGCACATATTTTGAAGGCAGGCCCCAATGCCAAGAGGGTGTGCTAATTGCATGTAAAAACAAGTCATGCCAACAACGTCTTCCCCTGTATGGCACGAGCAAAGTGTGGCTTCCCCCGTTGCACAAGGCCTGGGGCAGCAGTGGGAATTTGCTCTGGGTGGAGGAGAAGAGCATTCATGTTCTGGTGACTGTGTGTTAATCCACTGATTGATAAGGAGTAGTCTGAGGGATTTTAAATAACCCATCTCCATCAGCAGCCATGCTACAAAAGCCGATCAGAATAGAGTGTGTTCCCAAGAACAGCTTCAAGACAAGTCCCCTAACCACCTTGCAACAAGATTTCCTATGTAGTAATATAGCAGCTCCACCTCTGAATATCAAATCTCTACTAAGATGAGAAGTTTGGCCACTGACACTATTATTATAAGGACTCCTATAAATGTTGTATCCTGGATGGAATACTGGAGCCCCCCAAAAAAGGATATTAGGTAAAAGCTAATGAAATCTGGGGGCACCTGGGTGGCTCAGTCGTTAGATGTCTGCCTTTGGCTCAGGTCGTGATCCCAGGGTCCTGGGATCGAGTCCCACATCGGGCTCCCTGCTCGGGGGGAGGCCTGTTCTCCCTCTGCCATTCCCCCTGCTTGTGTTCCCTCTCTTGCTGTGTCTCTCTCTGTCAAATAAATAAATAAAATCTTAAAAAAAAAAAAAAGCTAATGGAATCTGAATAAAATATGGCGTTTAGTTAATAATAATATATCAACATCAGTTTATTAGTTGTGACATATGCATCATAATGATGTAAGATGTTAATAATCAGATGCACTGGGTGTGGGATCTATAGAAACTCCCTGTACTAACTTGGCAACTTTTCTGTGAATTTTAAATTATACTAGAAGGGTTTATTTTAAAAATTATTCCTATAGCTTTAATCTTAGGATGAAATAATTAAGGCTTGGCCACGCCCTTTGCTATAGAAAGTGTCTTTCTTCCAATCCAGTGAGCGTTTTGTATCTGTAAGTATATTCTTTCAGTTCTAAAACTTCCATTTAGTTTTTTTTTTTAATAACCTCTGTTTCTTTGCTGAGACTTTCTACTTTTTCATTTGTTTCCAGAGAACTTGTAATTGATTGTTGAAGCATTTTTTTAATGACAGCTGCTTTTAAATCCTTGGATTTGGATAATGTGGGATAATCCAACATCTGATTGATCTCGATGTTGGGGTCAGATGATTGCCCTTTCTCATTTAAGTCAGGATTTTCTTGCTTCTTCATATGACAGGTGATTAAAAAAAAAAAAAACTGAATGCGGGGCGCCTGGGTGGCTCAGTTGTTAAGTGTCTGCTTTTGGCTCAGGTCATGATCCCAGGTTCCTGGGATCAAGCCCCGCATCGGGCTCCCTGCTCGGCGGGAAGCCTGCTTCTCCCTCTCCCACACCCTTTGCTTGTGTTCCTGCTCTCGCTATCTCTCTCTCTGTCAAATAAATAAATAAAATCTTTAAAAAAAAAAAAACGGAATGGGAAGTCATCAAAGAGGGAGAAGAACCATGAGACACCCATAAGTATAGGAAACAAACTGAGGGTTGCTGGAGGGGAGATGGGTGGGGGATTGGGTAACTGGGTGATGGGCATTAAGGAGGACATTTAATGTAATGAGCACTGGGTGTTCTATGCAACTAATGAATCACTGAACTCTACCTCTGAAACTAATGATGTACTATATGTTGGCTAATTGAATTTAAATAAAAATTTTTTTAAAAAAATTGTATCCTGGACATTTGTTCTGTTACATTAGGAGTCTCTGGGTCCCATTCAAATCTTTTATTTTATCAGGCAGTTGACCTATTTAGGTTCAGCATGTAGGTCCTGGCCTACTTTTGTAGCCATGGTTCCAATGTCAATTTAATTGTCAGATTGGTGGTGTTATTTTTATCTTCATGGTTTATCTGGTGCTGTTGGGGTTCCCATTGTTCCTGCTGGTACTGCCTGAAGGGACAGGTGAGCCTTCCCCAGTCCAGACTATCCGGTGTCTCTTGGTGGGGAAGGGAGGCCTTCAAGATGAGGAGGATATCTTGGAGCCAACTTTTAAACACCCACATATTGGTTATCTACCATAAAATGTTGGTTCCATGATATCTTCCTCCAGCGAGTGCATAATGAATGCATTCACTCCTTCTCCCTATTGATGAGTACACGTCCATTTTTCCTTTTACCTGAATAAGCCAAATCTCCTCCAGTATGGCTCATGTGGTATATTCCAGAAATAAGTAGAAATTGCTGTTTGGGGGATGCTTGGGTGGCTCAGTCAGTTAAGCATCTGCCTTCGGCTCAGGTCATGATCCCAGGGTCCTGGGATCAAGCCCCGCATCGGGCTCCCTGCTCAGCGGAAAGTCTGCTTCTCTCTCTCCCTCTCCCCCGGCTTGTGCTCTCTCTCTCACTCAAATAAATAAATAAAATCTTAAAAAAAAAAAAAAGAAATCTAGACTGTAAGCCCTGTTGTATCTCAGCACTAAGCACAATGCCTGGCACATAGTAATAAGCATGAGTTTAATGATAGAATTTTATTGGTTAGGAACTTGGCTAGGGAAAGAGAATACATAGGACCCCTTCCTGATCACATACTTTCTCTACAGTGAGAAGACCCCATAACATAGAAACATATGTGCATTTATAATAGTTAAACTAACTTATAGCCAGTGATAATAAATGTTAAAATATTCACTAAATATAACTAAAATGTTAGGGCTTTAAAACTTTGTATATTATTCTCTTCCTACATAGACATTAGTATGGGATAACAGAAACTAATTTTAGCAGTCACCTCTACTACTTAAATCACACCCATAAAAATGAGACTTTCATACAGAAATAAAACTAAAATTTGCCAATACACTTCAGAGTAAAATGTTATTTAAGGATTAGTAAAACATTTATTTTCCTAGCATGTGAATAGGACACTTGTTCTCATAATTTTCCTTCACGTCCCTCACCAGAACTGAATCTTCTGGCATCTGGAATAGATTCTTTCAAATGCATACATCCACCTGTTTCAAATTCAGACTCCCCAGAATCAGTAAAAGGAAGCTCTTCCAGATGACATCAGTAGGATGGGGCTCCTGTCAGCCAAACACTCTGCCAAGGAAAGAATGGGATCTGTCCCTGTCATTAGGAATGAGCTGAAGGGAAATAAAAATGCTACTTACTAAACTAAGAATGGTGTTATTATCACTTACCAAGTCTACAGAGGTGTGTGTGCCATATAAAGCATTTTACCATAATAACTTTTGCTCAATGTCATTTTCTCTAGCTTTTTAGCAGGCAACTCAAACGTTTTCTTAAGACTGTTGTGTTCTAGTTATGCAAGATGAGTCAGTCCTGGAGATGTGCTGTACAATATCGTGCCTATAGTTAAACATACTCTATGGTGCACTTAAAAATTTGCTGAGGGTAGATCTCCTGTTAAATATAACCCCATGTCCTGGGAAAGTTGTTAAGAAGACAGTTTTTCAGCTGAGACTGGAGCACAACAAGGAGATCGTTCATTTATGCCCATATTTACTAAGTACTTACAAAGTGCTTGGTGCTGGGTATACCATTGTGAACAAAGCAGACATGGGCTTTGTCCATATGGGGCTTACAGTATGACAAAATAGGCAATAAATAAAGAAATGTCTAAATATGTAATTACGAGTTTTGACAAATGCATGAGCCCACCGGGAGGGAGCGGGGCGGAGGGGGGACGGTGGAATGAAGGAAGGCATTACAAGCTGAAGGAACAGCCTGTGCAAAGACCTGGAAATAGAGAACTCAGTGTGCTTAAGAAGTGATGAGAGCCGGGGCGCCTGGGTGGCTCAGTTGGTTAAGCGACTGCCTTCGGCTCAGGTCATGATCCTGGAGTCCCGGGATAGAGTCCCGCATCGGGCTCCCTGCTCGGCGGGGAGTCTGCTTCTTCCTCTGACCCTCCTCCCTCTCATGCTCTCTGTCTCTTATCCTCTCTGTCTCAAATAAATAAATAAAATCTTTATAAAAAAAAAAGAAATGATGAGAGCCAATGCAGCTGACAAATAGTAAGTGCAGGGCAAATGCAATGATCTGAGGTTGAAAAGATAAGCAAAAGACATCATTAAAAATTTTTGAGAAATTTAGATTTTACAAAGGATAAGGGAGCAGCACCAAAGGGTTTTATCCAAGAGAAACACAGCCTGACACAGTATTTCTAAACTATTTAATTGGCTCCTTTGCAGAGCAGGAAGGCCAGTAGGGGATGACTGTAGTAAGCTAGGTGACAAGATGGTGGCTTAGATTAGGGTAGAGATAGTGGAGGAGAAACGGATGGAGTGGTCATATATTTGGAAGTAGACAAAGTATAGGACTCGGTGATAGATTGGAATGAGTGATTAAAGAAGAAGAGGAATTAAGGATTTATACTTGAGCAAACAGATTGGTTGGTGGCTCCATTTACTGAGGTGGGGAACTCAGAAGAGAAATAGTTGGAAAACAGAAGATCTGTTATAGACATTACATTTGAGGTCCCCTTGAGATTTCTAAGTGGAATTACCAAGTAAGCAATTAGAGAAACCATTCCAAAGTTCAGAGGAAGCATTGGCTGAACAAATTCATTTCAGGTTCATCTACATATAAATAATATTTAAAACCCCAGGAGTGGGTGAGGTCATTTATGGAAAGAGGGAGAGAAGGAAGACACAGAACTGAGCCCTGGGAAACACCACCATTTAGGACGGGGATATAAGAGAAACCAACAAAAGAGACTGAAAAGGAGTAACCAGAATGATTAGAAAAAATACGTCACAATGAAAACATAGTGTTGTGGGAATCCAGAAAGGAGGAGGGTAGGAATGGTTAACCATGTTGAATGCAATCAAAAATAGGGGAGTGCTCCTTGGATGTAGCAATATGGAAATCATTGGTGACTTTGATGAAAATAATTTCAAAGAAGTGACGGGATGGAAGCATGGCAGATTAGGGCCAAGTGAATGGGAATTGAGGTGTACAGGGACCGTGTAAAAGCAACTTATTCAAAAAGTTTTTTATAAAGGAAAGTAGAGCAATAAGATGATAGCTTGAGGAGGACAAGAAGCCTAAGGACATTTGTGTGTGTGTGTGACAAGGGAAGCAGGAGGAAGGACAGTTTGTCAGTGATAACAAGAGGAAAGATGGAGAAAATAGCTAAAAATGAAGAAGACGTGAGACTTGATTGCAAGAAGATAAAAGGTGACTTATCTATTTCCTTAAAGAATAGGAGGCCAGATTGTTAGGTAAGAGTGGGAGTTATCAAAGGCAGAGAGTAGAGATACCTTGTGTTGTGAGGAGAGAGAATTTGGTAGGAAGCCACTAAGATGGCTCCCAATAAGCCTCACCTCCTGCTTTTTGCGAACTTGTGTAATCTCTTCCCCTTGAGTGTGATCTGAACTTACTAACCTTTAATGAATACAAAATGGCAGTGATGGGATGGGAAATGATGGAATGTTCTTTCTGAGATTAGGTTATGACAAGAATATGGTTCCCTCGGGCGCCTGGGTGGCTCAGTTGGTTAAGCAACTGCCTTCGGCTCAGGTCATGATCCTGGAGTCCCAGGATCGAGTCCCACATTGGGCTCCCTGCTCAGCGGGGAGTCTGCTTCTCCCTCTGACCCTCCCCCCCTCTCATGTGCTCTCTCTCATTCTCTCTCTCTCAAATAAATAAATAAAATCTTTAAAAAAAAAAAAAGAATATGGTTCCCTCTTGGACACTCTCTCTCACTCACTCGTTCTGAAGGAAGTCAACTGCCATGTTGTGAGCTGCCCTGTGGGGAGGCCCACCTGCCAGGAACAGAGGGGGCCTCTGGCCAATAGCCAGAATAGAACTGTGGCCCTCAGTCCAATGGCCTATGAGGATCTGAATCCTGCCAACAACTACACAAGTGAGCTTGCAAGGGCTCCTCCTTCACTTGATCCTTCAGATGAGACTGCAGCCCAGGCTGGTATTTTGCCTGCAAATGCATGAGAGACACTCAAGTCTGAGACTCCCAAATTCCTAACCTACAGAAACTGTGAGACAGTAAATGTTTGTTGTTTCAGGTGCTAGATTTGGGGGTGATTTGTTACATAGCAATAAAAAACTAATACAGAGAAGAAAATAAGGAACAGAAATCTTGAACAATGAGAAATTCAGTTAACTAGAGAATTGTGGTTAGGATTGACAGCATTACATAACATATTTATTAAGAAGTCTCAATCCTGACCCTCTCCCCTCTCATGCTGTTTCTCTGTCTCTCTCTCTTTCTCTCAAATAAATAAATAAATAAAATCTTAAAAAAAAAAAAAAGAAGTCTCAACTCAGGGGGCACCTGGGTGGCTCAGTTGGTTAGGCATCCAACTCTTCACTTTAACTCAGGTCACGATCTTAGGGTCATGAGATCGAGCCCCACCTCGGGCTCCAAGCTGAGCATAGAGTCTGCTTGGGATTCTCTCTCTCCCTATCCCTCTGTCCCTCCCCTGCTCTCATTGTCTTTCTAAAAATAAAATAAAAATCTTAAAAAAAAAAAGAAGTCTCAACTCAGTGGGTGTCTGGATGGCTCAGTTAGTAGAGCATGTAACCCTTGATCTCAGGATTATGAGTTCAAACCCCATGTTGGATGTAGAGATTACTTAAAAATAAAATCTTAAAAAAAAAAAGTCTCAACTCCGTGGGGTCAAAATATAAAATATTTTATATTTTTTTTCCAATTTATGCATTCAGCTTTGTTCTCTTAAGTCCTCATTGTCCATTCCTCCACACAGCTCGGGAAATGTCATAACTTGCCACTCACTTGCAGTTTAAAAGCCCAGACAGTTTAACATGCCAATCTCTTAATGTCTGACTAAGATTTTGAAGGAGCACCCCAAAGTCCTCTGTGTGGTTTACAGGTTGGATAACCAGGCTCTAAACCTTATAATAATGTTTCACTGAGGGTATGCCATGGAATATAATGGCTCCTTAGCGTATTCTTTAGAATTCTGCCAAAACAAAACCAAAAGCATGTGCTGTTTTTTATTTTCTCTAGAATTCATTTAAAGTATAAGAAAAATGTCTAACTGCATTACAGAGTTGTGTTTCTTCATTCTTAATAATCTGCCTTTAAAAATGGTGTGCCCAATCAGTAAATGCTGAGAATTTTTTAGTGTGATTGCTTTGTGTATGATTGCATGGCTTTCATCTTCTGATTGATGGATAGGAACATTTCTAAATTTATTATTGCCTTGATGTATGTCTTGATTTGATGATCATTGATATATGTTAGATATCTTAACATTCAATGTCTTTGACACTGTTTTTTTCTTTAATATCTCTAATGTTTTAACTGATATGAATACATTTGGAATGATTTTTTGGAGGGATTAATTTATCAGTGAGAGAATACTTGTTCACTACTTTTGTCCAAGTTTGCAAAATATCTCATGTCCTCCTGCTAGCATTGTATCAATTTTATAATTTAAATGTATTCAGTGTCTAAGAAAGCCTGGGATATGCTGACCTACAGAAATCTCAAGCACTGGAATTAATGTTTTTATTTCCAAATATATTTTCTTGACTACTGAAACTGTGTGTGCACATGCACACATGCATGTGTGTGCGTGCGTGTGCGTGTGCAATTTAAAGCTATTCTCCCCCAACCTCCTCCCATTCCAGCATCTTGAATTGGACAGAAGGATGTGGTCTAGTTCTGTGACACATCTTTCCCCTCTCTCTTTCTGAGTCTACCTCCTCCGGGGATGAGGACTGGGAGAAACAAACAAGAAAGCAGAGGTTATCCTAAGCAACTGATGTCTTTTTGGTGGTGGTGATAGGGAGCATCTCTGATCCACTTTGGCTCATCTGATGCTGGTACCCTCTGCTAATATGGTGGTTTCTATATACCCAGTATGTGTGGTTGGGGGGTTGATGTCAGGTTCACCCCATCTTCTTCATTAATGAGGATCCCTTCAGAGAGGGGCACCACGTGTCTCTTTGTCTACACCCTCAATCACCTCCCCAAGCTGGGCATCCCCTGCTGGCCCAGAGGCTTCCTGGAGAGCCCTTCTTCCTGCCTCTCATCTGATTTCTGGGCTCCTTTATGTTGAGCCATGGGAGCCACTGCAATCCTTTTCCATATTCCCTGAAAGCCAAAGCAGTGACACTGAGGTTCCTCAACATCCATCTTCTTCAAGCAAAGCAGGTTAAACCATGGTCCTTACTCACCCTGCTGGCGAGGGTTAGAAAGCCTCTCACCTTAGAAATTTCTGGCAGAGAAGACACTGTTTCTATAGACATGTATGCTCCTAAACTCCAGGGGACACATGTCAAGCTCTCCCACAGATCCCTTCATCATGCTCCTCTCTGGTTCTATGGCAGGCATCTGAGTGGAAAGACAGGTTTCCACTTCAGAAGCATGAAGCCAACGAGTGAGACATCAGCCTTCTCTTCTTGCGATTCACTCACCTCTGCGAGTGATTCTCTGGATGCTCCCTGCACACACTCAACGTTGTGGGAAACAGCCCCCCAGCTCCACGGAGAGGAAATAGAAAAGGCACACATTCCCCCACCAGGCCAGTGACTCCTGACTCCAGAGAGTCTCCCTTTCTGCCCTGCTTAAGAATATGGGGGCAGGATAGGAATCGTGGTTGAGAATTGTAGGGAAGCTTCTGTAACCTCTTTAATAATCCATGACGGAGTGTCCACCTCTACATGTGGGTGGCTGCTGGCACTGTTTCTCTATCCTCCACTTTGGAACCCCAGCTCCTGAGCCAGGAAAATAGTAAATGTCTCACTTTGTGTGGCAAATGATCAAAGCCAAGGGGCCTTTCAATAGCATGAAAGACCACAGGTACAGATAAGTGGATCCATATGCTTGATTCGCAAGGACTTTGAGACCTGAGTCAAACGATGAGGCCCAAGACACAAAAAGAAAGCCAATTGTGACGAGACCTATGTGCCTTTCTAAAGAGTAAAACTTAGGTAAGAGAAGGGATACAGAGTCACTGAAGAATTTTTTGCAAAAGAATTGACAAGACCCAATTTGCATGTTAGGAAGGTGACTCTGTGGCAGTGTGTCAGGGAGATTATGGGGATGCATCTAGAAACAGGACAACCTGTCTCAAGTGAGAGGGGAGAAGGGCTCGCCCTAGAGCATTGGTGGCTATGATGTGCAGCATGAACGGAGGAGAAAGGCATGTAGGATATAGACCAGACAGGTTTTTGTGAGTAATTAGATGCACGGGAAGAGAGAGGAGGGGACACTTACAATGGTCCATTGGTTTATGGATTGAGGAAGCTGGTGGATGATATTTGCAAAGACAGAGAGCTCAGCAGAAGATGGTTAAGTTCCACTTTGGACATACTGAGTTTGAGATCTTTATGAGACATTCACATGGAGCTGCTTAGTTGGATATTCAGGAATGTCCCTCAGTGTCAGCCTGGCTGGAGACGTTGATTTGGAAGTTGGAGCCATGAGCTTGAGTGGGGTAAGTATAGAGTGATAAAAGGACTTGGGATAGAGTTTTAGGGACCACTGACATTTTAGGAGTGGGAAGAGGAGGAGGAAACTACACACAGACACACATTCCCACACACACACACCACTAAGAATTTACCCCTGAGGCAGGGGGGAAACTAGGAGAGAATAGTGCCATAGAATTTGCTAAGGAAGAGTTTACATAAAATGCTATAGGAGAGGTCAAGTAAGATGCCATTTGAAGAGCTTCCACTGGATGCAACCACCAGAATGTCATTTGACATCTTGGGAAGTGAAGAGCAGAGGGGTGGAAGCTGGTGTAGAAGATGCTGAAGAATTAATGGAAGGTGAAGAAGGAGAGAGGGCAGGAGAAGAAGGTCTACTGGGAAGGAAAGAAGAGAAAGAGACAATAAAAGCTGGAGGGGGACACAGGGTCAAGAGAGGATGGTGTGTGTGGGCAAGAGGGTGTGCTGGGGGGTCCACTTTATTTCAGAGAAGGGGCCAGAGAGTGACATTGAGGGCTTCCTACAGTTCCATATGCTGAGATGACCGTGAATTCTGGAGATGCATACTTCTAAACTAGCCTGGGACATGCTAAATTTTACTTACCCATCTCATGAAGTATGTGATACTTCAGTAGAATTTAGTAGCCACAAGTTTCCAACATCTAAATTTCAATTCTTTACATTAGCCAAATTATGGAAGCAGCCCAAGTCTCCATCGAGAATATTACTCAGCCAAAAAAAAAAAAAAAATGAGATCTTGCCATTTGCAATGACATGGATGGAACTAGAGACTTTAATGCTAAGTTAAATAGTCAGAGAAAGACAAATATCATATGACTGCAGTCAGATGTGGAAACTAAGAAACAAAACAAGTGAACAAAGAAGAAAAAAATAAACAAACAAAAAACCCACAGACTCTTAACTATATAGAGAACAAACTGATGGTTACCAGTGGGGAGGTGGGTGGGGATGATGGGTGAATTAGGTGAAAATAAATAAATTTTAAAATTAATTAATTAATTAATTTCAATCATTTGCCTAAATCTCTGCTTTTCCTCCCAACAAAAGAAATAGAGAAACCAGGAATCCTATTGCCAGTGCCATGGAAGACCTGTGAATTCACTTAGTCTTGCAGCATAATATTGACATCTAGCTAGCATTTTAATAGAAACCGTGAGCATCTTTGAAAGCATACCTAACTGTAAATGATCAGTCATCTGAAGCAACTGATAACTCTTCCAATATTCTCCCAAACCTAGATGAGCCCCAAACACTGCTCGAGAAATATACCCAATGTGGAGACTGGCCATCAGGATCTTGCTCAGCAGTTTCCCCCCAACATTGCCTATGGAACCTTCTCTCCACCTCCATGCAATGCCAGGATCATACCTCCTCAACCTGCTGTGAAGCCAACTCCCCTTTTGCTCTTCATTGTGGCCTTGCTTCACACCTTATGGAGGGGGGGCACCTATTGGGAAAAAAATGTCGTCACCTTCCCACATCAAATCTTTAAACTCATTTTCTCTTTCTTCCTTCATTGTCATAGTGAAGGGGGGGCTCTCCTCTTATTCCAGGAGCGGTATGAAATAGAGCAGAATGCACCCCACGCACTTGGTCACATCCCCTTGTGACTTCCTGAAAACTTCGCTCCTTTGATTAGCCACCAGCATGTGTCTGTCTGACACTCCCTCATCCATACACCATCATCACCATCAATCCCCCACCCCCTCCAAAGGCAGATGACTTTCCTTACTGGGCCCAAATGCTTTAGTATGTTCCACATACAAGACCTTCCCTTCAACCCCCACCCAACACACACCCCCCACCAGTTCCCCTTCCCTAGATGGCTAAGTTCCTATAAAGTGGGATCTGCTTATGCTGTCTCCATGTCAACCACCCCAATCTGGCTTCCACCCCCACTAGGCAGGGTCACTACCTGCCTCCACATTGTCAAAGGCGGGAGCAACTTTGGAAATGTCTCAATGTCATTTATTTGACCTCTATCTTATTCTTGAGATCCTTTCATCTCTTGGCTTTTATGAAAACCTCTTCCCTTGGCTTTGTCTTTTCCCTTCTTCCAGTCCATTCTCCTACAGCCATGACAGTCTTCAATGTAAACTGTACCCCTGCTCAAATCTTCCAAAGGCCTCCAAAAATCCTGCTGAGCTCTCCAGCCTCAAAAACCGCACCCCTCCCTCCAACGCTCACCGCCTCCTAACACCATGGTCTCCTTCCACTTCTGAGAACGTGGCAGTCTCTCCTGCCTCGGGGTCTTGACACATTTTGTTCCCTCTGTCTAGAATACTCTTTTTCTCTCACCCCGACTCTTCACCTGGGTGAATGCTACTTCAATGCTTAAATGTCACTTTCTCAAAGAGGCCTTCCCAGTCTATATTTAGCTCCCTGTAATGATCTCTCATAGATTTTCTTTGTAATATTTATCATAGTTTTAGCTATTTATCTATTTGTGCACCATTGCTTAATGGTGTCTTGCCCACCACTCTATCACCTCCGGGAGATCAGGGCCTGTTTATTTTCCTCCTGGAAGCCAGCATTGTGTGGATCCCAGGAGGTGCTCAATGAATATCTGTTGAATAAAATAAATTACTATGTTGAAATAACTTTCTCCATATCCTCATTATATCATATCATTTGCAAAAAAAAAAAAAAATTAGGAAACAGTTCCTCCCCTCTCTGGTCACAAGATGGTATGGTGTCGTGGAAAGGATGTAACCCAGCTGGGGACACAGGGAGACAGCTCTGGCTCCGACCTCTGAGTCACAGTTTTCTCATTTGTAAAATAGGGGTAACAATCATACCGAACCAGTATGAATAGAGTTATCGTGAGGATTGAATAAAGAAAAAAAAAAAGGAAAAGTGCTTTGTAAACTGCAAAGTGCTAAATACACATAGTTATTAATATGATGCTGCTGCTGGATTTAATTCTGTTGAGAAGGCTTATTTCCTTATTCATTTTCCTTCCAAAGAAATAGACCAATTAGTTGCTTAAGTATTGGAAAAAAAAATAGACCCTGTCCCCTGGCTCTAGTTCACACCTATTTTTCGATTCACCAGAAATACACCCTGTACCTGCTGTTGAGGAGAAATCATGGAAAGTCTCTATTAAAAAAAAAAAAAAGCTGTATTTTTTTGATTCATCAATTGGATTAACTTATTGAGACCAACGCATTGGAATGGGAAGTCACTACAATGTAACATATGTTGATAAATGAAAGGAACTGGGCCATTACAAGTTTGAAGGAATAAACAGCTTAAACAAAAGGATTCTTCTGTTATGGCCAAACTGAAAGGCTTTCTAGCTCAGAGCACAGTGTATTGGGGAAAAAGGAAGGGCTGTGTTCTTTTTTTTTTTTTTTTAAGATTTTATTTATTTATTTGACAGAGAGAGCAAGAGAGCACAAGCTGGGGGAACAGTAGGAGGGTGAGGGAGAAGCAGGCTCCCCGCCAAGCAGGGAGCCCAATGCGGGGCTCGATCCCAGGACCCTGGGATCATGACCTGAGCCAAGCAGGGAGCCCAATGCGGGGCTCAATCCCAGGACCCCGGGATCATGACCTGAGCCAAAGGCAGACACTTAACCACCTGAGCCACCCAGGCGCCCTGGAAGGGCTGTGTTCTTGCAGGAGTCTTGACTGTATACTTCTTCAATTCTAAAAGATGGCTACATAGAAACACATCAGCCTTTCTTGGAAAAGAGTGGGTAAAAACCCTACACAAGTGATTTTTTTAAGTTCAGCCACTGACAACCCCAAGAAAGTTTCCCATGAGATAGTCATGCACGTCCTTTACCCATGATCCCTGCTTCCTTCCCTTCAATGCCTCACAGGACATTCTTGCTGCAACCAAGGGGGGCATTTGGAAGTCAGAACTGTGATTTCGATAAGAATAAAAAAAATAATAATAATAATAATAAAAGAACTGTGATTTCAACTCTCATGTCAACTTCGAGGGGCATCAACTGTTTCTTTTAAAAATTCTGTTCGATACACATTAATATGTCTAACATATCCTTTCTTAACGTGGTATTTATTTAACTGGGACTTTTCAAAAACTGATTTACTAATTTAGAAAGATCAACCTTCAACACTCTGTATTTAGTCAATTATGTTAAAAGTGCTTTCTCATAAATCTTACAAAATAATTCAGTAGACCAGCACAGTGCTTTACGTTTGCTGCAAATGTCTTCAGTTTTACAAGATCATGGATATATAAGCCCTACCAATATCTGCAAGTATTGCAAGTATCTGCAAGCTTAGACATCATCCTGAGGTCTAAAACATGCTTTGTAACTGCTCCATATGTGATAAAACTGTCAGTTTTAAAAGTACATGGGGGCAGCTGCCTACATTTTGAAAGCAAAGTCAAGTTTATATTTATCCTGTGACAGTGTAAGAGTTGCAAATTTTACAACATTATGGAAAGTAAAACCCTCATCCCAACTTCCGTTTGTTTTTTTAACTCATGCTATGGGGATTTCTCCCATGTGCTAAGCATTTATTAAACGGCTGTGTTTCTAAGATGAGATACTACACATATTTTTAAACTTTTTATTGAATATACATTCCTATAGATATACACTACATTCAGAAAAGTGCATATACACTCAGAAAACATACATTCAGAAAGGTGCTAATGTTGTAACACAAAATTCAATGAATTTTTACAAACTGATCACATGTATATAACCAGCACCCAGATCAAAGAAATATGACCAGCCCTTCGGACTCCCTTCCAGCAACTACTCTTCCTGAGGATAACCACCATCCTGACTTCTAACAGTCTAAGTAATTTTTTAAAAAATTTTATTTATTTATTTGACAAAGAGAGAGACAGCAAGAGAGGGAACACAAGCAGGGGGAGTGGGAGAGGGAGAAGCAGGCTTCCCGAGGAGCAGGGAGCCTGATGTGAGACTCGATCCCAGGACCCTGGGATCATGACCTGAGCTGAAGGCAGACGCTTAACTACCGAGCCACCCAGAAACACCCTGTCTAAGTAATTTTGCCTATTTTTATACTTCGTATAAACGGAATCAGGCAGTATGCTGATTTGTGCCTGGCTTGTTTTAACACTGTGTTCTATACACTTTATTCATGTGTCTACAGTCAAATGCTTATGACCACAACACTGTTGTTCTTATCCGATCATTCAGTACATCTTTGTCGACCCCCTAATGTCTGCAGGGAACCAATGAATCTTCATTTCTAGCGATAATGTTTCAGTATTCACTTTATAGAAAGTCAGTAAATGAAACTTTAGTTTACCAACATCTTCCAAAGTTAATTGCTTTGCCAAACTGAATTCAACTGAAAAAATAATTTAAAAATCATTATACACATAAGGATACAGGCAACACTTTTTCTTTAAATAGCCACAACTTCCACTGATATTAACAGTCTCAATGTTTACTCAATAATCAGTGTTTTCTTTCATGACATCTGTGATACAATAGTTTATTTTGTTGTAAGATTTGTAAGTCCAAATTCATTGAAGCAGTCAGTTCCTTGGACAAATTCGTTCTTGAAAGCAAGTGGTGCGACTCAAGGACACACCGAGCCTAAGGCTGTGAATCCCAATTTTGCCACATAATAGCTGTGTCACTTTAGGCAAGTTTCTCAACCTCTCTGAGCTACTTTCTGTATTCTATAAAAATAGATGGTAAACCTACATGATTTCTGCAGTCTCTCCTAGCTCAAAAATCCATTAACCTTTGTTAGAAATAAGGCCTATTTCCCAAACCAGTTGAATTTTTCTAGTTTTCAAGTATAGGCAAGAACTTGCTAGAAACAAGAGAATCAGGTCAAAGGAAACAGAAGCTCCATCAGTTTGCCTTAAGGAGGACTAGCTGCTGCCATGTACTGAACTGGTCCTGGACCAATCCAAGATGAGACATTCACTCAGTAGAGTGTCTTCTGTTTTCCCAGTTCAGCACCCACAGGGTCCCTGGACACAGTGCCTAAGGGGTTTATATACTTGCCTTGTAGAGGTGGCTCCCTACCACATCCAAAGGGTAGCACAGAAATGTAATTTCTTTTAAGCAAACACCCCTGCTATTGGAAGGGAGCCTCCAAAATTGTATTTCCACATCTTAAACTTACATTTAACTACCCAAATGAAGAGCTGAATATGATCTCAGTGGCAGCATTTGCTACAGACATTTTCTTTTTTTTTTTTTTTAAGCTTTTATTTATTTATTTGAGAGAGAGTGAGCGCATGAGCGGGGAGGAGGGGCAGAGGGAGAGGGAGAAGCAGACTCCCCACTGACCAGGGAGTCCGATGCGGGACTCGATCCCAGGACCTGGAGATCATGACCTGAGCTGAAGGCAGACGCTCAACCGATTGAGCCACCCAGGCGCCCTGACAGCATTTTCTAAGTGGCAAGCCTAAGCAACGAGCCTAACCATACAACACAGATTCTGGATCTATTTTTCCAAAGAGAAAAGTGATCAGAGGTGTTGTCTTTTTCCTTAGCTCTAGGAAACATTTGATTAATGACCTAATCTAGCAAATGACAACAAAAAATAACACCACCTTGGTATTTCCTTTAGTCCTTAGGATGCTTAAGTCTAACCACAAAGCTTAAAAATTGTAGTTAGTAAATAAGGGACAAGTTTCATCATTTTTTTCCACGTCCCCCTTCCTACACACCCTCAAAGGGGAGAACTGGGATATGCTTCAAGTTTAAGGAGTAATTAACAAAATGAAGCCCAAACTCTAAAGGACGTTGATAAATATACTCATACATCGTCTACTGAAGTTCATGCCTACTGTCCAGTCCATTAGCTCCGAGCTCGTGGCTTCCTTGAATTCATATAGATGGAGGAAAAACCAAAACCAGGACCCATTGATAGGGGCTTTCTGTCCTCTTCCAATAGGGAATTACAAACTTTTAAATCAAACCCTAATCCTATTTTTGGTTTATTTGAGGCAGAAATACATCAACACAGATTTTTCTTTTTTAACCTCTGAAAAGTAAGTCACTACTTACGTAAAACAAACACCCCAGAAAGGAAAGCTTCAGCATCCCCAGCCTGCAGTGGGATTTGGGCAAATGTGCTGACGCAACTCAGGATTTCATTTGCCAAACAACAACTGAGCTCATCTGTACGGAGTTGGTAAATTTGAAAAGGTAAACTACTAGAAATGTTGCATAATGACACCCTAAGAAAAAAAAAGTCATTTTTGAGTTTGCTGTTCTTTAAACTCTTTGAATTCTTGCTTCAGGGGCTCTGTTGAGTCACAGCTGTGATCCATGTTGGCATGAACCAAAAATAACATGGCTAGCTGCAAAGGTTACGGGGTTTGGGCCAGCTTTTTATGGCCACACAGCAGTACCTTTCTGTTGAGTGGAAATGTAACATTTAGCTTGTAAGGGAAATCTTTCTCAAGCAGGTTCTTATTCAAAGTTGCCTGAGGTCTGCCCAAAGTGTTTGTTTCTGTTCTGCTGAGAGCCAGAGTGAGCAGACCGCTAGGGTATAAAATCTACAGCATGAAAAGAACACACTTATCTTCAGGGGCCTTCCTCTGAACATCCTATGCTGGACCAGACCACTAATGGAGAAAATGAAGCTTGTTACTCAAGCAACATAAAATCAGCTCTACATCTGACTTTGATTAGAAAACATAAGCCCTTTTCAGGACCTTTTCCCCTTCTTTCCCCTCCTCCCCCCAACATGGCACTACAGACTGCTTCACTTTTTCCAATCATACAGTGATATTTGGAAAGTTCCATTTGCTTCCATTAAGAAAAATACAGAGAAGGAAAAAATACATAATAGCCATCTATCATTTTGTGTGTGAGGTTTACTTATGGGATTCTAAAAAAAACACCAACCTGTGTGTTATATGAATAATGTAGGTATTGTAGTGACAAGGCTATTCTCCTTTAAAGAAATAATTTGTATATTTTTGTAATGTTTTGTTTTGAAATCTCTCAGCAAGGGTTTGTTTTGCCCTGATCTCTTTTGCATTCATCTTTGTCATTTATTCAGTATAGATTCATTAACTACCTATTGTACTCCAGGCATCGAGATACAAAGGTGAGTGGCATCAGCCCTTGAGATGGGGAATCTAGTAGGAAAGACTAATGTGAATCACCAAATGAGTTTGGCAAATCAATCCTGATAAGGACTCCTCAGGAGAACATCGTACTTGGTAGAGCATAATGTTGAGAGGGTTGAATCTCATCATAGAGGTCAAGAAAGGCATCTCAGAGTAATGGGACACCTGGGTGGTGCAGTCGGTTGAGTGTCTGACTCTTGATTTTGGCTCAGGTCATGATTTCAGGGTCGTCTAACTCTTGATTTCAGCTCAGGTCATGATCTCAGGGCCATGAGATCAAACCCGGTGTCGGGCTCCACACTCAGTGCAGAGTCAGCTTAAGATTCCCTCTCCCTCGGCCCCTCCCCCCACTCATGCTCTCTCTCTCTCTCTCTCTCTCTATATATATATATAAATTAATTAATTTAAATTAATTTATAAATTAATTAATTTTTTAAAAAGGCATCTTGAAGTAAGTAGTAGCTGAGCAGAGATGAAAGGGTGAGACAGAGTCCACTGAGAATAAAGAGTGAGTGAAGAGCAATCCAAGTGGAATGCTGCTTCCTGGTGCAAAGCCCCTCCAGCTGAAGAACTAGAAGCTGGTCTGGGTCGCCCAAGGGCACAACAGAGCCCCAGAGGGACATGGGGGCTCAGGGGGGAGGCTAGTGAGCTGGGCAGCACAGAGACCATGAAGGGGCTAGTAGGCACTAAATGAACATCTTAGTCTTTCTCCCCAGAACAGCAGGGAGAGAAGGAAGGAAGCCATTAAGGTGTAGTAATGAGTAAGTAGTGGGTGACTTAGTCAGATTTCAATTTTATTCTTGTCATGCAAGCGAATGGTTGAGTAAAAGAAAAAACAAAATCTCCAGGAGATCCAAAAATGAATTATTGCCTTAATTATTAATTATTGTTAGGAATACCCCCTAGCAACGCATATTAAGGATGAACTTGGCACATACCAGTTTCCTAGCAAGGACAGACAATGATTCTTCTCTTTATCGTCATAGAAAGTTGACCCAAACCCTGGTAACCTTTGCCATTAGTCATGTCGGTTTTGGCCAACCCAACTCACCTGTTTCCAAAACACTGGGAGGTACTCTGGCAAGACAGGTCCAACGCCCTCACTAGGCCAGTGAATCCAAGTAGCCTCAGTCCCTGGATATCTCCAAACAGAACATTCGCATAAGGCAAGGGGTGAATCTCAAGAGCCCAAGCAATGACTGCTTATCAGGGTGGTAGAGCATTAGCTGGTGCTATCCTTCCAGAAGGTATTTTTGTGTTCTGGTTTGCTTTGTGTGAAAGAGAGCCTCAGACTTTGTAAAACTAAACTATGGTGCACCTCTATTTCTACCTTCCCAAGTGGACTTCCTCAAGGAACCCCACAAGAACCCCATTGTGCATCCCACACCTTGGAAGTCAGCTTCCGATGCCTTCCTCTCTTTCTTGCCTACTTCCTCCTAGTAAAGGCCTAACCAGATTCTACCCTTAAGACATCCTGCATCAAGAGAAAAAACTGTAAGCAAAGTTCTTACAAGGGAAAAAGTGCTTTTTAAGATTTTTAAAAAATATTTTCAAGAACTAGGAGAATAGGATGATAATGTGTCGGCAAGACCTCCCTCCCCAGGCTCCTGACACAAGTCAGCCGGTCCCTGCCAAGTAGCCCCATTCAGCTGTGGAAATCAGACAACCACACAAAACCGAGTAGGCCCTTGATAGACAATGAACAGAATGCTCTTAGCAGACCTGGAAGTTGGACTGAAGGAACACACGTCACAGGTCACATAGCTCGCAGTGGAACCCAGTCCAAGGCCCAGGCAAGGGCTTTGCCTTACAACGGGTTCATCCAGCAGGGACACGTTATAACTCTCATGGGTGCCAGGCCTTTCTGGTCCCTTCTCCATTCTATATATAATATATTTATATACAATCATTATGTATATTATATATTACATGTATATATACTGCACTGGTGTAAAGAGAAATATTATATATTAAGACAAAATCTTCAACCTGAAAGTTATTTTTTTCTTTTGACTTAAAAAAAATTCAGATATTTTCATGAACTCTCAAAAGTATTGTAGCCTCTTAGCACTGAGCCCACTGTGCCCAGTGGCTTGGCAAGAAAACCTTCATACATATTAATGCTTCTCAGGCTCAGTGTGCCAGTGGGCCTGCGTCCACACTCGCCACAACACTGACCGTAGCATGAAAATTGCTGTCCCACTTCCCCATCGGTCTGTGAGTTCTACGAGCACAGAAGCCGATTTGGGGCAAGTTTTCTTTCTTATCGCTTTGTAAAGTGCCTAGGACTTCATAGGGATGCCCTAAATGTTTGTGACATGAGTAAATTGAATGAGCTGGGTTTGGGCGTGGTGGAGAAGATCATACAGCTATACTTGTTGGGCTCGGAAGGCCGGTAAGTCTGCATTCAAGGCCCAGCCTTGACCCTGTGTGGACGTCCTTGGCAGGTTGCTGAAGGAGGCAGGGTCGGAGTAGGTCTGCCCGTGTGGGAACTCAAGCTGTAGCACCTCCCGGCTGTGGGGCTTTGGGCACATTTCCTAGCCTCTCCCAAGCCTCGGTTTCCCCACTTTTAAAATGCAGGATCCCAGAATTGGGGTAGATGTCAAGGGGGATAATAGCATGGGGAACTTAGTGCCCAGACATAATATGGAATCAGCACATGTCAAATATCAGGTCAGTTCTCCTGGATCTCTTCATTTGCATAATCAGAATGAATGTATCTGTGTTCCCCAGGCCGTTGTGTGAATAAAGGGAGACAATAAAGACCTTCTTAACTGTGACAGAGTGAGAGTACCAAGACAGACAGCGTAATGCATCAGAAGACCTGAATCTATCCCGGCTCCAAAGCTTATTGGCAGAACACTACCGAGCCTCATTCCTCATTCACAAAATGGGGACAATGCTAACCTCAGAATGTAGCTTTGGGATGAAATGATACTGTGAATGTAAAAAAAAAAAAAAAAAGAGCTTTGTAAAGTCCAAGGTGTTATTAAAAAAGAAGAAAATCACTGCCCAGCTCATGTTATGGATCACAAGTATCCAAAGCAATCATTTCACAGTTGAGGCTTAACAATGGCAGCTGTTATCTCATCCTTCTCTCCTGTTTCCAGTCTCCCATCTTTTCCCTCCTCTGCTGTCAGCCTTTGGCTTTTAGCGTTCATTCCTTAAAGAGGTCTACCTTGCAGTTTCTTTGTGTTCTTAACCCCTTAGACTTTGGCTAACCTGAGCCTCCTCCCCGCCCCCATGTGCCCACTGCTAGGCTGAGGTCCCTTAGAATCACCTCGTTTCTCTGCGGAGCTTGACTTAACTCGGCGTGAAAGCCTCTTGCGATTTCTCACTTTGCAAACTGAACAACCCCGGCCTGTATTCAGTGAGATAACATAAAAGGCACCAACCAGTCTATTTACTTCCCTTTCCCTGCAATAGACACACGTAAGATTTCCTGCCCGTTTATAAGGCTATTGTTCTAGGTTTCGGAGGAAGTTGTAAAACAGTAAAACAGAAAAAAAAACAAAAAACAAAAAACAAAAAAAACCCCTCTGATAGCTTTCTCCTCTACGGTAAGGTCAAAACGACCCCTCACTGCCATTGACAGTTTTAAGCCCCCACAAGGGGCACGTCTGACTCTGCTCTCAGACTTCAGACGCTACCACCCCAGCCGGTGACTCACCCTCCCAGAGGAAAGGGTGCGGCTGCCGAAAGTCAACAGAGCAGGACACCTAAGTCTGAGAACCCCCGGGAAGGCACTATCTGGGGAGGAAGCTGCCTGGCTCCAGCGGAAATCAGCAGTGTGGAGATCTGGGATTTGAAAGAGATCACTGTGGGCGAGCGGTCATCCACATGGCCAGTTTGTAGCTTCAAACACTAGAACAGTTCGTCGGTGATTCAGCAAAGAGCTCTTTTCGGGTTTATGGTTGCAAAGCAGAATTTCCTCAAATTTCTGAAATTATTCAGAAGCAAGGATTCTCCTTTCTCATCCATGCCTCCTGCATCTTCCCCCCGCCCACCCCCCAGCATCTCTTTCTCTGTCCTCCAGACCTGAGACCTCCAGTCCAGTAGAGGTGAGGCAACTGGAGAAAGAAGTCTCCCTTGTGCAGGCATTGGACCAGGCTCACCTTGGAGGACAACCATCATCCAGGGCCTAAAATCCCTCTGCTAGTGGGGTCTTCCGGGGTGCCCTCTTGGCCTGCCTTCTCTAAGAGCCACCGGCCCCGCCATGTACCCCATCCTGCCCCACCCCATAGAGGTGGGTCCCGGCAGCCTTATCTGGACCAGTATGTCCTGTCTATGTCAGGGCAGGTGCCTGACCCGAGCTTGCCAGAACAGATTCTCCCAGGAATGAGGAACTGGAAATCAGAGACCACTAGTCAATCTCTGTTTATGTGACTGAAAGTGGAGGAACATAAATAGTTAGGAGTTGAGAGATAGCCATCTTCCGCACTGAGGCACAGGATCCGATGGTCTACAGATAAACACTAAAACTCCCGTGATAAGGCGTGCCTGGGTGGCTCAGTGGGCTGTGTCTGTCTTCCGCTCAGGTCCTGGGATCCATGATCTCTGGGTCCTGAGATCAAGCTCCTCATTGGGCTTCCTGCTCAGCAGGAAGTCTGCTTCTCTCTCTCTCTCTTTCTCTCTCTCACCCTCTGCCCCTCCCCACCACTCATTCTCTCTCAGATAAATAAATAAAATCTTGAAAACAAAACAAAACAAAACAAAACTTGCCGTGATGAGATAAAGCCAGAGAGAAAGAAAGGGGGAAAGGGAGAGGAGTGGAGGGGAGAAGGAGGAAAGGGAAGGAGAGAAAGGGAGAAGTGACAACTTGGTGTCTGATGGCTCTCAGGTTCTTGACTCCTGACCCTTCCCCCAACCGCACTCTTCCCCGTCCTCGGGTTCCATGAAACACACCTGTGTCCATTTAATTCCTTCCCACCCTGTACTTAAGCTAGCTCGGGTTGATTTCTGATATTTACAACCTTCATAAGCATTGGGGCTGCCTCCTTACCTGCATTTCCCCTTTCTTGGCAACTACCTCGATTCTGTGGTCCACATTTCCGCCAGGGCCATATGCCATGCTTTAGAGGTACGTGACTTCGGAACAATACATATAACTCGGGGTTAAGTTAGTCAGCATAACCTGGTCCCCTGACCACAACTGTAGGCCCAGGAATGACCCATCAGCCATTGAGGCCAATGAGATGTGAGGAGCAGTTTTGACGAGTCCCTTGGGAGCTTCCAGAATGACCCGTCACTCACGCCTTGGATCCTGATGAATAGGCATGAACACCAAGGAGCTGATGGCAGCCATCTTATGACCATAAAGAAATGACACCATGGAAGGCTACATGGGAAAATGGAAAAATGGGGGAAAATGCCTTGTCTTGGAAGACATCATTGAGCTGTGAAATTAAACCATTTCTAAAGTCTACCCTCTCTCAGACTATCATCACTATCACTATTACATGGTCCAATAAATCCCTTTAAATATCTTAACTAAAATTCCAAGACACTACCACAATGTACACATGTCCACAGCAGTAATCCCAACCTACCTGTGTATTCTAGAGAATAAAAAGTAAAAAAGGAAAAGACTGCTTGACTAGAAACTCAAAGCCTTCCTAGGTATTACCCTTCCTCTGCCACTAATTAGCAATGGAAACTTTGGCAAGCCAAGAACCTACCTGAGCCCAATAACTCATATGCTGAATGAGAAGAAGCAGACTTCCAACACCAACATTCCCTAATTGAAACTGTAGACCCTTAGCTCCAACTTTTATTGAGTCCTATGGGGTAGTTTATAATTATATATGTGAACTCTGCCATGTTCTCAAACTCAGAAACTAACAACAACAACAAAACATTTCATATGCATTAAAATTCTGTGAGGCAAGAAACCCAGGGTTAAAAATCTAACACAGAAAAGTGGGAGGGGGAAATGAGGGAATACAACTGAAGAGTCTTCTGGCTGAGCACTGCTCACAAAAGCCAGTCCTTGGAGATTTTTGAGTTATAATGACAGAGAAATCCATGGTTTTGGTGGCCCTGCTGGTCACACCCAGCCAGGGGACACCCTTCACTTGAGCTGTGTGGTTGTGGTTGACTCCAACAATGGAAAGAGCAGCTGGTCCATCAGGCTTTGTGAAAAAAGATCTAAGCATAATATTTAACTTAGGCTTTGAGTTAGTTAGAGAACACATTGAACCCTTAAAAGTTAGTATTTGTTATTGATATTATTTTTCAAGACATTTTTTAATTGGCAGAGATTGTTTTGTTTTTCCCTTTTGTGGCTTGGTTACTGCTAAGAAAATAAAACCCATCCCAACCCAGAAACTCAGAACTGATACTCCAGGTTCTCTCACTGGAAAGAACAACAAAAACAAAGACCGGCATAGTTGACTTACACCACAAAGGGCACCTACAAGATTGCACACACGCACACAGACACACACACACTCACACCAATTCATAAAGGATCTTGGCCCAACAGTGCAGAAATCAAGCTGGGACTAGACCTGCCATATGGATTTACTTTCACTAGAGGTTTCCAAATACTCAAGTTTAGAGCAGACTTCAGTAACATGTTTTCAAGAAGTCTCTTCTCCCCCCAGCTTTAAATATAGCTGAGCGAAAGTCAAGCATGATCTCAAAAGAACAAAGCAGGAAAAGTTCATAGATCATCATTTGGTGAAGTACCAACGATGTATCGCATAACAGGATCAGTATATCAGGCCAATTTTAAGAGTGAGGTCTACCCATACTAGGGAATATAATACCAGAGAAAAATATAATTTGGAGATTGTAAAGAAACAGTATGGTGTGCATTTTCCAAATGCCTTTAGATTAGCTTTAAAAAAAAAAGATGCCTTGTTTGGTTGGCCAAAAATGTATTTCAAACAAAAAATATTTCACAATTTTCTCGACTCACAGACTCCAAATTTGAGAACCAGAAGAAATCGTAGTGATTACCCAGTCCAGTCTCCTCATTGTTACCTGGCATATTTATACTTAGTTATACAGAAAATTAGTTTGAAATATAACTAAGCCTAGTAAGAGTGCAATATTCAACACCGCATGATTTTATTTACATGAAATTTAAAAACTAGTCTATGGTGTTAGAAATCAGACTATTGGCTCCTTCTGGGAAGGAGGAAGGAGAGAGAGGAGGGGTCTCTGGTGAAGTTCTATCTCTTGATCCAGGTGATGGTTAGTTCGGTGCATGATAGTTATGACATTTATAATCAAGCTGTACATTTATAATCTGTGCACTTTTATATGTATGTTATGCATCAATCTAGAAGTTTACTTCCCCCCAAAAAGAGCATAGATAACCAAATCTAAGTAAAAAAAAAAAAAAGATGTTATTTTGTTCTCAATCCAACATTTAATTTAGAAACCCATTAGCTTTTTATTCACCTTTTAAATTCACATATAGTCAAATTCACCGTTTTTGGTGTCTTCTGTGAGTCAGACAAATGCATGCAATCAGGCCACCATTATGAAGATACAGAACAGTACTTTCATCCCCCAAAATTTCCTTGAGCTGCCCCTTTGCTGTTGACCCCTCCCACACATTCACCCCTAGCAACCACTGATCTGTTCCTATAATTTTGCATTTTCCAGAATATCATATAATTAGAATCATACAAAATGTAGTCTTTTGAGTCTGGCTTCTTTCACTTCGCACAAGGCATTTGAGATTCATCCATGTTGTCACGTGAACCAGTAATTTGTTCTCTTTTATTCCGTTCTGAATACTCTCCCAGTATTTGGATGTGCCATAGTTTGTTTATCCATTCACCAGTTGCAGGACATTTGCATTGATTCCAGTTTTTGGCATTCATGTACAAGTTTTTATGTGAACAAAAGTTTCCTATCCTCTCGGGTAAAAACCCAGGAGTGGGGTTGCCAGATTATATGGTTGGTATATGTTTAACTTTATTAAAAACAAAAAACAAAAAACAATTGCCAACTTTTTTTCCAAAGTGGCTGTGTATTTCATTCCCATCAGCCATGACTAAGAATTCCAATTGCCCCGCATCCTTGTAAGCACTTAAATATTGTCTCTTTTTTTAAAAGCCATTCTCAGGACACCTGGGTAGCTCAGTCAGTTAAGCATCTGAGTTTGGCTCAAGTCATGATCCCAGGGTCCTGGGACCGAGTCCCTCATCAGGCTCTCTGCTCAGCGGGGAGCCTGCTGCTCCCTCTGCTTGTGTTCTCTCTCTCACTGTCAGATAAATAAATAAAATCTTTTTAAAAAATTCTTTAAAAATAAAAATAAAAGCCATTCTCATTGGTGAAGAGGTCAGGTTCACAGAGAATATTTGCCCAAGATTCTGCTAATGATACACATAATAAGGTTAAAATTAAGGAAGAAATATATACATTAATATAGTTCTGTGGGCCGATTGAAATGATTATACTTCCTTTAAAATGATGAACTTTCTTCTCAATCTGAATCTCTTTAATAATTGATATTGAGTATGTTACATTCATTGGCCATTTGTGTTCCTTTCTATGTGAATTGCCTTTTTAGATACTTTGCTCCTTTTCTATTAGTATTTTAAAAACTAACTTGAAAGAGCTCCTTGTGGGGAGCCTAGGTGGCTCAGTTGATTCTTGTGGGGAGCCTGGGTGGCTCAGTTGGTTAAGTGTCTGACTCGATTTCGGCTCAAGTCATGGTCTCGGGGTCATGAGATTGAGCCCCACCTGGAACACTCCCCCTCCCAGGCAGGCTACTGCGTTCAGCCGGGAGTCTGCTTGATTTTCTCTCTCTCCCTCTGCCCCTCCCGCCCCGGCCTCGAGCAGACACACGCATGTGCGCTCACTCTCCCTTTCAAAAATAAATAAATAAATCTTTAAAAAAAGAAGAAAGAAAGAGCTCTTTGTGTTTCATGGAAATCAGACTGTCGATTGCCGTTATGTTGTTAGTAAGTTGGTGCTTTTACTTTATGAAGTTTGCTGCTAGAGATTTTCTTAAATTTATAGTCAAATTTATGATTATTTTTCTTTGTGGTTCCTGAGTTTAGTATTATAATTAGAAAACCCTTTTCCACTCAAAAATTATAAAAACTTCTCACCAATGTTCTCTATTATTTTTTTACTTTATTTTCTTCTGTGTAAACACTAATTTACTTAGAATTAATTTGAGGGGGACAACTAAGGAAAAGATCCCAACCTACTAAGATTAAAATTAAGGAAAAGAAATTAAAATCTGCAGGTAAAGGTGGAAAAAATTTTCTTAAGATTAATAAACTTCTTTCCCCAAATAATTTTTTAAAATTTAAAAATTTTTAGTCACTTTCATTTGCTACCACATTCCAGCTTTATCACCTTTTGAGATTTTTACTTTCTTCAGCTTTATTTAAAATTGAAAGTAACAGGGACTTCTTGGGGAAATGTGGTATTGAGGTCCACTCTTAAATTAAATATTTGGAATATAAATGCAAATTTAAATGACACAATTTGATCTTGAGTAGCTGAACAATAGACCCAACACCATTCATTATAAAAACCCCATTGGGAAAAATGTGGATTCCAATGCAATAGTTTGATCCCAGTAAATGTAAATTCAAATGCATAGTTTATCCTAAATATGTAAGAATAGTCCCATCACCATTTGGTAAGAAATTCATAGTTCCCTTCCATTGATTTGAAATGCTACTTTTCTTATATAATAAATTCCCATTTGTTGTTGGGTTTATTTCTAGACTCTCCAGGATTTTTCCTTAATCAGTCTATGAAATGGACACTTGTAGAGTTTCATCACATTATGCCTTTAAATATGAAAGAGATTAACCTTCGTTTTTTTGTATTTTATTGCAAAAATTAACATAGATACAGAAAAGTGTATAAAATATTTAAGATCATTTAAACAGTTATAAAGGGAATCCCTGGGCAAACACCAGTTAGGTCAAGAAATGGGACTGAAATTTATCTTTTTAAGTTGTCTTCCACAAACTTCCTATTTAAAATAATAATTATCAGTTAGTTCTGACGGTTAGGCAATTACGTTCATTTAGTAAAAATTGAGATGTAAATTGATAGTGGAACTACCAAAGCTCCAGGAAATAGAAAGCACTTGATTAATATTGTCTTTTTTTTAATGAAAAAATGCTCCAGAGCCACACGGGCTAATGGTTACCACTGGTGTTCAGCACATATATAGAGCATTTCTGTCTTTGTGCAACATTATGTTGGATGGTGCTGGTTTAGACCCTCCTTGGCTTCCACAAATGATCTGGGGTGTCTTAAAACACACTAATTTGAGATGTGTTTAAAACATACAAAATCTACAATTAAAATAAATATAGGAAAGAGAGATCAGAAATTATAAAGAGAGAGACAAAGCAATGCACTAGGAACCAGTGATATTATACAATGGAGCACTAAATCTTGTTCTAACCTTGTTTAGCCAAAGCTAAACAAATAAAGCATCTGATGAATCATATAGTTCTCATTAGGCAGAAGGAGGTATACACATTTATTTGGCAAGACCTACTGCTTCCTGGCAATAACATTTGTCGAGAAAATATCATGGAGAACCTTCTATCAGTGTAACCCATGGGTGGCTGGACCATTTATGTGGCCTCTGTCCACCCTGCACACCTTGAAGTTGGCCCATCATTCATCACATTGAAACAGTAGAAAAATCATTAGCAAGATTTTCTTGAGGATTTTACGAGATGAAAAAAAAAACTATGTTACCAAGCAAAAGACATAACCTCATCCAACTTGTATTAGCCATAATCTGTCCTTGTCCATCCCTCTTCTCTGCTCCCCCTTCAGCTAAGTTTTCTTTTCTTTCCCTCCTGCTATTCCCCAACTCCTCATCCACAGCCTCTAAAAATCCACTTTACTGGTCCCAGCAATTCAGCTCATGCCCTTCCACCATACCTCACTCAGCAAAGCGCAAGCTCAGTGGGAGACCAATTGACCACCAACAGTACCACCTGCAGCCTACTTCACAGAAGGTGTCCCTTTTTCAAAAAATTTTATTATGTTATGTTAGTCACCATACAGTACATCATTAGTTTTTGATGTAGAGTTCCATGATTCATTGTTTGTGTATAACACCCAGTGCTCCATGCAATACATGCCCTACTTAATACCCATCACTGGGCTCACCCATCGCCCAATCCCCCTCCCCTCTAAAATCCTCAGTTTGATTCCCGGAGTCCATAGTCTCTCATGGTTCATCTCCCCCTCTGATTCCTCCCCCACTTCATTTTTCCCTTCCTTCTCCTAATGTCCTCCATGCTATTCCTTATGTTCCACATAGGAGTGAAACCATATGATAATTGACTTTCTCTGCTTGACTTATTTCACTTAGCATAATCCCCTCCAGTTCCATCCATGTCAATGCAAATGGTGGGTATTCATCCTTTCTGATGGCTGAGTAATATTTCATTGTATATATGGACCACATCTTTACCCATTCGTCTGTTGAAGGGCATCTTGGCTCCTTCCACGGTTTGGCTATTGTGGACATTGCTGCTATGAACATTGGGGTACATGTGGCCCTTCTTTTCTGTACATCTGTGTCTTTGGGATAATACCCAGTAGTGCGACTGCTGGGTCATAGGGTAGCTCTATTTTTAACTTTTTGAGGAACCTCCTTTTATCTTCCCACATAAGAAACACTGAGCAACCATTATGCCTTCAACAGCAATTTTGAAGACAGTTTTTTTAAAAAGCTATGATTATGACATTAATGTCTAATTTAGTCAAAGCAAATTCTTTGAACAGTCAAGCTCATTTCATCCAGGTATTTTGCTTTCTGGTAAACTTCTTAGCACTCAAGGCAAAACAGAAAAACACAGACACACGTACAAGGGATGATGTGTTTCTCTTCTGGCAGAGAGAAGCATACAATATTTATGGGAGGACATTCTTTTTTTCCAGCTCTACAGCTGGTGACATCTGGGACGGAAGGGAAATGACTTTTCCGATCACAGAGATCAGGAAGAAACAGGTCTGGAATTCCAGCCTATGTCTGTCTGGACAATTCCATTACACCATCCTGCTTCCCCATTGACTACAGCATGGGAGAGAGCAAGAGATACAAAGTTCATCATGGTAGCTTCCAAAGCTGGCCTCTTCTTAGAATCTAGGTAGCCAACATTGGGCACCATAATGAATTCCTCCAGAGTGGTGGCCCTCTGTCAACACTACACATTTCAGAGGAAGGAACATAAAAGATACGGTCCTTGTGTTTCCCAGGCTTCCTTGCTGACAAAAATTAACTAGAAGTCTATTTAGACATTGAAATCATAGACTTACAGAACTAGGAAAAACTCCAGAGCTTGTCCTCTGCAGCTTCCTGCTCCATTTTATAGATGTGATCAGTGGGGTCCAGAGAAGTTACATGACTTGTTTAAGATCACCTGTGGATTAGGGCCAGAACCAGAACCAGAACCGGAACCCAAGTTGCCCGTAGCTCCAGTTATTTAAATCCGAGTTCACAAATCATTGGCCCATGTTGTGCTTTTAATTTTTTAATCACTTGCTAAAATCTTAAAGTCGGGAAATCGCACCACCCATAAGTCTGCATTTCTGACTTTAAAAAGAAAACCAGAAGATTTGCTAACATGGAGTAGTGGCTTCCTCCTTTAGGGAAGCTAGGCACGCCCTGGTTCACTGCAGTTGCCAAATATTCTCTACTTACTACACCTGCTGACATCACCATTTACATGGCCAGCCTGCCCCCCAAAGTCCTGTGATTTGGCAAGCCCTGCTTGAGATAACGGGTACATGTTTCCCCTCCCCAATCCAGCAGTCAGCTCCCCAAGCTCAGAACCAGGCCCCATGTATTTTGAAAACTCCAGTAGCTGTGGCCAGCCTGGGATTGGTACTTAAGGCACGTTTATTTTTTGAATGAGAGTTGCCTGAATGAGGGATTGACATTTCATTTGAGAGAGCGATGAGAAGAAGCTCCTCTTGCTCTGGTTGATGGTTCTGCTCTCTCCTGAGTTGTGAGCTTCTGAGGGACATTCGCATCCTTAATGACCACCTGGTAGCTTGCCCCCCTCATTCATCCCTGGGCACCTCAGCTCCCGAAACTTCCCCTCTACTGCCTTCACTACCCACAGTTACACACAGAACCGTGCGATTCCCCTTGAAGCACTAGATGACCAACATCTCCTCTCTCCAACCGAAGGTCCCATCTTGATAGCTTCATCACGCACTTGCTTCCCCCACAGCCAGTCTCAAAATGATGCAGCAACAGACCTTCCATTCTTGGCCACCATCCTGTCCCCCAGCCTGTCAGTCACAGTGCTCCCAATGGCACCGCCTCCCTGGCTAGCCCAGACGCCACCTCCCTCTCCACGTCACAGAACCTCAAAATGTTTCTCAGACTCAAAAGAAGTATTGTGGTCTAATAATTTCAGAGCACTTTTCACCGACATTTTTCGGGTCCAAAATGTGTAATTTAGCAACTTTAAACAAATGCCCGACTTTGAGGAGGTTTTGGCTCTGCCTTTTATCTTTGTTTTTTGTTGTTTTTTTCCTTGTGCACCATAATTTTTTCTTTGTCAACCATAAGGTTTGCATTGTGGGGGGGGGGGGTGTTTTAGTTACCCACCAGATAAAGCCATGCACTAACCTTACTGAAAAGTTTGGGTGTATCATTTCTAGAACAACCGTTTATAAGAAGTAACTACCATTAGCTGGGCTGTTCTGCCCACCAGAGAAGCCTCACATTCGAACATGCTGAAAACTGAGGCACAGATATCAACCACAAAGGGATAACATATAATTCAACTATGTGACAAATATTGTATTTCCAAATAAGTAAAAGTCCACAAGGGGGAAAGAGGAGGAGCTGAAAAAAATCCAAATTTCATCAAGAGTGGTTGCAAACCAAGCTGAATTAACTTCGACAATCCCATTTGCATGAAACATCTGTTATTCCATGTGTGTCAAGACAACCAAACATCTAAAGCTCAAGTATGAATGATCCGTTGTTTCATCGGCCAAAGGGTAAGATCGTGTAAGTGAAAACACGATAGGAAAAATGTACAAAAAAGAAAGATTCCAGTGGAAACCTTCTGACAAAAACTCAAACATATACACAGAAACTTTGCCAAAAATAGACAAAGACAGACAAAAATCCTGACAAAGAAAGCAGCAGACTGAGGAAAGCCCATTCAGTGGCTCAACTGCCTGAAACAAAAATAGAAAGGAAAGGTCGGTTGAGCTGACCAGTAGGGAGGGAGGAGTGCACATGGGAGTGAGCAGAGGACTTCCTCACGAAGTCTTCCTCACGAAGCCACTTCGGAATAAACACCCTGGGAGATGCAATGCCAGTCCCCAAGCCCTTTTATCCCTACACCCTTGCTGTATGAAATTTCTGGGGCTGCCACTTCAAGGAGGCATTAAAAAAAATGCTAGGAATGTCCACAATAGCCAAACTATGGAAAGAGCCTAGATGTCCTTCAACAGATGAATGGATAAAGAAGATGTGGTATATATACACACACATACACACACACAATGAAATATTATGCAGCCATCAAAAAATGAAATCTTGCCATTTACAACGACGTGGATGGAACTGGAGGGTATTATGCTGAGCGAAATAAGTCAATCAGAGAAAGACAATTACGATATGATCTCACTGATCTGAGGAATTTGAGAAACAAGACAGAGGATCATAGGGGAAGGGAGGGAAAAATGAAACAAGATGAAATCAGAAAGGGAGACAAACCATAAGAGACTCTTAATCTCAGGAAACAAACTGAGGGTTGTTGGAGTGGAGGGGTTGGGAGGGATGGGGTGGCTGGGTGATGGACACTGGGGAGGGTATGTGCTATGGTGAGCGCTGTGAATTGTGTAAGACTGATGAATCACAGACCTGTACCCCTGAAACAACACGTTATATGTTAATAAAAAAAATTTTTTTTAATGCTAAGGAGTTCCTTAAACAAACAACCAAACAAACAGAAATGAGCAGGCGGGTTAAAAATAAGCAATGAAAACAAGAGGAGGAATGCCTTGTTGCATTATCTTCCTGACAAAATTGCAATGGCCATTTAGTTATTATGATTATGGTGAATAGCTAAGAATATATATTTCAACCTCATTTGGGTTTCTCTCTATGTTGGCCAAGGGGAAAAAAAAAAAAAAAGGTAATACAGTCAACAAAGCCGGAGCGACTCATGATTCTCCTGTTTCCAACACTGCCTTGTGGGATTGGAGGGTGGAGGTAGGGGTGGGAGGATCATCTACAGCCACTCCCTTCAGAGCCATTTCACCCAGACATGTACCAAACCACTGCTGAACAGCCAAAAAAAAAAAAAAAAAGCAACAGGAGATCAGCCAAGAGGAAAAGCCAAATTCCCCCACCATGCACTAGGGCACTAGCAGGCTCTGGAACCTACTTCCGGGGGACACCCTCGCATAACAAGCAAGCAGCCTCAGGGTCTCAGTACCAGAGATGTCCCACAGCCACATTCATTTACCAGGTGCCATCTTTACAGCATGTTCTAATAACTAACCAGGCGAAGCAGAAGGAAGCTGTCCCATCACCTGCCATTGCCCAGGTCTTACTGGATGGGTGTGTCCCTCCACCTCTCCGCTCTGCTTTCTGACTTCCCTGTCACATACATCCTCTCTTGTACTTCCACAGAATGTTTAGAGTCAGGTGGGTTCAGTGCCTGTTCTGCCTTTGAAGGCCTCCAGCTTACCTCCCCTGCCCCTCTAGACATACGCGGTAATCCTGCTCAAGAGGAACACACTCTGAGTTTCTCCCCTCATGAAAATCTCCTCCATCTCTGGAGAGAAGTAAATTCACTACCCTGTGAGCCTCCATTCTACTCCCCTCCTTTCAGCAACCCCCCTTCCTTAGTTCTAAAATGTCACTATCATGCGATGAAGGAGACAATACTTCCTCTGAGGGGTTCTGGAACTTTCTAGCACTTACTTCATGTCACGCCTTCCACCCTTCCCACGGGTCTGCTCCTTGACACTCACAAATTCACAGACCTCAAGCAGCTAATGCAGTGTCTTGAATGTCTTTTTGGATATTTATGATTGGATATTTATGTTTCTTTGGATATTTATGATTGAACTGGATTGAATTATAAAATAAAATGTAAAAATAAAATAAAAGCCTAAGCTTTGGGTACCCTGAAGCTAGTTTCACAGAATCAGAATTTTAATGCCAGAGAGACTCTAAAGACCATACAGATGAGGAATCTGAGGCCTGAGGAGATGATTGACTTGCCCAAGGACATACAATCAGAAACAAGGTCGGAGATCGAGAACAAGTTTCCCAGGACTTAATTCTGAAAACCCTATAACATATTTTTTTAAAAGATTTTATTTATTTATTTGAGAGAGAGAGAATGAGAGACAGAGAGCATGAGAGGGAGGAGGGTCAGAGGGAGGAGCAGACTCCCTGCCAAGCAGGGAGCCCGATGCGGGACTCGATCCTGGGACTCCAGGATCATGACCTGAGCCGAAGGCAGTCGCTTAACCAACTGAGCCACCCAGGCGCCCAAACCCTATAACATATTAAGGCAAAATACTGATATGTTCATATTAGAGTATCTCTGGAGGAAATTGTCTGGTTTTCAGCCATATCTGGAAGGCTGCTGGGTGCCAGGCTCTGTGCTAAGTGCTCAGGGCAGGGGCCCACCACCTTGCAAATATGTAAATTAAAACAGTTATTACTGTCTTGAGAAAGGCAGAAAGTCAACTGTCATTCCACCAAAACCCCCCTGGGAAGGTTACATGGAAGCAAACAGCTCCTTATTCCCAATTCAGTGCTCCTCTTTAATGAACCATTCTCTTCTGGACATGCAAATGTCCTTTCTTTTCCCCCATCTGTCCTTATCTGTGCCTTCTGCAATAAAAGCCGTGGCTTAAACCCACGCCTATATTGCTATCTGCTTTCATTTTTGGCTCTTCTAATATCACTCCTAGCTACAGCTGCATGGCTTTTGTCTTTAATGTGGATGATAAATAAGACTCAGATTTTTGACATTATGAGGTTTATGATGGGTCATTTTACTCTAGGAGATACACACTACCTCACCAGCTTCCAAAAGAGGGGGAAAAAAAGAGAGCACATAAGAATGATTTGAATGATTTTCACTCCTAACTTGGCCCTTCCTTTTGTTTCTGCTCTTTTTAATCCTGCCCTTCCTCTTTAATCTTTTCAAACTCTCCATCTTCTAACATAATGTGGAAAAGAACGGGATGCTTCTTTTTTTTTTTTTTTTTAAAGATCTTATTCATTTATTTGAGAGAGGATGAGATAGAGAGAGCATGAGAGGGGGGAGGGTCAGCGGGAGAAGCAGACTCCCTGCCGAGCAGGCAGCCCGATGCGGGACTCGATCCCGGGACTCCAGGATCATGACCTGAGCCGAAGGCAGTCGCTCAACCGACTGAGCCACCCAGGCGCCCAATGAAACTTCATTTATTTTTTTTATAAAGATTTTATTTATTATTTGACAGAGAGAATGAGAGACAGAGAGCACATGGGGGGGGGAGGGTCAGAGGGAGAAGCAGGCTCCTCGCCGAGCAGGGAGCCCGATGCGGGACTCGATCCCGGGACTCCAGGATCATGACCTGAGCCGAAGGCAGTCGCTTAACCGACTGAGCCACCCAGGCGCCCAAGAACGGGATGCTTCTTAAAATGTAGCCTAGATTAGACATCTCTAAATGGACCTCTGTTCTATGTAATTATTCACGACTTCTCATTTTGTTTCATCTTAATTCCTTCAGCAGACACGAATGCCCTCTGTTGTGCCCCAAGGACCACTGTGGAAGCAGCGTGACTTCTTTATAGGACATGGTTTCTTCTTCGTGCATCGTGTAGGAGGTAATACCTCACACAGTCCAAATCACCTTCCTAAAGCTGATACTTTATTCTTTGTGTGACCCTTCTTGTTCACATATCCAACCATCTTGCAAACACGGCACATCACACAGAGCGTCAGAACTCCAGCCAAGCCTGGGCGGAGAGGAGGGCTAGGTCAGAGGACTCTCAGTCATATTGTAAACTTCCATTTCTTCCATTGGCTTGTGTCCTAAATGCTATTTAATAGCAGTTAGTGCCAATTCTCTTTGTTTCTGGGGATGTATTGAATGTATACGTAACGTGAATTTAATTTATCAGAGTTGAAATAAGAGTTTGCAACAAATATGAGCAATCCTCTCCATAGATTTAAGAGGGAGTGGTCTTGGATTTATTGCTGGATTATGGGTTCTCTTACCTAAGAGTGTTTTGGCTGCTCTGCCTTCAAGAACAGAAGTCCATCATAAAGGACTTCTGTAAAATAGGAGAAACCTGAAGATGGCTGAAGATAAATCAATAAGAAACAGCAGATTCCTGGGGTGCTTGGGTGGTTCAGGCAGTTAAGTGTCCGACTCTTGATTTCAGCTCAGGTCATGATCTCAGGGTTATGAGATTGAGCCCCACATCAAGCCCTGCATCAGGCTCCTCAGGCTCCACGTTGAGCATGGAGCCTGCTTAGGATTCTCTCTCTCTCTCTCTCCCCTCCCTGCTCTCTCTCTCTCTTTCTCTAAAAAAAAAAAGAAAGAAAGAAAGAAAGAAAGAAAGAAAGAAAGAAAGAAAAAAGAACAGAAAACAACAGATTCCTTAATCAACTGGGTCAGTATCTCTCAAAGAATAGTTTGTAGGTGTATAATTTCAAATATTTTAGATGCAAACTAGTAAAGATTGTCTATTTTCCTTTGCTCAGAAAATATCTCTATTAGTCAGCATTCTCCAGAGAAATAGGACCAATAGGATATGTGGGTACGCAAACACAAACACACACATACACACACAGAAATTTTAAGGAATTGGTTCATACAATTGTGGTGGCTGGCAAGTCTGATATTTGTAAGGCAGGTCCACAGCTAGAGACCCAGAGAAGAACTGATATGGCAGCTTGAGTTCAAAGGCAGCCTGGAGGCAGAATTTCTTCTTCCTCAGGGGACCACAGTCTTTTTCTCTTAATGCCTTCAAGTGATTAGATGAGACCCACCCACATTATGGCAGACAATCTGCTTTACTCAAAGTCTACTGATTTACATGTTAGTCTCATCTAAAAATACCTTCACAGTGACATCTAGGCTGGTGTCTGACCAAATATCACATTGTGCTATTTTATGCAAGATCTTACAGTTTTCAAAGCACTTTATCACTTTGCCCTTAAAGACATTATGACTTGAAAATTTTATGATCAGGATCCCTTGAAAATTGGAAATAATGGGCCCTTTTTCAACAGTTGAAGTCCTTTGTCTGGAACTTACATCAATTGCAACAACTAATGTAATACATGGTTCAACTTCAGCTTCTTAATCCATCATATGCCAGCGAAGTGTGAGACCAGTGGTTCCCTTTCAGGTGTACCTCATCACCATTTGTAAGACTGTGTCTGTGGGGAAATATGTTCAAACCTGTACCTCAAAATACCAGTACTTTGGTATCCTGCCTGTGCCAGCCTCCCATAAATTAGGGATGACTGTGGAGACCCCAGATGAACGGAAATGGAAAGACAGACACGCTCCTGGCTGCCAGTCGCTTCTCTGTGCATTTGCACAATCATGAAAAGCAATCACTCTCCATTTTTGTTAGCTGATGCTCTCTGACCCAAACCGTCCCTAGTACCCAGGTGTTTATCCCAGGAAACAAAGGAAAAATGTTCTGGAGAGGTCCCTTCTTACTAAAATTCTTTCCATATAAAGGTTGTTTAATAAGCAAGGGCCAGCTTGCCTAGATAAAAGTAGAGGAGTCGTTTTAAGTGTTAGAATAACATCCCTCAATTGTGATGTGAACACTGGAGTTAATTTTTTTTTTATTATGTTAGTCACCATACAGTACATCATTAGTTTTTCATGTAGTGTTCCACGATCTATTGTTTTCATATAACATTCAGTGCTCCATGCAGTACGTGCCCTCCTTAATACCCATCACCGGGCTAACCAATCCCCCCCTCCCCTCTAAAACCCTGTTTGTTTCTCAGAGTCCATAGTCTCTTATGGTTCATCTCTCCCTCTGATTCCCCCCTTTCATTTTTCCCGTCCTTCTCCTAATGTCCTCCATGCTATTCCTTATGTTTCACAAATAAGTGAAACCATATGATAATTGTCTTTCTCTGCTTGACTTATTTCACTTAGCATAATCTCCAGTCCCATCCATGTTGATGTAAAAGTTGGGTATTCATCCTTTCTGATGGCTGAGTAATATTCCATTGTATACATGGACCACATCCTCTTTATCCATTCATCTGTTGAAGGGCGTCTCGGCTCTTTCCACAGTTTGGCTATTGCGGACATTGCTGCTATGAACATTGGGGTGCATATGGCCCTTCTTTTCACTACATCTGTGTCTTTGGGGTAAATACCCAGTAGTGCAATTGTTGGGTCATAGGGTAGCTTTATTTTTAAATTTTTGAGGAACCTCCACACTCTTTTCCAAAGTGGCTGTACCAACTTGCATTCCCACCAACAGTGTAAGAGGGTTCCCCTTTCTCCGCAACCTCTCCAACATTTGTTATTTCTTTCCCTGTCAATTTTTGCCATTCTAACTGGTGTAAGGTGGTATCTCAATGTGGTTTTGACTTGAATTTCCCTGATGGCTAATGATGATGAACATTTTTTCATGTGTCTGTTAGCCATTTGTATGTCTACAGATAAAGGGCTGGTATCCAAGATCTATAAAGAACTTCTCAAACTCAACACCCAAAAAACAAATAATCAAGTCAAAAAATGGGCAGAAGACATGGAGTTAATTTTTGTTTGTCTTTGAATATACAAAAAGCATGGAAGCAAGAATAGCGAATCTAACCCATGTGATGGAAAGAGAAGCCCAGCTGTGTGCTAACACAGTTACGAAGTTACTACCATTGAGCTGAAAAGCGTCATAGATAGAGTGTTATGCATTTGCCAGATCCCATTTTATTTCTCTCCTACCTGCCCCCATTTTCCCAGCTTCCTAGTCCTTGGGGAGGCAGGACTGGGTACTGCTGTCAGAAGTTACGCAAGCCACTTTCCCGCCCCCCAGTGACCCGCCCCGGCCCCCCAGCCGCATTGTTCCCCAGCTCTCCTCTCCCAGCAATCTTCCAGACCATACTTTGAAGACTGCAGGGTCACGAGATAAAAGGAGCCTGAAACCCCCAGACACTGCTTGATAAAGAATCACCAAAGAAAGCCATCCTACCAGCATGACAGGAGCGAGAAAAACCCTTTGAGGTGTTAAGCCACTGAAATCTGCAGTTTATCTATTAGACAGCATAACCTAACCTCTCCCAATAGAATGTTATCCAGTTCTTGTCATCTGACAGTGGAAAACACCATTTCTTAAAGCAGGTAGTATATTCTAAAGAAGATGTGTCATGTGGAACATTATTCCGAGAACAACAGATAGCATAGCAGATCACATAAACTGTTCGCAGCTTTCCCACACATTTAGAAGAGTCCTTCATTCAGCTGTTTCTCGTTTGGGCCAAACATCTAGCATGGCATTCACTTCCCTCCATGGCCTAGGCATTTCCATCCTTTCTGGTCCCATCTTCCTCTCCCTGCGTCTCATGTGATTTCTGGAAACACCGAGCTACCTGTGGTTCCCTGCACAGACCCTGACATTTCGTGACCCTGTTCATTCTATTCCTCCTGCCTGGACCATTTTTCCCCAGCCACGTGTAACTGGTCTACCCATCAAGGTCGACCAAAGAAGTATAACCACTGGAGTGATCTAGAACAAGGGGCTTATTATGGGGAATTGACCCTACACGACTGTGAATGCTGGTCGAACAGCTTATGCACAGCTGTTGTGTCTGCATCTGGCACTGAGCCTGTAGTGAGCAGGACTGTGTTCAAGTCTGGGAAGGAAGGATGGATGTGAAGTAGGGAGAGCCAAGGGCAAACCAGAACCCACCTGGATAAGCTGGGAGCCCAGAAGGATGAATGGAGCCCATGCTGGTCTCTCTTGCCTCAAACTTCAGTGATGCTCTCGGGGAAGCTGGCATCCCTCATCACAGAGCCAAACACACACTTGGCCTAGCAGTCAGAGAAGTTGAAGGAGGAAGTCAGGTGGGAGCAGAAGGAGGTGCAGGCCTGGTTGCTTGCCTCACCCCAACAGGGCAGGTCAACAGATCTGCAACCACAAGTGTGAGCTACCACGACATCTGGCCCTACATTGATATTCTGGGCATAAATATGGTTGCTGCTTGTCCTTCACCTTCCAGACCTCATGCATATTTCTCTTGTGATGAATCCTTACCCAGAACCATATAGGGAAGGGAATTCTGGAGAGTGTAGTTTGAGCTTAGTCAAGTGGACAAGTACAAGGTCACCCCTACCAGCTAACTGGCTCTTCTTTTAAGACTCGGTGAAGGCAACACCGTCCTCAGGGAGTTATCTTCAGCTTCCAGATGATGCTCATCAACCATTCTCTGGGCTTTCTTAGCATTCTGTGTGTACCATGGTCATTGCATTTCACCTGTAACATTTAACCCACTTATGTGTCTGTCTCTTCGGCTGAAATGTGAGGTCCCTGAAGGCAGGGGCCACATGTTGTTCATTTGTCCTTCCTGAGCACAGAGTCTGGGACGGAGTTGGCCTTGAGTAAACATGGAGCACGACTCTTGACATCCATGCCATCAATAACCCATTATTACCACTTGTCAAACTAGGATCAGATTTAGAAACACGGGAAAAGAAAGACAGGAAAAGGGAAAAGTTCCCCTTCTCTCTAGTGTTCAGGCCCGAATGTAGTGGTACCTCACCTCGAGCTGACTCAAGTGGGTCACAGTGCGGAACAATCTCCCTAAGGGGGGCCTGAGGATGGGCAAATGTAGGAGAGAAACAGCCATTGGACATTTCTAGGGTGCCGGGCATTATCCGACATACCTCACATGCTCAGATTCCTATTTCTGCTCTTGTAAAGTGGGTATTGTTACCCCCCCCCCAAAGGACTCGGGGCTGTTAATCGAGCTGCCCACAGCTGCCCCAAATCACAGCTGGATTCGTCTGACTCCAAAGCACATGCGCATTCTGCGGCACTGCATTTCCTCCCGGGCCCCAGTTTGGGGAGGGCAGGTGGCTGGGATGGCCCAGGGACTCAGAGGGCCCTAAACTAGAACAGAAGGAAGTGGCGCCATCAGCTGGTACGACCAAAAGGCCTGAGGTGCTTATAAACAATCCTGGAGCAGCCCCACCCTCCTCCAGCAGAGGCCGGGAGGCCAGGGCAGGGCAGGGTGGGCAGCCAAGTCCTCACCTCTCTCCCTCCTTCCTGCCCCCATCGCTGTCCTCTGCACCCCGGTCGCAGGGACATCCCCTCTCCTTTAGCTTCTTCCTTGCTGCCGTGGCTCTTCCTAACACCAGTGTCCTTGGTGCTCCTCCTGCTGAAGCCTGCCTGGATATTCCTATGTTAAATAGAGCCCTCCAGCGGAGCGAGGGAGTGGGTCCTAGGCCGGGAGGAACCCGCCATCGCAACCACCCCGCAGGCTGGCTAACTGCTCTTCTCCAGGACTAGATGATGGTCCTGCAGATTGCTTGGCTTCAGGAACAAAGCATGATCCCCCTTGTGAAAATCCTGGAGGGCAGCTGGGAGAGGTGGCCTTGGCACTCAGACCAGCCTGAGGGTGGGTCCTCCTCGTGCCACTTACTACGTGCTCAGGCTGCTTACCCTCACTCATCTCCCAAACGGACACAGCGCCCACTGTTGTTGGGTGGTTGGGAGGGTAAATGGGACGGAGACACAGGACCCACTCCACACCAAGCCCGGCACACAGCAGTTGCCCTTGTGGAGATATTGTGGCAGCTGCTGATACCCTGACCTGATTTGGGAGGTGTGAAAAGACGCGGCCCCCCTGAGAGCAAGTTCACGGTTCCTGTAGCTCTCAATTGGCTGGCACCAAGGACTCAACCATGCAGCTAAAATAAAAGCACCCTCATTTAAAAAAAAAAAAAAGAAGAAGAAGATAGCAGGAAGGGAAGAATGAAGGGGGAGAAATCAGAGGGGGAGACGAACCATGAGAGACTATGGACTCTGAGAAACAAGCTGAGGGTTCTAGAGGGGAAGGGGGTGGGAGGATGGGTTAGCCTGGTGATGGGTATTAAGGAGAGCACGTTCTGCATGGAGCACTGGGTGTTATACGCAAACAATGAATCATGGAACACTACATCAAAAACCAATGATGTAATGTATGGTGATTAACATAATATAATACAAAATAATTTTTAAAAAAACACTCCCATTTCTCGATGCAAAAGTCAAACTCTGCTGCTCTCTTTAGTCGAATGGGATGCACACCTTTCAATGAATCCTTACTACGTGCCAACCACAGCATCTGAGCTGCATGTGGGGAGCTATCTCAGGACCCCCAAGACATATTTCCTGGCTTCAAGGAGCTCTCAATCTCCGGGTTTCTTACAAGGACGGCATTTGGACCATGTGAATAAGGGGTTAACAGCAGTTCTTTCTCCCTTTATGCAATTGCTGGTTAACAGCAGTAAATTCTCATCTGAACTGCGATTGACCCTGTGCACACAATCATGTTATTCATATTCTTATAAACAGAGGGTACAGTATGTATAATTTCCTAGATTTCTGGGAGGGGATGTATCATAACTAAACTCCAACTTTTCCTTTGGAGAAACAGAGCCATTTGTTTCTGGTTAGCTTCAAAGCAAAAACTAATTTTTTCCTTTTATGTGTCAGTAACTTGAGTGAAATTTGTCACTTGTTTTTATGAAAAATTCTTTGCCATTGCCTTCATTGCTTGAAAAAAAAAAAACCCACCCACAACACTAACACTTCCTACATAGTACCAGGGACTTGAAAAGTAGTGACAGAATGGTGGTGTCATTTTTTAGTCATGGAAACTCACAGGAGTCCCACAGAATGGCCTGAACACCGTCCACTGAGAATCTATTTTCAAGTGCCTACTACAGGGGCAAGACCACTGGTGACATCTTGTTCCAATTTAAGCAAGGTTGAGCAGTGGGCCAGCTCCTTCAAATCATAACCAGCACAGAAATTACCTCCTACCAAAAAACCACAAGGGTTAGACTGTAAGAATGAATCCCAGAAAAGTTGGAACTCTTGGGTCCGGGCATATTTCTGAAGCAATCCAGTCAAGAAGAGCATTTTCATTTTCTTTGGTTGGGGCATTTCTTGTTTGTCCTGGGATGCAGTACAAGGTTGGTTGAGGATGATGAAGAGCCGCTTTATTTTGCCTTAAAAAGAACTAACAAGTCCTTCACCACTTTGCTTTGAGCCAGAGCTATTTAGAAAATGCTCAACCTATTTTTACCTTTCTATATACATATTTAATAGATACCATGTCATTAGCAAATTACCAAAAAACATGAGCTGACACACTCTCAGAAATGACTCAGAGTAAACAGGATGTCTCTCTAGGAGCACGCTTCTCTCCGGGGACAGTTTTCTCTGGGCCGCATCTTCTTTTCCTGGGCATGCCTCAGTTCCCCTAAAGGGCCAGGAAGATTGTAATATTTTAGGGAGGTTCCCTGTCTACCTCCCAAACCCCAAACATCACTATATACACTGTGGCTTTGAACTCACAGTTTGCTTAACCTCTTTAAGTTCAAGTGACCAATGAGCAAGGAAAGAAATAGGAGTGGCCCTCAGATGATTCACATATGTTGGGTACACCCAGAATAAATGAGGAGCAGTCACTTCACATTTAGGATTCAGGAGTGTAATGTGTGTGTCACCACAGGAGGTGACATAAGGGACTGAGGAGGGAAGGAGGGAGAGCTGAGGTTGGTGGTCCACAGTGGCCACCTTGACTCTGCTCTTGCAGGGCAGACGGGAGATGTTAGTTGTGAGGAACCACCTGGCTCTGCATCCCATCTGAAATGGTCACTGGTGGTGTGGCCTAAATTGTTTCCCCCTGCTCAAGAAATTCATATGCTGAAGTTCCAACCCCCATACTTCAGAAGAAGACTGTATTTGGAGGTAAGACCTTTAAGGAGGTAATTAAGTTAAAATGAGGTTATTATTAGGATGGAACCATAATCTCATCTGACAGGTGTCCTTATACAAAGAGATTAGGACCCAGACACACACAGAGGGAAGCCCGTGTGAGGACACAGGGAGAAAGCAGCATGCACAAGCCAAGGAGGGAAGCTTCTAAAGGAAACAGCCCTGCAGACTCCTTGATCTCTGACTTCCAGCCTGTAGAACCATGAGGTAAATTTCTGTTGTTTAAGCCCCCCAGGCTGGTATTTTGTTCCAGAAGGAATGGCAGCCCCAGCCAACAGATACAAGGAGTGACTAGCATTTGCAATGTCAATTCCTGGCAAACTTTGAAATATTTTCAGAATTTTTCAAAGGAAGCACATCGAGAAAAGTCTTTCTTTGGGATTTTAAAATTGGGAAAGGGGTAGCATCTGAGAAGCTTTTACAACCACTATCCCTAATATAGTCTTATTTCCTCGTTCCTCTGGTTGTTGGACATGCTGAGCCTCTCCTTCCTCTCTCCCCAAGCCCTATTTCATCCTCAGTCACCTGGGCTCACCCTCCCACTGTGCACGAACATCACCAAAAGCATCTCCAAGCCACTTCTAAATTCGTCCCCAGTGATGGTCTTCATCTGTGTAATGTCTGATGTTTGATCTCATCATCACCCCGACCCCCCGCCCTGCCCCAATTTCTTCTAACAGAAAGAATACTCGCTTTCTGTGAAGATTCTACTCTACAAAAGCATATGGAATTAAAAATAAAGACCCATCCTTATTCCCCATCCTCAGCCTCCTTAAAACAGTGGGATGTCCATCCACTGAAGAAGGGATAAACAAAAGGTGGCACATCTATGCAATGGAATTTAGCAGTAAAAGGAAATGAGGTATTGACCCACACCACAACACGGATGAACCACGTCCCAAAGGACCACATGCGATACGGTCCCATTTACACAAAATGTCCATAATAGGCACATCCACAGGGTGGAAAGTAGTGAGTGGTTGTCAGGAGCTCGGGGAAGGGCAAATGGTGAGTGACTGCTAGTGGGTTTGAGATTTCTTTCGCGAGGGGGGTGATGAAAATATTCTAAAATTAGATTGTCATGATGGTTGCACAACCCTGTGACTTTACTTTAAAATGAACATTTTATACTTCAAAATTTTAAATTTTATGCTGAATTGTGTGGTTTGTGAATTCTCACAATAAAGCTGTTAAAAGTGGGGGGGGAAACAGCTAAATGTGGAAGCCAGGGGGTCCCCTGGGTAGCATACAGGGATCCTTACGTCCTGCAGTGAGAGTTCAGAGAAAGCTGAGGACAGATTTTTAAATCCTAAGAGTAGATTTAAGTCCTAAGAGTAGCTGAGCTCAAGAGAAGGCTAAGCCAATCAAAGTATTTCATCTTTACCAAGACCAGGTCCCTTTTTGAGAAACAACAGGACCCTGATACATGGGAAGAGGACATCTGAATAGATGTGTCCAAAAATCTGAAATTCCCAGATTTCCCTAAACCTTCTGAGCCCACTGAAGTGGCCCACTCCTCCCTAGGCTAGTACTCCTCCCTTGTTTCAGAACAATACAAAGGCCTGTTCCCACAAAAATCACACACTCTCCCACCCCACTCAGAATCTGCCTTGCCCCCCACCCCCACCTCCCCGCCTTACCTTGAGGCCAATAACCAGGGTTAGGTCACTTCATCACACCCCTGGGGATATGCTGGTCCGGCTAAGTGATACAAGTGGGAGAATCTGCAGCACCTTCCTTTTGTTCACTCTCAGGAGCTGGGAGAACACACAGAACACTGGTTATGTGGGTGCTTTATCAAAGGAGCCAGCATAGAAGGTTGGGTGAGAGGCTTTAGGGCTTTGGGAGCACCCTGCTGGGATACAGGATTGAATACCCTGTCAAGGCCCCAGGAGATGGTGCAAATATCTTAAAGCATGGAGAAAGCAATGACCCACACTAAGCTAAGTAGAAATGCCTGAACTGCCTTGGCAAATGGTGAATGAAGGGACCGAAGTCTCAGAGAATTGGGCATGCTGGAGTGGACGGTGTTACAGGGAAAGCCGAAAGGACGCCCCGCTCCCCAAAGCGCTAAGGAAGGCACAGGTGAGACGGGTTCCAGCTCCCCTCGGGGGTTCAGTGGTGGCTTTGTGGGGGATGCTGCCACAGGTCTGGGCTCACCGGCAGGAAAGGGGGCAGCAAATCCCCCCAACAATTGAGGCCAGGTGATGCCAATCACCGTCAGAAGCCAGATGGAGGCAATTATCACGAGTGCCCAGATCAGAGGGGCAGCCAGGGGGCCTGACCCACGGGGAGCTCGGGAAATAGTTAACAGAACACGCCCCCTCCCCCCCACCCCCACCCCCGCCAAGGGACAGAATAGATGGGCAGCCAGGAAGGATACTATTGCATCTGGGCAATTACAAAATCAAGGATGGATGAGTTAGAGGCTGAGAGTGATGGCCCCGATGGTCATTATTACTTTCCTTGTTTCTAGACCTATGGCAATTTGTAGACCCAGAACCCATTTATTAAAGGAAAAGCTGAGCCCCAGGAAGAAGACCTCATATACCACAGGAAGTGTGTATAGTAATGAGTCTATTAGCTCTTCCCTAGAAGGACCTACAGCTATTAACTCAGGTGATTGGTCACTAGAGAAAGGAAACGCTCAAACATTTCAAGACTGTTGGTTACGGGATCCAAGTTGATACTGCTACCTGATGACCCCAAGTGGCATCATGCCCCACCCCCTATTACAGTGGGACACATATGGGGGCCAGCAGTCCTGGCCATGGCCCAGATCACTGTAGGTCTGCTGGCTCCACAGACCCATCCAGTGGTCATTTCCCTAGTCTCAGATGTGCAACTGGTGCTTGGTAGTCTCTCCCACCCGTTTGTTGGACTGTGGGGTAAGAGCTCTCGTGGGAGTGAGACCAGCTTCAATGGTAAGAGCTGCAGGTTATCCCACTAATTTCCATCTTCTGAGTTTCCCTGGAAAAGAGGCCCATTGGAATCCCAGAGAAACTGCTCTCAGACCTGAAACAAGATAATGGATTCAAGTAACTTAGGGATGGACTGCGGTGGGTGCTCCCAGCCCCCACAGGGATTACCTTGGCTGAAGAGAGGTCCTCACTCAAGACCACAGCCACGTCCTAGAGGCACTGGAATCCAGTGCCTGATTGCTGTGGGCGTATGACGGCCTGGGACCGTCATTTCGACTTGGGACGATGCGACGGCTCAGCTCCTCTCCAGAACAACCTGCAGTGCCATGGAGGCCCCACCGAGACTGAACTGCAGCTCAGCTTCTCCCTCCACCCAATCCTGGTTCCTTCCCTTCCAATTACTGACCCCCAAGAGTGTCCTAGTGAATCTCTAGCTCCCTAACCTCCTTCCCAGAACCTGCTTCACAGGGAACCCAGCCCGTGATAAGACAGGCCTGGCTCTTCATTTTCTCGTACACGTAACACCACTGTAATAGTCATTATTCCCCACTACATGCCCTCTCTCAAGAAACTATAGGAGAGTGCTCTGCTGAAATATGGGAGCAAACCAGGAAAGAGGCCTGGGATCCAGGCAACCAGGGATCTAGCAAAGCAAGGAGGTGAACGCAAGCTCTGTGGAGTGGTCGGTTCATTCTGGAACTGGAGGCTAGAGATACCCAGGAGGGATTTCTCCGGAAAAGAAGAACACAAAAGAATCGAACACCTGGGGACGCCTGGGTGGCTCAGTCGTTAAGCATCTGCCTTCGGCTCAGGTCATGATCCCAGGGTCCTGGGATCGAGTCCCGCATCGGGCTCCCTGCTCCGCGGGGAGCCTGCTTCTCCCTCTGCCTCTGTCTCTCTCTGTCTCTCATGAATAAATAAAAATAAAATCTTAAAAAAAAAAAAAAAAAGGAACCAAACACCTGATGTGTTTGTATGTTTAGAATATTCTGGACTTCCACAGCCTCAGTACAGGTCTGCAGCCACAGGTCCCCAGGATATGAAGCAAATGAAGAGATGACCACATGAGACAGTTATTAACATCTGAAAGATCAGAACATTTCACAAGAAAGAAAATAGACTCTGAGCTCACCACTTGGCTGGGCTGTGACCAGTATTTACCTAGTTCTCACAGTGCAAACACTGAATATTGATTTAACAAAAAAAAATGGAGTGATTGGGAAAATAGGAGTGGCAAGTTTGTATGCGTGGAGGATGATGTAAGAGCTAAATCCTCACTCTCTTCAGTGAGAGGCCATAGGGTCATATCTAAAATTGGAAAATAAGAGAGAAAGAGGGTAAACAGATACTCTGACCTATGGAAATAAATATTATGAGAAAGAACTACTAGAAGTAGAAGTGATAGCTCTGGCCAGAGAAAATCCAAGCAGGGAAGAGTCAAGCAAAGAGCTACTTGCTTTTTTTTTTTCATTGTAAATTGTGTAGAACTATTTGACTTCTTGAAACTATGTGTAATGTGTTTTAAAGTGGGTGGGGGATTGGCTGGATGGGCATGAAGGAGGGCACTTGTGATGAGCACCGGGTATTAGATGTAAGCAATGAATCATTAAATTCTACTCCTGAAACCAATATTGTACTATATGTTAACTAACTAGAATGTTAAAATTTGAATAAAATAAAATAAACAAAGTAGCAGGTGCTACTTTACAATAATAAATACTAATTTTTTTTAAGGTAAGGGAGCCCTATAAATGATTGATTGATTGACTGGTTTGTCTAATATAAACCAATGGATTATTTGATTTTAGATAAAAAGTGCCAGGAGTAAGGTGTAGATCCTGGTTATCAGGTAAACTCACAGCTTGTCTCTTCCTGCTTCAACCACAGTACCCACCCACCTCACCCAGAAGAAAACTAGAAAACCAGCCAAAGTCCCACCCTGAGTCACTGCTGGGATGACCAGGGATGCTGCCCCATGGTGCTGGCCCTTCATGTATTTACTAAGAAAAATCCCTTCATTCAGAAATGATGCTCCCTTTTAACTTTTATTATGCAAATGTTCAAAGATGCACAAAAGCAGAAAGAACCTGTATTTACCCATTTGCTACCTTCAACAGTTACCAACACTTTACCCATTTATTTTATTTGCCCCACCCAACCTGCCCCATTTCTTTTGTCTGGAATATTTTGAGCAAATCCCAGACCATTATGGTATTTTACCCATAAATAGTTTAGTATGCATCGCCAGCTGACAGGACCTTTTGTTTGAATCAGGATTAGAATAAGGTATACACATTGTATTTGATTGCTATGCCTTCTCTCTCTCTCTCTCTTTTTTAATTAATTTTAGAGGTAGTGTTTAGTGATTCATCAGTTGCACATAACACCCAATGCTCATTACATCAAGTGCCCTCCTTAATGCCCATCACCCAATTACCCCATCCCCCCACTCAACTCCCCTCCAGCAACCCTCAGTGTGTTTCCTAGAGTAAAGGGTCTTTTATGGTTTGTCTCCCTCTTAATGTTCATATTTTATTTTTCCTTCCCTTCCCCTATGTTCACCTGTTTTGTTTCTTAAATTCCACATGAGTGAAATCATATGGTATTAGTCTTTATCTAATGGACTTATTTTGCTTAGCATAATACCCTCCAGTTCCATCCACGTTGTTGCAGATAGGATTTCATTCTTTTTGATGGCTGAGGAATATTCCATTGTATATATAGATCACATCTTCTTTATCCATTCATCTGTCGATGGACATCTGGGCTCTTTCGATATTTTGGCTTTTCTGGACATTGCTGCTATAAACACTGGGGTGGGGGCACCTGGGTGGCTCAGTCATTTAAACATCTGCCTTTGGCTCAGGTCATGATCCCAGCGTCCTGGGATGGAGCCTCACCTCGGGCTCCCTGCTCAGAGGGGAGTCTGCTTCTCATTTTCCCCTCCCTGCCACTTGGGTGCTCACTCTCTCTTGCTTTCTCTCTCTCTGAAATAAATAAATAAAACCTTTAAAATTTTTTTAAATTAAAAAAATAAACACTGGGGTGCATATGCCCCCTCAAATCACTGTGTTTGCATCCTTTGGCAGCAACCTCTTTGACCTCGGCCGCAGCAACTTCTTGCTAGACACGTCTACAAAGGCAAGAGAAACAAAAGCAAAAATGAACTATTGGGACTTCCTCAAGATGCCTTTTCTCTTTCACTCTTTAACAACCCCTCCCTGTTCTTCTTGCCACTGATTTGTTAAGGAAACAAAGTCATTTATACTGTAGAATGTTGAGTATTTTGACTTTGGCTCATTACTTTTTTGTGTCATTTAACTTGTTCCTCTAGCTCTTGTGTTTCCTGTAGATTAGTTGTCAGGTCTAGGAGTTTGAAGAGATTCAGGATCAATGTCAGGACAGGAATAGTTACGGTGTGACACCATAGGCTTCTTCTCGTACTACATCACCAGGCTCATAATTCTGCTTGCCCTACTTTGACTACTGCTGAGACTGGTTATTAGGTTCATACAGTGCCAGTCCCATCTCTCTAGCATCAAGTTCTCCACAAACTTTTCATCTAAAGATTTTAGAATCTGTGATAACATTGTTTCCAAAGGCCGCTGGCAGCCACATCTCCCCTGTCTCGCCCCAGAATTGTGGGAAATGGTGAGATATGTCTGGATTCAGAATTGCTATGGAAGAGTGATTGCCATGTGCTTCCCATTCTTTCCTCTTTTGGCCAGCTATGCCCAGTCACAGCCTCCCTATTGTATGTCCCCTGTGTGGAGGGGGGATAACTTGTCTTCCTAGTCCATAGGTCTCAGATCAACAGGAGCTACAGCTGAGGACCCTGTTTAGCTAACAAAACCGTGGACTTTCAGCAGATGCCGAGATGGAGAGATTTGGGGGGGAGCAAAATGTATTTTGCAAGGGATATGAACTACTGTGGCTATGGGACCGACACTGGTAAGTTGTTCCCGAGAAGCCCATGCTTCCCATCAGAGCTGGGGTCCATTTCCCCTTCCTCTGAATCTGGACTGACTTTGTAATTTGCTTCAACCAAGAAGGTGGCAGAGGTGACATGGTGTCCCTTGAGGGTTTAGTCCTTAAGAGATCAATCAGCTTTGATAGCTTCTTCCTCCACCCTTGTGGAAGCCAACCACCATGTGAAGAAGCTCAGGACAGACTATGAATGATGAGAGGTCACCTGGAGGAGAACCAAGGCTCCTTGGTGACAGTCAGCATCAAGGCCTGCCTTGTGAGCGGGGCCATCTTAGACACTGCAGCCCTGATGGAGTCCCCCAAAGAATATAGCCACATTAGTGACCCCAGCTGATCCACATGATGGTGGTTTGTCCTGTGTCAACAGATAACTGAGATACTTGATAGATAGATGACAGACAGATAGATACATCAATCCATTGATGACTATTACCTGGACTCATTATGGGTTTCAAAATGTGTTTTTTTCTAATTTCCTCCTCATTGATTAACTGGAAATCTGCTTTAAAAAAAAAAAAAGAAAGAAAAAAGGCCAACTTGCCATAACAATAATTTGTTTACCCTGAAACGGTAAATATAAGAAAGGGGAGGACAAGCACTTGATGTTACTTTTGAATTTTCATAGTGCCCTAATTCCAATTCACCAATGAGATTTGGGACTTTTTGGTTTTTGGGTTTGGGGGTCTTTTGCTTTTATTGTCTTTGTGTTTAAGCCTCATTATGAGCCCTTGGATATTTATATATTTAATTTGTTTCAATCTATTGCAGTTATTATCCTTACTGATATTCAAATAGCCCCCTCTTTGGCCCAGGGGAGGTTCCTCAAGTTGGATCTGTGTTCTTGTGATAGGACCCCATTAGTCTTAATAGCTTCCTTGCTTGCTGGCATAACAAGATGCCCTAGGTTCATCACATACGTTTCCTGCCCCAGATCTGGAGTCAGCCATTTTTCCAAGAAATCCTAGTTCCTTTAGTGGGAAGTGGAACCTATTTATTCTTAACTTACATTTAAGTCCAACAAACTTAGAAATTAAATTTCCTAGCCCCAGATGCTTAGCTTTATTACATTAAAAATGGGCTGCTATAGACATGCAGCTCTAAGAGGGACAGTTAATAGCCGATTAATAGGAGAGAGAACTGGAAACAAGTGATGAAGGGCAGACATCTGAACTCCAAAATTTCAGCCATCTGGCCCCACTCCACACTTACATTCTCCAAGAAGAGACCTTCAGTATTCCCATGTGAAATGAATCTCCTTTTCCAGCCGTTCCTTAAATTTTATTTATACCTCTATTACAATATTTATCAAACTGTTGTTGTTTTGGTCTGTTTGTCCAGACCCCATATGTCCATTAGAATCATCTAAAAAGTTGCTTATTAACAAAATAATAATGAAAAATAAAAATTTTTAAACAGATGTAATTGACATATAATATTGTATAACAGCATTAGATACATGGCTTAATAATTTGATACATGTATAAATTGCAAAATGATTGCCAAAATAAGTTTGGTTAACATCCATCACTGCATATAGCTACAGTTATTTTTCTTGTCATAAGAACTTTGAAGATCTATTCTCTTAGCAGCTTTCAAATATACAATATAGTATTAACTATATTCACCATGTTGTATATTATATCCCCAGAACTTCTTTAGCCTATAACTGCAAGTTTGTACATTTTGGCCACCTTCACCCATTTTCCCTTCCCTGTACATTTTGGCCACCTTCACCCATTTTCCCTTCCCATTTCCCATACCTATGGCAACTGCCAATTATTCTCTGAGTTATGAATTCAGGGTGTTTTTAGATGCCGAATATAATTGAGATCATACGGTAAAAAAAAAAATTAATTGGGGCACCTGGGTGGCTCAGTCGGTTACACATCTGCCTTGGGCTCAGGGCACGATCTCAGGGTCCTGGGATTGAGTCCCACATCGTGCTCCCTGCTCAGCGGGGTGCCTACTTCTCCCTCTGCTCCTACCCCCACTCAAGCTCTCTCTCTGTCAAATAATTAAAATCTTTAAAAAAATTAATTAATTGAATAAAATAAAAAGATGTCTGGGGCATACTGTCAGAGAATCATATTAAGCAGGTCTGAATACTTTTGAAATTTGCCAGATGTTTCTGATAGATAGTCAGGTTTGAGAATCACTAATCTATGATCCTGGAAGGGTAGAGGTTCACTCAGTAGTTCTTGTATCCCCCATAGCTACCATGCAATAAATGTTTGCTGATTTGAAATGGGATTGAAGTTGACCAGAAAGCCTGAATCAAAAGTGGTTCATCATTTTCAAGGTAACAAAGTGGACAGTGTCCCACCCCATCCCCTCAATGGACTGGACCCATAGCTATCTAGGAAATTTGACTGTTCAGAAGGACATATTTCCAGCAGTGTTCAGAAAAGTCAAGTTTGCATTTATTTGGAAAAAAATCACTATCTTGCAGAAGCTTTTATCACAAAACATTAAATCTCATTAGACGTGTAGGTTGGAAAGACTCCTACAGATGCAGAGTTGAAATCCCCATGTAGACAATACGAATGTGGGAAGTATGGTCATGTGACTTGGAGATAAAGTGACTGTGATATGGCCAACAGACGGTTTTCTGAACAATGCCACAGTGACCGCCTTGGTGGCCCAAACTGCCTTTGAGTCTTTACTGTCCCTTTTGTGTATGTGGCTCATTGGAACTCCTGGTGGGAAGGAAATACATGTATCTTATGTAACATACTTTTTTGTATTCCGTCCACACTTAGCAGTGTGCTGGATATAATGCATAATCAACAAATAAGTGTTAAAGCTTTTAGGAAGGCACATGAGTGTGCTTGCCACTTGCCTCTCGTATGAGTCCTGTATCTAACCAGTTAAGACCACATATTTTTACTATCCTCATTAACATGATACAGCCACAAAGGCATTGAAAATATGATCCTTTCTATTTTAGGAGAAACAAAGAACTACAATTTTCTCTAAAAATAACCTAGATTGGAATTTTCTTCCACCCATGAGAGCACTATGTTTATGAACACACAGTCCCAAGACCTGTGTCAACAACATTCTAAAACAATGCTTTACTGTGATAATCGCATATAATAAGCATTTGGTTCCTTAAGTTTTCATTAGTTTGGGAAATTTTTTTTTAGCCCAACAAAGACAGGATCTTTTCTCCCCCCATATAACACAGCTCATCTGGTCAACAGCAGCCTTATACTAGGATGCCTGAAGAGGGATAAAAAGTAAATTCAGGGCCCTGAATCTATTTCCAATCCCCAGAAGCAGAATAGCTCATCTGGTCAACAGCAGCCTTATACTAGGATTCCTGAAGAGGGACAAAAAGTAAATTCAGGGCCCTGAATCTATTTCTAATCCCCAGAAGCAGAATAGCTTAGGAGAAACTCTAGAGCCAAAGTCAAGTCTTGAAATGAGACTAGGCATCTACCATCCCTTTGGAGAATTTTCTGGAGCATCTGGGCTTGGATCAAGAGCTTGGCCAGTCTAATGTCCAAGTCAGATCATGCAGAATGAGCTACTTCTAGTGGAGAGTGAGGGCATTATTTATCTGTTGCCTATCTTTCAGGATTCTTCATGAAGGTAAGTAGAGATTCGCCATTTAACTCCCAGACACTCTCTACAAAGCAAGTCCTCATTCTTTTAGCACTCCTCAACCAGGTGAGGGGTTTGAGAGGTGTAAGAACAGTTTGGGTTGTCACTTTAACTGGGAGGATCCCAGAGAGGCTGTACATCCCACAATGCCTAGGATAATCCCTCACACCAAAGAACCTTCTTGCCTAAATACCAGTAGCACCTCCTCTGAGCTTAATGATTACGTTGCTTAATTGCCAAGTTGGAAACTAAGACATTAGGACCCAAACTGCTCATTTGGCCCTTCTATTGTAGACAGGTCTCTGATCATCTACATATTATGTCATTGAACTGAACAGCCAAACCCATCTGGAAAAAGGAGAGAAGAATACATCCCTCTCCCAAGTACAGGATCACTCACTGGTAGGAGACATACTTACGATATCTGTCATTAGCTGAGGCCACAGTTTAGAGATATTTACGGAATATAACAGTTAATTAATTCCACCTTCTACTCAGCCATAGTCTGAATTTGAGGAAGGCAATAGGAAAATCTAGAAATTAGTTTCAGCGAAACTACGCCAACAAAAAGAAAATTAAGCCAAAAGCAAGTCCAATGCGAGGCAACTGTAATGAAGACAGTCTGGGAAATTATCAGATGAATTAAATGATTGAATACAATGACTATTCACGTGAAAGATATTTCTGAACTGAAAAAGGCGATTTAATTCTCTTCTTTGTTGATAGTTACTAAATCGCTCTGCTTATGAGGCAGATGTGCTTGATTCTCCTACTTTTGGTTGGTATTTCTTGTACCTAAAACCAAAAATGAGCACCTATAAAATCAAATAGAATGGCTTTCAAGACGATACAACCCAAAGTGGAAGTCTTGAGTTTTAGTGCCTTTGAGAGATATGCTTCTAATGGAATCCTGCATTGTTCTCCCCTGGCTCAGGCACAAACAATGAGTAATATACTCAGGGCAGCCTTTAGGTGGAAAATGTAATCCAGAATCCCAGATAAGTTCTGAGTTTTAAGAGAGGGCTCCAAATGTAATGAGGTGAGGTGCATTTTGATGGAAGTAACTCGATGTCTGGGAATATTATAAATATCTGCCAAATATATGAAAACAAACATACCTTCATGTATTAATCAAATATTTGTTGATCCCTACTATATACCTTTGCCAATGTGCCAAGAGAACTAGAGTTTGGTTTGTTTCCCCAATATGCATTCTGATTCCACAGAGTTGAACAAGAGGATAAAGAGTGGACGGTGGGGACTAGCAGAAAGGAGGAGAAAATGGATCACGCAGGATGCAGTGGGGTGGTTTGCCTCCACCATGCAAGTCATCCTTGGAAACAGTCTTCTGGTTTCCAGCAAAAGCAGGTTGTATAGGTATGTCCATAGGAAAGTCAGTAGCATCTCCTGGTAAAATGATTTCTCCTGTTTCTGGAGCCTGCACTTTGAACAGCTTTTGGGGGGCCCTAAAGGATTTGCTTCAGCTTGTCTTGATTGACCTACAAGATTCTGTGTCACAGAGAATCTCTATCTCATTCTGTGTCTATTATAAATATGGATATTGAGATATTCTTCCAGGATATATTGAAGGACATGGTAGAATTGGGATAATACTTTCCAGAACCAGGATATAAACTGTAGGCCATAATAAGATGGCTGGGGTTGTCTATGAGGCAGAATCTTACATCTGTTTATATGAGACTGTAACTGAAATGGTTGGAGACCCAGCACAGGGCATAATGTAAGTCATCTTTGGAAGTGTCTGACATTACTAAATATTCTTGTTGGCCCAGGAAGTAGCATGGAGTCCATGTGGATGTTGTCAACAGAGTTCAGGAATCAGGAATAAAGCTAACCCTCTCGGTCTTCCATTGTCCTAGGTAAAAATGTCACAGTTATTATGACAAAGGGCACTGTCCTGTATGCAGGGCTTCCAGAAATTTCTGCAGATCATGATCCATATTTTGCAGAGTAGGGTCTTAGCCAAAATGCAACTCTGAGGTCTGGGTTCTCCTTTCCCTGGTATGTTTACTGGTTATTTGGCAGAACAAATCCTTCCTGAATGCTGGGTCCTTTGGAAGATATAGACAAGTATTTTCAGGACTTGAAATGGTGAGCTTAAATGCTTAAAACTGGGGATGGGTCTCTTGGATTGAAGACACCTCTGCCCTTTCTTACTCTTTCTTTAGAAGGAACAGATAACAGAAGTAATTTAATCCTGTAAAGTAATACAGGAGATACCTTATACTTCTATTTCATGAAAAGGTATTTTTGACTAAAGACAAAAAACTCTCATGACAAAATGCAACTGCTTTTACTTTTAAAGACCATTTAAAGGCCAAAATATTCAAACAGTTAAGCAAAGAACAGGAAAGAAAGAAAGGAGGTACAATCAAGTGGCCGTGTCTACTCCTTTAGCAGTGACATCTGGAAAGGCTTGGCTACCAGTGACAGGTTGTCTGGATAGGAGGTGGCCCAGTAGTCTGCACAGGGTAAGATCTTGCCTTAACACACACACACACACACACACACACACACACACACACACACACGGATGCCTGGGCGGCTCAGTAGTTAAACATCTGCCTTCAGCCCAAGTCATGATCTCAGGGTCCTGGGATTGAGCACCACATCAGTGTCCCTGCTCAGCGGGGAGTCTGCTTCTCCCTCTCCCTCTGCCCCTCCTTCTCCCTCTGCCCCTCCACCCTGCTCATGCTCTCTCTTTCTCTCTCTCTCTCACTTTCTCTGTCTCAAATAAATAAATAAAATCTTTAACAACAACAACAACAAAACCAAAGATCTTGCTTTAACACACACACACACACACATTCACGCTCATACTCAGTCTCTTCCCTGTCTGCTATCCCCCTGGCCATTTACCCAAGGAGGACTTCTATGCCCCAAAATTCAGTTATCTCAGCCTTGCTGTTTGGAGGCCTCAAAGCCCATACTAATGATCCCATCGGTCTATAGATTTCATATACATTCCTTTTTCAGGGACAAAGGACAAAACAAGAACAGATATATTTGGTTAGCAAGCCAGCTGTCAGCTAGGTTAGCCCCAAAAATAATTTTTAAATTTACTGATTAATTATTCTATACATAGGCAAACACAGTTATCTATAAGCTCTGAGGAAGAGACATCTGTTACATGGTATTTTTCCAGGAGGAAGGGGGAGCCTAAGACAGAAGTCCTCAGGTTATTTCCCCACATTATGATGTAATACCTCTTGACCTGGTTTCCAGCCTATATTAGTAGAGATTAGATTTGGAATTCAAGTATGTCAAGGATTGGACTGACTTTATCAACTGTGAGCTTTAGCTGTCCTGGTTTATGTCAGCTTCCTCATAAAAGAATAGTCAGATTCCACGTTCATTGAATTCTGGATCCATCCAAATTTGGGTCTCCACTGCTTAAAAGTTTCTGATTTTTAGAAATGTCTTATATTCCACTGGTAAATTTACCTTCTTTGAGAAGCAGATGTAGGGGCAGGAGTAAATTGTTCTGGAGTCCTCTTATGAAGGGTTGCTCTACCACCATGGTATTGGAGACATCAATCTGATGATTTGGAAGAGTTGTATTGGAATAGGCTAAGCCCAAGGTAGGTGTGAGCAGGTTCTTCAATTCCTATAGTTGATTTAAAGAGGTCTGTTATTAGAGAAATTTGAAAGGAAAAAATGGAGAATGGATCCTGTAGTTGATGCTTCTGGCACACCAATACCACATCCCTCTGGTCCATCTAGTTTCAGTGCATCTGTGATGGACAGTTCTGTGCATACTGCTGACATCCCACATCAAGTGCCTTTCTCAGGGTCCCTCTGCTTTGCTGACTGAGATTTCTCTAAAACTATGGAAATCTGCTGAGCTTCAGCTCTTTGCAATCCATATGCACACTGGAGTTAAGACTCCTCAAAAATTTAAAAATAGAGCTACCCTATGACCCAGCAATTGCACTCCTGGGTATTTACCCCAAAGACACAGATGTAGTGAAAAGAAGGGCCATATGCACCCCAATGTTCATAGCAGCAATGTCCACAATAGCCAAACTGTGGAAAGAGCCGAGATGCCCTTCAACAGATGAATGGATAAAGAAGATGTGGTCCATATATACAATGGAATATTACTCAGCCTTCAGAAAGGATGAATACCCATCTTTTACATCAACATGGATGGGACTGGAGGAGATTATGCTAAGTGAAATACGTCAAGAAGAGAAAGTCAATTATCATATGGTTTCACTTATTTGTGGAACATAAGGAATAACATGGAGGACATTAGGAGAAGGAAGGGGAAAATGGGGGGGGGAATTGGAGGGAGAGATGAACCATGAAAGACTATGGACTCTGAGAAACAAACAGGGTTCTAGAGGGGAGGGGGGAGGGGGGATTGGTTAGCCCGGTGATGGGTATTAAGGAGGGCACGTACTGCATGGAGCACTGGGTGTTATACGAAAACAATGGATCATGGATCACTACATCAGAAACTAATGATGTATTGTATGGTGACTAACATAACATAATAAAATTAAAAACTAAAAAAAAAAAAAAAAAAGACTCCTGGGGACAACCCTTAAATAATTCAGGTGGGGGCCAGTGTATAAATGTCACAGCTCCCCCATCCCCCCCACCCCCGTCTCCTGGTGGGACAATTTTGAGTTGCATTCCACACAGGTCCTCAGAGAATCCCCAGTAGGATTGACGCTTCCTGTCTCCCTTTCCCTAGTCTCTCATTCCTACTGCCCAGAATCACCTCCCAAGTAAACTGTGTGCACCTGAGGAAGTCCTTGTCTCAGGCTCTCCTTTCAGAACATCTCCTTCAGGGCATCCCCAGGGGAGTGGATACTTGTCTGGCACATCAGTTAAAACCCCTCCAGTTGAAAATGGCAGGAAATCCGACAGAACATGTATTTTGATAAATGGGAACGTATTGGCTCATTGACCTGAAAAGTCTAAGGGCAGAATTGACTTCAGGCACTGGCTGCAATGTGAGGATTTCAAACCTAACATCAAGATCCATCATTGCTGTCTTTTGGCTCAGTTCTACTGTCCTCCATATGTTTGCTTTATCCTCAAATAAGATCTCCCTCTGTGGTCATAAGGTGACTATAGAAGTTCCATGTCTTCTCTTCTTTAAGCTTCAACTGCCACTAGAAACAGCAAGAATATCTTTCCCAGAGAGTCCAGAGGCTCATCATGTTTATCTGATTTTATCTGGGTCACGTGCAAATAGGGAATTGGATAATCCAAATCTGCATGTGGATCTGTAATCAACGGAATGGGTAAGGGGTGATTTCTCAGAGAGAAACCACATATGGCTGTCAGAATAAAGGTAAATGGTTGCTGGGCGGCAAAATACAACTAAAGTTCATTACAGTCAACTCTTCTGGGCTTCTCAGAACACACACACATGCACAGGCATGCATGCTTCCTCCCATATCTTGCAAAGTTGCTGCACCTCCTTAAAATAGATTCACCACTTCTCCAAAAGGAGATAATCCAATTCTAATCCAGCACCGAACCTAGGATCTCTGGAAGATATGCAATCTTGTCAATCAAGGCAAAATGTCTTGCCTCATAATCTGATACTCTATAGCTAAATGATCATTTTAGCAACCCCTCACACTCAATATACAATGGTGGGGCAAGAACAAGGTAACTGCCATAAAACATTTGGGAAAAGCAAGAATTGGAAATTACTGAGTGGTCACTGATCCAAAGCAAATATCATGTTCCACTGGACAGGAATAACAAGGCTTACTTCCTGGCATTGGACCTTGATCCTTGGTTAGCCAATCTGGACAGCCCTGGGAAGTTCTCCCTCATCTGTTTTCTCCCATGGCTCATGGTTTCTCCTTCTTGGAAGATCTCTTCATCCATTATCCTCCATAGTCATATCTGAGATGGTCTTAAGAGGTAATGCCTCAGTTAAAAGCTATACTCTATCAACAACTCCTTTCTTAATGACAAGAATTTAAGCTGAGAGTGTCTTCAAAATCAAGCAATCACAAATTGTGCTTGGCTTAGGCTTGTATTTTTTTGTAAGCCTTCACTGAAACCACAAAAGTAACCAGCATACTCTAACACCTGGAATTCTTCCTAACAAGTACCCTGGTGTTACCTTTGGTAGTCCATGGTGTGAGTGCCAACACACAGCAGGTGAAAATTTGACCAGCATTTTGACTACTGCTTAATTAGTATTGTCAACTTTATAATCTGAGATAGAGAATTCCTTCTGATTTCCATTCAACACTGACCCAGCCAATTCCCTATTCCAGAATCTGCTACTTGCTAACTCTTATTCCTGGTAATAATTCATCGATCACTCATTTATTCTGCAAATATTTCTTGAGTGCCTATTATGTGTCCACCATTGTTCCCAGTTCTATGGATACAGTGGTAAATTAGGCAAGCAAGATCCTGCTTACATGGAACATATAGTTAGAATTCATTCATTTCCAAAAGACACACACACACACACACACATCCAGCTCTAATAGGAGGATTAAGCCAAAAATGTAATTTATTAACTAAGATAACTGAAAAGTTCAGGAGTAATATTGGCTTCAAGCATAGCTTTGTGTAAATGCCAAACAATGTTGCCAGGACCCAGTTTCTCTTCATCACATGGTCTACTGGCCATGATCTATTCTGTGTTTTGGCTTTATTTTCAGACAGTCTCTCTCTTCCTGATCACAAGATGTCTACAGAAGATCTAGATTGTATATCTTCCAGGCTTTAAGCCCAATAGGATTTCATTTTATTCACTCTGATTGAGTCATATTGGGTCCTTAGCCAGGGAACTGAGACATGCTGATTGGCCAGACCTGAGTCATATGTTCTGCACCTCAAAGGAGCCAAAACAACCAAAAGTAAATGGAAGGAAAGTGGATTAGGGGTGGTTCCCCAGAGTGATATTGGGGTGTGGTTATCAGAGACGGGTGAATAGATACTGGGCAGCAAAATGCATCCACCAGATCCAGAGGAGTGTGGACGTCTTGACTCACATACACACCCAGTCCAGGATATCCAGGAGTTGACCAGGAGTTGGTGGTGCTACATTCAGTTGAGAAATATTTGAATCAATGATTCATAAGGGCCAGTGAGTACATGAAGCTAAAGTCCCAAGTTAGAAAGTGATTGAAAGAGAGTACGGGTGTTGCAGATACCAAAGGCTGTCTTGAGCTTGTCTGCAAAGTCTGTTCCCCTTCATCACCCTCTAAGATCTGGGTGAAGTTATGTGTCCCAAAGATTCAGTTTGACAAAGGCTTGGGCTCCTCCAAGTTGCTTCAGAAGATTAGAGATTGGAGGGGAGGGAGTAGTAAGGTTGTAATGACATATTACCAGGCTTCTCCAGTGACTGCCAAGAATTACTCAAAGCTCGAGAATAACAGAGTAACAAGATGAATATGACACATCTTTTCAGAAAATATATTTAACTCCATTAGAAGTAATTTAAAACATTACTTATAAACCTATATAACGGAGTAGGATGCAAAATTTACATTAATTTTATGATAAATCATAAACTTCAAAGAAATTTTCAAGCCTGCTGGGGATATTCAAAGGAAAATCACTTGCATAATGGAGAGAAAAAAACCCAACTCTTTTCCCCAGACAGAGATTAAGAAGCGTGATCCTTATCTAAGAAGTTAAGCCAGTCTCTCTAAGTAGAAAATTCAGTGTATTGGCAAGGTCTTTTTAGTAGCCAGGGAAGCAGCCATTGACTATGGCTGAGTAATGTGCCTGTTTATTATCCCCAACAGACCCACTGAGAAACCATTTGAAATCCAAAGTGAACATTCATTGTGAGTAAGTAGGCCTTGCCATTACAGAACTGTGAGGAAAGTATTAATCTCTTTCTTTCTGCTAGACAATCAGGAAAATGAATATGCACTTCCACAACTCACACTGGTGGACAGGGCATAAAGAAGAACAACCTTGGGGAGTCTGCCAGGACAGTGTCCCAGAAGAGTCCAACATAGGATATTTGGAAGCTGTGGTACCAAAGCCCACCACCTGAACAACTCTGGGGGACTTGGAGTGGCAAAGACCACCACAGCCCATCCTCCCAGAGCCCCTGGGATGCTATTTCTGGACTAAGACTCTGGGAAAGTACTGCTGAGAAGAGGTGTGTCCTGGGGCATAACAGAGCCCATCATAGAGTTTCCCTCATTCCCCTAATGGCAGGGGGAGAGTCAAGGTGAGGCTTAGAGGAAGGAGGCACATGGTACAGAGTTGGGGACCCACACACAGAAGCTGGGTGTATCAGAACAAAGTCCCCTGTGGGAGGCTGACCATTTGGCATGCTTGTCCTTAGAATTCCACACCACAGGCAACATCAGCATATGGTTCACAATTCTTTCCAGGATAGGTTGTCATTCCCTTGAGTTTTCCCCAGTCCTTCAATAAAATCTGATCCATCCGTATAGCTATGTGTGGAAGGCTGTGAAGACAAGCTCCACAGAGCTACCAAGAGGGATGTGAAGCCTGCCTCACTGTAGTAGAAACAGTTTGAGAAATGAGGTGGCTGCCCAGCTCATAATTCCCATGTCCTCCTTTCTTCTTTGAGGAAATTGCTTTTACACTTAACATGTGGTCCACCTGTGTGCTTCCTGGTGCCACCCCATGCCACACAAGTCCGAGGGAAGCTCTTGGCCCAAGCTAGGCTCTTCCAGCTGGCCCAGGATGCAAGGCAGGCCAATCAGAACCCTTCCCCAGTTAGAAGAAGCCCTTTCCTCTTAGAGGGAAAAGTTGGAAAGATGTGTGCCCAGTGCTACCAGTACCCATGATTCTAACCCTAAGGAGAACAATACTTTAGGAAAAGGATGGTGTGGGGGAAAAAAAAAGAAGTGAAAGAGAGAACCCTGTTCTTTCTACCATTTACTTATCTGAGTCAATACATTCCCCCTTGCCCTAAGATGCTTGGTTTTGGATAATTATCACTTGAAAATAAAGATCCTGTTCAATCAGTATCCTTTATACCACCCATGTACATGGATACACACATGCATACACACAGGCACACTGCAGTCAGTGGATTACAGACTGAGACCAATGGTGGAGAAAGTGGAGTCTACAGTAGAAAAGATGGACACACAGCTCCGAGAAGTCACAGCAACACCTTGAGAGCAGATGGAAGACATCCATGCCTCTTTCCCAAGTAATATGGAGAGAAGGAAATTTTTAAAGGTGGGAGAATTCACAGCTTAGGTTTGCAAGTCCCAGAGCCAGAGCTAGAACCCAATCTTGAAGCCATGTAGACTAGATCTCATGCTACTTCACTAAGTGGGCCCCACAAGTGAAAAGGAATTTTGAATGGTAATAAGAATAGGTGTATAGTAATAATTTCTCCAAAAAATGGTAACAATCATTAAAAATATATGTCAGATTAACTTTTACATCGAGTAGATTTGGTGTTCCATGATATGCAATTGTTATCTAAATAAACTTTGACATTTCTGAGAAGTTGCTGGTAAGAATCACTTTTCAGATATGAAAACCAAGATACTGAGAAGAATTCTCTTCCTGAATATTTCCTGGAAAATCAGAGCGCCTATTCTATTCCAGAAGAAAGGTAATTAAGGCAGGTTGATATGGACTGAAATGGATTGCCCTCCAAATTCATATGCTGAAGGCCTAGCCCACAATGTCAAGGAGAGGGTCTTTGGAGATGGGACCTTTGGGAGGTAATTAAGGTTAGATGAGGTCATGAGAGTGGGCCTTCATGATGGGATTAGTGCCCTTGTAAGAAGAAGAATTAATTCTCTCTCTCTCTCTCTCTCTCTCTCTCTCTCCACTATGTGAGCACAGACCAAGAAAACAGCCTTCTGCAAGCCAGGAAGAGAATTCTCACCAGGAGCCAAATCGGCTGGCACTTTGATCTTGGACTTCCAGCCTCCGGAACTGAGAGAAATAAATTTCTGTTGTTTAAGCCAACTAGTCTATGGTACTTTGCTACGGCAGCTCCGGCAGGCTAACACAGAGGCCAAGACCACAGATACTGCAACCTCCCAGGTTTTTTGGTCTCCTGTGTGGAGCTCAAGTATTCTGTCACAATCAGGCACCAGATTACTCGCCCCCTTTTCTTTGTTTGAAAAAGAAGAGATGGAAATGTATTGTCCCTGAGGGTCTGGATGTGGTAAACTATGAAGATCTTTATAGAACCATGACACTCATCCTAGCCATCCACAGTGACTTCTTATTAATAATCTTTCTTTCTTTATTTCTCTTTTTCTTTCTTTTTCTTTCTTTCTTTCTTTCTTTCTTTCTTTCTTTCTTTCTTTCTTTCTTTCTTTCTTTCTTTCCTTTCTTTCTTTCTTTCTTTCTTTCTTTCTTTCTTTCTTTCTTTCTTTCTTTCTTTCTTTCTTTCTTTCTTTCTTCTTTCTGAGAGAGACAGAGTGTGAGCACAGGGGGAGGAGCAGAAGGAGAGGAAGAGAGAGAACCCCAAGCAGGCTCCATGCCCAGTGCGGAGCCTGATGTAGGGCTCAATCTCATGACCCTGAGATCATGACCTAAGCTGAAATCAAGAGTCAGATGCTTAACTTACTGAGTCACCCAAGCATCCCATTAATAAAAATTCTTGACCTAAAGAATAACTTGAGCAATTAGATTTTTTTTAAATATGACATATTGCTATAGATAAGATTCATTTTCAAGAGAAGGAAAAAAACTGTGAAATTGGAGTCATAACCTTAGATTCAGAAAGTTCCTGGCCACTGGCCTATTCAGAACCTGTCAAAATACTACCTTATATCCATAAGTCTGTTTTTATTCTATTGTGGAGAACTGAAATATTGATTTTTTTATTAACATAATGTATTATTTGTTTCAGGGGTACAGGTTTGTGATTCATCAGTCTTACACAATTCACAGTGCTCACCATAGCACATACCCTCCCCAATGTCCATCACCCAGCCACCCCATCCCTCCCACACCCCTCCACTCCAGCAACCCTCAGTTTGTTTCCTGAGATTAAGAGTCTCTTATGATTTGTCTCCCCCTCCAGTTTCATCTTGTTTCATTTTTCCCTCCCTTCCCCTATGATCCTCTGTCTTGTTTCTCAAGTTCCCCATATCAGTGAGATCATGTGATACTTGTCTTTCTCTGATTGACTTATTTCGCTTAGCATAATACCCTCCAGTTCCATCCATGTCGTTGCAAATGGCAAGATTTCATTTTTTTATGGCTGCATAATATTCCATTGTATATATATACCACACCTTCTTTATCCATTCATCTGTTGATGGACATCTAGGCTCTTTCCATAGTTTGGCTATTATGGACATTGCTGCTATAAACATTCGGGTGCACATGCCCCTTTGGATCCCTACACTTGTATCTTTGGGGTAAATACCTAGTAGTGAAATTGCTGGGTTGTAGGGTAGTTCTATTTTCAACTTTTTGAGGAACCTCCATACTGTTTTCCAGAGTGGCTGCTCCAGTAAAATGTTGATTAAAAAAAAAAAGAAAGAAAAAAAGCCTAAGTTCTAAAAAATGACTAAGTCACTTTAGTCAAAAATCTTTTTGTATGGTCTGAAATAATTAAAATGGTGTGGATAGTCTGCTCTTGCAAGCTTATACTTTTGAGTCATTCTCCTGACCTTGTGTGCTCATTCTAAAGTACAAAAATTACTTCTGAAAATTGGTTGTAAACACAAGCAATGAAGGGGTAACCAACCATGAAAGTAATTAATTAAAAGAGTTCCCACTTAGTGGCATGTTTTCTCCAGTAAAAACACTTTCAGAAAATTGCTCACATTATAGACTCACATGCACTATTACCTAAATCTTAATTTAAGAAAATTATAACCACACACAGTTACCCTAAGAAGCTAGCATCCGTCTGGCAGCCACCCCTAACCAGGAGAGCTAGTTTTCTGGAAGCCCCAGGGTATGGCTTAATTTGGAGAAACATTAAGACAAAAATAAGGTGGGAGGGGAGAAATTGTAAGGAAACATGTGAATGCCATTATAATAACACTTTATATGCACAAAAATCAAGCATAAAGACAACATAGGGAGTAATTAAATTACCAATGATATTTTTTATTGTGGCAAAAAACATGTAAGATCTCCCCTCTTAACAAATGTTTCAGTGTACAGTACAGAATTGCTAACTAGGGGCAAAATGATGTATAGCGGGTCTCTAGAACTTTTTCACCTTGCAAATCCATACTTACTGAACAGCAACTCCCCATTTCTCTCTGCCCCCTCCCCAGCCCCTAGAAACCACCATCCTACTTTCTGTCTTTATGAATTTGACTCCCCTAAGGACCTTGTATAAGAGAAAGCATACAATATTTGTCCTTTTATAACTGGCTTATTTCACTTAACAGATTGTCCTCAAGGTTCATCCATGTTGTACCGCGTGTCAGAAGTTCCTTCTTCTTTAAGGCTGAATAATATTCTGTTGTATGGATATACCACATTTTCTTTATCCATTCATTTGTCAATGGATGTTTAGGTTGGTTCCACCTCTTGGCTATTGTGAATAATGCTGCAATGAACATGGGAATGAAAACATCTCTTCTAGATCCTGATTTAAATTCTTTTGGAGAAATACCCAGAAGTGTAATTGCTGGATCATATGGCAGTTCCATTCTCAATTTGCCAATGAGATTTTCTGTATATGAATCTGTGGTAATGGTTTTCTAAGATTAAGTTCTATTTATCATGTTCTAAGAGCTAGAAGCCTTTCATAATTTTCCTTCTCATGGTTTTAGTGAAATGCTTGTTTTTCTTTATCACAGATAATGAGCATGTAAATTTTTTGCATTTTTGTAACTAATGGTATGACATGAAATGTTTCATTCTTGCTTTGATTCTAGAGACATGGAGCAACCTGTGTGTTTGCGAGGTTTTGTGTAGCCCTTGTGCGCGTACATATTTCTTCTTCAGCCCCTTCCCACTGCCCAGAGTTACACAGCTTGACTTGCCCAGCATCCCTTCAAGGCAAACCAGGAGCTGTCAGCAGTTCTGATTAATGTCTCAGCTCCCTCCCTCCCACAGACAGGAGAATATGTTCCAAGTCCCAGATTAGGTTTTCCTCATCTTCCTTCCTTTCTCCCAAGTATTAGTGCAAACTTCTCTTCCTGATCTGCCATTCACTTTATATTCCTTTCTATTCCCAACCTCCTGATTTTATCCTTTTCCAATGCACACATGTGAGAAATAAAGTTCTTGCAGTCAACACAATGCTACGCAGAAGGAAACCCCTGCATAATACAACTGTGCTGGGGATATAAGTACTAGTCCCTTCTGAAATCAGAGAGAGAGAGAAAGAAAGCATGTGTTGGGTGGTGGGGAGGTGGCATGGAGGGGGGCAAAGGGAAAGAGAGAATCTTGAGCAGGCTCCACACTCAGTGTGGAGCCCAATGTGGGGCTTTATCTCATGACCATGAGATCATGACCTGAGCCAAAATCAAGAGTTGGATGCTTAATTGACTGAGCCACCCAGGGGCTCCTCTTCTGAAACCATGTTTTAAAGAGATTGGTTGAAATTTGAAAGCAAGTAACAGCCATGGGTGTCTACAAGCAACTGCCTAGGCTACTCAGTTAGGTGTCAATTTTGTTTTAAAGATCTCAAGAACCCATCCATAACAGAAGTATAGAAATTGTGGCAGACTGTATTTTCCAAAGATGGCCACAATGGTATCTCACATCCCACACAATTTACTTGCAATTGACTTTGATAATCCTCCCACAGGGATGTAGAGTCTATGTTCCCAGCCCATAAATTTGGGTAGGTTCATAACTCTGGTGAAAAGGATGTGTGACTTCAGAGACTGGGTTGTAAAAGATTATAAAGCTTTCCCCCTGATTCTCTTGGGACTCTTGCTTCTGGAGGCCTGAGTTACCATGTCAATCATCTATCTGCTCTAAAGCCACCATGCGGGAGGAAGCCCAAACTAGCCCATGCAGGGAGACCACATGGAGAGTCTCTGAGACTAAATGAAGAGAGATGTCCAGCTAACCCCAACTATCCCAGCCCCAGCCACTGTCTGGTTGAAACCACATGAGAGACCTGAGCCAGAACGATCCAGCCAAAACTTCCTGAGTTCCTGACCCACAGAAATTACAAAAGATAAGCCATGAAGTTTTGAGTTGATTTGTTACACAGCAATAAATAACTGATACAGACAGAATTACTTACATTTTTCTCTTTCCTCTTTAATGAAATTGTCTCACATAATCTTTCTTAAAATTGAGTATGGAATGGACTTGATGTTTACTTAATTTTTATATTGAAGATAATTAGATATGTATTTTGGGGTTAAGAGGGCCGACTCTGCTGGACTGGATCCTAGCTACCACTTCTTTCTTTTTTTTTTTTTTTTGCTACCACTTATTTCTCACATGACCTTGGGTAATTTAGTAGGGTGGAAACTGTGATTATTTCTACCCTCAACTCCATTTCAGCAGATGCCCATTGTGTGGCAGCCATGCAGTTCTGTGGGACTCAGTCTCCTTCAACTCCATGGGTAGACTTCCATGAGTCTATGGAGCCAATCATGATCAAATCATCCCCACTGGCACAGTGATTATCTCAAGCCTAAACTGATCAGTGCCAGATATTCTCTTAGCTACAGAAATTGGGTTGAAACAAAACAATCATAGCAAAGCCAGGAGGAGGTATAGAAGTGACTCTTTGCCCCTAGGTGTGAATGAGGAAACATGTAGTCCTGGCGGATGAAACAGCCATCTTGTGATCCTGACGGAAGCCAAGCAGAAAATGAAGCTGGCACATAATAGGGGTTGATCCAAAGTAATTACGGAGAAACTGAGCCAGATCCCTGGCCAAACTGTATCTGAGGCTCTCTCTACCTCTGAACTTTTCAATGATGTGATTTGACAAATCTGTATTAGTATTTTAAAAATGTTGAGTTAAGTCTTCTGTTACTTAAGCTTTACCTCGCTGTGTCTTGATATCCTTATATATAAGATGGGGATAAGACTACTACCTTCTTCACTGAGTTGTTGTAGGAAGTAAAGGCAATAAGACATGTCAAGTTCTTATTTTTTATTTTCTTTAAATTTTTATTGTTATGTTAATCACCATACATTACATCATTAGGTTTTGATGTAGTGTTCCATGATTCATTGTTTGTGCACAACACCCAGTGCTCCATGCAGAACGTGCCCTCTTTAATACCCATCACCACGCTAACCCATCCTCCCACCCCCTCCCCTCTAGAACCCTCAGTTTGTTTTTCAGAGTCCATCGTCTCTCATGGTTCGTCTCCCCCTCCGATTCCCCCCCTTCATTCTTCCCCTCCTGCTATCTTCTTCTTTTTTTTTTTTCCTTAACATACATTGCATTATTTGTTTCAGAGGTACAGATCTGAGATTCAACAGTCTTGCACAATTCACAGAGCTCACCATAGCACATACCCTCCCCAATGTCTATCACCCAGCCACCCCATCTATGATACAAAGACATGTCAAGTTTTTAGATCAGTGCCTACCACAAAGAAATGAGCTTAATAAAGTAATATATATGCACACATAAAGCTAGGAGTAGAGCGATAGGTATAGTTCTCATGCAACTATAAATTAAAAACAAGTTTATAAATTAAATTCAAGCACACAGAGGCCCTGAAAGTATGTGGCAGTACTTGGCTACAATGTATCTATTCTGGTGATTCAGAATATACTAATATTCATTTACTTATAATGTCATAGAAATTAAGACAGAAAATAATAAATCCTCACCAAGAACTCAGGCGTCTCCTAGAATACACACATAATCCTAGCAGAAAGCAAAATGTCACATCATTACACATCCAGGACATTCCTACTGAATGAAGGAGTGTAACAAATGTGATTTGAGATCTTTTCTAGGGAAATTAAGCCAGTTGAGTTTTTCGCTTTGTATCCAGAAATCCTTGAAATCAAAATGTCATCATTCCATACAGAAAAAGTCTCCAAAAATAAACTTCAAAAAATTGCTTGAGAGAAAATTTAGTTTCACACTACATTTCCTAACAATGGAAAAGGTGTTATTAAAATCCTAAAATACAGTTCATTATACTGATCAATTTAACACCATTTTCCTTATTGAGAGATATTGCCTCAGAAGTAATGCCAGTCCTTCAGATTTTTTTCACACAGTTTCATAATAAGCCATTACATTCAGAGAACCACCTGACAAGCCCAACACAGCTAAAGGCAGCTTAAGTTCAATTACATGTCCATGGTTCTAGAGCCAGGAGTTAGTTAGTCATGCTCAGTAAATAACACTGATTTTGTTTATTTCATTGTCTCTGTGATATATACTGAGGCTTGAGCAGCTGGTAAATTTTGTAACTTGTTGAGATATTTTTTTACTCTTATCTACAAAGCTGCATTCCACTGAGTTCTTTTCTTTCCCCCAACTATAGCTGTACTTGCTATGAGAATTCTCATGTGAAAATTTCCAGCTAAAGACAATGGCAATATAGAGGAGGTTTACATTTGGTGGAAGACCAACCTCAACCATCACTCTTTTGTCAACGTAGTGAAGGGGAAGGAGTCATTTGATCCAGGGACATTCTTGGCAGATCAGAAATGCTGACCTGGGTTACAAGTAAGATACTATTTGGATAGCAGACTCTGGCTTAAGTCCAAGCTACATGGCCAGGAAGACTCAGACTTGCACCATGTGCTGGACTATAGGGGCTGTTCCATTGGAAGTCTATTTGCAGGAGCACAGAGCAAAGAGCACAGAGTCTTGGGCAGACATGTAACCCTGGGTCTCTGAGGTGTATCTGTGACTCTCTTCTGGAGAGAGGGGCAATGTTTAAAAGAATCCCTCTTTCTGGGTTTGTTTTCTTACAGTGCAACCCCTGTGCCTTGGGATGATGTCTGCAGAACTCCTTTATTTCCTGGGTGGCCACTATGCCTGCCTTAGTTACTTGTTACCATATAAACAAACTATCCAAAATGTAATGACTTAAAATCACAATTAGCACTCACAATTTTGTGTCAGGAATCTGGGCAGGATTCAGTTGGGCAACTCTTCTGCTCCTTGTGCTGTTGCCTGGGGTCACTAGATGCTGTTCAGTCTGGGACTGGAGGGTCTAAGAAGGCTTTGCTCACATGCTTGGTGTTTTGATAGAAATGTCTGGACTACTGGGCTCAGCGGGATCCCTCCCCTTCTCCATGGAATCCCAGGGCCTTCCCATGTAGTCTTTCCAATAGAAGAGTTGGACTTGTTCTCTGGCAGCTCAGAATTCCAAGAGACCAGAGTGAAAGCTGCAATACTCCCTAAGCCTAGGTCTGAAACTGTCATAGCATTGCTCCTACCATACTCGGTTGTTGGAGCAGACATAGGCCAGCCCAGAATCAAAAGGAGGGGGAGTAGACTCTGACTCTCAGTAGGAGAAATCCCAAGGGAATGACAGCCATCACCCTCCCTCTGCCAACAAGCACAGACCTGCAACCAGAGAATCCTAGCTCAAGGGAACCGTTAATGGAATGAAAATTGAACTGAGATCTTCTTCCTTAGGAGCTGGGGTGGTTGGCCTCAGCCAGAGCACATATTCTAGAAGTCATGTTCTTCTTTGTACCTCACTGTGATGCTCTACATGATGAGCCATGTTCTTATCCTTATGCTGCTTCCATCATTCTCTGTGGCTCATCCGAATTTTCTCTGAGTTAAACAGATCATGGGGCTCTCCTGGAATCTTTCACCTCCATAGAGGCTTAACCCATAGAACAGGACTCTAGTGTCTTCTAAAAAGCCTCACAAATATTCAAACAAGGTTTAATGAGGTACCATCAGAAAAGCAGACTTTTTGGCCACACAAAGAAGAAGGAGGAGGAGGAGGAGAGAAAAGAGAAGAAGGAGAAGGAGGAGGAGGAATTTCATGTTTGAAAAAATATATAAATATTTGGTCAGCTTCTGCAGAGCATTTCAAAGAAAGAATGTTATGTCCAAATCAGAATCTGAACATAAAAGTTCAAAAGATAACATGGTAATGCTTGCTTGGCAACCCCATCTTCCTGATGGAAATGCAAACAGGCAAAGGCAAAGCTTCTTATTCAGAATGGATTGTAAACACTAGACCCTACCAACATGCTAATTTGAAGATTATTTTATTACTATGTACTCTTCGGGGCTAAATTGGAAACATCTGTCTTCCTGAGAATTAACTGGAAAAAGATTACAGCTGAGCATGAGATGACAAAGACCATTTCAATTGCCTCCTGCTGAAGATAGGTGTCCCTATCTCCTAGATGTTGGAAGTGTGTTTTGTGTGTGTGCACCCCATTATTTCTTAAACTATAATTTAAAACATACTACAAGTGTATAATGCACCCAGACCTCTCTATATGAAACATAAGTTAATTTTTTTTAATTTCCATTTTTCAAAAAAAGCATCTGGAACCAGGTAACCCCAGGCCTTACTGATTTGTGCATTCAAATTAATCATGTTCTATTGACTCCATATCTAGACACTCTGATTCTTCATGTACTTGATTCTCATTGCCTTGAACCACAGGAAAGCCTGTCTTTTCCCAGAATCCCCTTTTTCAATCGTCTCTAAAGTCCCCATGGAAATTATACATGTAACAGATTGTTCCCTAGGCTTTCTTTCTATCTGTCCCAAGGGAGCTTATTTATAGTCAAACTGTCACCTGCAGCTCTCTAGACCCTCTGTTCCAGGGTCAACAGCTCTCTTCATCCTTCTGCCCCATGGACTCTTCTCTGCCTCCCTCCCGTTGCCTCTCCCACACCAACTACCACTGATCTTGGAACCCCTTCACCTCCCACTACCCACAAGTCTTCCACATCTTCATCCTCTGGGAATCTCCTCCTCTGACCTATGGGAAATATGCTTCCTGATCTTCATGACCAGCTCTTGCAGAGGGACTTCCCACACCAAAGTTGTTGAATTCCTAAGCTGGGTGTGGTTGTTTTCTTTATATGGAAGCCCTCCTCTTCCTAGCATGCACAGGCACTAGAAGTTGGAGTGAGGGCTGCTGAAAGGGGAGCCACTGAATTGAGAATGGGTTGAGAACAGACTCACCCTATACCTGGAACCATTTGTGTCTTGATCAACTGAGCTGCGCTATTCATCCTGTCAACTCTTCCAGCTTTTCTCATCCATTGTTGGTTATGTTTTTCTCAGCAGCCAAAATGTCTTTCCTAGAAATATGGTTTCCTTGAGAGACTCTCCAGTCAATAATGGCATTAGACTCAACTAAAAAGACCCTCATCCTGAGCCCCATATTTTAGAGGGCTCAGCTTCAGCTTTCTAGACATGTTCTACCTCAGTGAGGAGTCAATAGGACCAAGGGATCATGCTCACTTAGAGACCATGGTCTTCCATGCTCCAAGTACTCAGGATTCTAGAATCCCTGCCCAAGTGGGCCCATGATATCTAGAGTTTGCACACCCTTTTATCTGTCTGTGCCTTAGTACATGCAACCTAGACCTGGGAGGCGTAAGAGGGACAACTGTTTGAGGGATACTGTGGACAGAGCTTGGAAATGGGGTCCAGGTTGTCCGCATATGTGCATTTGAACCTTCTTGCAGTGACAGATGGAACTGCATGGGCAAACAGAACCTGGGCAGTACAGAGGTCACATTGCTTCTCCCACACTGTGATGTTTAGAAGGGCAAGTCCAAAAAGTCTAGCAATTCTGAATCTGATCTTAGCCATCCATGTCATTATGAAAGTACATTTGTCAAAGTTGAAGGATATATTGCATTTGATAGTTTATTAGATTAATTTATAACTTTGAAATATATGAACATACAGTTGTGGGCCTTCATTGACTCTCTTGCCCTGGTCCTGGCCCATGTCCCTTGAACAGGTCCATATATGCCTGAAGCTCATCTGTGAATAAGGCTCAATTTATTTCCTTTGAACTCCTGAATCACCACAAATCAAGGGATGTAGTTGAGTGTCTACCTGTAAGGGAATATATTATGATACCTAAGATGATACCCAAGATTGTGTGGTTGAAGGAACATGATCAAGAGCGCCAGAGGACCTCTAGGGGGCAGTGTTGCCTAACTCTCAACTCTGGCCCAGTTAAAGAACCCTGATATATCCAGAAAACTTAAAAATGGAGACTGTGTAATTCACCAACTCCTCCCAGATTTTTCCTGCCGCAGCCAGGTGAAATCTTGGCTGTTTCTGAGACTCAGTTTTACAAGACGGAGTTCAGTGGAAGAGGAAGGGCCAGTTTCTCAGCCTTCCTAAGGGCGGATCCGAACATCACTTCTCCTCCTTTTCAGGAAACAATACCCCTCTCCACCTTCCCCTCGACCCACCAGGGAAGGCAGTGTAGGGACCAGGCTTCATAGGGACACAATGGGCCCCAGAAGGGAAAAATCTGTTGAGAAATGACTTTCATTCACCCTTTGGTCAGACAAACTCCATGGTCCTGGGGCTCTGAGTTCCTCCAGAGTCTGCCCTAGGTATCATCAATGCTAGTTGCTCTGGGTGAAGTGCCAGGAGGCCCATATTTAAAGGAATCACCATTCACCTCCTGTGTAGACTGAGCTAAGGGTTGATCTAGGCACCAGCCACAGGGATGAAGCACAGAAATTGACTGCAGGTACTATATCAGGGCTTTGGAATCAGGGGATCCTATTGCTCCTCCAAAAGCTGACATGAGAAATAACCTTTCCAGGCAAGTTATTCCCACCAGGCTCAATTAACACCTTCAAGAGCATGAGGTCAAGTGGGAGGGAAGAACCTTTGGCTGAGGATCTACTCCATGCCAGACACAATTAGGACTTTATTTAGATAACTTCTTTAGTCCTTGCAGCAACCAAATGGCTGATATCTACAAATCTGTTTCCCACTTTACAGGTAGGGGACCAAGGTTCAGAGAAATTGTAACAGGACATTAAAACGCAAGTTTTACCCAAAGCATGAAGATAACACATACTCTATTCCAAAGAAAGGTGAGGGACAGCAATACATACTTTTCAAGATTGATCATGACTCTTGGATCCCTAAACCACATGAAGAGAAGGGGGTAGGGGCACTGACAAAGAGAGCTGTATAGAGAGAGAGTTCTCAGTGGGCTGTGTGTCCTCCCCTCCCCCATTAGGGTGGGGTAGGATGCTTTTCCCTCATGTCAAGCCTATGGAAAAGGACTTTAGTGCTACCACTTAGAAAGCATAATTTGTGTCCCCTGTAGTTTGGGGGTACCCAGAGGACTGGTGTCTCACTCCTGCCTGATAAGTCTGAAGGCGGCAGGACTGGTTGGTTCCTGAACTGTGGGCAGAGGCTTCTACTGCCCTGGGTGTGCCTGACTAGCCTAAATATGTCATGGTAACAGATGTGTGATGGGCAAAGGATGGGCGATGAGAGAAAGCTAGGGAGGGGATGTCTTAATCCTGCCCTAAAAGGGCTTCCCTAGAGGGGCAAGGGGACCCCTAATAGAAAAAGGCCAGAGAGGTACATCCAGATGCCTAAGGACTTGTGAAGGGGTCACAGAGAACCAGAAATTACAGAGATGTATTCACCCATGTCAAGAGAAAGAAGATGAGAGATCCTAGTGGATGAGGGGTCTCCCAAGAACCTGCAAGAGAAACTTCCAGAGAAATGATCAGCTTTAAACTTTTGCCAAGTCTAGAACATGCTAGTGCTAGATCTCTAGGTCAGTAGCAGTCAAGATGGCCAGAAGAAACATGAATCCTGCCTGAATGTTCATCCAAGGGCAGAGCCAGAACAAGCCTACCACTAGGGGCCAAGGGACACAAAAATCAACCTACTTCTGAGGCGCCCAGCTGGCTCCGTACATGGAGCCTGTGACTCTCCATCTCAGGGTTGTGAGTTTGAGCCCCACGTTGGGTGTGGAGATTACTTAAAAATAAAATCTTGAAAAAAAAAATCAACCTACTTCTGATTACATCTCAAAATGATAACGATGATTTTTCCCAAGATAGGGGACTATAGATTATTGTAACTTGTAGACATTTATTCGATCTGTTGTTAGCACTTTCTGTGTGCAAGGCTTCATTTATTTCATTTTGTTTTTTCATGCATTTTTTAGAAGGCTAATTTTAGTGATGCAGGAAACAGAAGTCCACACAAGTGAGAGCTGTCCATGCCTGTTCCCTTGGCAAGCACAATGGGGGGCGGGAATGTGAGCGTTAGGAGTGAGCACTTGGCATAAACCAGCTCTCCACGGGTCTCATCCAGAAAACACAGCTGCATAAGGATGATGTGTGAAAGCAAGGCCTACTGGAAACATCCTTAAGTGTTAACACATGTGACATAAAATACAAAACTTGAGCTTCAGACTCTTGACCCAAGAATCAAGAGTTTATGAGAGCAGGCTCGAGCAATGCAAAAGAGGGATGTTTGCATCTTAAGGTCTTTTTCCTCTGCGGTGCATTGTACCTATTGTCATGTCAGCCAGGCAACTTACAGAGGGAAAGCATCCCACCGACAGACCCTCTCCTCCCCAGATATAAAAGTATACACAGTAGTCCCCCCACGGTCACCATGTGAGCAGACACAGGTTCAGATATTAAAAAATGATCTCAAGTATTCATGCTTATGTCTCTAGCCCTCTCTCCAGATTGCTCTTCATACACACACACACACACACACACACACACACACACACACACTTCCCATTCCTCATCCCTCCCCCTTTCCCTGCCCTCCATGGATCAGTATAGTAAATTTGTTCTCCGTTTCTTAGATGCATCACACTCTCTTCAGCCTCTATACGTACTCCCAGCACCCTTGATAACCACGAAACCCCCCTTAAACCCCAAGTCAGAGTTAGGTACAAACCCCACACATAGTGTATTTCTACACTTGAATTGTCTATCTTTTTGCATACTGTCTAAACTCTAAGTTCCATGAAAGCAAGAAATATGTCTTCTGAGCATGTACTTAACAAATAAATAATGAGTACTCTCTCTGTGCCAGGCTCAACTCTGAGTAAGACATCGCCTTTGCTCCCTGTCTGGGATACTGTGGGAGTCTCCCCCAGATTGGCTGTCTAGGTGGATAGATAGATGAATAGCTATGGCATTTAAGAACGTGTCAGTTAAGAATGTGTTCAGCTACAGCAAAAATAAAACCTACACAATGACTTAAATAAATAAGGAACTTATATGACTTGCACAACGAGGTGTAGGTAGGCTGTCCAATGGTGGTAATCCCACAGAGCTGTCAGGGGCTTCGATCTTCCCACTGTCTATTTTTAGTGTGTTTCATGACCACTCCCGAAAAAAATGTGTCCATGTCTTGACCCCTGGTACTTGTGATGTGCTCTTATTTGGAAACAGGGTCTTCGTAGACGTCCTCATGTTCCGATGAGGTCATTCTGGAGTAGGGTAGACCCTAAATCCAGTATCACTGGTTCCCTTATAAGAAAAGAGGAGACACAGAGGCCATGTGACAACACAGGCAGAGATTGATGTGATGCTTCTCTAAGCCAAGGAGCGCCAAGGATCGCCAGCAACACCAGAAGACAAAAAGAGGCAAGGAAGGATCCTCCCCTAGAGACTTCAGAGGGAGCATGGCCCTGCTGACACCTCGATTTTGAACTTCTAGCCCTCAGAATGGCGAGAGGATAAACTTCTGGGGTTTTAGTCCACCCGGTTTGCGGCACTTTGTTACAGCGGCCCTGGGAAATTAATAGCGTGTGACTTTGATCTTCATAGTTATAGGACGACAGCTACATTTCTAGGCATCTGTAGTCTGCTCAGGAAAAAAGGGGGGAAGAGCAAAAGTCTGATGGGTCATTCTAGTCTAGACTGTGCCTTCAGGAAGCTTTACCAGAAGTCCAGTCAGTGATCCTGATGAACATCTCATGGAACAGGACCGGGTCACGCGGTCACCCTCCAGCTGCAAGGAAGTCTGGGAAAGGGAGTATTTTTAGTTTTCAAGTGGGATTGTAAATGACTGTGGGCTTGCCAATTCAAAATGACATAATTCATATAACAAGGCCTGTCATTGCCCTGTTCGGGTCACGAGTGTCAATACACCTCCTGCGTCTCTCCTGTCCCCAGTATATCCTTATTTAACAAATAAATACTGCGTGCGCGAGAACGCGTGCTGGGGCCCGGCTGATGGCTGGATTATTGCAATTAGGAATAGGCCTCTCATAAATGGGTAACAGGTGAGAAATATTCCTCTTTTCCCGCTCGTCCCCATGACCAGGGCTGGGAGGAGTCCAGCGAAGGAGCCCCACTTGAGGGAGAGAGCTGCCCGCCCACAGCTCTCACTCCCTCAACCACCGAGGGCTCTCTGACCGCAAGCTGCTCTCTTCATCCCCTGGTAAAACTTGGAAACAATCACTGAACCGCAAACTCAGCTCTTCAGAGACCAGGTCAGGAGGACCTGCAACCCCTTAGTGTTTGGCTTTGAGCTTTGAAAATGATACATGTCAGAAATATAATATCCTTTAAAAATCCACAATTAGAATATACACTAGAATAGAACAACAAATAGAATATAGATTAGAAATGAAGTCTTTTACCAGAAACCCCTATCACCTGCCCCCAGTTACATGTCCCTTAGCAGATGCAATCACTAAGAACAGTCTCTGTGTGGGGGCGCCTGGGTGGCTCAGTCGGTTAAGCGTCTGCCTTCTGCTCAGGTCATGATCTCAGGGTCCTGGGGTTGAGTCCTGCATGGGGCTCCCTGCTCAGTGGGGAGCGTGCTTCTCCCTCTCCCTTTGCTGCTGCTCATGCTTGCTCTCTCTCTCTCTCTCTCTCTCTCTCAAATAAATAAATAAGATGTAAAAGAAAAAAAAAAAAAGAATGGTCTGTGTGTTTCTTCCAGTTTGCTCTCATCTGTGCATTTACATATATACACCACACACATACCGCTGACGGTTTGCATATTTCATAAATGCAATTACACTGCCACCCATTTATTTCATTTGACAATAGGTCTTGGTATTGCTTGCAAGGATTTTCTCTGATTTATTTAAGTCCTCCTGTACTGGACGTAGGTGGCGCGGCAAGCGATGTAGAGCACAGACTCGCGCCAGACCGCCTGGGGTCCCGCCCCATCCCCCAGCCCATCCCCCTGCAGTTCTGTCTCCTGTTAGCTCGAGGCCACGAATAAACTGCCTCTTCACTATTTTGTGTCTTTCGTCTGGACAATGAGACTCATGAAAGCATTTACAGGGTTGTCACAGGGGATTGAGTGAGTTCATTTATGTAAAGTGCTCAGGCAAGTGCTGACCCCCAGGAGGCTTTCTCTAAGTATTAGCTGTTATTCACAGTAAAACCAATATTTCCCATTTTTCTACAATAATATTTTAGCAATCAACTTGTAGGCAGTTCTGTGTGAGCATTTCTATGGGATAGGTTTCTATTCCTGGAAGTGGAATTGCTGTATTCAAAGACATACACATTTAACTTTGCTAGACGGTACAAAGCTGTGTCTCCAAAAGAGAGAAAATGTGTGCACGAGTGTGTATTTATTTGCACCTGAGCCAGGACTGATGTTATCTCCAGTCTTTGGCAATCTGTGGGTTGAAATGGTGTTTTGATGTTTTATTTTGCACTCCCCAGATTACCATGGAAAGTGTCCATACCTTTTCACAGGTTCGTGAACCATTCTCCACCCTTGGTCCCCTTTTTCTTCTTCTGTGAATCCACCAGCCACAAATTTTACCGATTTTGACACTGTGTAACTTTTCTTTTTCTTATGATTTCAATTTGCTTGCCATGTTTCATGGCTAATAACCTTTAGCGATTATACATGCTACCCAGATTTTCACCCAGTGAGCTTTGTGCCTTTTATTAGTCTACCATGCAAAATTATCACGTGGTTAGTGGTCAGTTACAACAGTCTTTTCCTTTGGCATTTTGTGTCTTGCTTAGGGAAGCTTTTCCCACCTCAGCATATGGAAAACAGTCCTCATTATCCAAGGATAATGGTTACCAAGGAAACAATGAAAAAAAAAGTTTGGGTTGAAATTTTATCTGGAACAGTAAAATTAAATAAGTGTTTCTTATATCTAGCAACATTTCCATTATAATTTGAACCATAAACTACTTTTCAAAATGAACAAGAAATAAATCAGGCTTTTACAGAGGGGGGATCATTTTTCTGATTGAAATCTGTGATTGTGTAATATAGCAATTACAGACTTCAATCAGAAAAAATAAAATTTTACAAAAATATCTGCAGACAGCATCAGTTCTCCCACGGGATTCTCTCAATCCTTTGATGTTTAAATCATCCCCTTTTGAAGAATCTGTCCTGATTTGCTTATAAACTTTCTCTTCTTCATTTCTTAACTGGTCTCCTGCTGCCAGGGCCTCTTCTGCTTAGGGCTATGCCTGAGATCTGAGCAGGGATCCAACATCATTTTCATCAGCTGCATGAAAAGCCCTACCCCTTAGCAGGTTTGCATTGTCATCGTGCAGCCCGTTGGCTTTGGCACGAGATCGCTGAGTGTTTACAACCCCAGATTCCAATCAGAGATATATGGTCTCCGGGACAGATGTTTGAGCAGAGGAAGATTTTTACATGTGGCCAGTCCATTACTTAATATTTTCATGGTGTGTCTATTTCTGCTTTTTTGTGTAACTCTATAACTTCAGAAACTCAGATAATGAAGACTGGAATAATGAAGACTCCTGGAGTCTGGCATTCCATTTAAGTGACCCAGTACTAAGGGTGTAGACTGAGCACTATTCTAAGCGCAATAAATAAGGCACTGTAGCAGTCAGGGTTGTCTGGAAAAATAAGTATAGATATTTATAGGACAAATATAGATAGATATATAGATACATCATAAGTAGATACTTAGATAGATACATACATACATGGAAAGATACATAGACACACAGATACATGCATACATACATGGATAGATGCATAGATAGACACATACATACATACATATATACATGCATACATACATATTTACTCTGAGGAATCAGCTCATGTGATTCTGGAGGCTGCGAAGTCCTCTGATCTATCATCTGCAAGCTGGAGAAGCAGGGAAGCCAGGGGGGTAAGCCCTCGTCCGAGGGAAGAAGATGGCTATCCCAACTCAAGCACTCGGGCAGAAAGACTGACTTTTCCCTTTCTCCACATTTTTGTTCCATTGGGGCCCTCACAGACTGGAAGAGCACCACCCACACTGGGGAGGGTGATCTGCTTTACTCAGGCCCCTGATTCCAACGCTAATCCCTTCCAGAAACACTCTCAGAGTCATACCCAGAAATAATGCTTCACCAGGTCCCTGAGCCCAGTGTGCCCGGGAAGCGGACACATAGCACTAAGCATCACAGCACGTCTGACGGCCATACCACACATGTGCTGTGCGCTTCTTCTACCGAAGGGAGAGTACACACCGAAAGACCTTCGCCCCTACCCCGCCCTCCACCAGCCTACGTCCTCCTAATCACGCCAATGAAACCCTGAAAGTTTATCTCCAAAAACATCAGGGACAAATCACACTTAATACCCGTGAGAAAGTAAAATCCTGATCGGGGCAAGAGGAAAGTTCAGAAATGCATTACATAACGAACAGATGGCCCTCGTTCTCTCACCTGACAAGCAAGCAGATGGGGGTCAAGCTGGAAAGAAGACAAACCCCACCCTGTTCCAGCTCCAGCATTCTACAGTTCTGCATCTCACCGTCCTGAGCCAGGGACTGACTCGTGTTAGACCAACTTCCCAAGTATGCTGTGTTCAACAGCTGGCTCTGAGTCTTTGAGGATGTCAAAGTTCAAAGACAATGAGCTCTCCACCTCCAGCCTCCATGTGGTGGGCCCTACCCACCACCTAGACCTCTGGCTGGGGAAAGGAGATCACTCCCCAGGTTTGACACCTGAGCCTAGGTGAGTATGATTCTGTGTCAACTTGCCTGGGCCACCGTCCCCAGACAGTTGGTCAAACATTATTCTGAATGTTTCTGTGAGGCTTTTTGGATGAGATTAACATTTAAATTAGGAGACCAAGAGTAAAGCAGATTATCCGCCATAATAGGGGTGGGCCTCATCTAATCAGTGGAAAGCCTGACTCCAGGGTCAGCAAGCAAGCAGGGATTCTGTCAGCAGATGGCCTTTAGACTTGAATTGCAACATTGGCTCTTCCCTGGGTCTCCAGGCTGCCAGCCCATCCTCTAGATCTTGGACTTGACAGCCTCCATAATAGAATGAGCCAACTCCTTCAAAGAAATCTCTCTATATAAATCTATACAGATCCTATTGGCTCTGTTTGTCTGGAGAACCCTGACTGATACTATGAGTCAGGCCAGGCCTCTAGTCCACTCATAGAGGTATAGTTTGGAGAAGGATGTAGGAGGCCCCGGTATATTCTGTAATCTCCCATTGCAGGGCCAGGTACTTGCATTGTTGCCAGTAATCAAATCAATGTTTCAATCCCCATTTGGGCTCCTTGCATCTGTTCTCTATCAATTAAAGGAGGAAGGAAGATGAGCAGTGGGCACCCTTAACCTTAGGCATTTATCCCAACTGGTTTCAAAAAGGATCTCAAAATCATTCGCACAAAGTTATATAAATGACAGAAGCCTCACGTATTATTTTTTTCAAAGATACTTGAATTTCACAAGGGGACAAATATCACTGGTTCTCCCAGTGGCTTTGTTTTTCTTCTTTATACTTTTGTGATTCTTTCATACATTCCTCAGTTAGTGGGTATAGTTTTTGCATTGGAAAAATTAACTCAAATATAAATTGACTGTGTTTCACCACCTCCACCTCCCCAAAATCGTTACTGTTTTCCCCTTGTGTTTGATATTGAGCTGCCCGGCATCCCAATCTAAAGCTGGAGTTCAACCTCTTTGCTTTCACACATTCGTGTATTCATCAGTAGATTCGCTGAACACATTTTTACGCAGCACCCCTGTGCTCACGTGTTCTGGGCATCCTAGCAGGTGCTGGGCTCTCTGGACTTAGTTAGCCCTGAGTTCGTATCCCAGTTCTGCCCAGGACAAGTCCTGCAAGCTCGGTCTAGTCACTTAATCTCTCTGTGCCTGGGTGTTTGTTGGTGTAAGTAAAAAAAAAGGCCAAACAGTAGATGAAGTGAGTTGGACAGTGAAGCATTTAGGGCAAGGCTGGGTCATTATAAGCTCGCACTTCATATTCAGTTATTATCATTCCAGACGTTGCTAAGGGAATAGCGTTGGTGGGGGAAAGTGAAAGAGGTTTCTGTCTGTTGGTCTCCATTTTCAGAGCGAAGGGGGAAGTGGTCAAGCTGTCATTTTGAGGGAAGCAAACAACACTCGAAGAGGGAAGTTAGAGGGATGGAGGGTAGTGATGGGGGTCCATACACCTCCAGCAGCACCAGGCTGGATCTCGTGGTAACCTCCAGGGCACAGGGGTGGGAACAGGGAGAAAGACCTGGATTAGCCCAGACTGGGTTTCACCTGGGTGTGATGGAGGGCCATCAGAAACAAGGATGTGGGCTAGAGAGGGGGCGGTGGGACAGAGAGAAGCAGGAACGTTGCTCCCTGCTTATTTCTGTAGAGGACACCAGACTCTTCCATAACCAGCCGGAGCCAGCCCACCGGCTTCGTGCACGAGGAAGGCAGCATCCCTTTTACTTTCCAAACTGAATTCGGCTCAGGCTGCAACATCCTAGATTAGCAGGAAGTTCAACATCTCCCGCTTGTGGCTTCCCGCCAACGTCTTAGCATTGTCCACCCCACCCCGCCAAGCCCCCATGTGCTTATTAGTGTCTCCAAAGCTGGTCCCCTCTGGTCGCATGAAGCAAAACAGAGACAGATGCCCCTGGGGCTGAAGGAAACCACAGCCACCCCCAGAACTGGACTGCTCCAGATTTAGCTGCCCGGCCAGGCAGAGAAGATCACAAGGGCTACAATTAAGTACTCATCTTGTCTGATTCAAAGAAATCATTGGTGCTACTGTGGGTTTCAAGACATAGCATTTCTTCAAGGCAGCAAAATCCCACTTTCCAAGGGTATTTCCACACAGGAAGCCACACACCCAAACCAGCTCAGGCTCCCAAGGTCCCCCTACAAACATGCACCCCACGGCAGGCAGATAGGGGCTCCCACCGATCACTATTCTCTCTGTAGGACAGCCTCAGCCAGAAGCCACCTCAGTCTGTAGGGGTCCAAACAGCATTCAACCGCAAAAGGGAAAAGATTGAGTTTCCATTTCCTCACAGGAAGTTGACCAGAGGGATGGGCAGTCTCGATCAAGCCATCAAAAGGGTTGCCCCGCCCCCACAGGACAAGGCTTCCTGTGCATTTCTATAAAAAAAGGGCTCACTGGACCCTTCCTGGAACACAGAAAATCTGACTGGCTGTCTGCATCTCTACAAACAACTAGCAATGAGAGCTTCTCTCCATGGGGGGAGGGGGGGCAAAAAAAAGGTTAAAGATTAAAATTCAACAATAAACAACCTGATCTCAAAAAGAGCCAAAGACTTTAACAGACAGCTCATCAAAGAAGATAGACAGATAGCAAATAAGCATATGAAAAGATGCTCCACATCCTAGGTCATTAGGGAAATGCAAATTAAAACAATAATGATGCCACTACATGCCTGTTAGAAGGGCCAAAATCCAGAACACTGACAACACCAAACGCTGGTGAGGATGTGAAACCATAGGAACTCTCATTCATTCCTGGTGGGAATGCAAAATGGTACAACCACTTTGGAAGACAGACTGGTGGTTTCTTACAAAGCTAAACATAGTCTTACCATATGATCCAGCACCTGCACTCCTTGATATTTACCCAAAGGAGTTAAAAACTTATGTCCACACAAAAACCATACACAGTTGTTATTTTTTTTTTAAAGGTTTTATTTATTTATTTGAGAGAGAGAGAATGAGAGAGAGCACATGAGAGGGGGGAGGGTCAGCGGGAGAAGCAGACTCCCTGCCGAGCAGGGAGCCCGATGCGGGACTCGATCCAGGGACTCGATCCAGGGACTCGATCCAGGGACTCCAGGATCATTACCTGAGCCGAAGGCAGTCACTTAACCAACTGAGCCACCCAGGCGCCCCCCACGCACAGTTGTTATTAGCAGCTTTATTTATAGTTGCCAAATCTTGGAAGCAATCAAGATGCCCTTCAGAAGGTGAATGGATAAATAAACTCTGGTCCATCCAGACAATGGAATATTATTTAGTGCTAAAAAGAAATGAGCTATCAAGCCATAAAAATACACGGAAGAACCTTAAAGGCATATGACTAAGTGAAAGAAGCCAATCTGAAAATGCTACATATGGTATGCTTCCAACTATATGACATTGTGGGAAATTCAAAACTAGGGAAACAGAGGGTCAGTGGTTGCCAGGGGTTGCGGGGGTGGGATGAATAGGGAGGAGGATTTTTAGGGCACTAGAAATACTCTGTATAATACCATAATGATGGATCCATTTCATTATACATTTGCGCAAATCCATAGAGTGCAACACCAGAAGTGAACCGTAATGTAAATTATGGACTTTGGGTGATTATGATGGGTCAGCGCAGGTTCATCGATCATAACCAAGTGTTCCACTCTGGTGGGAAATCTTGAAATGGAGGATGCTGTGCACATGGAGGAGCAGGGGTATATGGGAAATTGCTGTATCTTCTTCTCCATTTGGCTGTGAACCTAAAACTGCTCTACAAAAATAAAGTCTTAAAGATATTTTTAAGTAAATAATAATTGATCGAAGACAGTGTTGCTATTGCTTCATTTGAGCAGAAGTAGATGGATTAGAGAGAATATATTCCTTCTTTTGAGATGGGATCACCTAGGACAGTGACCCTCATTCATTCACCCAACAAATACGCATTGTATGCCTACTGCGTGTCCATGCTGCTGTAGGCACTGGGGACGTGGTGTTGCCCTTGTGAAACTTACATAAAAATGTAAGCTATATTAGGTAATGAATGCGACAGAGCTAAATAACACAGTCAGGGGAAAGGGGGGAAAAAGCACAATTTTCAGTAGGATGGTCTGGAAAGGCCTCTTCGGTAAGACTTTTAAGCACAAAACTGGAAGATGTAAGAACCAAGCTTTTCAGGCAGAAGGAAGGGGGAGGGCAATGAATGGGACCAAGCCTCTCATGCCTAAGGAGGCTAGAGTAGGGTGAGTGCTGGAGACAGTGATAGGAGGTGAGACCAGAAGCTTGGGTGTGGGCTTAGACCCTACAGGGGCCTTGAAGATTTCAGTGAGAACTTTGCATTTTACTCTGCATGAGATGGGGAGCCATTGGGTGATTTTGAGCAGAGAAATGACATGGCCTTATTTCCAGTTTAAAAGGACCATGCTGGTCCCTGGCTCCTACGTGGAGAGACAGGCCATAAGAGGGACAAGGCAGAAGCAGGGAGACCTAGTAAGAGTTTTTTCTAACTGTCTGAGGGTGACGTGGGCTTGAACGAGTCTGATGAGAGTGGTGGTGGAAGGAAATGGTAAAATGCTTGATCAAGTCAATGGGATTTCCCAATGGGTTAGATGTGGGTATCAGAAAAAGAGTGAAGGATGAGCAACTGGACACATGATATTGCAATTTACTGAGATGAGGGAACCTGGAGAAGGGCGGTTGGATGGGGATTTGGGAAGAAATCGGTAGTTCAATTTTAAGTATGCGTGATCTGAAGATACTCATCAGGCATGCAGTGGCCATGTCCAGTCTGAAATTCAGTGGCAAAGGCAGGAGTAGTTTGGAGTGGTGAGCATATGAGTGGTCCTGAAAGTAGCAGTACTCGATGGGAGGGCCGAGGAGTACATGTACGTAGGGAAGAGACCAGAAGATTGAGCTGTGGGCATTCCAATATTTAAGGCTTAGAGATAAAAGGAGAAGCCAGCAATGCATGCTGAGAAGGAATTGTCTGACATGGAAGGGAGAGCCAGGAGAGAGTGGAGTCTGGGTGTGAGGAAAGTGTTTCGAGAAGAAACTCAGCAGCGACGTCAACAACAGTTGGGTCGAGATGAGAACTGAGACTGGACCACTGGATTTGGCAATGTGGAAATCATTTCTACCCTTAACTCTGCTGTCTGGGTAGAGCGCTAAAGGCAAAAACCCCACTGGGAATAGACTCAAGAGAGGACAAGAAAAGAAGAAGAAAAGACAAGAGAAAGTGAGGACAGCACGTATAGGAAACTATCTTGAAGCGATTTGCCGTAAAGGGGAGCAGAGAAATGGGGTGGTCCCTAGAGAGGAGTGTGGGGGGGTGAAGGTAAGGTATTTGTTCTGTTGTATTGTTTTGTTTTAAGATGATGAGTATCAGGATGTTTGAGTCCTGATGGGAGGTATCCATAGGGAGAGGAAAATTGATGATGGCGAGACAGAGGGAGATACTAGGAACACCATCTTTGGGTGAGTGAGAGAGGGCAGTGTCCAGCACATGAGAGGAGGTGGTGTTTTTACATGGAGCTCTGAATAATTCATCCTTTGTAACAGGAGCGAGGATCAGGCTTTTAGAAGTTAGCAGAACTTTTTGCGTGGGGCTTTCTTTTCAACTTTTTGCCATAAGGTGGCAGTAGATGGCTTCATATAAACCCAACAACCTTTAAAGAACGCCTTTGGGAAGATGGCAAAAGCTTAAGTCGATTTTGATTTTCTTTTTTTTTTTTTAAGACTCAGTGGACACGTGTTGGGAAGAACTACCCCGGTGCCTCCTGGTCCTTCCAGCCTCATCTTAAATAGTGTCTTCTCAGTCGGTCCCTCCCTGTCTAACCTTCCTAGATAGATCTGTAAGTCTTCCTGGAGGAGGTGATAACCTGATCAAATTGCTGAAGGATGCGTGGTGCTATCCCGGGAAGAGCATAGGGGAGAGAGTCCAGGCCATTGCCCAGGTGACCACAACCGGGACTGATTTGAGAATCACCACGAGCAATCAGGACGTTCTTGCAGCAGTCAGAGCAAAAGAGGCTTGCTGTCTACACTCGAGCAGGGTGGTGAGTATGGGAAGGATGGGGCGCTTAAACACATATTTAGGAGATCCTATCTAGCAGTAAAGAAGAGAAGAATTCCAGAATGGCTCTCAGATCTCTAGCATGGGTGAACAGGAAGATGGTGACATGAACTGAACACAAGGAGGCAGAGACCACGGTTTTGCACTGCAGAGTCTGAAGTACGTGGACGATATTTGGGGAAGGTGTGCAATTTTACGCATAAACATGGTGCTTGCCAGAGAGCTCTACGCTGAAATCATTGAACTGGTTACTGTCAGTAGTTAAAACATAAGAGTGGGTGACATCTGCTGGGCAGAGCATATAAAATGAGGAAGGTTATTTACCCTGAGAATCACCAGTATTTAAGAATGGGCAAAGGACAAGAAGTCTATCCAGAAAGAACAGTGGGAAAACCAGTTGGAGTTGTGGGATTCGAGGCAGTAGTAGAAAGTTTCCAAAATGAGGCTGTATTAGTTTGCTAAGGACTGCCATAACACAGGGCCACAGACTGGGCCCTGAAACATAGAAGTTTATTCTCTCATGGTTCTGGAGGCTGGAAGTTCAAGATCAAGGTGTTGTCAGGGTCGGTTCCCTCTAAGACCTGTTTCCTGGACTTGTGGATGGCAGTCTTTTCCCTGCGTCCTCACACTGTCTTTCCTCTCTACCTATCTTGTGTCCTCTTGTCCTTTTCTTAGAAAGACACCAGTCTTACTGGGTTAGGTTTAACCTAATTACCTCCTCAAAGGCTTTTCTCCAAATAGTCACATTCTGAGGTGCTATGGATTAGCACCTCAACACGTGAATGTGGGGGGACACCATTTAACCCATCACAGTGGTTTGATAGTTAAACAGAGCACAGAGGCCCAGTAATTTAAAGATGCAGAGGCGCCTGGGTGGCTCAGTTGGTTAAGCTTCTGACTCTTGATTTCAGCTCGGTCATGATCTCAGGGTCATGAGATCGAGCCCCCTGTCTGGCTCCAGGCTCGGCGTAGAGTCTGCTTGAGATTCTCTCTCTCTCTCCCTCTCCCTGTGCCCCTCCCCCTCTCACCCCCCCCCCCCCCCGCTCCGCTCACACAGGTATGAGCATGCGCCCTCTCTCTAAAAAAAAAAAAGATGTAAACTGCCCTTAGGATTTGGCGATGCAGAAATCATTGATCTCGGTTGGTGCTTGCTGACACAAGAGAGCAGGGCATTATGGGAGGTTCCTGAATGGGAACAAATACTCTCTGGAGGAATGTGGATAGATGCGTATGCATTGGAGTATTTAGAAGAGTAGCTATAATGTCTCTGCTCACTTTTCTCATTTGAAAAGCTAGGTATTAGGATATTTGGTACCAAATGATTGAAATGTTACGACGATCATGAGATGATCTCCAGAACAGAATAATTTCATCTACTGAGCACTTTTTATGTGCTAGAAAACTTCATTAATCTTCACAACAAGTTGAGGAACTGAGTCTTCTGGGGGTTAAGCAATTTGCCCACGGTGACAAGGCCGCAGGTGGCCGGGCTGGGAGTCACCCTCACAGCTGTTTGAAAGTGTCAAGGGTCTTGTCCTTACCCACTTCGTTATGCTGTCTGTGTTTAAAGTAGACACTGCATTAAGGATGAATTATGTAGGGCGCCTGGGTGGCTCAGTTGGTTAAGCGACTGCCTTCGGCTCAGGTCGTGATCCCAGGGTCCTGGGATCGAGTCCCACATCGGGCTCCCGGCTCAGCGGGGAGCCTGCTTCTCCCTCTGACCCTCTCCTCTCTCATGCTGTTTCTCTCTCGCTCACTCTCTAATAAATAAATAAATAAATCTTAAAAAAAAAAAGATAAAAAAAAAGGATGAATTATGTACTATACAGTGGCTAACTGAACATAATAAAAAAATAAAAATAAAGTAGCCAGCAAATTAGAGATGGGGTATTTACTAAAAGTTCATTTGTAAGTCGTTTGCTTGGATCTCAGAATACATTTTCCCATAGAAATGTGATCCATGGTGACTGGGCCCCCACCAGCCCACAAGTAGACTGTTGCAAGTATAATGCATGAGAAATGCTTTTTATATACTACCAAAAAAAGAGAAATCTAAGGCTTTTGCCATACTAGTGATTAAATAAAACAGCAAAACAAGAATATCACTGAGCAAAAAGCTTTTGAAAATCATCTTAAATGCTAGGCCTTGATTAAATTTTGCTAAGGAAGTAAGTAGGGGAATGCTCTAGGGCATTTTTTTGAACATTTGCATTTGAAACGTTTCTTTATTCTGTCCAATTTACTTCAAACATATGGTTCCCCTCCCTGCTCTTTGATTCAAGTCATTCATTGGCCATGACTGGGAAGTTTCTTGACTCATAAATGTAATTTTAAGATGAATAGAATTTTTTGGGCGCCTGGGTGGCTCAGTCAGTTAAGCGACTGCCTTCGGCTCAGGTCATGATCCTGGAGTCCCGGGATCGAGTCCCGCATCGGGCTCCCTGCTCGGCGGGGAGTCTGCTTCTCCCTCTGACCCTCCCCCCTCTCATGTGCTCTCTCTCTCATTCTCTCTGTCTCAAATAAATAAATAAAATCTTTAAAAAAAAAAAAGATGAATAGAATTTTTTTTCAAAAATTAGTTAATATATGTAAAATATAGAATAGTGCCTGGCATGTAGTAAGTGGTTTATAGTGCTGGATACTCTTCTATAGGCTCTTTGAATGTATTAACTCTCTTATATTCATTCATTTAATTCCTGTGTAACAATCCTATTATTGCTCCAGATTTGTATTGGGGAAATGAAGTAACTATTCCAAGGTAGCCAAGGTAGCTAGCCAAGGGCAGAGCAGAAGTGTAAACCCAGACTTTTAATGGCTTTAAATGAGAGGAAAGAGGCTAATGAAGATGTGTGATGGTTAATTTTATGTGCAATTTAGCTAAGCTGAGGTAACCATTGTTTGATCAAACACCAGTTGAGATGTTGCTATTAAGGTATTTTTTAGATGTGATTAATATTTCTTTTTTTTTTTTTTTTACAATTTTTTTTAAGAGAGCGGGAGAGTGGAAGGGTGGAGGGGTAGAGGGAGAAGGCGAGGGAGAGAGAGAATCCCAAGCAGTCACCATACCCAGTGCAGAACCCACATAGGGCTCAATCTCATGACCCTGAGATCATGACCTGAGCCAAAATCAAGAGTCGGATGTTAACTGACTGAGCCACCAGGTGCCCTGATGTGATTAATATTTAAATCAGACTTTGGGTAAAGCAGATTACCTTCCATAATGTGGGTGGGCCTCATCCAATCAGTTGAAGGCCTTAAAAGCAAAGACTCAAAACACTCAGAAAAGGAGGAATTCTACTTCTAGACTGCCATGTAGAAATTCTGCCTGCGTTCCCAGCTTTTGGACTCAAGATTGCATCAGCTCTTCACTGAATTTCCAGCCTGCTCGCCTGCCCTGCAAATTCCAGACTTGCTAGTCCCAACAATTGCAGGAGCCAACTCCATAAAATAAAAGTCTCTCTCATTCTTTCTCTTTCTCTCTAGAGAGGTAGACAGATAGATACACAAACAGATAGATGCTAGATGGACAGATAGATGGATAGATGGATAGATGGATGGATGAATGGATAGCTAGATAGATAGACGATATAGAGATCTTTATTGGTCTGTTTCTCTGGAGAATCCGAATACACGTGGGATAAATATTGCCCACACTCAGCAGTAAGGCTGTGGAGCGAAGCTAGGCAAAAGGGTAAGCTACTGCAGAGGAAGAGGTGTTGAGGAAGGGCTCATGTTGGCTCATGTTATACTGGGAGCCAGATAGCAGTTAATAGTGTTGAACCAAGGCAGCCTAGCTTCTCACAGGGAAAGAGGGGGTGCTGGAGAAGGTGGAGGGCCTCCTCTGACTGGAACATTGGAGTGTGGGTGGGTGGAGGGAGTGAGCAACATACAATTCAAAAGCATGGAAGAAAAACTAACATGAGGGGCGCCTGGGTGGCTCAGTCGGTTAAGCGTCTGCCTTCGGCTCAGGTCATGATCCCGGGGTCCTGGGATCAAGACCCGAAGAGGGCTCCTTGCTCAGCAGGGAGCCTGCTTCTCCCTCTCCCTCTGCCCCTCCCCCCCCACTCATGTTCTCTCACTCTCTCAAATAAATAAATTTTAAAAAGAAAGGAAAGAAAAACCGGCATGAGCAAGCTGTGGAGTCTTTACACAGGTCTCTCCAGTATCCAGGAATTAGTTATTCAATACCTTCATTACTTTCATCTCTACTCCTTCCTTAGGATTTTGTCAGCTTTTTTGAGCTTTTTGTACATACAGTAGAATTCACCAATTTTTAAAGTTACAATTTGATGGGTGGTGGCCATTGTGCGTAGTCATGTTACCAATCACCCCAATCAGGATATGGAACATTTCCAGCACTCCCAAAAGCTCCCTTGTGCCCCTTTGCAGTCAATCCCCTCTCCGTAACCCCCCTCCCCCTCTTCTCCCCCCGTCCTGCCAATCACTCGGCTGTGGTGTCTATAGAATTTCGTATGGGTGGAATCATACAGCATGCACTCTTGTGTTGAGCCACTTTCACCGAGCATTATACTTTAGAGCTCCCTCCATATTGTTGCATGTATCAGTAATTCATTCACTGAGTTTGCTGAGTAGTGTTTCATGATATGGATATACCAAATTGGGGTTCCTCATACCAGCTGGACATTCAGATCATTTCCAGTTTTTGTCAATGATGAATAAAGTTGCTATGAACATTCATGTTCAGGCCTTTGTGTGGACATATGTTTTCATTTCTGTTGTGTAAATACCTAGGAGTGGGATTGCCAGATCATGTGGTAAGTGCATGTTTAATGTTATAAGAATCTGCCAAACTCCTTTTCAAAGTGGCTGTGTACGATTTTTAAATGACAATGAGAAGAAAGGGAGAAAGTAGGAAAAATCATCTTGCTGCTGTTTAGTGAAGAACAAAAATGAAAGGCTTTAAATGAGGAAAAACCGTTTGGAATTAGCAGTGGGTTCCATTTCTATGTGCCATTCTTTTCCATGGGCCACAAAATCAAGAGCTGGTTGTACTTTGACTTCTACAAGTTAATGTAGTGTGAGACAGGTATGACCATTCTCGGACCTCAGATTCGAATGCACCAGGAAAAATGCATTAAAAAATTTTTTTTAGATCAAATTAATTTTGACTTGGTGCCCACATTCTCTGAGCTGGAGGAAAACTCAACCTCAATCATTCTTAGGGCTCTTTCCCTATCTCCAGTGAAATGAAAAGGTGTCAGGGACTTACCTGGACCAAGGCCAAGGGATGGGTCTTGCTGTGTCTGTCATCAGCTCCTCTGGGACACTGACTGACCAGTCCTCAGGTCCTTGGCTGTGCTAGAGAGTCACTAAAATATTTCTGCCAATCTTGGAGGATTGATGACAGGAGGCCCCCTATTGGTCTAAGTAACTCCAAATGTCAAGCACCCCTGATATGCCTATGAGATTCTTGGGACTCAGGAATACTTTTTTAAGATTTATTTATTTATTCTAGAAAAAGAGTGCACATGCACATCCAAGTGGGTAGTGGGGAGGAGCAGAGGGAGAGGGAATAGCAGACTCTGAGCTGAGGGTAGAGCCCAAAACGGGGCTCGGTCTCATGACCCTGAGATCATGACCTGAGCAGAAATCAATCAGATGCTCAACCGACTGAGCTGCCCAGGTGCCTCAGGGCACAGGAATATTTGACAAGGCTAGGGATTCCACAGCCCATTTCTCGTTGAGGTGTTGCCACCTCTGGGAGCAGGACACAGTGCCCCAAAATGCTTATAAATAAAAATCAGGGGCAAAAAAAAAAAACATCTTGGAAATAGCTCCTACTTTCCACCCAAGTAACTTGTTAGCTACTTGAATGGGAGAAGAGAAAGAAAAATACACAGGAAGGAAAACATAAATTAATGCTACAAAATTATCCTGAGAATACAGAGTAGTGTTTGTGACATGTTAATAACTCACATTTTTAAATGATGACAAAATGAACACACAAAACTACTAGAAATATTGATACCAAATGGAAAAGGGATTACCTGTCAGCTCATATCCTGCCTGGCAGAGATGAAGATCTTTCAGGAAAGCCTCTAGCTGCATGAGTGACTTTCAAATTGCTCACCCAGAACCAACAAGCATCCTTGACTGAAGACAGACAAAGCTCTCAGGCTCACAGACCTGGTTGAAGCTGAGAGGAGGATGTGAAGACCAATGGAAGCCACTCCTAGAAGGGGATGGGTCATCTTTGGCAATGACAGCCGACTGCACTGGGCTTTGAGGCTTTTCTTCCCCACAGACATGTCCTCCTAATCTCAGATTTTTGGCTTTTTCATGCAACAGAGAGTAGAAGCTAGACCTTGTGGCGACACTGAGAGAGCTATGGAAGAGGAGGCTGCAGTACACGTATCATGAGGATGCTTAGTGTCCTGCAGGTGGTGAATCATCCAATTCCACCATCATGGTGGTGACTATGAATTGTGCTTGTGATGCTGTCTTAATGGACATCTCCACCAACCACTCTAGATTGATGGCAGTGGTCAAAATGACTCTCAAGGGGCCCGAGTGTCATTAGCTGGAGGATCAGAAGATCTGACCATTCAAAGCTCTCTTGGTGAGCAAACTCTCATCTCCATTTGCCAGGTCCAATGACAGTGCTTAATGCTCACCCCAGGGCATCTCTCCATAGCACTTATCACACCCTCCTCTCTCAGCATCTCGACATCATGGTTTCCCCTCTTTGTCTCTGAGCCCTCTTTCTCTTTGCTGGCTCCTAATTCTCCACTTGACATCTAAATGGTGGCATCTGCCCAGCTCAGACCTCCCTGCGCCATCCTGCTTGACGGTCTCCTAGGTCACCTGCTGTTGGCACTGGCTCGCCTGCCACCCCCCAGCAGCCTCTCTTCTGCCTCGCTACAGTTTGGAGGTCATTTATGCCATTTGTCAGGGTTTCATATATGCATTTCTCCCAGATAGTGTTTCTATGGAGGGTGGAGTTAGGCACTGAGGGGAACGGGATGGGGCTGCTGAGCTGTTTTTTGAACACTCATTTCTTATCTTTTTGACAATTGCCCTTTCCTGACTTTCATTTTTTTGTTGTTCACATTGTTAGGTTTTGGAGGAAAGAAGTTTCCAAGATGGGAGTTCCCTCTGTCAATGTCAATCAGAGGTCAGACATCCAAGGAATATGTTTTCTTTTTATTTAAAAAAATCTCATTAGAGGACATATATGTTTCTGTTGTGTCTCATACACCAGCCTATATGCTATTTTCTTCCCAGCTCTTTTTTTTTCTTCTTTTTTTTATTATGTCCCGTTAGCCAACATATAGAACATCATTAGTTTTTGATGTAGTGTTCAATGATTCATTAGTTGCCTGTGACGCCCAATGCTCATCATATCACATGCACTCCTTAATGCCCATCACCCCATTACCCCATCCCTCCTCCCCTCTGTAACCCTCAGTTTGGTTCCCGGAGTTGAGAGCCTCTGATTGCTTCCCATTCAGTTTTCCCTCCCTTCCCCTATGGTCCTCCATGCTAATCCTTATGTTTCAAATAGGAGTGAAACCATATGATAATTGTCTTTCTCTGCTTGACTTATTTCACTTAGCATAATCCCCTCCAGTTCCATCCATGTTGATGCAAATGGTGGGTATTCACCCTTTCTGATGGCTGAGTGATATTCCTTTGTGTATATGAACCACATCTTCTTTGTCCATTCATCCGTTGAAGGGTGTCTCCTCCTTGGTTATTGTGGAAATTGCTGCTATGAACATTGGGGTGCAGGTGCCCCTTCTTATCACAACTTGTAATTATGTATTTAGGTGAGAAGTTATTTTTTAACTTCTCCCCCATTAGTTGGAAACTCCAGGAAGGCAAGGATTGTATCTGTGTTGTGGTCTCAGTCATCAGCAAGATGTCATTTGTCAGATGAATGAATTAATCAACAAATCAGTCAGTAAAGCAATTAATCTATAGGTAGGACCAGGTTACCCTCTCTCACTCATAGTGTCATAGTAACAATCATGCCCCGACACATATTATTCTGGGACGTGTGTGTGTGTGTGTGTGTGTGTGTTTGTGTAATATTACCATTAACCGACTCTTTGAGTAATACGTCCTTATGTTAAACTAGCTCCCCTGACACATGGGAAGGTGAATGAATTCCAAGTATTAATCTTTAGTGTGTTTGTGTCCGCATGCAGCTTATAGGCTAAAAGAGACAGTAGCTGGTAAGTGCTGTATCAAAAGTACAGGCCAGAGAAATGCAAATCAAAACCACAGTGAGATAGTACCTTACACCTATTAGGATGGCTGTTATCAGAAAGACAAGAAATAATGATGGTCAGCGAGGCTGTGTGTAAAAGGGGACCCTGTGCGCTGTTGGTGGGAATGTAAACTGGTGCAGCCACTATGGAAAACAGTATGGAAGTTTCTCAAAAAACTAAAAATAGGACTATCACATGATTCAGTAATCCCATGTCCAAGTATTTACCCAAAGGAAATGAAAACACTCACTCGGAAGATGATCTGCATCCCCATGTTCATTGCAGCATTATTTACAAGAGCCAAGACATGGAAACAACCTAAGTGCCCATCAATAGATGAATGGATAAAGAGAATGTGGTATGAATGGAATATTACACAGCCATGAAAAAGGAGGAAACCCTGCCATTTGTGACAACATGGATGGACCTAGAGGGTATTATGCTAAGTGAAATAAGTCAGACAGAGAAAGACAAATACCATATTATCTCAATAACATGTTAAATCTTTAAAAAAAATGAACTAATAGATACAGGTCTCCCAAGGTCAGGGGTAGGGGGAGAGAGGAATGGCTAAAGATGGTCAAAAGGTACAAACTTCAGTTATAAAATAAGTAATGTAATGTACAGCATGGTGACTATGGGTTAATAATAGTGTATTGTATTTGTGAAAGGTTCTAACAGAGTAAATCTTAAACTCTCTATTGTAAGAAAGAAATTGTAACTATGTGTGGTAATGCATATTACCTAGAGTTATTGTGGTGATCATTTTGTAATATATACACGTATCAAACCATTATGTTTTACACCTGAAACTAATATAATGTTATATGTCAATTAAATCCCAATTTAAAAAAGCATAGGTCAAAATTGCGGTATTTAGATACAGTGGAATATTATCAGTCTTGGAAAAGAAAGAAATCCTGACCCAGGCTACAACACGGATGAATCTTGAGGACATTACACTAAGTAAAATAAGCCAGACCCACAAAAGGTTAAATACTATATGATTCTAGGACACCTGGGTGGCTCAGTCAGTGAAGTGCACAACTCTTAATTTCAGCTCAGGTCGTGATCTCAGAGTCATGGGATCGAGCCCCATGTCAGGCTCTGTGCTTAGCAGGGAGACTGCTTGAGGATTCTCTCTCTCCTTCTCCCTCTGCCCCTCCCCCAGCCTCTCTCTAAAATAAATAAATAAATACTATATGACTCTACTTATCTGAGCCACCTAGAGAAGTCAAATTCACAAAGACAGAAAGTCTAATGGTGGTTGCCAGGAACCTGGGGGGAGGAGGGAATGGGGAGTTATTTTTAATATGTATAGAGTTTTAGTTTTACAACATGAAGAAAGTTCTGGAGATGGATGGTGGGGATGGCTACATAACAATGTACTTAATGTATTTAATGCCACTAAGCTGCACTTAAAAGTAGTTATAATTGTACATTTTGTTATAGTTTTACCACATTAAAAAAAAAATTTAAAAAGTATTGGGAAAGTGCTGTGGGAGCTCAGAGGAAAGTCTCCTGTGTCTCTCCTAAAAGGATTTTGATACCAACTGCTAAGATAATGTAGTTTTTTATCCCTAGTAGAGTATTAAGATCATATGGGTGGAGGTGAGTGTTTATGAAGCTAATGAAAGATTAGGTAACACTAATAGGAAATAAAATGCATTTGTTTAAGTGTTTTTCGTGTGCAAAGATGTTTGGAAGCTCTTCCCGAGCAGGTGTGGGGCACACAGGTACTCCTGACTCTAAACAAGTTCTTTGTAAGATACAAAAGAGAGAGACTCCAAGTACACAAGGTGTCTGTATTCACTACAAATTATCCCTCCTGGGACAGGCACATGTTTGTAGGGGAAAAGCTCCGCTTTGCACAAAGGTAATTCCTACTTTCACTGGATAATTAGGTGAACGTGGGTTCTGCTTCTTCATCCTGTCCTTAGTGCATGCAGATACCACCTTCAGAATGTCCCAGGTCATGTATTTCCTACATATGAATTGTGAGTGTGGTCCCCTCATTGCTGAAGGAGAGTGACACCATGAGGAAGCGCATGTCAATGAACTGGTAATTGGGTCCCACATATTTACAAGTCCACGAGAACCACTTGGAGCAGTGTATTGTGGATACTGTGACAGCAAATAGCACTGATCTGCTTAATACTACAGTCTTTTAATCTGTCACATTTGCATATACACTTCTTCTGTAGCTCAGGACCTAAGTCAAATATTCACTAGCCATCTGACATTTGACAGAGCTTAACACATAACCTTACTCAAATGTTGGGACCACTGCAAGGTCATATTCACTGGGCTCAATATTTAAAACTGAACTCATTTTTCTTTGCACGTCACCCATGTTCCTTAACTTCTGTTTCCACTGCCCACATATTGATGGTATAGATGCCTCTTCAGGCTAAGATGAAGGGGTCTCCATCACAAGGAGTTCTGGGATCCTTCCATTTAACTCGTTGATTCCAACTTCCAGTAACCATCACATGAATTCCCTCCTGGACAGTATTCAAAATATCTTAGTTTCTCTCCAAAAAAGACCTTGAGATAAGAGTGTGGATTCAAAGCAACCCAAGTGTCCCTAGATGATGGATGGATAAACAAAACGTGGTGGACACCTACAATGGAATCTTATCGAGCCTTAAAAAGGAAGGAGATCTTGTCATATATTGCAACATGGATGAAACTTGAAGACAAGATGCTTAGTGAAATAAGCCAATCACAAAAGGACAAATACTGTATGATCCAATTTTATGTGGTACCTAGAGCAGTCAGATTCATGGACACAGAAAGTAGAGTGGTGGTTGCCAGGATCTGGGGTTTAGGGAGGGAATGCGGAAGTTAGTGTTTAATGAGGACAGAGTTTCAGCTTGGGAAGATGAAAACGTTCTGAAGATGGACAGTGGTGGTGGCGGCACAATGATATGAATAACCTTAATACCACAGAACTGAACACTTAAAATGGTAAAAAGGTTTTAATTTTATGTTATGTATATTTTACATACATACATAATACAATAAAAATAAAAAAAACATTTCTTAAAGCTAAAAAGAATATGGATCCAAGTAGTTCCTTTAGGAGGAAACCCCAGGAAGCACCATAAGGGAAGAAAGAAATTCCACCTATCATATATTAATGAGTTCCTGCTGTAGGCAAGCGGGCTCCATTTCTCTGAGCAGAGCGCACCTCAGAATGATCCGTCTGAGAGTGAGGGAGCTGGGGTATTTATCCACCACCTGCAGTCCCATGCTTGATCCAGGAGCATTTAACTCTCTGACCCTTCTAGCCTGCCTACACCAGGCAAAGCACCCACCAGAGGCCAGCCAATGCTCCAGTCCAGAGAGGTGCACAGGCCATGGATGTGTACAAGGACAGCTGGCAAGCCACCTCGGGGATAGGCCAGAGAGATGTAGGTCTGGCACCAACAGCATCTGCCATGGGCACATTGGGTCCCGACAGCTCAAAATTCATGTTCCAGTAAAAGCTGGTCTGGTTTTGCTTCATCACGCAGAACAGCATAATATCTTGTTTGGGGGAAGAGAATCTCCAGCCCCACATAATCTTCCAAGTCATCAAAGCTTTCTATGCATTTTGTGAAGGATCTTTAAAAGTGCCTTTATTTGTCCCTTCATTCACAATAACAAACAACATAGCTACGTTTGAAACGTGTTTCGTTTTCACTCCCTCATTTCAAACTGCACCCTCTGAGAACATTTCCTTTTTAAGATAAACATTTCCATGCCTAGAACATTCAGTCTGAGGGTATTCCAACTAATTTTGGAAGGACTGAGGAATACTCCTTTAAGCCAAACAAATTTGTTTCACTCTTATTAAGTGTGGTTATGTTTAAATTTGAAGGCTTCGCACTGAACATGCTGGGAACTCTTTTGGAGAAAGAAGTGTGCATTTTTTTAATTGGAGCAAAATATACATCACATAAAATTAAGCATCTTAACCATTTTTCTGTGTAGTTCAGTGGCAGGAAGCACATTCACAGTGTTAGGCAACAATCATCACCATCAGGACTTTTTCATCTTCCCAAACTGAAACTCTCTATCCGTGAAACACTGACTCCCCATCCCCCATTCCACCCCAGCCCCTGGTAACCACGCTTCTGCTTTCTGTCTCTGTGGATTTGATTCCTCCAGGGACCTCATCACATAAGTGGACTCATGCAACGTTTGTCCTTTTGTGAATGGCTTATTTCACTGAACATCATATCCTCAAGTTTCATACATGTTGTAACGTGTGTCTGAAGTTCCTTCTTTTTTGAAGCTGAATAATATTCCATTGTATGTATAGACCACATTTTCTTCATCCATTCATCTGTCAACAGACGCTTGGGTTGTTTTTACGTTTTGAATATTGTGGTTCTTTATTTTATTTATTTATTTATTTATTTTAGAGAGAGAGAGAGAGAGAGAGCGTGCACACAAGCAGGGAGAGCTGCAGGCAGAGGGAGAAGCAGATTCCCCACTGAGTAAGGAGCCCGATGTGGGACTCAATCCCAGGACCCTAGGATCATGACCTGAGCTGAAGACAGACGCTTAACTGACTGAGCCACCCAGGCGCCCCTGTGCTTCTTTAATAAAGAGACTGATGATAAAAGACCTCACATAGATTTACTTAATGCTCTTTGCTTCCTTTTTCTCATCAATAAAATGAGAATGAGAATAATAGTGCCTTCCTCCCAGAGATTAGGAGAGATGAGGACTGGCTGAGTTAATACATGTGAAGCACATGGAACAGAAGTTGACATGTAGTAATCACTTAAGAGTAACTATTCTTGTTCACATCATTATGATGACTATCATTGAGAATCTACTGTAAATCTACTTGTTCTTTTCTTGGTCTACTAGTCTCATGGGACCTTGAGAGTCCAGCATACAGTTTCTCTTTGTCATCACAAATCAGTTTGTGAGGCTAGAGTGTGTCAGGATTCCATATCAGTATAGTGACTAACCATTTACAATGGTGCCTAGAAGAATATCAAGTGACAAAGAAACAAAGTGGTCATAATATGAATAGTAAGCTGAGTGGTGGATTGGAAGTTATATGTACAGCATAATCTCATTCAAAACTATATTAAATCCATACAAATACATTTTATGAAAATATGTCTTAATTTTTTTTTTTTTTTTCAAAACACTGGAAGAACAGTGGTCCTTGGTTTCTCATCTGGGCTAATGCAATCCCCTCCTGATTTTCTCTGATCCCTTCATCCATTATTCTCCATTCAGTGACCAAAACGTTTCAAATATCTAAATCAATTCCCAGCTCAGGGCTATAGCCTGTGAGGTTACAGTCTGCCTTTCGAGGTCTGGCCCTCTATGACTGCTCAGCTCACCCTAGCAGGCTCTTATCAGTCAGATCTTAGCTCAAATGTCCCTTCCTTGGGGAGGCCTTCCCCAGCTCCTGACCACAGCTGTCACCCAGCCCCTCACTGCCATAGCATGCAAATTGTCTGCACAGAATTGTGGCATCACTGAAATTCTCTTCTTTGTCCATCTGCTCGGTGCTCCCCTCTGGACTGTGAGTTCCATGAAAGCAGGGATCTTGTCTTGTTCATTGCTCTCGCCCCAGAATGGTGCCTGGAACAATGCACAGACACAGTGGGTGCTCGATATGGGTGCCGAGTGAGGGAGTGAGTGAATGACAAAGACCACGCCGGAAAGAGCAGTAGAATCTCTGAGTGGTAGAATTAGACTACAGATGATTTTTCCTTTTTTCTTTTTTCTTTTTTTTGGCTTGCCTCTATTTCTCACATTTCCTATGATAAGTAGAAAATGTGTTTGTGTCATGTAAAACTATTTTTGTATTGGGCAATCAAAAGAAGGTAGTTTGTGCAGATAACTGCTTCTGTGGCATAGTAAAACCAAGGCAAGAAGAAAATTTTGGGGAAAAAAAAAAGAATACAATTTTGAGAAATCCTGCCAAGAGAGCTCACCCACAATTTCGGTTCCCTTGCTTGGTATTTATGTCACCTCTCACATCCTCAACCCCCTTGGGGCACAAAGGGGGACTTCTGCCTCATTCTGGAGCTTGCAACACCAGCAGGACACAGGACCTGTCCGTAGTCACTCATTCTTGCAGAAATCCGAACTGAGCATCGAGGTGCAAGACCCAGAGCCAGGCACTGAATCTGTGCAGTGGGGACAACAACCCTGTCGTCATTCAACAAATAGGTATTGAGCATAAGGATGAAGACTCATTCAGACATCATTCTGATGTGTGGTGAAGACATGACAAACAGGAAGTGACTCCGCCAGGAAATGGCTCTGCCGAAATGATCAGGCATATTTGAGAAGACCCTTCCAGGAGAGTCGCATTTCTTCTTTTTTTTTTTTTTAAGATTTTTTATTTATTTATTTGAGAGAGGGAGAATGAGAGACAGAGAGCATGAGAGGGGGGAGGGTCAGAGGGAGAAGCAGACTCCCTGCCGAGCAGGGAGCCCGATGCGGGACTCGATCCCGGGACTCCAGGATCATGACCTGAGCCGAAGGCAGTCGCCTAACCAACTGAGCCACCCAGGCGCCCCCAGGAGAGTCGCATTTCAATACTGGAGATGTTTCATGATAGTCATGTTTATTTAGTCAGAGTCAGAGGGAGACTGGAGAGTCAGTTTTCCTCTGGTCACACTCAGCCCATTTGGAACAGGGAGAATGGGGGGTATGAACATGTTTTCGGGGAGTAGAGGCAGAAAGAGAGAAGTGACACAGTAGTCAGAGGAAGAATAGAAGCATCCGTTCCCTTATCATGATGTGCCTGGCACCTTATCGTGAATCCAATCTAAACTCGTATCTGTAAGATTTCAATAAGTCTGCCAAGTAGTGTGTGTGAGTGTGTATATGCGTGTGTATACATTCACACATGCACACACACACACACACATGCACTGGCATGGTGCCCTTGTACCAGGGTGGGAAGATGAACCCTGGAAGTAAAGAGTGGAACATTTAATATTTAATATACACATTAATCCTGAGTAATGTGTGTATGAAATATTAAAATGAAACCAAGCAATTACAGAGGTTGAACCTATTCTGATTTATAGGAATAGTCTCAGGAACTGTAAGACATAAAGGAGTCCAAACTGCAAAAGCCCTCAATCAGGAAGCGACAGGCATTGTAATTGAAGCGCCCTCAAGAACTGCTCCATGACTCTGGGAAACCAGGAAGAAGATGGCTTGTAAATAGAAGTTAAAGTGATCAAAGTTATCACAATGTCTTGCATTTTTAAATTTGTGTGAAGAGTCAGACTCTGAAAGATATCTCTTTGCCTCATGCCCTGTGATTGGCAATTCCAGAACTCACAGTGAGGAGACATAGGGGTGAATGTGGAGATGATGAGAATGTGGACATGGTGGGGTGACTGTGGAGATGATGGGGGGAATGTGGAGATGATGGGGAGTGAGTGTGGAGATGATGGGGGTGAGTGTGGAGATGATGGGGGAATGTGGAGAGGATGGGGTGTGGAGATGATGGGGGGAATGTGCAGATGATGGAAGAATGTGCAGATGATGGAGTGTGGAGATGATGGGGGAATGTGGAGATGATGGGGAGAGTGTGGAGATGATGGGGGAATGTGGAGATGATGGGGTGAGTGTGGAGATGATGGGGGAGTGTGGAGATGATGGGGGGAGTGTGGAGATGATGGGGGGAATGTGGAGAGGATGAGGTGAGTGTGGAGATGAAGGGGGAGTGTGGACATGGAAGGGGAGAGTGTGGAGATGATGGTGGAGTGTGGAGATAATGGGGAGTGAGCATGGAGATAATGGGGGTGAATGTGTAGATGATGGAGAGAGTGTGGAGATGATGGGGGAGTGTGGAGATAATGAGGCGTGTAAGAGGTAAACCAGACTTCCCCTCTTGTGCCTCAGTTCTCTTGCTACTACCGTGATTCCAACACCCAAGAGACAAAGAATCTTCAGGATTATTGCCTCAAGAGGGAAAATCATTCCCTTTTTTAATCTCCATCCCTCTTCTTTATCAAAGCAATCCTAGGAACCTCACTACGAGGGCAGGAATGACCTGTGACCTGGGTAATAACTATGTGCATGGTAAATCCATGTACACAAAATCAACCCTGATAGGCTGTGTGAGGTATGTCAATGTCCACTTTTAGTTCTGGATTTTGTCCAGTCATCTGAGATCAGCAGGTGACTGTTTTTTCTTAGCACAGGTCAAATACTAACCTGGGAACCAGATAAAGCAGGGATGAGGATCAACCACTCAGTTGCCCGCTGGGAGTGAGTGAAGGAGAGAGGGTGGTGAGCTCCTGCCCCTCCTGCAGAGAACAGAGAGGCCTTGCAAGAGAATCCATGGCTCTGAATGGAATTGAAACCATTGGCTGAAGGTGCCTTGAGGAGAAAGAGATCCCTGTATCTTGGAGCCCAGGGCAACAAAGGAAGGGGGTCCTGGCCACAGACTGACCTGTCGCCTTAGGTTTAGGAATGTGGATTTCAAACACTTGGGGGAAAAAATGTTACTGCAACATGGCCAGAGAGTTTTAGAATGACTGCAAATCAAGACAAACAGGAAGTTCTAGAAATGAAATTGTCATTTCAGTCACAGCGTGGAGGGGCATAGCCCCTGCAGCTGAGGTGAAGCTCCTGTGAAGGCTCCACAGGAAGTTCTGCCCCCTTCACTCCTCCTGGGGACAGAACTGGCTGGTGGGTGAGTTTGGGAAGAGGAGCTAGGGATTCTCAGCCTGCAGAAGGTCGGTGTGCTGTGCTTCTCTCTGCCGCATAGGAACAGGGCCCGAGGGAGGGGTCTGCACTTGCCCAGCTGTGCCAACTGGGGGGGATGCCTCGCTGGTTGGCTCCCAGGATGAAGTCGGGGTCCCCCACACTTCAGCTGAGCATGAGCATCAGTAAAGCTGACATTACTGTTCCATCTGGCCCCTCTGTCCATCCTGTTCTGAATTTGGGTAGGGAGTAGGGGTATCATAAATCATACCAATTATGAAACAGTGGATGCCCAGTGTTTCTGTGGAAACAAAGCAGGTTAGTGGTTGCAGGGTTTGGGGAAAGGGAGGAAGGAATGGGGAGTACTATGGACTGAATAATATTCCCCCAAAATTCATGGAAGCTAACCCCCAGGGTGACTATATTTGCATATAGGACCTGTATGGAGGTAATTAAGATTAAATGAGATCATAAGAGCGGGGCCCTGCTCCCCAGGATTAGGGCCCTTATACCAAGAGATACCAGGGAGCTTGCTCTCTGTCCCAGAGCATGAACAGAAAGGTGACATGAGCACGCAGGGAGAAGGCAGCACCTACAAGCCCAGGGAAGAAGCCTCAGAATGAAATCTACCTTGCCAGCACCTTGATCTTGGACTTCTCAGCCTCCAGAACTGTGAGAAATAAATTTCTACTTTTAAGCCACCCAGTCTAGGGTATTTTCTTAGGTAGCCCAAGCTGACTCATATAGGGAGTGACTGCCAATGGGTACAGTTTCTTTTTAGGGTAATACAAATATTCTAAAACTGATTGTGGTGATGGACACACAACTCCATGAATATAGCAAAAGCCATCGAATTGTGCACCTTAAATGGGTGAATTGCATAGTATGTAAATTGCAGCAATAAAACTGTTTTTTAAGCAGTGATAACATTTTATACACAGATTTTTTTTAAGATCTTATTTATTTATTTGAAAGAGAGAGCGAGCGCATGAGCAGGAGGAGAGGCAGAGGGAGAGGGAGAAGCAAACTCCTCTCTGGGCAGGGAGCTCGGTACGGGACTCCATGCTAGGACCCTGGGATCATGACCTGAGCCCAAGGCAAACGCTTAACCAACTGAGCCACCCAGGCGCCCTACACAGATTTCTTCTAGAACTTACACATAGTGAAAGAGAGTTAAGGTCAACACATGGCAGATTCCACCTGCAAAATGATGGGAGTAGCACATCAGACAGGAGGTTTGGGGCTTCAAGTGACTTTACAACAACCACATTTCATCTGGCACACTGAGAAGTCCAGATGAGGGGCCCTTCCAAGGTTGCCTTATTCAGAGTCTCAACAACCAAGAACCAAGTTCTCTTATGTTCCAAGCATCATACACAGCCATGTGCTGAGGTACAAAAGGGAACGCCTTTTTATGAGACATCTCTTTTTGAGGGCAAGGAAAGCCTTTCCCAGGAGGCCCCCGGAGACAGCCTCTTACCTAACATTGGCCAGAACGGAGTCACGTGACCACTCCAAGAAAGATCACTGCCAAGGGGGTGGGGTCACATGACTAGCTTAGACCAGGGAGCCCAGGGAAGCCATTCCCTGGGCACATGGGCTCTGTAAACAAGAAAAAAAGGGTGAGGAATGGATTTAGGTATGCAACCAGTGGTGTTTGCTAGTGAGCTGAATGATCTCTAAGGGTCCTTGCAGCTCAAATATCTGGCCACCTTGTGAAAAACCAATATGTAATGCTGGCTAAGTAGTGCTCCTTATCTCTAAGATTTGCCTCTTCATTCTTTTACATCAGCTCAGATCTTCCACTGAGAACCTCAGGATTCATTCAAGAGCTCAACCCAGGACAGGAATTTAGAACCACACTAAAAAGGTACCCAAAGTCACTACATTAGTTAGAATAACTTACAATTCGCTATGGTAATGAATTAATCCCAAACTATTAGTAGTTTCACATAACAAAGATTTATTTCTTCCTCATGTTGCACAGCCCATGTGGGTCAGCAGAAGGCTCGGCAGTCACTCAGCAATCCAGGCTGATGGAGGATCCACCAGCTCGTGACGCCACCATATTAACACAGCTTCAGAGTCTGATGTGACACAGAGCATTCACATCTGCTCATGAGTGCCTTCTGATTGGAAATGACACTTGTTTCTTCTTATAACCCATTGGCCAAAACTAGTCATATGGCCTTCACATAACTGCTAAGGATCTGGAAAGTCTTCTCATGTGCCTGGGAAGTAGAGAAAAATTAAATGGATGAACACATCTAGTCTATATCACAGACACTTTCCTTCTCAAATCATCAGAACCTGGACTCTTTCCCTGAACATGTCTATCTTCTAGTTCTACATTGACAGCTACTATCTGAATGATCAATTAATGTCTTGCATTAATTAATTAATTAGTTAATGAATACCTGATGACTTAATACATTATTTTTTAAAAGCAAAACCAATTTTTATTTTTTAGGAGGAGGGAGGGGCACAGAGAGATAGGGAGAAAGAATCCCAAGCAAGCTCCATGCCCAGCACAGAGCCCGATGCAGGGCTTGATCTCATGAACCTGAGATCATGATCTGAGCCAAAATCAAGAGTCAGATGCTCAACTGACTGAGCCACCCAGGTGTCCCAAAGCAAAACAATTTTTAAAGGACTCTCTTAGTTTTATTTCCTTATTCTTTTTTAAGTAATGCACATACTATGTAAGCAGATGACCAAAATAAGTGAACATAAACTAAAGGTTGGGTATCCATGAACATAGTCTGGGACTGTAATCAAATAATTTTATATTAAATATTAAATATATAAGTTCACATATTCAATTACAAATACAAGCATTATGCTATTGAAATAAAGCATAAAGGTGGGAAGTTCATATAAAATATTATAATTCATATTAATTCTAGGCAAACTGATAACAACTTTCCAACATCAAGTGGGTGTCTTGCAACACAGTTTTCATACTAACTACCTGGAGTTAGTATCACACTAACATAGGCTTAAAGGTTTCATATTCCACAAGACTGCCCTCATTTCAGATGCCAGCCACAAGTGGGGTTCCCAGGCCACATGCACTTCTGATCAACCAGCTCTACATTTGAGGATTCCCATAACCCTTTCAGGTTCAATAATTTGCTGGCATGACTCACAGAGATCGTTTAAAGCTTTACTTGTGATTTCAGTTGAGTATATAGGAAGCAACTCAAAAACAGCCAAATGAAGAGACACATAGGGCAAGGTTTGGGGGCAGGAGGAGGGGGCAGACAGGAGGGGGCACAGAACTGCCATGCCTTCTCCTAATGGAATCTAACCATGTCATCCTCCCAGCCCAACAATGTGTTCATCAACTGGGAAGCTTTACTGAATCTCAATGTCCAGAGATTTTATTGGGGCATCATGATTACACACGATTACACATGATTGATGAAATCATTGACCACATGACTGAACTCAATCTCCCCTCTGTGGAGGTTGGGCTGGCCCAACATTCCAACCCTTAAGTGGTTGGTCTTTCTGGTGACCAGATCCTAAAGCTATCTCAGGACCCACCCTGTGTTGCCTCATTAGCATAACAAAGACACTCTGGTCATTCAGGAAATTCTGTGGGTGTTGGAAGCTTTGTGCCAGGAACTGAGGGCAAAAACCAGATGTATTCTTTATTATACCATACAAACAAACCACATTTTCAGTCTTTCTCTTCATGCTCTGTTAATCCTACAGTATTTCTGATCAGGGATGATAATGACCATTTTCCTAATAGGATCATAGACCTAAATTAATATCATCAGGAAGGATCTTAGAGATTCCCCTTTTTTTACAGAAAAGGAAAGTAGGATTCATAGAAGTTACATTACTTGCCTAAAGCCAAACTAGTTGGTGAAAGAATTGGAATTCAATCCTAATCTTCTGCATACTTTATAGAAAGCTACAATCTCTTAATGCCATGTGGCTAACACACATTTTTAGAGAGGCCCAACTCCTCCAATCCAGAGTTCCCTACAAATGTACCCCATAGCCCAAGTTAGCCCTAATTGGTTTCTACTTCCTGATGCCCCAGCAACCAAGTGTGTCCCCAGCTTCTATCCTGGTCCTTACACAGAAGCAGAGAGATGACAGAGAAGAAACCAGTCAAGTTCCCCCACCATCCCTAGATACCACAGAATGACTAGAGCAGGCTTAGAGTCAGCCCAAGCAAGGGTATAAGGTAAGGAAATCCTTTCGTTTTATGATGATATGATGATATGTTCCAAAATTTCAAAACCCTGCAAAGGGAATACATTTATGCAAACTCTCCCTAGAGTGTGATTGACTGCTGTCTGATAATGGATTTTGCTTTGCATTTCATTTTAAAGTCAGAGAGCATTAACACCCACAAAGAAACTAAGTATATTAAGTGCATCTTGAAATTACACTCTGAGCTGATCACAGCAACACTGAGTGTACTTGTGTTTCATTTCTAATCCCTTGCTCCTGCTTATGATGGAGATGTTGATGAGGGTGAGGTAGGCAATGGGAGGAGAGGCAGGAAATGTATATCAACTATAAATTGATTAGTAAAATCTTGAACTATTTAATAATGAAGAATCATTGACCAATTGCCTATTAATGAAGAATAACCAAGAATCCTCATGAATCACTGCCTTCTTCCCTGGAAGACCAATGAATAAAGAAAGATATGAGCTTCTAATATGAAAGTAAAACTCAAAATTCTCATCTAAAACATGTGTTTGTTAAAAGCACAAACATACTATGTTTGTTCATCTAGGTCTTTTATCAAGAGATATCTCCTCTACCTGTTATGTATCCCTTCCCCTCTAAGGAATAAAAGAAATAAGTTGTTTTTTGACAATTCTTTCCCCTTCTCCCCCGAACCTCTAATCAAACAATTGCCTCAAAGATCACAATTTTCTTTTTAAAGATTTTATTTTTTTAAGTAATCTCCACACCCTACGACTCAAACTCATGACCCCAAGATCAAGAGTCGCATGCTCCACCAACTGAGCCAGCCAGGTGCCCCTCAAAGATCATAATTTTTAAGACCCCTAAGGAAGGATGAACTGTATTAAAACCTGATTGCTTTAGGTGCTTTTCGGTGGATCAAGCAGTAGTTCTTCAAGGCCAACCAGTGAACAATGATCAGGCCTTTTCATCAGAATTGCCTGAGGGGCGCTTTGTGACAATGAGATTCTGATGGCTTATTATATGAATGTGTAAATGCACTATGCTCTTGTTTGGGGCACTTATTTGATCTGTAATATATCAAAGTTGTTATTAAAAAGCAGTTGCTAGGGCTCCTGGGTGGCTCAGTGGGTTAAGTAACCAACTCTTGATCTCAGCTCAGGTCCTGATCTCAGGGTTTTGAGGTCAGCCCCAAGTTGGGCTCCACGCTGGGCATAGAATAATAAAATAAAAATAATAATTAAAAAAAATTAAAAATTGCCCTTCAAGTTATGCATAATTCATTTAATCAAAACTAAATTTTTTTAAACCTCTCTGCATTTTTTTCTCAAAATATAACACTTGATCATTATTGAATGGAAAAGACCATAAAAAGAAACATTTATTAAGTATCTGTAATATGACTAAACTCTGTACCAAAAGGAAAATTCATAACTTTTGATGATGTTAGTCTTTCATTCCCAAATGAATGCCTTGATTCATTGCCAAATAAATATTAAAGAATGTTAGTAAATCAAAAGAGTGATTATTTTAAAATGCTAATATTGGGAGTGGAAAGAAAAGAGCAAAAACAGTGTGATTTATCTCCTGTTTTATGTGCTACAACATTCTCTAATTTGGACAAGTAGTTCCTTATATTCAATAAAACCACTAGGCTGAGTCATAAGAGCAAAGCAGCTACATAATTTGCAGGGCCCTGAGAAAAATAAAAATGCAGAGCTCCTTGTTCATAAAGCAGGAAAACAAAAATGATTTTTTCCTCTTTCATGATCTCTTTCTTGACCTGTCATGGTCATTTTATTTGTTTTCTTTTTTTTTTTTTAATATAATTTTATTTTGTTACGTTAGTCACCATACAATACATCGTTTTTGATGTAGTGTTCCATGATTCATTGTTTGCGTATAACACCCAGTGCTCCATGCAATATGTGCCCTCCTTAATACCCATCACTGGGCTCACCCATCCCCTTACCCCCCTCCCCTCTAAAACCCTGTTTGTTTCCTGGAGTCCATAGTCTCTCATTGTTCATCTCTCCCTCCGATTTCCCCCCACTTCATTTTTCCCTTCCTTCTCCTAATGTCCTCCATGCTATTCCTTATGTTTCACAAACAAGTGAAACCATATGATAATTGACTTTCTCTGCTTGACTTATTTCACTTAGCATAATCTACTCCAGTCCCATCCATGTTGATGTAGAAGTTGGGTATTCATCCTTTCTGATGGCTGGCTAAGATTCCACTGTATATAGGGACCACATCTTCTTTATCCATTTGTCTGTTGAAGGGCATCTCGGCTCTTTCCAGAGTTTGGCTATTGCGGACATTGCTGCTATGAACATTGGGTGCATATGGCCCTTCTTTTCACTACATCTGTGTCTTTGGGGTAAATTGCTGGATAGTGCAATTGCTGGGTCATAGAGTAGCTCTATTTTTTTTTTTTTTAAAGATTTTATTTATTTATTTGAGAGAGAGAGTGAGAGAGAGAAAGAGCACAAGAGGGGGGAGCGGGAGAGGGAGAAGCAGACTCCCTGCCGAGCAGGGAGCCTGATGCGGGACTCGATCCCGGGACTCCAGGATCATGACCTGAGCCGAAGGCAGTCGCTTAACCAACTGAGCCACCCAGGCGCCCGAGTAGCTCTATTTTTAATTTTTTGAGGCACCTCCACACTGTTTTCCAAAGTGGCTGTACCAACTTGCATTCCCACCAACAGTGTAAGAGGGTTTCCTTTTCTCCACAACCTCTCCAACATTTGTTGTTTCTTGCCTTGTCAATTTTTGCCATTCTAACTGGTATAAGGTGGTATCTCAATATGGTTTTGATTTGAATTTCCCTGATGACTAATGATGATGAACATTTTTTCATGTGTCTGTTAGCCATTTGTATGTTTTCTCTGGAGAAGTGTCTGTTCATGTCTTCTGCCCATTTTTTGACTTGATTATTTGTTTTTTGGGTGTCGAGTTTGAGAAGTTCTTTATAGATTTCGAATATCAGCCCTTTGTCTGTAGTGTCATTTGCAAATATCTTCTTCCATTCTGTGAGTTGCCTCTTTGTTTTGTTGACTATTTCCTTTGCTGTGCAGAAGCTTTTTTCTTGGTGAAGTCCCAAAGTTCATTTTTGCTTTTGTTTCACTTGCCTTTGGAGATATATCTTGAAAGAAGTTGCTGTGGCCAATGTCAGAGAGGTTACTGCCTATGTTCTCCTCTAGGATTTTGATGGATTCCTGTCTTACATTGAGGTCTTTCATCCATTTTGAGTTTATCTTTGTGTATGGTGTTAGGGAATGGTCGAGTTTCATTCTTCTGTATATAGCTGTCCAATTTTTCCAGCACCATTTATTGAAGAGACTGTCTTTTTTCCATTGCATATTTTTTTCTGCTTTGTCAAAGATTAGTTGACCATAGAGTTGAGGGTCCATATCTGGGCTCTCTATTCTGTTCCATTGGTCTATATGTCTGTTTTTGTGCCAGTACCATGCTGTCTTGGTGATCACGGCTTTGTAATATAGCTTGAAATCAGGCAGCATGATGCCCCCAGCTTTGTTTTTCTTTTTCAACATTTCCTTGGTGATTCGGGGTCTTTTCTCGTTCCATACAAATTTTAGGATTGTTTGTTCCAGCACTTTGAAAAATGTCATTGGAATTTCAATTGTCATTGAAGGTATAGATTGCTCTGGGCAGTATAGACATTTTAACAATGTTTATTTTTCTAAACCATGAGCATGGAATATTTTTCCATCTTTTTGTGTCTTCTTCAATTTCTTTCATGAGTGTTCTGTAGTTCCTAGAGTATAGATCCTTTACCTCTTTGGTTAGGTTTATTCCAAGGTATCTTATGGTTTTTCATGCTATTGTAACTGGAATCGATGACTCTCAGAGGAGAAGCGGAAAGCCACCAGGGAAAGCCACCAGAGAACAAAAGCCCCCCAAAACCGGTTTTCACTGAGCCCATCCCCCACACACACAGGGGGCAGGGCAACTCTGCCCAAACAGGGTTGCCTGAGTAACAGCACGGCAGCCCCCGCCCCCAGAAGACAGGCTGGTAGAACAAGAGGCCAACAACCCTGAGGTCCCTATAAAACAGGTGGATCTTGCTTAGGTTGTGGCCAATAATTTGTACATTCCTTCAAACACCCCTCAACAGAATGACTAGGAGAAGGAACTCCCAAAATAGGAAAGACTCAGAGACTGTGACTTCTGCCACAGATTTACAAATGTCGGAAATGGACTTCAGGGTAACAGTTATGAAGATGATAGCTAGAATGGAGAAATCGATTAATGGCAATATAGAATCTCTAAGGGCAGAAATGAAAGCTGAACTGGCAGAACTTAAAAATGCTATCAATGAGAGCCAACCTAATCTAGATACCCTAACAGCTAGGGTAAATGGGGCAGAAGAATGAATTAGTGATCTAGAAGACCAATTGATAGAAAAGAAGGAGAAAGAGGAGGCCTGGGAAAAACCGCTCAAAATCCATGAAAACAGAATTAGAGAAATAAGTGATGCCATGAAACGTTCTAATGTCAGAATTATTGGGATCCCTGAGGGGGTGGAAAGAGAGAGAGGACTAGAAGATATATTTGAGCAAATCACAGCTGAGAAATTCCCTAATCTGGGGAATTAAACAAACATTCCTGTCCTAGAGGCAGAGAGGACCCCTCCCAAGTTCAAGGAAAATAGACCAATGCCCCGGCATGTAATAGTAAAACTTGCAAATCTTAGAACCAAAGAAACCACCTTAAGGGCAGTTAGGGGGAAGAGATTCCTACCTACAGAGGGAGGAACATCAGAATAATGTCAGACCTATCCACAGAGATCTGGCAAGCCAGAAAGGGCTGGCAAGAGATATTCAGGGTACTAAATGAGAAGAACATGCAGCCAAGAATACTTTATCCAGCAAGGCTGTCATTTAGAATGGATGGAGAGATGCAGAGCTTCCAAGACTGGCAGAAACTGAAAGAATATGTGACCACTAAGCCGACCCTGCAAGAAATATTAAGGGGGGTTCTGTAAAAGGAGAAAGACCCCAAGAGTGATATAGAACAGAAATTTACAGAGATAATCTATAGAAACAAGGACTTCACAGGAAACATGATGACAATCAATTCATATCTTTCAATAATCACTCTCAACGTGAACAGCCTAATGCTCCCATAAAACGGCACAGGGTTGCAGACTGGATAAAAAGACAGGACCCATCCATATGCTGTCTACAAGAGACTCATTCTGAACCTGAAGATACATCCAGACTGAAAGTGAAGGGATGGAGATCCATCTTCCATGCCTATGGACCTCAAAAGAAAGCTGGGGTAGCAATTCTTATACCAGACAAATCAGATTTTAAGCTAAAGACTGTAGTTAGAGACACTATATCATTCTTAAAGGGTTTATCCAACAAGAAGATCTAGCAATTCTAAATATCTATGCCCCCAACATGGGAGCAGCCAACTGCATAAGCCAACTGTTAACCAAAATAGAGTCATATTAATAATAATATGTTAATTGTAGGAGACCTCAATACTCCACTCTCAGCAATAGACAGATCATCTAAGCAGAAAATCAACAAAGAAACAAGAGCTTTGAATGACACACTGGACCAGATGGACCTCATCGATATATACAGAACATTCCACCCTAAAACAATAGAATACTCATTCTTCTCGAGCACACACAGAACTTTATTCAGAATAGACCAAATACTGGGTCACAAACCAGGTCTCAATCGATACCAAAAGATTGAGATTATTCCCTGCATATTCTCAGACCATAATGCTTTAAAACTGGAGTTCAATCACAAGAAAAAATTTGGCAGAAATTCAAACACTTGGAAGCTAAAGACCAGTCTGCTCAAGAATGTTGGGTCAACCAGGAAATCAAAGAAGAACTTAAACAATTCATGGAAACCAATGAGAATGAAAACACACTGGTCCAAAAACTATGGAATACTGCAAAGGTGGTCCTAAGGGGGAAATACATAGCCATCCAAGCGTCACTCAAAAAAATAGAAAAATCCCGAATTCACCAACTAACTTTACACCTTAAAGAACTGGAAAAAAAAGCAACAAACGATGCCTAAGCCATGCATTAGAAGAGAAATAATTAGACTGAAGCAGAGATCAATGAATTAGAAACCAGAAACACAGTAGATCAGATCAACGAAACTAGAAACTGGTTCTTTGAAAGAATTAATAAGATTGATAAACCACTGGCCAGACTCATCCAAAAGAAAAGAGAAAGGACTCAAATTAATAAAATTATGAATGAAAGGGGAGATATCATGACTAATACCAAGGAAATAAAAACAATTATTAGAAATTATTATCAACAACTATATGCCAATAAATTGAGCAACCTGGGAGAAATGGATGCCTTCCTGGAAACATATAAACTGCCAAGACTGAAACAGGAAGAAACTGACAACCTGAATAGGCCAATAACCACTAATGAGATTGAAGCAGTGATCAAAAACCTCCCAAAAAAACAAGAGCGAGCCCAGGGCCTGATGATTCCCTGGGGAATTCTACTAAACATTCAGAGAAGAAATAATACCTATTCTACTGAAGCTGTTTCAAGAAAATAGAAACAGAAGGAAAGCTTCCAGACTCATTCTATGAGGCCAGCATTACCTTAATCCCCAAACCAGGCAAAGACCCATCAAAAAGGAGAATTTGAGACCAATATCCCTGATGAATATGGATTCCAAAATTCTCAACAAAATCCTAGCTAATAGGATCCAACAATACATTAAAAGGTTCATCCACCATGACCAAATGGGATTTATCCCCGGGATGCAAGGGTGGTTCAACATTCGCAAATCAATCAATGTGATAGAACACATTAATAAGAGGAGAGGGAAGAACCATGTGGTCCTCTCAATTGATGCAGAAAAAGCATTTGACAAAATACAACATCCTTTCCTGATTAAAACTCTTCAGAGTATAGGGATAGAGGGAACATTCCTCAAGTTCATAAAATCCATCTATGAAAAACCCACAGCGAATATCACCCTCAATGGGGAAAAGCTGAGAACCTTTCCCTTAAGATCAGGAACACAACAAGGATGCTCACTGTCACCACTATTGTTCAACATAGTACTAGAAGTCCTAGCAACAGCAATCGGACAACAAAAAGAAATAAAACGTATTCAAATTGGCAAAGAAGTCAAACTCTCTTTCTTCACAGATGACATGATACTTTATGTGGAAAATCCAAAAGACTCTACCCCCAAATTATTAGAACTCATACAGCAATTCAGCAATGTGGCAAGATACAAAATCAATGCACAGAAATCAGTTGTTTTCTTTTATTTGTTTTCAATGTCATGCTCCCTCCAGGCATGAGAATGGTCACAGGTCAAGCGATGACTGCCATAGGAATACTGGGGTGAATGCACCCAAGCTCCCATGGGGCCAGGGGGCGGTGTGAGGAGCTGTCTTATCGAGGCGGGAGGTGAGAGAGACCACATGTGAACCAAGGCTCTAAACCCCATCAGTGCTGCAGTGTCCCATAGGACTACACTAACAAGACACAAATTCAAAAATAAAAACACACGATTAGTCATTCTTTTAGAAAAGAGAACAAAACCCAGCCTCTTTGATTAGGGGTGGGCAAACTTTCCCCCAAAATGGGGCAGATAGTGAATGTTTTAGGTCCTGTCTCAGTTGCAACTCCTCAACTCTGCTGTTGAATCTCCCACACAGCCGTAGACAATATGTAAACAATTAGGTGCAATGGTGTTCCAGGAAACAGTCGTTATGGACATGGAAAATTGAATTTTATATGATTTTCATGTGTCATGAAATATTATTCTTCTTTTGATTTTTCTCCCATTTAAAAATGTAAAAGCCATTCTTAGCTCACAGATAACAAAAACAGGTGGCCTGTTGGATTTGGCCTGTGGGGAGTAGTTTGCCAACCCTTGCTTGAGAATATAGATTCAGTATGGGTGGTTAAAGAGCCTTTCGTAGGGGCACCTGGGTGGCTCAGTCAGTTAGGCGTCCGACTCTTGATTTCTGCTCAGGTCATGATCTCAAGGTCATGAGATTGAGCCCCATGTTGGGCTCTGCATTCAGTAGGGAGTCTGCTTGAGGATTCTTTCTCACCCTCTGTCCCTCCCTTTGCTCACACTCTCTGTTAAATAAATAAATCTTTAAAAAAAAAAAAAGGAAGTCTATAATACTCCCTCAATTCTATAAATCATTTTGATAGTGTGATCAAAGAGAAGCAATATTTATGAGTATTCAGAAGAGAGTGAGAATTCAAGTTAGAAAGCTTGGATTGTCTGGTTCTCTTCCATGCCAGCTAGATGCTATGGACTGAATTATGTCCCCCAAAATCCAAATGTGGAAGCCCTAACCCCCAGTGTGACTGTATTTGGAGATAGGGCCTGTAAGGAAGTGATTACATTAAATGAAGTCGTAAGAGTGGGGTCCTGATCCAATAGCATTAGTGCCCTTGGGGGAGAGACCCCAGACCTCACTCCCTCTCCCTTGTGAGGACACTGAGAAGGTGGCTGTCTACAAGCCAGGATGAGAGCTCCCGCCAGGAACCAAATGGCCAGCACCTTGATCTTGGACTCCAACAAATTTCTGTTGTTGAAGTCTGTGTATTGGCATCAGGAGAGACCAATACACTAGGCGACCTTAGTTTCCTCGCCTATAATATGAGGGGAGAGAAATGATCAGATAAATTCCAACGGCTTTTCTGGCCCTAACATTCTAAGATGTAAGAAAATATTTAATAAAGTCTTTTTAAAAAGCACTCCTTTCTTTCATCCTTTCCAAGGTCATCAAAAAGTTCTCCCTCCTTAAATTGTATTCATTTCTATGATTAGTACACATTGTGTGTGAAGAGGGTGGGGCTTTTGTAGGCAGTGCTTTGGAAACATGGAGTTTATCTAAAAATTTGTGTTCAGTCCCTTTAGAGTCACTGAACTTAAAACAACACCAACAAAAACACACATGGCTGACAATTACAATAGAATCCTGTTTCTCTTTTTCCTTTCTGTCGACAAATCTCTAACACAGAGTCAAGAAAAATAATCATGATCTTCCTACATCCTACCACCCCTCTTTAATTAGCCGCTTTTGTTCTTGGTGCTCTCTCAATCCAGGTAGTTTATAAGTTTAACTGACATCAGAATTCTCTGGGAAATTTTCTTGGAATACAGATTCCTGGGTCCTATCTCAGACCTGTAAATTGAGATCTTCAGAGAGAGAGAGAGAGCCCCCAAATCTGTATTTGTTATTAGCCCCCAGTGTGATCATGATACAGCCAGCCCAGCAGAGGACAGGACGCGCCAGCCTGTGTGGGACAGAGAGCAAGCACAGCTCAGCAACAAGTCGGCAGATGCGGGAGGGTGGGAGCGGGGTGCTTGGGGGCGCGCTGAAAGCTGGTAGTTAGTGCAGAGGGGCTGGGGCCCTATGGGGCCCACCCGAAAAAGGTATCACATTGGAAAGGGCCCTGGGCCTAGAGTCACCACGGGGCGCACATGTGGCATTGGAGAGAAGCCTAGGGCTTCTCCCGAGCGCGCCACAGAGCTGAATTTCCCAGCCACGCTGATCTCACTCCCGACATCACAGTCCTCGCCACGGCCCCCTGCCCGTCCCTGCTCTTCTCCAACACTTCGTGCCTCAGCGGCTGTGGGACATTTCAGCCAGGACAAAGGCGTTGGTTTGTCTGAGCCGCAGTCTGGCCCCCAGTGACTGCCACACGCTGAGTAGCCACACGACGTGTGTGTAGGGGCAGGGGGGGTACCGTGAAAATGTAACCTGTGGTGAGCGTACCCCTTGGCCGGCAGGCTCACTTCCCGGAATCTGTCCCACAGAGGCGAGCACAGCGTGCGAAACGGCGGCGGCGGCCGACTCTCAGAAGGAACTGTCATCTCCTGCTGTCCGGGCACCCGGACTGGCCCTGGGACGGGCCCCGCCGACGGGAGCCCTCCCTGCGCCACGCCGGACTATGGACTTGACAACCTCAAAGGGTCTTCCCTTCCGAGCTCTCGAGGTGAGATGCTCGGGCCACATCCTCTGTCTTCTCTACCCCATTTCTTTCCCCTCTTCTCAGGATTAGCCGAGGGCTCCATGGAGAGGGGATGAAGGTAACGTTGAACTTCACAAGCTCTCTGAAGTGTCCGAGGCCACCTCTTCTGGCTGTGCTGGAAAGGGAGGGTCAGGAGCCTCCAGAGCACGGACCTCTGGAGGTCTGTGATTTCCCAGGGGAGGGAAATCACAGCTCCCGCCGCCCCCCCGACTGCCGCCCCCCCCGACTGCACGTGGGACGCCCAGCGAATCCACCCCTCGCGCAGTCACCAAGCGCGCAGCTGTGGCCACGGGCCCGCACGTGAGCCACAGCGGGACCGGCCACGGGCCCCGCAGCACCCACCTCTGCAGGTGCGGGACGGACCCGGGCAGCAAGGGCAGGAGCAGCGGCCCAGGCCCAGGAAGGGGCAAAGGCAGCACTGCAGGGGGAGCAGGGGCACAGCCCCCCCCCCCAACAGCCCCCCGGGGTCCTGACGCGGCACACCCGGCCCTCCCCCTCCGCGCAGGCTGCACGATGGGGCCGCTGCAGGGGCAGAGACGCCGGCAGGGGCATGGCGGGCACAGCCGAAGGCCGCAAGCCGAGCCGCGAGTGCCCCTGGCAGGGGTCGGCGACAGGAGCAGCTGAGGTGGAAGCCCCGGAGTCTCAGCTCCGAGCGGAGACCCAGGAGGGCAGCAGGGGGAGGTGGGGACCCCCGGATGGGGAGCTCCCCTCACCACAGGGCAGGGGCGCACACGACCCCCGCAGCCATCCTGCGGCCGCCCCGCCAGCGATGACAAAGGGAAAGGCTAGAGCAGCCCAGGGGCAGCCGACGCGGCTCCCCGGCGCACAGCGCCCCCAGCGCCCCGAGTCTGGCCATTCCCCAGCCGGCGGGGGCTGACACCACCCACCCAGGCCCTGCCGGGGCCGGGCCAGCAGCACCAGCTCCTCCGCGAGGAAGGTCAAAGCCAGCCGGGGGCAAAGCGGTCACCGGCCCACCGCGGGCTTGAGGGCTGGCGACCGTCTAAGGCCGTGCGGCTGCACACGGGCCAGTGAGGCGACAGCAGAGGGTGGCCGGGGCTGACATGCGGGACCAGAGAGCCCGCAACAGGAGCCAGAGCAGGACTCAGCGGCGGCCGGGGCCACACAGTGGCCCCAGAGCCAGTCGGCTTTCCTGACTTCGGGTCCGTGAAGGAACCGAGGTCAAAGAACCAACGAATGAAACACGTCCTCGGCTGGAGTCCGTGTCCCACAGCCCAGCGGTGACCACACAGTGGATTCTGTGATGTCGCCGCGCTGCAGCCCGAGTCCCCAGGCTCCGGCTGGTCTGAGAGCCAATGCCAGGGCCCCGCCTGGCCTCGCTGTCCCTGCTTCGCCTCCCTGGGCTGCTGGCGGGAAGCCCCGTCCACACTGCCTCCCCTCCTCCTCCTCGTCCTGGGGCCCGTGACTGCAGACATTCAGGCCACAAGCAAGGGCAGGACTCCTGCCCCCTCGGGATGGTCAGGGAGGTGGGGGGGGGGGTGGTGGATGCATCTGACCTGCCAGCAAACAGAACCGAATCGTCTCTCACGCAGCCCCAGCGATTCCAGAGGTCTGTGCTCTGGACAAACGCTCCGGGTGTTCCGGGACACCAGCGGGGATGCTGGCAGGGAGGTCGTGCCTAGCAGCAAACTCCGGGAGCGCCCACGTCCCTGAACAGAAGGACAGAGGAAGTACGGATGCACACACAGCGGACACAGACCGCAGTGACAGTGAGCACAGCCCGGCACAGAAGCGAGGCTGCACCTCACCTAACGCTGAGTGGAAAGCAGGTCACGGAAGGAGACACACAGAACAATTCAGACAGAAAATACATGCTGAGGGCACATGTTTGGAATCACAGTAGAGAAATGAGAGCACGGGAAACACAGGAGCCAGGAGTGGGGATGTCTGCAGGATGGGGAGGACGGAGACGTGAGCAGGGAGGCTGCCACAGAGTTGATACATGACAAAAACCTATTTGCCCCTTCCAATAAGATTAACAATTCCAAATGACAAGATCACAGGATCGCAACAAATTCTGTGCAGTGCCGTTACAAGGAGGAGAAATCATGCACATAAAGTGCTTGGCACGAACAGGTGCCTGATAATGATGCTAACATGAATACTGGGCTCAGTATTCATATAATGGTTCCTTTTCTCACAGCACTAACCATCTAGAAAAAAAAACCCTGAAAATATCCACTAAGTGATCAATAAGATGATAGAGATGCTGTTTTAACACTGAAGAGTGGAAGCTGGAGTAACCAAGGGAGGCCTTCTAGGTGGGACTTGGGGAATGAGCATGATTCTGTTAAAAGGAGAGATAAGAAACTTCACTGAAGTCGGGAGGAAATGAGTATCATGCATTTGTGGAAAAGCTTATAGCAGAAAACTAAGAAGAAATTACACTTGAAAGATACTTTTCAAATGACAATGTAAAATGAAGTCATTTGGAAGAAGGGTTTACTGTTATTTCTCCCTTGCAAATATGTTATACCAGAAACAAACAGGATAAGCAAACCTCCAGGTGACAAATGTAGCCCATGCAAGGTAGGATGGGGCGACAGGGTAGGGAGAGAATGTACCTGGGCTTGCAACCCGCATCCCCACTGACAAGCTGGTGACCTTGGGCAAGTCACTTGAGTCGTGTGAGCTGTGAAACTGTGTAACTACACAAGAGGGGTAGTTACGAAAGTCAAATGCACCAGCTACTGATCAGCTTCCACACCACACAAGAAATGCTGCTCACTCTCTTAAGTAGAAGAATTCCCAGGGAACCTCACCCAAGACATCGATGCAAAGTGCCTCATTAGTAGAAAGCACTCAAGAAAGGGAAGCTGCCACATTTCAAGTCAAGACGCATGCTGTAGACTGAACGTCTGTGTCCCCCACAGCATGTATATGTTTAAATCTCACCCCCAATGTGATGGTGTTAGGAGGTGGGGCCTTGGGGAGATGATTAGGTCGTGAGAGTGGAGTGCTCATGAATGGGGTTCGTGCCCTTATAAAAGAGACCCCAGAGAGAGTCCTCGCCCCTTCTCCCATGTGAGAAGACAGCTGTCTATGAACCAGGAGGCAAGCTTTCACCGGACACTTGAATGTGCTGGCACTGTGACCTTAAGCTTCCCAGCCTCCAGAACTGCCTGTTATGGAAGCCAACCAGCCTATGATACTCTGTTACCACAGCCTGAATGGTCCCAGACAAAGTGTGCCCTTAATTAAGCGATTAGGTGCTTACGAAACCACTGGAAGGGCTGGAGGACTAGGACCTGGGCTGGGCTTTCAGAAACAAATCCCACAACACCACCTGAGACCCGGCCCGCTTCGAAGGGCCTCCTCTGCCACAACCAGGATGCTGGCAGTCCGGAAGCTGCTGAGTGACAAAGATCCAGAGGTTCAGTGATGAGAAAGCTTCTGCCACTGTGGCTCCAGACACGCCCCTGGCTCAGAAAACACCACGAAATCTCCCCCAGAACCACCCCTGCAGAGTACATGCCCTGCTTCCTGCCTGGGGGTCTGCCCAGGCCGCGCTCACGTGTGCCTGCCCGATGGCCCACAGGCTCCTCTGACTGGCTGACCATCTCCCCATCAACACTGGCTGCGACCCAGAAGAACGGCTTTCAGTGCAGGAAAACAAACGATTAGGAGGGCAGAATGAGTGCCGATCCCCCACCCCCACCCCAGGGAGCTTCTCTAAAGAGCCTAGCACTGTGCCTGTCGCCTAGGAAGTGCCCAATACATTTCCAGCTAGAAACACACAATGAAAACTGATACGTGTCTTCCCTCTGGGTGTAGGGAAGAGTCAAATAAAAGGAGAAGGCTGACCTGTTTCTTTTCTTCCAGATGACTTTTTTGTTCCCAAACCGGAACGACTCCCACTGTTATCTACCCAGCAATAACACAGATGATTTTTTGGAGTAGCTGGTTTGCAAAGCAGCTGAGGAAGTGAAACTCCTAGGTAAAGTAAAAGAATGCTCCTTTCAACTAAGATGGTTGCCTTTTATGGCTCTTGCAGTGGATTCATTGAAAAGCTTTATTTTCCTGCAAATACACTGTTCCTTCTTAATGATTAATTAAGCCAACAAAGCCCTAGAAATCTCAGAAATTTTCTGAAATGCTTTACTTTCTTGCTTCCCATGAACAATTTCAAGACTGGTGACATTTGTTTCTGCAAGCGAGGTGAGGAGATGAGGGCGTTCATCTAACCTTCACCTACCCTACTCACCTCAGAGGTAAAGGGGACAACTCACCCTTCTGTTAAGAAGCCTCCACTGGGGGGAATGCCTGGCTGGCTAAGTCGGTAGAGCATAGCACTCTAGATTTCAGGGTTGTAAGTTCGAGCCCCACATTGGGTGTAGAGATGACTGAAAAATAAAATCTTTGGAGAAAAAAAAAGGTGCCTCCGCTGGGATACATGTGGGGAGTGCAGGGACAAGGTGACACATCTGTGCCCTGGTCATCAAGTCACCCCTTTGCATGATTCTGGGCGAACTACCATCTTCCCTGGCCTCAACGTTCTCACCTCTAAAATGGGGACTGAGCCTACTTTCTCCAGCACCTTCCATGGATATGAGGACAGAAGAGAAAACACAGGCATAGACCGCAGGCACGATAGAGCAGTAAGCTGGTCGGGCTGCCCCCTACTACATCACTGTGGTGGAGTCCTCGCTAGTTCTGCATTTCTGGGTAAAAATTCTTACTAGGGCTGATTTCCCTCTTTCTTTCTTACCAAACAAAGAATGCAGTCTGAGCTGCCAAGAGTGCAGCCCCAGGCTCCGGGGTTAAGAGCTGGGTCTTGGTGTCAGGACTGGATTTGAATCTTCTGCAACTGGCTGTGAGATCTTATGGGAGCCACTCAGTGTGTCCAAGCCTGTTTCCTCCTGGTCACCCTGGGTGCTGACGACGGCAGTAGCTCCCACAGGGTGAAGCATGAACGAGGTAACACGCTCTAGTGCTTGCTGTGCTGTGCCATCCAGAGCTCGCCTTCACATGGAGCCATATGACAGCCACTGTCTGAGATACCCCCCAAATTGCCCTTGGTCAAAGGGAGACCCCGCCCAAGGTGACAGCCCATCCAGGGTGTTAGGTGGGAGGTGGAGCTTGCGCCCAGTGAATGGTTGATGTGGGAGTGTAAAGGCCTGCTTCCTGCTTGCCCCAGCTGGAGACAACTCTGAAGGATCATCCCAGTCCCAGAAGCCCTCCTCCCCTGTAGGAGCAGCTAAGGCCTTTGTCCTGACTGCACTGTAGTTCAATTTCCCCTTCTGGCCAGTCCAATTTCCTTCCCCATCCTACAGATGCAGATCCGGAGGGCACTCTCAGCAAACTTACTGCATCAAATCTCAGTCTCAGAGACTGTCCCCAAGGAGCCGAAGACATGTATGCAAAGTGCCTCGTGAATAGGAAGAACTCAGTAAAGGGAAGCTCCGTCATCAAGTCTAAGAGTTACCAATCACAGGAGGCCCATTATTTTATGTACTAAGAAAGCAAAGTACCCCAAAAGGGAAGTCTAATGATAGGTGACCCCCACACAGAGCCAAAACACCAACCAGAGTGTCCTCCCCGCAGAACAGGACAGCAAGGCTCAGCCACATGACTGGGTGAAGAATGGGGGAAAAACTGCCCTGATAATCTGCACTGAGCTCTCTGCAAGCAAAGAATTGAAGCTGAAGGAACCTCAGGTCAGGAGCACCCCTCTCATGCTGGCAGAAGCAAGCCCAAATCCTCTCTCGAAAAACTCAACATCTTTTCTCACCAACAGTGACGGCAAAACCTGTTCAAGTTGCAGAGATGTTAAAATAAGGAAAAGAGGTATTTATATTAGAATCAGTGATGTACAGCTGCGTTCTGTTCACAAAGACGGGAGCACGCCCGGGTGTCACTCAGCAGTGGTGGTGACTCCAATCATGGCCCGCTGTAGTTCACCGTAATCAAAGCTGCCCAGGGGAAATGAGCAGGTTTCCTGTGAACCTTGCAGCCGGCAGACCCAGACCAGAAGTCACTGAGATGAAAGCATAAGCCACTATGGGCAGAAATAACACATTCCAGTAAGCCTGATAATGGCAGGGAAGAGCTCAGAGTAGAGACTGCAGGGCCTGGGTCCCAGTCCATTTCTTCTACTAATTAATTAGCTCTTTGAACCAAGATAACCCACTTAACTTTCCTGAGGCTCGATTTTTCTCACGCCTTCCCATCAATGAGAGGGGGTAAAAAAGAAAAACTATCCTTCCTGCTCAAGTATTATATTAGATGAAACAGTACTTTGAAGAGTTAATAATTATTATTAAACATGTATTTATTGAATGCTTCCTACATGTTTTAGATCCCAGAGATACACCTTTTTACACATAAAACAAACCCCCTGCCCTTGTGGGGCTTACATTCTAGCAGATTCTAGTGTCGTGACTGTAAATTGTTCTTGCTTCTGCAGCAGACTTGCCATCCTCCTGGACCGCAGAGAAGGGTCATTTCCCCACGGGCAAGGCTTTGGACAGGGTATGAGAAGTGGAATATGGTAAGAGCCTACTTCCACACATACTGTTTAAAAACGTGTTAATCTGCGGCACGCTTGAGTTCTGGTAATGAGACATTTATTTGCTCGCAGGTCGTGCTGGGAAGGTGGGAATTTGGGGGAGGCGGGGGCGGCTGGAGACAGAGCACTCCTCTGATTGGCCACTGCCAGGCTCACGGTGTCCTTCCCCACTCCCGAGCGCCCCTCGGTGGTCCGGTCCCCTTGGATCACGCACCATCCACCGGGACCCTGGACGGGAGCACAGCAAGGGATGGCTTTCAGATGACTGCGACGGCGAAGCAGTGAAGTGCGGACAACTTTGTGTTGGGATCGCTTAGATGTAGCGGCTGTGCCGCCCTGGACATGCTCCTGGAGCTCTAAGTCCGGTTCCTCATCTGTACCGGGAATGTACTGGGAATGGCGGTAGCTCCTACCTCCCACGGGGTTGTGGGGCTGAAGTGACATAATGCGTGTCAGGTGCACCGGACTCGGAGGGTACAAGTGTCCAGAAAATGACAGCGGTTATCAGTGCCGTCATTGTTGCCGTCGTTGCTACGGTGACCAGCCGCCACGTCCCGTCTAGATGTAGGTCTGTGACGTTCCTGACATAGTTTCTGGAATGTTCCCATGGCTAGAGAATTTTCGGGGAATTGAAGAGTTCATTGCAGCTTCCTGATTAACACCTGCATGCCCCTCTAAGGGATGCTAAATCTGGGGGCCTGTCTGTCCTGCCTGCTGAGAGGGCGTCAGCTGCTGTCCGCTCACCTGTGCCCCCGTCCCTCCATCCATTCCCTCAGGCACCCGGCTGATAGCTGGTGCTGCTCAACCCCCACAGGCCCTACACCGACAATGAGACAGATAAGACAGGTAAGGAAGGATGAGAATGGGCGGGGGGAGGGGGGGGCGGTTGGGAGCAGCTATTCCCTTCATCAGAGAGTCCAACTCACCAGCTTTTCCTACTTCGGAAAGCCCCATGCTCTGAAATCTAGACTTGCTTCTTCATTTTGCCTTTGAATGTGCTTCCATTTAAAAGAAGCCCAGCCTGGAGCCAGGAAAATGTGGCACACTGCCCCTTTCAGGGTCGCATATTACTCAGAAAACTCTGACTTCCTAGAATTTTTTGAAAATTCCAAATCTTGATTCTAACCTTGTCAAACAAAGCCACATTTATAAATAATCTTTTTTTAAAAAATAGACTTTATTTTTTATTTATTTATTTTTTTAAAGATTTTATTTATTCATTTGAGACACAGAGAGAGAGAGAGAGCACAAGCAGAGAAAGAAGCAGAGGGAGAGGGAGAAGCAGGTTCCCCACTGAGCCAGGAGCCTGATGTGGGGCCCGATCCCAGGACCGTGGGATCGTGACCTGAGCCGAAGGCAGACGCTTAACCATCTGAGCCACCCAGGCACCCTAGACTTTATTTTTTAGAACACTTTCGGCTCACAGCTAAACTGAGCGAAGGTACAGAGCTCCCGACCCCATGTGCACAGCCTCCCCGACTGTTGGCCGCCCTCCCTAATCATCGTCTTCAATGATCACCTCTCATAAAATGAACTCTCCAAAGGTACAGAACCTTTTTTTCATGTATCTCATGGAATAACTTGCCCTGTGTATATAGTCACACTCTAACTTGGCAAAAAATTATGGGAAATGTATCTATTCTTGATAAAACCATAATTCAACAAAGCTATCAATTTTGCCTCCTTTGCTCCAAATTCTACTTTTTCTCCAAAGAAATCAAACTCTTTAAAACTGTAGCGATATTTTTGGGGAGGTGGGGTTGCTGTTATTTGTTTTTCAAGTGGGTTGTCCACATAGATCTTCTGTAACAGGGAGAAAATTCTTTCATCTCTTCAGGACTCAGCATCCATCTCATATTCGATCCCTTTCCCTTTGTGGTCTGAGTTCTTTTCTTTCTGCTTCTTTGGGGTTATTATCAGAACCACTAGGTTTGACACTTCATCTCAAAACCCATGACCCACAGGGATATGCCCACAAATACTCTGCATACGGAATAAACTTTTCTGTATGCAGTCTATGTATTCACCTTTACCATCAACCTTCTGGTACTTCTCAAGTGTTGTTTTTTATTCTCCCACTGATCGCCCTAAAGTCTGTTTCTTGCAAATTCCCAGGACTGGGCTGGACACACTATGTGTATTCCAGTTGAAGTACAGTTGCTGCAAGCTGCCTTACACAGGGAAGAATCCAGAGTCCTTCCAGATGGACAAAAGTAAGATGGGAAGGCCCACGCTCACTTGTTATGAAGAAAGCCTCAGTTTTAAATTCCTTCTTCCAAGGAAGCTGGACTTGCTTCCCTCATTCCCATGGCATGGCTGAGCATTAGTGCTCACCAGCCCGGGGCATGGGGTTACAACTACCAACCCCAGGTGTGATATAACATGTTTAATTGAACTATACCTGACTCCTAATCATTCATTGCCTTAAGTTTTTTTTCCAGACTATCTTGACTCCCTACATAGACTGGGAGTTCCTGGAGGGGAAAAGCCATCATATTCTTTCTTTTTTCATTACTGAGTATTTTAATACAATAAAACTCACCAATGTTAGGTGTACGATTTAGTAAGTTTTAACAAATGTATTCAGTCTTACAACCAACACAATAGTGATATAGAACATTTCCATCATTCTAAAACGCTTCTTTGTGCTAATTTACAGCCCCCTCTCCCCACCCCCAACCCCTACCAACCACGGATTTGTCACTAGGTTTTACATCTTCTAGAATTGTACGTTAAGTGGAATCCTACAGTATACACTCTTTTACGTGTGGCTTCTTAACAAGATTTTGGGATTCGTCCATTGTTCACTCCTTTTTATGGCTGAATGGTATTCCACTGAATGGATAGATACTTTGTCTATCCATTCACCAGCTGATGGACATTTCAGTTGTCCCCGCTTTGGAGCTACTGTGAATAAAGCCGCTTGAATATTTGTGGACAGGTCAGAGTGTGGACATGTTTCCTTTTACCTTTGGCAACACAGAGGCAATCTAGGAACAGTCTAGGAGAAAGACTGCTGGACTGTATGATATATTTAACTTTAAAAAAGAAAAACTCACGCTCTGGAAGTTTTCTAAAGTGATTGTACAATCATACAATCCTGCCAGCAATAAACAAGAATTCTGGTTGTTCTGCATTCTCACCGACACTTGGTAGTATCAGTCTTTTAATTTCAGCTGTTCTGGGGTGTGTGGTTTCACTTCATTGTGGTTTTTAGTTTGCATTTCCCTTAGTAATGCTGTTGAGTATCTTTCCATGTGCTTATTTACCATCCATATATCTTCCTTTGTCGAGTGTCTACTGAAATCTTTTGTCCATACTTGGGAGGTTGTTTTAAGAGTTCTTTATGTATTCTAGATATGACCTTTGTCTGCTAATATGCTTTGTGAATACTTACTCCCATTCTATGGTTTGCCTTAACAGTGTCTTTGAAAGAGCAAAAGTTCAATTTGATGAAATCCAACCCAGTGCACTGGTTCTCTTTTGTGTGTCCTATTTAAGAAATCTTTGCCTAACCCAAGGTCACAAACAACTTCTGCTATGTTCTCTTCTAGAAATTTTATACTTTAGCTTTTACATGTAAGTTTACGATTAACTTCAGGTTGATGTTGGTATATGATGTGAGGTAAAACTTGAGTTTCCTTGTATTTCCTATGGATATCATGCTGTTCCAGCATATTCTGTTGAAAGTACTATCCTTTCCTCATTGAATTACCTCAGCAGCTTGTCAAAAATCAACTGATCACACATCTGTGCATCTATTTCTGGATTTGCTCTTCTGTTCTACTCATCTACATGTCTATCCTTATGCCAATACCACTCTGTCTTGGTTACTATAGCTTCATAATAAATCTTGAAATCAGGTAGTATAAGTCTTCCAACTTTGTTCTTTTTCCTCCTAAAATGTTCTGGTTCCTTCAAGTCCACTGCATTTCCACATAATTTTTAAATCAGTCTGCCAATGAAAGAATGGAAGTAAGGAAGGAAGCAAGGGGGTAGGGAAAGAAGGAGGGAAGGAAGAAAGGAAGGAAGGGAGGGAGGGAGGGAGGAAGAAAAGGAAGGAGGGAGGGAGGGAGGGAGGGAAAGGTAAGGTACAAAGAAACAAAGAAAGTAGGCCAGCCAGTCTGACAGGCTACAACATGGATGAACCTTCAGGACATTATGCTAAGTGCAATAAGCCAAACACAAAAGGACAAATATTATATGATTCCACTTAAACAAGGTTCCTAGAGTAGCCAAATTCATAAAAACAGAAAGTGAAATGGTGGTTGCCAGGGGCTGGGGGAGGGGAAATGGGGAGTTGTTTAATGGGTACAAGAATTTCGGTTTGGGGAGATGAAAAAGTTCTAGAGACAGATGGTGGTGATGGTTGCACAGCAATGTGAATGTACTTAATGCCACTAACCTGTACATTTAAAAATGGTTAAAATGGTAAATGTTATGTATATTTTATAATAAGAAATATATTATGCCTTTTTTAAAAGGGGCCTCCTGGGAATTTATTGCAATTGCATAGACTCTGTTGTTCAATCTAATGAGAATTGGTTCCTTAAAAACAGAATGTTCTGATTGGGGGGCATGACATATCTCCTATTAAAATCTTCTCTCAGCAAGATTTATTATAGTGTTCAGTGTGCAGGTCTTGCACATGTTTTGTTCAACTTACCCCTAATGTATTTTATGCTTTTTGATGCTATTTCCAATTTTCATTACTAGCATATAAAAATTATAAGATTTCTGCATATTGACTATATAGCTTTGCTAAATTTATTAGTTCTAGTTGTTTTTTTGTAAATTCCTTAGGATTTTCTAGCTAGATGATTGTCATCTGTGAATAAAGACAGTATTACTTCCCCCTTTCCAATCTGTACATTTTCTTTCTTTTTATTGCATTATTGCGCCTGTGAGGACCTTGGTACAATGTTGAACAGAAGTGGCAGAGCAGACATCTTTGCCTTGCTCCCAATCAGAAGAAATTATTCATTCTTTCACCATTAAGTACGAGCTTAGCTCCAGGTTTTTTGTAGATGTCCCTTACCAGGTTGAGGAGGTTTCCCTCCATTTCTAGTTTGCTGAGACTGTTTTGTTTTTTAAACCACAAATAGGTATTGAATTTTATCGTATGCTTTTCCTGCATCTGTGGAGGATCATAGGATTTTTCTTCCTTTGTCAATATGGTGAATTACCTTGATGTTCAATGTTGTATCATCCTTAAATTCCTGGAATAAAACTTACTTGGATCATAAGGTGGATTTTGTTTTTAATGGATTTGTTTGCAAAACATTGCCAAATTTTTGTTAAGGTGTCTATGTTCATGAGCTCTGTTGGTTGAAAAGTTTACTTACAATATCTTTGGTTTTGGTATCAAGAGGATGGCTGGGAGTTTCCTTCCTCTTCTATTATCTGGGTTTGTAAAGAATTGGTATTATTCCTCCCTAGACATTTGGTAGAATTTACCAGTGAAGCCATTTGGGGCTGGTTTTCTTTGTGGGAAAGTTTCTAACTGAATTCAATATATTTATTGGATATGAATATTTCAAATTGTTTCTTCTTGAGTAGGTCTAGGTAATTTGTGTATTTCGAGGAATTTATCCACTTCATCTAAGTTGTTGGATTTATTGGCATAATATTATAACACTCCCTTTTTATCATTTTAAAGTCCGTAGAATCTATAGCAACTTTTCCATGTTCACTTTTTTTTTATGTCCACTCTATCAAGAGTGAAAATAAACAATCAATAATTTGTGTCTCCTTTTTTTTTTTCTCTTTTCTTTTTCCTTTTTCCTCCTGGCTGGAGTCTGGTTAGATCCATCTGCCTAGAGGCTTGTCAATTTTATTCATCATTTTCAATTTTTTTTTAAGATTTATTTATTTGAGAGAGAGTACGGGGGGAAGGGGCAGAGAGAGAACGAGAGAGAGACTTTAGCAGACTTTCACGGTGAGCGCGGAGCGTGATGCAGGGCTCTATCCCAGGACCATGAAATCATGACCTGCGTCAAAACCAAGAGTCATACGCTTAACTGATTGTCCTGCCCAGATGCCTCTCGATATTTTTTTAAAATCTGCTTTTGGTTCTATTTACCTTCTCTATTTTTCAGTTTTCTATTTCATTGATTTCTGTTATTTCCTTCCTTCTGCTTAATTTGATCTTTATACTGTTTCAGGGTGGGAGTTTAGATCATTAATGTAACACTTTCATCTTTTCTTAGTCAAGCATTTAATATCCTAAATGTCCTTCTAGACACTGCATTAGCTACATCCCACAAATTTTGATATGCTGTGTTTTTGTTCTGATTCAGTTTAAAATACTTCCTAATTCGCCTTATAGTTTGGCCCATGAATTATTTAGAAGTAGGTTGTTTAATTTCTAAATATTTGAGGATTCTTCAGGTATCTTTTATTGATTTCTAGTTTAATTCTGTTGTGGTCAGAGTAATACTTTGTGTGATTTCAATCCTTTCCAATGCATTGAGAGTTGTTTTATGGCCCAGAATATGATCTTGGTCACTATCACAAGTGTGTATGAAAAGAATATTCTGGGGGCGCCTGGGTGGCTCAGACGTTAAGCGTCTGCCTTCGGCTCAGGTCATGATCCCAGAGTCCTGGGATCGAGCCCCGCATCGGGCTCCCTGCTCCGTGGGAAGCCTGCTTCTCCCTCTGCTGCTCCCCCTGCTTGTGTTCCCTCTCTCGCTGTGTCTCTGTCAAATGAATAAATAAAATCTTAAAAAAAAAAAAAGAAAGAAAAGAATATTCTGCTGGTTGTCCAGGTGGAGTGTTCTATAAATGTCAGTTATGCAACTCTCCTATCTCTTTCCTGAAGTGCTGTCTGCTCCTGCTATGAGTTGCTAAGGGACAAGTGTTGAAATCTCCACTGTAATTGTGAACTTGCCTGGTTCTCCCTTCAGTCCTATCTTTGTTGTAGGTTATTTTGAACCTCTCTTATGAGGTGCACATATATTTAGGATTGTTATGTCCTCTTGATGAACTGAATTCTTTGACATTTTGAAATGTTCCTCTTTATCTCCAGTAACATTCACTGTTCTGAAGTCTACTTTGATTGTAAAATAGCTTTCTTTTGTTTAGTGTTAGCATGACACATTTTCCCTATCTTTTTATTTTTAACCTATTTGTGTACCCTTATATTTAAAATGGGTTTCTTATAGACAACATACACCTAGGTCTTGCCTTTTTATCCAATTTGACCACCTCTGCCTTTCGAGTGCCTAGAACATTTACATTTAATGTTTAATAAGGTCAATATGGGTGGGTTTAACTCTACCTTCTTGCTATTTGTTTATCTTGTCTGTTCTTTCCTTCTCTTTTTCCTCCAATCTTCTTCTTTTGGATTGTTTTTAATGATTGTTTCCTCTCTACTATGGCTTCTTAGCTAGTCCTGTTTTATTTATGTAGTGGCTTCTCTAGGGTTTATTATATATATTCACTTACCATAATCTGTATTCAAATATACACATATAGTGCGAGACCCTTACAATATACTTCTGATTCCTCCTTCCACACTTGTACTACTGTAGTCTACAGGAAGCTGTGGCTGATTCAAGTGTGTGTAACCATGTCCACATGATCAGTATTCTCAAAACATAGCAACCTGCACAGAGCCCACTATACAGGGCAAAATGAGAAATGGAGTAATACATCCCATGTTAACAATGGTATCACTGTTTGGGGGAGAGGCTGACAGCATAGTCACCAATTAATCAGAACAGCCACCAACCAGCCTTAGCTCTGGAGCAGGGTACTCCGGGGCCTCCAACTGTGCTAGACATCAGCCCTTTATTTGCTGGATCAGGGTGGTACCTAGGAGATGGTCAAGAATTTCCATGACAAGGAAGGGGAGATGGGAGGTGGGACTTGGGACAGCAAGTTATTTACCAAGCAGCGTAGAGGTGTTTCAGTATTTTTATGCTGGTCAGCCATTCATATGCCCTGGAGGTAGGTCATGTGAAGCACTTCCCTAAATACGCAGAATTCTCTGAGGGCATGAGACAGGTATCCAGGTTGGCCCCTAATCAAAGCCAAACACAGGAGCAGGGCAGAAAGAAAATATTCACAAGTGTGCTACAAAAACTCACGGCAGGTATTTACACTTGCCATTGATCAGACACTAGGTGACGCAAGACACATTCATTATCTCTAAGCCTCAGCACGACCTGGAGCGCACACTGTTATTCTCAATCTACGGATGAGGACTAGGAGGCGTGGGAAGATCGGTCTGCCCCGGGTCACAGTGAAGAGGCAGACCGTCTTGTATCCATCTCACTCGTCTTGTATCCATCTCACTCGTCCCGGCGCCCCCTTTGACCAAGGCTACTCCTTCCATTATGTGAAGAATGTGTTACTTACAAGTGTTTCACTTGTATTAAACAGTGTTAGCAATAGCAAACAAAGCCCAGGCCCATGCTTCATCTCTCTGGATTCCTGAAAGCTCCCCGTAATTAGCTTTCTCATTCTAGAAGAGGAATCGTGGCTTGGAGTTGGAGGCACAACACGGGTTAGCAAAGTTCCATGATTATGGGAAAGTAGCTTCGTAAACACAGTGCTCAAGCAACCCAACCCCAAATCCCTTAATTGGTGCCACAAGGTATGATCCTCAGAAGGCAGGACTCTCTGAAGCCTGCAATCTTCCTTAATTTAACATTGTCCAGATGCTGTGTATAGCAACTTTTTATTCTTTTTTTTTTTTTTTTAAGATTTATTTATTCATTTGACAAAGAAAGACACAGAGAGAGCACAAGCAAATGGAGAGGCAGAGGGGGAGGGAGAAGCAGGCTTCCCAGTGAGCTGGGAGCCTGACGCGGGGCTGGATCCCAGGACCTGGAGATCATGACCTGAGCGGAAGGCAACCGCTTAACCATCTGAGCCACCCGGGCACCTAGCAACTTTTTAAACTGGAAGGGCCTCCTGCCTTTTATTACTAAACCAAAGGACTGAAAGTAAGCTTGGAAGTTTAGATTCTATTTTATGGCGGCATCCTTTCTCTTAGGTGACCATACTGAGTTTTTGGATGGGAAACTGACTCAACTTGCTCAGTGAACTTCAGCATAAGCACTGTTCTCCTATGGCAGATTAAAAAACCACACCCACACCCTCTTCAAACGTAGGAGATGGGAGGCAGGAGGACAGAGCAGGTCTGAATTTTTCCTCAGCTGCTTCCAACTTCCTTATGTTGGCTAAGATTCCTCCAAGAATCTGGTATTTAACTGTCAAGCATTCTTGGGGCACCTGGCTGGCTCAGTCGGGTAAGTGTCTGCCTTCGGCTCGGGTCATGATCCCAGGGTCCTGGGATAGAGCCCCGCATCAGGCTCCCTGCTCGGCGGGGAGCCTGCTTCTCCCTCTGCTGCTCCCCCTGCTTCTGCTCTCACTCTCTCTCTCTCTGACAAATAAATAAAATCTTTAAAAAAACATGGGCGCCTGGGTGGCTCAGTTGGTTAAGTGACTGCCTTCGGCTCAGGTCATGATCCTGGAGTCCCGGGATCGAGTCCCGCATCGGGCTCCCTGCTCGGCAGGGAGTCTGCTTCTCCCTCTGACCCTCCTCCCTCTCATGCTCTCTGTCTCTCATTCTCTCTGTCTCAAATAAATAAATAAAATCTTTAAAAAAAAAAAAATCTTTAAAAAAACAAAACTGTCAAGCATTCTTAATTTTAGGAGGTACTGTGAGATTTTGATTTTTATGTCTTCATGTGAAATGTAAAGTTGATCACTGCAATGAACTTTGGTACATAATTAATAGGTATCAAGATACAAAGCAAGTTTATGAATCAGTTTGAATTTAACAAAATGGTGGATGATAAAATGTTCATTTTTTCAGATTTTATGAGGGAGTTCAGAGAACTTGGTGGATATGCAGAGACTGTTATGAAATGGCAGACACTACCATGATATAAGTCCATTCAATTGTCCACAGTTAATAAAAGTTTGTATAGGGATGCCTGGCTGGCTCAGTCGGTGGAACGTGCAACACTTGATCTCAGGGTTGTGAGTATGAGCCCCACGATGGGTGTAGAGATTACTTAAGAAAAATAATAAAATCTTTAAAAAAGTAAAAAAAGAGTCTGTATACTGGTTAAGAGCAGGGGCTCTAATTACAATCTTTGTTGCATTGCTCGTATGACGTTGGGAAAATAATTTAAGCATTTCTATGCCTAAATTTTCTTATCCACAAACATTTATCACCTATATCATTCAAGGAATCATACTAAGCACTTTGGGGATTCAAAGATAATCACACATATTTTACTTTCAAAAAATTTTAAAACCTAGTTGTGGAGACATAAGCAATACGTAAGTATACTGAAAGAGCATGAACCCTGGGGCAAGTCTGCCTAGACTGGGCCTCCAGCTCCACTACTCTCTTTGAGAACTAGAGCAGGTTATTTAGTTCCTTGAAGCTCAGTTTCTTCATTTCTAAAATGGTGAAAATACTAGTCTTTACACCTCAGAGTGTTTCCTAAGAACTAAATATGTTTAATACAAAGAGCTCATCAAAACCATAAAGAGATATCACTTCACACCCATTAGAATGGCTATTACCAAAAACACACACAAAAAACAGCAGAAAATACCAAATGTTGCCGAAGACAGAGAAGAGAGAAAACTGGATCCCTGCTGCATTGCTGCTGGGAATGTAAAATGTACAGACCCGTGGAAAACAGTATGGAGGTTTCTCAAAAAATGAAACCTAGAGTTAACTTATGACCAAGTGATTCCAATTCTAGGTATATATCCACAAGAAGTGGAAACAGGGACTCAAACAGATTTCTGTACAGCCATGTTCACAGTAGTGTTATTCACAATAGCAAAAGTTGTATATGCCCAACAGATGAATGGACGAACAAATATGGAATATACACACAGCCTTAAAAGATGAATTTTTGATACATGCTACAGCATGGATGAATCTTGAAAACACTAAGTAAAATAAGCCAGACACACAATACACACACACAAATATTCTATGATTGCACTTATATGAGGTCCCTAGAATAGTCAAATTCATAGAGACAGAAAGTGGAGTGGTGGTTACCAAGGGCTGGGGGAAGGGGTAAATGAAGAGCTGCTGTATAATGGGTAGAGAGAGATTCAGTTTGGGATGATGAAAACGTTCTGGAAAGGTATAGTGGTGATGGTTGTACAACAGTGTGATTATTAATGCCACTGAACTATACACTCAAAAACAGCTAACTGGTAAATCTTGTTATGTATACTTTATACATATATTTAAAAAAAGCTCAGCCTGCTACACAGTAAGTGCTCAATAAACATTAACTATCCTTAGTGCTTTTAAAAGAGTTCAGCAGAGAAAATTGTTTATGGCCAGTACATCATAAATGTAGGCAAGAAGGTACCATCTGAGATAGGACTTAATAATGGGTAAGACAGATAGCAGTTATAGTACTTATTAATATCAGTATTTTATGAATCAAAAAATTAGATGTTAAGTGACAGGGGCTTGCAAATGCTTTTGCCAAAATTTAAAACGATAAATTGACAACTATTGTGCTAGGCATGGGGGTTATATTGATAAAGATATAAAACCTTCTCTCAAAGAGCTCATAATCCAGTGAAGGAGTCTGAAACACAAATAGATAAGCATGGAAAATTAGTATGTGCAAGGATCAAACAAAGCCTCTTATCTAAATCTAAATTTTATTGGACAGTTTGCAGTAGTTGGTCTTAACACTTAAAAATCTATAAAGAACTCTGGTTACATTTTACATCTCATCCTTGCGCAGGGGCCATGCTAATCTTCTCTGTACCCTTCCTAGTTCTAGTACATGTACTGTTGAAGCAAGCACTCTGGTTAGAAGATCTCCTTTTTCCATCTATCCTATTTTTCCTTAGGCCCACCAACCCACTTCTTTCTCTCTTCTACTAAAAATCGAAGTATGCCTTTCAATCTCACTCTTTAGTTTCTTCCACTTGGCAAAATCATTGAAATCACATTGAAAAACAAAATAATAAATTAAGTTACAACATATAGAATTGTAACTTAATTTATTATTTTGTTTTTCAATGTGATTAGTTCAAATGGTTTTGACCTACAAAAGCAGCAATTACACATGGTTCACCATTATGGTAACGCCAAAGTCCTTAAGATTTTTAAATCTGAATTTTATGTATTTAGAAATTAAGTACAACAGCAGTAATAAGACTTCATATTGGCAAGTGAACAGTTGATTTCCAACTTATAAATCTGAGACCTGTTTTTTATACCTAAAGCCTAATAGTCAATCTGATCTAAATCCAGTCAACCTTTCTGTCACGGTCAGTTACTTACTGAAATAATTAAAGTTTCATTTCTACTTGGAACCCACCTTTTAATCTTTACCCTGAGTTTCTAAGATTCAAGATATTGCTATTAGACAGGAGATGATTAACATTTACTGGCCAAGTTTCACCTGAGGGACCTATCATACAACAGAATATAATACAAACAAAAAGGAAGAGAGACAATTGACACACAAAACATGGAATTCTAAAAAAGATACATCTAATCAACAGCAACAAAAACCAGATCTGTGGTTGCCTAGAGAAACCGGTAAAAAGGGCATATGAGAATTTTTGGGGGTGATAGAAATGTTCTCTATCTTGATCAAGGTGATGACTTCATTGGCTGGGGTGTAAGTCTGTTAAAATTAAATGATATGTATACTTAATATGGGTGCATTTTTTTTTATAAAAACAGTACCTCAATAAAGATGATTTACATAAAAGAAAATGACAGTATACTTTTAATTTTAATTAAAATCTATTTTTAATTAACAAGTGAAAGATGAATACCTTTAAAAAATTAATGTATTGTAGATAACACGAAAGTTTTCTTCGACCACCCTCTCAATCCTGGTTTTCATTCCTCATCTCTCCCATCTATACCTCCTCCCCCAAATAATTACTGTTACGGGTTTGGTATGGGTCCTTCTGAACCTTTAAAAATATATTTACATACATATATGGTCACAGAAAATGTACAGTATTATATTGTACATAAATATAACTTGTATAGATCTTTCTGCAGTTTGCTATTTTCACTTAGCATTATGTTTCTGAGATCTATCCATGTTAATAAAAAGTTTACTTCTTTTAAATCCAATACAATAATCTATTACATGACTATACCATATTTTATTTAAGCAGGCCATTCCCCTTCTGACAGATATTTAGGTTGTTTTTCCCTATTACATTTCACTAGTGTAGTGGTAAGTCAGTAGTTACTGAGGTGGCCACAGGGATTACAGGTTGTGTTCCAAGGGGATGTTAACCTGAGCAGTAAGGTTTAACTTTTTAAAATGAGAATGTATTCATTTATTATTTATATAGTTTAAGTACTGACTTTAATTAAAGAATTTTCTGATACATAAATTATCACAAAGAATGAAACAAAATCTGTAATAGGAAGCAATCATCTATTAAAATACAAGTAAAACAAACTTATAGGACATAAAAGTGTACTCATGGTTTGAAACATAAATACTGAAAATTAATGACCTGAGCACTAAACAAGTCATACAAACATTCTCCTACTCAAAACAATTGTAATTAAAATGTTGTCATACTGGTTATCATGGCATAAGTGTAATTAATACATGCACAAATACCTCATTTATATTTTTTGCTTTCTCCTTTTATGACTATGATGTCTTTCCCCATCCCTGAAATGACAGAAGTGAAAAAAAAAGAACCATTACAAATGATGGACATTTTAATATCAGAACTTTAAAATAGTAATTCACCAGTAATGTACTTCAGAACAAGTTAAAACATGCATTCAGAACTGTTTCCATATATTTTTTTTTTTAAGATTTTATTTATTTATTTGACAGAGAGAGACAGTGAGAGAGGGAACACAAGCAGGGGGGGTGGGAGAGGGAGAAGCAGGCTTCCCACAGAGCAGGGAGCCCGATGTGGGACTCGATCCCAGGACCGTGGCATCATGACCTGAGCCAAAGGCAGATGCTTAGCGACTGAGCCACCCAGGCGCCCCTCAGTACTTTTTTTTAATTAAGTAAGCTCTACACTCAATGTGAAGCTTGAAATCATGACCCCGAGATCAAGAGTCACATGCTCTACCAACTAAGACAGCCAGAAGCCCCAAATAGTAATTTTTTTAAGAGTAAATATGGAAAATGAATCATTAAAACTAAAGGACAAAATGGGGGATAAGCAAAATGAGATTTTTTTTTTTTTAATTGCATTTTGGAGTTTTGCTTTAAAATTAACTTCGACGGGGGAAATCGGAGGGGTAGATGAACCACGAGAGACGATGGACTCTGAAAAACAAACTGAGGGTTCTAGAGGGGAGGGGGGTGGGAGGATGGGTTAGCCTGGTGGTGGGTATTGAGGAGGGCACGTTCTGCATGGAGCACTGGGTGTTATACGCAAACAATGAATCATGGAACGCTACATCTAAAACTAATGATGTAATGTATGGGGATTAACATAAGAATAAAAAAAATAATAAATAAAAAAAAATAAAATTAACTTCGAATATATATACATGAGGACCAGAGAATTCATTCCAAATAAAATATTAAAGTCACAGACAGAATTCAGAAATTGTCTGATATCCTTATGCTGGTTCCTATCAACTCCATACAATTCATTCCACCTCAGGCGTGGATATCAAAGATCAGCCCTGCACTTTTGAGAAGTATTTCCTACTAATACTATTTAAACTCTAAATATATCCTCTTTAAAGGCAAATTATTTCATGTTTACATTTGAGGCTGTCTAACGTCTTTAAGTCAATAAAAATTGATCAGAGATGCCAAAAATTACTCAAATGGAAGAAGCATTAACAAACCAGAAAGAAGTAAAAGCACAATAATTCTGATAATTAAGTTAATTTGTGTATAATTATTACAAAATATCATTCATTATATGAATCAAAAGGGATTACAAAGCAAATACTTCATTTTTATAAGAGGACTAAATCATAGCTAGCTTTAAACCTACGAACTAAATGACAGTAAGATGAGCAAAATTAAAAAGCATTACTAATTCCTGATCACCAGTGGCCCGGAGAGGGACAAGATATCATTTGAGAAGCTGTTACTAGACAAATACTGTGCGTATACTACTAAATCAGACATGGACTTGCCTTCAAGGAGCTCAGTCTAGGAGGGAGAGTAATAACTTAAGTTCAATAAAATATACATGGTGGGCGGAGTGCTGACAAAATCGGAAAGGTCAGATCTGCCTCAATGAGTGAAAAGAGGTTTCATGGAAATGACTAAGCTGGGTCTTAAAAGACCAAGCAGGCTTTAAAAAAATAAAAATTAGGCAGCAGAACCTGACACAGAAAGGCATAAATGTGGCCCAGGATAGATGAGGAACTGTAAGTAATTAGGCTAGCTAAAGCATAGTTCAGTATTTCATGGGGTAGTGGCAAAATACAAGGATGGGGAGCCAAGAGCCCTGATCCTGGAGGTCTTGGGAGCCATTCTCAACAATGTGGATTTTGCCCCTGAAGAATTTTAAGAGTGAAAATTCACTCAGGCAGTAAAGTAGGGATGACTCCATATGGGACAAGCTTACAGGTGGTTAGAACAATTAGGAAAACTATCATTTCCCAGGTGGACAGCAGTAAGGATAGAGACGAGGAGGTGCATGTAAAGGTATCTTCAGGTACAACTGATAGCAATTAGGAACTAACCAGAGGGTAGGAATAAAAAAGAAGCAACTAAAATAACTCCATGATTTCTGGCTTAGGTGGACAGATGATGGTCATCCCATTAACCAGAATAGGAATGCTGGGGAAAGAGGGTCAGTATGAAAAAGAGATAGTTCAGTTAGAGACCTAACACTGAGATCCAGGTAGATGCCCCATAAGCAGCTGGACTACTGGAATAGATCACAATTGATTTAAATTTATTATTTTAGTATTAGTTCGTATCTTTCCTGCTGTCAAAATTCTTTTTTTTTTTTAAAGATTTTATTTATTTATTTGACAGAGAGAGACACAGCAAGAGAGGGAACACAAGCAGGGGGAGTGGGAGAGGGAGAAGCAGGCTTCCCACGGAGCAGGGAGCCCGATGAGGGGCTTGATCCTAGGGTCATGACCTGAGCCGAAGGCAGACGCCTAACGACTGAGTCACCCAGGTGCCCCTCCAGCTGTCAAAATTCTATCAGCGATGTTAACAAGGGCAAAACTGACTTGACATTAAACTTTGGATGTCTCTCTGACCCTACAGACTCTTTAACTCAGGAATTAGCAGGAGAAAGAAATGACAAGAAAAAGGAGGGAGGAAGGAGCAGAAAAAAGAGATGTAGGCAAACACCTTGCTAACAGAGTTAACTTCCTACCTAGACATTACTTCCCTATGTCCTGGCTAGGAAACAAGGAGTAAAAGAGGGAAACCCACATCGAATCAGGCATATAGAGAACTATGCCACCAGAGCTATGGTTACTTGAACTGAAATCAAATGATAAGAATTCTCATCAAAAACTTACTCTCCTTACTGTAATTTACTCTTACAATCCATTTTCTCAACATTGTCTACAACAGAAGAATCTATTTACTTTTCAAGAGTAAACAATTCAACATCAGATGATGCAGTGTTAGACTTACCTGTCTTTCCTTCTTCTCGAATCCCAGTTTTTATCCTTATCTTTATTTCTTTTTCGTTTATGTGGGCTCCTACTCCGATCCTTTCTACGTCGTGAATACTCAGCATCCAAATAACTTCCACCAGACTGCCGTGAATCTACTGAAGCTGATCGCCTTTCTTCATTCCTGAAATAGGAATGGAGAATAGGAATGGAGGAATAGGAATACAGAACAGTTAGTTTTAACCACGAGTCTCCACCAAACACACAGACAAACTAGCTTAAAGTTGAATATTCTATATCAGAACAATGATAGAGTTGATATAAATAGGTATAAACTTATATTCTATATGAGAGGGCAAAGAAATATAGCTCTTACATGTTTTACCTCTTTACTATTTCACTAATATATTTGTCTCTCCAAAATTGTCAAAGAGCAATGTCAACAGAAAAACTCTGCTATAATAATCTTGAGCAATGACAACATAGAACAACTTAAGCATTTTAATGAATTATGGTGTGCTATTATTAATGGTCTTGGAAACGCTAAAATTTAGTTAAATAATAATGTAACAGATTAAAAAGAGAATATTTTCACCGGTAAACACCATGACATACTTTTCAGCATCATCCTCTGCTCTTTCCTGCTCTTCTTGCCAATGACTACTGAGTTCTTCCATGTGCACATTTATGACATCACGAATCACCTCAGGAGAGATAAGCACCCAATTTCAGATAAGATTTTTTCAAAAAATTATATAAAGCTAGAAAAATCACTGTTAACAATCATCCAAATATTTGGATCACAGAATGGACTGTGGGACATGAGCAGTTTGGAGAACATAAAAAAGTCAATGGTCAAACTGGAATATGAATGGTAGATGAAAGTACAATAATTATTGATAAACTTGTTGGTCAATCCCTATATTGTGATTATGGTAGGAAAACTATCCCTATTCTTAAGATATACTTAGTATTTAGCAACAAAAAATCATGGGGTATGTAACTTACTCTCAAATAGTTTAGAAAAAAATGAGATCAAAAGAGAAAAATGTACAGATAGAGAGCACAAATGACAAGCAAATGGGACAAAATGTTAACAACAGGTGATCTGGGTAAAGGATTTTCAATTCTTTGTACTATTTTTAGTTTTGCAACTTATTTGTATATTTGAGATTATTTACAAATAAAATTTTTTTTAATTTTATAATTAAGTCAAGATGACAAAATATGAAACATTCTAGTCACTTCACAGATACTTTTCTAAGAGACTATATAAATCCCTTACATCTAAGAGCCACTTGGAAGTTTTTTCTTTCCAATTTATCCATGCAGTCGAGCATAGGGCTGTTCAACTGGGAGGCACAGATGAAACTAAAATAGCTTACACTTCCCTCATGCCTAATTAGGAAATGTTTTTTTTTTTTTTTTAAGATTTTATTTATTTATTTGTCAGAGAGAGAGACAGAACACAAGCAGGGGGAGAAGCAGGCAGAGGGAGAAGCAGGCTCCCTGCTGAGCAAGGAGCCCGATGTGGGACTCGATCCCAGGACCCTGGGATCATGACCTGAGCCGAAGGCAGCCGCTTAACCAACTGAGCCACCCAGGCGTCCCTAATTAGGAAATGTTTTAAGAAGGTACAGGGGATAACTGAATTTAAATTAAAAAAAAAAAAAGGGTTCCTGGGTGGCTCAGTCAGTTAAGCGTCTGCCTTCAGCTCAGGTCATGATCCCAGGGTCCTGGGATCGAGTCCTCCATCAGGGTCTCTGCTCAGTGGCAAGTCTGCTTCTCCCTCTACCCACTCCCAACACCCCCGCTCGTGATCTCTCTCAGATAGATAGATAGATAGACAGACAGACAGACAAATAGTTAGTAGGTACAGGGGACAAGGGACAATCTCAAAGACACACACTACATAGTTCAGGACTGAGTTTCTCCCCACTTTAAGGAAACTTTCAAAGGCTCCCAAAGTAAAATGGAACAATGTCCAAAATCCTTAATAGAGCCTTTGAAACCTTTCATGATTTTACTACATCATGTAATTGAAACCAGCCTTATCTCTTACTGGATAGTTCAAAAACCCTAAGCTCTAGGCACCTTGGATTACTGATGGGTCTCTGGAAAACTCCTGCACTTTTATATATTTATATTAGGAATGCTAGCCCTTCGACCTGGAATATCCTTATCCACCATTTCCCCTCCTCTACCATATTCTCTTGTGAAAATCTAAGACATGTGACATGAGTCACACACACACCTAAATTCCCACTCTCAGCTCTAGCACTTCCAGAGTAGCCCAACATGACTCCAGACTAGTAGTAGCTCTACATGAGCTCCACGAGGCCCGAATGTTACTGGATAGTTTCCAGGTTCACCACATAGGAAAGGGCCTATGAACAGACATTCTTTACCGTTCCTGCTTCTCCCTTTCCTTCGAATGCTATCTTCTCTATAAAGCCTATACCAATCTTATCTTTTAAAAAGAATCACTCCTTTCTCCCACATATTTTGATCTCACTTTATTTTAGCACTTAACACAATCTGTATTTTGAAAGATGTTTCACTTGTTAAACTATACTAAGCTCCTCGTGGGTGGGGGCTGTGTGCCATTTATCCTTACCTACCCAATAGCAGTGTTATGCATAGTAAGTATAGAAGGTAATAAATTTTTTTCTAAAATTTGACAAAGTTTAGGTTCTAGTCCAAAGCAAACAAAAATTATAGAGGATATGAATGAAGCTAGAAAGAGATAAGATATTGAAAAAGCCATGACCACAAATATGATAAATCACTGAAAGATTTGTAAACACTGAAGTTTTTACAGATGAAAGGTATTTCGCATCTGCTTCCAAAATTATCAGTGTGGAGGAAGGAGAAAGTAGGAGGTAGTGTAAGTATAAATAAAATGACAAAGCCATATGTTGATAATTGTTGAGGCTGAGTGACAGGGACAAAAGGGTTCATTAGACTATTCCATTCACTTTAGTCTATGTTTGAATATTTCCATAATAAAAACTTAACCATAAAATTGTGAAGAACACTAGCAGCAACACTTACACTTGATTACAAGGAATGAAACTAGAGAAGAAACTACTGATGAACCATCAAGTATTTGAGGGACTGTAAGAATACTTAGGTAGTTATGACATGGTCCCAGACCTCTACTGCAAGAGTTAAGTCTAGAACATATACTTTAATTGTAAAAAGAACAGCATAAGATTTAAGTACTAAGCTATGTGGTACAGAGAACATAAAAGCAATCAACCAGTGAATGGCTGGGTCAACTAGCCCCTCATGGAGACAGTGGGCCTTAAACTTATCAAGATTTAAAAGAGACACGACAAAGAGCATTTTCAGGTGAGCAAACAACATGTCATTTGGATACAAAGACAAGAGTAAATGTGTGTAATCAGATATAGTTTAAGAGACATACTTGACTAAACCAAAAGAAACTATCTGATAAAATGAAGCCAGATTATGGACAGTCTTAGAAAACATAGAGAGAAGTAAGAAAATAATGTGGTAAGAATTTAGAGATTCAATGAGGAAATTACATGTAGAGTCTGGGCAAGGTAATTCATGTACCAAAAAATTCATCAGCTCTATCCACTAAAGGAAGTCTGAAAATAAGTCTAGATATAGATCAAGAGATTAATATATAAATAATTTGTGCCAGATATTTTTTAAGCCCAAATATTTAACAGAGTGCATAAAAGCATGCTAAAACTTCTGTAAGGAAAAGACAAAGGCTATCTGTTGACCAATTTCTGTGTCCACATGCATTCTCAATCAATTCTTACAACAACCCTACAAAGTCTACATAAAATGTATAAAATGAGAAATGTTGATACTTAAAATGCTCAAATAAGTTGTTCAAGTCAAACAGCCAATGATAAACAGCAGGATCAAAACTCTAACACAGGTCTAAGGCCAAAATCTATGCTTTTATCATGATGTAATGCTACTTTCTCAAAAGCAGGTATTTTTTTAAGATTGTACAGCCTCTTTACATAAGATTTTTGTACCCTGAAAAGCCTTTGCCTGGCACAGTGGATCTGAAAGGAATGGAGCAAATACAAATCAGGTGTGGCCGCCTTGAAGATACCTTCTTTTAGATAACCTCTAAGGAACTGTGGAAATCCATACAGCAGACTTAGAAAACTTCTAAGGGAAATTTCTGTTCTCAACTAAGCTCTAAAAGATTATATAAAACTTACCTCAGTATACGATTTCTTGGTTATGTGAACATTCTTAGCTCTATAGGACTGGCGTCTTCTTTTATAATCTCTCACTTCTGCCAGGATTTCAAGGTAAGATTTTGGACTTTTTCGACTATTATCTAATAAAAGAATAAAATAAAATTATTATATCCTTGGAAGCTTTTAAATTCTTATGAATTAGCAGGAAGAAAGACCACAATCGTCCCGTATTTCAACACGTTTTCCTGCATCTAAAAACATCCTAAAAATTCTATATTATAGAAAAAGGCTGTTTAATATCATTCCTTTTCTCTAACCGTTAGTTGAACCTAAGATTGTTAAGTACAAAGATTAAAGGACCAGCACAGCTGTAACAATCTTACAGAAGGAAGGTACGCTTAATGTAAGTCAGAGAGCAAAATTTCATGCACGGAGTAAATATCTTAACATGTATGTGAATATCAGATAATGCAAAACCATCCTATTCCAATTCAAAGTGGTCTGACAACTAAATCTTAGTAACACACAAAGAATGAAATGACAATTAAGAAATATAAAATTATGACATTCGTCTCAAACCTTGATTGACTTTGGCAGCCAAGTCTACAAAGAGATCACTGTCATTTTCAATAATCTGTGAATCAGAGCGCTTTTTCTTTGTCTCCTCCATTACAAAATCATAGAGGGCAAGACGATCAGCTTGGGTTAAATCACAAACACACCGTTTGTGATTCAGAGGAACTTCAACAGGTAATGAAGAATAAATCCCTAAAGTAAAAATAAAACCACAAGAATAAAAAATACATGAAGCATTGTGGACTTAAAATCTCCTTATCTTTAAACATGCGCTGTAATAATGCAACATTAACACAGTTGTTTTCATAGTAATCCCTTAATATACAAAATATCCATGTGATAAATGGTAAACAGTGATTTTATCCTCAATGCTATATCCACAGAAAGGATGTATTGTGGATGTTTACTATTTTCTCCAACAATGTTAGGACAGATCCCATGAAGGCAGGCAGTAATAACCATGAGATAATTTGCTCATAAGAAAACATTCTGGGTAACAATTTTTGAAAGGCTACCAATATTATAGAAGTAGATTATTAACTTTCTTTCTGTTTATATGCTTTTCCCCATAAAAGCTGGGGGAAAATCGCTTTCAAGAGGTAATACACATTGTAGTCCCTCTGAAAATAAATTATGGAAATATGAAAAATGGGTAAAAAATGTCTTTTTTATATGAGACATCAAGTTAGGTGTTCATTATTCAAAATATACCCCACTTGTACAATGACTCAGAGCTAGGGACCAAAACACAATTACTTAAGTAGCAGAAACCCCAAACTTTCCCAGACCAGAGAGAGATTAAACTGAGACTAAATTTTTAATTTTCTGAAGAAGCATTTTGGCATAACCGAATTAATTTTAAAAGTTAACAGGAGTGCCCCCCCAAAAGTCACAGAACTTTCTAAAATCTGCTCATTAATGAAAGAAAGTAAATACAATACCTTGATATGATGTTTATTAAACACTGAAGAAAATTTTTGTTTTGAGATTCAAATTTTCTCAAAGAAATAAAAAAATTATTGTAACTGTAAATAAAGCAATTGTTTTAAAACAATTCTTTCTAACCTTCATTATTCACTGATGCAAACAATGAACAGGAGCCACTAATGTTTCCTAGGTTACCCTAAAATAATAACTCTGGTTCACAGAACAAGATAAGATCAGTAGCTCTTCCCAGATACTTTTATTTGATAAATCTAACCTCACTGGCTTCCTAGGTAAAGAGGCAAAAGAAAAATTAAAATAAGAGCAAACTATGAACTAAGCACTACAACACAAAAAAAAGAGGTGAATTTACATTTGTCTACAAATTAAGAGGAGTGCCACATTGAATATGAGTTCATGAATAGCCATGGATAACAATACATGGTCATTTGTATTAGTCGAAGGATTCTGAATTAGTGGAGAAGGGCTTCCTTTCAAGTCAATCAATTTCACTCTAATTCTAGTAGACAGTAGGAAAAGCCTTTTTATGCAGGCAGGTATTAAAACATTTAACTTGGTACTATAAAAATGAGTTAGCTTTGACAAGCCTAATTCCTTTGAATATAGGCTATAAAAAGCTGGGAGAAAAATACAAAGATTAGAAAACACTGATACATTATAAACAAGCTCCACATAAACCTTTGCCTGTTACTTTTAGACAAAGAAATATAATTTCCTCCTTAAAATATTCTGGAGTTGTCTTTATTCATCTTAAATTTCTGTATGGTCAAGATTGATACTTAAATTCCTTGAAATTCAACTAAAATTCCAAAGACTATAATATTGTGACAGTGGTTAAGATGAAGTTTAGAAATTTGAGTGATACTTTTAAAAGGATATCATTTGCAAAAAGGATACTGCATATCTTTAAATAAGGAGTATATTCAGGTTCCTAATTCCTCTTTATACTCACCCCAATTACTGAAAAAGAAAAAGTACAGGAAAAGTTAAACAACAAACTGCATTCAAATCATTGAGAACATAGATATTTCCGACAAAAAAAAAAAAAAAGGATAAACACAAATAAGCTGACATTTCCATAAAAAGTAAATTTTCAAACATAAGCTTCTATATGATTTAAAAGTATATCTGAATGTGCTGTAATCATATTAAATTCTGTGATCCTCTACTTTTTTTGTAGTAGCTTTTTTAAAACTGTGGTAAAATATACATTACATAAAATGTACCATTTAACCATTTTTAAGTGTACAGCTCAGTGGCATTAAGTACATTACAGTGTTTTGCAACCATCACCTCTTTCCATCTCCAGAACTTTTTCATCACCCAAACTGAAACTCTAATCTAGCTTTTTAGTAACTCTGATCCTTTCTTTTTAGTCACCTTTGCCACGACAGAGCATCTTAAACATATGACATATAATATTAAATATTCATAAAAAGTACTGGTTCAAAGCTACAAATTCAGAATTTTACAGAGAATTCATACAGAGTCAATTTCCAAACATCATAGAAAAAGAAGTTAAGGCCCATGGAGGTAAAAATGACTTGCCCAAGTCTCACAAGTGGTAAGAACAGATTAGGCCTAGAACCATTCTACTTGGGTCTCTTGAGGGTTCTTTAGTATAATGCACTGATCTTCAAATCATGGCCATGATTCAAATATATGTCATGAAACTGAAGTACAGCAAATAATACTGAAGGAAAAAGATAAACCGCTAAACATAAAATGACTGTTTATGATTAAAATTAGCATCTTGGTTATATTAACCAAGGTAATTATATCTGAAAATAAGTAAGTAGATCTAATGGTTGTTTCAAGCTTTCACAAAGGTTAATGAATTGAGAATTCTATACACTGAGTGGAGACCTGGTATGAGTGATGAAATGGAAACATAAATATAACTCATCAAAAACTTATAATTTAGTACATGACAAACAAAATATTAATTAAATGGAAAATGTAAAATTGCTCATGTTAGTCATTCTTCCTTCAAAGTAAATAAATCAGTAAGATAGTAAAAGAGATTCTTGTTCTGGGCTATAAGATCTTAAAATGTCTAGACAAAAGTGGGCCACAAAAATAAGGTCCATTGAGAAACTGTAGAACTCTATACAAGATGAAAAAAAGTTTTAAAAAGAGGGTCACAGATCATATAACAAAATTCTCAAGGTAAATCTTAGTTTAAGAGAGTGCCAAAACAAAATAAAAGTTCCTCTTAACTTTCTACTGAAGGAACTATTTATTCAAAGTAATTCTTTGCTTTTGTAAAGAACTAAACTCAAGGTCCAAATCTACCTTATTACTTAGCCATATAAATAAAAAAAACCTTGAGAACATTCTCTAAATTACATATATAAAATTCTCACCCATTTCATTATCTTTATATCGCTTTCTATACATTAACGTGCTTAGAAATTAAATTGCTTAGACATAAGCAGCCAATTATTAGAGCCCGGGCTAGTTTAGCATTAATTATCTCCGTTACCCCAAACAACAATACAAGACAGTTTTATACTACAGACAAGGAAACAAAACCCCTCAAAAAAACTGTCATTTGTACCAGGCCAAGCAACTAGTTTCTTTCTTTAAAGGAGGCTTACACAAACCAGAACAAAGAACAGTACTAATAATAGCAAGCAGTGAGTAGGTACAAATTTGAAGTTTGTGGTATTCTTCGACTTAATTATAAGAGATAATAATGAATATATTTGATCAGTGATTCCTAGTCCATAAATTCCACTGAAATGTAGTTTCTATCAGAAAACAGAATAACTCAGTTCAGAGTATATACCAAATCCAAAATTTGGTTCTCAATCCACTGTGGCTATTACTAAGCCCCTAGCAAAGAAGTGTGAATCAATTTTTGTGTGCCTCTATTTCTTCACCTAATATGGAAGGGAAAATAGTTGTCCAGCCTATGTCAATGCTTTATGAAAGAGAAATGAATACATAAAAGAGCTATGAAGAAAGAATCTCTGCTGTATTTGAGCAGAAAATATCTACCAAATGAAGCTGACACCAAACACATTGGTCTAGTGTTAAATATAAAATGTAACTTTTCCCATGCAACTGTTTCCACAAGATTTTTCTTAAAAATTAGTAACAAATGCTTATGGGACAAAAATAGTTTAAATCATTAATTAGCTCAAACTATGATGCCACTTACTTTGACTATAACAATCACCATCTTTTCCAACTGCAGTTCTAGCCTGTTTAATTATCTGGAATTGTGAGTCCTTATCTGTCAAAAAAAAGCACCCATAAATACAATATGAATCATCAGTGTCCACAATCAAATTATTAACTTGTTTCCAATCCAAGCTCTTTGGGCACACTGACAAACCTCCAGAATCTGAAAAGTGGAAAAAACCTACACTGCTGCCTAGGTAATCTGAATGCAGAATTCTTTCAGATCTAGCTAGAGCCCAGTGAGTAACTAGATTTCAGGTAGTTTAGAAAACATTATCATCAGGCATGCTGCAGTAGCTGCTGCAAATTTTAGCAACTAATAACAGCTACCATGTTTTGAATCCAGCTAAGTGTCAGGACTATTCTAAGCATTTTACATATACTATATCATTTAATCCTCACAAAGGTGCTATTATCATCATCCCCCATTTTACGAAGAAATTTAAGCAACAAAAAGGTATAACTACTTGCTAAAAGTCACAAATCTACTAGTGACAAAACCAGGAGTTGAATCAGGGCATTGATTCCAGAGCCTGGAATTTTAACCTCCACATATGCTGTGAACACTTGGAACACATTTCCATCCTCAGTTTGTAAACTGTGTTGTATGGCCAGATTTTTGTTATATTCAAGAAAGAAGGTATCTGTCTTACTGTACAAAGCTTTGGAGGTTTTCACTGCCTATTAATGTAAGCCTGGTCTCTAAATTCCAGATTAAGCAAACTAGTTTCACTGTACATTAATTAATCCTACATTCTCTTAAGGTACGAAATGTCTTTCTTAATCACAAGCACACTTATAAAGTCCATTCTTTTGATAATTCAAAAATGAAATATCAATGCCTATACTATTTTTAAATTATAATCTATTAATACTTACTTAGAGTAATTGAAGGTATCTTCACATTCTCATAGAAAAAATCAGAATTATACATTTGATCCTAAACAGTAAAAACAAAAAAGTTAGTATTCGTGAGTAACCAATAATTGACTATTTTAAGATTTGACATGAACCAACAAAAGATTACTATCACTTAAATATTTCTTACAAAAATTTGCGCAATTAGGCAAATACCATTCTACCTCACAAATGACTAGTATTTTATGTCAGAAAACTTTACACTATACCTTCTAAATATTCTGAATTTATTCACGCATGAATTACATGACATATACATCATAAATATATGGTACCTCTTCTTCTTTGGTATAGCCCAATTTCCTCAATCTGCAAGACACCATGTGCTTTGCTAAAGATGATTTAGGCATGTGATGATTGGAATCATAGGGACATATCACAACTTCATCCTATAAAAAAGAAAGAGAAGCAAAGAAAAAAGAAACATTTGTTTTTTAAAAGATTTATTTATGTGAGAGAGAGAAAGACAGCACATGTGCAGGGCAGAGGGAGAGAATCTCAAGCGAACTCCCTGCTGAGCACTGAACCCAGGTGGGGCTGGCCCCCAAGACCCATGAGATCCTGAGCTGAAGCAAAACCAAGAGTCAGACACTTAACCAACTGAGCCACCCAGGCACCCCACGGGAACATAATATTCAAATGATTTTACCATTAAATGTTTACTACTTGATTAAGTAGTACTATCCATTTATCTCCTTTCTGGAGGCCTCTTTCCCAACCCCGTGTGATGTACGTGCAAATTAAAACAAAAAAAACCAAAAAACTTCCCTCAATCTCTCTCTCCTTTATAGTCCCCTCTCCACCGCTTCAAAGCCCAACACTTTAAAAGATTTGTTTACAAACTACCAGTCAGTAGGTCACTAACAATCTTCTTGCTAAAGAAAATGTGTCAGGGGCGCCTGGGTGGCTCAGTCGTTAAGCGTCTGCCTTCGGCTCAGGTCATGATCCCAGGGTCCTGGGATCGAGCCCCACATCGGGCTCCCTGCTCGGCAGGAAGCCTGCTTCTCGCTCTCCCACTCCCCCTGCTTGTGTTCCTGCTCTCGCTATCTCTCTCTCTGTCAAATAAATAAATAAAATCTTTAAAAAAAAAAAAAAAGAAAATGTGTCAAAACACATGTCAGACTCTTTAAAACATTTGAACTCTTCAAAGGTCACAATCCAATTGTCCATTTCTGTCATCCGGATACAGTCTTCATGTTCTACCTCTCTAGTTCTTCTACTTGGTCTTCTCTCAAGATGTCTTCCTTGTTCTACCTGTACCCCTTTAAATGTTGATGCTTCACATAAGTCAAACCAGTGACCTTTTGCCATTTGATATACACTGACTGGAAAATCTCATGGCTTTAATTTTCACTATAGAGAAAAGGCTCCCCAAATTTATATCTTTAGACCTTGTTCTCTTTTGAGTACCTTATACAAAAAAAACCCTAACAATTCAATATAACAAAAATAAATTCATTATATTCATGGTCACCTGACCCCAAACATGTTCCTCTTATGTCTCCCAGTTTCAATAAAAGGTCCCATTTCCTCACACAGAAAATCACCTCTTCTTCCTCGTCATTGACATCTAATCAATTACCCAGTCCTTTTTACTCCTAAGTAACTCTGAAATCCCTCCACATAATCCATCCTCACTGTTACTTCCCCACTTCGGGACATCAGCATCGTTCTCCTGGATTACAACAGCCATTGCCTAACTGCTCTGCTTCCAGACCTGTTGTCCTTCCCATTCTCCACTCTGTGGCTACTCTGAATCCCAGGTCTGCCACTTACTATATGAACTTGGTCAAGGTATTTTACCTTTCTTTGCCTCAGTTTCCTTATCTATAAAATGGGTATAATAGGACTTTTCTCACAGAGCTATTGTGAAGATTAAATAAATTATACATGAGTTTATACACATAAAGCAATTCAAACAGAGCCTGGTACATAGCAAGTGTTCAAATGTAATCAATTATTAGTTTATTTTTTTTTAAAGATTTATTTATTTATTTATTTGAAAGAGAGAGAATGAGAGAGAGCACATGAGAGGGGGGAGGGTCAGAGGGAGAAGCAGACCCCCGCTGAGCAGGAAGCCCAATGCGGGACTCGATCCCGGGACTCCAGGATCATGACCTGAGCCGAAGGCAGTCGCTTAACCAACTGAGCCACCCAGGCGCCCCCAATTATTAGTTTATTAAAAGGCAAATAGGATGATATAGTCTGGCTTAAAGTACTTCCATGCTTCCCCATTGCCCTCATTTAAAAACAACAACAAAAAAATCCAGATTCTTTAATACGGCTGACACAAGGACCTTTAAGATCTGGATCCTTCCCACCATCAGTCCCCTTCTTCTCTACAGCCTATGCTTGGCTATCTATCCTTAACCACCTTAGGTTTCCTGATCTGGTCACACCCTTTTGTATGGACTTCCCCTACCGCTGATGCTTCACCTAGCTAATTCAGCCACTGTTACCAGCTTAGAATTCACTTTATCCAGGAAACCTCTACTGTCCTACCAGAGCCTATAATAAACAGCTATTCCACCCTTCACAGACTTTATCACACTATAATGTAGGCTGATTTCTCTGGATTTCCCCTCAACTACAACCAGACGGCAAGCTCTGTGTTAGAACCTGTGACTGCTGTTCACTAAACTTCAGTATTAAAACACTCTAGCAGAAAAGCGAGGCTTCGTTAACTATGTGGACTGCACCTATTCCAGGAATGATGGATGTCACGTACCGGGATTTTGAAACTAGTCACTCTCTTGAATATCAGACGTTGGTTCTGTAACATTTTGATGTACACTCACAGCTATTTGTCATAATTTTGGAATTTTACAAAGAAGTTTTAGAGAGGCAGCGTAGCAATTAAACACAGAGATTCTCAGGAGCCAGAATGCCCAGGTTCAAAATCCCAATTGCTATTTATGAGCAGTGTGTCCTTGGGCAAATTACCACCTCTCTGGGTTTGTCCTCTCATTTATAAAATGTGGCTAACAGTACTCATTCGGTACTTGTAAGTATTAAACGAGGTAACTAAGGTATAGTCAGTGGCATAAGCAAAGTGCCATTTAAGTGTTAATACGAGAAATTTCAGGTTATTACGATGCTGAGTAAACAGTGTTAAGGGCATGGTAGGCCCCACTCAATAGAATTCACAGCTTCAAACACCGTTCTAAACAAATTTTAAAATTTCCACGACGCCTTTAACACAATAAATGTGAATTGTTTGTGTATAAATCAAATATGCCTTAGGTGTCTTCAGGGAATCAGGCATGTAATCTAAACCTGGGAGAAATTATTACTGCGTGATGAACCCAGAAAGAGCATTAGAGATCATGAATTATCCCACACTGAAGCGCTTCTCTTCCCCATCCCCCCAAATGAACAAACCAAAAAAATCAGGATTGTTCATTCTAATACACCTACCTACATTTTTTTTTTTTAAGATTTTGTTTATTTGACAGAGAAAGACAGCTAGAGAGGGAACTCAAGCAGGGGGAGTGGGAGAGGGAGAAGCAGGCTTCCCACTGAGCAAGGAGCCTGATGCGGGGCTCGATCCCAGGACCCTGGGATCATGACCTGAGCCGAAGGCAGATGCTTAACGACTGAGCCACCCAGGCGCCCCTAAAAGTTAAATTTCAAGTAACGTGGAAGAATGGTCATTTCCACTCTGGGTGCAAATTAAATTCTTTTTTTTTTTTTTTTTTAAAGATTTTATTTATTTATTTGACAGAGAGAGAGGCAGTGAGAGAGGGAACTCAAGCAGGGGGAGTGGGAGAGGGAGAAGCGGGCCTCCCGCTGAGCAGGGAGCCTGATGCGGGGCTCGATCCCAGGACCCTGGGATCATGACCTGAGCCGAAGGCAGATGCTTAACAACTGAGCCACCCAGGCGCCCCTACCTACATTTTTTTTAAAGCAATTCTAATGTTCAAAAGAGTTGTTAGTCACCATCTCTCAGTGATACCCTCTAATAATCCTAGAATCAATGCTGTCCCCGTCAGAAGTGTAGAATTTTAAGGCGGAAAAAGGAGAACTGAACTCCCAAGCTCTCTTGACGCCGAATCTGGTGCAACTGCTGTATCCATGTGACAGATGACAAAGCAAACGGGCAACACGTCTGCTAGCAGCACTCTGAGGCCGATTCACCTATTTTCTAATAAACCCCAGACCTGCCACCCCTCCTCACCCACCGCAGTTTTACCTTCTCCCCGAACCGAAGTTCCGCGGAAGGAGCGGCGGGCGCCGAGCGCTCCGAAGGCCCCCCGCGCGCCCCACCCGAGGCCCGCAGGCGTCAAGGGCGCCCCAGGCCGGGTCCCCGGCGCCCACCACGGCTCTGCAGACGGGCGGGGGCTCCCACGCGGATTCCTCCCCCGCCACAGAAGACCGCAGGCTGAGGGCCCCCAAAAGGACCCGGCGCGCAAGCCCCCATTCACCTCTGCCGCCTCCTCCCCGGGGTCCAGCCGATCCAGGCTCCAGCCCAGGGACGCCGTCACCTCCTCCAGCGTCCGGCAGCAGCTCTCCACGAACCCGCTAAGCTCCTGCTGCAGCCGCCGCCGTTCCTCCACCGGGGGCGGCTCGCCCTCCATGGCCGCGCCCGACCCGCCAGAAAAGAGCAGCCGAACTGGCGGCGCCGCGCGCGGGCCTCTGGGAGCTGTGGGCGGGACCAGGCCGCCACGTGACTGGAACCGCCTATAGGGAAAGGCCCGGGAAGGGCGGGAGCCGTCATTTTGAGAGGTGTTCCGGGTGTCTTCCAGGAGTCGCTGCTGGCGCAACTGCTCCCCGGTGCGTTTGCGCCTGGGCTTCCCTGAACTGCATTCCCTCCCGCCCCCACAACTTTTTAAAGAAATGGTTTATGTCGCCCTTTCGTCAGCTGCCGCTAAGATGCTCGGTCCTTCCGATGAAGCTAGGCCACGTTGGGATGAGGTGTGCAAACGGGGGCTGGCACCGGCTTCCGGCAGCTCCCGCAGGGCACTTGCCGGCACCGTGGCCTCCGCCTCGGAGCTCGCCTGCATCTCCTCGGCCCTCATGCTGCACGACGATGTGCTGGCGGTCACGGAGGAGAAGATCAATGACCTCATTAAATGTTGAACCTTTCTGGCCAGGCTTGTTTGGAAAGGCCCCGGCCAGTGTTAGCATTGGGAGCCTCATCTCAACGTAGGGGCTGGTGGACCTGCCCCAGCGGCTCGCGCTGCACCAGCCAAGGTCCTGCCCGGTCCACCACTGCCGCCGCTGCTGAGAAGAACGTGAAAGCAAAGAAAGAAGAATCCGAGGAGTCTGATGGTGACGTGGGCTTCGGTCTTTTTGACTAAACGCCTTTAAACACGTCCATTAAGAAGCTGAACTGTTTTTAAAAAGTGGTTTATGTCTACAGAAGAGTTTAAAGAGTAGCACAACAAGCATTTGCATAACCATCCTCCAGCTCATTAGTTGTTAACATTTGCCCATGTTTGCTTTCTCTCACTCTCTCCACACACACACATACACACAGAGCCCCACATACTTATTTTTGCAGAATTATTTGAAAGTCAGTTGCAGCTGCTTAAACCCCCAAATATGCCTGTATGCATCTCCTAAGAATAAGAACATTGTCCTATGTAACTACCATACATGGTCAAATCTAAGAGAATTCATAATTTCATAATATCTTCCAATGTTCAGTTTATATTCAAATTTCCCCAGTTGTCCCCCAAATTCCTTTCATAGCCATTTCATTAGTTTTTTTCAAACCATGAGCTGTAATCGGCTATCGTCTCTTTTAACCTGGAACGTCTCCCCACCGTCTTCAAATTAAGTCACTGAATTTTGTTGGGAGCTGCAGCCAGTTGTCTTGTAGAATGTTCCTCTTTCTAGATTTATCAGATTTTCCCCTTATGATTAGGTTTTGTTCAATCATTTTTGCAAGGAGATGTGTGTGACTCTTCATTACATCTCATACAGAACACATATCTTAAATTCTCCTTCTATTAGTAATGCTAAATTTGATCATTTGGTAAAGGTAGATGGTTATATCACTCCGCTGTATGACATTTCCCTCTGTGGGATGATACTTTGAGACCATATGAATGTCCTGTTCCCCAAAAAACTCACACAATCCTTCAGTGAACCTGTCATTATGTTAGGAGTTATAAATGATGATTCTCTAATACTGTCATGGCTTCTATATTTGTTAACTGGCCTTCTTAGCACACCTTCATTTTGTTGTTCACTATGGAATCAAGGGATTTTAAAAATTATTACCGATACAAGGTTTTAAAGCTAATTATTACAGAGCACCTGGGTGGCCCAGTCAGTTAAGCATCTGCCTTTGGCTCAGGTCATGATCCTGGGGTCCTGGGATCCAGTCCTGCATCGGGCTCTCTGCTCAGCGGGGAGTTTGCTTCTCCCTCTGCCCCTCCTCCCTGCTCATGCACTCTCTCTCAAATAAATAAATAAAAACCTTAAAAAAATAAATTCATTATTACGTACTCCATTACCATCATAATTCTCCTTGATGCTCCAATTGTCCCAAATTTGACCAGTGGAAGCCACTTAAACCACTTTGTGTCTCTATAACGTGTCCCATTAGTCCTTGAGTACTTCCTCTTCCTTGATTAACCCAGGCTTACTTTGTACATTTTCCTATCCAAGACCTGGAATCAGCCCTTTTAATTTCCCCAAGTGGTTTTAACTCCCAGAACCCAACCCCTCTTATATTATTTATTTTTACTTTTTTCAAGCCTGATGCCAAATCTTTGCTTCCTTTTGTGCTTGTTTCTATCAGATGAAACTGTGGATGGAATTTTTGTGAATAGCTATTTCCATGGGCAGATAGTACAATTCTCTCTCACACACACACACACACACAAAAGGTGATGAGTATAAATAAGCACAAAAATAGTACCCCCAAAATACAGAAATAGGCCAATAGCTGCAAGCAGCTGTGGGGTAAGGGATGAGTTCTGGTTTAGTTATACTCTGCCCACAACATCCCTACTTTTTATCTGCATTTACATGGTTAACCCAGCAGCAGTCTAGAAAATCAAAACTAGCCAAGGTCAAGGATGTCCTCTCTCCAGAACACAGCCTATCCCACCTCAGAGCTTAATGACAACTTTGGCAACAGCCTGAAGGTATACTCTTTCAACCTGAAGAACTGCTTTACATTGATGCTTACTAATCTATTTTTTATTTTTTAAAAGATTTGATTTATTTATTTGACAGAGAAAGAGAGAGTGCACAAGCAGGGGGAGTGGGAGAGGGATAAGCAGGCTCCCTGCTGAGCAAGGAGCCCGATGTGGGGCTCAATCCCTGGACCCCGGGATCATGACCTGAGCTGAAGGCAGATGCTTAACCGACTGAGCCACCCAGGTGCCCCTTATTAATCCGTTTAATCACCATTCTTTCAGAGAGAACTTCTGACGCATTCTAGATTAGGCCCCTATTATAGGCTGAATTGTGTGTCATCCCCACCCCTAACCCCCAATGTGACTATATTTAGAGATAAGGACTATAAGGAGGTAAATAAAGTTAAATGAGGTTATAAAGATGGGGCTCTAACGTGACAAAATTAAAGTCCTTCTAAGACAAGGAAGACATACCAGAGCTCCTTCCCTACCCTTTACTGCCTACCATCCAGAAAGAGAGCTTTTACCAGCAGCCAACCTAAGAACACTTTTACCTTGGACTTCTAGCCTCCGCAACTATGAGAAAATGAATTTAAGTCACATAGTCTGTGGCATCTTGTTATGGCAGCCCAAGCTGACTAAAACAGTCTCCTAGCTCCAGCATGAAGATCTTCCTTCATTTTGCCCAACACAGCATTTACCACATATTTTTCTCTTCCTTTTCTATTACAAGGGCTATTTTTGTACATGTGTTTCTACCATGGGATTCATAGCTTCTGGAACAATGCGTAGCACACAGAACTCAATACTTAGTGAATGAAGTTAATTACAAGTCCTCCAGCTTGGGAGGGGAGCAAGGAGAAGAAAAGGAGGTAAGACAAGGAAGAAATGAATGCTATTTTCACCCAAAGTCCCAAACGGCCCCAACAATTTAAGTATTATCTTACATATGATCTTTTTTTGTTCTTCACAATTAGCATCTCATTTGTTTGCCTATCTTCTAATCTATGCTATAAAATGTTTGAGTATATTAATAGATATTGCTGACATATGAAAATTGTCCCTCTGATTGCTTTATATGTATCTCTTGTCCCCACCCAGGCTGCAAATGTCTTGAAGTGAGGGGGCTTGTAAATTCTGTTGAATCCTCATAATACCTAGCCTAATACTAGACATAGTAAGTATTCAGTAAGGTCATGTTGATTTAATGACAAATGTCTGAATTTCAAAAGTTTCTCTTTGATACAAAGAATAGGCTTAGGGGCGCCTGGGTGGCTCAGTTGGTTAAGTGACTGCCTTCGGCTCAGGTCATGATCCTGGAGTCCCGGGATCGAGTCCCGCATCGGGCTCCCTGCTCGGCGGGGAGCCTGCTTCTCCCTCTGACCCTCCCCCCCTCTCATGTGCTCTCTCTCTCATTCTGTCTCAAATAAATAAATAAAATCTTAAAAAAAAAAGAATAGGCTTAGATCTCATTGTCCTTCAACAGAGAGCCAAGAATTCTTCAGGACTCGTTTTTATAGGTTCAAGGACAATTCTTTCCTCTTAGGGGACAAAATGAAACCCCACGTATTTGGAGACTACCCGAATGGAATCTGACCCACTTCCCATTTTTCTAATGGTATTGTGGTGACTTTTGCCCATGCTCCTTAGAACGTATTGTCCAGAATAAACAAGAACTGGGTATTGACCTGTGGCCTGGACACAGGCTTCTTTCCAAGGACTGCATACAATAGGCACTTGAGAAATGTTGGAGAAACTACAAAAGACCAACGTCTAGCAAGAATTCGGGAATAAACTGTTTTTTTTTTAATAGTCTTAATAGGTACTTAGTAAACAGGAGGTTTTAGACATATCGTACAATTAACGGAAAGATGCTGATAACTACCTTGTGTGTATAAACATATGAAATCAAAACGCAAAAGCTTCAAAAGTCGAAAAGTTTATTGCCAGAATAGCAAACTTCATAAAGACACCTTTTTAAAGTACATAGTAAATGACAAGCAAAATAAACAGAAAGCTTTGAGCAAAGAGAAGCAAAGATTGCTGCTATCACTCACATATAGTCAAATTAATGCCAAACCAAACAGGTGCATGTAAGAGTATATAGGTTACATAATCCACAATCTAAAACTAAAGGAGACTCGTTCCAAAATGTTTGGGTTTGGGGTGGACTATTCTAGGGAGAATGGGAGAGAGAATTTTCTCCTAATACAGAAAATGGAAATATTTAGATGAGAAACAGAATGATGACTAAAGTGTCCATGATCAGCTTAATTTCATCTCCAAGAACAGAAATCTGTATTATAGGCCAAAAGAAGTACACGAATCGATCAAAAATCTAAACACAGAAGGAACAGACTCTAGATTCAATTTGTGCTATCCTTACAACTGATTGTCACTTCATACACACTACATCCAGCATGTTACATACTTTGGGTGAGCTAAGAAGATAAAAAGCCAGAACAGCCTTTACTATTTGATTTCAACCAAGGTTATGTCTTCTTAATCATAGAAAGCTCTGTCACTATACTGCAAGCACTAGATTTTCTTTTAGTAAAGTATTTAGTAAAGTGAAAATTCACATAAATGAAGCCAAGGAAATAGCAACTAACTGACTACTAGTGCCCAATAGAGCTACTGCTAAAGGAGTAGGTGTAAGAGTAGGAAGAATTCCCCGTTGCATCAAAGCTTCCTCTCCGGGACCCACTGCGGGAACCAGAGCGAGAGCCGGAGCGGGATCCTGAGCGGGAGCCTGGGGCAGAAGACATGTTATAAGGGCTAGGCAAGCCCTTAGATGAAACAGAGGCGGCCTCCAGAAGGCGAAGGCCGGTGATATCTTCCACCATGGAGCGATTCATGGCATCCTTATAGGATATTTTTAATTTGGTTTTGGGGCAGGTCAGGATTTTGGCATAGCTGCTGGTGTCTTGCAGCCTCTGAGCCGCTCTGCCGTCGATGAACCCCTTCCTGATGGCTTCTTCCGTGCTTATCCTCCCATGCACTTCTGGGTCCACAAGGCCTCCGGTGAGGTACTGGAACTCCAGGAAGCGCTGACCTGCCTCGTAGGGGAGCCATTTTTCTTTTACTGCCTCTGCTGCTGACATCTTCTTCTTTCCCTTCATGCCTTCAAAGCCAATGAAGGCTTTCTGGGCGGGCTTCAGCCTGGTGGCCATATCTTGGTCAATCAGGCCCTGGGAGACTGCGTCCTGAAGTGACAGCTTCTGACCTCTGGTTGGGTGGATGATGCCGCCCGTGCAGGCCTGAGCCTCCAGAAGCCTCTGACCAGTGATGCTATCGACAATGCCCCGCTCTATTCCTTCCGTAATGGAGATCTTCTCTAGGTTTTCTGTGTCAAAGATGGCTGCAATGGGGCTCGATTCTTCCAGGGGGTCGGACAGAGAGCTGCTCCTGATGGTTATGTTCCTGACACTGGAGATGGTGGAAGTCTTACTTACTGACTCGTGTCGCGAGTTGTTAAACACATCATCGCTGACACCGCCCCCTATACCACTGCTGTTGCCGCCAACACCGTTTTTCAAGGAGATCATATCAGCAAACTGAGTGAGGCTGAGGCTGCCGGATCGGTACTGATCAAAGAACTTCCCGTCAATGAGGCCCTTGTCAACAGCGTCTTGAATATCATACTGACTGCCCGTCTTCCTATCTACCAGGACCACCCTGGTGGAGCCATCGGACCCAGTGATGGTTATTTCTTCCCACTCACACTCCTGCTCACACAGTTCTCTGAAGGTTTCATAATCTATCAGGCCCTTCTTGTAGGCCTCCTGAACAGACATCTCCTTGTTGGTTTCTGGGTCAACGATGACCACTCTACGCTTCCTGAGAGTATTCTTTTGTGATGTCTGCACCTCCTTCTTCTTTTCTTTCAGGGGCAGAAGACAGAGCCCTGTCTCCTCATCTTTGATACATCTTTCTTTTAGTTGCAGATAGGTAAGATTTTCTTCTGTGTTGGGGTCAAAAAATCCTTTCGTATCGTCACTCGGATCTGAGAGAATCTCACTGAGCTCCTCATTAAAGTAGCCCCTCTTGTAGGCCATGTCAACTGGCAAACGATGGCTCTCCTTCGGGTCGATGATCCCGCCCGTCGCAATCTGTGCTTCCAATAAACGAATGCCATGGCCCTTTTCAATGAGTTCCTTGTTCATGGCTTGGAACAAAGAGATGATGTTTCCTGTTTCAGGATCATTATACCCGGTGACCGCTCGTTCTGCAGACAGGAGCTTCTCTTTGAACTCAATGCCCACCAGGCCTCTTTTGTAGGCTTCCTCCACCGGTAACCTCAAGTTGCTAACAGGATCCACTATAAAGCCAGTGGCTGCTTGGGCTTCCAGCAACTCCAGAGCAGTACCAGGTCGGACCAAGCCTATTTTCATGGCCTCATAAATGCCAAGCTTCTGCTTCGTGGTCTCATTGTATATGCCTGCTATGCAACTTGAACCCTGAAGGAAGTCTTTAATTCTCTCGCCAACCTCGTCATAAGAAATCTGACCTGATTCCAGTTCATTTACAGTGGATGGTCTCAATATACCAGAATCTACCAGCTCAGAAACGGTCACCTGTTGTCTGATTCCTTGGAAGGACATACTTCTCTTCTGCACCGACAGCAAGAGCAGACCAGTGTGTGGTTCGATTCTGCACCGTTCCCTCAGTTGCATGTAACTGACTTTCTTTTTGGTGACTGGATCCACAAAGTTTTTCTGACTATCTCGGGGATCATTCAGGGACCGATACAAATCTCTGTCAAGCAGCCCATGGGCCAACGCTACATCTTTTGGCAAAAAGACGCTATTCACGGGGTCCACCACACCCCCTGATGCAATCTGGGCCTCCAGCAGGCGCATTCCAGTTTCTCTGTCGATCAGATTTTTCTTGATGGCTTCCGAAACCGAGACCGTCTTGCCCGAAAACGGATCGTCAAAACCAGTGACAGCTTTCTCTGCAGTGTATATCTGCTGACGGTCATCGAAGTCGATGAGGTCCCGAGCGATTGCATTGTCCACAGTCAGCTTCTCATTCCTGTGGGGGTCGATTATACCGCCTGTAGCTGCCTGGGCCTCCAGGAGCATGACTGTGGATTCTGGGGTGATTAGTTTCTTTCTCTTGGCCTCCACCAGAGAGTACTTCTCCTTGGGGGAAGCAGATGCCCCAGCAATAGCTCCTGCACCCCGAAGGAAAGGCTGGATTTCAGAGGCAACTTCTTCCACTGACTTTTTCCCCTTCAACAGTTTGTCCAAGGTTGTTTTGTCAATCAGCTGGCACTCGTAGAGCTGCATGGCCGTCACCTTCTTCCTCAGTCCATCGAACACCAGCTTGGAGGAGTCAACGGTCCACTCACACTCAGTCTGGGTCTCCCGATGGGACCCGTAGGGGCGCTGCTTGAGCTTGTCGATTTCCCTCTGAAGGCGGGAGCGCTCTGTTTCCAACTGCGACTGCGTCTCCCGGGTGGAATCCTCCAGTTTGCGCCTGTACCGCTCCTCGATCCTCTTGATCTCTGCCTGCAGTCTCTCGATCTCGCTCCTGAAGCTGTTCTTCTCTCTCTCGCTCTTTTCTCTCTCCGACTCGATCTTCCTAATGGTCTCTTCCTTGCGGGAATACTGGGTTTTCCACTGATTGAGGTCATTCTGGATTTGCTGTTTCTCACACTCCAGGCGTTGTTTCAGCCTGCTTTCCGCCTCCAGCGTTGTCTTCAGGCGAGTGAGCTCGTCCTCCAGCCTCTGCAGCCTGCTCTTGTCCTGCTCCAGAACTTTGATCTTTACCAGAAGGCTCTCTCTTTCCTGCACCACCTGAGTGCACTGGTTCTTTGATTCCTGAATCCTGTTAGATGCCTGGAATTTAAAAAGAAAGAAATGGGAAGAAATAATGTTTTGATTGTATCATATGGCGATCATAATTCAATCTCTTCTCCTACATTAAAAAAAAAAAACTTATTTGCCTGTGTTCCTCTGTGTTCCTTTGCTATGCTGCTATTTTATCTTATAAATTCATGAAAAAAAATTCCGTAGATATAGTTTGCCACTTTGATAAATGGCTTCATACTTACTATTTTTTTTTTTTTTTTTTTAGAAAGAACTAGGAGAAGTTGTAGACCTCTCTTGTTCTTAACAGGAATTATGGTTCGAAAAAAATGGGGAGTTTTGTCCCCCTGCTACACCTACATACCACCTGTTACAACTATACTAACATGTTTAATAAAGCAAAATAAATCTGTGGACATATACGCACCCCATACCCAGCCCCACACAAATATTGTCTACAGAAGTCAAATGTATTAGAAATTCAAGAAGGCATTTTTAAATTAGGGGTTAAAAGAAGAAAAGGCAAACAAAAAGAAACATATGAGGGTCATGATCAAAAGAGAATAGAATAGTGCATGCAGAAAAATCATGTAAGCAAGAAAGAAAAAGTGATTTTAAAATTGCATAGAAAACCCCTTTAATAAGGCTTTTATTTAGAAAAATTTCCGTGAAAAGTGCAGGTCAGAACTCACTAAGCAAGAGCTATCTTCTAGAAAATAGAGTGGAACATTCAGAAGACAAACTCTGAGCTGTTGTACCCCTGCTGATGTTCGAAAAGCCTGGCCAGATAGAGGTTCCACATAGACTGGCATCAATGCAGGGAGAGAACAGAAGGGCAAACAGCACTGAGATCACTTTAAAGCAGTGGCCTGGGTTACGACAGATAGCAGTACAGCAATAAACAGAAAAAGCAGAGTGTCTGTGAGCAGCCAATCCCAGGAGCAGAGCACAGCCGAGATGAGATGAAAGTGGAGTGAATGATTTCAAAGACAGTGAAGCTGTGATCAAATATTTGTGAATACCTCTAAAGCCTGCTTTTGGAATTTCTCAATTTCCTGTCTCAAATTTTCCCTCTCTCTCTGTAAATCATTAATCAGCCCCTGCAGTTCCATGGTCCGGTTGTTGCTGATCTGCAGCTGGCTCCTGAGTTCAGAGATGGTCGTGTTTTTGTCACTATCCGCCTCACTCCGGCTCCTCCTGAGGTCGTCGTACTCCAGTCTCAGGTTCCGAAGCTCTTCCTCCAGCATCAAGTGCTCCTTGGTCAGGTTCTCTGTGAGACACTGCAGCCTCTCGATTTCGATTTTGCTTTCATTCAAGCTTCTGCTCTTATCCTCTATCACCTTCTGGAAATGCTCGTTCCTCAGGTGAGCTTGTTTGACACTTTCCTGCTCCTGAAGCAACTGCCGCCTCAGGGCCTCGACCTCAGAGGAGAGCCTTCTGAGCTCCTCCTGGGTCCTCTGCTTGTCCCTCAGGTGGCTGTCCAGCACTTCCCTCTGCTGCCGAAAGTCATCCTCACTGCGTTTCTTGACGATGGACGCCTGCTCCAGCTGCTGGGTCAGGCTGGTGATTTTTATCGCCTGCTCCTTCAGAGACCTCCTCATGCCCTCCAGCTCATCCTCCAGCTTCTTCCTTTTCGATGAGTCTTCTGAGGCGGCCCTCCTCAGCCGGCTCAGCTCCTCGTCCACCTTCTGCTTCTGCAGCTGCAGGTCCTTCAGAGAGCTCTGGAACCGCGCAACGTCCTGGTCCCTCACGGTCCTCTCCTGGGAGACCCTCTCGTAGTCGAGCCTCAGGCGCGTGAGCTCTTGCTCCTGAACCTTCAGCTTGCCGATCGTCTCGGTTGCACTGCTGTTCGCTTTCTGCAGCTCATACTGGGCCCTTTGCAACTTCGCGTTCTCCTCTTCCAGGCACTTCCGTGCACTGGTTTCCGTCTCTATCAGTTGCTTTAACCTTTCTATCTCCTTGTTTTTGTCCTGGATCGTCTTGGCAGCGTCATCCAATGACTGCTTGTATCGCACGCTCTCCTCGGTGCGCATCTGAGTGACCTGCCTCAGCTCGATCTCCAGCTGCTGTTTCCTCTGTGACACCTCGGTGCCGGTGGCCTTCTGCTGCTGGGCGTTTTCCTCCACCCTCCTGAGAGTCTCCGCGGTCTGGGCCAACGTGTTCTTCAGCCGCTTTACTTCCTCACACAGGCTCCGGTTTTCCCTGGTGAGGTTGTCGATCTGGGCTCGGTAGCCACTGGTGTCCTCTTCCTTCTGCATGGTGAGCTGGTGGATGGTTGTCTTGGTGACGTTGATCTCCGTCTCGAACTGGTTCTTTAAGCTAATGATTTCCTCATCATAATTGTTTCTTACCTTAGCCAGTTCATTCTCATATTCCCAGCGGCGCTTGGCCTCCTCCTGAAACTCAGCTTTGAGTCTCTCTATCTCCTTGTTTTTGTCCTGAATGGTCTTTGCAGCCTCCTCCAGGGACTGCTTGTGTCTTGCGTTGTCCTCGGAGCGCTGCTGGATGACCTGCTTCAGCTCGATCTCCAGATGTTGCTTCTTTTGCAGCATCTCTGAGCCACAGGCCTTCTGCTGCAGGGCATCCTCCTCGGCCCGCCGCCGCTGCTCGGTGGTCTGCAGGATGCTGTCATTGAGCCTGACGATTTCATCCTTCAGGTCTCGATTTTCCCTCGAGAGGCGGTCAAGCTGGTTTCTCAGATTTTTGGAATCATCCTCTTTCTGCATGGATATCTCCTTGATGGTGGTCTTCGTAATGTTAATCTCTGTTTCATACTTGTTCCTTAAATTACTCATCTCCTCATTATAGTGGTTTCTTACCTTTGCCAGCTCATTTTCATATTCTCTCTTCCGGGCGCCCTCCTCCTGCAGAAGAACCCTCAACCTTTCTATCTCGTACTCCTTCTCCTTGATGGCCTTCTCAGACTCCATTTTCTGCCAGCCAAGGCTCTCCTTCTCACACTGCCTGGCCTTCTGCAGCTGGTCATAGTCACTCTTCTGTTGGTCAAATCTGTCTTCCACAGCCTTCCTCCTCCGCTTCTCGTCTTCGATCTCGTAAGTCAGCCGGGTGATCTTCTCGTTGAGTTCTTTTATTTGGCCATAGCACTTGTCCAGGTTTTGCTTCGCTGACTTCCCATCCAGCTCCGCCTGCCTCTTGAGCTCCTCCAGGCTCACGAGCTTGGCTTTGAACTGGGAACATTCCGCCTGATATTTCTGCAGGTTCTGATCCAGGAATTTGTTCTTGTTGCAGTTTTCAGAATTGGCATCCCGGGCCAGTCTGAGCTCCTCTTCCAAAACTTCAATCTTGGTATTTTTCAGCTGGGGAAGCAAAAGCAGAAATTAGGTTGAAAGAAAAACATTTCACACTGTAAGCCCATCACGTGGTCTCATTTCTCTTTACACGCCCGCATACGTGCGTGCACACCACACACACACACACACGCAGAAGCACACATATAGAGTGATATGAGGGGAAAGCTACTAGACAAGAACGCGTGCTATCTGTGTTCTCATCACAATTCTTCCATCAGCTATCTGTATGATCTTGGCAAATGATAGAACACCTTTGAGTTTCCCTTGCCTCGTCTGTAAATGAGGCAATTTCTTCCAAGATCAAAAGCTTGAGATTTCATGAATTATGTTTCCTTTATTTCAAGGTAGAAGGTTTTCATATAAACTCAATGCGTGTATTAGAAATGAGGAGTAAATGAAACAATTATTCAACATAAAACAATCCAAATCCAGCCAGTCCAGGATGTTCTCTTCCTTAATTTAACACACACACAAACAAATAAAGCAAATCACTTGACCAAACGATAAAGGAAATTACTGGGGTTTTTTTGTAAGGTGAAGTAGCTAGAATTTTGTAAATATTACCTAACTCCATTCAGAGCAGTGTCCTGGATCACAGAACTAACACCTGACTTATGGACAAACTATATACCAGTGAGTATGTCCAAATCCAGGTTATAACAAGGCAATAACAATAATAAGGTTCTATTCCATTTTCTTTTCTGATCCTCCAATGAAATAAAGTAAATAAATTACCTTCAGATCTTCCAAACTCTTCAGCATCTCACTTAAGAATCTATAATAGTCTCCAGACCTTGTAAGTAGTTCTATGTACCGAGCATGCAGATCAGCAGCCTTGCAAAAGAAGGAGTGAAAGAAATTATAATTTAAAATTGAAAAGATAATTTAAAGAGTGAACTCCCTTCATTCATGTGTGCTTATTCCAAAATCTAGAAGTACAACAAAGCAAAGGGCTGATACCATTGTATTCCAACCTCATGACTCTAGGATGTTTCTCCTAAGCCATCCGACAGGTGATGTTCTCTGACATCTTTGGGAAGAAGCTGTCTTTTAAAAATCTACTAGACACTTTCCACTTGTTAAAAGCCTCCCTCATTAAACCTAGACTTGAAGCCCAGTTTCTGCAAAGATTCTAGCATAGAAACACTAGATAGAGACTTCCACTGACCATTTCCTAAAATGCATCGGGTATTGATGGCTCACGCTAAGGGAGCATAACCTGCTATTAAACCTGTTTTGAGCAGGTACCCTGTAACAAAGGGTGCATTCAGGGTCTGCAGGGAAGACAGGAAGGGGACAGGGAAAAGAGAAGATGCAGGAGGGGCAACTAAGAAACATGTAATGACATAGTTACCTCTTGCAGAATCACCCCAGAGGGAGACTGCACCATGGTTCTCTTGATAGGTATGTTCAGGAGAGTCTCCAGGCCTGAGGTGTATGATGCAAGCTGGAGTTCATAATCCTGCCGAGTAAAAAAGTTTAAGATAAACCTACCTAACGGACTTAAAAGAGTCACTGACAGCTACAATTCCACGGTTTTAAATAAATCATCAAGCTGTATTTCTAATGACCAACCCCAAAGGTTGTCAGGTACTGATGATGTCCAAGTAGCTAATATATTACATTATTAAACCAAGTAGTACATCTTTATATACCAAATGAAGATTTTTGCACATACTACCAGTGTAAAGAATGGAGACCAGCTCATTCCTGTAGATACTGCCAATGTGCAATGAATTCAGGTTAATGGATGACAAACTTTCTACGGTCTGTTCAGGAAAGAATACATAAAGCCATAATCGCTATCCTCAAGAAGTTTATAGTCTTTGGGGCACCTGGGTGGCTCAGTCAGTTAAACATTTGACTCTTGATTTTGGCTCAGGTTATGAGGTCGAGCCCCACATCAGGCTCTGTGCTCAGTCTGGAGTCTACTCAGGATTCTCTTTCTCCCTCTCCCTCTGCCCTTCCCCCTGCTCACGCACGTGCATGCACGTGCACTCTCTCTCTCTAAAAAAATTTTTAAAAAAATCTTTAAAATTTAAAAAAAGAGGTGTGTGCTCTTTAAAGTAAATCAGAAAATAATGCAGTTAATAATAGAGATTTTTAAAATCTGGAACACTTCACAAATTTGCATGTCATCCTTGTGCAAGAGCCATGCTAATATTCTCTGTATCATTCCAATTTCAGTACATGTGCTGCTGAAGGGAGCACAGTTAATATTTATTCTTGATGAAATGCCAACATTCAGGGCGCCTGGGTGGCTCAGATGGTTAAGTGTCTGCCTTCGGCTCAGGTCATGATCTCAGGGTCCTGGGATCAAGCCCCGTGTCAGCTCCCTGCTCAGTGGGAAGCCTGCTTCTTCCTCTTCCTCTACTGCTCCCTCTGCTTGTGCTCTCTCACTCTCTCTGTCGAATAAATAAATAAAATCTAAAAAAAGAAAAGAAATACCAACATTCTTTATCGAAGCTAACATACCTTAATCGAATTTCCACAAAGTTCGGCAATTTTTTGAACTTCTTCTGATTTGTCTCGTTTGCCACATATTTCATTGTGCAAGTTCTATATAAAAAATAAAGTATTTATAAACATCGAAGTGTATAAATAATTTTACATAAATGTTATTTCACTGTCGAACAACTGTTTTTCCTCAGTTTATTTCTCCATTCAATGATCTCACAGTTAAACCTTAGGAGATGAGCATGTTTTCTCCTCAGAAAAGAGAAGCACGAAATCTTCAACTTTTTTTCTCTAAGAGGAAACTTTCTAATCTGTGCTCTTTTCTGATCCTAACACTTCAATTTATAAAGATACTTTGCTACAATATTACATTATTTCTAGTTCATAATTGATTTCTTTGTAAGTATCTCAATTGTTTTTTTTTTCCTCCAGGTCTTCTGCAAGCATTCACAAAATGAACTAGTAATACTAAATATTGTTTCGAACCTAGGTACTGCTATGAAAACCAGAGGAAAATACAGCTCACACCTAGCGTTATCTAAGGGAATGACCAATTGGCTTGTACCTTCTGCTCATTCAAAAATCGCATGACTGTGTTGGAGTCACCAAACTTCATGGATTCTAAGGAATCCTGGCGGCGTTTGGCATCATAGAGCCACTTGCAGAAAGCCTGATAGTTATCACGGTAATTCCTCAGTTGCTTAATTTGTTTCTCCAAGTCCCACAGTCTGGAGAAAACAGGATAAAATTGTTAAAGCAGTGCCACTGTTCCTGAAAGCATTTAACAGTTATCACATGACATCACACAGTATCACCCAGTAATTCTACCTGCTGCATGCTCAAGAGACCTGAAAACACGCACCCATACAAAAAGTTCTACATGAATGTTCCTAGGGACATCTTTCATGATAGCCAAAAAATCATCAACAGATGAAGGAATAAATAAAATGTGGTATAGCCATATGGTAGAATATGATTCAATCATAAAAAGGAATGAAGGACTGATACATGCTACACTAGGGAGTAACCTTGAAAACATTATGCTGAGTGGGAAAAACAGTCACAAAGGACCACACACTGTCTGATTCCATTCATAGGAAATGTCCAGAATAGGCAAAGCTACAGAGACAGAGGAAAGACAGGCGGTTGCTTGGGACCAGAGGGTTGGGAGGTAATGGGGAGTGACTGGTAATGGGATCAGGGCTTTTTTTGTAGGGTAAAGAAAATGTTGTCGATGTCGATTGTGGTGATGGTTACACCTTTCTGATACACTAAAATCCACTGGACTGTATACTTCCAATGGGTGAATTGTATGACACGTGAATTAGTTACCAATAAAGACGTTTGTTTGGTTCATTTTGATCAATAAAGATGTTTTCAAAAAAGGAGTTACTAGGGCGCCTGGGTGGCTCAGTTGGTTAAGCAACTGCCTTCGGCTCAGGTCATGATCCTGGAGTCCCGGGATCGAGTCCCACATCGGGCTCCCTGCTCAGCGGGGAGTCTGCTTCTCCCTCTGACCCTCCCCACCTCATGCTTTCTCTCTCTCTCAAATAAATAAATAAAATCTTTTAAAAAAAAAAAAGGAGTTACTAAAAGGAACTACATCAAAATTCAGGATACTTTTAAACCTTCATTTGGAATAAGGCATTTCTTTTGTATAAGATGTAATTTTCTTACATTTCCAAAGAACACTCACTCAAAGCATCTACTCCTTCCAACAGTCCTAACAAGAGTTTATAGGGCCCAAAAGAGACTGAGCAAAAAGGGCGCCTAGGTGGCTCAGTTGGTTGAGCGACTGCCTTCGGCTCAGGTCATGATCCTGGAGTCCTGGGATCGAGTCCCGCATCAGGCTCCCTGCTGGGCAGGGAGTCTGCTTCTCCCTCTGACCCTCCTCCCTCTCATGCTCTCTGTCTCTCATTCTCTGTCTCAAATAAATAAATAAAATCTTTAAAAAAAAAAAAAGAGAGACTGAGCAATGGCTTCCGCTTTTTCCTAAGAGCCTGGAGAGCACCTCATATGGGTTGATTCAAGCTGGTCTATTGTGATTTAGCTACTTCCCATTGCCAACAAAGCTACCTCCAGGCAGTCCAAGAATAGAGAGCCCCTTGTGCCTACCTTAGACACCAAACCAAACCACTACTTTTATAGTGATTATTTCAAGTGACATTATCTTGGAACAACCAAATGGGAAGAAAGCAGCGAAAGAGGTTGGCACACCTGTAGTCTATCTGTTTATCTATTCTTTGCCAGCGGTCTGTCAGCTGTGTGACTTTGTCACTGAACTTGCCCAGGTCCAGGTCGTAGAGTGGATACTGCTGTGAGGTCTGGGAGTGGGTCTGCTGGGCTTTCTGCAGCTCTGTCTTCATGGTGGCCAAGAAGGACTTCTTCAAGTTCAAGTCATTTTTGATTTTCTGTCACAGGAGAAAGAAAAGAGTACAAATTAATCTCTTGGAATACTTGTATTTTTAAGTGATAATCAATCCAGGAAGATGTATTTACTGATTGCATTTTCCAATATTTATGTCCATGATCTATTTCCTTATGCTACCCCGTTAATAAAAGATTCGGTGTGAGAAATTCATTTGTTTGCGAAATGCTAAATACCATACTCTATTCCGTTCCTGAATAATTGTAACACATATGAACGTTCTTGAAGAGGAGAAGTCCTGTAGTAAAGGAACCAGTTTAATTATGTTTAACTCTGCATTCCCCAAACTCATCTCACCACAAATTACCTAGGCACGTAGTTCCCGCTAGCACACTTTGGAAAACAGTGTCCTAGAGATAAAGACAGACGTCAACCATGTATGGCCAGTGAAATCCAGGAATCCTCAAGACTCATAAAAACTTAGTGAAGCCTCAGGATTGGGGACTGAGCAGTCCTGCATTATTTCCCATAACCCGGGGCACTGTGATAACGGGATGTAACTTCGGTTACCTTCAGCCCACAGCGGTAAGCTTCCACCTTATCCAGATCCAGGCTCACGGTTTCCTCTTCGGTGAGTCTGGCTTCGTACACCTTTAACATGTCTTCTGTCTGCAGGATGGCCTGGAGTAGAGCTCTCACCGTGCATAAGCTGTAAAGAGCCAAGGAGGCCAAGAACATTGTCGGTGATGTAATTAGCCTTTGAAGGTTTGGCTCTGGCCACTATTAATGAAAGAATGTTAAAGCTGATAAAAATTCATTTTGCCTATTTTACAAGCTGCAGGAGGAATAAACTCCCTCCCTCTGCCCCCGCACCATGATTCAGACAGCCCTTGTGCATTCACTGAAGATTTCGAAGTCCTGGCTCTTACAGATATACCTTAGCTGTAAGATGCATTAGATTTCACCACAGTGGAATGAACACTGAGGCTAGACAACCCTCTCTCAGAAGCACAGAAGAGTGTAAGTAAGCCTGTAGTGAGTCGAGAAACTGGAAGATAAGGCCGCAGTGAGTCAAGCATAGAAAGCAAAGGAAGTCTGACAAAATGAAGCCTGAGAACAGCAAAATGTCTGTGGTCGAGGTCAGTCGCGTTTACCTGTTTAAGTAGCCATCTGTAACACCATTGATGTTTTCCAGTTTCTGGAACAGTCCAAATACCTCATTCTGTAAATAGCAGTATTTTTCTGAACCTCTGAAGTTAGCTAGCATATCTTTCAGCTGGTTGAGAACTTCAGCAATTGCTTGAGAATCGTTCTGCACACTCTGTTCAAAAAAAGAAGGAAAGTGCTAGATTTAGCTGTCTGATTCTTATCATCATTTTTTGTCCCGAACAAGTCCACTAAATGGAAAAGACTCAAGAGACAGAGTTGACATTTCATTTCCTTCTTCGGGGAAGCCTTTCCGGCACTGTGTAAACATGGCCCTCTTTCTTAGGGTATCTATCTTGCATTTCCTAATGTGGTGCCCAGGTGTGGCTGAGCAGAAAAGATCCCAGAGCGGGGAGTTAAAACACTGGGGCTACGGTCTCAGCTCTGTCCATGGCTTTGAGCTTTTACCAGCCCCCCTCCCCCACCCCATCAAATCTCTCCGTGTCAGTCTCCTGTCTATAAATAAAAGTAATTCCACCTGTTTAGCCCGTATCATAGGTGGTTTCAGGCAGCAACCAAATTAATGTTTATGAAAACTTTAAAAATGAACGAAGTACGACGTAGCCTGATTCAGCAACCCGTAAACCAACACAAAGATGGCTTAATCCCCAGCCTGGCAACCTTCTACAAATTTGGAGGCATGGCAAAGAAAAAAGGAAATCCTGCCAGAAGCCTGTTTTCTTGAAAATTAGTGCTTCTTCTCTATAAATATTTAAACCAGTAGTTTTTTTAATTAGTTTGCAGATAAATTCAAATATAGCTGGAATCAAGCAAAACAGTACTGGATGCCTACCTTGAGCTCATTTATTTTCACTGTGATGTGGTGCGTAGACCCTTGGTCTGCTAGAAGGATGTTTTTAAGGGCCATTCTGCCCTCACAGTGCTCCATCTGCCTGCGAACCTTCTGGAGCTCCATCAGCATCCATGTTTCCTGCTTATCGTTTTCTCTGTTGGTTTCAATCACTTTATTATGGTTGAGATCTTGGCAGGAACTATGATGAGTGATTTCAGTTGTGGTTACTGTAAAAACATGTTAGGACAGCAAAAATCAGAGAATTCCTAGCTAGAAGGGTGCTCGGCCTCAAAAAATACCCATACTGCACAAACTGTAGCTCCCTCCTTTGATTTGATCCGGAAAATTTAGTGTATAGATGACTTTTGATATGTTATTTCCCAAAGAAGTGATTCTGAAACTAGTTGTAAGCAAACTACTTTCTGTTAAAGCTGTGTGTGTGGTGGATACAAAGAGAAAGACGCTGCACACCTGTCTGGTGCTGGGGGTGGCCAGGGAGCTGTATGACCAGGGTCTGGTAGTGCTTCTGGGCATCCGTGAACTGAGACTGCATTTTCCGCTTATCATCATCTCCAAACATCTCCGAGCCCTGGCTGTTTCTGATGAACTCTTGGTAATGTAGCTCAAGGTCAGATATTGTCTTCATGTAATCTTCCTGCCGCATCGTTTTCAGCTGGAAGTAAACCAGGCAGGAGTGTTTGATTGTCCCCATAGCGTGACCAAGAAGAGTGCCGGAAAAAGCCCTATGCTATCGGTGGCTTAAGGCAATACTTGTCAAAGGCTGATTAAGATATAAAAGGTCTTTGGGGCTCCTCGGTGGCGCAGTCAGTTAAGCACCTGACTCTTGGTTTCGGCTCAGGTCATGATCTCAAGGTTGTGAAATCAAGCCCTGCGTCAGGCTCTGCGCTCAGTGTGGAGTCTGCCTGAGATTCTCCTTCTCCCTCTGCCCCTTCCCCCCTCGTGCTCTCTCTCTCTCTCAAATAAATAAATCTTAAAAAAAAGAAAAAGATATAAAAGGTCCTTGAGGATTCCAAGTTTGCTCCTCAGAGCCATGGCAGTGGGTTGTCTATTTTTTTCCTGCAGAATTTTATTCGCCAAAGGAAATATTACTCAGAAGTCGCAAACCTAAAGCAGATCATAGCAAAGCTGCTCTGACTGAAAAGAGAAAAGGGGGAGTAAGGGGAAGCACCAGATGTATCCACTCTGTGCCTCTCTCCTCTCTGCTGGCCCTGTCATCCCTAGAGGACCCCCTTAAGCTAGGATTCTTCAGACCATAACTCAAAAACCACTGATCTAGAGAACGAATGCTGTGGGTGTTATTTCAAGAATTCTATCCCACCTTTTACTTCTGTGATATCCAGTTAGTAATTTATGACCTAGCTTTCCATTACATCAAAGGAGAATAAGATCCAAGGTATTACAGGACCACATGCCTTTTCCATGGTACTTCTGGCTTGTCAGGAAACTGTAATTTGTACTTCTGTTTGTACCAGAGCCAGCCACGTGTGAATCCCTCCCACTCTATGTGGGATGGACCCTAACCACTCAGGCAGGCTGAGCTGACTCTCCTGGTGACATACAAAAGCATCAGCTGCACTGCTAGGAGGTCTGCCTGGCAGAAACAAGCACCACGGGGGGCAGTGTGGAGCCTCCTCCAGGCAGCCCGAGGGGTCCTGAGGATGTACCTTGGCGATAGTCATGGCCCTGATTTTCTCGATGTCGATCATGCAGTAGTGCCAGGACACCAGGCTCTTCATGTTGATGTACAGCTGGTTCCACAGAGCCAAGATGGCCTCATAGTACTGCTCAATCCTAGAAGGCACAAGGGGAAAACACACCGGAGTCCCCAGGAACTAACAGAGTAATGGGCAAGTGTATACTTTTTAAACACTCAACATTTCAAGGGATCTGGACTAAGTTACTCTCCAAAAGTTCATTCTCAGTGAACGACATTCGTAGAGGTAATTCACTTTGTTCTCCCGTTGTTTGTCAGCAACTTTTTAATAGACAGAAGTCTACCACGCAGGATGACAGGAAGAAACCGCTCATGGGATGCTGATGGCTACTGCAGCTTGGAAGCGAGCACGTGGGCTTGTTATGTTACCTTCCTTATTCTGTGTATGGCTGAGGATTTCCATAATAAAAGGTGGACAAGACTCTGCCGCAGACAATCAGTACAATGAATGCTCTACCTGCTTGTTGATGAGCAGGTATTAATATGAAGGGCATTTTATATTTGTGGCTACCTGCAAAATTACTGATAGTCTAAAAAGGGAAGAAGAACTTTGAAACAATGCCCTCAAGATATATGGTAGGAATTGTTTCCTCACAGACATCTGGATCCAGGAGGCACAGAGAACTCCCATCAAAATCAACAATAGCAGGCCAACACCAAACATATTGTAATTAAATTCGCAAAAGAGTGATAAAGAAAAAAATCTTAAAAGCAGCAAGACAAAAGAAGTCCTTAACTTACAAGGGAAAACCTGCAAGGCTAGCTGGAGATTTCTCAACAGAAACTTGGCAAGCCAGAAGGGAGTGGCATGATATAGTCAAGTACTGAATGGGAAAAGGCTGCAGCCAAGAATACTCTATCCAGCAAAGCTGTCATTCAGAGGAGAAGGAGAGATAGTTTCCCAGACAAACAAAAACTAAAGGAGTTTATGACCACTAAACCAGCCCTGCAGGAAATATTAAAGGAGATTCTTTGAGTGCAAAGGAGAGACAAAAAGTGACAAAGACAAGAAAGGATTAGAGAATATCTCCAGAAACAATGACAAAACAAGTAATAAAATGGCAATAAATACATATCTATCAATAATTACTTTGAATATAAATGGACTAAATGTTCTAATCAAAAGACACAGGGTGTCAGAACAGATTAAAAAAAAAAACAAGACCCATCTATATGCTGCCTACAAGAGAATCATTTTAGACTAACAGACAGCTACAGAGTGAAGGTGAGGGGGTAGAGAAACATTTACTATGCAAATGGATGTCAAAAGAAAGTCAGAGTAACAATACTTATATGGGACAAACTACACTCTTGTTTCTGTATTTTTATCCTGCTTTGGTTAGGGGTAGTAATGGCCTCATGGAATGATTTTGAATGTGTTTCCTCTATTCCATTATTTGTAAGATTTTGATAAAGATTGTCATTAATTATGTATTTTTAATGTGGTCTTGAGCTTTTCTGTGCCAGGAGATTCTTGATTCCTAATTTAACTTTCATTCTTGTTATTGGTCTACGAAGATTTCCTATTACTTGGATTCAAGATTCATGATTCAATCTTGGTAACTCGTACATTTTTAGGAATTATCTGGGGTTTTTTCCCCCTAAGTTATCTGATTTGTTAGTATATAATTCTTTAGAGTAATCTGTTATCACACTATGTATTTCTGTAGTTAACTGTTGTACTGTTTTCTCTTCCATTTCTCATTTTGATTTTTGAATCTCCTCTCTTTTTTTTCCCCCCTTAGCTAATGTAGTTAAAGCATTGCCAATTTTGTTTCTCTTTTTGCAAAAACTGGTCATTACTTTCGGTGTTATGTTATTGTTTATTCTGGTCTTGATTTTATTTATTTCTGATTTTTCTTTGTTCTTTCCTTCCTCTACTAAATTTCAGCTAGGTTTCTTCTTTTCCTGGTTCCTTGTGGTATAATGTTAAGTTGTTTATTTGAACTTTTTTTCTTAATACAAGCATTCACAGGTAAATTTCACCGTAATATCTGCTTTTGCTGCATCCCATAGGTTTTGGAATATTGTGGGGTATTTTCTTTTGTTCTGGGACATATTTTGATTTGCCATTTGATTTCTTATTTGGCCCATTGCTTGTGCAGTAGTGTGTTGTTTAATATTTACATATTAAATATTTACTATTTAAAAAAAAGAATTGTTTCCTCCGGTCCCCGTACACAGTCAGACATTCTCTTTTACCTTCCAATAAAAACTGGAATCTTCAACATAAAGTCACATAACAATGCAAGGGGACCTTCCTGAGGCTCCTTTTTTCAAGGGAGGGGATTTTAGTGAAAAAGAGTATGTCTGTGTTTTTCATATAAGCATTTGCCCTGTTTCTCCACACTCGCATTCACGTTGTGGCTACTAGAAACTTCAACAACTTACTTGCACGAGAGGTCTACGGCCAGAGGATTTGGAGGAGGGATAATCAGACCGACAGAAGGGACGAGCATGTCCACACCTCCAGGACCCGTCACATACCACTTGCTGCGCTCATTATTGTCCTTCAGGATGCACTCATCCCCTTTGTGCACGATTTTCTGTAAGGCAAGTGGCCCGTGTTTTGGCTTTACTCATGAGTACACATGTTAATCTTTTTTTCTCAAAGAGAAATAGAGATAAAACTGTGCAAACCATTTGAGCTTTTACCTTATTATTTTTCTTTATTTTATTTTTTCTAAATAGGCTCCACGCCCAGCGTGGAGTCCAACATGGGGCTTGAACTCACAACAATGAGATAATGACCTGAGTCGAGATCAAGAGTCGAATGCTTAACTAACTAAGCTACCCAGGTGCCCCTTATTATTTTTCTTTAAATGAAGGTGATCTTTATACATCCCAACAATACTGATGCTTTAAATAATGCACCAGAGCCTAAAAGGTATGTATAAAATGAATTAGGTAAAGTAACTTTCTAAAAGACAGCCTGGGGAATCCATCAGTAAAGTGAGAAATCCTTTTGTAAAGCAAAAATTCACCCCATGGCTTTCCTATTTTTGTGAGTTCATATTTTACATTTTAGATTTACTATGCAAAGTTACTTGCCTCACACATTCGCTCTTAAAATTTAGAAGTAAAAACAAGAAATTCTGGCATCAGGTCCCCAGAAAAACAACTTTCTAAATTAACTCCACCATCCAAATACCTTATTTTTTAAATTAACTCCATAGCTTCTTGAAAGGGGTACACTTCGAATATGACAACTATCCTCACTGGTGAAATGTAACAAGCTTGATATTTACGTATTTCAGTCTCTATTTCAACTTCTCCTCTCCATGCAAGTTCTTAAAATATTTTTTCCTGCGAGAATAAACTCCATTGTTTTAGAACATTTATCTAAGCAACTGATCATATTTCTTAAACCCTCCGTAATTTTTATAAGAAATCAGAGCTGTGGGAATTACATAAATAACTAGTAAAACCAAGTCATCTTTCCATATAGATGCTTGTATTTACCGCAGAGCCCACAGAGTTGATGGGCTCAGTGACTGCAGAAAATCTGCAATGATAGTCACTTCATATGCAGCATAATGGTCAAATTTCTCATTTCTTTTATGTCAGAAATTCAAAGATCTTTCAAGAAATTTAAAGACTTTAAAATCTAAGATTTAAAGGGTGATCACAAATAAAGTTTTGCATATTAGAAGAAGAAAAGTGTTAAGACTTAAAATGAATAGTCTAGGGACGCCAGGGTGGCTCAGTCGGTTAAGCGTCTGCCTTTGGCTCAGGTCATGCTCCCAGGGTCCTGAGATCTAGCCCCTCGTCGGGCTCTCTGCTCAGCGGGGAGTCTGCTTCTCCCTCTCCCTCTGCCCCTCGTCCCGCTCCCTCTCTCTTTCTCTCTCTCAAGTAAATAAAATCTTTACCAAAAAATAAAATAAATAAAAAATAAAATAAAATAAATAGTCTATAAATAACCGCTGTCCTAATTATTAAAAACCGTGCTAGGACTTAGAACAGAGCTGCTGCATTTTTCCACAGCTTGCTGCTTTGTGTATGAAAGAAAGGCATTTTCTGTGCTGCTCACTGAAACCTGGATTAAACTCGACTCCCTCTATTGACAAAACTCTCTGTGTAAAGAAAGGGAAAACTTGGGCTTCATTCTGAATAACCGAGTGCACACCTGGTCTTGTTTGTAGTCACAGAGAGCCCTGAGAATGATGGGTTTGTTGCTTCTATAGTCTGGGTTCCGTGGTTTCAGCTGCACGATCTTCTTGGACTTGTTTACCAAGTTCTGTACCTGACGCTTGTATTCAAGGATTTTCTCTCGTTCTTTCTGCAATTGCAAATAAGATCGTGTTTTCATCACATAAATACTCTGTGAATTTCAGAGAAGAGCTGCAAGTGACACCAAAATAGCTGTTACGACATGACAAATAAGAAATTGCTATCATTGTCTGAGCTCCAAAAAGCTACAAATTCCTCTATGGGCAGGGACTCTCAGGACCTTTCATAATGAGCCACTTCGGAAGCTACAGAGCTGTGAATTGAGTGGGCGGGAAAGACTATCATTGTGTGAAAAGCCTACGTAGATGGAATTTGAAGTATGCTTTTCCAAGGGAAATTTCACGCCAAGTAATCAGTATTCTCTCTGTTTTTGCTTTGTGATGATACCTCCAGCTCTTTGATCTGTTCCAGCAGGCGCTGCAGGGGCATGTTCTTATCACAGGGGTACTTCTTTCTGATGGAGTCCTGAAGGCCCTTCAGGTAGGCTTCGGTTGACTGGGCCTCTTCAAAAAACTATTAAAGATGAGCATGATCGCGTGTTAATGAAAAGGCAGTCAGTAAACAGCAACATCTAGCATTTCCATGTCAAGGACTACCTTCCCGGAGTCTATTTAACAGGTGGCTAATGAAACGATATTAACTCATGGGACAGCAAGAGACATCTGAGTGACTGGTGCCCAGGTTACCAGTCTGTGCTGCTCTAAACTGAAAGCCAATAAATGGTATTTGTAAAATATTTTGAAGATTGTTTTCGGTGCTTTAAAAAAATACATTCCAAAAAATAAGGTATTAGGACCTAAACGACAATTAAATTACTACTAAGCATAAAAACCTGAAAGTAGGCAGCATTTTCTTTGAGGTGAACGTCAATGCACTTGGTGATCTGAAGAATCCAGCTCCACTGTGTCTGAAGAGTGTCCATATAGGCCTGAAGCAAGAAAACATCAGCTGTCACATCCGTTCTTTGATAGATATGTGAGTCCGATTGAAAGCTATGAAACATTTTTTTATCGACTACCAAACCAAGCAAATGTTTTTCTAAAAAGTGAAAACAGAATTTCCCAACAGGGAACTCATGGTACCGTCGTAGAAATTAAACTTTAAAACCAGTTTTAGCAAATAGATACCATTAGGAGTATTTGTCAAAATACTCAAATGGCATCGCTACCGACCAATCAGAATTAGAGTAGACACTAGATGTGACACTGGAGCAGGGTCCTTCCACTGCACCCTGTCCCCATACAGCTGCCAAGATGACGGGCAAGTCCAAGAAACCCATGCAGAGGGCTTGAGGGTCTTAAGGCAGTGACTCTCACCAACTGATAGGAAAATACTTCCAACCAATATGGCCATACCAGTTGATGTCATACCAGCTAATGTCAGCCTTGAGCACAGCCCACAGATGGCAGCCTAGGGCAGAGGTCAGCAAGCCACAGCCCAAGGGCCACATCTGGCCCACTGCCTGCATTTATAAATAAAGTTTTATTGGGACACAGCCATGCCTGTTCACTTACATATTGTTATGTTTGCTTTCACACTATAATGGCAGAGTTAAGTAATTTCGACAGAAACCAAATGGTCTGCAGACCTAAAATGTTTATTATTTGGTCCTTTCCAAAAAAGCGTGCCAACTGCCAGTCTAGGGTGCTGATCCCAAAATATATAAAATAAACTTGTCATGGCTTTATGACAGATAAGAATCATTCATCTGTATAGTCTTTACAAAAAGTTCCCTTTTTTCTCTAATGAAAATATAAATCTCATGAGGCCTACCTCAATTTTGTCTGAAGCCGGATGCTGATTGAGGACAAGTTGGTCACTTTCTTGTTTAAGCTTATTGAGCTCTTTTTCCTTAACTTCCAGTTGGCTCATGCGTATCTATAAATGAAAGAAAAGCAAACACTTCAAAGCAAGTCACCATTAGCCTTCCAGCACTTCTGCCATGTTGAAGGGAACTTAGAACACAAAACTGCATTGTGGAAATGAACAATGTCAAAGAATTGTGTTATGGTTTCCTCAAGAATCATAGCATTTTTAAGACCAAAAAGGACGTTTGAGGTCATCTAGTACATGGCAGAGGCCACACTGGTGACATGTCTTTTTTTTTTTTAAAGATTTATTTATTTGACAAAGAGAGATAGCGAGAGAAGGAACACAAGCAGGGGGAGAGGGAGAGGGAGAAGCAGGCTTCCCGCAGTGCAGGGAGCTCGATCCCAGGACCCTGGGAACATGACCTGAGCCGAAGGCAGACGCTTAATGACTGAGCCACCCAGGCGCCCCCCTGGTGACATGTCTTGCCCAAAGTCACACATAAGTTTTAATCCACCATCCTACTGTGCTACACACCCTCTGGGATATCTGAATGCCTAATTCTGACTCTATCTGCTGACTTCCAGGATGTTAAGCAATGCATTGCCCCTCTAAAGTCACCGGAAAAGCTTCCAGAAAGGAATGGCTCTCCCTGACCATTTCAACAGAGGCTGAATGACAAAGGAGTTGATTAAGTTATTTCAAGGCCATTCATCCCCATCTCAGGGCCCTCCCAGGCAAGAGCCTCACATCTACAACCAGGAGGGGTGAGCTTACAGAGAAGGCCTCCTGCTTCTGGGCAATGTTGGTGTTCCGATCACTCCAGTCATAGAGCAGCTCCTCCTCCTCACAGTCATTGATCCACATGATCTCTCGGGACGTGGCCTGGATGATGTTCTGCAGCTGTCGTAGATGATCCATCCTCTCAAAGGACGCTTTCTACACAGGAAGTTCAAAAGCAGCATTAGGATCACAGCATGCACATTAATGGTGTTCTCTGCAGATTCCAGAGATAAGACTGTGTGGTCCCTTTCACATAAAAAAAAATTTTTTTTTAATTTTTTATTGTTATGTTAATCCCCATACATTACATCATTAGTTTTAGATGAAGTGTTCCATGATTCATTGTTTGTGCATAACACCCAGTGCTGCTCCATGCAGAACGTGCCCTCTTTAATACCCATCACCAGGCTAATCCATCCTCCCACCCCCCTCCCCTCTAGAACCCTCAGTTTGTTTTTCAGTCCATCAACTCTCATGGTTCGTCTCCCCCTCCGATTTCCCCCCCTTCATTCTTCCCCTCCTGCTATCTTCTTAAAAAAATTTTTTTTTAATTAATTAAATAAATAAATAAATCACATGAATCAATAAAATGTTCACTGACCACCTAGTATGTAAAAAAAGACCCATCCAAACTTAACAATGAACAGGGAGTACTTTTAGATTCAATGGAATAACCTAATTCAAGAGGGTCTTGATTCAGACACTGATGTTTGGGTTCAATAATTAGTTTTAGATTACAAAGGGAAAATTAGAATCTTAAAAAGATAAATTAAGCTTTTCCTGCCTTCTTCCTCACTCCCAAAATTCAAGGTACCGTTAGTCACACCCAGACCTAACAGGACAATTGTGTCACAGCTAGCCACATTATTTAAAAAGGATCATTGCCGGGGTGCCTGGGTGGCTGAGTCAGTTGAGCTTCTGACTCTTGATTTCAGCCAGGGTCATGATCTCAGGGTCCTGGGATCAAGTCCTGCGTCGGGTTCTATGCTCAGCGGGGAGTCTGCGTGAGGCTTCTCTCTCTCCCCCTCCCCCATCTTCCCCTGACTCAGGCGCGCTCTCTCTCTCTCTGTCTCTCTCTATAAATAAATAAATAAATAAATAGGATCACTACCAACAAAGAAATACTGAAAAGGTGAAGATTGGGTGACACAAATAGGCAAAAAAAATGGCAATAGCTCTTCTTCTTACCAGACCAGTGAATTGATTTCCATTTTGTCATAAAATGGTGATGATGGTCTAAGAAACTTCTATCTGGGGAAAGTAAGTCTTATTTTTGCTAATACTTCATAAAAAGGCTACCATTCACAAGTGAAAAAGCTTTATCTCTTTAATTGCAAGTATTTAAAATAGGTGCTATCTATATGACGCTCAACTTACAAACAGAACAGCGCTGGGTACTGTCTTCAGAAAAAAATCTTCTAATACTCACTTCTAAAGGAAACGCAGCAGTAGAAATGAAAGTCGCATCTACAGGCCCTAAGTATATACTTCCAGGTACTCCCATGGTCATTAGGTGCCTCACGCCCAGGCGTGCTCCATTTTAATGGAATGGAACACAGAGATGTCAGAAATAAGTCAGCTTACCAGCAGGTTTTCATACTCCTCCTCCAACTGGTAGATGGCAGATTTCTCACGCTAGAAGAAGATAAACAGTGAGTAATTCTTTAATTCCCCTTGTGGGTTGGTATACAAACAGCAACCCTTCTAAACCTCCTTTTTGTCAGATAATGACTTCAGATCACTCAGTAGAAAGAAGTGTTTGCTTTACAGAAACTTTTACCCACAGGGACCTTTTCCCAGTTGGATGTGAAGGCAACCCCCACCCCCTCCACTGGCCTGGTGGTACCATCTTAGAGAAAAGAGGGAGGAATTTGGTCAGATACTCAAGTGAACAAAAGTAAGGGGAGAAAAAAAGGCAGAAGTGAAGATGAGTATCTCTGGTCTAAGTAAAGAAAAAAAAAGTGAGGGATTTAGAAGCATGAAGATCTGGGGGGAACCGGGCACTTAAAACCGGGTGATTATTTCATGCTATAATTCTTGACCCAGCTTCAAGCCAGTCCTTTCAGCAAAGGAAAAGTGTCAGGAAGAGACACATAGAAAAGAATTCGCCAAGCACACAAATCTCTACGATTGCTGTGCTTTGTCTATTTGAAGAGATGCTCTGCTTTCTGAAAAAAAAGAAACAAAAAACCCGACCATCCCCCAAAATACTCATCTACAAACTACACACAAATCCACATGTGTATGCCCTTCGCCTTTTGCTAACCTCTTCCTTAAGAGTTAACACAATCTCTACTAGGTCTATCTGAGTCCACTTCCCCATTTATGAAATGGGATTTTTAGAAGTTTCCAGTCCGTTGGGGAAGAAATCTTAGGCTAATGTTTACAGACAAAAAATGCCCAGGATTGAGGAACTACACAATCCTTAGGTATGCTTTTTCAAGACTCTAAAAATGAAACATCTCAAAGTACCAGGTCGGCTTTGATTTTGTCCAGTTGCCAGCGATAGTCCCCGATGGTGTTGTGGATGCTTCTGTGGCTGCTGATGTGCTGCTCCACTGAGGCCAGGTCCACGCCCCAGGCCACCAGATCCATCTCCGCCTGCCGAGGGAAAGAGAGTGTGCCCTTCATGTCCGATCCTTTGCATCTGATTCACTTTACCCAGAGCATCAGGGGTCAGAGCACCAAGGGACATACATAGCTTCTATTCCGATAAGACTGAAGATGTCAATATTCAATATTTTCAAAACCAAAAAAATTTTGTAAAGGCTTGGAGTTCTCAACAGCAAATGGGGCTGGTCCGCAACTTGTTGACCCCCAGCTCACCATGGCTGAGGACAGGTGATGCAGGAATGAGATGCTTGAAAGCTAGATCATGTCCTCTGAAGAAAAAAAAATCAACCTGGGTAGAAGTGGTGTGTGTGTGTGTATAACAGGTGTGCATATCTACGTATGACACGTTAGAAATTACTGGTAGAAGTTTCTATATTCAGTCATTTTAAACTGCTAATACTTCATAAAAAGGCTACCATTCACAAGTGAAAAAGCTTTCTCTTTAATTGCAAGTATTTAAAATAGTTCATTAAGCTCAGTCATGTACTATGTCCCAAGCTAAACAGCCAACTTAAACGTATTTTTCATTGTTTATTCCTTTAAATTGTTTTGATTCCTGTAATTATCAACTCTTTAAACTCAGCATTTACCATTACCTTTCAGGACGCCCAACTCCCCATAACCCATTTCAAAGAGAAGTTACCATAGAGCATACTCAAAGCTCATTTCAATTAATGTTGGCAATATTAAGATGGTGGGTTTATTGGGGAGAAGAGATGAACAGACATTTCTCCAAAGAAGACATACAAATGGCTAACAGACACATGAAAAAATGTTCATCATCATTAGCCATCAGGGAAATTCAAATCAAAACCACCTTACACCAGTTAGAATGCCAAAAATTGACAAGGCAAGAAGTAACAAATGTTGAGAGGTTGTGGAGAAAGGGGAACCCTCTTACACTGTTGTTAGGAATGCAAGCTGGTACAGCCACTTTGGAAAACAGTGTGGAGTTTCCTCAAAAAGTTAAAAATAGAGTTACCCTATGACCCAGCAATTGCACTATTGGGTATTTACCCCAAAGACACAGATGTAGTGAAAAGAAGGGCCATATGCACCCCAATGTTCATAGCAGCAATGTCCGCAATAGCCGAACTGTGGAAGGAGCCAAGATGCCCTTCAACAGATGAATGGATAAAGATGTGGTCCCTATATACAATGGAATATTACTTAGCCATCAGAAAGGATGAATACCCAACTTTTGCATCAACATGGATGGAACTGGAGGAGATTATGCTAAGTGAATAAGTCAAGCAGAGAAAGTCAATTATCATATGGTTTCACTTACTTGTGGAATATATATAAGGAATAACATGGAGTACATTAGGAGAAGGAAGGGAAAAATGAAGGGGGGGAATCAGAGGGGGGAGACGAACCATGAGAGACTATGGACTCCAGGAAACAAACTGAGGGTTTTAGAGGGGAGGGGGGTGGGAGGATGGGTGAGCCCGGTGATGGGTATTAAGGAGGGCATGTATTGCATGGAGCACTGGGTGTTATGCGCAAACAATGAATCATGGAACACTACATCAAAAACTAATGATGTACTGTATGGTGACTAACACAACATAATAAAATAAAAAATAAAAAATAAAAATAAATTAAAAAGATGGCAGATTTATGTGAGCTCTTTAAAAGTCAAATCTGACTGCCTTTCTAATTTGAGTCTCCCCCACTTCAAATTTAAGAACGCCACATAATAAGAATCAAGCATTCTATTCCACAAGCCTATCATCTCATCTTTCTTTTGCACAAGCTCATGTAAATTTCCAAATCACCTGTGTCATCTCTTAGACATGCCAAGGGCAAACATTCCAGTCTGGTATTGCAGCAAGAACATAACACACATTGTTCTAAGCCACATCCATGTCCTAATACACTTGGCGAGCCTTCAGAGAGGGGAGACATTTCAGCCAGACTGTCGAAAGTTACCTAGGACTTTGACCTGTCCCTCCCTCAGCTCATTTGGGCTTTAAGGCAGAAACAGGTGAGTACACTGGGAAGTTAATGAGATGACTAGGCTCCCGTGCCCGCCCCTCATTACCAGCCAGGAACCTGTGCAGTATCTGACCTGTCCATCAACAGAAGCACAAATCAGGGAAACAAAACAAAAGCCTGGCACAGGAGATGTGTGACTGCCTACTTCATGGGGCCTCGAGGGACGGGACGCTGCTCCCTTATCAGCTAGCTGGGCCCGCAGCTCAGTCCCCTCGGGAGTGAGAAAGAATGCGGGCTATGCTTGGGGGAAGAAGGATAAGAGGGAAAGGGCCCCAGAGAATCCCGGAGCAAATGGGCTGTAAGTGATAAAAAGACTTTTAGTTCCTTTGAACCCCTGGGGGCCAGCTGATCTGAAGTGCTTCGCTCATCAGTTGCACCTATTAAAAAACACTCCCCCACCAAGACACAAAACTGAGCCCACGAGATAACGCCATTTTCCAAAACTTAAAAAATGCTGAGCCTTCGCGACAAAGGAGTCTCACAGAGCTACACCCAACGTGAATGCGGAAAATGACCAATTATGAGCTGTCCTTTTATGTAACTGTCATACTAAGGAGAAATTAAGGGATTTGATGTTTCATAAATTATTTGGTTCAAAGGTTGTCTCACCTAACATCACTTACAATGTAGTTCAAGCCCCATCAGCTCTGCCAAGCCTTCTTTTCAGGGCTCCATTCCCCAGGGCCCAGAGCACTACCCCTCCCCCAGCCCTATCTGAGCAGGATTTTATTACAGCTCAAATAGCAATTAACCCCACACTGCTCTGGACAGAAATGTGGCATGTGGGTGTACATGTCTTGTTTTCTTCAATAATACTCACTTTCAGGACTAAGAAACACAGTTTTTGAACACTCACTTTCAGGTATGGTGCCAATACATATAAAATTTAGCTCAAGAAATGTGTGTTCAAAGATCAAAAGGGAATTTGAAAACATGCAAATAGGACTATAGTTAGGTTTCTGGGATTATTACTGACTTTTCTCCTCTATAAGCCCCACCTTCTGTGATAGTATTGCATAGTCTTTATGCTAAGTGGAAGAAAAACTTAAGTAACTGATTGAATGAATGTATAGACCCATAAACCCTCACCACCACTTAGGAAAGAACACATACAAAAAATCTCAAGTGGTTGAGGAACTTTAGAACCACTGCTCAACTGGTCCAACAACAAGCAGTAAGACCAATACTTCTTACAACCACAACCACATGGCATCACAAACGATGTCTGTACAATTTATCAGTCGAACGCATCCACCTTCTCCAGAGAAGAGTGGTTCACTAGCATGAGGTTTTAATTATACAATTCCCATCTACATGATTCTGGCATATTTCTAGTGCCACCTGTTCATCAAAGGGCGTAATGACCACATAAAACCACACAACAATAATTAGCAGGTGAAAACACTTTGTAGAAACTGCAGTTGCAGTATACTTTGGGAAGCAAAGTATACTTTGGTGGCCATTATTTCGCTCCCCTCCCACACCCGTGATGTAATGATTGCACAAGAACAACTGATACCTCAAAAATATAAGGTGAGCAACTGATGAGCCCAAACCAGAATATCCAGTTTTACTGTGTTTCCAGCTCCTCTGATTTAACATTTTAAATGAACTTCCACGACATTTTTAAGTATCTATCAGTAACATAGATGAGGTCACTTATGACTCAGGTAGAACAATGAAGTTTTTAGCACATAAACTCCAACACATTTTCAGGTTGTGAACGGTAAAAGCTAGATATTCAAAATCTACTAATTAAGTTATACCTGTGCGGTAAGTTTTGACCAGAAAATAATGAGGCTCATTTCCTAAGCCACAAGAAAAGAAAAAAAAAAAAAACTGTCTGAAGTTTTATTTATTTCAAAATAGAAGCCTTCAATTTAAATTATATACGAGGCGGGGCGCCTGGGCGGCTCAGTCGGTTAGGCATCCGACCCTTGATTTTGGCTCAGGTCATGATCTCAGGGTTGTGAGATCAAGCCCTACATTGGGCTCCACACTGGGCATGGATACTGCTTAGGATTCTCTCTCTCTCTGTCCCTCCCCCACTCACTCACAAGCATGCACACACTCTCTCTCTCTCTCTAAAAAGTAAAAAAATAAAAATAAATTGTATATGAGGAAAATACGGAAAACAGCAAGTTTCTGCTGCCAGCTGAGATCCCAGACCACTCTGTGGCCAGACCACCGGGGCTGACCCTGACCCACTCAGGCTTGGAACATTCGAGAATCAACTTTGTCTGGAAGCTGCTTACCCTCTGCTGTCTCATCCACCCCAGACATTCGCTGGTGAGGCGCTTGGTGAATTCATCCCACCCAGAGCCACTCTGACAGGTGTACCCTCCACCACCCTTAGAGCTGGCCCTTCGGACTCGAGGGACGCTGATGGCTTTATAAAGGGCTCGCATTTGCTCCTGGAGCTGAAGCAGTCTGAAAAGAAAGAAACACAATCACACTGTTGCAAGAAAACAGCCTATGACCCCATGTTCTGGGCAAATGTCCCCCCTTCTGAGTCTCCTTTATTGTCAGGATGGAGGTCACAAACGTTTGATTTGAAGAATTCTTTACCACACGACTTGAATTCTCAATCACATACAAAATCCTCAATATTGTGACGCTGAGTCTGAAACATCACGGGAAAGGTAGCCGGCTTTGCCTAACCTGGTAGCACCTTCTGCTTTCCCCCCAGATTTCACCCGGGGAATTAGCCTCGTATCCTGGGCCCCAGGTACCATGACAGCAAAATCAAGACTACCCGTCTCTACTTTAACCTGCTTTCCCAACTCTACAAGTCTCATTTTTGTCTGCACGAAACAGCGCTTGACTTGGTATTGGACTCTTAAAAGTCAAATGCTGTGCCAAAGGCCATTGCTGCTTCCCAAACGGAGGTCCGGTGAACATCTCGTAACATACTCAACCCTTCGGTACAAGCCCACTCCTTTGGGCGCGTCTATGTAATTCTGTTCATGGCAGCTTTGTGATTCCACATGAGGTGGAGGCAGTGATCTTAGTCAATTTGGACACAGTAGCTACAAAATACCAAGTGAAGCTGTGCTCCCTTCGAGGGAAGACCTGGGCCGTGGGATGGAGCGTAAGTGGGGACGCCCGCCTGCATCTGTGCTCTGTGGTAGGAGCAATACCTTTTCTGATAAGCATCACAGGGCTGGCCCATCTGTCGCATCTCTCTGATCAAGCTATCGGTGATTTCCATCTGATCATTGGCCTGGGCAAAACACTCATCCAGTTCTCTGCTCCGAGCCAGCTGTATTCCATCTCCGTATTTCAGTTCCTGAAGGAAAGAATTCACATGAAGGAAACACGTGGAGAGAATGCTTCACTTGTGTTCATGCTGGAGAGAAAAGCTTCACTTGTGTTAATGGAAGCAAAACCTTCTGCTGTGAACTTAACAAATAGTCTAAGTTTTCCATTTTGCACGTGACTGCAAAAAAAAAAATTCCTAACTGGAAAATTACCTTATTGATTTGAGACAGGTAGGTAAATATAGAAGGATTCATGAAGCGAAATTTGTTTTGTGTTTTAAATTTTTACTAGGCTTTTAAAAGCGTGTTTATGGAACACTGATCTTTCCCTTCCTTCAATGTGTTAAGTGCTATCTTTCATATTTACACAGGACGTTCAGCCAATGGGAATTTCACTGGGGTAAGAACATGGTCCTATTATACTGGATAAGGTCTTATCCACACAAGCTGAGCTTTTCCTCCATCTTATAGGATCACAGTTTTTCAGTTCTTAAAAAGGAAGCTATCTAATTCATTGTCTTGAGCCAATCGATTTCCTGCTTCTGATGATGCATGACCCTTATATGAGATGTCACCTGTGGGGAAACTGGGTGATGGGCACACAAGAGTGCTTCTGTGCTATTTTTACAACTTCTTGTGAGTCTATAATTATTTTAAAATTAAAAAATGGTTTTAGAAAAGGAAACCGTCCTCTTTTACAGGCAAAGAAGCCTGCTGCTTCAGGACCATAAAGCTCCAGCTTTCCCTTAGAATTTTACATTTGCTGCTTTGATTGGGCTTCAGCCAAATGAACCTTCTTTCTCTTAACAGAAATGGTAGCAAATACGCTACATTTCCCTGACGTTATCACACTTCGGTGCACGTAAGTAGAAACACACTGAGAACATGATGCCAGGTAAACTTTGGGAACCACATGTGAAATGTTTCCGTAGCCACTACACATCGTGTCCAGGTCAGGTGCTCAACATTAAGTCGCCGGAGCCTCCCGTTTTCCTTTAGGTAGGGGAATCACGGCTCTGTGATGAGGAGTGCGCTAAAATCAGAGACTTGAAACGACCAGAACTAGAACCAAGCTAGTTTGCTAAGCCCCAAATATCCTTGTACATGGACTAAAGTAAGGTTATTTTTTTAACTGGGTAAAATAAACCAGAATGCACCTAAATCTCTAAAATTGAGAAATTAGAACATTAAGATATTCTCCAAACAGAACCCTTAAAATTCACTTGGTTAAAATCCCTCCTTATATTTAACAGGGGTACTTTGTGATGGGCCAGATTCCAGGTCTAACCCCTACATGAATGTCCACATCAGGGAGACTGGAACTCAATCCTTTCATGGGGAGATACAATAAATCAGGGGAGGGAGAGAGAAGGGGTCTACAGCCCCACCATTCTCTAGTCTGTTTTTAGCAAACCCATGGCAAATTCGAATGCTAGCTACAGTGTTTTAAAATAAAAACTTTACACATACAACATCGCAGGGTCCAGGATTTCTAAGCCTGTTTTAATGAGAACCTAAGCTAATATACAGAAATATCATGAGGCTTTCATAAAGGCTACCATTTTCCTCAATTTTTAATTGCATGTTTTCTGTCTCTTTCTTTCTTTCTTCTTTCTTTCTTTCTTTCTTTCTTTCTTTCTTTCTTTCTTTCTTTCTTTCTTTCTTTCCTTCCTTCCTTTCTTTCTTTGTTTCTCAAATAGAATTGTTCTCACAACATGGTGACATACACATGTCAGGTTGTGTTTCTAGGAAGAGAAAGCATTACAATAATCACACAAATAATAATAAATGAGGGGTTGTTGCAAATCCAAAAGGGTGGCCATCTGTAGTGTAAACATCTGCTGGGGAAAACCTGGATGAGCACTGGTTCCCATTGTTAAACCAACATTACAACTAGGTTAAGAAGATATACATCCGGGCGCCTAGGTGGTTCAGTTGGTTGGGCGACTGCCTTCGGCTCAGGTCATGATCCTGGAGTCCCGGGATCGAGTCCCACATCGGGCTCCCTGCTCAGCAGGGGGTCTGCTTCTCCCTCTGCCCTCTTCCCTCTCGTGCTCTCTGTCTCTCATTCTCTCTCTCTCAAATAGATAAATAAAATCTTAAAAAAAAAAAAAAAAAAGATACACATCCCTCTCTGGTTCGTTTTGAAAAAGATAATCTCTAAACCCTAAGTGTGCGAAGGAGGGGCATGAGTGAGGAAGCACGGGTCAGGGGGATACGTTGAAGCGAACTGGGAACAAAGCAAGATGTGGCTCATGCTTGAGCAGGACAAGCAAGCTCACCGGCTGCACGATCAGCTCTGCCCGCATCAGACAGTCCGCGCAGTTCTGGAGAAGTTCCTGGATGGTGTTCTGGTTCTGATGCCTGGACATGGTACCGGTTTGACTGATGAAACAAACACAAAAAAAGCAGGCATGGATTTTTTTTTCCCCATTTCGAAATCATTTCGAACTTTCAGAAAAGTTGCAAAAAATGCAACAAAAACACTCCCTTGGACCCTTCACCGAGATTCCCTAAATGCTAACATTGCTAAATTCCTTTATACCCCTCTTCCCGCCTCTGTCTGTGTATTTATCTATGGATACATACGCTTGTCTGAACCATTTGAAAATCATCATAAACTGTTACACCAAAATATTTCAGCATATGTGTCCTAAGAATAAAGACATTCAATTATATAACCACAGTACAACTATCAAAATCAGGGCATTTAAAACTGATTGAATACGATTTGCTAATGAAGAGAACATTTTCCAATTTTACTAAATAGCCCAATAATTAGCAAAGTTGGTTTTTTTTTTTTTCCAGGTCCAAGATCCAACCCAGAAATAGTCCCTTGAGTTGTAAAAACACATTTCTAGCTGCTTATCTATCACCTTTCCCGCTTCATCCCACAATAATTGACAATGTGGAATATCTGCACGAGCCCCTCCAAGGGCAGACCTCAAGGGATCAGACCCAGAGCATGAAAGTTTCACTGGCGAGTCTGGCTGAGGAAAACAGTAAGAAGCATGAGATGAGCTTATTCTACAAAAATATTTTCTGCAATCACAGTAAGACAATAATGATAAAGAAATACGGTGTCAGGAAAGTGATGGGAAATGTAAACCACTTTAATGCAAAAACAAGCCACTTTTCCTTTCAAGGTGACCCTATGGAATATTTTTCTCTACAATGATAGTCACCCAAATGTACACCTCAAATGAAACACTTTTTTAAAAAAAGATTTTGTTTATTTATTTGAGACAGAGTGAGAGAGCAAATGAGCTGGGGAGAGGGACAGAGGGAGAGGGAGAAACAGATTCCCCGCTGAGCACAGAGCCCAACGAGGGGCTCGATCCCAGGACCCCGGGATCATGACCTGAGCCGAAGGCAGACGCTTAACCAACGGAGCCACCCAGGCGCCCCAAAACATTTTCTGGTAGATGCATGGCAGAAACCTTAAAAGAAACCTGGTGTTGTAGATGTGCCATATCTTAAAGAAAGAGACTGCAGGAATGTAATGTGCTCCAGACACAAGCAAAAAGAGCAAGGTATAATAAAAACAGTCTTGCTTGTTAATTCGCCAAGACACATTATGCCAGGGCACAGCCTCCTATAGCTTAGTTTAAGAGAGATTTAAAGCATATTAAATTATTGTTTAATGTTCAGGAAAAGGCCTCCTGAACGCGCTGCAAGAAGCCTGAGTTCCTCACAGGGCCCCAGAGCCACCCAGGCCCCTTCAGCCAGGGCCAGCCTGCACCTGCAGATAAAACGAATGGTCTGATGCCTGTTTGATGTACTGCACTTTCTCCCCTGGTGTATGGACCTGCGTGTGTGTGGGGGGGGGGGGGGGGGTGTCTGTGTGTGCTGTAAAGAAAGAGTTTCACTGTTTTAAAAAAAAAAAAAAAAAAAGGTCGGGGGGAGTTGTAAAACCCAGGCTATACTATGCACAGATGGGGTAAAATTGCAAGAGATTTCTCCCACGGTGCCTGATGCTGCATCTTTTCACACTGGAGAGGCACTGACTTTCCCTGCCACCTCTTTGCCGGCCCTCCCTGCAAGCAAGGCTCCTCAACAAGCAAGGCTCCTCAACAAGCCGGCACTAGCTGATGTATGTGGGTGAGGACCCAAGCTCTCCCTGGGAACCGCTCCCAGATGATGACACGGCTCCTCCAAGCAGGCCCAGGCAGAACGCTGCCGAACGGCCCACCTATCAAAACCAGCACGCCCCACCCCTCACCCCCCATGAATGCAGCCTTCTCTTCCTTCCACACAGAATTACACAGGAAATCTGGCACATTACATCACTGACATGTAAACAGGACTCCATCAGTTGTCACAACTTGTGCAAAATTCCAATTGCCTTAGAATCACAGGAAAGAAATTCAAGAGACAAAAGGAAAAAATTGGGAAGTACAAAAAGCTCATTTAGAACCCTAGGATGGATAAGGAATTAGGAAGGTCCTGTGTAATTATCTTTGTTTTCTTTCTTGAACGGGGATGAGAGTACCTTTGTTTGGAAGCATTTAGTGATTGTTTTCAGCAGTCTGGTTCAGAGAGTGGTTCCCACATAGAAAGCCAGTCCTCAGTTTATAAATGAAGGGGCTATCTCTTAGTGCAGTGGAAAGTCAGGGTCCCTTAAATGACTTAATAACTCATGCTGTTATAAAAAGTATCACAAATTGAGCTGTAAGACAGAGCTGATAGGGGAAACTGGGTGAAGGGTCTATGAAAACTCTCTAGTAGCTTTGCAACTTTTCTGTAAAAGTGAAATTATTTCAAAATAAAAGTGTATTAAAAAAAAAAAAAAGCAGGGAGGCCAACTCAGCTGTGAATGAATGGACCACAGTGTACATACAAGTCTTTTTAAGAGTGAGTTTATGACACTAAATTCTAAATTCATTTGACAACAAAATATAAAACTCACCAGCTTCTTGGAAACCAACTATTAGTTACATGACACAGAAATGAACTGTATCCAGCAAAAAGGGAGGTGAGGAAGTTAAATGTTGGCTTAAAATACTGGTGGACTTTCTACATTTTTTTTGTCCCCTCCTCCTTTTAGAAGACATTCGTCTAGAGAGTGGTTGACATCTCTATAAATTTAGATGCCATCTTAACTGCTTCCTCTCCACTACATACATCTGAACTTAAAACAAAACAAAACAGAAAAACCGAGGCAACTTCATATGTTGCTGATAATTCTAAAAAGACTTCTTCATGCTTTACTAAAGGACCTGCCTATGTTCACCACACATGCCCTAGATATCCACTAAAACCCTGTATGTGTTGCTTGGCAATTAAGTGAATAGATTAAAAACAATACAGGAAAGAGAAATGCACAAAAATCGAATTTTTTTAAGGGTCAACAAAAAAGGAAAAGCTAAGTGTTAGAACAATGTAATGAAGAATCTTTGGCCTTGCTCTTTGTCTATAGGAAAATATGATCTACTTAACCAAATTCCATCTGACACACAACTTCTCAAGACTTCGCCTGGCTCTTAAAGCAAGATCCACGCATCCCATCTTTCATCCGTAAGAATCTCATTTCGGTCCGAGGTGTGGCTGAGAACAACCTCTGGACACAGAGCTAGGTGAGAAAGGGAACCAGGTGTACACTTTTTCTCATAGGTCGGTCGGTCGGTCAAAACCAGACAGAGGAAGGGAAACTCGGACCCACTGAGGTTTGGTGACTGGGGAAAAGAGAATCTACTTTCACGTTCAGTGTGAGTGTCTTTGGCCCAAGGGAGGATCCACGTAGAAATGGCTGTACTTAAATCAAGGAGCCAGTGCGGGCAAAAGGATCGTGACTCATGGAGTCGGTCCGGCGTCAGGCACTCAACCTTGTGCAGTGCTGGATCCTTCAGCCAGGAGAGCTGGCTTCGGGGAACACGTGTGTTTTTTTACAGTTGTGCGCCTTTCACAACTTCCTAAGTCAAATCATATTTTTTTTATTGACCACGTAACAATTCCAGAACTTGGGGGGGCTCAGTTGGTTAAGCGACTGCCTTCGGCTCAGGTCATGATCCTGGAGTCTCGGATCGAGCCCCACATCGGGCTCCCTGCTCGGGGGCAGGGTGTCTGCTTCTCCCTCTGACCCTCCCCGCCTCTCATGTGCTCTCTCTCTCTCTCTCTCTCTCTCATTCTCTCTCTCAGATAAATAAATAAAATCTTAAAAAAAAAAAAAACTATTCCAGAACTTTTTTTTTAATATCAGAAATGTCTAGACCTGGGTTTTCTCATGTGTTAGCCTAGATGATACTTAAGATTTATTTAGCTCACTCTTCTGTAACTCTGTTTCACAAAACTACCAAACGAACTCACTCCTACTGAGAATAATATAAAAGTCTGTTCTGTCTCATGGCAGTGAAGTTTTCTCTTCAGTTCATAAGTGAATGGGAAAATATAAGATTCTGTCATAGGTGAAGAAATAGTTTTTAAATAAATGTACTTATTTAACAAGCTTAGAAAGATTTTAAAAATCGCTGGCCTCAAAGAACTTTTCAGTACTGGTACTTTTATATATTTATATAAATGTTGGGGTGCAGAGATTTTAAACCATGGTGGGAATTTAACAAACAAGCTCAAAGTTCATGTTTTAAATCCCATTTCAGTGACAAGGAAGATGAAAGATGTCATGTTAAAAAAAAAAAAAAAAAGGCCCGCAAGAAAACAAAACTCACTTGGCTCAAATCAATAAAAAAATATTGACTTCTAAGCTAAAATCAATAGCTGTCCTTGAAAAAAATAACATTTGTCCTCCAAAGTTCTTAACTGTTCTGAAATACTGGTTTTTATCTTCAAACTTACAAAGGCAAATGATTCATACGACAAAGAACCTGCCTGTACAAACATTTTTTTTTAATTCATTCTAAAACTTGTTTAGACAAGTAATGGTTCGAACAGTTTACATAATGATCCGTTCAACAATAGCTAAAAGGAAAATGTGTTTGGATTCTAATCTATATTTTAAGCTTAGAGCATACAAATATGTGAACAATATTAGAGAGCTTTCTATGTTTTATTTTACTACTAACAAATAACATTCTCTTCTTAAAAAATAAGATTTCAAAATTAGCTGTTTTAAGACATTAGTTTAACACTTACTGCCAAGAATATTATAGGAAAAAAATACAAGACAAATATTTTGAACAGAGGCATGCAACATTACAAGGTAATTTTTTTTTACTTTTTGTTTTTAATCTATACTGCTCATTACACACATGGCCCATGCCAACGAATTTTGTATTTCTTTTTGTGGATATACTTTCTCTCCTATTGGATTCCTTCTTTTCTTCCTTCCTCTCTCTCTCTCTCTCTACCACCATCTTTATCTCTTGCTTTTCTTTTGTTCATTCCATCAACTTAGGGTCCTGAACAGGTACCAGAAATGACATTTTATGTCTTTTTATGTATTCAGGTTCATAGAATAATGGCCTTAGAAAGGCTCAATAAATATTGATTGGAAATTATAATTATACGATGCATCAATTAATATTGATCTTAAAGCCTATTTGCTTAGCTCTTTATAATTTTCAAAGCATTTTAACGTATACTATTTTGAGTTTCTTTAAAGGATCTTAAAAGGGGAAAAGTGATCTTTTTACTTTCTTATTAAAGGACGACATTATACCTCCAAGACACACCAAACACACTACACACTACACATCAGTCAAAATGTCATGTATCCATCCTTTGGAAGTCACAGACCAAATGCTACCTCCTCCCGAGCTCTTGGCGTTCCCACCTCTGCCCTTATTCTGCTACTAGTTACCTACACACCTGTCTACCCCAGTCCTGGAGAGCAAAGTCCTACATCTTAGTCACCTGTGACTCCTACATGCACCTAACAACCCAGTTTTGCACACAGAAGTTACTTAATGAATGCATGTTTGTTTGGTTTAGTAAAGGAGAAGAAAAACAAAAGCAAATAAAAGACTGATCTGAGACTATGCCCACCATCTCATTCCCCCGATTTCCAAAGCCCAAGTCAGGTAGGGCACCTGTCCTGTCCCTTAACCCCCATTCCCACCCCAACAATGTGCAAAAAAGGTTTTTTTCTATAAGTTTTAGAAAGGGGGACTCCTCTGAGCCTTCATTTTGTCCTTAACCAGGAGCTCTGGAAGTAGTCTCTAATAAAAGCTCTACTTCCTTTCCATTTTTTTTATTTTCACACTGTTTTCGGTGGACTGGAGCATTGTGGGGCAAACGGATGACACACCATTAACTTCATGAACACTTTGAGGTCGGGTAGACTAAGAGTCCGTTCCCTGCTCAGCCACTTCTACTCATACAGCCTGTGATTTTGAGCAAATGCAGACTCACTGTGCTTGGAGTTTGTGCATCTGTAACATGTAGGAACACACCCACCTCCTACGGTTGACATGATGCCTCAGAGGAGCCAGGAAGGTCGGCAAAACCCCGCACAAACCCAATCCTCACGGCTGCTGCTGGTAGGATAGGATTCTCAGATCTCAGTTTTATTTTTCATTTTGTGTTTTTGTCTCAGTGCATAATTTTGAAGGATTTTTTGCATCAAATTGGGATAGGGTGAGAAGCGCAAAAAAAAAAAAAAAGATGAAAAAGATGAAAAAGAAGACATGGATTAGGTACTAAATGTGAGGCATTTCAGAGGTTCCCAAAATTATTAAAGGCCTGAAAATAAAAGTCTGAGACGATTCAAAGAGAGTGACACATTTTAACAGCACAAAACTTATTAAAGGGACAAGAAGATTCAGAAAAAGATGCCCTCTTTTCCTTCAGTAAGTGGGGATGATACATGAATATTTGGTCCTTACAAACTTAATGCCGCAATAAGGAATTTCTATTTTGAATTATTCCCCTATGGGAAACCTCCCATTCATTCTGAAACCTAAAAAAAAAAAAAAAAAAATCATTTATAGGTTATCTGGTTATTCATCAAGAAGCCAGCTCCTTTTTAACTTTTTTTCGGGTGCCACATGAAGCAAGGGATGTTATGTTTGCATGCCAAAAAATTTCATTTCAGGGGCACCTGGATGGCTCAGTTGGAAGAGCGTGCAACTTGATCTAGGGGTTGTTAAGTTCGAGCCCCACGTTGGGTATAGAGATTACTAAATAAATAAACTTTAAAAAACAAATAAATAAAATTTTTTAAATGTAATTCCAAGAAAGAATTTAAACTTATTTGCTAAAGCATCAACATTTTCATGAAATGTAGATTTCACATTCGTGAGGTCCTTGCAGGTCCTGGAACTGTCCAGTCCCAGGTGTTGGTAATAAGATGTAAATGGTTGGGCTACAGTAACATTTTCCAGGATGTTGCCTCAAAGGAGAAGCTCGCTGAGTCTTAGGGGCTGTGGGGGGAGGGGGGGTGCCTTCAATATCAGAACCACACCTGCCATTTCCCACTCAGTGCAGGACAGAGAAAGAGCAAAGTGAAGGGTGGGGCAATGCCCTAAGCACCATGGCCTCCAGACTGAAGCACTCCTTCTAGAACCTCCTCATCTGGAAAGACTGGTTGGCTGAGGGTTGAGTTAGACTCCCCGAGTCACACCCAAGCCCGCCTTTGCTCCACCCTAGGCAGTCAGCTCTGAGGCATTAGGGGCATCAGCAGGTTTTGTCTCTTTCCCAAGACATTTCAGTCGCCTGAACAACAATGAAATTATGCCCATATTTAGAGAAAAAATTAACTGCTCTTGAAAGGTGTTTTGTAGATCTGACCAACATGAGTTGGCTGAATGCAGCATCATACTGTGTTCTTTCCTAAGCAGATGGAAACCCTACTGGATTAATAACAAAAGAATACAATGGTTATGAAATAAATATTTCACAGGAATGCAAGAGATTAAAAGAGTTTTATTTTTTTTAATATTTATTTATTTATTTGAGAGAGCGAGAATGAGAGAGAGAGAGTACATGAGTGGGGGAGGGTCAGAGGGAGAAGCAGGCTCCTCGCTGAGCAGGGAGCCCGATGCGGGACTCGATCCCGGGACTCCGGGATCATGACCTGAGCCGAAGGCAGTCGCCCAACCAACTGAGCCACCCAGGCGCCCCTTAAAAGAGTTTTAGATAGAAGAGTTTACAAGGACAAAAGATGAATTCTAATAGCCAGGGTTTGATCTTTTCTTGATCCACTGTTGTATTTTGGATTCAAATGTAGCTCAACCACTAACTAGCTGTGTGACCTAGGCCAAGTCATAAAGTCACTACTTTAACCTCAGTTTTACTATCTGTAAAATGGGAAGCTTGAGATAATGTTCATAAGATACCTGGCACATCACAGGTGTTTGCCAGGTAATGGTAACTATTATTAACCACTGATCTGATATTTTTATAAAAGAGGGAACTTACTCAAAGTTAATAACCATGTAAGTGTTATCTGCCCTAGATTAAGCTACACTGAATCTTACTTTGCAATCACTTCCCAGAAAAATATTTAGAAGATCCCTGCTGTGAGTCACCTGGCTCCAAGCCTGTTTTCCCAGACTCTCCCTGGCCTCTCTCCTCCAGCTCTCAGGGCCAGCTGCCATTCCACCTCGCCACAATCACTCTCCTGTCCCTCGGCCAGGCCACCACCCTCGGTCAGACTCATCAGCTCTCTCCTTCATACCTGATGGCTTCCTTAAGCCAACTCCCTCCGCACCCTGCACGCAGCTGCCGCAGGGACAGTCCCTGCTCCTGCGATGCAGGACACTATTCCTTGCAGCAGTGAAATCGGCAATGGCTCCCCTCTGCTTATCCACATTGCCCACCACGGAGTCAAGGCTCTGGCCCCAACCTGCCCTTCCTCCTGACGTCTTACCGCTTCCCACTCAGACAGGAGACCACTCTACAGGCCTTGAATGTGCTCCCGGTTTTTCGCCTCCCAGACTTCTCTCATGCTCTTCTCTCCCCCTGGAATGCTCTCTGCCCACCCATCTTGACCAACCGAAACACTCCCAAGTCTAATTCAGCACCACTTTCTTTAGAAAATCTCACTAGTGCCTCCACCACAGATGTTATATTTAAGAAGCCTTGGAGTCATTGATACCCTCCTGTCTGTTATCCTTTTGTATCATGGTGCTTATTTTACTTTAAAGAGCTATGTTCCTTTCAAGAAGTCTTTGTATTTTCACCTTTGACTCTCCTTAATGCCTAACACACAGCACATGTGCCTCATTTGCTGAATGAATGAATGAATGAATGAGTAGAATTGAGATACTTTCATTGTTTAAGTACAGGAACGTCCAGTCTACTACAAAAGGTACATAGCCTAAGGGCACAGGCTGACAGGAGGACAGAGGTGAGCAGCCGTGGGTTCTCGTGCCAACTTAGCCATGAGTGGACACGGGGATTTAGGGCCAGTCTTACTCTACTCATCTCCAAAGTGGAAGAATGAGGCTTCTGTACACTTTTGCACTCTCCCCAGCTCTAGAATTCAATGCAAATGGACCCATGTATCTCTTGCTAAGAAAGAGGCTTCTTTTTAAAAGATGGTTTAAAATGAACTTTAATATCAAATAGAGATCACATGTATTTTGGCTTTGAAATCACAAGTTCTAGAGAAAAGTAAGCATTAACTTTATAACCACATATTTCTGCAGCTTACTGACTATATTTGGCTTTTAATCCTCCAACAATATCCACACTTTGATCAGCAAAAGATCCAACTGTGGGACTTCGTCACTTGGCCACCAAATTTCACTACAGATCTGTCATTTCTTTTATTCTTTTTTTTTTTAAGATTTTATTTATTTGCGAGAGAGACAATGAGAGACAGAGAGCACGAGAGGGAGGAGGGTCATAGGGAGAAGCAGACTCCCCGCTGAGCAGGGAGCCCGACGCGGGACTCGATCCCGGGACTCCAGGACCACGACCTGAGCCAAAGGCAGTCGCCCAACCAACTGAGCCACCCAGGCGCCCTGTCATTTCTTTTAACCACAGGAATAAGGCTGTGGTAGTTCTGCCTAAATTGAAAGCCATATTAATATAACATCCTATACAAGCAAAATTCACAGTTTAAATTTTCAAAAATATACCTCTTACATCATCAAGCACTTAACTTTTACCAAACTTTGAAATACTAAGTAAAGCAAAAGAAATGAAAGTAGTTGTGATTCCATTCAGACCACAATGAAGAAAACACAAAAGATGGGTGGGCAGGGAAGGAGGGAGAACTGCAAATGAGATAAAATGCTGTCTTAACAACTGACAAGTGTTATTAATATAAAGCACAGACACAGGAAGATGTTTTAAATTCATCTTTAAAAAAATAAGATTTGAGCTTTTTACACACTCAAATTGGTTTATTTAGGGAAAGATTAAATACAAACACCGCTTATTTAAAATCCCGATTATTAAAAAAAAAAATCACTCAGACAATAAAGTGGCAGTTTTTTAAATAAACAAGCTTAAATTCAACCAATAGTTTTCATGCCAGTTTTCGTGCCTTAAAAAGAAACAAAACCCTTTATTTGGAAAAACTTGGGGGCAGAAAAGCACTTATTAAATTCTTAATCCTCCTTCATTTGGCAGAAGGCAGTCGGGTCAGAGACGGCATCCTCCTACGAAGTACATGCTCTGGGACAACAAATCCCTCCGCTCAAAACCATTTAAAAACACCAGAAAAAAAGGTGTGCGGGCAAGCCCCATGTCTCTTCAGTCAGTCATCGTTATTTCTAAAATGCACAAGTCAGCAGTTGCGGGCAATTTTTGTGTGTGTGCTAATTCTCTAATTCCAGAAGGGTCAGCCACACCACTGGCTGGCCAGGCGTGCTGGGAGAATCCCCATTACTGGATCCAGAAAGAAGGGCCCCATGCTGACTCCAGCCCCCAAGCAAGACGCCCCGCTGCCCCAGCGGATCAACATCAAAGCGCAGAAAGAAACACCCGTCCCCCAAATTACGTAATTCAAAACTTCAGTCTGTTTTTCCTTCCCAAAGAGACGTAAAACTTGACATATTTATAAGCAGCTTTTAGGTTGGAAAAACAGAACACAAGAAATAATACGATGGGAAAACATTGAGCCTCCTCGAAATTTAGTGTATCCGTGAAGAATCCTTATAAACCATGGATCTTTACGCAGTTCATTAGCCGATATATTAATTCAGTACAAATTTACCTCTATAGGAGGCCGAGGGAGTGAAATATTCCATTAACAGTAATGTTTACTATCAATTAAAAAAAAATAAGGCTCTAGATGAACAGAATCATATTTTTATTAAAAAAATACAAAATCAAAATGAAATACTTGGTTCATAAAATGCCAGGAAAAAAAAAATTGCTGCTCAAGAATCCTTGCAAAATTCTGACTTGACTATAAATGTGTGGATTAAAAGAACGTGCTTCCCAAATACAGGAAGACTGGGAGGGAAAAGTAAAGTGTCAGATTTAATCGGTTGGCCAAGTTTTAGAACAAACTTAAAAACCAAAGTGATAACTGGCAAAACTTTCTCCCCATTTTTCCTGGTACTTGGCCACATTTCTCCTGGAAATCCCCGGGGTGCATTATGTTCAGAAAACAAGAGCTCCAAGATTGAGACAATTCTTCGCTAACTCAAAAAGAGGAATTCAATTGTCAAGATGCTGGGGGGGGGGGGGGGAATAAATACAAAAGTAAATCGAAGCAGAAAACAGGTCCCAACTCGAGTAGTCCCTGCCTTCAAAACTGCTGGTAAAACAAAAAACTCCTGGAGTGTATTCAGGTTGCTCCTCCCCAGCCTAAGGCCACAAGGCAGGGTAAGTAATTTTCTGGAACGCAGGCCAGTTTCCCAAAAGCCCTCCTTGGGAAGGGCTTGCAGGGGGGCGGGAGGGCGCGGACCGCAAAATTCTCACGGCTCTCGTGGGCATCCCCGCGTCCCGCTCTGGGGACCGAGTACATGCAGCCTCATTATCTTCCCGCATCCTCCCAAACGACCCCCGCGATCAGTTTCCGCGACGATTCTGCAGAGCAGACCTTGCCCACATCCCGGGGGGCCCTTGCCCGGGCAGGCCCCCAGCGTCGCGGGCTGGCGCGGATGAGAAGCGGCGCCCTCCCCGCCACATGTCCCCCGCTCCCACTCGTAGACCCCGCGCCCTCACTCCGCTACCAATAATACACTGAGGTCCTTCCTCCGGGGCTTTTTTAAAAGGAGGAAACCAAGGGCGCAGGCTCAGGGCCACAGGTACGCTCGCCCGCCGGGGCTGTGGCGCAGCGGAGCAAGGGGGACAGGCGCGTCCCGGCGGAGCTCGGACCTGGGGCCGGCCGGCTGCCCCTGCCCGGAAGCTCAGTTTTGGGTAGCAGGGGAGACCGAGGCGGGGCCTTCTCGGGACCGGACCCCCCGCCGCCCCACGCGCAGCCTGTGCCGAGGGGGGTGGTCTCGGGGTGACCAGGCATTTGGGATAAGCCATGAGAGGTGGAGGAGCCCCGAATCCGAACCCTGGCTACAGGACAGGCCGGAGTCCCCGCTCCTTTACTGTTGTTCTACTTTTGGTTACAGTTGGTTAGGTTGGGGGGTTTTTGTTTGCTTTTTTTTTGTTTTGTTTTTTAAGACTTTATTTATTTATTTGACAGAAAGAGAGAGCGAGCGAGAACAGGAACACAAGCAGGGGGAGTGGCAGAGGGAGAAGCAGGCCTCCCGCCGAGCAGGGAGCCCGATGCGGGGCTCGATCCCAGGACCCTGGGATCATGACCTGAGCCGAAGGCAGACGCTTAACGACTGAGCCACCCAGGCACCCGGTTCGGTTGGGTTTTGTTGTCGCAGCCCCGCCCGACCTCCCACCTGCCGGCGGGGACAAAGGGGATGGCAGCCGGGCCCCTTTGTCCCGCGCAGGGGGCAGTCCTGGAGGTAGAGACCCCCGCGGCCCGCTCGCCCGCCGCGTCCTCCTGCGCCCCTCGCGGGCCAGCCTCCTGCCCCCGCTCGCGGGAAGGGAGGAGGGCGGGACGGAGCACCCGTTCGCAGGGAAGCAACCGCTCCTCTCCCGGCTCGCACACACACACCCACCCCGGTGTGAGCAGCGCACGGGGCCGGAGGACACCGGGCTCCTACCCCAGCGCCAGCAGGAAATGCTTCCATGAACTCCAGCAAAACCACTTTCCTCCTTCAGGACCTGGCTTTTCTCGCAGGTCAGAGGAGGGCTCGGTCCCTCCCTTTCCCAATGTGACGCCCACGGCCGCGAGCGCCCCGTGCCTGCCCGCCGGCCGGTACCCACCAGTAGCCGTCCGAGTTCTGGTCGGTGGCCGTGCAGCGCCGGGAGTAGTACATCCTGCTGGTGCCGCCGCCGCCGCCGCCGCCGCAGGTCACCTCGTAGCGCAGGTCGGGACCGGACTCGGCGCGGGTCATGCGGCCCAGCGTGTTGAGCCGCGGGTGGGAGCCTCCGTTGCAGCTCATGTCGGCGGGCACTCAGAGAGCCGCTCAGCGCCGAGGCATAAGCGAGGGCGGGCCGGCTCGGAGAAGGCGGAGGGTTCAAAGGAAAGGCCCCAAACCGGGAACCGGGGCGGGCGCGCAGATGGGTGGCGGGGACGCTCCTGGCCACCAGGAGGGCCGTCCCAGCCGCTGCGAGCGCGGCGCGGCGCGGCGCGGCGGGCGGAGGTCTGGCGCGGGGACCACGACGGGCGGGGAGCAGGAGCGGCAGGAAGAGCTGTGGCTCGGAGAGCGGCGAGGGCGCAGAGGAGCTGGCTCGCGGCTGGGTGTTGGTGTTGGTCGGTGGGGACGCGAGTCTCCTCCCCGCTGGCACCCGGCGCCCAGACCCCACCTGGCCGGTTTCTTCCCAGGGCGGGGTGCAGCCGCCGCGCCCCCCCCCCCGCCCCGCGGGTGTCACCGACGCGCTCGGGCCGCCCCTCCCCACCTGCGCCCGCCGGCCCGCGGCCCCGCCCTGAGCCTCCGAGGCCCGGGGGACGCCGGCGGGGGCGGGTCCGCGAGACCCGAGCGCCCGGGGCGCGGCGACCGAGGGGAGGCTTCGGCTGCGGCCCCTGCTTTTCAGGATTTCCTCGGTCCCCCGGGCGGAAATAGGCCGAAAAATGAGGCCCATTCGCTTGGGCGGTTACTTATTAAACATTTACTTTTGCTAATCCCTGGAAACGGTGCCGGCCAAGCTTTGAACAGAAACATAATTGAGAAGAGCAAGCTTAGATAGTGAGGTTTCGTTTAGGGAGCTTTGTTTGAATTTTCTTTTACTCCAGGAATCCAGAAAAGTTGTCTCAGAAGTCCGATTTCCGACGTGTAAAACGAACCACCACTTTCTGGGGAAGTCTTCGCCGTGAATAATTAATTTCTTTGGTGTGAGGATTAAAAGGAACACACTAACCACTTTTCCATGAAGCAAAAGGAAAATATACATTGTAATTTATTTTATTTTGCCAGCTGGTCGTCATTTTGAACAAGAAATTGCAAAGACTTCCACCTCCAGACCCAGTCTTTAAATTTTTAAAGAACCTTGGGAAAGTTTGTCTCACGCCCCTGAGCACCTTCTTCCTTGACTCATCACTTTCGAAAGTCAGCTTTTCCCACAAATCAGTGGCCTTCCTGGGACTGCAGTCTGAGAGCAGCAAAGAACCCTGGACAGAGATCATCCACTTGGGACAGATGAGTAACTCTGAGCCAGAACATTCCAGCAACTTGCTCCAGGGCCCCTCCCAGTTAGGTGTGAACCACACTGTAGTCTCTGGGACCAGGGTTGAGGTACAGACCCAGTCAGACGACCCAGAAAAAGCTGTTTTTATAATTTGGAAAACCGTTAAATTACTCTTTAATAAACACCATTTAAAGATCTTTGTAGTAAGTATTTGTCATCTTCCCAAGCAATGCCCGTTAACTTACCTTCTCACACGATATATTCCAAAATGTCTGTGAACTGAAAAGAACAAAAATGGAACTATATTTGCATGTCCTAAAGGGAGCGGGGTAGTTTTCTAAAAGTTCCCATATTATAGCACCGCTAATCACACCTCACTTTGTAGGCACAAATCTTCAACAAAACATGCTGTTCTTTTTCTTCCCGACTGACCACAGAGTTGACCAGATTAAATACACTGAGATAAAAGCTTGTCACTGTTACCACACTCGGTAATTCCCATCACCAGCTCAGTTTCCAATCCTTTTTAATAAATGGGGACGTGATAAAGTTCAAATTCAAACGCTCACACAAACACGGATGTACAGACAAGAACGGTGTTTCTTCTGAAAATTGAATCAGTGGCCGCGAGTCAGTATCAGCACCAATCACCCATGATACCCATTGGTTGGAGGGGAGAAAAGCCATTTGGGGTGTTAGTGAATAATGCACATAATTTAATGTAGGGTGTTTTGTTGCCTCTATGCATCTCATTGGTTCAGTAAATAATTACAACCTACTGTATGGGAGGACCAATGTTGGACTTTGGAGAACACGAAGATGAATGAGGCATAGTCATTGCTCTGAAAAATATAGTAAACCTTCAATTAAATTCAGAGATTCCTTTATTCTAATAATGTGTAATGAGAAGGTCATGCAATCGCACAGGAGAATTCTTAAAAACAAGACAAATCTATGAACCACATTCCACTGATGACAAAGCTCTACCTAACTCACATTGGGTAGTCAGGAGCCTGGCTACACATAGATCCAAACAGCACCCAGACTCACAGAGAGCTGTTCGATCTATTTATGAAACAGGAGAAGAGGTGAAAAGTACAACCCACCAATTACGCACCTCTGGCTACCATTACTTGGTAGCCTATCCTATAGCTTCCTGAGCTCCTTTAGGTATTCCCAGGTAGGTGAACGGCTTCCAGCCAACCAAACAGCCAGGTTTGGGAAGACAATGACTTCCATATATCTTTCTCTAAGGATGATAAAGGAAGATAAAAGGATGAAATAAAAGATTGACATGATAAATGGAATCCAGACATATACACATTAGTTGTCTAAATTGGCTCACCTCATAGAAGGTCCCATGGTGAAGGTTAGGGATCAGAAGACTAGAGTTCTGATCTTAGTGCTACAATTTACTTGGGCAAGAGATCAATTTCTTCACATGCAGAATGGAAATAATAATCTTGCCCTGCCTATTTTATACTAACTATGTGAACATTCTTGAAAACAGGAACATTATATAAAGCTAAGGTATCACCCATGAAACCAAAAGCTCTGTGCTAGATGGAAATTTTAGGCTTTAGTGTCTTTGTCTTTAATCCCCCATGAATCAATAAAACTCCCTTTTGCAGACATTTAACCTTCATTCACTTAAAAAGCAGTTATTAAACATCCACTATGCGGGACCCCTGGATGGCTCAGTCAGTTAAGTGTCTGCCTTCAGCTCAGGTCATGATCCCAGGGTCCTGGGATTGAGTCCTGCATCGGGCTCCTTGCTCATCGGGGAGCCTGCTTCTCCCTCTGCCTTCTACTCTCCCTGCTTGTGTTCTCTCTCTCTCTCTCTCTCTCTCTCTCTCTCTCTCTGACAAATAAATAAATAAAATCCTTTTAAAAAATTAAAAAATAAACATCCACTATGAGCCTCACCATAGGCTCAGCGCTGATCACACGAAGATGAATAAGGCAGGGCTCCCTTTCTGCAGGATATCAAGCCTGTGATAGGAAAACAAATCATTCCAATACGTTCGATACCTTATTAAAAAGGCATGTTTATAGAATCTTGGGAGCACAGAAGAAGGGTTTAGCTTATTTCTTATAACCAGGTTTAAAAAGTGCCCCATCCAAAACCTGGCAAAGTCCTCACTAGCTGACCTAACTAAGGTCAGCTATTTTTTTCCCTGCCACTTGTAGATATGTCCGTTTGTACTGTTAGAGACAGATAACTGACATGTAACTTTCTCTCTGGCCGACCTTGGAGATGACCTTGTGGTTAGGTAAGAGGCATCAGTCAGATCCTGAGCATATTTTTAAAACTAAACAGAGCACCTTGATTTCAATGAGATTAGGAGGGATCATTTACTTGCTTAAAATCCCATGGGAACCCTCTCATATCTCTTTGTTGGTGAAATGATATCCCTTGGACACAGAAAAGATTTACAGCCCGTGAATTAAAATAGCCGTTCCGCCTGCCAGGGGAGCAGTATTTTAACAAATCAGAACTACTAAGCTAGGATTGGAACTATAACGTGAGGTTAGTATAGAAAATGCCTCTTAAAATAGCAGATAATTTAATTTTGGGTTTAATCTTTGCTTTTTCTTTCTTGTGAGTAAATTACAATCCTCCAGGAATCATTAAATCTGGGTTCTCAGTATCCCCAAAATAAGATTGATCTCTTAAAGTTGAAACTACTCATTGAAGAAAGCAATTTGATAAACCACATAAATTTCATTTCAAAAATAGGAAAATGTTGGCAACACATGTACATATATATATACAATAAATAGCTTTATTATCCTTTGTTCAAATGTCCTTCAGGAACCAGAGAATTTTTCTGTTTGTAGTGGTTTTTCGTTTTCACCAGGGGAAGGGGGTTAACTTTTAAAAACATTAAAAAGCTGAGAGAAACTTCTCAAATACGTTTTCTGTCACTTGTAGTGAGAAGATTTGTTGTGGTTGCCAATTGTTTTGGTTTTTGCACAGGTCATATCTAATAAATGGTGCCATCCTTTAGGTTTTAAGAGTCTGGGGTTTTTTTACTGCCTTTAATTGGGTAGCATAGATATTGGGGATCCATCCATGCTTTCCTGCCTGATCCTCTTTTGCATTAAGAGCCCAAGTTGCAAGGTTGAGGGGCTGGACGTTAAGGGCATGGATGATGGGGAGCACAGCTTTGGACCACCTAGGGGCCACCCACACCCTTGGCCAAATGACTTCTAACCTGCCACACTAAACAATAACTCACACTAATTTTTAGTGGGTAAGGCACACAGTCAATAACCATAATACAGGTGCCAAGTAAGTTAGCCTTTTAAATACGCCCTTCAAAATAATTTTTTAAGCTCATCATGATTGTGAGGAACTGTCAGTCTGTCACATTGGGACAGGAACACTTACTCCAACTTCTATAAATATAAAGTCAAGATGCAGATGATTGCTGGTAAACCCAGTTATCCTCAAACGCCACATGGATATATAATGTGCTAATAGCCACGTGAGGAAAATTATGAATAGCTACTTAGCCTTTACTGAAGGAATTCAAAATTGATGTTCCATAGAGAATTTCAGAAACAAATGCTGCCTTAAAGAATTGTTATACCAGCTGTTCTCAAAACTTTTAGAGCCTTGGAACTCTTTTTACAAAGGAAGCTCTGTGAGAACAGCCAATAGCCAGAACAGATCGTGGGAGCGCTAGACTGGCCATAGCTTGATGGGAGCCCACTGTCCTCCCACAGCACCTGCCCTGTGTCTTCTGGTGCTATAGCCCGAGAAAGATTTCCCCAACTAAAATGCCATATAAGCCAAAACCCACATTTTATTTTTTTTAAGATTTTCTATTCATTTATTTGAAAGAGAGAGCGAGCGAGCGCATGCGCAGGAGCTGGGGGGAGGGGCAGAGGGAGAGGGAGAAGCAGACTCCCCGCTGAGTGTGGAGCCCAATGTGGGGCTCGATCCCAGGACCCTGAGATCATGACCTGAGCTGGAGTCAGACGCCCAACAACTGAGCCACCCAGATGCCCCCAAAACCCACATTTTAATAAAAGAAAATAGTGAGTCCTGGAGAGGTTAAGAACCTTTCCTGAGTTACTTAGTATCTAAAATATCAGAATTCTGTCTGTTTCTGGCCTCATGCACTATGTCAAAATTCCTGTACAGTCCGACATGAAAGCATACATTTCTGAGCAGTAATTTGGTATCAATTTAAAACCAAGGAACTATCTTATTAATTGTTATTTTCCCACATTAGACACATAGGATGTCTGGAAATTCGGTCACTACAAAATCATCAGCCTGCTCTGCAAAAGTCACACCAAGAAAACTTACTCATTATATTTAGTCCTATTCCTATAGGTGAGGTGAGGTGAGGTGAGTGTTTTTCTTGGTGTCATCAAATCACAGTGCACGTTTTTGTTTTGGTTTGGTTGGTTTTTTTAAAATACAGCTTCCATCATTTAGAAAAAGTCAAATCACGGGTTCATATACAAACAACATAAAATCAGAATGGAAATGAAGCCATAAATGATCTGACATCTAATTTTGGGGAGCATGTAATGCAAAGGACATGTCACCTGGTCCCTGAAGTGACCATCTTTCAAAATTATAGATATTCATAGGCAGAATAGCACTTTCCTGCAACCATTATCATCTTATCATCAGGAAGGATTTATTGCAGTTATATTGTTCCCCTGCTGCAGAGAGAAATGTCCACATAGAGGAGTTTAAAGAATAAGCTCCTGTCTTTAATTATCTTGACATCTGAAGCATGTAACACAGGAGACAAAATATGAAACATAAACCAACTGCTAGTAGTAACAAAAACACAAAAGGGAGCATCTAAATACAGCAGGAGCTGGAGGGGGAAACTCTCAGCTTCAACAGACTCTCCTAACCTAGGGTTGCAATAGTTTCATTTTGTCAGAGACTTGTTAAGATCGCAGATCTGGGGGAAGAAACAAGAGTTTCTTCAGAACAGAAACAACTCAGAGGCAGTGAGAAGTTTCATTCTTTATCCTGGCCCCGCCTGTCGGGGGCAAAACCTCGATTAGACGTGAGAGTTTGCTAGCAAATCAAGTAAAAGGTTTGCTTAGAAGGATGAATCTGAAGTTGGGGATTCCCCCCTCCCCCACAACTGTTTGTTTGCTGTAAAAAAAAACTCAGAAAAGGTGGGATGCAGAAAAGCTAAGAAAATTTCATCTATAACTACACCATCCAGATGAGGCAATCACACTATGCATTTTTGGTAGATTTCTTTCCAGTTTTTTTTTTTTTAATGAATTTTTTTTTTACCTGATGTCAGATTCTATATATAAATTTGTATCCAACTTCTTAATTTAGCATTATGCCATGAGCATTTTCCAACCTCATTTAAAATGTCTTGTCAGCATTGCCTTATAAGGTGCTTACCATTTTGTTGTTTGTTTTTAAAAAGGCTCTTTCAAAGTGGCATGGCCCAGATCCTGGGGCTTTCTATAGGAGTGATTCACCCTGTTCTAGAATTTTTCACATCAATAGCAAGTAGCATCCCCTGCGGATGGGAAATGAGACAGGGAGAGGCAGAACTGAAGCAGTGAGCCATCCTCACATGGAAGGCACTAACAACAGCCACCAAACATGTTTAGGAAAACAGCCCTGCCCCATCAGGGGCCAGCAAATCCTTGCAGGGTCTTCCAGCAATCCCTCTGTAGCCCTCAGTATAAGGGTTGCAGACATCCGAAACCAGAGGGTTTTCTCCTAAAACCTGTAGGAACCCGTGGACATTTGTACTTGGGAAGCTCTAAGAGACTGGGCTACTTCTGGTTTCTTTAATCAGCTCCCCAGGACTTCGTGAACTGAACATTCATCTCCAAATGAGAAACCTTCCCTTCAGCAAGATTTGGATTCAAGAAAAAATCATGCAAATCAGGAGAGCCTACAGGACTGTTTCTTCTGCCATAAATTAGTGCCCATTGCAACAAACCTAACTGGACTTGATTTGTGCATATTTAGAGATTTGCAGAATCTTCACCTGAAACATTTAAACCATGCTGACATCAGACAGAAAGGTTTCAAATTTAGGGAAGAGTTATAGCACAGTTCCAAGGCAGTTTCAACAAACCCGGTGAAGCAGTTCTGTCTTGCAAGGGTGGGTGTGGAGAGCTACACATCATTCTCGTTAAACCTGTCTGGCGGCTCCCTGAAGTTTTACCTGCTTAGCAATTTGACTTCAGCTGGAATCAAGCAAAGCATCTGGAGTCCTTTCCCACCAAGGTAATGAGGAGAAATGTCACCTGTCATCTCTAAACAACCTTTTATTTTGCTTTACCGAATAAGAAAAAAATAATCTCATGATTTAAAATTAGGATTACTGCATTCTTAAAACAAAAATCAATATTTATCTTGGGTTTGTAGCCCTGAGAAAATATGTAATATACCAAAGGAGGGTTTTTTAAGCCTCTTTTTTAACTGCCGAGGGACTTGTCTTTGTAAGAGGGAACTGTATTAACATGGAAAACATCTCATTCCCATTGTTATCATTAAAAATAAATGTTAAGAGGATGGATGTAGTCCATTTATATAGTCATGGATGTAGAAAGAAGACAAATGTATTGTAAAGTAAAAAAAAAAAAAAGAAAAAAAGGATGGGGGCCCTTGGCTGGCTCAGTCAGTACAGCGAGCAACTCTTGATCTCAGGGTTGTGAGGTTGAATCCCATGTTGGGTGTAGAGTCAACTTAAAAAGAATAAATAAATAAATTAATTAATTAATAAAATTTTAAAAGTGATTCATTTTTTTAAAAAGGCAACTTTTAAGCCATATATATAGTGTGGTCAGACTTTACATTAAAAAGTATGTGTTCGAGGGGCGCCTCGGTGGCTCAGTTGGTTGAGCATCTGACTCTTGGTTTCCGCTCAGGTCATGATCTGAGGGTGGTGAGATGGAGACTCACATGGGTCTCCCACTTATTGCAAAGTCTGCTTGAGATTCTTTCCTTCTCCTTCTCCCTCTGACCCTCCCCCCTCTCTCAAATAAATAAAATCTTAAAAAATAAAGTATGTGTTAGAAAAGACATATAATGTAATCCTAAGGCATAAAGCTTATTAATGGAAGATGAGTACGTAGAAGACTTATTTGTTAGAGTATATATTTCTAACAATAGATCTATAAAATAAAAGTATGCAATTTTTTAGGAAAAAGGTAGCTTTCATATCTAGTTTGGAAAAGGAAAGTGGGATTCCCCAATACCCGAGTCTTAAAAATTTGGTATTCATTGGGCGCCTGGGTGGCTCAGTTGGTTAAGCGACTGCCTTCAGCTCAGATCGTGATCCTGGAGTCCTGGGATCCAGTCCCGCATCGGGCTCCCTGCTCAGCAGGGGGTCTGCTTCTCCCTCTGACCCTCTTCCCTCTCGTGCTCTCTGTCTCTCATTCTCCCTCTCTCAAATAAATAAATAAAATCTTTAAAAAATAAAAATTAAAAAATTAAAAAAATTTGGTATTCATCAATATGAGAATAATAATTCTAATTCCATTTATTTGTACAGCACCTTACAGGGTTTTTCTTTATTTAAAAAATTGTAATAAATATATATATGGCACAAAAATCACCCTTTTAACTATCTGAGTGTACAATTCAGTGGGATTAAGTACATTCACAATGTGTGCAACCATCACCACTATCCATCTCCAGAACTTTTTTGTCATCTCAAACAGAAACCATGTCCCCGTTGAACACTAATGCCCTCCTCCCCTCCCCTAACCCAGCCCTTGGGAACTCCTGTTCTATTTTCGGTCTCTATAAACTTGACTATTCTAAGGTTCCTCATATAAGTGAATCATACAATTTTTGTTATTTTTTGTCTGGTTTATTTCACTTAGCATAATGTCTTCAAGGTTCATCCATGTTGTAGCCTGTGTCGGAATTCCCTGCTTTTTAAAGGCTGCATAATATTCCACTGTAGGTAATGAACACATTTTGTTTATCCATTCATCTGTTGATGGACGTGTAAGTTGCTTCCACCTTTTGGCTATTACGAATAATGCTACTATGTTGTTTTTTAAGTAAAATTACTATAAACTTATTCCTTTCTTTACACTATCCCCCTCCTCCCAGAATTCAGAACTGTACTTTTTTTATTTTTTGCTTTTGCTTAGTTATCTGTTATTGTTAATTTATTCCCCAACTCTCCCCTAGTTGAGTAAATATTTTCTCAACACAAAGATTCACAACAGGTATTCTATTAATTTCATCTGCTTAAAAAAATCCTTCCTGGGGCACCTGGGTGGCTCAGTCGGTTAAGCATCTGCCTTCGGCTCAGATCATGATCCCAGGGTGTTGGGATCAAGCCCTGCATTGAGCTCCCTGCTCAGCAGGGGAGTCTGCTTCTCCCTCTCCCTCTACCCCTGCTCGTGTGCTCTCTCTCGAGCTCACTCACTGTCTCTCTCAAATAAAGCAATAAAATCTTAAAAAAAAAAAATCCTTCCTGGTTGGGGAGGTGGGAGGTGGGCGAAATTGGAAAAGGGGATCAAAAGATACAAACTTCCAAATACAAAATAAATAAGTCATGGGGATGCAAGGTACAGCCTGGTGACTATAGTTAATAATACCGTGATACAATTATGAAAGTTTCTAAAAGAGTAGTTCTTAAAAGTTCCCATCACAAGAAAAAAAATTTTTTTAACTATGTGTGGTGATGGATGTTTACTAGCTTTGTGTTAAAAAAAAAAAAAAAAAATCCTTCCTGGAGTCTTCTGAATTGTTCTAATCCTCTTCAGACTGGCTTCTCCACAGTTAACCTGGGAGCTCCCTTCACTGTCATTCTAAGGCTTCCTTTGCCCGCCATGTTGTTTGTACCTTCTGTTTTCTGGATCCCATGCCTTTCACTCTTGGTTTATTCCCTCATTTTGATAGCGGTCACCATCCACCAACTTTACTGAGAAGAAGTGCATGGGAAATACCTTTTTGGAGAACTTGTGTGTCTGAAAGTATCCTTATTCCACCACATACTTGATTGATAATTTAGCTGGGTAGGGAACTCTAGATTGGAAATCATTTTCCCTCAGACTGTTGGAAGCATTGCTCTCTTCTGTTTGCAGAGTTTCTTTTGAGAGGTCCAAAGCCACTCTGATTCTTTGTACATTTTATGAAACTTTCAGTAATTAGGATGTTCTATAAGTTTTAGATAATAACATTTAGGGAGTTCAACACCCTTCTTGTTTGGTCCCCCGAGCAGGAGAAAAAGAGTATATTATGGTTCTCAAAGAGTTACTACAGGAACAAAGTCAGCAGTCAATAAACATGGCAGTTATTAGAAGAAGAGGAAAGTGGATATTCCTTTTTTCCTCCCTCCCTCCCTTTTTCTCCCTTTCTCCCTTCCTTCCTTCCTTCCTTCCTTCCTTTTCTTCTTTCTTTCTCTATATCTCTTTCCAGAGAGGTTCCTTTATCTGGGAAAAGTAATTTCCTCAACAGAGACAGACCTCTTCCCTGGAAATGTAACAAGAGCAAGCAGCTTGCTCTGACCCTACTTCCCAGGCTCCGCCTGCTGGCTCCTGGTCAAATGAAAATGGAGTGGCAAGGAAAGGTCTACAAGGGCACCCTAAACACAGGAGAAAGAGGAGTGGCCCAGCCTTGCTCTCACATCACTGGGCTTCACCTGTGCTCTGTATCACCAGGGAAGCCATCCAGCACCCACTGTCCACCTTCTCTTAGCAGGTCAGCCCCAGCCCCCCTCCAATCCCCACCTGGCTCCCACTGTACCTAATTTAATTCACCTTTCTCCATGCAAGTGAGTCTCTCCTTTTGGCAATTTAGCCTCCTCGGGTCAGTTACACATTCCATAGGCTAATCCATTTCCTAACCCTAACTACTGTTTATCTTCCAAAGCCTCTAAGAAAATAAAATCCAGCCTGGTCCCTAAATCACCTTTACTTCTTGACTCAGTTGATGCTACACGCTCCATACCTCTCATCGATCTAACCCTCCAATTTAAGCTTGTCTCCTCTCCAGCTAAACATTCACCTACAATGATTTTCAAAAATGTCATCTTGTATATTTCAAGTGTCAGTATGCATGTTGGTAAATGGTTTAAATGGCCACGTTAAGAATTCATAAAGAACATAGAAGACACAGGGACTACTGCCCTTTCCTTAATCTGTCCTTTGTCTCTTTTTGTTTCCATAGTGGTCACAATGGTCAGGGACTTGACCATGTCCCATTTAGAGTGGATTGCCCCATTCCTTTCTCCACTCCATATGACACACCAGCACCAGACTAACCTGGAAAGTTCTCCCCATGTCATTCTCAAAATCTTCACTGACTCCCCACTGTCAACAGATAAGATACACAATCCCTAGCCTGGCACTCCATGCCCTCCACAACTGTATCCCAACCTACCCTCTACACATATTGTATTTTCTCACTTCCATACCTTGGTTCATACCCATTCCCCCATTGCAATGCCCTCCTGCCTTTTCCACACATTCTTCTAGATTCACCTCAAATCTTGCTTCTTGGGGTGCCTGTGTGGCTCAGTTGGTTAAGTGTTTGCCTTCGGCTCAGGTCATGATCCCAGGGTCCTGGGATTGAGCCCTGCATCAGGCTCCCTGCTCCACAGGAAGCCTGCTTCTCCCTCTCCCACTCCCCCTGCTTGTGTTCCCTCTCTCGCTGTGTCTCTCTCTGTCAAATAAATAAATCTTAAAAAAAAAAAAATCTTGCTTCTTCATGAGACCCTCCCAGGTCACCAAAGCTTGTAGTTCATTTTTAAAATTCATCTCGCCATCTCTCTCTCTATCCTTCCATCCCTTCATTCAGCAAACATTGGTTGTTTTGTTTTGTTTTGTTTTTGAGTACTTATTATCAGTCAGGCATTGTGCTCCTGCTAGATTCTGGGGAAGCAAAAATAAATAAGTCATCCTTCCGATGCTGGCAGGATTGACATTCTAATAGAACAAATAGTAGCTACCATTCATTTTGCACCGGGTGTAGCGCAAAGCATTGAAAGCACTTTGTCATAATCATCTTCACAATAACACTGTGAGGGAGGTACTAAATCCTGATTTTATTGATGATAAAATGGAGGCTTAGCAGGGTCAGGTTATCTGTCCGTGGTCACTCACATGGTAATTGGCAGAGGCAGGGATAAGAGTCTATAAAAGCCTGTCCTAACGTCCAGACTCCTAGGTGACACACTCTCTCTCACCACATTACCCATCTCTTTCTCTTTCTTTCCCCATTCCTTCCTCCCACTCTTTCCTCTGAGCTCAAAGCATTTGACAACTGATCATGTACTACACGTTTTTCTTTGCATTTTCTTAGCTCATTTTTTAATTTTTTGCATACTTATACTATCTTTCCCCAATGAGAGTTGCAAATGCCAAGAGACAAAGGGAATTAGGAAACGATGTGGTAAAAAAATATTGTGACTTTTATAGAGTATGATTAATATATTTGTTCCATTTGTAATAGTTTTATAATGTGAACACCTCAATATTTTATGGAGCTGAGAGGAGCTTATCCATGAATTAAATATAAATCACTCACACTTCCAAACCATGACCACCAAACTTTTAAATTATAAGGACCATTTTATTGTTAAAAATTGCAAACCTGCTCATATGCAAAGTTATGCTTCTGACAGCAACTGATGGAAGAAATAAGTAATGACAAAAAAACTTCTATGAATTTAACAACACTTTAAAACTTATGTATATTTTACTCATCACAATTTCACATTTTCATACTTTTGAAAAATACATGTAAGTATAAAACATTATTTATGCAGTTATAGATAATGCTTGCAAACCCTTGACAAACACTTATCTCTTCAGGCATCACATACCATAACCTAGAAACCACTGATCCATGAGTTTGCTGACCCTGAGCCAAGAGTGGACAGGATGATGTCACTTTGTGAAGGAGCATTCTTCCCTTCTAAGTCCAGAATTCTTTTTATGGGGAGGAATCTGAACTTAGGGCAGAGCTCTGACATTTATCTGTCTTCTGTATCCAACAAGAATACAGAAAGTGAGTTGGGTTTCAGCTCACTGATTATGCAATACATTTGGTAGAAGTGTTAATGGAGTTTACAGTAGTGGATTCAAGTGGGTCAAATTTATATACAGTTCAGCAAATTCATTTTAACTGGTGCTTACCTCTCCATAGTGCAGATCTCAGAAAAATCTGAGCTAACGGATATGGGTTCAGTCAAAGCTGAAAATGTGCCAACCGTCAACGGATAACAGAATGCTAGCTATGGGAAGAAGAGACTCACCTTCCCACCTCATGCCTTCTGTTGAAACTTTTATTGTAAATCTTCGGATTTTATCTAAAGGCAAGGCTATATTATCTGGTTAGAGAGTGTTTCTGAATGGACCTGCAAGAAATCATGGGAAGCATCAAATATATGACTTACTGTATAACAGGAAAAGTCTATTCAATACTTTTTCTCATACAGCTACCTAATGCTTCCTTAAAGATGCCTAAAGATCCTCCTGACATGAGACTTTAAACCATAGGCAACACCCAAATGTAGACTCTCATTCTCACCATCCTGGTAGAGCTGAAAGGAGAAGAGGCAGTCTAAAATCCAGTAAGCCATTACCCCCACAAAGAAACAGGACCATCCATACAAGGCTGCACTAGAGTGTTGTTACTTAATTGGCAAAGAGATCAGATTTAATTTGAAAAGTAATAATGATCTGGATTTATTTAAATCTAACCAAACCAGAGCTTATCTTTATTTTTTATAGAGAAATATGCACAAAACTATTATCTTCATCCCAAAAATGCATTTAGACCTCTCATTATGTGCATGCCATAATGAAAAGCAACAATACTCTATTTTAAGAAGCCACGTGTTTCTTATACTCTAAAGGTCAAATCTATAAATATTCTATTCAGGCTTCCAAGTCTCTGTACCATATGAAGAGCAGAACTTCTCCTTGGGAAGTCCAGCCTTAACACAAAGCCTGGCACATAATAGGGCTCAGGAAATGAATTAATGAATGAGTTAATGAATGGGATGCCTACGGTTTCAGCAAACAGTTGTATAAACACAGACATTCTGCCTTCATTTAAGAGCAGAGTCTCAGACTCAGGCTGATAAACCAAAAAGACATACATTCTAAAAGTTGGTTTTCTACTCATTTTCCCCTTCCAGGTATAGATTTCTTATAGTCTTTTTAAAAAAAATCTTTAGGGGTGCCTGGCTGGCTCAGTTGGTGGAGCACGTGACTCTTGATCTTGGGGTTATGAGTTCAAGCCCCACCTTTGGGTGTAGAGATTACTGAAAAATAAAATCTTTAAATAAATAAATGACCTTTAACATATGTTTATTTCTCTTATATGAAAATATGACTATAATTAATATTAAAATGACACCATGGAATATTGAACCCACTGACTAGTTTGTTTTTTTTTAAAGATTTTATTTATTTATTTGACAGAGAGAGACACAGCAAGAGAGGGAACACAAGCAGGGGGAGTGGGAGAGGGAGAAGCAGGCTCCCCGCAGAGCAGGGAGCCCGATGCGGGGCTCGATCCCAGGACCCTGGGATCATGACCTGAGCCGAAGGCAGTTGCTTAACCGACTGAGCCACCCAGGCGCCCCCACTGACTAGTTTTAATAATAGGGATTTAGACTAATCAAAGGTTGTCATTTTAATTGGAAAACTTAATTGATGGTGACATAATGGGTTTTCATAAAACAGGGATGATAATTTTTTTATTGAGGTATAATTGGCATATAACATCCTATAAGTTCAGGGGTACATCATAGTGTTTGATATTTGTACACACTATGAAATATTCCCCATGACAAGTCTAGTTACCACCTGTTACCATACTAAAATATTATTGACTATTCTCTATGCTGTACTTTTCATCCCCGTGACTTACTTATTTTATAATTGGAAATTTGTACCTGTTGATGCCATTCACCTATTTTGCCCAATCTCCCACCCCCCTCCCCACTCTGGTAGCCAACATTTGTTTTCTGTATCTATGAGTCTGTTTCTGTTTTGGTTTTTTGTTCATTTCTTTTGTTTTTTAGATTCCACCTATAACTGACATCATACAGTATTTCTTTCTGTCTGACTTCTTTCACTTAACACAGTACCCTCAAGATCCATCTACATTGTTGCAAATGGCAAGATTTCATTCATTTTTTATGGCTGAGTAATATTCCATTGTTTATATATCTTCTTCATTCACTCATCTATCGATGGACACTTGAGTTGCTTCCATATCTTGGCTATTGTAAATAATGCTGCAATGAAAATAGGGGTGTATATGTCTCTTCAAATTGGTGTTTTCTTTGGATAAATACCCAGAAGTGGAACTGCTGGATTTTTTGAGGAATCTCCATACTGTTTTCCACAGTGGCTGCACCAGTTTGCATTTCTACCAACAGCACACGAGGGTGCCCCTTTTTCCACATCGTCACCAACACTTATTTTTTGTCTTTTTTGATAATAGCCAATCTGACAGGTGTGAAGTGATATTTCAGTGTGGTTTTGATCAGCATTTCCCTCATGATGAGTGACGGCGAGCATTTTTCATGTGCCTCTTGTCCATCTGTATCTCTTATTTGGAAAAATGTGTATTCAAGTCCTCAGCCCATTTTTTAAAAAACTGGATTGTCTGGGGTTTTGTTCCTATGTTGCATACGTTCTTTATATATTTTGGATTTTAACTCCTTTTGGGTGTAAGATATGCCAATATCTTCTCTCAGGTAGTCAGTTGTCTTGTTGTTTTGTTGGTTTCCCTTGCTGTACAGAAGCTTTTAAAATTGACATGACCCCATTTGTTTATTTTAGCTTGTGTTGCCCTTGCCTGCTTTTACATCAAGAGCAGAAGTAAGGGGCACCTGGCTGGCTCACTTGGTGGAGCATGTGACTCCGGATCTCGGGATTGTTGGTTCAAATCCCACATTGGGTGTAGAAATTACTTAAAAATAAAATCTTAAAAAAAAAAAAGCAGAAGTAAAAAAGGGATTCCCTGAGGTTGTGTGTGCCTGTTGTGTGATAAATAATAGAATTAATTCAAGGCAGCCTGTGCAGTGGTGATTAATTCTGGAGAGCAGGATGTGTTGAGGAAGGTTTGTATGGAAGGATAGCCCAGGGTGGAGAAGGCTGTTTACTGAGGACGTAAAAAGAAAAAAGAGAAGTGGAGGCAGGAAAAAAAATAGGAAGGTGCACACATGTGCACATCTTGCTTCCTCAGTGGCCAAATGATTAAACAAAAAAGACTGACCCCCTCTGTGAGAAAGACATTTTTTAGCCTTGAAGTTCTTTGGCTTTATATCAAGCTGGTCCAACTTATAAGACACAAAAGAAAAGGCGAGGGGTGCCTGGGTGGCTCAGTTGGTTAAGCGACTGCCTTCGGCTCAGGTCATGATCCTGGAGTCCCGGGATCGAGTCCCGCGTCGGGCTCCCTGCTCAGCAGGGAGCCTGCTTCTCCTCTAACCCTCCCCCCTCTCATGTACTCTCTCTCTCTCATTCTCGCTCTCTCAAATAAATAAATAAATCTTTAAAAAGAAAAAAGGCGAAATAACTAGCATTCTTTAGAATTGAGATTGCTGAGGTAAAAATATTACCAAGGCAAGTCTCTGTCCACGGGAGCAGATTTAAGCTATTAAAATGGAAAAGTTCAAAGGCAGAACTATTAGTGTATGGTGTTAGGATTAGGGTAGTGGTTACCTTGGGGAGGAACCAAGGGGGCACCAAAGAAGGGGTTTTCTCGGGTTATGGTAGGGTTCTGTTTCCCAACCTGGAGACGCGGTGTGTATGTGGGTGTGAAAATTCATCCAACCATAACTCTTATGATGTGTATATATTTATGTATGGATACCACACTTCAACAAAAAAATTTACTTAAAAGGCCTATTTCAAGACATTGCATTGGTAATTGAATCTGTATAAAAGAATGAGCAATTTCAAAGCTATGCATAGTTTTCTTTAAAGAAGGTGCCTGAGGGATAGATACTAATAATTAAGAGAAAGATTGTGCCTATTCACGAATCAAGCATTTTGAGCTTCCCAAGGAGACGAGAAACTAGTCCCTGGTAATCAAAGGAAGTATGGAGCTACACTTGCTCTAGGGCCCAAACCGAATGGTTAGAGAAAAGTCTAGGCCTCTGTAGGTCACAGGGTCAGCTAGCCTGTACTTTTCTAATTGTTCTCTTCTCCGGTATTATTAAAGACCTTTTCAAGCTGCTGGTAAACAATGAATACAGATTAGTGGTCATTAATCAAGGACATGGATCCCCCTAATGGGGTTGGCTCAGTGGGTAGTTTCTGTTGGTCTTACTTAGTAGTTGACTGATCATCAGGGATGACCGGGGTTTGACTACAGCTGTACCCCAGCCATGTTCTCTCTCTGAGGGAAGCCCTCCTCTCATTCTCCACCCCGCACTTAGTGGGTGACGAAGGCAAAGGCAGCACAGTGACACAGAGACCCCGCGCTCGGACTCTCAGACTTGACTGTGGCCCTCTTCCGAGCTCTTCCGTCCAGGGCCCTCCTCCACTGACCTGAGTGGCAGCCTTGGGACAGCTCTTAGCTCCTAAAGCCTTCCTTGTTAGGCACACCCCTTTACCCTGTTTCCTCTAATCTCAAAAATTGACAGAAGTAAATTTTTAAAAATTAAAAAAGAATTGGCAAAAGAAACACGTAATTCGTCTTTATAGAAGAAAAGAAACTCTAAATGGATTTTTATTATTTTCATACGGAAAGGTAAAAATCGTTGCAGCATTACATGATGGTGGGAATTTCAAGGGAAGTTTATCGGCATTCCATAAAAACACACACCTGCTTCAACATGAGCTTCTTACATGATGATCCTGCGCAAGATTTCACGAATAGCAAGGAGGTGTGGAGTTTTTACCAAGTTTGAAAACAGAAGCTCCAGCAGCTCAGCGGTGGCAAGAGTGGCTATGTCCAGCCGGCTCGGCCCCGCAAAGGCTGCGCTGTCCCCAGAAACACCCGGGTGCTCCCCAGCTTAGCCTCTGTCCAGATGCCCAGAGGAAAAAGCAGTGCAGCTCAAGAGCCAGAAAAGGGAGAGTTCGAGAACCGATAGGCCAGACATCATCCAAACCTTCTCATGCAAACATTGATTGATGTAAAAAAAAAAAAAAAAAAAATCAAGCAAAAACAAACAAAAAATACAGACAAAGGGAAAAGGGGAGTAAAAGGGAAACGAACCAAAGTAATTGGCCAAGAAATTGAAGACTCACAGGCAGTAAACAGAGAAGCTAAAGTTAGGACAGGTCAGCTTCTGATGAAGCAGGAGAGAAAGAAGCCAAATCTGATGAACATCATTAACCGTCAGTATCAATCCACAGGAATTGTACTTTATAAATGAAACTCCTTCATAAATGAAAGATTTTAATAGTACTAGAAATACACATTTAAGAAATAGAAAATTCATTCCAGGCCTTAAAAAACACTTTTTTTGGATATGCGTAAATACTTTTTTTCTTCTTCTTAAAGAAGTGAGTTCATGGGCTGGCTGTTTCTTTTTTAGTACAACTAGAAATTAATAAAATATCGAATTAAGGGAGGCTTTGATCATAGGCTGGGGCGGACAAGTGCGTCGGCCGTTTTTAATCCTCTAACAAGAAACATAACCAAACGGTGATTTAGTCATAATCATGCATTTAACTTGTTGTAAACATCTGCTATTACTTAACTTGACTCCTCTCTTGTCTTTGAGTAGGATTATTTCTAAAATTGCTCCCTGATCTTGTCTTCTACAGAAGTGGGTGCTCTCCATGACATCTCCTTCTGGGGTAGTTCAGCTTTTCCTTATAAATTTGTTAATGTGCTGTGAAAGATTGGAAATGTTTGAGCATGTAATGTATGTGATATGAAGTCATGAACTTGTGGAATTTGAGACCTAACAGATTATCAATGCTTTAAGATAATGATATTTGAGGGCCTCTATTGTTTTCCACATTTACTAAACCATAATCGACGTACAACATTGTGTGAGTTTAGGGCACACAACGTGGTGATTTGATACACATATATATTGTGAAATGATTATCACAATAGGGATAGTTAACACCTCCATCACCTCATATAATTACCTTTATGTGTGCGCGTGGTGAGACTATTTAAGATATGCTCTGCTCTCTTAGCAACTTTCATGTATATAACCCAGTATTGCATTCTGTGGCCACCATGCTGTATGTTAGAGCCCCAGAACTTATTCATCTTATCACAAAGTTTGTATCCTTTAACTTACAGCTCCCCATTGCCCCCACCTCCAGCCCCCGGGCAACTGCCATTCTACTCTCTGTTTCCACGAGTTCAGCTTTTTAGATTCCACATGTGGGTGAGATCACACAGTATTTGTCTTTTTCTGACTCATTTCACTTAGCATAATGCCCTTGAGGTCCTTTTAGAGCTTCTTTTTAAGAACAATTTGTCCCCAGATTTGAAGGGGGAAATAAAACTAAAATCATGTAGCTTTATATATATATATTTTTAAAGATTTAATTTTTTAAGTACTCTCTACACCCAACGTGGGGCTTGAACTCACAGCCCCAAGACCAACAGTCACATGCTCTACTGACTGAGCCAGCCAGGCGCTGCTAGCTTTTTCTAGTTTCAGTATTTGCACTAAGAACGATATACAAGTTGATCGTCATGTTTCTGTTCTGATCATCAAATAAAAACCAGTAAAACATCAATTAAGGAAGAAAGTCTGAAAAAACTAGGGTGGTAGCCATCATAAGCAGGTGGAGAGGGGCTCCCGACTCAGAGAGGTCTGACTTGTCTGACATCACATAGCAAACATTTTATAGCAAACAAGACTTGAACCATGCCTTCAGTTTCCTTCATGACCTCTCAGTCAGATGCCGTTTCCATAACCCCACATGGCCTCCTGGGGGTAACTCGTGGTCCAAGGCCATGCATGGCTTGCAAAGCCAAACAGCCAGAAATGGGTTCAAATCTAAATTTTTTTTTCCCACTCACTAGATTGCTTATAGTAATGATTCTTAACCCTCGTTGGGTCCCAGACCATCTGAAAGAGCTTTGAAAAAATACAGCTACCAGATTCCTTTTCCAAAGATTCTGACTCATTTTTGCTCTGGGGTGGGCATTTCAATTTTTAGAAAATCTCCCCAGGTGATTCTAATGTGTAACCAGTTCGATGAAAATCACTGCTCCGTGGCCCCTGTTCTCATCCCTGGGTACACCCTGGAATCACTTGATGGCGCTCTAAAAGCCAACTTCTGGGATGCTGACCTACCTGGTCTGGGGTGTGGCTTCGGCACAAAAGCTTCCCCGTGATTCTAACTCGTAGCCAGGGACGAGCACCATTGCTCGTGGGCTCCTCCCGGGGAGGATTTTAGCGCCCTGATCCTTGCCATCCTTAAAATTCCAGCGCTATCAATGTTCCATAAATGCTTGTTGATAGAATTGCCTAATGAGGATCAGTGTTAACGGACAGGGAAGAAGAAAAGGGCAAGCTCAAGAAATAATGAGCATTTAGTATGAAAATGTCCCGAGCGTGGACTATGTGGTCAGATAGGCCGATATCATGACAACATGCAGATTATTTAAAAAATTCACAGTAGAGGCTACTATCCTAAGCTTGGGATATCCTTATCCCCAAGGATATTTTGAGAGTGGGAATAAGCAAATTCTACCTACCTTAACCAGTTCCTACCACAGACAGAATCACTCTTTACTGAGCCTAAAAGCAAGATCTCCTCTGGAGAGCAGCCTAATTCTGTTACCAAATATTGTGCCTAGGTGAGCACCCAGACCTGTTTTAATGGGGGATAAGACCCATCAATGTGAATTCATACCAATAAGAAGAGCTGTTTTCCTGAATGGATTTGAGTACCCTAAGAAAAACAAATGATTTTCACTGTGAACATGATTTAGCAGGAATGTTAAGTGAACATGTGGGATAGCAAAGTTGTCTACACTGCATAATCCCACATGTGTAATAAACAGAGCTAGAAGAAACTTCTCGAAATAGTAACCTTATCTTTGGATAGGGGGATTAAGTGACTTTCATTTTCTCCTTTACACTGTTCTATGTTTTCTAAATTTTTATCAAGTGCGTGTATTACTTTTTAATAAGAACAAAGAAATCAGTCACTGCTTTATGACATTGGTCCCCATCCTGGCCACACATGGGAATCACTTGGGGGAGCTTTACCTGCCTGAGTCCCATCTTTTTAAGAATTTCAAAGAGCTGAGACCTGTTTTAAGAATTTACTTGTGTTCAAGCTTGGGGAATGACTGTCAAAGACTTTTCGAAACCTGTTGGTACATTGGTGAGGAGGAGCAGGTTTGTCCTGCAGTTTGAAAATTCAGCAGGTCTGGCTGTGCTTTCATAAGCACTTGGAGATTTTGCAATCCTGGTGATGTGCTTGCCAGGCTCAGCAAAGTTGGTATCAGACAGGGGAGTAATGAGGATGAAGTTCCCCATAAGCAGGCAGTCAGTCCATTTGTGCTGATTCTGCAACATAGGAATGAACTAGACACTCTGTATATGGGATCACCACCCTTGACTGATAACGTGACGCACATGGAGATATAAGGAGACCATGCTTATACAGAGTCATGGGCCAGTATCCCTGGATACACTTGACCAAATGGGCCACAACATTTGTAAATCACAATGCAAATAGCGTATGGTATGAAAATCACAAGATGGAAATGACATGTGGTGAGCCTTTCAGAGAAATTCGAATCTGAGTTTATGTGCTTGGTTTATCTGCTAAGCCCAGTGAATAAAATGGGCCAGTGCGGGCTGGCAAATAAAACCCCAAATCCAGAGTGAGATCCTTTTACCTTCAAGAAACAAGGTTCTCCTTCCTCAGAAACCTCTAAATGGTAACAGCCATCTATAGACTACTTTAAAAAAAACCCTGATGCTCAGTTTCCTTTTCTGGTTCATTTCTTCCACCTCTTTCCAGAATTTTCCAGCCTATTCTGTTGCTTCACACAGACATTCTTCATTCAGTACTTTCCTGAAATGAAACTCTTTATCTTAACATCTTCCATCCCAAATTTCCCCTTGATACCCATCCCATTACACAGCCATCAAGAAATCTTACAGTCAGGAAGTTTTATTTTCTGCCTAACTGAATGCCACCTATTATAAATTGAATTGTAAACAACTTGAGGGAAGGAATCTACTTATTCATCTGTATCCCTCCAAAAGTACATAACTACCGAGGGTTATTATACATCTGTTGAACAAGTGAATTTCAAACAACAACAGTAGCACTTTATAATGATATCATGTTTATTTGTATGGAGCCATTTTGAAAGCTCATGAAACTTGCAACTCCAAATGGGGGCAATCCCCCAGGACACGTTTTGGGAATTTCTCAAAAATGTAGTATCTTAGTCTCCCATTTCCTCTCTCTCCTCCCTCTCCCTACCCACACCCTACCAAATCAGAATTTGAGTTTTAATAAAATCCCCAGACAATTCCTATTACATCCAAGTTTAAGAAACATTGGTCTCTCAACTTCAGCTGCACATTGGAATCATATGGGGACTCTAAAAATACAGGATGGGGGCACCTGGGTGGCTCAGATGGTTGGGCGTCTGCCTTCGGCTCAGGTCATGATCCCAGGGTTCTGGGATCGAGTCCCGCATCGGGCTCCCTGCTAGGCGGGGAGCCTGCTTCTCCCTCTGCCTCTGCCTCTCTCTCTCTCTGACTTTCATGAATAAATAAATAAAACATTTAAAAAAAATTAAAAATAAAATAAAAATACAGGATGTCTGGGCACCAGCCCCAAAGATCCTGATTCAATTAGTTTGGGGTGGAGCTGGGAATTAGGATTCTTGAAAGTGGCCTCAATGGGGGCACCTGGGTGGCTCAGTCGGTTACGAGTCCGACTCTTGATTTTGGCTCAGGTCATGATCTCAGGGTCGTGAGATGGAGCCCGGTGTCAGGCTTTGCACTAAGTGTGGAGTCCGCTTGATATTCTCTCCCTTCACCCTTTCCCCTGCTCTCTCTCTCTCTCAAAAAAAAAAAAAAGTGGCCACAGTGTGCAGCCAGAGATAAGAACCATTCTGAGTGTCCTTGCTGGAGCTCCCCCAAACTCCTGCAATATTTTGTAAGCCCAGAGCCTCACCTACATAATGATTTCTCTCTTTACAACTCAGCCTTCCCTTCAGATTGTATTGCTTTTCATCGTCCAAAACATACCTCACAGTTTCATTTGTCAATAAATGTGTATCCCGCACCTAGAATTTGTGTAAGCACAAAGCCTTGTCCTTCAACTTGCTTTCACCCTGAATTATCTGAATTCTCTTTCTTGGCTTCTTTCCTCTCTACCCTGGGCTCTAATTTTGTGAGCATCCTCTGGTGCTACCATGAATATGGCTCATAATTTCCAGAGCAGAGGAAAAGAAAACGAATTACCTTCGTCCAGTTTTAAAGCAACCCAGAGATTATTTTGAGTCGCAGAAACACCAACAAAAGCTGATTTATATTTAAAAGGAAATATATTCTGTTCTTTAACCTTTCTAAATATGCCAGTGCTCTCTACTTTGCCATCCTCCCTGTAAGGGATAACCCTTCTAGAAGGCTTACAAGGCCCCCGGCACTCAGTTCATCCCCCCAACAACCCTACGAGGTACCGTGTGCTGTTATCCCGATTGGAGGGGGTGAAGAGCCGCAGAAAGTTCAGAACCTTGCCCAAGGTCACAGAGTTTGTCTCCTGAAGACAGGATTGCGAGGCTGGCAAGCAGACAGAGAACCTGCTCGTAGCTGCGCTGCTTCTTCTCTCAGGGCTGGTGTTTTGGGGAACATACGATGATGTGGTTTCGGATTCCAGGACATGGGGAAGCCTCTTATTCTGTCGTAGTTCTCCACAGATCATATAGTGCCTTTTTCCACACCTTTTTCCCACTTTAATCTGCGGCCCATGAAGCTGTTTCCCAGGTATAATGCATTGTCAAGTTTAACAGGATTCCATGTTTGGACAAATTCCTTCCGAAAGTTGAGCAAGATAAGAAACAAGTTCTGACTAGTATAGTGAAGGTCTAACTCAAGAAGCCTTGATAGTGTATAATGAAAATTTCCCTTCCTAACCAAATCCACTTTTTAATGCTACTGTCTCTATTGGAAAAAAAAAAAGAAGATAGATCAATGTAATACATGTAGCGTCAGCTAGGAAATGATTTCTTTTCATCTTTTCTGGTTGTTCTCAAAACTACATTTCTCAACCTTGGCATTATTGACATTTTAGGCCAGATAATCCTTTGTTGTGGGGGCTACTCCGTGCCTCCTAAGACGTTTAGCAGCATCCCTGGCCTCTCCCCACTAGATGACTGCAGCACCCTCCCCGGCCTGGGAATTGTGCCTTCACACATTGCTCCGTGCCCCCTGGGGGTAGGGAGTAGAGGGGCAGATCCTCCCCCTGCCCCCAGTTGAGAACCATTGTTCTGAAAATATTCACCGGAATTGCAGTACTACAATTCAGATTTTGCATATTTCATCCCCAAATATCGTCTCGAAGCTCTCAAGTCTACATAGTAGGTCTCCCTAGTATTTATCTGCTTTTCTCCTTGTCCTTGGCTTCCTGAGCCTCCATGAGATAAACTTCCCAGGCAATTTGCAGAAGGCAGCGACCCGCTGCTGCAGCCGGGAGCAGAGAGATGGCCGCGGAGGGTCCATGAGTGTGATCCTAGCGGGATGGGGGACAGAGGCCGGCTCGCCCATCACTGCGGCCTTGACCACAGACCCAGCCTGATCTCTGCGGGCCTTCCTCTGAAGCTTACACGGACAACATCATAACACCTCAGACATTATCCCAGCAGCTCCTGGTAGAAAACGGATGTCTAATCTGGGCTATTGATAAACGTAAAACATCTCTGCCCTAAATGTCATCTGCCTAAGGGCAAAGCCAGACTTGGATCTCGTAGCAGAAAAGACTACTTTGGAATATATGAAATGAGTATGGTGAGTGGGGATGTTAGTCATCTTTACTCCATACCCATGCGGGCCTTCGTGGTGCATATGCTAATGAATAGGCATACGTGTGGTGGGAAATTCTTGTTTCGCTTCTTTGGATCAAGTTTAAAAGGACAAGTTACACAAGGCTGCCCGGGGTCAGCTTCTAGTCGACCTTCAAGCGTGATGCCTGAGCACTCAGTGGTAGCAGTAGGTACTGCTGAGCTCCGACTATGCACCCACCATGGGCTGAGTGCCTCACCTGGCATGTCCCACTGGAACCTTATGATAGCCCTGAGAAGTGAGTGTCATTGTCACCTCCATGGGACAGATGACAAAGGCTCACGCTGGTCAAGTAATTCGACCAAGCTCGTATTTCTAGCAAACCATGAAACAGGGATTCAAACCCACATGGTTTGTCCCCAAGATGTGTGTGTGTGTGTGAATTCTCTTTAATTGTGGTAAAATGCACATAATAGAACATGTGCCATTTTAACCACTTAAACTCTTATAGTTCGGTGGCGTTACGCACATTTACACTCTCGTGCCAACGTCACCACCAACCAGCCACAGAACCACTTTCATCTTCCCAGACTAAATCAGTCTACCTCTTAAGCACTAACTTCCCAGTCCTCCCTCCCCACCAGCCCCTGGCAACCACCACTCTGCTCTCTGTCTCTAGGAAATTTGACTACTCTCGGTACTCCTTGTAGGTGGAACCACACAGTGTTTGTCTTCTTGTGACTGTCTTATTTCATGTGGCGTAATGTCGCCAAAGCTCATCCATTTCATAGCTTGTGTCAGGGTTTCCTTCCTCTTTAAGGCTAAACAAATCCCATCATCTGTATGGACCACATTTTGTTTATCCATTCATCCATTGATGGATCCTTGGGTGCTTCCACTTTTTGGCTATTGTGAATCATGCTGCTGTGAACGCGGGCATTCAAATATATCTTTGAGGTCCCGCTTTCAATTCTTTTGGACATATGTCCCACAGAGGAATTGCTGGGTCATGCGGTGAGTCTATGTTTTGGTTTTTTTTTTTTTTATTCTTATGTTAATCCCCATACATTACATCATTAGTTTTAGATGAAGTGTTCCATGATTCATTGTTTGTGCATAACACCCAGTGCTCCATGCAGAATGTGTCCTCCTCAATACCCACCACCAGGCTAACCCATCCTCCCACCTCCCTCCCCTCTAGAACCCTCAGTTTGTTTTTCAGAGTCCATGACAAACCACTCCGTGGTTCGTCTACCCCTCCGATTTCCCCCACTTCATTCTTCCCCGCGGTGAGTCTATGTTTAATATTTTTGGGACTCATCGTACTAATTCCCCAGTGGTTGCACCGTATTTCCACATTCCTTAGTTCCACTCTCTCCACGTCCTCACAAACACTTGTTTTTGGTTTTGATGGTAGCACTCTGATGGATGTGAGGTGTGACCCTGAGGGTTAAAAGTTAGTTCTACGCCAAGTCTTTCCCTTCTAGACCTTTTCTTCTTCTTCTTTTTTTTATAACTTTATCTGTTTTAATTTTTTTTAAAGATTTTATTTATTTATTTGAGAGAGAGAATGAGAGAGAGAGAGAGAGCACAAGAGGGGGGGAGCGGGAGAGCGAGAGGGAGAAGCAGACTCCCCACTGAGCAGGGAGCCCGATGCAGGACTCGATCCCGGGGCTCCAGGATCATGACCTGAGCCGAAGTCAGTCGCTTAACCAACTGAGCCACCCAGGCGCCCCTTCTTCTTTTTTTTTTTAAGATTTTTTATTTATTTTAGAGAGATGTGGGGGAGAAGGGCAGAGGGAGAGAATCTTCAAGCAGACTCCCCACTGAGCACAGAGTCCAAGGCAGGACTCCATGAGGGGCTCAATCCCACGACCCATGAGATCATGACCTGAGTGAAAACAAGAGTCTGAGGCTTAACTGACTGAGCCATCCAGGTGCCCCTAGACCTTTTCTTCTTAATTCAGTAGCAGTTGCATGCACGCATGCATGCATATGGCATACACACACACACACACACACACACAAATGGAAAGATCTTGCTCATAACACTGTAACTCGTGAATATTCATGCCCATTACCCTCCTCACTGCACTCAGCTTGGTTTCTTTAGCAAGCTGGTTTGGGAGGATGGGAGGGCAGGAATGGATAATATAACCCCTCGCCACCCCCTGCCAACCTCCAGCCTCCTGGATGTCAAATATGCTTCTTCCTCTTCTTTCTCTTCTACACTTTCAGGGTCCTCTGTCAACACTTAGGAAACAAAAAAAAGAAATACATAAATCACATTTCAAGAGAGATCAGCTTATTTTGATTCCATTAATTTAATGGGAATGATCTCTCAGGAAACCTGTTCTGACTTGATCAAGGGAGCTTGGTGTAGGCAAATTCTCCACCTGGCATTCAGAATCTGGGCAAAAGGTGTGGCTGCTAAGGGAGACAGGAGTGAGTCACACCTGCTTACGACTCAGCAGGGGCCCTACCCTGGGCATGTCCTTTTCTCCTCCTCCCTGTTTTTCCTCTGTCTGCTCCACGCTCTCAGGCCTTCCTTGCTTCCAGGCATCCTGGGAAACAGTGGCTGAAATCACATGGTGATGAATCATAACCCATCTGACCACTCAAGTGGAGGCAGGAACGACTCTAGAATGACTCCTGGAGTTTCAAGACCCAACTTCCCAACTCCCAGGCCATGATAGCCTCAGAGCACTTCTAGTTCAAAGGCCTCAGACGAGAATTGCTTGTTCAAGAGGGAGGATAGCTCCGAATCTGGACCAAAGCCAGCTTCAATCAGGATGCCAAAGAACTTACACAGGAATGAGTGCTGTGAATTAGGTTTGGGGTGTAGCTTGGCAATTAAAAAAAAATCATCCAGTGTTGGAATCATAGGATTGCAGCATTTTAAGGCTGAAGGGGACTTTTAGATCTAAACATCAAAGAATTTCAGGATTAAAATATGTGTATTATTGATCTTATCCAAAGTTGGAACTGGCTGGTACTATCTCACCAGAGCCCATTGTTAAATTTTTAGGAAATTTATGAGCCCATTGACTTTGGTGGGATATTTACACCACAGAAATTAACAAACACTACAAATCAGGGCTTCTTTCTCCCTGCTTCTTCCACCAAGAGCTGGTTGTTAAAGATTTACTAGCACATCATTGATCTTATCCATGCCTTTTATTTATGGATGAGAGAACTGAGGCCCAGAGAGGATACATGACTTTCCTAGGATCATACTCTGCATTGGCGTCAGAATCTAGAATCCAAATCTTTTGCATCCTATTTCCGTGAGTGGCTACCTAAGACGTAGCCCTGTCACCCAAGACCCAGCATCCTGCCAAAAAACAGAGCGATGAGGATGTCTACCGTAATAAAGCACGGGCAGTAAGAGACAAATAGTTATCTTGAAAATAGGTTCTCAGGGGAAAGAGGCTGCTGGCTATGAGAGCCATCCTGAAACTTCCTGCAGTAGTCAAGGCTGAGTCATGAGCCCAGTTCTTGTCATACTTCTGTGGAATGCAACAGGGAGACCTGGACACGGTCCCTTCTTTGTAACCTCCTCAACAAGAAGAGGCTCGGTAGCCCTGGAAGAAAAAAGTGGCATGTTTGGTAGATTGGGGGGAAACAGCCTGGCTATCAGTAAGAAGACATTAAGATCCATAGCCTGCAAATCCTTCATGTGGTATATGTTATTGGATTTGTTCTACTATCTCTTGTGATGAAAGGCGTTCCAAAACAGAAGCAAACGAACTTTTATGCTTGCACCATTTTTCCCCCAGTGTGGTTTTCCTGTCCTTGCACAGCTCAACTCAAAGTCCTGGTTTAGGCCTTTCACAGGACAGCAAAGGTAGAGAAAGCAGGGCCTGCTACAAGCCAGAGGGAAGGAGAGATGGAAAAGATGGAAAACCTGACCGGGGTGCACATTCCAAACGGGCCTCAAGAGCAGGCTGGTGCTCAGAAAGACAGACGGGTCCCCACTTCGCACAGGGCAGTGAATCTGGAAGGAACAGGGAGGCCTCTGCTTCTGCCTGGCTGACCCAACCAGACTAGTGACCAGAGTAGGAACAGGGAGCGGCCATGTTGTATGGGATGAGGAAAAAGAAGGCATCACAATCCTTCCAAGGTAGGAGAGGACAGGTCAGATGCCTCTGGTTTCCATCGCCTCCACACTCCCTCTGAAATCCCTTGCAGTTGCTCTGGTCAAGCCTGCCTTCCTACTGGTGCCCTTCTCATCATTTTCCAGAGGTTCTTTCTCCGTCCCGGCCTCCTCAACCGTGACAATGTTTGCTAATTCTGACTCTGAGAGAACCCTGCTTTGTGCTCTCAGACACCCCAAGCCCACACCCTATTATTTCATCCTTTCTAAGGTTGTGCTCTCTTGGCCCTGAGTAGAGTCAAGGTCTCATCGGAAGACTGACATGATTCCTAGTGTTACTGACCAGGACAAGACATCACTCGTGATGGGTGGAAGAGAAGAGGACATAGGCCTGGGGTGGGCAGCCTTCCTGTCCAGTCCAGGTGCCAAGTGTCAAAGAAGGGACTCCTGTGTGAGGCGGGCAGAAGGAAGCCAGTCAAGTGGAAATAGCAGGCAAATCCTTGGAAAAGGGGAACCCACACATGGACTGGAAGAAGCTATCCCACCTTTGAGGCCATGGTGTGGAGAGCCCTACTGCCCTTTGGGAGGAAACCCAGGAGGCCCTCAGAACAACCTGGTTGTGCCTTGCAAATCTGCTATTTGCTGTATTCTCTGTTGTTCTCTGTGAGTACTTGGAAAAGTCTTTTTTTTTTTCCCAAACAAAAGTTTTCACATACGTTTTACTGAACGAACCTACTGGTGCAGAAGCATAGTGATAGAAGAATCATTTCCCCGAAAAGACATGTCTGTTGTTCAGGTAGCTGTGACGTTTACAGAGTGATAGGATAGGAGCCCGTGACCTTCACGCAGCATAAATATGTGTGTCATCTCATGCTCAGTCCCTTATAGACCCAGCTGGGGTCTTCTCCCATGTCTCCTCTTGAAGTTTACCTGATTTTATTACCTGTTTTCATCTGAATCCACTGGGGAATGGGACGGTTCCGCTTTTGTTTCTTGGCCTGGAATCACTTGATCCTGAAAGTCTTGTGAGAAGACATGGGGAGGAACAGTCAACTGGACACACCACAGGGGCAGAGAAAAGGAGAGAGAAGGCAAAGTCTTTTTAAAGATGTTCCAGTGCATCACAGCTATAGTGAGGGAGAAAGGGGGAAGGGTTGCATGTAGTCTTCGGTGGACATCCTAAAGCAGTGACAACATACAAAATTGTCCATGGTCTGGGTTTTGAAGTGACTTTTTCTTTCTGCCACCTCCTCTTTGCAATTCCTCTTCCAGACTTCTGAACCTCCCCACTGCCCTAATTCTCCCCTCCACTGCCTCCTCCATCCATGGCTGCACCACGAGGCTGTTTTCGGCCCTTTGCTCTGTGTCTGTCCACTCTGCCCACAACAATGCGAGCTCTTGGCAAGACTTCAGTTGTTGACCTCCAGGAAGACGACCCCAAGGCTTTACCTCTGGTCTTGACCTTTCTCTGGACTAACTTTCAACCTTCCTCTGGGCCACACTGCTTGGACAGGTGATTGCTGTCATAAGTCAGCATTGCCAAAACAGAATTTGGTTCTTTCCACCCAAACTCAAAAAACTTTCAAGATGATCTGGGACGACGTCCTCATCCTTTAGTCTCACATCTGGTTATGAAAGCATATCGACCCCCATGTGCGCCGATCTCCTCGCATCTCCCTCTTCTGTCCCACATCTGTGTCCCCACCCGATCCAGGCTCCCGCTCCTTCCCTGCTGCACCATTGCAAGCCCTCCTAGCTGGACTCCCCACTTCCATTCTCTACCCATTCCAAATCAACCGAGATCAACCGTGACAGATTTCCCTTCCCCAAGCCCAGCCAAGGATTTCTACTCCTCGGCCTAAAGTGCCTCACTCTGCCTGCCGTTCAAGGTCACAGATGGTGGGTGCGCCTTCAAAATCTACCACTGCCTTTTCCTCAATATAACCTCGTGCTTCCCTGTCTGTTTCTTCTCTCTAGAATGTTCTCCCTTGCAATGTCACCTGCCCAAAGTGCCTTTATCCTCATCTAAAATGACTTGGCCTGCTTGGACCTTCTCCCAGTACCCTTCACCAGATGCCCTGCCTCACTTTTGTGCACCTGCTGGGCGCTGTGGGCTCCCCCTGGCATCAACCCTTTTCTGCCCCGTATCATCACACAGCCTAGGCTCCTTCTTCCTTTCCCCACCACAGCAAATGCCACCACCTCTCACTGTCCAGGCCAGAAACTTTGGACGATTCCAGATGCCTTCCTCTTTTTTACCTCGCACTTGGGTCCTCAGAAATCTGCCTCTGAGATAGCACTCATGTCTGTCCTCTCTGGCCGTCCTCCCTTGCCCTGCATTAGCTCTGGACATCCCCATGCAGGGAGCTGCACCGAAGCAGGCAGCCTGCCATTTCCACCCTGCTTGCTACCTGTGTGACTCCAGGGCGGTTGCTCAGCTTCTCTGAGCATGTTTGCTCACCTGCAAAAGGGTAAAAGAAAAAAAAAACCTCTCCAAAATTTCACACACACACACACACACACACACACAAACTAGCATATATGGGTAGACACTCATAAAATTAAATGTTTATGATTTTTTTGGCTTGAATTAGTAAAGCAATTTCTCACCTGGCCCTGGCTGCTGGGACACAACAATAAAGCCCAATGCTCTCGACGTCACCAGCGAGCTTGATAAAAACCCCGTGTGATCCCACCTAACACTTTCAATGCCAACAACTGTCAGAATAAAATTTTGTTATTGGTTGCTTTCTTTTTTTTCGCTTAGCCTGTAAGGCCGTGCATGCCGTGGCCCGGTTGTACCTCTTAGTGCTCTGGGGAAACCCCGAGACAGAAAAGCGAGCAGCCTGCCGACTGTGGCAAGCCCTTGCATAGACCCAAGCCTTGCACATGCTGTTCTCGAGGTCTCTAATCATCCTGACCCACCGCCACTTCACTCCCTGATGCTTTCGACTTTGACCACCTCCTCGGCGTTCTTCAAGACACAACCCAGCTGCCACCTTCTCTGAGAAGCCTCCCTGGCCCCCAAGGAAATGTAGGGAGCTCTCCTCTGTATTCCAATCATCCCAACACTTAGTCTGAGTGTGAGCCCCATGCGGGGGTTGGGAGGGGGCAGGCTCGATCCCACGACCCTGAGATCATGACCTGAGCCAAAACCAAGAGTCGGATGCCCAACCGACTGAGCCACCCAGGCGCCCCAGTCATGCTATTTTCCAGCTGACTTATCTGGCTCTTCTCCCAGCTGAATTTGAGGTCCTTGTCTTGTTGGACTGGATATCCTCAGTGCCCCACTCTGGACCTAGAATGTATACACAGATGATGATTTTGTATTGAGTGATTGAATGAAAGAATGAATCCTACCCCTGACCCCCACCCTCGTATATTGTAAGCTTGTCAAAGACCCACTCGATCCCACCCAGGACCCTGGGATCATGACCCGATCTGAAGGCAGCCACCCAAACAACTGAGCCACCCAGGCGCCCTAGAATTTAGTGATTTATCAGTTGTATTTCTTCTAACATCTGCCAGTGGGTCCTACACTAAATAGAGCCTCCATCAATACTTGGCTGTTTAAAGAACAGCAAGGAGGATAGCATGGCACAAGCACAGTGAGCAAAGGGCACAATGAGGTGAGCAACAGGGGCCACAATGAGGTGAGCCACGGGGGCCACATGGGAATGGAGGGTTTTTTTTTTAATTTTATTTATTTATTTGACAGAGAGAGACACGGCAAGAGAGGGAACACAAGCAGGGGGAGTGGGAGAGGGAGAAGCAGGCTCCCCGCGGAGCAGGGAGCCCGATGCAGGACTCGATCCCAGGATCCCAGTCATTAAGGCAGACGCTTAACGACTGAGCCACCCAGGTGCCCCAGGAATGGAGTTTGGAGGCCATGGGAAGGACTGGGGTCTTCATGCAATAGGAAACTACTAGAGGGACTGAAGTAGATGAACACCTTCAGATTTATGATTTTATTTTATTTTTTTTAAGTAGGCTCCATGCCCAGTTACAAAGCCCAATATAGGGCTTGAACCCATGACCGGGAAATCAAGACCTGAGCTGAAATCAAGAGTTGGATGCTCAACCAACTGAGCCACCCGGGCACCCCCAGATTTATAATTTTAAAGAAAGCCTGACAGTAAAGGCCACATGCTATACGATTTCATTGTATGACATACTTATCACGCTCAGAACCCTTCCCAGGAAACGTTCAGTTGGCTCATCTATAAGATGAGGTTAGACCAGCTGACCCGCAGGGTCACATTTAGCTCTATGTTTTTTGATTTCTTGTTAACAAAAATGACTGTTAGGCTAAAGGAATAGAACTCAGCAGCACAGCAATCCCAAGGAAGAGATCCCTGGTCTCTGTCTCAGCAGTGCTGGGGTATAGTGGGAATGACCCAGGAGGTTTGGAATCTTTCACCGGTGTGAGCAGTTACCTTAGAAAAGCATTAACACCCCCACCCCCAGGTCTTTGTTTCTGTATCTCTAAAATATGGGAACTCTGGGGGGTGGCTTCTGTGGTCCTTCCCATAGAAAGTTTGAGTTCTAACCCATCCTCACTTTCTAAAGGCAACCTAGACCAGTCTTGGAATACAGTATACATTCACCCACATTATAGATTTAATTTAAGAGTTTTAATAAAATTAATGCCATTGATGTTTTTCTGCTAAAAAGACCAAGAGAAATACATGGAATACTGTGCATATTGAAAAGAATGTGGTAGCTTCTTCTCCAAGAAAACACCAGACGGTGGATGATGCCAGTGCTATGGGAGGACCCTGGAATGGGAAGTCTCGAAGGCAATGTCGAGGACAAGGAGTGGGCCCCCATCACCAAGCTGGGCCACCTGGTCAAGGACATGAAGATCAAGTCCGTGGAGGAGATCTGTCTCTTCTTCTGGCCCATCAAGAACTCTGTGATCATTGGCTTTTTCCTGGTTTTGAAGAGTATGCATGTGTAAAGCAGACCCGTGCTGGCCAGCAGACCAGGCTCATGGCATCTGTTGCCATCCGATTGTGCAATGGACACATTGGGTCTGGGTGTTAAGTGCTCCAAAGAGGTAGCCACTGCCGTCCATGGCTCCATCAACCCGGCCAAGATCTCCATCATCCCCATGTGGTGAGGCTACCAGGGGGACAAGAGGGGCAAGCACCACACTGCCCCAGGCAAGGTGACTGGCCGCTGTGGCTCTGTGCTGGGGCACCTCACCCCTGCCCCCAGAGGCACAGGCAAGGTCTCCTCCCCTGTGCCCAAGAAGCTACTGATGATGGCCAGTATAGACGTGTGCTCCCCCTCGGCCAGGGGCTGCACTGCTACTCGGGGCAGCTTCGCTGAGGCCACTTCTGATGCCTTTCCAAGACCGACAGCTAGCTCACCCCTGACATCCAGAAAGACACCGTATTCACCAAGCCTCCCTATCAGGGATTCACTGACCTTCTAGTGAAGACCCACACCAGAGTCTCTGTGCAGAGGCTGCAGGCTCCAGCTGTGGCCACCCATAGTTTTTTTTTTTTTTTGATTGTTTTTTTAAATTAAGTTTTTTAATTTAAATTCAATTAATTAACACATACTGTCTTAGTTTCAGAGATAGAATTCAGTGATTTTTTAAAAGATTTTGTTTATTTATTTGAGAGAGAGAGAGAGAGAGGGTGCACGAGTGGAGGGGAGGGGCAGAGGGAGAAGGAGAAGAGGACCCCCGCTGAGCAGGGAGCCTGATATGGGGCTCGATCCCACCCAGGACCCTGGGATCATGACCCGATCTGAAGGCAGCCACCCAAACAACTGAGCCACCCAGGCGCCCCTAGAATTTAGTGATTTATCAGTTGCATGCAACACCCAGTGCTCATTACTTCAAGTGCCCTCCTTCATGCCCATCACCCAGTTACTCTATCCCTCCATCCACCTCCCCCTCCAGCAACCCTCACTTTGTTTCCTGAGATTGAGACAAAGTGAGGGTTGTTGGAGTGGTGGGGGGTGAGAGGGATGGGGCAGCTGGGTGATGGACATTGGGGAGGGTATATGCTATGGTGAGCACTGTGAATTGTGTAAGACTGATGAATCACAACCTGTACCCCTGAAACAAATAATATATTATATGTTAATTTAAAAAAAGAGTCTTGGGGTGGGAGGGATGGGGTGACTGGGTGATGGACACTGGGGAGGGTGTGTGCTCTGGTAAGCGCTGTGAATTGTGCAAGACTGTTGAATCTCAGATCTGTACCTCTGAAACAAATAATGCAATATATGTTAAGAAAAAAAAAAAGAAGAAGAAGAAGAAGGTAGCGGGAGGGGAAGAATGAAGCGGGGGAAATCGGAGGGGTAGACGAACCATGAGAGACGATAGACTCTGAAAAACAAACTGAGGGTTCTAGAGGGGAGGGGGGCGGGGGGATGGGTTAGCCTGGTGGTGGGTATTGAGGAGGGCACATTCGGCATGGAGCACTGGGTGTTATGCACAAACAGTGAATCATGGAACACTTCATCTAAAACTAATGATGTAATGTATGGGGATTAACATAAGAATAAAATTTAAAAAAATAAATAAAAATAAATAAAAAAATAAATAAAAGAAGAGTCTCTTATGGTCTGTCTCCCTCTCTGTTTCTGTCTTATTTTATTTTCCTTCCCTTCCCCTATGTTCATCTGTTTTGTCCCTTAAATTCCACATATGAGTGAGATCAATGACAATTGTTTTTCTCTGACTGACTTATTTCACTTAGCATAATACCTTCTAGTTCCATCCACGTCATTGAAATGACAAGGTTTCATTCTTTTTGATGGCTGAGTAATATTTCAGTGTGTTTGTGTATCAAATCTTCTGTATCCATTCATCCATCAGTGGACATCTGGGTTTTTTCCACATTTTGGCTATTGCCCCCACATAGTTTTACACAAGCAAAGTAAAGTGAATTAAAGCCTGTAAAAAAAAAAAAAAAAAGAATGTGGTAAATTTATAAATACTTACTTGGAAGATGTCATATGAGTATTGCTAGGTTAGAAAATTGAGTTACAAAACAATATGGACTGTAGTCCCCCCTTATCTGAGGTGTCAGCTACCCATGGTCAATCTCAATCTGGAAGCAGATGATCCTCCTCCTGACACGTCGGCAGAAGGTCAGTAGGAGCTAACATTACGTCACAGGGCCAACGTCACTCACCTCACTTCATCTCCTCACATACATATTTTATCATCTCCCACCATTACGAGAGAAAGCAGGGTGAGTATAGTAAGATATTTTGAGAGACAGACCACATTCACCTAACTTCTATTATAGTATAGTCTCATAATTGTTTTATTATTAGTTATTGTTAGTCTCTTACTGTGTCTAATTTATAAATTATATTTCATCATAGGTATACATGTATAGGAAAAAACATAGTATATATAGGGTTGGGTACTATCTGCGGCTTCAGGCGTCCGCTGGGGTTCTGGGAACATATCCCTCATGGATAAGGACAGACTACCGTATAGTATGATACCATTTTTATAAGAAAATAGTGTGTACCCATATAAGTACACAAATCTTTTCCTCACTCAGTCTTTACTATCTTACTATGCACCACAATCCACCCAGCGGCTCCAGGCAAACCCCCAGAAATCAGTCACTCGTGGCTCCTTTCTTTCCTTCACACCTTAGCTCTCTCTCTTCATAGGAGATAAGGGGAAAATCACAAGGACAATGCCCTTGGGAAGTATTATGATCTCGAGGGAGAAGACAAAGCACAAAAGAGGATGAGAGAATGAATTGGAATAGATGCTATAATTGGAGGAGAGAGAGCCCCACTGGTTGGGGTGGTCAGAGAAGAGGCATGAAGGGGCTGAGTTGGGCTTGAGGAGGGAATCGGACTAGATAAGAGCAGGCCAGAGGGGCAGACATGTGAGGGAAGTGGAGGGCACGACTGTGGCGTGTGAGGGGAGAGGGGCCACTACTGAGGCACGGCTGGTAAAGTGCCCGTGTCCAGCTTCTAGGGCTTCCACGACAGAGTACCACAGATTGGGAGCTTAAACAACACACATTTATTTTCTCAGTTCTGAAGGCTGTGAGTCCACGATCCAGGTGTCAACAGGGCTGGTTTCTCCTGGAGCCTCTCTCCTTGGCTTGCAGACGCCTTCTTCTCCTCGGGTCCTCACATGGTCTTCCCTCTGTGTCTTTCTGTGCCCTAACCTCCTCCTCTCATAAAGACACCAGTCAAATTAGATTAGAGTCTACCCTACTGACCTCATTTTAACTTAATCACCTCTTTAAAGACCCTGTCTCCAAATACAGTCACATTCTAAGGTGCTGGGAGATAGGACTTCGATGTTGAGGGAACACAATTCAGCCCGTCGCACTGCTTATGCCTAAGGTGTAGTAAATGGCCAGGAAATGGGTGAAAAGCTGAATCAATGAAGCACATGAGATTGCTTTGTTTATGGCACAGCAGCAAGTTTGTGGGACACATAAAGTGAGAAAGAGCATGGAAAGAGAAGACCAGATCCAAGCTCTAAGGAACACCATGATGTTGATGTTGTTGTAAGCACATTAGATGGCAACGTTCTGCCCTATGGTCTGGAGCAGAGGTGAGCCTGGGGGCAGAGAGATCAGGTGAAAGACCATTTCAGTCATTCCAGGTGTGGGGTGACAAGAGTCTTGACCAGGGTGGTGGCCACAGATGGGTGTGCCTAGGGGGTTGTTTCAAGCACCTGCACCCAGCTGATGCGTGGGTGAGGGCCATGTTCTCATGCTGCCTTGAGAACAATGAGTCCTCTGGAAACTGGATACCAAAGCTGCATAAGATGATCTCATAGGTCCTGGGACACCAATGACTCCAAACAATTCCTTTTGATTCAGGGCCCTCTCAATTTGTCCCCACCCTGCAGCGGGGTCTACTTTGCACTTGAATATGAGTGGGTTGCACTAAGACAGATTCTTATCAGTTGGCAGAAGCATTAAATTCACTTCCACCTTGTCTTGGATTTTGTGGTTATCTCCCCTAATCAGACCTCTTGTACCTACGAGGTCCTCTCCCTTCTTCCATACTTCTGGAAATTCTACCTGGCTTTCAAGGCCCAGTTTATATACTACTTGGTCCACACAGCTCTCGGTGGCACTACCACTCATGTGGCACTCTTGGCTGAGCCCTAATCACACGTATTTATACTACAAGATGCATATGACATTAAATAAGGTATCATGCCCATGTTTGAGATGTTTGGAATATTCATATGCCATGCAAACTCCCCCATGAGACTCTAAACTCCTTGAGGTTATGAATTTGGAACTTCTTATGTATTTGTTACACTACAAAACCTAGTGCATATTAGGTTCTCAACAAATTCATGCTGAGATAATAGCCAACACCCCAAAGGTCTGTATAAATGGAGTTAGTGGCCTAAAGGGGCAGAGATAGAATATAAGCATATTCATTTCAATCCATAAGCACGGCCTCTAAGTCCTAACCCCCACCAGTTTGCCCTGTACTTCCTTAATACTGTTCAAAAAAGCATTAGCCCCAAGTCAGAAGAGATTCTTAAACCTCCAAAAGGAGCTTCATGGGCAGGAACTCAAAGTTGGCTTATCCTCATATGTATAATGTTGATAAAAGGGGTGAGTGGACCAGACTCTTGGCAGTCAACATCCAAGGAGATGATTAACCTGTCCTGGGAAGCAAGTGGGACCAGCACCTGTGATAAGGATCATGCAGAGGGCCTAAGGGGACCTGGCACCAGGGTGGCCTTTGGGGAGGAAGGCAGTTGTTTGAATTCTCCTCAAGGGAAGAGAACAAAGGAGAATTGGCACTTTTTTTGGAAAATGTAAAAGCTGACCCTCAAGTGTATATGGAGTTGCAAAGAGCCTTGAATAATGAAAAGAATCCCGAGAAAGAAGAACAAATTGGGAGGACTCACACTTCAAAACTTATCACAAAAGTACAGTAATCAGATGAGTGGTGCTGGCATAAGGGTAGACATATTGACCAATGGAATAAAATTGAGAGTCTAGAGATAAGTTCACATGTCTACGCTCAAATGATTTTCAGCAAGGGTGCCAAGTCCATTCAATGGGAGAAAGAACAGTCTTATCAACAAATTTTGCTGGGAAAACTGGATTTCCTTCTACATGCAGAAGAATGAAAGTCGGGCCCCTATCATATACCGTACACAAAAATTAACTCAGCTGGATCAATGACCTAAATATAAGATCTAAAACCATAAAACTCTTAGAAAAAACACAGGACTAAATCTTTATGGCCTTGGATTTGGCAATGGATTCTTAGGTATGACACCTAAAGCACAAGCAACAAAAGGAAAAATAGATAAATCAGGTCTATCCATTAAAAAATTAAAAATTAAAAAAATTTTGTGCACCAAAGACATTATCAAGAAAACAAAAAGACAACCTATAGACTGGAAGACAATATTTTCAGAGCAAATATCTGATAAAGGTTTGCTATCTAGATTATATAAAGAACTCCTAACACTCAACAAGACAACCAAATTTAAGAAAAGGGCAAAGGACTTAAAGAGACATTTCTCCAAAGAAGATATACAAATGGCCATCAAACACATAAAAAGATGTTCAACATCATTAGTCATTAGGGAAATGTAAATCAAAACCACAGTGAGTTGCCACCTCCCATCCATCAGGATGGCCATTATAAAAAATGAAGAAATAAAAAAACAGAAAACAACAAGTGTTGGTGAAGATGTGGAGAAATTGGAATGAGAATATAAAATGGTGCTACCACTGTGAAAAACTGGTGTTTCTCTCAAAAAACTAAACACAGAATTACCATATGACCCAGCAATTGCACTCATAGGTATATACCCAAAAGAACTGAAAACAAGTGTTCAAACAGGTACTTGTCCACCAGTGTTTACTGCAGCATTATTCACAATAGCCAAAAGGTAGAAACAACCCAAGCATCCATCAGTAGATGAATGGATAAACAAAACATTGTATATATATATATACAATGATATATTATTTGGTCCTAAAAAAAGGAATGAAGTTCTGATACAACATGGAGGAACCTTGAAAACATTATGTAAAATGAAATAAACCAAACACAAAAGGTCAAGTATTGTATGGTTCCACCTATATGAAACATCTAGAACCGGCAAATTGAGAGACACAGAAAATATAATCGAGGTTACCAGGGGCTGGGAGCGGGGAGAATGGGGAGTTATGACTTAATGCTTATAGAGTTTCTCTTTGGGTGGCGGAAAAGTTTTGGAAATCAATAGTGGTGTTGCCTCTACAACATTGTGGATGTACTTAATGTCATTGAATTGTACACTGGAAAGGGGTTAAGATGGCAAATGGCAAATTCTGTTATCTATCTCTATTTTACCACAAAAAAAATCTTACAAAATGAAATGAAACAAGAATTGGCAGACGCAAGGAAGAAAGAGAAATGCAATGTGGATACGGCACTCTTCAGAATGGGTAGTTACGGGGCGCCTGGGTGGCTCAGTTGGTTAGGCGACTGCCTTCGGCTCAGGTCATGATCCTGGAGTCCCTGGATCAAGTCCCACATCGGGCTCCCTGCTTGGCAGGGAGTCTGCTTCTCCCTCTGACCCTCCCCCCTCTCATGTGCTCTCTCTCTCAAATAAATAAATAAAATCTTAAAAAAAAAAAAAAAAAAAAGAATGGGTAGTTACTAGGACAGTGTGTGCTGATGGCCGGCCTTTTATTCCAGAGAGATTTTGTGCTGGGCACCAAAATAGGCCTACATAAAAAAAAAAAAAAAAAAAAACAAACCATAGGCAGAGAAGACTTGCTCCAGCAAATATGGGAGAAGAACATTGACCCTTCAAGTTATGAGACTGACCCAAGATGCCAAAGTAATGAGTTTAAGGTCACTTTCTATGCCCAAGTTTTATCATTCTGATGGCCCTTATTTCCTCTGCCATATCGAAGCTCAAGTCCCATATCAAATACGGGAATGTTATTTAAAAAAATGCCTCAGCTGACGGATGCCCGAGAGCTTGCTTAGCTCAAAAATGTTTATTCTTCCAGCCTCCCCAAGGCTCCTGGGTGGCTCAATTGGTTCAGTGGCTGCCTCAGGCTCAGGTCATGATCCCAGCATCCGAGGATCAAGCCTGCTCAGCGGGGAGCCTGCTCCTCCCTCTCCCTCTGCCTGCCGCTCCCCCAGCTTGTGCTGTCAAATAAATAAATAAAATCTTTAAAAAAAATGTTTACTCTTCCAGCCCCTCTTCTGTACCAAAAAAAGAGGCAGTGTGGCTTGCATACCCTTTTCATTTACTTTTTAAGACAAAATACGTCTGCTTCCTATTCTGCAGCATTACAAACTCTGCTATCCGGAGAGAAAGCGACACAGAAGCATGCTCCCTCCACGATGGGATGTGGCTTTAAATCCTCCCCCAGGGGTGTTCAGGGGTTCACCAGCTGTGCCAGAGTAACACTGCCCAGCGCCCTCCTCCCCTCCTCCACCTCCTGCGACTGGCATCGAGCTCGAGGTGCAGCAACCCATCTCCAGAATGGCATGAGCATTGAGATAAAGTACTCTGCAGTGCTTGGCACAGAGTAGAGACTCAAAATATGTTTGTGCAATACAGAGAATCCCAGTCCCCTCTGAGCTGGGAAAAGAAGCACGAGGAGGTGATTGTGAGGAGAAAAGAAAGTCACCTCCATGGAATACTAATGAAGTCGAAGTTCAATTTTAAGACAGGGACACGTGTTTAAAAGAGAGCACACGTGGCCTTTTATTTGCTTCAAGCCTCTTTGAATATATCTGCCCTTTCATCTGAATGATTTTAAACCTTCAGTTGGATCCAGAACCGATTTTCAGGGATATCCACCATTGAATTGAGGAGTGAGCTGCCTGCAAACACATGACCTTAAATGTCTAAACCTACTAATAATGTATGGTGATTAACATAATAAAATAAAATTTTTTTAAAAATTTAAAAAATAAAAAATAAATAAACCTACTAAATCAAATAGGCCTCCTGTGAGCTGCCTGACCGGCTCCGTGGGAAAAGCACGCGACTCGATCTCTGGGTTGTGAGTTCGAGCCCTAAACTGGGTGTGGAGATTACTAACAAACAAACAAACAAACTTGAAAAAAATAAATAAAATAGTCCACCTGAGAAGCACATATAAAAAAAAAAGAGCAATGAATACAGTCATCGTGGTGAAAAATTAAGAGAGAGCCTTAAAAAAAGATACATACTTCTGTATAAATGACATTTGGGTAAATTTGATATGATGGCTAGTTTGCTTACTTTTCTTTCGTGTTCATTGTTTTCTTCTGATTTAAATTGTACTGTTCAGCTACGCCCCACGGCTGGCCCTACATACTGATTGCTAAGAGGCACTCTTGCAGAGAGGTGGATTCAATTAGCATCCCATCTTTAATGCCCCAGCATATTACATACTTCACATGTATAATTATTTATTTTATGACATCATGCCATCCTATAGATAAACAAAAAACTTTGAGAAAATTTACTAGCTTTTTGGGAGTATCCCCAAAAGGGTGTCATTTTCATTTTAACCAATAACTAAGATGGGAATAACTCCACTCTTGAGGGTTAACCTATAGAAGCACATTAAGTTCAGAAATTCCCCTCATGAGTTTTTTTCTCTTCTACCATAAAATTGCAGAAATGTCTATCCTGCCCACTTGTAGAACTCTCTGTAGATCCACATTGCTGTGAGTGGGAGGTGAGAACAAAAATGGAAAATGTGAGGTAAAGCCTGAGCTTTCTCCTCATTATGTAATAAAGGAAGCCACCATACAGGCAATTCATCTTTATTTTAAATTACAGACATAAATTGGGCTATTGGATTGTAAAAAGTGATGGAGGTAGAATGAGCAGTCCTAGGAACAATTGAACCAAAAATCTTCAAGCTCAGCTATACTCTTCAGAGAACCAGTAACATCAAAAGAAGAATGTCTCTTGCCAGGCCCCATCTCCATTTTTAAAAATTTGTCTATTTAGGAGCACCTGGGTGGCTCAGTTGGTTAAGCGTCTGCCTTCGGCTCAGGTCATGATCTCGGGGTCCTGGGATGGAGTCCTGCATCGGGCTCCCTGCTTAGCGAGGAGCCTGCCTCTCCCTCAGTCCCTCCCCCTGCTCGTGCTAGCTCTCTCTCTCTCTCTCTTTCTCTCTCATGTGCAAGCATGCTCACAAGTCACACACACACTCTCTCTCAAATAAATAAATAAAATTTTTAAAAAGAAATTGTCAGTTTATCACAAGCAAGCCGGGCAAAACAAGGACAATCAGAAGTGGAGGCTACTGGGACAATTCCTAATGGGCTGAAGGACCCTGCTATAGGTCCTGGGTCAAGATCGAGAAGGTGTGGAAGAAGAGTAAGGGGTATGGCAGTTAGGATCTGAGGCACAAGGAAATGCAGGCTGGAGAACAGATAGTTTTTAGGCAGTAGAGTTCTCTTCTCTGTTGCCTATTCGCTCTTCTGTAAGGAAGGCTGTTGCTGGCAATTCTCACTCCACACCCCATCGCTTCTCCTGCTGTGGATCCATTTTCTCTTCTAATGTCTTCCAGCATCAACATGTTTCTGCTATTCCGGGCGCCTAGGTGGCCCAGTTGGTTGAGGGGCCAACTCTTGATTTTGGCTCAGGTCATGATCTCAGGGTCATGAGATCAAACCCCTCGTTGGGCTCAGGACTCAGCAAGGAGTCTGCTTAAGATACTCTCTTTTTTCCCTCAGCCTGTCTCCCCCTCTCAAAATAAAAAATGTTTCTGCTATTCAAAGTCTCAGGATGACAATTCCACACAAAGCTGTCTGGTGTTTATCATGAGCCACAAGAGGTGCTCTGCTTCTCATTCCCTATCCCCCACCCCCTACTCCCTACCAAAAATGATTAGAAATTCCCTCTGACCGAGACATGGCAAAGTTCATTTGCATATTGAACACATTCCATTCTTTTTGTATAACAAATATAATTTTAGTAAGTTATCACAGCATCTAACTGAAGAAAGGGATGAGGAAAGGAGATAATATTTACAAACCTGCCTGTGTTCCACTCAGGTGGGTGCTCTCAACATATTATCTCATTTAATCCTCTCAGCATTCCTGTGAAGGAGGCTTATTCAACCCATTTTACAGATGTGAAAACAATCACAAAGTCCACAAACTCCAGGAGCCATCCTTACCCAGCCCAGTTTTTTAATACAGTGGTCTAAGCAAGTCTCTAGCACAGTAGATGACTAATAAATGGTAGGCGCCCTTGATCCTTGTCCATGATCAAGTTGATCAAAGTTTACCTCTGTTTTCCTGCCCTGTCCTCTCACCCCAAGCCAGTTATCATGTTTTATCTCAGCACTCAAAACATATATTAATGGAGAACAGAAAGTTCTTCACAATATATTTGACTCTCTAAAGGAAAAGTCAAAGTCTTACATGCATTTATTAATGCCCACTTTTTCCCACAAGGGGTTTAAAGTGATTTACCACAAAGAGGAGCACCTGGCTGGCTCAGTCAGTAGAGCATGCAACTCTAAATTTCAGGGTTGTGAGTTTGAGCCCCACATTGTGTGTGGAGCCTACTTCAAATTAAATTAAATTAAATTAAATAAATAGTGATTTATTTAGCTACAAAGATAGTTACAATAACATGACTAATTATAAATAAGAATAAAATAATAGGATCATAGATAACATAAATATAAGTAGCTAATAACAGAAGAGGAAAAGAAAAATCATAAATTGCAGGCTATAAAGAATTACATAGTTGCTATAATTAAGCTTTAATTTTTACTTTTTGTTTACTACCAGTCAAACCAAAAAGGAAAACCTGGTCCAGTTACATAGTTCTAATTGTTAGAGAAGAAAAGAAACTTTCCCAAGGGAAGCTTAGCTTTTCTAAAAATTTAGTTTTAAAATATATACGTCATGCACAATTTCATATTCACTTCTACCCTCCCTACCTCATGATAGAGTACACGCTATTCCTATCATACATTCCTATAGCAAAAGCAAAGCATTAAAGTAACACTCTCTAGTCAAGGTTAGACCCTCCAGAAAGGTTCTCAAGCTGGGACACACATTTCATATCAGTTATCTATTGCTGTGTAACAAATCACCCCAAAGGTCAAAACCACCACCATTTTATGTGCTCATTCTTCTGAGAGTCAGCAAATTGGGCTGAGCTTAGCTGGGCAGTTCTTCTAATAGTGCTCAAGCCTCACACTACAGAGATTCTGGTTTAACTGGTCTTGGATGGGGTCCTTCATTGGCAACTCCCTAGGTGATTCTTATGTATTGCCAAGCTTAAGAACCACTGGCATAGTGCATAACCCTAAATCACAATTCAGTGAAGGCAGTTACTCCCAGGTGAAGTACAGTTAAAAGGACTTTAAGAAATGCCAGACCCAGATTATCCAAAACAATAGTGAAAAAGAACAAAGTTGGAGAACTCATATTTCCTGATTTCAAAACTTAACTGCAAAGTTACAGAATCAAGATAGTGTATGGCATAAGGATTGAAATATAGAGCTATGGATCAGAGTTGAGAGTCCAGAAATAAGCCCTGCTTTTATAGTCAATGGATTTTCAACAAGGCTGCCAAGATCTTTCAATGGGGAAAGAACTGTCTTTTCAACAAATGGCACTGGGACAACTGGATATCCACATGCAAAGTAATGATTCTGAACCCCCTTCCTTCCATCATATAGAAAAAGTAATTCAAAATGGATCGCAGACCTACAGGTAAGAGCTAGATCTGTGTAACTCTTAGAAAGAAGCACAGGATTATACACCACGACCAAATAGGATTTATCCCTGGAATGCAATTTTGTTTTAACATCCAAAAATCCAATAATGTAACTCACTATATTAGTAGAATAAAGGACAAAAAACCCCACATGGTCTTCAATAGCTGTAGAAAAATCATTGTTCAAAATCCAATTATATTCAGATATAGCCTCTTAATAAACTAGGACTAAAAGGAGGCTTCCTCAATTTGAAAAAGGGCATCTATGAAAACCTGACAGTTAACACTATACTTAATAGTGAAGATGAACATATGATGGAATACGATTCAAACTTAAAGTGAAGGAATTTCTGACACAGGCTACAACATGGAGGAACCTTGAGGACACTACGCTCGGTGAAATAAGCCAGTCGCAAAAACCACAAATACTGATGGTTCCACAGGTATGAAGTACCTAGAACAGTATAATTTGTCGAGACAGAAGGTAGAATGGTGGTTGCCCAGGGCTAGAAAGACACGGGGATGGGGAATTAGTGTTTAATGAGGACAGAGTTTCAGTTTGGGGGGAGTAAGAATTCTGGAGATGGACGGCAGAGACAGTTATATGACAATGTGAATGTACTTAACGCCGCTGAACTGTCCACTTAAAAACAGTTAAAATGATACATTTTATGTTATGACTTTTATATTTCACAAGGTAAAAAATAAAGATAAGTAAATAAAACAGTGAAAAAAATTAATGTTTTCCCGCTGAGACTGGGAACAAGGAGGAATATGTTCTCTCACCACTTTTATTCAACTTTGTCCCAGAGTCTCTAGCCAGTGAAGTAACGCAAGAAAAAAAAACAAACAAAGGGTATACAGATTGGAAAGGGAAGAAGTATAACTGTCTTTATTCACAGACAACATGATCCTGTATGTAGAAAATTCTATGGAGTTTCCAAAAATTTACTAGAATTAGTAAACCAGATCAGCAAGGCCACAGGACAAAAAAACCAATACACAAAATTAATTGTATTTCTACATGCTAACAATAAACAATCCAAAAATAAAATTTAAAAACAATTCCATACACAATAGCATCGAAAAAAATAAAATACTTGGGAATAAATTTAACAAAACAAGTGCAAGAACTATGCACTAAAACCACAAAACATTGCCAAGATATTTATCTGACAATCTGAATAAATGGATGTACCATGTACATAGATTAGAAGGCTCAATATTGTTAAGAGGGTGATCCTTCCTAAACTGATCTAGAGATTACATGAAATCCCTATCAAAATCTCAGCAGTTTTTTGGTAGAGTTGAATGACATGATCCTAAAAGTTATATGAAATGCAAAGAATGGGGGCACCTGGGTGGTTAAATCAATTAAGCCTCCGCCTCTTAATTTCCGCTCAGGTCATGATCTCAGGGTCCTGGGATTGAGCCCCATAGTGGGCCCTGTGCTCGGCAGGGAATCTGCTTGAGCATTCTCTCCCTCTCCCTCTGCCCCTGCCCCCACTCATACTACCTTCTCTCTATCTCTAAAATACATAAATAAATCTTAAAAAAAAAAAAAGAAGAAGAAATGCAAAGAACCTAGAAGAGCCAAACCATTTTGAAAAAGAAGAACAAAGTTGGAAGACTTATACTACCTGATTTCAAAACTTACTATGAAACCACAGTAACTAAGACAATCTTATATTGGCTTAAGTATAGACAGATGGGTCAGTGGGACAGAATATAATACCCAGAAATAAACCCTTACCTTTATGATCCATTGATTTTCAACAAAGATGTGAGGCAATAAAAAAAAAAAGTGTGTGTGTGTGTGTGTGTACCCTTACTTCACAGTACACACAAAAATTCATTAATAGACCTAAATTTTAGGAACTAAATAATTATCTATACAGATGCCAAAATCTACTAAAAAAAAAAGTCCTGACTAAATCGCTCTTTGCTTTATTTCACTCAGGCAAATGATGGGGGCTAAAGATGGGCCAAATATCTTACATGGCATTGTCCATTATTTTAAACACCTTCACCAATGTTTTCCTTTCTGTGGCCAGATCTGTCAAGCTGAGCCCCTTGGCAGGAAAACCCCATCCCAGCATCCTGATGGACAGTTGCACTGAAAAGAAAGGCAATGGGATTGTTAAGCAGACCCCAAGATACTGAAAAATCCTAGATGGGTTCTAAACTCAGATTTTGTGTTATAGAAGGAGAATTTGTTTTCCGTTAAGAGAATTTAATTCAGAGTTACACCAATAAGTTCTCAAACGTAGCTGTAATCATTCACCCCAATTTATTTTGAGGACATCACAAAGAAAGGAAGGCCTACCCAGGGCTTTGGCTACTGGGTTTCTTAAGCCCAGAAGTGTTGAGAGGGTCCACAAAGCCCTAAGTCAGCAGCTGCGGTTTGGGGGATTTTACGCACAAGGTGCCCAAGTGTGCATCTCTCCCGAGAGCCTGGAACATTGCTGATCCAGGACTGAGCCGGCCTCAGTGAAATGCCTCCCAGGCAAGCAATCCCTCAATTAATCTCAAGGCTTCAGTAGACCTGAGAAATGAAAGAACACACCTCTCTCTCTCAAGGGAGAGCGGCGGGTTTGCCCATGTCTTCTGGATCCCTTCCAGCTTCTGGGAAGGTTTTCTTCCTTGCAAGTCTGGAATGGGTGTGGGAAGCAGCAATGTCCTCTTCTCCACCAGTGACGGGATGTGCGTTCACCTGCCAAGACAAGCAGCGACTTGTAGGACCAACACCTTGCCGCTCTTGTTTGGAGATGTGGTACAAAGCAAAGCAGGCCCCCTTCCCATGAGGCTATTAAAAGGTAATTTGTATTTAAAACAAGGATCTATGCCCCAAACATGATTTCCATCTATCTCCCGACCTACCCACAAATACTCATTAAAACTGAATTTTAAGATTAGCCATGCATGTCTTTTAAAGGATTAAACTCCCCTCTTAGCAAATTAACCTTAAAAACTCTATTCCAGTGAGTAGTGACCTTTCTTCATTTTAGAAGAAAATGTCACCCTGCGTGGAGTTTGCTTGAGATTCTCTCTCCCCACTGCTCATGTGCTCTCTCTCTCTCAAATCAATCAATCTTTTTTTTAAAAGGGTCACAATTAAGAATTATAACTCTTAATATTTGTTTGCCCTCATGCTATACTTTCTACCTGAGAATTTCAAGACCGAAGGACCTATCACATTAGGACAAGTCATTTTCCAATGTGACACACAACCACACTGTCTCTTTCATATCTATTCCTCAATTTTATGATAAATAAATTGTAGAAAATGACAGGACCATTCCCAGTTTGTGACAAAGTTAAGCCTGGCATGTGATCCCTGCTTCTCCAGTGTTATTTCTGGATATTTCTCCTACCAATATTCTATTTCCTACCATTTTTTAAAAAAATGAAACATTGTTCTCGTCATCCTGCCTTTTTCTCGTATTTCCTTTCATGTTTTAAAAATAGCATTTTTTTCAGATTATAAAATTAATACTGTTCATTACAAAATTTGAAAATATGAAAAGTTATGAAGAAGAAAAGTTACCCATAATGCCTCCACCAAGAGATAATCACTGTTAACATTTTTGGTGTATTTCCCTTTTGTATTTTTATGTATGAATTTTTCTCCCAAAATCACATAGCCAATAAATCAGAGGCAATTTTCCCATTCTTAATCCATATCCATTTGGGAGAAGATCACTTATGTTTGGTCTTGAGCTTGTCCCACCGTACCTCCAGCCCTAATCTTCCAGTCCCTGCCTTGTGGTCTGTTTTTCTATCCACCCTTATCCCGAGTTCCTCAGCTGGGGCCCCACTTACACTGGACTCCAGGTTCAGGTTTTGACTATTTGCCTTCAATACTGTTTGACCCCTTGGACCTTTGGGAACATGAATTGTAAAGGCAAAAACTTCATGCAGCTCTGTACCCAATGTAATAAAAATTAAGTAAGACTTCATGAAAATCTACATTCTTTATTATTTTTGATGCTTTGGAAACTAACCTAGAGTTTTACTTTGCCTTTTTTAAAGGCAGGCATTTCCAAAGACATGAGATGCTGGACAGCAGGCACCATGCCCATTTATATTTGTAACTGCAGCACATGGCCCATAGCAAGTGCTCAATAAATGTCCACTGAATGCTTAAATGACGTTTATTGAACTCTTGCTTCCTGTCTGGGGGAATATAATCAAAGCCGAAGGTTAATAATAGCGACAGTCATGAATGTGGTTGGTGGCTCTGCATCCTTTATCAGCCAGAATCAGTGGTCTTTAATCACTTAAACCTCTCTGTTCCTCCAGGCAGGGTCTCCCCTTCCTGGCCACTGGCCTCCTCCTCCTACCACCTTCATGCTTGCTGCTCCCCCCCGCACCTCCCACCTCCCCAGATGGACTGAGACTTGACTCCCCCACCAAGGACAGCGTTGGCCTCCCCCTCACTGACTCATAGCCCCTCTTCTCAAGTCCCACCACCCCACCTAGTGCAGTCACCCCCATTCTTGCCAAGCTGTATGACCACCTTTCATCCTTGTCTTACCTGACCTCTCCAAGGCAGTTGACACCCTTGCCCTCAACTTCCCTGAAACTCTATCTTTGGAGTGCACACTTCCTTCCTCTAAGTTCTCCTTGTACCCTTGGCTGCCCCCTCCCAGCCTCTTCTGCAGAGTCCTCCTGTGCCGGAGCTGTAAATGTTGGAATTCCCCCCATGTCCCTCCGCTGTTCTCTGCTCTCACCCCGCAGACTTACCTCTCTGATCTCCCCCATTTCCAGGATTTCTGCACCAGCCATGGATCCCGCATGCCCCGTGGAGTGGAATATCACAGGAGCGCCTGCTGTACACTTCCACTCGAACGTCCCTCCAAATCAACATATCCCAATGGAACTTACATCTTCCAGCCAAAATCTGCCCTTCTCTTACTGTTTCATGACACTCAGGTCTGAAACTTGGGAGTTCCCATGCTCTTCCTCAGTCCCTGATCTAATGGTTCACCAAGTCCTGTCCATTCTACCATTTGACTGTTTGTCCAATTATCCTCCAGCCTGGGATCTTTCCAAGATGTCCATCTGACCTTCCTCTCAGTAACATCCATTCCTCTTATACTAACAGGGCCCAGCCTCTTTCATGTGGTTGGCAGGCCCTTTGGAATTGGGTCCATGCTTACCTCGCTAGCCTCATCCCTTAATAGTTCCTGTGGTCTAGCCAGGCCCAACCTTTTAATTCATTCAGAAAGTCCCAATATCTCTCATCTGCAGTGGTTGCATCTACTTTCCATCAATCTGGAGTCCTCTCTACCCCTTATTTCACCTGGCCATCCCTTGCTCTTCCTTCAAGTCTTAGCGTAGACAACGTTGTTTCAGGAAGTCCTTCTGAAGCTCCAAATCTCTTAGAATATGCTCTTGATACACATGGTCCAAAAATGCTCCCTGTCATCTTAGCACTTACACACTAACCGTGATTGCCTTTATACCTGCCTAGGCGGCCGAGTGAATGTTCAGTGTGCTGAGAGGCAGACACCAAGTTTCTCTTCCCTGCACACATCACGGTACGATGCCAGCACATAGTAGATGCTCAGTAGAAACACAGTGAATGTCAAATTAGTGAATGAAGGAAGGAATGAGTAAATGAATGTTCTTCTCTCTTTTGTCAATGCTCTTTTCATCTCTCGCCAGGATGAAGCAGAGATTCCTAACAGACCTCCTCACACTCCTGTCTGATTTATGTTCCACATTTAGGTACAAATGATCATTCTAAAAAAAAACCTAATCATGTCATGCCCTGTTTTAAAATCAATGGCTCTGCATTTCTCACAAGATAAAGTGTAGACTTTAGCCTGGTTTTAAGGCCCTTTAGGATTTAGGTCCTACTTCCCTCCTCACTACAGTCCCTCTCCTTTTGAAACACTGAAGTCCAGCCGCTCTGAACCGCTCTTGGCTCTTCCCACAGGCCAGGCTCTCTTGGCTCCGGGCCTTTGCACATGCTCCTCTTCCTTTTCCCTTTTGCCCCACCCATCCCCTTTCAGCCTCAGGACCCAGCTTAGGAATCACTTCTTAGGAAGCTGCCTCTGAGCCCTCAGTTCCCTGGCAAGTAAAATGAGGTACCCTAATCCAAAGGGGTACATGCACCCCGATGTTTATAGCAGCAATGTCCACAATAGCCAAACTATGGAAAGAGCCAAGATGTCCATCGACAGATGAATGGATAAAGAAGATGTGGTATATATATACAATGGAATATTACGCAGCCATCAAAAAGAATGAAATCTTGCCATTTGCAACGACGTGGATGGAACTGGAGGGTATTATGTTGAGTGAAATAAGTCAAACAGAGAAATACATGTATCATATGATCTCACTGATATGAGGAATTCTTAATCTCAGGAAACAAACTGAGGGTTGCTGGGGGTGGGGTGGGGTGGGAGGGATGGAGTGATTGGGTGATAGACACTGGGGAGAGTATGTGCTCTGGTAAGCACTGTGAATTGTGCAAGACTGTTGAATCTCAGATCTGTACCTCTGAAACAAATAATGCAATATATGTTAAGAAAAAAAAAAGAAGAAGAAGAAGAAGAAGGTAGCAGGAGGGGAAGAATGAAGGGGGGGAAATCAGAGGGGTAGAGGAACCATGAGAGACGATGGACTCTGAAAAACAAACTGAGGGTTCTAGAGGAGAGGGGGCTGGGAGGATGGGTTAGCCTGGTGATGGGTATTGAGGAGGGCACATTCTGCATGGAGCACTGGGTGTTATGCACAAACAATGAATCATGGAACACTACATCTAAAACTAATGATGTAATGTATGGTGATTAACATAACAATAAAAAGTTTATAAAAAAAAAATGAGGTACCCTAATGTGGTTCCGATTGCCTTCAATCAGACTTCAGTGACAGCCTTCATCAGCCCATAGGTGTCCGCCATGCTATTCCATACGATTCAGGAGAGCTAAGAGCAAAGCCTTTTGATCCTCGCACAGTGAGAAAAGTAACAAGTGAACAGTGAGGTCATTAACAGGAAGCTATTTTCAAAAATTTCGAGGACAATTGTGACTCCTGATGACAATCCTGTATTAATAACTCAGCAGTCATGGGGCATCTGGTTGGCTCTGTTGGTAGAACATGTGACTCTCGATCTCGAGGTCATGAGTTCAAGCCCTACATTGGGCATGGAGCCTACTTTTAAAAAAAAATTTAAAAATACTAAAACAACAACAACAACAAAAATAACTCAGCAACCACATCACCTTGTCTGTGGTGGGAAGGGACAGACCTGCAAGGGGGACAGGGATGGGGAAGGGGAAAAATACAAGAGGGGCCTTGCAAGACTCAAAATGAGACTGACCACAAACCGAGGCAAATAATTAACTTCGACTTCTGCACCTGAGCTTCATCCCACCTTTAAAGTCTCACCAAGAGATACTAGAGATTTTACTCTATTCTTTTATTTATCCAGTCATTTGAATTTGGGGCACAAATCTTTTTTTTATAAACAGAATCACATTTTTAAGTATTGCTGCTTAAAAGAACCTCGATATCTCACACCCATTAAAGGGATCCATAAAAAAAAAGAAAAGAAAAGAACATGTTGGTGAGGATGTGGAGAAACTGGAACCAAAATAGTACAGCGGTTTCTCAAAAATGAAATATAGAATTATCTCAGGATACTGCAGTTCCACTGTTGGGCATTTACCCAAAAAGAACTGAAAGCAGGGACTCAGAGATATTTGTGCACCCATGTTCAGAGCAGCATTATTCTCAATGCCCCAAAGGATGGAAATAACCAACGGTGAATAACCACAGATGAATGTATAAACAAAATGTGCTGCATTCATACATTGGAATATAATATTATTTAGCCTTAAAAAGAAAGGAAATTCTAAAAGAAAAAGAAGAAGAAGGAAACTGACACACACTACAACATGGATGAACCTTGAGGACATGATACTTAGTGAAATAAGCCAGTCACAAAAGGACAAATACTCTATGAGGTCCCTGGAGTAGTCTAATTCATAGAGACAGAAAGTGAAATGGTGGCTGTTGGAGGGTGGTTATTTTTAACAGGTGCAGGGTTTCCGTTCTGTAAGGCCAAGTTCTGGAGACGGATGGTGGCGATGGTTTTACAACAATGTCAAGGTGCTTAATGCCACAGACCTGCACACTGAAAAGTGGGGAAGGTGGCATGTTTTAGGCTACCTGTATTTCCCACAATTAAAAAAAAAAAAAAGGAGCCTATGAATGAGTTCCTTTGGTTTTTTGGGGTTTTTTAAAAAGATTTATTTATTTATTATTTGAGAGAGAGGGAGGAGGCAGAGGAAGAGGGAGAGAATCTCGAGCAGGCTCCCCATTGAGCACAAAGCCCGACTCGGGGTTCCATCCCACGACCCTGAGATCGTGACCTGAGCTGAAATCAAGAGTAGGAGGCTTAACTGACTGAGCCACCCAGGCGCCCCTGAATGAGTCCCTTTGTAAAACCAAAGTGTCCTGTATAAGGTGAGGAATCACACCTCTTCCCCCTAACTAATCTGTTTTGGAAATTCAGGTTTATGTATATAAACCTAAAGCCAGTCACACCTGAGAGTATGTTTTGCTCTGTGAGCTGCCCATCTACAGTCACTTCTCCAAGGAGATTCTGTGAGAGCCATTCATATACAAACATTTGATTTAATACTTGTCCCTAAAAAATTACTTTGAGAGTCACAGCCATTCACTCACTTTCATCGCTATGTGTTATGTGACGAGCAACCTGTCTCTTAGTAACGTCATTATGTCATTGCCCCCACCACAGGGAGACAAGGGGACATGGATACACGCCCCCCCCCACCCCATCACAAAAGTGAAGTGAGAAACTCCTGCTCCTCTCAGCTGTGGGGGGGGGAGTGCTGGGTTGGGTGAGTAATGGATCCGCCAGCCACAAATGAGGCTTCCTCTGACTCATCCAGTACAAGAAGCTGCTTTATCGCCCTTGCCCCACCTACCTGCCCTCCCATCCTTTCCTCCAGAGAAGTCAGGGACTGAGATAAAAGTGAGCACACTGCACCCCAAGTGCAAGGAGGCTGCTGAACCAGGAGCCGGCCCAGCCCTTGCAGCATGGCCCCAAGAACGCCTAGGCCATGCCTTTCATCCGAGGACCTCAAAGTCCTTAAAAGCATTAGCTTATGAATCCTGGTGCAGTCCCTGGGAAATGATCCGGGCTATTTCAATGTCAGAGAAACTAAGGCACAATGGGGGTCACGGTCACACTGAGTATCGCGCAAGATGATGGTGGTCCAACGAGAACTCAGGACTTCCATGTTATTTTTTTGTAAAGATTTTTTTAAATTTTTATTTATTTGACAGAGAGAGAGAGATAGCGAGAGCAGGAACACAAGCAGGGGGAGTGGCAGAGGGAGAAGCAGGCTTCCCGCGGAGCAGGGAGCTCGATGCGGGGCTCGATCCCAGGACCCTGGGATCATGACCTGAGCAGAATGCAGACGCTTAACGACTGAGCCACTCAGGCGCCCCTTCCATGTTATTTTTAACCACCACCCTCCCTCCTGCCTGTTTTTTTGGAATCAGACTCACACTTTCAATGGGTGGGAGGAAAAGGAATAAGAACTTTGTATAAAACATAACCCACAAATAACCCAGTAATTTAGGACATCTCAGAGAATCTATGTTTGCGTTGCTTTTAGAGAAGATTTTCTTCCTGAACTTTCCTGAGAGTGTCTCTCCTTTCGGAAAACCTTATTTCTTATGATGCCAGCGATCTTTTGGAAGGCAGTCACCTCAGGCTGTGAGACTGAGTACTTCCCGAACTTGGTGTACAGAGGAATCACATGGGGGATCTATTAAAATGCAGAATCCGATCCAATAGTCTGGGTGGGGCCTCAGATTCTTGGTCCAAGGACCACACTTTGAGTAGCAAGGAGCTAGAAAGGGCAAGCCCTTTGCAGACAATGCCCTTCTTGAAAACTAACACTTGGAGCCTATCCATTCGTCCCCCGACCCCCCAGCACCAGCGTTCTGAGAACTTAATTATTCTGAGACTTTAATTATTGTGAGTTTAATTATTCCGACTCTTTAGAGCCTAATTTGCAAACCATGCTAAGGGGAGCACCTCGGTTATTCACCGTTGGTTATTTCCATCCTTTGGGGCATTGAGAGTTGTGGTGGTTTAAAGCTTAAACAAACTAGAGAGACGGTATCCTCTCTGATCATACTTACCATAGTTGATAGACACGATCCTTTAAAAGAGTGGTACCGAATATAACTGTGTGCTAAGCTGCATATTCCAACGCAACAGACTGAAAGCAGGAGTAACATTAACAGGAGGTCACTTGGGGGTGAAAAGAAAAATTGCTTTCAAACCAACCATCCCGGGCGTCTCAGGTACATAGTCCAGGCACACGAGAGAGGTTGTGCAGCGGCTACTTATCAGGGTTTGACTTGACCTTTCACCTCTGCCGGGTTATTCCCAGGCCCCCACCGTTGTCATGGTAACGCTGATAACCGGCTGAGGCTTCTCAACACCTCTGCAACGCCCGAGTCCTCCGAGCAGTCTCAGTTTCTGGGTCTTCCAGCCTGTCCTCCTGTAGACGAAGAGGCAGCTGAGGCTCCGGGGCACAGTTTTCTAAATGCCAAGGTGAATTGCAAAGTCCCGGTTCTTCGCAGACCGCACGCTTCAATCCAGGGCCAGCGCCGCGCGGGAGGGGGAGCCTTGCCCGTGCTCCCGCCGACCAGACGTCAAGGACAGGGACAGAGTGTGCATCTGGCAACGTCCACTGCCCGTCAGCACCTCCCCCCGCTGCCCCCGCTGCCCCCGCGTGGTGGGGAGGATGGTGGAGAGAGCGCTCAGTGCACCGCGCGTCCTCCCCCGGAGGCGGGGGTGGGGGTTGGGGGGGGGAGAGGGGGAGAGGGGAGGCGGGGAGGCGGGGAGGGAGCTGCCCCTCCAGCTCCAGCTCCCGCCCTACGGATTTTCCTTCTCATCACAAATTCCCACAGCCTGACAACATCTCTCTCGCATCCTGGCAAATCTTTCAAATGCCCTGAAAAGCGCAGGTAATATTGCAAAGACGTATACGCCAGCGTTCTCAAATATCGCCGTTAAATATTTTGAAAGAAACCCATGGACAGGTACAGTTAATGTTCGCCGCGTGCTCCTCCCTGGCCCTCCTTGTCTTCCTCTTTCCAGAGCCGACCGTCACCGTGACTTCGCTCTTTGTCATTTCGGGCGTACTTCCTACGCTCCCTCCGTATGCGGCGGATAATAAAAGTATGTCATTGTTTTTGCATGGCTTTATATCCCTGGCATCCCACTGAAGGCATCTTCTTGAAAATGTGTTTTTTTCACCCAGCCTTATGTTTGGGAGAGGTATCCGTGTGGTTGATTCATATTAAGTTTGTGACACTACATCAAAAACTAATGATGTAATAATGTATGGTGATTAACATAACATAATAATACTAAACAAACAAACAAACAAAAAACATATTAAGTTTGTGTATAGTATTCCCTGACATGGATTTAAACGTATGTATCCGTTCTTCTGTTCGTGGGCATTGAAGTCACTTAAAACTTTCAGTCTTACAGATAAGGCTGCCACGATCATCCTTGGAAAGGCTCCTTGGGCGCACGTCCCAGATTCTTTACCTAGGAGTGCAATTGTTGAGACGCAGAACAGGTGTACCTTTAACTTTGCTAAAAGCAGTCAATGAACGTGCTGTTCCAAAGTGTCCCAGCTGATGTGTCTTGCAGCCGTGGGGCTAGCTCCTATCTCTCCATCCACATCTTTGTCAACACACAGAATAGTCAGACTTCACTTTCTGATAGGAAGGAAATGCTATCCCCGTCCCCATTTAAAAACAGTCTTATTGAGATACAATTCGTGTACCAGGCAATTCACCCATTAATAGTGTATAGTTGCGGGCACCTGGGTGGCTCAGTCGGTTAAGTATCTACCTTCCGCTTGGGTCATGATTTCAGGGCCCTGGGATCAAGCCCTGAGCTGGGAGTCTGCTCTCCCTCTGCCCCTCCCCCTGCTTGCATTCTCTGTCTCAAATAAATAAATAGAATCTTAAAAAAATAATAATAAAGTGTATAATTTGATGACTTTTAGAAGTATATTCAGAGTTGCCTATCCATCAGCACAATCACTTGTGAAATATTTTCACTACCCCAGAAGGAATTTCGGCTCCTCTCAGCCATCACCCCCATTCCTAACCCCTCCCCATCCCCCTCACCCTGAACAACCACTCATCTACGTTCTGTCCCTCTAGATTTGCCTGTCTATTCTGGACATTTCATATAAGTCGAATCACACTTTGATTCTTTTCACGGATTCCTACAACCTGACAACATAGTACTTTGCTTCAAGTCTTTTAATTTTGAAATATTTCAATATGTGGTTGGCGCCCATTTTAATTTGAATTTCCCTAATTATTAGTAAGTCTCATGAGGTTTTCATATGCTTATTGGTCAATTGGAATTCTTCTGGAAATTGCCAGCTTACATTCTTTCATCTACTTCTAAATAGGATTGCTTGTCTTCTCCTTGCTCATTGGTAGGAGTTAGTTAAATATTCTGTATATGAATCCTTTTTTGGTTACATAAGTTATGGATATTGCTGGGAGGCAATTCTCCCTGGGTTTCTCAGTGTTCCTGCACTGTCCAGACCTCTCTGAGAAACAGATATTGGCATGCTACAAAGACAGAGAATGCCCTCTTCCTCCCCAGACCCATTTTCTCTTCATTTTCCAAAGGTGATAAACCCAGAGCCAGTTGTTTACATTCCAAATGGTTGTAAAAACCCAGAGACCTCCCTCACTTCTCCCCAGAGTGGATTTGTTGACGTTGGTGAACAAAGCTCTCTCTCTCCACCTCCAGGGTGAGAGGAACAGATGTGCTGGCCGCTTCTATTCATGCTCTGAGATCCATCATTTTAGAGTTCTTCTCTGTGTTTCTAAGCCCCTGTACATGCAGGGTACATCTGGCCCTCACCGTGTTGCCTGTTGGGAATTGGCACCAAGACCAACAGGTGAACAAATAATCACTCTGTTCTCTGATCCAGAAACTTCATGATTCCAGTCAGTATAAATAAATGTCTGCAGATATAAAAACCTCCTCCTGGTCTTTTCCCTTTGCGTAGGCTATCTTCTTTTCTTCCTTGTGGCAAAATATACATAGATTAAATTTATCATTTTAGCCATGTTTAGTGTACAATTCAATGACATGAGTTTATTCACAGTGTTACGTGACTATCAACACTACCCATTTCCCGAAATTTTTCATCTTCCCGAACTGAAACTCTATACACATGAAACACTACCCACCCATCCCCTCTCCCTCCGGTCCCTGGCAACCACCCTTTACTTTCTGTCCCTCTGAATCTGACTATTCTAGGAAACTCAGGCCAGTGGAATCATAGAGCATTTGTCTTTTGGTGACTGGCTTAGTTCACTGAGCATAACGTCTTCAAGGTCCATCCATGTTGTAGCCTGCGTCTGGATTTCCTTCCTTGTCTTTTAATTGTAAAGTGCAAAGAGCATAAAATTTAGCCCCTTACCCATTTTTAAATGCACGGTTGAGTGGAACTAAGTAGATTCACATTGTTGTGCAACCATCACCACCATCTGCTCCCAGAGCCCTTTTCATGTTGCAAATCTGAAACTCTGTCCCCCTTGTTTAATGGTACTTAATCCCCATCCCCTCTCCCCTCCAGCTCATTCCTTTTTTATGGCAAAATAAGATTATAACCACTGTATGTACATAACATATTTCTTGATCCATTCATCTGTGAATGGGCACTTGAGACGCTTCCACCTTTCGGCTAGTGGGAATAATGTTGCTATGAACATGGGTGTCCAAGTATCTGTTTGATGTTCTGCTTGTTTATGCTGTCTTTTGATGAAAAAAAATTTGTTTTTAAGTTTTAACGCATTTCTTTTCTTTTCACCGTTTCCTTTAGGGTCTGTGGTTTTTATATTCCATGAAACACCATTTAAAAAATAGACCATGCTTGGGGCGCCTGGCTGGCTCAGTTGGAAGAGCCTGTAACTCTTGATCTTGGGGTCGTGGGTTTGAGCCCCATGTTGGGTGTAGAGATTACTTAAATATATAAAACTTTTAAAATATATATGTGTATATATATACATATATATACACCATTTGATACATTTATAAATATATATACACCATTTTATATATTTATAAATATAAATATGTATATATAAATATGGTGCGTGTGTGTATATATATAGCTTTCTATAATCCCAATGCTCTGTAATCATAATGCTGAAGCTGTTTATTTCCAACTCAGGCTCTAGGTCACCCTGCCCAAATCAGGACAGACAGAGAGCTTGCTGGCTGGTCCTACTCAAACCTTATGCCCTGGGCCCCCCTGTCAGCACTTCTTGGGCCCAACCCCAGTCTGAGGGCATCAGCCTCTTTTCTGATTCATCTTGGCTGAGTCCTGTGTACTCTCATCGGTTCTTCTAAAGAATGAAGTCTTGTGCCTGAACTCAGTTTCACAGTCCAGGTCCTTGTTGTGTCCTCTGCCTGGGCCACCAGCTCCCCACTCAGATCATCTGATTGCCTGAGTCCTAGTTGCCTGCCATGACTTTCTCCAGCTGCTTGCTCTAGGGATCTTTTGCAAGGCCCTCCTCAGGTCAGTGAGGTCTCAGATGACCAGGTTGGGGTCAGTGCCCCCCCCCAACACTGTTTAGACTACAACCAGAAGGGCCGACATTCCGCGTGTAAACAAACTGATCACTACTCACTCTACTCTTTTTATACCACCTACTATGTGCTAAGCACTGCTTGGATAAAGACAGACAAGACCTATATCCTCACGGTGCTTACAGAGAGCAGACCATAAATGGAGAGCAGACCATAAACAAACATGTGAACAAATGAAACAATTCTAACCTAGGATACAGCTCTAAAGGCTAGGAACAGGGTGTTAGGCTGGAGAGTGAGGTGGCCAGGAGGCTGCTGGTGGGGTAGTTGGGGAAGGCCTCATGGAGGAGGAAATAAGGCACCTCAGACATAAAGGAGAGAAAAGAGCTGGAGAAGGAGCTTGCAGACAGAGGCCCACTGTGGCCACAGGCTTCAGAGGCCAGCGAGGGATCAACACGCTGCTGCCCGGGACTGAGCCGCAGTGAAAGGGCCCTACCTCTCCAGCTGGGCCCCTCAGCTCGGGGACCAGCTCTGTTACCCCCAGGGCACTCACTGTGTGGTCCCCTCGGACCTCTGGGAATCTCTCCACTGTGGGCCTCAGCCGACCTACTATGGCCATTCCCACTGCCAGGAGATGCACTCAACAAGATTTTTTAACGAGCATTTATTGAGGAGCTAAAAGGGGGCCAGCCCTGAAGGTGCAAAAGTAAATAAGCAAAATAACTGAGATCAGGGTCTTGCAGCAGTATTTGTATACTTATACATTCGTAGCAGCACTATTCACAAAAGCAAAATGGTGGAAATAAAGTGTCCACCAGGGGATGAAGGGATAAACAAAATGTGGTTTATACATACAAGGGAATGAACTATTACTCAGCCTTAACAAGGAAGGAAATTCTGACACACGCTATAGTGTGGATGAACCCTGGAGAACATTATGCTCTGTGAACTGAGCCAGTCACAAAAAGACAAATACTGTATGATTCCACTTGTACCCCTGGAGTCATCAAATTCAGAGACAGAAAGTGGATGGGTGGTTGCCAGCAGCTGAGGGGAGGAAGGAATGGGGGGTTAGTGTTTAATGGGTACAGAATTTCAGATTTGCAGAATGAAAAAAGTTCTGGAGACGGATGGTGGTGATAGATATACTTCATGCAACTGACCTGTAAGAACTCCATAAACTCTCCACAGGAAAAACTCCATTCAAACACCTGCACCAAGAGACTTGACCAAACCCTGGCAGGGCTTCTAGCAGCCAAGGCCCTCGTCTCTGGGCCAACCCAGCCCCCACCTTGAGATCCTGTCTGGAAAAACTCAAGGTTGCCAAAAGAATTCACCCTTAGTTTCAGCTAACACCTAATTAATACCTCCTTTTCTTAGAGTATGTACCAAAAAAAAAAAAACAAAAAACTTTTGTAACTCTTTCCTCCGGTGAGATGTATGTTTCTGCTACAACCCAGCAGTCTCTCTCTCTGGTACCTAATAGCCATTCCTTTTATTTATTTTTTATTTTTTAAAAAAGATTTTATTTATTTATTTGAGAGAGAGACAGAAAGAGCATGAGCATGAGTAGGGGCAGAGGGAGAGCGAGAAGCAGACTCCCTGCTGAGCAGGGAGACACCAGACGGGACTCGATCCCAGGACCCTGAGATCATGACCTGAGCCAAACTCAGACGCTTAACTGACTGAGCCACCCAGGCGCCCCAAAGCCATTCTTTTTCAATGTCATTGTCAAGAAGGATAGGGCCCCTGGTTCCCACTCTTTAGATAAATGCAGTTAGAGGACACAGCTGGCCTAACTCCAAGTGCATTGAAAAATGCTCTTACCAGCTTTTTGTAACGTTTCACCTCCCAGCCTCTGCGTGAGACCCTGCTGGCTTCCCTTCCCCACTCCCTCATTCTCCCTTTATTATTATTATTATTATTATTATTATTATTATTATTATTATTATTATTATTTTATTTTAATTCCAGTATAGCTAACATACAGTGTTATACTAGTTCCAGGTAGACAGTACAGTGGTTCAACAATTTCACATATTCCTTGGTGCTCATCAAGACAAGTGTACTCCTGACTCTCCCTTTAAAATGCTGGGTCATCCCTGGAAAATCGGAGGGAAGCTCAGCTGTTTCTCCAACCACAGTCGTTACTGAATAAAATCTGTGAATAAAAAACGCCCAGCTGGGTTTAGCTTGACGACTGGACATTTACACATGGTTAAAATGGTACATTTTATGTTACATGTATTTTACCACAGGGAGAGTTCAATTAAAAATCACAGTGGGAAAAAGGTTATATTAAAAAAAAAAAAAAAAAGAACAGAGGGGGCTTTTATTCAAAGAGCTTGCCTTTTAGTAGAAGAAATACGAGGTCTGAGGAAGATCATGAAGTGTCATATTTGAGGTACAGAAAAGGGACAGAGGTGTCTGGAGGGGGGGAAGATCACTTCTAGTGGCAGGGTGGGGAGCGGGACAGAAATCAGGGACGCAGCCCCAGGGACACGTGAAGGCAGAAGGAGAAGAACATTCCAGGCCAATGAACGCCTGAGCCAAAGCTCCGAGGTGAGAAAGCAAAGGGATGTTCAGGCAACAGCAGGTGCTTCTACCTGGTTGGAACTGGAAAGGTTCAGTTTGAAAGAGCTACCAGAAAGAAATTTTGAAGAGGAGCAGAGACTCAAATCAGAAAAGATCTTGATTTTGCTCTGTAGGCCAAGGGGAGCCACTAATGGTTTTAAAGTGGGCAAGGGAGTGATCTAAAGTCATACAAAAGGCAGAGAAGGCCAGCAACCAAGCGCTCTGCGCTACAGGGCACACAGAGGCTGGGGAGGGTGAGCACAGAGGCTGGGGAGGGCGAAACGTCACTAAAATTGGGTCAGGAGGCCAGCAGCGGGGAGCTCTCATGCCCAACCATACCCTACTGCAGACCCCCCCCCCCCCCCCGTAAGAAGTGAGTGCCTGGCAAGAATACTGCTTTACTCCCGCAGCAGGAGGAAGAAGGGTTTCCTTCTGCCCCAGCAACAACCCAGCCAATGGGAGGCAGTCATCATTCAGCCAATGAGAAGCCACTACACTTGGAGCTCCCAGTTTAGTCCAATGGGCTTTTAGTTTATAGCAACTCCCAACTCCACCCCACCTTTCTTCTATAAAAGAGGGGTCCTCTCCACGCCTACACTTTTGCAGTGGCTGGAGCGTCCCCATTTGTAATTGTCTTCTATTTCCGTGTAAACCTATTTTTGCTGGTGAAAAACTGTTTCACTTTGAAGGGTAACAGGAGAAAGCTTGAGAGCTAGCACCATTGTCCAGCGAGCTGGTGGTGGAAGGGAGCATAGTGAGAAAGGCCATGGCTCAGCCTTCACAAGGAGCTGATGTGAAAGATCCCGAAGGAAGGTAGAGCCAAAAGGAGTGCCTGGGTTGAGGGCAGGGCAGTGATAGTTCCAACAGGAAGATGAAATCCAAGAAGAGAAATATCTCTGGGGGGAGCTGAGCAGTTCAGATTTAAACTGGTTGAGCTAGAGAAGCTAATGGGAAATCCATTAATTTATAATATAAGGCTAGTACTCATTCATTAAATAAGTTAAATCTGCTTTATTTCTGAATCTGGAAGGGAGAAGTCCATGGTAGACTCCATAGGGTTAATGATTCAATAACTCCTGCCCCACCCCACTCCCTCTACTGAAGCCGGATCCCCTGGAAATTGGGTTCATAATGTAGATTGAGACACCTCCCCCCCCCCAAAAAAAGATAGAAACTACACAATAACTGTATTTGTAGGAGCAACACTGGCAGTTCCTGGGTAAGAGGGTTTGGAGTTGTGACCAGACCAGTGGTTCTCCAACGTTGATAGAACTAGAGTCTCCTGGGGGTCATGTGAAAAGGCAGATTCTGCTTGGGTAGGTGGATGGGGCTTGAAGCTCTGCTTTCTGGCAAGCTCCCTCCCTGGTGATCTCATGCTGCTACTCTGGGAACCCTATTTCAGTAGCAAGACGCTGGATTGCACCACTGAGATGTTGAGAAGGCAGGAGGGGAAGGGAAGGGAGACGACAGGAAACCTACCTGCTCGGCCCCAGAAGTCACCTGTGCGACCTCCATCCCACAATGCCTCTGAGTTTGAGAAAGCATCTGAGGGCATGGGAACAAGTTGTGGGAAGGGAAGAGTGGGACGAGCTCTGAGGTCAGAGAGACCTGGGTTTGAATCCCAGGCTCTCAGACCTGTTAGCTCCGCAGCCTGTGGGAGATTACTTCTCTCTCTCAAACTCCTCAATCTGTAAGTGACACAGTAATGGCTACGTCCGAGGATGGGAAGTATTCGAGGAAATAAGCATCCAGTCTAGCTCCTGGCATGTACTAGGGATTTTGCTGTAGCCAAAAGTGTTTCTCCTTTGAAATCTAAGAAAAGCCTATCGTACACCACCCTCAACGGACTTGTTAATAGACCACGAATGGGGACAGGGAGATGGGGACAGGGGACAGATTAGATGCTGGCTAAGCTGGGGAGCTCTGGAGCCAGCCTGTCGGGGTTCAAATTCTGAGCTCTGTCACTTATTCACTGTGGGAAGTGTCGGGCTTCAGAGCTAAGTGGAGGTGGGAAGAATGGCGCATCCCTCAGAGACCCGTAATGACCATGAAATGTGCAATGCCCTTCCAGGTAGAAACCCCTCAATACATGAGAGCAGCATTATTGTTTGTTTCAAATTAGCACAAGGGTAATTCCTGCTTTCAGAAGGAAGCAGTCAAAGACCAGACTCCTTTGTGCCCCTTAGCGGACCACCTGCAATTCTAGACAAGACTCCAAAGGGAGTTGGAGACTGGAGAGAGCAGACTAGCCCGACAAAGAGTAAATCCTTCCTCTCCCACGCTGTGCACTTCTCAGCCACCTTCTTTGCGTCCTCTCTCCTCTGTCCCCTGCTCCACTCAGCTGTCCTTTCCCTCCCAGCATTCCCAGTCGTGCCCCCTTCCCACATACCTTTCTCCCTCTACCTCCTCCTTTACCGTGCATTTTCTATTCCCCCTCTGTTTGCCAACATGAGCAATCATCACTGCCAAATTAATTCATCCTGGAAAACGTTTAAAAGCTGGCACACCCGAGCTTTCTTCGAATAGTCATTTTTGCCATTAGCTCTTTGCCTGCGGGCCAAGAGGTTTGTTGAAACCCGCCCTGAGCCCCTTCTCCCGCAACTGTGGATCTGTGGTATTTTTCAAGCCCAGGTTTGCTGAGACCCCAAGACTCTCTCAACAGAGTTTAGGATCAGCAGCAACTGGACAGTGTTTAGCTCTAGGTAAGATCTGGAGAAGCAGGAGGGAAGTGCGGGGCGGTAGCGGGGTGGGGTGGGGGGGAGGGTAGGGATGTGTGCGCATGCGCTCGGACACACACACACACACACACACACACACACACACATACACGCCACACTCACACTCACATTCCCTCCAGAAAAACCTCTTTGCCAGGAGTCTCCTGAGAGAGTAAGCACAAAAGATAGGAAGAAGCTCAGAGTCTTCACTGCCATCCCTGTCCATCCAGTCTCTAGAGAGAATCCCATCCAAGTGCGGAGAACTGGCCTCACTCACAAGACTGGCACCCTTAGGAGTGAAAGGTCCGAGTTTCAGATTGATCCTTGCTCAGAGGCTGAGGTCATTCTGTCATAGCCTGAAAGAAACTTGTCTGGGTTTTTAAATTATAAATGTCATTGTCCTATCAGTGGCTAAACTGCTCTTTAGTGGAATATAGACACACACACACACACACACATATAATTTTTTTTACTGTGTCTTTGCCTTTGTATTCCCACTCCGAGAATGGCCAGCACCATATCCTGCGTAAACGCTTGCCCGTCCCATTATCCCACGGTGACACAGGTTCAAGTTCCTCCCACGCTTCCCCACCAGTCAGCCCCCTGTTCTAAACCGCTCTGCATCTCCCTGTCCCAGCAGAACCCAGCCCTGAGCCTCAGCCTGCTGCATGGACATACGAGACGTGCCCCAATTGGGTCCCTGTCTGTCTTTCACTGTTTCTCCCCCACTCCCACCCTCGACTCCAATGGAACAGGTCGATTCACTGTCTTCTGAATCAGCCAAGCACATTCCAGCCTTAGCTCAGACCGCACTTCTATTGTCTGTCCTTATAAGGCTCTTCGTTCCCTGATTCCACACCTGTTTACAAAGTCCCCCCTATTTGCCAAGAGGGGAGACTTCACATGACGTGGCTAGGGAGGGTGGCAGACAAGGAGTCAGACAGTCCTGACAGTGTGAGAAGTGGAATGGGGGTGGGGAGCTGGGTTCTGGAGTGGGGAGTGCAAGCCAGTGGGGGCCGTGTGGGATGGAAGGGGATGAATAACATCGGCCATACTTACTGAGTGCTTCCAATAATGTCGGATAGCCCTGGTTACCCCCATTCTGGAGAGGAGGCTGAGAGCTTGCAAGGGGCAGGGGTCTGCGTGCTGGGAGGCCCTCCTCCACCACCAGCGCCCCCAGATCCAACCGAGCTAGGGGGCCACTCCCGGCAAACAGGAGCTCTTTCCTTCTGCGCTTCATGTAGCAAGTGATAGCATGGGCCCTTGTTCTTTGCAGTGTTTTTTTAAGCTCCGCGTGTGTGTTGCATCTTGTCTCCCCAGCTGGCTGTGCCCCTGTGGGCAGGGCATAGTTTCATACACACTATTCTGCACAGAGTAGGCAGCCACTAAATACCTCCTGAATGAGTAAGTGAATGAAGGTACTCATAGCACCTGGTTATCTACCCAAATCATCTATCCCCAAAATTGCTCTATGGAACAGAAAGCTTCTCTTTCCGACTTCACAGGGAGAACCGCATTGATGAAGTCATTGGTGTCCTTGATGAGACTTGAGATCTTCCAATGAAAAAACACTAAATCTTGCTGGATGGGGGAAAAAAAAGCTTATAAAATAAGATCGATGTCACTTCATCACCGGGGCCTCTGTTACCCTCCTTTATGAAGCATAACATATCCCATCCAAGTACATCTCATTTCAACTCACATTAGAAGAAAGAGAGTGGAGAGCAGAGAATAGAGGGGACATTATCCTCTTCTTCTTTGCTGTCCTCTCTCTTTTTTGCAGCCTCTAGAAGGATTTCTGAGCACTGGGCGTGTGCTGACCAAATCAGGAGAAACGTCCAGCAATGCACAGCTCAGAGCTGGCCTCTTCCTGAAGAGTGGGTGGCCCACCTCCCCCAAGGCTGGGTAACCAAAGCTCAGGAGCAGCTTCTCACTCAACAATTACAGCTGCTGGAGCTACACCCAGGCCCCAAGCACCCTCCAACTTTTGTCTCTGGGAGAAAATGCTGTTGAGCACTGACGGAATCTGCGAAGAGATTAAAAATAATTGAGGGAAGTCTCTCGCTTTGTGCTCCTCGCCTTCCCCTCGGGGCGGGTGGCTCCCCCTCCCAGGGTGCCTCTGCAGAGTGGGAGGGGGCCTTCTGGGGAGACACCCGCTCGGCTGGCCACACCCTGCTTTAAGGCTGTCCTCCTTGTGCAGAGGACTCTGTGCCTTCCATTTCTTCCATCTCTCAGGTCCTTCTGGCCCGTTTGCCAGTCGCCCTCGCCTTCTCCCACCCCGTGCTCACTGTCCTACCTGCCATCAAGGTTGAAAGCAAAATTCTCTTCCCTTGACTCCTCCTCATGTAACAGAACCCTAGTCTGTCCCCTGGTTGCACAGCATAGCCCATGGGCTGGCATATTCAGTATGCAGAAAGGCCACCAAAGGAGGGATGGGGGCAAGAGCCTCAGATCTGCCTCTGGAAGGGAAGAGTTGGGGATTTTTTTCAAGGCAGGAGGAACAGGGTCGACATGAGGGGGACAGGAGCTACTGACTCAATATCAGTAAAGGAGGGTTCATCTCCTTTTGTCCGTCTCTAAGAGGAGGGGAGTGGTCCCAACTGGTTCTAGCCGGTTTCCTGATGAAACCTTGAGTTCCCGCAAAACCTCTAAATGAACCCTTGGTTATCGCAAGCATCAAGCAAGCATATGATTCTTATAGGCAGAGAGCATTCTGAGAAGAGGCAGAAATGGGGAAAGGGTTGCAGTTTCGCTCATCTGCCCTGTTAACTCTTATGGTTTCACTCTCACCCTGGGCAACTCACTTATTTCTGGAGTCAAATACCACGCCCCAACCCACGTGGCAACATCCATTTGCACACTTGTCCCCTGAAAGTACCAGCTTATTGGGCCCCCAAAGTATCTCGTTCTCTTCCCCCAAACCTGATCCTCTCCTGATTTCCATCTTGACAGATCGGGCCACTGTCTACCCTGCTCCCGTGGGAGACAGAAGCCCGGACACTCCTCTCCTTTCTCTAAGGCACGCGGCTGCTAGGTCTAATCCCGCCCATCCCGACTGCCACGGCCTTAGGGCAGGTGCCACTCTGTCTCACTGGCCTCCAGACTGGTTTCTCTGTCGCCAATCGCTCCCGCAGTCCAACTTCCACATTTTGGCCAAAGGGATATTTCTAAAATACCAATCCGATTATGTTCTCACCCTACCTAAATTCCTTCCATGGAAATTGTACTGCCTAAAGCAGTCGTTTCTAAACCTGAGAGCTTTTGAAAGACAGAGATTGAGAGGACCCAAGGAGGGCTGAGTCAGGATCTCCAGGGACTCATAGGCAGTGAGCCCTGCCAGGCAGCTGATACTGACAATCACTTGCCTGAAGAACCAATTTCAAATTCCTTCAAAAGACTTGGCTCCAACAGTCATCCACTCTTCAGCCATCTTTAACGATTTCATTTCCCCGCAGGTGCACCCATTCTCTGCCCTGCTATTCCGCTCTCCAGACGCTCTCCCCATCTGGAGGTTTCCTTATGCCCCGGACAGAATCAATTCCATCTGCCTTTGGGCCTCCTCTGGACCTCGTAGTCAAGAAAACTCCTACTGTGTCACTTGTCATGTTGTACCTATGTTGTCCATTTTTAAAATTTTATTTAAGATTTTATTTATTTGAGAGAGAGAGAGAGAGAGCATGAGCGGGGGAGGAGGGGCAGGCAGAGGGAGAGGAAGAAGCAGACTCCTTGCTGAGCAGGGAGCCTGACGTGGGGCTCGATCCCAGGACCCTGAGATCATGACCTGAGCTGAAGGCAGATGCTCAACCGACTGAGCCATCCAGGCGCCCCCCTATATTGCATTTTTAAAAAGACGACTTTCTCTCCAGGTAGACTACAGACTAACTCCCTGAGGAAAGCCTTAACTAGCTTTGCAGCCCTCAGCTACCAGCACAAGGCTAGCACATCACTGGTTCTCAATAAATGTGTATTAAAGGCATGACTACATGGAGAGGAATAGGAGGAGACACTTTCTTTCCACATATGGAATTTTATAGAGATGGAATAATATGAAGAGCTACAGATAATTTTTGTAGTTACCAGCATTTCTATGCAATATGAGTTTGGAGGATACTATGTATGCCCTTCGTTTTTCCTTCCATCTCTCTGACTGCTTCTTCTTGCCAGTTTTCCTGTCTCCTCCACCTTCTCTCTATTCTTCTGGTCCTCCTACCCACCAAGTAACCCTGTCTTCTTGTGATTCTTCTCTTTTTCACCATCATAAGTGAAGATATGTATGATCTTGAAAGCTTTCTCAATTAAAAAGAGAGGAACCAGAAAAAGCTGTTGATTGATGATTCAGTGCTACCTCTCCTTTGCCTTCCTTGGCCTGATTGAAAAGATTCTTAAGAGATCATGAAGATAAAAGAATCTGGCATTCATCTAAATATTTCTTATTTCCTTTTCTTAGGAGCTCACACCAATGAAATAAAAGATTTCTAGGCCATTTCTGCAGTGTTTGTATATCCTTAACTAAACAATTCTGTTAGAATTTTCTATGTAGTTCTAGGTAAAGATATGTGATAAGCGTGCACGCACGCACACACACACACACACACACGTCTTATTTTGTTTCCTCCTGAAACATTAAAAACAAAGCAAACAAAACCTGCACAAGGACAAGGAGACTGAGAAGGGAGACAAAATAAAACTTTGGAAGCTGGAAATGGACCATTGGCAAGTGACTTAGCTGACCTGAAAAGCTAAACACTGAACAAATGGGAAATGCTGAGAACAACCTGATTTTTACCCCAAGAATCTTAAAACATTCCGGAAATGGCAGCACCAGGTATCTCAGAAACCAGGGGTGAAAGAGGTGTGACTTCCATCCTAGGGACGACTAGGTGAAAGCTGTTTAAGAAGCAGTTAAATCCATGGATCCCCTCCCCCACTTCCCCACTGCCACCCCCCCATCCTCCCGCAGCAAAATGTGGGAATTCTGTTCTCAGGGGAAGGCAAAGAGAGGTCCTCTCGACTAGGGGACACCGGGCACAGTGAGGGATGAGGAGACTCTACTGAAGGGGGGGAAGATGGTGTGAATGTTTACACACTGATGAATGAAGCAATTAAAGGTTCCTGTGCTAGGCTTTCAGATGCTGGGAGCCAGGCTCTCACTTCCAAGCAGGATGCTGGACTGTCCTGTGGGGGTTCAAGACAGCATTTGTCAAGACAGCATCTTTTTGCAAACTATATTGCAGAGATATGGAAGAAAATATATTCATGAAAGAAGAACCTGTTCTTGTTCATATTAAACCTGTTCATATTAAAAAGCTGCATTGAGAGAATTTTTAAAAAGATGTTGGAAATCAAGACTTTTCAAAAATGAAAATTCAATTTAAGATTTGAAATCTCCCAGAACAAAAAAAGACAAAGAGATGAAAAATAAGACAGGGAACTGGAGATCCAAGGTAAGAGAGAGGTGAGGGGAACATCATGAGACAACAAAGAGACCCCAGGATGACAGGTGTGCACCCGCACAGGGCCAACCAGCCCAGAGAGCTTTCGTGAAGATGAAATTGATAGGATGTTTGATGAAAAGGAACATTTTGGGAAGGGATCTAGACAATTAGTAGGGAGTTTGGGATTGAATTAGTCATAGCCACACAGAAAAGTAAGCAAAAAAATTTTTTAAAGGTTGGCTGATAATATTGGGGAGGAAAAAATTTCCTACACTCTTTAAGATTCTTTTGGCTGGCCTAAGAGTTAAATTGGCATGAGACTAAATGCAATTACACATGTAAAGAGAATCCATATAAAAACAAGAGATTCTAAAGACAGTCAGGCAAAATGAGGTACAGACCATCCTGAACTAAAGAGAAGGGGGAAGGGGTCTGGGACTTCAAAGAGCGGGAAGACAATTCACAGGCAGCTGAAAAAGAATAAATGTTTGGTAAACAAATGTTTGCTGGACCACTCAGAAACATTGGGACATAGGAAGGAATTTTAACAAACAGATTTTGCTAAGTTCCTTCCTGTCTACTACACCTAGTTTATATTATACTGTAGTTATCTATGGTGACACTTCCCTTGCTGGAGCAGGTCCTCTATCTAAATTCTTCCACGAAGTTAGGAGAAAGGCCAAAGGTTCTTCCTGAGCCTTCTGTTTCTTAAAAATAATGAGCCTAAAATAATCCACATGCCAAAGAGACATATTTGGGGGTGGCAAATTTTGCTCCCCCACATTAATTTGGGGAAGAACTAATAGCTAGAAGGGAAATAAAAATGGTTCAGGCTCTGCACTGAACAGCAGATAGCCCCACTAGCACAAATACTGGAATTCATGTGAAATATAACTCTACTAGAGATGGGGAGAAGAAAGGAAGTGTAAGTGTGTGGGCTGGGGAGAAGTCGGGGCTGAGGGAGAAGCCAGACTTAATTCTCACCTTTCCTTTAGAAGAAGGAAAACAACTAATGCCTTAATCTGAAAATAAAGCAATAGAAATACAAGCTTGTTAACTGGAGAAATAGGGGCAAATACCTAAGAACCAACTAAAAAAACACAGCAGACACCAAGGGAGGAATAATTGGGGAGGGGGAGAAGCATGGGGAAAGTGGTCTATGACTATTTCTGTGTAACTTGATGATTTAGTTGACTTTCCAAAATAAGTACTACATACAATTGACAAAAGGTAAAACAAAGAAATATGAGGTTTATTTACAAGAGGAAAAAATGTTTAAACTAAAGCAACTGATTAATATAGTTTAGACTTTTTTTAAGTAAAGAGAGAATCCTCTGGCTAACACTAAAGTGAGTCAAATTCCTCATTTTAAACAGGTGGAATTATTCAATTCTTTTTTTTTTAAAGATTGATTGATTTATTTATTTATTTTATTTATTTATTTATTTATTTATTTCAGAGAGAGCGCACACGTGAGCAGGGGGAGGGGCACAGGGAGACAGAGAAGAGCAGACTCTGCTGAGCACAGAGCTGGACCAACCAACCAACAGACTAACCATGGGGCTCGATCTCATGACCCCGCGATCATGACCTGAGCCAAAGTCAAAAGTCAGACATTTAACTGACTGAGCCACCCAGGTACACCTGGAATTATTCAATTCTGTAAGAAATTCACGATACATTTTTCAAAGAATGGTAATAATTATATGAACTATCTGTAGAAAAAGCAAGCCATGCATAAAGGAAGCATACTTTCTACCAATGCTTTTTACAGAACTAAAAGACATCTTCATAAAGGCCAATTTTCTATATTTCAGTATATACATAAAGTAGGATAGCCCTTAGAAGTTTTCAACCTTGAAAGAAAACTTCTCCCCAGATCTCTTGTCCCAATCGAGGTAAAAATTGACTTTCAGACTCAAAGAGTTAGAAGGGCCAGACTCTTTGAACTATGAGTCTCCCAGCCAGGATTTGGGATATTACGTCTTTGACCAAGCTTTCTTTGAAGAACCTCAGAGCAAGCATGGTATACCACACACTTACACTTCCTTTTATTTATTTATTTGACAGAGAGAGAGACAGCGAGAGAGGGAACACAAGCAGGGGTAGTGAGAGAGGGAAAAGCAGGCTTCCCGCGGAGCAGGGAGCCCAATACGGGGCTCGATCCCAGGACCCTGGGATCATGACCTGAGCCAAAGGCAGACGCTTAACAACTGAGCCACCCAGGCGCCCGCGCAGGAACGATTTTATCTAGAAACTGAATTCTAACGGAACAACAAAATCCTCCATCTTAGAATCCTGCTGGGCTGAACTGGTTCATCTGCAAATTTTGAAGTATCCCACCACCAAGGCTTGCTCACCTCCTCAAGCCTGATGTAGGCACTGGAGTCCAGAGCCATGTCTCCAGGTGGCTGCCGGCCCAGGACAGGAACCCCTTCAGAGTGCGGAGCCGCACATTCATCCCCGCACAAATATGTGCAGAGTGGACAACACAGTGTCGGACGGGAGAAGCAGTGACGGTCCTCTTTAGCATTGTTCGTCCATCAGAAACTCTTTGGAAACCTCACACTCCCGTCCTACCCTTCCTCCTCTTCCTGCCCCAAATGACTAGCAGTTGGAAGTGAGGCAAAACTTTCAGTGGAGGAACAAATCAGGTTTTATTTTTAATGGAATATAAAACGGTTATAATCCCTGTAAACTTTTTAAGTCATCCCATTCAGGAGGAAATGGTAAATTATATGACCCTCACTTTAAAATAATAAGTCAAATAATTCCCAACCCTAATAGCTACCTGTCTTAGTCCATTTGGGCTGCTATAACAGAATTCCATAGACAGGGTATGGCTTAAAGGCAACAGAAATGTATTTCTCACAGTTCTGGAGGCTGGGAAGTCCAAGATCAAGGTGCCGACAGATTCAGCACCTGCTGAGGACTTGCTTCCTGGTCACAGACCACCGTGTTCTCACTGTGTCCTCACATGGTGGAAGGGACCAGGAAGCTCTCTTTTGTAAGGGCACTAACCCCATTCATGAGGGCTCTGTGACCTAATCACCTCCTAAAGCCCCCACCTTGGAATGCGATCACACTGGGGGTTAGGTTTCAACATATGACTTCAACATATGACACAAACATTCAGTCTACAGCACTTTCTTTTTTTTAAGTTTTTATTTATTTATTTGAGAGAGAGAGAGAGAGAGTGGAGGAAGGAGCAGAGTGAGAGGGACAATCAGACTCCGTGCTGAGCATGGAGCCTGACTCAGAGCTCGATCTCAGGATCCTGAGATCATGACCTGAGCTGAAATTAAGAGAGGCTTAACGGACTGAGCCACGCAGGCGCCCCTCTATAGCACTTTCTTAGAAGATTCTTACAGCGACTGATTAATTAACTGAGATACTCACTGCCTTACTCTCTTCCTCTCAGTAGTCTAAGAGAATAGAGACATGTCTTTCACCAAACCACCAGCATAGCTCTCTATGAAGACCAAATAGGAAGGGACCACTATCCTAACATTGTACCAATATTTGGGATACTGATCTTCTTGCTTTTCTTTATTATTTTACCAGAGTGTACTAAATAATAGAGTTTTGCATCATTTTAAACTTCATACAACTGTACCGTCTGCCTGATGATCCATCTGTGTGTATCTTCCATGCCTTATTCCTTTTGCTCAATCTTTTTGTTTGTTGTATGCACCCCTCTTTATTCATTTTCATTTGCATCATATTTCATCATACGAATGAGCTGCTTTCCTCATTCTACTGCTGGTAGATATTAAGCTGCCTCTAATCTGGGGTTATTACAAGCAACAGGGCCGGGAACATCCTTGTATGTATCTCCAGGGGTGCCCGTTCACAAGTTTCTCTAGGGCAGTGCTGTCTGGTCCAACTTTCTGCTGTGATGGAAATCTATATCTAGGTCGGCCAACTCGGTGGCCACCAGCCGCATGTGGCTATTGAGCATTTGAAATATGGCCAATGCAACCGAAAAGCTTCATTTTTTATTTAATTTTACTTCATTTAAATTTAAATAGTCTCCTGCAGCCTAGAGGCTACCACATGAGACAGCACGAGTCCAAGGCTGTACATAACAGTGGACTTGGTGAGTCATCAGTATGGCAACTTTGACTCTCCTAGATAATACCAATCTGTTTCCAAAGCTCCCGGTCTGGCTATCTATATGTCTATGTGCAGAAGAAACGTGGTAACTTCTCCAAGGCCCAAGTGGCAGCCAGACTTCTTCAGAGAAATATGGATGTTGAGTCTGCAGGAATCTCAAGGGATACGCTAATGTTGGTTTATGAATATCATGTTTTAGTGACATTTGCTAACTCCCTTAGCAGGTTACTAATGAGTAGCCTTCACCATATTGAACAATGAAAATCTTGGGAATTGTACATCATTTGCCCATGAAATCAAAGACCGGATTCAGGTTTTTGGGTTAGGAAGACATCTGAAAGTGAACTGACAATCATGGGTATAGCAGAAAGGAAACTCATGTTGGATCCAAAAGCCTGACTTCTGGGTAGTGGTGCAACCTTGAGAAAGCCATATAACCTCTGAGGCTCAGTCTATTCTCTCAACCATGGGCAGGCATTTAGTAGACGCTAGGGATGCAAAGGCAACTCAAAGTCTCTTAAGTATCACGCTGTGTATTTGAGGAGAGAGTCGTATGAAGTATTTATTCAATTATCAATCTATTCAATTGCAGTAATGAGAATAAAAAATCTTACACTAAGAAACAATCAGCAAGTGAAAAGAAAACCCACAGAATGGTAGAAAACATTTGCAAACAATATCTCTGAGTAAGGGGTTAATATCCACAATATATAAGGAAATTCTACAACTCAACAACAAAAATATAAACAGTGTGATTTTAAAATGGGCAAAAGATTTGAATAGACTGTTTTCCAAAGAAGACACACGAATGGCTAGCACACATATGAAGAGATATTCAATGTGACTAATCATGAGAGAAGTGAAAACTGAAACCACAAAGAGATCATACCTCGGACACATTAGGATGGCTACTATCAAAAGAATACACTGTAACAAATGTTGGCGAGGATGTAGAGAAATCGGCATCCTGGTGTACGGTTGGTGGGAATGTAAAATAGTACAGCCATTATGGAAGACAGTATGGAGGATCCTCAAAATATTAAAACTGTGATTGCTCTATGATCCAGCAGTCCCACTTCTGGATATATATCTTTAAGAACTGAAAGCAAGATGGGGCGCCTGGGTGGCTCAGTTGGTTAAGCGACTGCCTTCGGCTCAGGTCATGATCCTGGAGTCCCGAGCTCGAGTCCCGCATCGGGCTCCCTGCTCGGCAGGGAGTCTGCTTCGTCCTCTGACCCTCCCCCCTCTCATGTGTTCTCTCTCTCTCAAATAAATAAATAAAATCTTTAAAAAAAAAAAAAACTGAAAGCAAGATTTCAAAGAGATATTTGCACCCCCATGTTGATAACAGTACTAATTTGTGATAACCAAAAGGCAGAAGCAACTCCTGCATCCATCCACAGAAGAATGGAAAAGAATATGTGGTATGGGGGCACCTGGGTGGCTCAGTTGTTAAGCATCTGCCTTTGGCTCAGGTCATGGTCCCAGGGTCCTGGGATCGAGCCCCGCATCGGGCTCCCTGCTCTGCAGGAAGCCTGCTTCTCCCTCTCCCACTACCCCTGCTTGTGTTCCCCTCTCACTGTGTCTCTCTCTGTCAAATAAATAAATAAAATCTTTAAAAAAAAAAAAAAAGAATATGTGGTATGTATTCACAATGAAACTTATGCAGACATTTTATTTATTTAGAGATTTATTTATTTTTATTTGAGAGAGTGTGCACTCATATGCACGCAAGTTGGGGGGGCAATGCAGAGGGAGAGAATCTCAAGCTGACTCCCCGCTGAGCACGGAGCCTGATGCAGGGCTCCATCTCACGACCCTGAGATCATGATGTGAGCCGAAATCAAGAGTCAGATGCTTCACCGACTGAGCCACCAGGTGCCCCTTATGCAGACATTTTAAAGGAAATCCTGGCACATATTAGAACTTGAGGACATTATGCTAAACAAAATAAGCCATACATGAAAGGACGAATGCCATATGATTCTACTCATATGAAGTATCTAAAGTACTCAAGATCATAGAAACAAAAAGTTGAAAGGTGGTTGCCTAGGGCTGGGGAAAGGGAAAAGGGGCATTAGTGTTTAGTGAGTACAGAGTTTCAGTTTTGCAAGATGTAAACATTCTAGAGATCTGTTGCACAACAATGTAAATACACTTAACACTACTGAACGGCACACTCCAAGATAGTTAAGATGATAAATTTCGTGTCAGGTGTTATTTTACCACAATAAAAAATTATCCCATAGGATCCTTGTGAGAATGAAGTAATTAAACGAGATAACCTCCCTGGCAAAGTGCTTCACATTTAACAGGTGCTCAGAATTTCATTTCACAGTGGTGCACACCCTCAGCATATCTGCACGTTCTTTCCAGAGCTTCCTAACCGGTATCCGTGCCATCAACCTCTCTGCCTCCCAACATTCTGTGCAACGCTGAACCCAAATATCACTTCCATTACCCCGCCTGCTCCAGCACCCACACGGTCGGCCTGTGTGACCGGTGCGGGGTATGTAGCGCTCTGGTTAATTCAGCGTGGTAATGCTCGTGACGTCTTTGAGCAGCACCTAGTAAGTGCTCACTAACTGGACGCCAACATAACTCTAGTGGCCTTGCTGATTAAGTCAACGTTTCTCCACTCAGAGAAGGCCTTCTATAACCTGGGTCCATCTTACTTCATGTAACCTCACTGGGCACATAGCGCCATTTCCTCTTTCCCCTTGAAAGAACCCCAAGTGCATCCAGTAACACATCCTCCTCCGGGGGGTTGGGGTGGCCATGTGATTCGGGGAAGTGGCCCATCCCTAATCCCAAGGGGAGAACCACAATTAGTCCTAACCATCTCCTGGGCCAGTGACTTGCAGTGCAATGCACTTCGCATGGAAATCTGCAAGGAGACCTCTGGTGGATATATTATTAACTGATAAAAAGAATGACGGGGAAAAAGTCCTATTTTCTACCTCTGGGTTTTGTCGTGAGCACGTGATACACTGCTGATGGCAGGATGAGAATACCATAAAGAACGACGTCCTGGATGAAGACCTTGGATGCCTGAGTGAAGCATCCAGAATGGGCCTGCCTCTAAACACATGTGGGAGATAATGCACTAGCCCTGATCAGGGCTCCTTCTCAGCATGGACACACTGGTCATACTGGTTGTCAGCATACTGAAACAGGTCTGTGCTGCTTTCTTAACAGCTGCTGTCCTGAGCCTCCTGAGTGTCTCGCTAGCACCCCAGCCCCTCATTCCTCCCCTGGAATTTGCTAGGCTTTCCCTTATCTCTCCACAATGGGAAAACACTGGCCAAAGCAGAGGCCTCCAGGACCCTCCACCATTACCATCGCCAGGGGCCATTCTGGTTGGTTATAGCATTAAAAAGCATGCTGAAACAGGTGTGACATTAAAAAAAATTTTAATTTTGTCTTTACTGTTTAAGCTACATGGGTCAGGGTTCACTGTTACTTGCAACCGAAAGCACACTAATTGACCCTTTCCTACCGGAGTACCTTTGAAGGATGGCTCTTTACCACGTAGCTTAGCTTTTCACCCTCCTACTCCCAACCAAACAAACCCATCCCTTGATCTAGCTCCAGCCCCACCCAGCCAGTTTGCTCCCCACTTTGTACAGCTATACCATACATTGCCTGTGCCGCACAATTTGGCACTTAAAACGTCTTGCATTATTTCCTAATTATTCTGCGTAAAAGCAGACATGCGCGCGCATGTGTGTGTTTTAGTCCATAAGGAAACAGTAACATCAAGGGCAGGAGAAGTATAACCCTGGTCTATCCCCCAATAGCATATCATCTGTAGGCTTAGAATGATATTCAATTCAGGGGCGCCTGGGTGGCTCAGTCAGTTAAGCGTCTGCCTTTGGCTCAGGTCATGATCCCGGGGTCCTGGGATCGAGTCCCCCATCGGGCTCCTTCCCTGCTTCTCCCTCTGCCTGCCGCTCCCCCTGCTTGTGCTCTCTCTGTCTTGTCTCTCTTCCTGACCAAAAAAAAAAAAAAGATATTCAATTCAGAAACACACACACACACAAAATGAGCAAATGAATAATACCGCTACTGTTGATTTTCACTAACTTTCTATTTGTTTGCAAGGGGATTTGTTTTTATTTTATTTTTTGGTGGGGCAATGGGTGTTGGAAAAATAAATCTAAAGTATGCAAGTGTATGTTGGTGGTAAAAATGGACTCCAAGCTCTCAAACCTCCCTTGAGACCTCAGAGCACACTTCATGCAGCCAAAGCCTAAGAATGCAACATGAGAGGGGCACCTGGGTGGCTCAGTCGTTAAGCGTCTGCCTTCAGCTCAGGTCGTGATCCCAGGGTCCTGGGATCGAGTCCCACATCGGGTTCCCTCTTCCACGGGAAGCCTGCTTCTCCCTCTCCCACTCCCGCTGCTTGTGTTCCCTCTCTCGCTGTCAAATAAATAAAAAAAAAAATCTTTAAAAAAAAAGAATGCAACATGAGAGATACATAAACCAGGGCCCGAGGAAGGCTCTGGATGGCATTTCATTCTGCTGTCCACATTTTCTACTTCAAAAAAACCCACCACCACAAAACCCAGAACAGACTCGGGGTGGCTAAGAGGCTTGTCAGGGAGTGAGGGAACCAGCCGCGGGGCAGGTTGCCCTCAGAACTAGAGCAGAGTGCTGGCAATCACATCTACAACTTCCCACTTTCCCCTGGCCTTCCTGGAATTATGAGTGACAGAGAGCATCTCAAGCCCCTTCAAGAAGATTCCAACAGGCCAGTGGAAAGTGGACCCCGTTTCCACAGCCAGGGCACAGACTCTGTGACAGGCCTCCCCTGAGCTGGGGACAAGCGCCATGGCCAGCTGGTGCTTCAAGGCTCCCTCAAGGGCCTGGACCTCTGGACCTTCCTGGCCTGCTTCAAGGAGGTGACCTGATGGAGGGGAGCCCGAACACCAAGTGGGGCTGGAGAGGCCAGACCACCAAAGCCAAGACCGCTGGCCTCTGGCTGCTCTCTCCCCTCCCATGCACGTCCACGAGCACTGGCTGGGCGCGGAGGCCAGAGGGATCCCGCACCACCCGTTCACATGCACCGTCTTTTGTCGTCTGGGGACACGTGGGTCTCTGTCGTGCACAGCGTGCACGCACCGCCTCAACGTGATGGCAGCACGCAGCCGGGCAGCGCCGCCGGCCCCACCCACGCCCAGCCTCCAGCTGCAGCCTCCGAAGGGCCCCGGATACATCTACTCTGATCTCCCCCACCCCACCCCACCCCACCCCGGAACACATGGTTCTGGAAAACAGAGTCCTGCGCTTGCTGGGCCACTGATACTGGCTGGCACATCGCCCACCGTGAGGTGCCCAGGGCTGCTGGGGAGGCGGCTGGACCACCCGGTCTGCTGAGGCTGGGCGGGGCCTCCCTTGGGCTTGAAGATAGAAGGAGCTGAAATCTCAAACCCGAAATACAACCATTCAGAGATTTTTTCTGCATTCGCCTTCTTGTAGGGACTTGCTCTTTCTGTTACAAAAATGTTTTCCCAGGGCGCCTGGGTGGCTCAGTCGGTTAAGCAACTGCCTTCGGCTCAGGTCATGATCCTGGAGTCTCTGGATCGAGTCCCGCATTGGGCTCTCTGCTCGGCAGGGGGTCTGCTTCTCCCTCTGACCCTCCCCCCTCTCATGTGCTCTCTCTCATTCTCAAATAAATAAATAAAATTTAAAAAAAAAAATGTTTTCCCATTGTTAAGATTGTTGGATTTTTTTTCCCCCTCTTCCTCCAGACCGCCTTGTCTGCAGCAAGCCTATCTGGTCAGAGAGCTCGATTCCCATCTCTGACGCCTTTAGAAACTGCTTCACTCTGGAGCGCTGTCCCCAGAGAATCTGCTCTTTGTGGCCCATCCTCGGACTTCAGAGGCAGGAGGAACATTTAAGCCCACTCTGGCCCATCCCAGGGACTCAGACCCACTCCCCAAGGTCTAAAGTATCTCTCAGAGCTGCTAGGAGAATCCAGCCAATGCTCAGGACTGCTCACCGCTTTTTTGGTGAGGACGCTTTCTTCCCCGGCAGGCACAGTCTAAATGTAAGGCAGCACCCATAACGTCTACTCGCTCCTAAACTGGAGAAGCAGGATGGAAGGTGGCTTTCCACCATCCACTAAGCTGAGTAACTAGATGTGCCATAAAGCGGCCATGACCCAAACTGAACAGCCAAAAAGCAAAAACGAAAACCAACCAAAAGAACCCAACCCACAGCTCTACTGGAGAATCCTCATTACAACCTGGCCCGCATGCCCAGAGGGGCTCTGGGTTCCCAAGGTGGAGTGACGTCCACTGCTCGGCTGATTTCACAGCCTCAGCCCTACAGCCCACCCTCTGGGATGAGCAGGGGCTCCTTCACCCCACTGGGAAGGCCAGCTTCTCCTAGCCAGGTGCTAGGTGTGGGCACAAGCTTCCCGAAGCAGCTCCGCCTTAGCCCAGCAGCGGCACATGCTGGGATCCCATGCCCCACAGAGGGAGTGGTTTCCTAACAGGATGAGCAGGTCCCGAAAGTTAATTAACCGACTCCTCCCCCTGTTTTAAAGGAGGTCAGGGCCGACCCCAAGTAAAACTGTGAAGTCAGTAAGTTTGGCTTTTGCACTTCTCCACCCTCCCTGCTCTGCACATTTCTCACTTCCCACCACACCCCTTCGGGCATTCCACTGCCCTCCACCTCAACTGAACTAAAATCCTGCATCTGCTCTTAAAAACACATTCCCAGAAGCAGTGCTGGTGAAGGTCATTTCCTCGGCGATCCCCCTTCCTTTGAGGGCTGTGCCATGGACTCCATGACCACTGGCTCTGGAGTTCTTGGTTTTGAAGTTTCAAATTATCCTGTTCGTAAAGTAAAATATTCATTTTGGAAGAGGGTACCAGAGCAAAACTGTGGCACCGCAAGTCAACTTGCATTCGAACTTCCTAGAATTCTTCCGGGAAACCAGCAGCAATCACTTCCTAAGAGTCAGGCGTTGGAATTTCCCTGACACCACTTTTGATTTTCTTACTATCTTCATTTCAGATGAAAGAACGAGTTCAGAAAAGTTCAGTTTGTTCATCCCACTGATAAACACCGGGGGTGGTGTTTGAACCCGTCAGAATTTGTCTGACTTTGCAAGTGCTATGCTTAGGAATGCAAGAGCCGTAGCAATCACCTGGTTTACCTGGTCCACCTGGTGCTCCTCATTCTGGAGCTGAAGAAGACAAGAGCTTATGTCAAATGACTTCCCCAAGCTCGCTGATCCTTTGCCCAACAGCTGGGGAGATTCAGCTAGGCAACAGGTATCTATCTGCCCATAGGTTTTTGCTGTAGTAACTTCTCCCTTCCTCCAAATGGCTTTGCTCTTTTTATTGATAGTACTGCATATGCTCCTTACTGACTGAAACCATTTCGAAATTCTTCATAGATGGGGTATAAATTCTAAATAAAATAAGGAGGAATATTAGGTCCTAGACTAGAACTCAGTTTCTTAATTCAAATCTGGGACTTTCTCAGTTATAGCACGTGGCCATCTACCAACACCTGCAAAAGATGAACAAAACTAAGAATGAAGCAGGTATCCTACACATGAGGAGTCTTGATACAGTGCTACAACTTCATGTATGCTCTCCTAATATGGCTTCCATTTTCCAAGAAAAATCCTTTAGCCTCTAATCCTTCATTTTACGTGGAATGTGCACCTTTTAGGAATCAAATGAGAAAAGTAACCAATACTTATTTTTTCTTAATAAACGTTTATGGTGTGCTAAAGAACTTATCTGCATTTTATCTCATTTAACCCTTACTGCAATATAATGGATACTATTATCCTACAGTTTTCAAGCAAAGATCCTGCCACACTGTCCTCACTAGCAACAGACTTCAAAATACAGTTATGATGGTCCACAAGGGAACCTCAAGTTAAATACGGGGAATGACCTCTTGGAGCATTAATATTACTTGATTATCATTTAAAACTTTCAAAAAAGTTTTTAGCAGGAATTTAGTATGAAGTAGAATACAAAATTCACACGGATTTTTTTTTTTTAAGCTAAAACAAGAGATTTGAAAATGTCATGCCAGGCAGTGGCGTGGAAAGCAGCTTGGGGCCATGTTCTTCTGTCCCAATGAGTACCTGCAGTAGGAAAGTTTGAGGCGCAAACTAACAAGCTAACAAAATACTGTGAGGAAAAAAACAAGTATTTAACTCCTCCTTGTATTATTCATTTATTAGGAAGTCCCATTTTCCCCTCACGCATTATATATATTATCTATATTTAAACCAAATGGAATGGCAATTTTTTCTTCAGAAATAATAAATATTCCTGAATATGGAATTTTAAAAATATCTTCTAGAAGATTGATTTTGACAGATTTGGGGGAGTCCCTTGATCATTCCTTCCCTTGTAGGTTGTTCTGTCCTACACACCACATATTCACATCCACAATTTAAAATTTTCTACCCCACAAAATATAGGTGAAATTAATTTTAATATATTTTCTTCAACCCAATATACTATAGTCCCCCCACGCTGCATCCACGGGGAAGACATTCCAAGACCCCCAGTGGATGCCTGAAACCATGGATAGTACCGAACTCTGTAGGTATTCCTTTTTTCCTATACACACATGCATATGATAGTTTAATTTTATAAATTAGATACATTAAGAGATTAACAATAATAATATAGAACAATGATAACATGCTGTAAAAGAAGTTATGTGAATGTGGTTTCTCTCTCTCTCTCAAAATATCTTACCGTACTGTATTCCCCTTCTTATTGGGATAACGTTTGATGATAAAATGTCACATGAGGGGAGGAAGGAAGGTGAATGACTCAGGCACTGTGACCCAGTGCTAAGCTACTACTGACTTTCTGAGGATGTGTCGGAAAAGGAGGATCATCTGCTTCTGGACCACGGTTGACCGCGGGTGACCGGAACCACGGGTGTGGGGCCAGGGGGCTACTGCATGCAAAATATTAGCATTTCAACGTGTAATCAATATTAATAAGTTACCAGGTTACTTTACATTCTTTTTTTTTTATACCTAGTCTTCAAGATTCAGTGTGTATTTTGCACTTACAATCCCGCCCAGCCACACTGCAAGGGCCCAACAGTCATACGTGGCCAGTGGTGACCGCAGACGGCAGCTCTAGAGCTCAGAGTCCTCATCACTCCAATATCTTCATTTTATAGATAGGAAAGCTGAGGCCCAGAAGGAGAAAGTGAGTCTCTAGCAAGTTCATAGCATGCCAGACTCCCAGTCTAAGGCTCTTCAGGAGTCTGTTTTTGTGTGACTGTTACTCTTTTCTTGAAGCATGTGTGCTGTTTTAAAAGTAAAGCAACTCCTGATTAAAGGAGCTACAACTTCTGGAAAAATGTTACCGAGGAGCTATTTCCTCAGTTCTTGAAGAGGACTGATTCAAAACTCAGCCACCAAACATGCACCGGCTATCAACAAGATCGGTTCATCTAATCCTTCTTGAAGGGGAACATAAAGTTGACTAATCCTGTGCATCCTGTACAGTCTGAAAGTTCTGGCAATCATCAGCCTAACGGCCATTCATGCAACTTACAGGATGAGTTAATAATCAGAATTCAAGAGCACACCTCCCTCTAGAGGAGCGAACGTTATTGCAGGGACAATGAACAGAATTCCGATCATGAAATTAAAATGGCACACAGTAAGAAAGAGATGCCTTATGATTCATATAAAGAGCAAACTTGCCTTGTGGTAACTAGCACCTTAACCATTGATTGTATCTTTAATAAACAAACTCTTTTAAGAGATGTCATTCTAGTCTGGTCCCTTGGCTTTGAAAGGTCTTTTCTCAATCACTGATCTGCTACACTTTTTAAAATAATGGAATTGTGAAGAAGAAATCTTATGACTACCTGGTCTGACTCTTTGAATCTACAGATGAAAAATTTCCCCCCAAAGGAAAGTGACTCACCCTTTCCCCAGCCAAGAGAGGGTTCCCCTCGAGCAAGCCTTGACGATGTTTACATGGTGGGGCAACAGGAGACAAGCTCCCAATACTACTGCCAACACTGGTATCATTTAATGATAAACCAGGCTGGGCAAGACCAAATACGTAGTTAACAAGCATGCCAATGTCCTGTGGCTACCATACTGTTTTATGCCGTTTTGAAGAAAAGGATCAGGATGGTGCTTCACCGTGGAAGTTTGTCAGCCTCTCAAGTAAGCAGGGGTCTTGTTTACACTCAGAACCACCTTTTAAGATAAATTTATCGAGCACTTGGGTGGCTCAGTCAGTTAAGCATCTGCCTTCAGCTCAGGTCATGATCCTGGGGTCCTGGGATCGAGTCCTGCATTGAGTCCCGCATCAAGTCCCCTGTTCAGTGGGGAGTCTGCTGCTCCCTCTGCCCCTCCCCACCACTCCTGCATGTTCTCTCTCGCTCTCTCTCACAAATATAAATAAGATAAATTTATCTTAAAAAATCTAAGTCTATATTTGGGAAAAGATGGCAAACTGTGTGAATCCTAAGCCTTAGTTTCAAAGACTCCCACTGTCATACATTGTGGTGATTTGGAATTGAGCACTTTGGAAAATGGTCAAATGGTCTCACATGGTCAAAATCAAAATAACAATCTAGTTTAAAACCCATCAGTTCCATTGGCTTGAGTGCTGCGGGGGCAGTGATGTGGCCTACACACAAAGCTCAGGTCAGCCACCTTAAAATGGACGCCATTGGTCAGGGGAGGGCTAGAGAGAGTACAGATGAGTCCACATCAACTCCTACTTTTCACTGTTATGAACATGAGGGGTGCGAATTGATGTAATACCCTCATTTTTTTTTTTTAAGAAACACAACCTATTAATCACATATATTTATTATTTACTCTCTTTCAGACAGCATGTTAGGTGCTGGAATAAAAAAACTGAACAAAGGTAAAAATCCTTGTCCTCATGAAGCTTACATTCTAGTCAGAGTTTGGGAGCGAAGACACGATACATACATAAGTAAATTCAATACGTAAGTTAGTTAGAGGAGCTCTAGAAAAACAATATAGAGTCAAGGTAGTACAGGTATGTAGGGGCCAGAGGGAAGGGGGCAGATCGCAATTCCAAACAGACGGGTTAGGACAGGGCACTCAGAAGATGGCATCATATTTTACAACAAGAATCGGGTTTGGCAGAACTAAAACTTCCACCAGCCTTTGTTCAATATACAGGTTCTCTAACTGCATCCTACTAATAGCATCTGAATTTCGGAGCCAAAAGGTCATTTCAAGTGACACCAAGCGAGGCCAGCACCAGTAGGCATTACAGTTCTGCCTAGACCTACCCACCTTTTTGGCCCACATGACTGAACCTTGATGCCTAGGCAAAAAAAAAAAGGTTACTTAAAAATAGTAAGACAAATATAGACACTACTACTATGTGACAAACACTGTTTGTGACATATTTTAACTCATTAAAAAAAAAATGCTTTTTCTTATGGGAACTTTTATACATCTAAATATAATACAATGAATCCATATACACCCATTACTCAGCTTTGGTAATTATTAATGTTCTGCTGATCTTGTTTCATCTACTGTAAGGATGGGGATAAAGATGGAGTATTTTCAAGCAATCCCAGACATCTATTTGTTAGATGCATAAAGACTTTAGTCCATATGGACCACAATTTTTAAAATGGAACAATACCACTATCATATCCAATAAAATTACAATTCCCTCCTATCATCTAATATCTACTCCATTTTAAATTTTTTTGTTTGTCTAAAAAAAATCCATTTTTTAAAAAATTTTATTTATTTATTTATCCATTCATTCATTCATTCATCCATTCATTCACCAGAGATAGAAGAGAGAGGCAGAGGGAGAGGCAGATTCCCCGATGAGCAAGGAGCCTGACACGGGACTCGATCCCAGGACTCTGGGATCATGACCTGAGCCAAAGGCAGATGCTTAACCAACTGAGCCACCCAGGCATCCCAAAAAGTCCATCTTTTTACAACTGGTTTGGACTAATTGGGATCCAAACGAAGTCCCCAGCATTGGGACACGTGTCTCTTAGACTGCTTTCACGGTTTGCGACAGCTCTTCCTTTTTCCCTAACCGAACTTCTGACTCGGATTCGGCTGACCGATTCCTCCCCGCCTCAACTATCCCGTCCCTGTGAGCGGTGTATTCCTGTCACTGCTGATCACATCTGGAGGCTACCTACATTTGGGTTCGGTGGCTTGTGCAGGAGGCAAGGTGGTTCACAGGTGGTTGTGTGTGCTTCCCCCTGCACCACACCAGAAGCACCCACGTGCCTGCCTGTCCCCTTTCAGGGGCTGAGCAGTGGGCACCCGCCTCACCAAGCTGCCTGCCGCTCTCCTCAGCATCCTTCACATGAACTCTGTGAGGTAGGTACTGCTACCATCCCCACCGCAGTCATGGCATTTGCCTACTTAATGGCACCAGGTTCTGAGAACTGAAGCCACCAACGCCACCAAGGGGCCTGCACCTGAGCTCAAACAGACCCCTTCCCACCTTTCTAAGTCCTGAAACATTCCCGCAGGGCCTTTCGGAACCCCTGGTCAGACACCAGCAAAAAGCCTTGTGTCCTCGGCATCTCCTCTGAGGGTCCCCTTTTCCTTAGCCCATTTAAACCCCGGCTCTCCTGAGGGCACTGCTTGCCCTGCCCCCATTAACCCCATGTCCTCGGACACCGCTCACTTCCCATCCAGGTGGCAGGCTTCGATGCCAGCCCCTCCCTGGCCCACTTTCCTTCTCTCCCTGAAGATTCAAGCAGGGCCCTTACTGACACCCTAAAACGAGGCCTGTCCTAACACAGATGGCCCTGCCAAGCCCTGGTCTCAGCTACTTGACCTTCCAGCCTTCAGTGCTTTTGTCTGCTCCCTTCCCGTGGCCCCTCACACCCATGGCTGCACCTCAGATATTACACCAAGGGCAACCCTCCAAGAACATGACCTTAAATATCCCATTCTCTGACCTCCTCTGTCTTTCCAGCTTCTGCACTCCAGCATCCTGACTCCAACAATTTTTTGGCCCCACCAAGGACCTACCACTTTTTCACTGACTAATCTAGAACCCCATGACGTTCACCTACAGGATTTGTAAAGGCTAAAATTTCACCCAAAGACGATGAAGTTGATCAGCCTTTAAACAAAACTATCAAGTAGCACTGAGACATGGAAACCTCTCTAGAGAGCTAGAGATAGCTCTGCTCACACATTAAATGACCCTCTTACTATTCTGGGGAAAAAAAAAAAACCTGAGGACAAGGATTTTATGGCTGTGTGATTAGTCTAGCTGTAGGACAGATATGATATGACATCATAATCATGGCCTGCCAACACTCAAAGCAGGATGTGGAGTGATACAGAAAATGAAGGAAAGCCAAAACCAGCCAAGAATTCCACCAATTCAAGTTTTGGTTCTCCAAAATTCAAGTCCAAAGGTTTCCACAACACTGTCAACTGGGACTGAGATCTCTGGAGGACACAGATGCAAGAAAGGCATCTTCTCCCTTGGAAACTAGCTTAAATGATTTGATACCCTGTACTACCATTTCCCCGGGACAGTTTTTTTTTTTTAAAGATTTTATTTATTTATTTGTCAGAGAGAGAGAGCACACAAGCAGAGGGAGCAGCAGGCTCCCCGCTGAGCAGGGGGACCCTGGGATCACGACCTAAGCCGAAGGCAGGCAACACAAACTCAAAGGCTATGCAAGTTAAAAACTGCTACCAAAATGGAGGGAGTGTGATAACTTAATCCAATTCGAGAGACAAAACATAAAGAGCTCTTGCTTTATGATTACCCATGGTTGTAAACCGTGTCCATCTGATGTGGTCACAAAACACCTTTCCAGGAAACTAAACTTTGAGGAGCTGCTGATCCGTGCAACTCTTTCGTCATCAAAAAGTAACCCCCAGAAATCAAGGTAGAGCTCTGAATGGGCATGGTCTCTACTTACTATGTGTACAACTAAAAATAGAAAACCTGTCAAGCTTTTTGAAAATGAAAGGATTTTAATGTCCTCACTTAGAGCCCATGACATTTGAGTTATCCCTAAACTGAACTTTTACCAGCTTCTAGAAGAATTTTTTTTTCCAACTCTTCATTTTCTGAGCCAAAAGATTAATGAAATCACAGCCACAAAATAGGATGGGCCTCTTACCAAGAAACAGCAAGCCACTTGCACCGAATTCAGTAGAACATTCACGAAAAGAAGAGATGGTCTCAAACAACTTAGTACCAAGCCATAGAGTTTTCCAACCTCTTGAGTCCATCTTCATCAAGCAGAGATAAAGCTGAAGAAAACCTGACGCCAGCCTAGAACGCCGGTTCCCATTTGGTCCGTGTCTCTTCGCTGCAAGGCCAGGCTCAAACGCTGGGGCACCTGGGCCGGTGGAAGTTCTGTTCCCAAACTGCTTTATCAAAGGAAGAAGGACAACTACAGCAGCACAGAAGACAGCTCTAATTTTGTGCTTCAAAGAAAGGATCCCAACTTCTCACAGTAAACAGAAATCCTTACATTATTCGGAAGGATTAAATATCAACAAAATAGGACAGGAAATCAGATACATCTAGGGACAGTTATATCTCAGCCTTCAAGTCAAAACCCAAACCCCACCTCTCCAAATGGAAAGTAACTGTACAACCAATAGTGAATCCATGGGCACTTCAAACCTGTCAACACTCAAAATTCAACGGCAACCAAAGTCAGCAAATAGTCATCTAAGTTTGCCTAAGAACAGGGCTCCTTCTTCCAAGCCTTCCGGTGAGAAAGACAGGAGTGGGGAAATATGGTTTCAGACAAGTTTGCGAGCAATATAAGCAAGTTACGAGTCGGTACGGCGTGCAGCCCAGAATCCGAACAAGGAGACGGCCTATCAGCAAGACAGTTACCAGAAGAATGCTCCTCAAATTAAAATCCCCCGACAGTCCCAAATTTTGGCATCTTACAAGCCACTTCCTCCCGGCAGCAATGCCAATGAGAATGTATTGTCCCTGTTATCATCTTACTGACATGACTTCTGCCCAAGAGAAATTGATTCCAGACTTTGTAATTGCATTAGATTCAGCAAAAGACAGCACTGAGGAGCTTGACCCCCTAAACATACCTTGTGCGAGAGTAAGACCAAACACGTATGAGAAAGGGAAGATCCTGAAGATAAAATCCCCAAACGTGTACAGGATTGCTAAATCTGTTTCTGTTTCTCTCTGGCTAACTGTAGAATATTTTAGAGGGGCTACTGTTGTATTTCATTGAAATCACATTTTGCATTTGGAACTTTTTAAAGTCAGGAGGAGAGGAGAGTATGAACATAATACATGCAACCTAGTATTTTAAAAGCTCAGCTGACCGCCACCCCCCAGCCCCGCAATAGCCCACCAACCCTCAAACCACCAGGTTCAAGCCTCAGTTTCAGGGAAACTAAGTTTATTTACAGCAATTTTTTCTGATGCAAGGGCTAAAACAGGTATTTCCAATATAAAATATATGGTTAAGAAAAATTAAAAATTTATCATTTCTTTTGACTTTTGTGCTTTGTTGCAATGGAAGCTTACCCCCAATCCTGCTCCAGTCACATTCCTTCCCAACATGGGAAGTGGCAAGTGCAACAGTCCCAGTTGCTTGGGTCATAAACCCTGAAGCCATCCCTCACTTTGTCATACACCTCACATATTCCCTTAGCACATCCAGTTCACGCCACTGTGTTAAACTAGAATCCCACCACTCTCTCCATGTCTGCTGCCACCATGCTAGACAGACCCATCACCAGCTCCCACGTGGGTTACTACAGTAACTGCCCCTCTGGTCTCCCACCCTCGCTTCCTACTCAGGTCTCTATGGAGGCCAGAGAGCGAGATCCCTCCAAAACACAAGTCAGATCATATCATTCCTCTGCTCAAAATCCTCTAATAGCCTAGCACCATGTGATCTCTTTCTCGGTCATGGGAGCCTCTTGTTTCTGGAACATTCCAGGCACACTTCTGCCTCAGGGCCTTCACACTTGCTGTTTGCTTTGACTGGAATACTCTTCTCTCCTGATACATACCTGACTCCCATTCTTCAAGTATTTGCTCAAATGTAGCTGCTCGGTGTGGCCTGTTTTTCAACGGCAAACTCCCACCTCCCCAGGCATTCTCTTTGTTCTGCATTATTTCTCACCACAGAATTTACCACCTACTGATACATTTTTATTTATTAGTTTAATGTCTTGCTTTCAAAATGTAAAGTACCTGAACGTGGTAATTTTTTAGTTTTGTTTACTGCTGTATCCCTTGCACCTAACACACTCAAATATTCCATGAATGAACAGAATAGGCCAAATAGCTGAATGTGAAATAGCTTATAAACTGCGATGTCTTCACTCAAGAGTAACAAAGATGAAGAGTAAGTGCATCCCAAATGAGCAGCAATGCACACAGAACAGTCGCAGTAGATGATTACTGAATCAACCACCAAATGAATTCTCTTAGAAACGAAACTCCCTTCCACAGAAACCGCAGCCCTAGGATCAAATGATTTCAGATGGGTCTCTGGCATGTACGAGCAAAGCAAAAACAATCTACCCAAGTCTGTCCAAAGTGCCTTTACACTTACATAAAGACTATGGATGTTGGTCACATTTAAACATTTATGATGCTTCGAAAAACATATTGCAGGAGAAAAAAATATATATAAAAATAAAACTGTATAAAGTTCTTCATTAAAATAGTAGTTTAAATAAATCCTCTGTCAATACCACCCAGAGGCAATGAGTGCATCTAGACGGGGAGAGTTTAGAGCTTGTTACATAATTACACAAGAACACGTGAGCACACGTGAGCCCATGTTCACAACACTGCCGTGAGAACCCCTTCCAGGCGCAGCTCACCGCGCAGGCGGGAAAAGCGACTGATGGAAGATTACTCTATGTCTCGAGTTCTGGTTCTATTTGCCCTTTTTCATCTTGGTTGTCTTCTCCTTCCTTTTTTTCACATGCTTCGGAATTTTGTTTTTTCTTTTCTCTCTCTGGGCTTCCTTGACCATCTTTTTTCTTTCCTGTAAAACAAAAACAAAAATAAAGGAACCTGCAGATTTCATTCCAAGTATTCATTTTACTATTACAACTAAGTAAGAAAACATATGTGAAAGGACAAAAGTGAGTATAACAGGAAAAGATGAAAATGATTAGGATGTGGTGGTGCAATTTGGTTCCAAATTTGTCTTTACGGTTTCTTAATAGAAATTTGAAGAGTGCCAAACAGAAATAACTGGGAGGACTATTAAATGTTTGCAACTACTTTTCTTCACAAGTTTCATATTCTAACAGAAATACAGGTTGGAAAGACAAAATATTTGCAGTAGACAAAGACAGAAAATGTGTGCATTAGCTTGGGTATGTCTCTCAGAAGTCTTAGGGCCCTGAACATTGTAAGGATTAAAGGCTTAAGCTAAGAATGAACAGTAACATTTACACAGCAATCATGTATCATTCGTCTCTTATGCTGATGGCTAGGAGTGGAATAAGTCTTTTAGATTCTGGAAACACTGACTGAGTTGCAAATCCCCTATGAAATGGCCTTTCAGTATTTCACCATGGGACAACTCCAACATCAATTGTGTTTCAAGTGAATGACAATCATTTCTAATCGATGAATTCAGTGTGTCCTCTCTCTAGGCAGTGCCCAGGGAGCTCCTAACAGAAGCCCAATCTCTACACAATGTGACCTCCAAAGGCAAAGTTCACACTTAGAAACTAGCACTACAACTAGAAGTACTTACTGATCAATAATCTTTTCAGCCATCATAATCTAGTAAATGAGAAACGAAACTGGCTTTGCTACCATGTTGAAGAACAAGGGAATTTGAGTTCTCGGCTCACCTTTTTATCAACTTCAACGTCAGCAGTGGGTTTCCTGGAGCAGGCCTGTTCTCCCTGCTCTTCTGAGTCTATGTCAGAACACTCAGAGCTTCCAGCATCTTCTGAATCAGAACAAGCCTTTTCCTTAGCCTGATTTTCTAGAAGTGCAGGGACCTTGAAAATATTACAAAAGCTATTCTATAACCACTTAGTCACCTATTGTTAAATGCGATAATGGTAGAATTCAGATTTTTCAGCCTTGCAGGTATACGGTGAACAACTACATCCTGTACTGAAACATTGAGAACAACAGAATCAACATCAGGGAGGAAGCATGGAAGCAGGGCATCAAGTGAGGCTCCAGAACACACTCAAATGAAGGAACTGTGGCTTCACTGGGTGACCCAGATCACGAACAGAACCAAGCTGGATTTGGAAGGAGAAATACAGATAGAAGTAAAAAATAAAGATTGATTTGGATAACTTCACAGCTATTTTCCTATGAATTGAATGTCAAGCAATACTTACTATTAGTCCAATCAAGAGGGAAAACAATATTTAAACAAGAGAAATTGGTGCTTCCCCCCCCGCTGAAGTTTAGCAGTTTTTAAAGCAGCATGAAGCATTGTTTAAAAACAAGAGGTTTTGGGGGCACCTGGGTGGCTCAGTTGGTTAGGCGACCGCCTTTGGCACAGGGCATGATCCTGGTGTCCTGGGATCGAGTCCCACATCAGGCTCCCTGCTCAGCGGGGAGTCTGCTTCTCCTTCTGACCCTCCTCCTTCTCATGCTCTCTGTCTCTCATTCTCTCTCTCTCAAAAAAATAAATGAAATCTTTAAAAAAATAAAATAAAAACAAAAAAATAAAAACCAAGAGGTTTTGGGTGCCTGGGTGGCTCAGTCGATTGAGTGGCTGCCTTCGGCTCAGGTCACGATCCTGGAGTCCCAGGATCTAGTCCCGCATCAGGCTCCCCGCTCAGTGAGGAATCTGCTTCTCCCTCTGACCCTCCTCCCTCTCGTGCTCTCTCTCTCTCACTCACTAATAAATAAAAAATCTTTTAAAAAATAAAAAACAAGAGGTTTTCTTTTTATAAGAAAAAATATCTTTAAAAGGCAATTGTAAAAAAGGTTTTCTAGCCAGTTTTCACAAAATCTTCATGTGCTGGAACTCAAGGCACAACTGCCCTATAACACGTACTATATGTAACACATACTGAACATGTGAGTTTTCCTAATTCAATTCTTCGAAAAACAAAGACACAGTAAAATTTCAAAAAGCAAACTACGATCCTTCACATTTAAGCCTTTAATTAAGAACATCCAAATAGGGATGCCTAGGTGGCTGAGTCAGTTAAATGTCCGACTTTTGATCTCAGGTCAGTTCAAGTCCCAAGTTGGGCTCCACACAGGGTGTGCAGCCGACTTTATTATTATTTTTTTTTAATTTTATGTATTTATTTGGAGGAGAGAGAGAGAGAGACAGTGACTGAACCACTTAGACACCCCGCATGGAACCTACTTTAAAAACAAAATAAAACATTAAAATAAATAAGAACTGCCTTTATTTTTGCTTACGTTAGAATTAATCCACACCATTCTAAAAATGTAAAACAAAACAAGAAAAAACACTACAGGAAGCCAGAACTATAAAACTGCTAAACCTGTGAGACTGCTCTGCAACAGGTTTTTTTTTTTTTTTTAAAGATTTTATTTATTCATAAGAGACAGACAGAGAGAGGCAGAGGGAGAAGCAGGCTCCCCGCTGAGCAGGGAGTCCGATGCGGGACTCGATCCCAGGACCCTGGGATCATGACCTGATCCGAAGGCAGACACTTAACCATCTGAGCCACCCAGGCGCCCTGCAACAGGTTTTATACCAATATGAGACCAGATTCCCTTGTTGTTTTTTTTAACTGTAAAAACACCAAGAAACACCTGGTTATCATTAATAATTTCATAAAGACCAGGATATAAAAAGCATCAATGCCTCAGCAAGAACAACAGAACAACTGACAGAAATAAACCACAAATTCCTGTATTTCAGTCTTACGGCTAAAAAAGTGAACACAAATCGGGCATTTCTGAAAATGCCCAAAAACTTCGGAAATATCTATACTAGTAATAATATTGTTAGTTTAATTCTAGTATAAAGTAGGTTTTATAGGCTTCAAAAGAGTATTCACGTAAATGAACATCAACACAAGTTCTCATACCTTCTGAACTCCAGACAGATCTTTCTTCAATCCTGTAACGGTCTGGTACAGAATCTTATTACCAAAAAGACAAAAAGAAGAATCAACATAAAGCAGTGACAAACACACATTGTAATATTATGAAAGAACACTATGGGCTAATAATCTTCTGTGATTATTAAGAGGTGCCTAAAACTTACCCCCTGGTTAACACAGAAAGTTTATAGCATAGGTATTATTCTTGCCCCCCGAGCACACAGGCATTAGCAAACTCTGGCCCACAACCCACCCACAGCCTGATGGTTTTTATAAATGAACCTGTGCCACCAATTTTATAAGAGAAAACTCTTAACTGTGATTCTCAATTAAATGGAATGTATTCTCCCCAAAATAACTCCATTCTTCTCTATTAGGAATCATGAAAAGCTGTATCAATTATTATTAAAGGGCTTTTAATTTCTTCAATAAAAACTTGGGGAATTTTTCTTTTTCTTATTTTGTAATGACCTACATAATAGCCTCAATTTTGCTTCTTTGCCTGCAAAGTCTAAAATATTTACTATCTGGCCTTTTCACAGAAAGAAATGTTCCAGACCTTGAAATATGTATGTTAATGGACCTAGTGTAATAACCATTTACAGCCCAGACTTTACACAAATCTTCCATTTTCTGCAACTATAGTCTATTGGACTCAAATGTGCCATTTTTCACAAATACCAGTGAATTCCCTTTACATCCAATGTGCGCAGAGGACCTATTAATGCAAAGGGAATCAGCCATCTCAGAAGATTAGAAGCCAACATTCAAGATGGCAGGTTTGGGACAGTAGCTTCCTCTATAAACTTGCTTGTTATATACAAACCAAGCTACTCACATTGTCTTGTTGGGCATTCATGGCCATATTTTCTTCCTTCAATTTCATCATTATATCCATATCCCTTTCATAGTTTTTTACTTCATTCAGGGTTCTAGGAATATATGCCCTCTTAAACACCTAACAGACACAGAGGAAAAGAAAATCAAAAGTGTTATTCACATGCTTCTCTCATTCCCTGAGCATCTCACACCCACCACGTCCGAAGACTCTGCTGTCATCTACAGCATGGATCCTCAGCCAGGCTCTGCACACACTGGTGTTGCTGTGCGGATCCCAAAAGGACTCTGTTACTAACGATAAAATGTGAAATGATTTGAAGTCCCCACTTTCCCCTTGTTTGCATTCCAGAAAGCTTTTCTGAGTGGGAAAGAAAGGAATGGAGTTGCAGTTAGCAAGTACTGCCCCCGGCTAGGCCTTACAAAGGAACATGTTCTTACATGGAAATATTATCTACCCTGTGCTATGGTGAAAAGGATTCAGAACTGCTGATAAATATAGGGTGCCTTATATTCATCCATCACACTAACAGCTCTGAGAATTTTTGATTAAAAGTCTACTATGGGGGGGCCTGTGGGGCACAATCAGTTGAGAGACCAACTCTTGGTTTCGACTCAGGGCGTGATCTCAGGGTCCCGAGACTGAACCCCAAGTCGGGGTCTGTGCTTAGTGTCGAGTCTGCTTGAGATTCTCTCTCCCTCTCCCTTTGCCCCTCCTACTTGTTCTTTCCCTCTCTCAAACAAATAAATAAATCTTTAAAAAATACACTAATCCCCAAGATTAAAATAATTTTCTTTTTCACCACACATATTTAAAGTCTACAGTGGTACCAAAATTAACATTTAAATCATTTAAAAATTCACATTTGTGAACTGAGACGGGTTTTCCCTTCTTGAATAATGTTTCAATAGGTTCTTTAAAAATGTTCTCTATCTAAAGCATTATATGCCCTAATTTCAAACTACACTACAAAGCTATAATAATCAAAACAGTACAGCACTAGCACAAAAACAGACACATAGATCAATGGAACAGAATAAAGAGCCCAGAAATAAACCCACGCATATAAGGTCAATTAATTTACAACAAAGGAGATACGAATATATAACAGGGAAAGGACAGTCTCTTCAATAAATGGTATTGGGAAAACTGGACAGCCACATGCAAAAGAATGAAACTGAACCACTATCTTACCATACATAAAAATAAACTCACGATAGAGCAAAAACCTAAATGTAAGACCTAAAACTTTAAAATTCCTAAAAGAAAAAGGCAGTAAACTTAAATACAGTCTTAGCAGTATTTTTTTGGATCTTTCTCCTCAGGCAAGGGCAACAAAAGCAAAAATAAGCAAATGGGGACTATATCAAACTAAAAACCTTTTCACAAGAAACAAAACCATCAACAAAAAGACAGCCTACTGAGTGGGAGAAGATATTTGCAAATGATGTATCTGATAGGCGGTTAATATCCACAAAATATAAGGAACTCGTAAAACTCACCACCAACAAAAAACAATCTGATTAAAAAATGAGAGGACCCGAATAGGGATTTTTCCAAAGACATACAGATGGCCAACACTCCCATGAAAACATGCTCAGCATCACCGTAGAGATACAAATCTAAACCACAATGAGAGATCACCTCACACCAGTCAGAATGGCTAGTATCAAAAAGAAGTAAGTGTTGGCAAAGATGTAGAGAAAAGAGAACCCCCATACACTGCTGGTGGGAATGCAAAATGGTGCAGCCACTATGGAAAAATGTATGGAGGTTCCTCAAAAAATTAAAAATAGAACTACCACAAAATTCAGCAATTCTACTTCTGGGTATTTATCCAAAGAAAACAAAAATACTAATTCGAAGAGATACATGCACCACTATGTTCACTGTAGTATTATTTACAAGAGCCAAAATAAGGAAGAAGCATAAGTGCCCATTAATAAAGAAAATGTATATATATATATATACACACACACACACACACACACACACAAACCCACAATAAAATATTACTCAGCCTTAAAAGAGTGAAATCTTGCCATTTGTGACAACATGGATGGACCTCAAAGGTATTATCCTTAGTGAAATAAGACCGAGAAAGATAAATACTATATGATTTCACTTATATGTGGACTCTATAAAAACAAAACAAATGAACAAACAAAACAGAAACAGACTCATAAATACAGAGAACAAACTGGTGGTTGCCAGATGGGGAGAGGATGGGGGAATGAGAAGGGGATTAGAGGTATGAACTTATAGTTTTAAAATAAATAAGTCACACGTATATAAAATACAGCATAGGAAATATAGTCAATAACATTATAGTAACTATGTATGGTGACAGATGGTAACTAGACTTAGTGTGGTGACTATTCAGTAATGTACATAAATGCTGAATCACCGTGCTGCACATCTGAAAGTAATAACAATACTGCACATGAACTATTCTGCAAATAAGTAAGTAAAGCTCTACATCTAGGACAATGGGCTAATAGGTTGCTGAGTGGAATGATGTAATGAAATGTAATTTATCCCATTTGGCTCAGTTAAATGATGTAAAAGGAAATATTCTCATCATCTGAAAACTGCTTCTCTCTTAAAATCAAGTTGGTGACCTAGTATGCCCTTAAAAAAACAAAAACTCAAAACAAAGTGTTTCCTACGGCTGTGGAAAGATAATATATCTTACCTCTTCGTCCACATGATCTTGGCTGGACCTTTCTTCCTTGGTCCTTTGAGATGCTATTTCCATGGCCTTGGAAAGAAATCAAAAGTTACTTTCCTTTATATTCAACCTACAGAAGGTGCATCCATTTCTCAACTTTAGTATAAACCTGCTCTCACCTTTATCGGTATCACGTCTACACTTCTGAAAAAAGGACTCTGAGGCCTCCAGTGACACAGGTTAGCTCTGTCAGATCTCACCAAAAAGGCTGCTATCAGCTCAAAAGTAACAGTATAAATCAAACCATTTAGGCTTGGGGAATCCCTACCCCTTTACTCAAGAGTAAAACTACTTTCCTTAATTTTTTTTTTTTTTAAGATTTTACTTATTTGAGAGAGACAGAGAGAGAGAGCACGAGCAGGGGGAGGGGCAGAGGGAGAGGGAGAAGCAGACGCCCCACTGAGCAAGGAGCCCGATGTGGGCCTCGATCCCAGGACCCTGGGATCATGACCTGAGCCGAAGGCTCAACCGACTGAGCCACCCAGGTGCTCCTAATTGTTTTTAAGTGGGACTTGAACTCAAGACCCTACTTTCCTTAATTTTTAAATGATTAGCAAAAATATTTACTAAAGGAAAACTGAGACCCAAAGAATGGAAGAACCACCCTTTAATTCTTCAGCAATGAAGGGAATCAAAGAGGAAAGGGGGACTGTCCTCTAATTTTGAGCATGTGTCTCTAATGCTGCAGAAAAATAAACCACCAAAGAAATCTCTTTGAGCAAACCGTGACTGCAACTAAGGTGACAAAGATTCTACAAGAGTCTTTTGGCTTGGAAAACTGGAGATTTGTTCTCTACTAGGATACATAGAAAAAAGGAAAGAGTTGTGGTACTAGGGTTCTTTGTTTTACAATCAGACACTAAAATTAGTGCTAAAAAATTTAAGAATAAAAACGGTATGTATTTATTCAATTAATATATGTAATTGCTTAGTATGTGCCAGGTACCGATTAGGTAACGGCAATAGAAGACTAAACCTCCTGTCCCGTGTGGGCTCATGGTCCAGGAGAGGGTGACAACATTAAAAAGAACAACAGGAGCGCCTGGGTGGCTCAGTCGGTTAAACATCTGACTCTTGATCTCAGCTCGGGTCTTGATCTCAGGGTTGTGAGTTCAAGCCCTGCTCAGTATGGAGACTACTTAAAAAAAAAAAAAAAAAAGAACTTAATGACAAGTGAGGTAGTAAGACCACTTCCACTACAGGCTCACATGATCTGGAAAATACACCTGCAGAAACAATGATTTCTGCGCGATTTCTCCTTGAGAAAGTTTTCTGAATGGAGCTCTAACGTAGCCAACAAGCACACGAAAAGATGCTCAACATCACTCATCATCAAGGAAATGCAAATCAAAACCATGAGACACCACCTCACACCTGTTAGGATAGCTACTCCAAAAAAAGAAAAAACCAACACAAAAAAACAGAAAATGGTGAGGATGTATGTGGAGAAACTGGCACCCTCTGCAGTGTTGGGTGGGAATGTAAAACGGTTTCACCACTAAGAAGAACAGTATGGTAGTACCTCAAAAAATTAAAAGCAGAATTACTATATAATGCACAATTCCACTTTTGGGTATACACCCAAAGGAACTGAAAGCAGGGCTTGAAGAGAGATTTGTGCACCCACGTTCAAAGCAGCAGGATTCACCAACATCCAAGAGGTGGAAGCACCCCAAGTGTCCATTCACAGATGAATGGATGCCCAGGATGTGTTTGTGCTCCATGAAAGAATCTTGAGGACATTACGCTAAGGGAAACAAGTGGCCAGAAAAAGAAAAAAACAGCAGGATTCCACTTATGTGAGGCACCTACAGTAGGCAACATCACAGAGAGAAAGCAGAACAGGCTGGGGGTGGGGAGAAATGGGGAGTTAATGTTTAATGGGTACGGAGTTTGTATTTTACAGGATGAGAAAGTTCTGGAGATGGATGGTGGTGACGGCTGCACAACAGTGTGAATATACGTAACGCCAGCGAACGTACACTTACACGTGGTTACAGTGGTGAGTTTTACGCTATGTGCATTTTACCACACGTGCAAAAGTTCTGTGACTCAAAAAGGCCTCTGAGAAACAAGGGAAAGACCAGAAGCCAAACAGGTCTATGGCAGTCTATGTAATCTTGCCCAATGCTTCAAGTCAAGAAACCTGGATTTCCCATTGGCTTTTTTTTTTTTTAATTTTTTTATTCTTATGTTAATCCCCATACATTACATCATTAGTTTTAGACGAAGTGTTCCATGATTCATTGTTTGTGCATAACACCCAGTGCTCCATGCAGAACGTGCCCTCCCCAATACCCACCACCAGGCCAACCCATCCTCCCACCCCCCTCCCCTCTAGAACCCTCAGCTTGTTTCTCAGACTCCATCGTCTCTCATTCCCATTGGCTTTTTACTGTATTGATTCCCTATGTGTGAAATCAGGAGGTCTCAGGAAGCTGTTGAAACGAGCATACACTGAACAACTGGAGTCCCTGAGAAGCAGCACGTAAGTGCAGATCACTACTGCTGTCTGTTTTCTTTTCCTCGCCCATCTCACCCTTGAGAGGTAAGCGTCCATGTTCTCCTGTGTAATGGACGGATCCGTGACAAACTCAAAGAGCTCCCGCACGGTCGTCACGGCAACGCTGTGCTTCAAAAAGAAACCTGTTGGAAGGAAAACGCAGCACAGCCTTAGGAGGGAAGGAGCTGTTACTCCAACGGTGTTACGGGGAAACAAAGAGATGAATGAAAACACACCATCTCCCAGCAAATGGTGGAAGTATCGCTACATCAAAAGATTTAGTGCCAAGATCTGACACCAGCAGCTCACCGGAGTGCAAAACCAGCAGACACAAACAAGCCGGTAGGGAATTCCAATTTCCACTCACCGTTGACATTGGCACAGTCCTTTCTCAAGAACTCCAAGGCATGTGGGTGGTCATGCTCTACGGACTGAGAAACGTCAATGATGTACACACCTCCACTATGGTACCTGTGGGCCAGACACGCAGGGACCTGGATTCTACTTTCCTGCGTTTTGTTGTTTAAAAAAATTCTATCTTAAGAGCAAGCGAAATAACCAACAGAACGAACAAGGTGGGTAAGGATAAGAGGCCACTTTGACTAGCAAGAGATGAAAACTGAGAAGATTTCCAAAGTCTGAGAACTCTGTTAATGATCAGATGGTCAGTTCTGTGACTAAGGCCACCACAAGCACAGAACACATCCTATACTATGACCATGTGGAGGCCAACTTTAAATCTTTAGAATTTAAAAATGACTTCTCGGGGTTGCCTGGGTGGCTCAGTTGGTTAAGCGTCTGCCCTTGGCTCAGGTCATGATCCCAGGGTCCTGGGCTCGAGCCCCGCGTCGGGCTCCCCGCTCAGTGGGGAGTCTGCTTCTCCCTCTCCTCCCCGCTCGTGCTCTCGCTATCTCTGTTTCTCTCTCTCAAATAAATTAAAAAATAAAAAAGCAAAAAATAAAATAAAAATAAAAATGACTTCTTGGATTGGGATTTTATTTTTTTAAAGGACATGAAACGCTGTACAGGAGGTTCCCAAGGGACAAAACACACTCACAGCATGTTAAATTCACTGAGATCTGCATGGACAAGTCTGGCATCTTGATACATTCTTCTCATGTACTGGATGACCTGCAGATATAACTCCCGAGCCTTAGATTCTGATAACTGGACGTTTTTCAACAGTGGCGCTGGCCTTTAATGCAAATAAAATGAACTAAGATAAAATGCCCCAGAACAAGTTTTCTTGCTTTATACTACACATTGCTACATGGACTTCTTTTCAACAACTTATCACTGAGCAACTGGGTCACTATAGATGTACCAATCAAAAAGTTGTCAAGAAACAGGTGTTCTCCCAGCTTACTGTATAAAACATTCCTCAGAACAGGGTGAACTTTGTTATTCTGAAGCACTTTGAGACTTAAAAAGGTAAAATAAATGAGTAACTCTGCACGAGTACAGTGGGAAAGATTCACAAAAAACATTCCAAGATGAAAGGAGCTATTTAAATGGCAAATAGTTGTAGGTCAGATAATGTGAAGCACTTAAAAATATACTTCTGACTGTCACTGTTTACAGCTTTCTTCCTGGCCACCATAATGGGTGTGAGGTATAAGAGATCAAAGAAAATCGTGCCAGCTGGGCTGGTTGCAGGCTTAAGCCTCATGATGATTCTGAGACTTGTCTTATTGTTGCTCTGAGAATCCAAAGGAACTGAAGACTAAAGTCATGTGATTCTACGGGCAGAGCATACACTTTGTAATTTAAAAGATAAGCTTCAACGTGGAATGTTAAGTGTCTTATTTTACGTTAGAAACAACAGAAATGCTCCAAAATAAACACTAGTTTGAGGGATATTTTTTTTTTAAACCAAAAGAAAAAAATACATACTTCTGAGCATGTAATTATTAGGCCTTCTACATACTCACATGTCATCTTTACCAATGAAGCCCATGACAAGAACATGACTTCTCAGCAGGACAGGTTCTGGGCATGGGATCTGTGCTGTGTTTAGTCTGTGGTTTTCAAAAAGACAAAAGGACAAATGAAAAGGTGACACAACATGTAAAACAAATCACAACGGCTACAGAACACAAGATTAATACGGCTGTTAGGAAACAGCATCAACACATCTCAATTGTATTACTGTATTTCATAAACTCGAAGACCGCAGAGATTTTAAGTGGCACCAAGATGCACAACCAAGAACCGCAAAACACTGGCAATTCATCTATATCTCATAGCCTCTAACACTCAGTCCCACTCCAGAGATGTTAAACTGTGCAATGTGCATCTCAGAACTGATGGACTACAGCAGTTATGTCTTCTGAGTTGATTAGCCTCAACAATGATTAATAAAACAGCTGGACTCAGGGTGCCTGGCTGGCTCAGTGGGTAAAGCACATGACTCTTGACCCTGGGGTCGTGAGTTAGAGCCCCGCCCACACAGGGTGTAGTTTACTTACAAAAAAACCAAAAAACAAAAAACCAGTTGGACTCATACCTAATAGCTAACTGAACACAAGAAGATTTCAAAAGGACTTTCAAAACAAGTATTTAATACTAAAATATCCAACGTATGTCACCAATGCACAGCAGATAAAATGTTAAAAGGTACTCGAAAGAGAAAAAAAAAACTTCAAATTTTTGAGAACACTTGATCTCAGCTAAGAAAGTTGCCCTCACCTGATAATAAAAGTGTCAGCACAAAGAACGTATAAGTATGTCCACGACTGGACTGAAATCCGAAAAGGAAACTATGATAGAGTTTAGGTCCTAACAAAATCGTCTAAAACGCCAATGCCTATAAAAAATGACACATCAGTCTCAAAACCTGATTGTGTATTTCCCTGCTTAAAATCTTGCATTAGCCCCCTATCATCCTCGGTATAAATTTTAAATGCTTTCACATGGCTTCCAAGGTGCTTGGAATGACCCAGCCTTGCTGAATAAACGTGAATTTTTCCGTAATGGGTTCTCAAAACAGAGAAAACAAGGTAGTTCTTATTTGTCCAGGAATGTGCCACTTCTGCGCGCCTCAGCAGATCTAACGGAAATGAGCAGCACTACGAGTGCCCACCTTCGGACAGAACCACCCTGGGATATGCCAGCAGGAAGGAGCGGGGGCCAGTATGTCGGACACAGCACAGCCCCACGCCCCAGACAGTCACCTGATTAAGTTCCTCATTTCTTTTTCTGCCCAAGTTTTCACCATTTTTCTGGGGTTTCCTTTACAATAGCCATGACGAAATCTTGAACGAGAAAAATATTTGTTATTCCCATCATTCCATTATTCCAGTTTTTATTTTAGGATATAGAAATTAGGCCAACTGGAAAAAGAATCTGAACTCACCTGAATTCCCCACTTACATACTTATCACGATCTTTGAACACCAAAATAGAAGTTTTGTAAATTTTGATGGCTCTGCTCTCTCCATTTGCTGTGCTAGCATGGTACACGTTAGCCTATTTTGCATCAAAAACAAATTAAGCTTGTGTTAAATAACTACACACAGTATTTCAATCTTTCACTCTATTTGATTCTATCCTCAAAAGTTAAAAAAAGTCAAGCGAACTGAAGTAACATGTACGAGAAACACCATCGTCTTCTGATTATGTCAATTAAAATTCTAAACATCATTACAAAAAGGTACAGTAAGTAGAGCTCTAATTTACGTATATAGGAAGATCCAATTCATATACAAGAAGTGGCTTTCAACATTTTTGTATCTCAAGTATGTGAAAAATATTTTAAGACATTCTTACATCTCATGATTGTAAACGGAGTTTTACTGAGAAGTGCTTCCCATAGAATGAGTGGCTCATTTAAAAATGCCATGTCTGTCTTTCTCCATATACACATACAAAGAAAAAACGGGGAAGAGATTCATTGACTCAGAAAGACTAGACTAAGCCCCTGCCCCATTAGTAACCATGTGATAAAGATTCAGGCCTGCAGTAATCTGACCCTGGGCACCACCTGGACCCAGTGATCCAGTACAGTAATGGAGGTGAAAAGGCAAGGTTGTGTGTACAACTTCCTACCTACCCATAAATATTAATAAAGCCGTTTTTAGAAATACTAAGCTATTCTGACTTGTGTATTTTTTTTCTTTTCTTTTTAAAGGCACCATTTATTTACTAAGTGCCTTAGTTTCATTTGTTATCTGAAGTAAGAAAACTAACATGAAAACACTCAGGCAGCCAAAGAAAAGCTCACTTCTTTTCCTGTGCTTATGCAGCCATTTATCTCAGATATGATTCCTCTAGTCAACATCTTGAATAATATCATTCGCGTTCTAGGATCCAACACCTAAAAAAATGCAAAAAATAAAAAGTTCAGAGAGACAGTACCAAATATTTCTCATTGAAACATCTGACCATCAATAACCTGAAGAAGAGCTTAAGTACTAAGCTATCCTGGCTGACTCAATGAAAAGTATCAACTGTGGTGTTTTTATTCACTATAATTTTTAATAAATAAAATGCCACACGAAGGTGAAAGGAACAAGAGACGCACCAACAAGTTCAGTCACAGAAATTAAAGTCTACCAAGTCAAAGGGAAGCAGAAATTGACGGCAGACTGACATTAGCTAATAGAATATAATGCAAGTCACATAACTAGGTTTACATTTTCTAGTCACATTAAAAGGAGTAAAAAATAGCAGGTAAAATTTGTTTTATTTATTTAATCCAGTATATCTAAATCATTATCAGTTTCAACATGCAATCGATGTAAGTTACCAACGAGAGATTTAACACTGCATTTTTTACACTAAGCCTTCACACCAAGCCTGTTGATGTCGATAGCACATCTCAGTTCAGACTAGCTACATTTCAAGTGCTCAGTGGCCACTGTACTGGATATGAAACTTTAAATCAGAGGTCAGCACCATACAGCTCATGAGTCAAATCCAGGCCACAGCCTGTTTTTCTACAGCCTGTAAGCTAGGAATGGTCTTTACATTTTAAAATACTTGTAAAAAAAAAAAAAAAAATTGAGCCACAATGCTTAAAGTATTTAACCCTTTAAAGAAGGAGTTTGCACACCTCTGCTATAGATGAGTAAATCAGGGAAAGGGTCTCCTTTGAAGCCAGAGCAATCAATCTTGACTAAAAAGGACTCCAAAGTCCTCCTTAACAAAAAAGCCATGAACTTAAAGCCTGGTCCCATCCGTGCCCGAACTGAAGCAGCCACATATTTACACGCACTTTCAAGGGACACTCACAACAGCCCCTCCACCTCCATGGAGAGAGACGGTGTAAAGCGGCCCAATCTAACTACACTTTAGGGTCTGTCCTTCAGTGACACAGCTGCGGTCACACCAGAAACCTAAGGTTAATAAAAACAAAACCCTGGAAGACTGCATGACTAAAAGCCAAACGGCATCAATGGCAACTAGATCGAAATGAGAGGGAAGTGAGCGAACAGACACTAGCTGCCCGGGCGGCTGGGCGCACAGGTGAGCAGAGGGAGGGCACGCTGCTGGGGCGGAAGGATGCAGACAGGCGCCTGCACTGCTGCGAACTGGGGGGAAGCCAAGTCAGGGCCACAGGAGGGGCAACGTGCCAAAATGGCTTGTAAACAAAATAGGAAAAAAGAAATCCGCAAAGTGAATGAACTTACAAATACATACCTTAAAATACCACTTAAGATCAATTCCACATTAATTTCGAAAGGGGAAAAAAGGACTTCCTGCCTTAGTCCTTTTAGGGTCTGTGACAATTAGAGCTGCCTCACTTCTCTCAGCTGGACTACCCTTCGTTTTCAATCACACACACACACACACACACACACGACACAAAACAAATACATGAGAGGGCAATGAAGACGTGGATCCCAGACCTACTTCCGCCCAACTAGGGCAGACTTCTCCAACTGCACAAGTGGTTCTGAGCTCTGACTGGGTGTGACTCCCTTGGGGGCAGAGGTGGACAGCAGCAGGGGCGGTGGAAGAGGCTATGACTGCAAAGTGAGTTTGTGCCTCTGGACAGGGCTGGGCAGAAGGGTGGGAGGTGGCACTAGTAATGTTCTGACCCTTTCTATCACCTTCACATCAAAAATCTGGGCCAATGCTAACATCCAATCACAACTCTCTACATACGGGGAAATTAGGAAAATCTGTCCCCACTCTTGAATAGAAAGAATAAAATAAGCATAATTTCTAAACCAAGTAAGGAATTTCTAAATGAAAATACACACACACACACACCTGCTTTGTGGCAGATACCTATCTTTTGAGAAAGCTCACAAAATTCCTGCTGACCTTGTTTAAGACAAGACAAAAGATTCCTGGTCTTACAGTAAATTCTGCTTCCCCACAGAAGAGGAAAGCACTGCATGGTGGCCAGAGAGGGGCATGACTCTATCTATTAACAGTCTTAGTATAAATAAAGCAAAATGTAGATTTCTAAACTCAAAACTACAAGTAGTTTTAGACAACATTAGCATTAAGCAAGAAGGATGAATGCAAACTATAATCCTAAAAGAAAAGAAATGCTCATTTAAAATGAGACTTGCAGGGTGCTTGGGTGGCTCAGTCAGTTAAGCGTCTGCCTTCTGCTCAGGTTGTGATCTCAGGGTCCTGGGATCGAGTCCCGCATGGGCTCCCTGCTCAGCAGGGGAATCTGCTTTTCCCTCTGCCTCTGCCCAGCTCATGCTCTCTCTCTCTCTAATAAATAAATAAAATCTTAAAATAAAATAAAATAGAGAGCTTGCAGCACATTAAAATTGTACCTGTTCCACAGTTGCTCTGTCCGCCTTATCTTTGATGCGATACCTAACCAAAGCCAAAAAAGTATATGTGACATTCAAAATCTAGAAGCCAAAATAAAGTTTCCAAATGTATATCATTCCATGAAATTCCTAAATAGGTAGTTTCTTTAATAATAGATTTCATAATCTCATTGTAGTTTCATTGCTCGGTGATGATTCCTTCATGTCCCCTTAATCATCAGTTCAGTTCCCTAGAGCAAAAGGAGCATATCTGCAATAAGAAAAAATAATTCTCTCCATATTTCAGAAGGATTGGATAAAAAGAGCAGCTGGAGTAAAGTGAACTACGCTGCAAAAGAGAAAACACCGAGAATACTGTCCTTAAATCTTTAATGATTCTATTAATGTAGAATTAGAGTCATTTATACTGCCTTCTCTTTAGAGTTCCTTTCTACAAAGATACAAGTTTTTATCATCTTCAGGTATTTACTGGGCTCTACATTAAAATGCGAATTCTGATTGGCTTCGGCTCACACTAAGTGACGCTATTAGCACTAAACTCATAAAGATCCAAACACAAAGATTCAAACAAACACTTCCGTGAAATAACAAATGACTATGGCAGTTCTCAAAAAGCTTCTATCTTGGGGCACTTGGGTGGCTCAGTCAGTTGAGCGTTGGACTCCTGGTTTCAGCTCAGGTCATGATCTCAGGGTTGCAAGACTGAGCTCCACCCCTCCCCCACACTCTGCGCTCAGCATGGAGTCTGCTTGAGATTCTCTCTCTCCCTCTCCGCCTTCCTCGGCTCCAGTGGGTGCACAAGCACTCTCCGAAAATAAATAAATTTTTACAAAAAGAAAAGAAAAGCTGGTATCTCTTGGGTATAGCAATAAACCAGAAGAAAGCTGGTTTTTAAGTTCAGTTCTTTTAAAGATTTATTTATTTTAGAGGGAGAGAGTGCATACATACATGCGTACCCAAGCAGGGGGAGGGGCAGAGGGAGAGAGAGACTCCGCAAGCAGACTCCAGCTGAGCCCAATGAGGGGCTCCATCTCACGACCCTAAGATCACAACCTGAGCCAAAATCAAGAGTTGGACACTTAACCTACTGAGCCACCCAAGTGCCCCTTAAGTTCGGTTCCAACACCACTAGTTGTATAATCTTAGTATCACTTTCTACAATAACTGTAAACACCTTAGAGTTATTAAGATATAGAAGTTAGCCAGATCTTAAACAACTGATTTTGAGAAGAATAAATAAAAACTGCTCTTAGTTATATCACTATTTAGTTTTAAATCTTCCCTTGAATTTTAAAAAATGTTTCATGGAAGAGAAAAAATTTTAATAAATTCTTAAAAGGGAACATTTTTACACTCTAACATTTTAGTTTAAAACCATTACCCTCCTGAGAGGGTAATGCATCTGTGAATTTCACAAAATTATAGTTTGACCATACATTTCTTAAGACTCAATATTTTCAACTTATAAAGGAAAGGATACCCTCACCTAAGCTAAAAAAAAAAAGAAAGAAAAAACTGGTTTAAGTATGCAAAGAAATATCCTTTCCAAAAGAATTATGACCAAGATGCTACTTAATTTGTTTGGAATTAGTCCTTATCAGCCATGTATTATAGTTAAAATATTACTTACATATCTGCTTCCTTTTGTCTAGACTTTTCGGTGACTTTATTTATGACAGAATCAGTAACATTTAGCTTATCTGAAAATTTAAAAACCCACAATGTAAACAACATTTAAGACAAAAAGACAACAGTATGAACAGAATACTTCCCTCTTCCTTATTTTCTAAATATTCTGTTGTATAGAGAGTATCTTTTAATAATGAAAAAATGTTAATGTTTTTATAGCTGAGCACGAAGTTCTGTCTCCTTAGAGACAAGTATTGTCACTCTCATCACCACGGCTGTAATTTCTGAGCCACAGAAACCTAGACCCAGGAATCCCCTCCAAAATACTTCACCTGCATATGCTAAATTTCAGACACTTGTTAATACTTTATACAACTAATATGGATAATATAACTGCCTGAATTCCAAGTCTGATTCTAAAAACTGCAAGTTTCATTTTAAATTATAGGTCAATGATAGGCTATGAGATGTGCTAGGTTTATAATGAGTTAACATCCACAAGACAAAGATGACCCTGCATTTTTAAAGAGGTGGTGGTTCAAATCAACATTCGACAGCTCACTAAATGATTGATGCCTACATAAAAAGTGTCTAGTAAAACAAAATGTACTTAGATTCTATATTTCTAGTACAGTTGACCCGTGAACAACATGGGTTTGAATTGCGCAGGCCCACTCACATGCAGATTTTTCACAGCCAAGTACTGCACATGTATTCCCTCTTCCTTATGATTTAACATTTTCTTTTCTCTAGTTTCCTTTGTTGTAAGAATTAAATATATAACACCTATAACATATAAACTATGCGTCTATCAACTGTTTATGTTATCGGCAAGGCTTCCTGTCAACAGTGGGCTATTAAGTTTTGGGGGAAGTCAAAAGTTATACATGGATTTTCGACTGTGTGGAGTCAGCACCCCAACTCCCACGTTCAAAGGTTAAGTGTATTTTCAACATCCTACTATGAGATAATCTTACCATAAAATCTAATACAAAACAGACGAAAACTTGAACAGGTACCTGTAACTTTATAATTCTATAGCAGAGGAGAAAACAGAAATAAAAAAGCAAAAGCTAACGTCTCTTCCTGAAGTCAGGTTTTTAAATTGCTGAGTTTTTATCTTCTCTAAATGTTATCAGTCAGCCAGTAACAGTGAATATGCTCATTTCTTGATCTAATAACATTTTATAACACTTTATGGTCTCTGAAGAACTTCCTCAGAGCCCAAATATATTTTACGAACTCACCTAGATTAATTTTATTCTCAAATTTCCGTAAGACCTTGTCTGCTGGAGTAGACATTTTGGCTGAATTGCAATTGGAAGTCTGTCGATTTGCCTAGAAGAAACGAGTTTCAGAGTTGAAGACACTAGTTTTAAATAAAGACCTAGGGTTCTTTATCACGTGCCTTTTTCCTTAGCTCACAGTTAACTATTAAAGCATCAATACTTGAATGAGAACCCTAAGAAAAGGTTAAGAATCAATCATACTTGCGCAAAAAATTTTTTTAAAAGACATTTGAAATAGGACAAAGTTAGTGGTTAAAGAAATCTGTACCATCTGCCATTTTTTAACCTCTCTACAATGTATTCCTCATAATAACAAATTAAAATTAAATGCATTTTTTTGTATGACTGCTTTATAGATTTAAAATTTGAAAATGTCCATTTACACTGAAAATGTATAACAAAGAGCTTAGACCAACATTAAACTGGTTCTAAGAATCTCATTTTGGGCCTACCGTCTCAAGAAAGGGAAAGATTAAGTATGAGGCTTAACAACTTAGACTGGCACTATGCATAAACTTAAGTAATAGCAAAAAGAGAAGAAAGAACCCATAAATAAGAGAATACAGTACAGATAAAAAGGCGCCCATAATAATTGCTAACTTAATCCTGTTATCTCAACTTGGAAGTGTGAGGCTGACTTGTTTCCTGTTTGCATAGACCTCTTTAAAGTTTTCTACTAAACATAACTTTTGAAACACTTCTAAATACAGGTTCATAGTAGAAAACACAGGTAAAATTTTAATCACCTATAATCCCCAACACCCAAGATAACAGTTAACATTTAAGCACATATACTTACTTGTATCTCCAGCTTTATTAAAAGGGAATACTCTATGTAGAAATAGCTCAACATCTCACCAATTAATCAATGGAGGAGTTACCAAAACAAGACCCCAAGTGTGAAATTCATCTGGTTATCTTTAATTGCAGGCATTCTAGTCTATGAAATAGTCTTAATATTCAAAGAAATGTTGTTGGTTTTTCCCTCCCTCCATCTCTTTCAGAAACTATGCTCCAGGAAGATGTACCATGCTAATCCCAGGACTCTGCAAACTCCTAAAACATTAAGTACCTCTAGTTGAGAAGAAGACTTTATGTAGTTTGGTAACTTGCGTTTTGTACACAGATCATGGTAGATCATAAACACATGTTCACGTCATTAATATAGACTTCCACTGCAACATATTTTAAAGCTGCACAATATCCCATCATGTGAAATCAGTCCCTCAGCAAATTTAAACAAGATGTTCCTTCCAATGTTTCTCTATAAGCAATACTGGAGGATCATTCTTTTAACATTAGTCTTGGCATAATCCTAGAAGAACTGCTAAGTCAAAGCATTTATTTTATATTTTAAATGCTTTTTACCACATACCAGTTCATCCTCCAAATAACTGTGCTTATTTATTCCATCAACAATTATGTATTTTTGGTCTTGGTCAGTTTCATAGGTGAAAAAATGGCATCTCTACACATTTAATCTGCATTTCTTTAATTATTAAGGAAGTTAAACTTTTTTCTCCATGTTTCCTAACCACTTGTAGTAAACTGCCTATTCACGTCCTTTCCCATGCAGATTTTAAAGCTCATCATCTTATCATAATTTAAATGACTCTTTTTAAGTGTACTGATTATGAAAGGAATCTACATCCAGGAAATTATCAGAAATAGGAAAAGGATGAAGAACGAAAATGCTTAAAGACTGGGGCTACAGGCCAACATAACCTGAGGGAAATCTCTCAGTCAATTCCTGAATGACAAAAAGTCCTCTGAAAAAAGACGACATGAACAATAACATAAAGATGTATAAAATCATTTATAAAATACCTGAGGGTTACTCCTTGCATTCAAGATATAACCCTTGGTGAGTTTCCCAACTCCATCATCCCAGTCCCAGTCGTCATCATCATCGTACTCCTCCTCTTCCTCCTCCTCCTCCATCTCACCTCCCTCCATCTTCTCAGACATATTCTTCTGCAGGTCCTCAAACAGAACACCATCTTGTTCTCTGATGGTCTTCAAGTCAATGCTTTCACTAGAAATAACAATGTTTCAGCATGTTTACACATACCTCTACTTGGATTTACACATGTATTTATTTGTGATACAACAGACTAAATCTATACCAATAAATCTAAAAGTTTTCCTTCCAAAGTACCTCCCCATAAACTCAACACCAGATTGTTTTTCACAGTGCCATTCCCATTGTTTGCTTCTTCTCCAGGTCCTACTAAAGAAGAAGTGCATCCTGTATGAAACCCACGTCTGCCTTAATGAAGTTAGGATTTACACTGTCATTTTCTCTGCTGAATGAATGGACTCTGACCAGTACACCAGACCTGGCTCTAGGAAAACCATTCGCAGATATGCCTTAAGGGGGGGGGGGGGGGGCCTTTTTGACAAAATTTGAGAATAAGTCTAAAGCAGCCTTACCTTGAACTCAATGCCACTCCAACAAAAGGAGCTGTATCAAGATTTGTGTTACACAAAGAACTTCAGATCACCCTTGTTTGTGAAGGGAAGGAACGGTGAACACAAATGAGAGGGAGTCTGTGTGTAATTCAGTACAAGAAGTAATGAATTCTCAAACCCAGAGAACAGGCCCAGAGTAAAGGGAGCACAACCAATAGGGTGTTTTCCTGCCATGTGAAAATTCACATCAAGTGCTACCATATCTTCTTAGTTATTCAAGAGAAGCCAGAAGTGTGGATTTTTATATCTCCCACTTAACTGGTACATTTAATTTTAACAAAACACTGTGCATACCAAACAAAATATGTCCGCAGGTCAGATTCAATAGAGGTACTACCAGTTTTGACCTCTCATGTAGAGAACAAAGACAGGAACCACATATAACAGCTGATAATGTGAACTACCATCTTAAAGACCAGACTTTAGTAAATTCAGATGATCAGTCCTGATTATTAATTAGCAACAGCTCACAGGGCTCCAACTCTCCATAGATATGGGTGGGAAGAAAATAATCATTACACATCTGCTATTTATATTTACTATGATTTTTGTAAATACAATCCTTAATTTGATCCTTCAATTGCCAGTGATTTAGAGTGGCATGTTTAAGTTATACTTCATTTCTACCAGAACTTCTCAACCTCGGCTGGACAATTTTTTATTGTGGAAGGTCGTTTTGTGCCTTGTAGGTTGTTTAGCAGCATCTCTGGCCTCTACCAACCAGATGCCACTATGCAATCCCCCGACCTCCCTGTTGTGACAAACAAATGTCTCTAAAGATTGCCAAGAAACCATGGAGTGTGGTGGGGTCACAAAATCCACTGGTTTATCTTCACAATATCCAATGATGGATGGAAAACCAGTGAACACTCATTACTGTTAACTACTCACCAGCCACACTGGGCTGTTTCGTCTTCCTACTTCTTCCCTAAAGCCTTATATATGTCTATCTGGAAACAAAAATCTGGAATGCATTTGAAATAAAAGCTTATTTCTCTGGCTAAATCTAATGTAACCTTCCAGTACTAGCCTATGATCATTTGCTCAGGGAAGTCTTCCCTATTCCTCACCCATTTTTCCTCTATACTACTTACCCAATTCTAATACAAATATCTATTGTCTAATTATTTAAGACAATGGCATCTCTACACATTTAATCTGCATTTCTTTAATTATTAAGGAAGTTAAACTTTTTTAACTTATTTAAGACAATGGCATCTCTTAAATCTGCATTTAAGCCCTGTGTCAATCAATGTGATGTTTACCAATGTATCCCTACCCACTAACATTAGATCTGACACACAGAAAATGATCAACGTGTATTTACTGAAAAAATCCCCAACTGATTAATAAAATCTTCATGTAATGAATCCTTACTGTGAACATAAAGTAAAAACCATTTATTTGGAATTTGAAAGGACTCTCATGCTTCATGTAGGAGTTATCCTTAATTCCTTTTGCCTCATAGCCCACATCCAATCCACCACCAAATCTTGCCACTTCTTACGTCCAAAATCTAGCTCCCATCATGTCTGAACTGAATAAACTATTTTTTTAGAGAGACAGTGCAAATGAGTTGGGGTGGGGGTGGTGTGCAGAGGGAGAATCTTACGCAGATGTGGGAACCCTGAGATCGTTACCTGAGCTGAAATCTCAAGAGTCAGACGCTTAACGGACTGAGCCACTCAGGCACCCCGACTTTATCAATTTTGAACTGCTTCCACTCATACCCTCCAAAACCATCCTCTCCTTAATAGAGTAACTCCTTTAAATCATAAATCACATTATGTCATTCCCCTGCTAAAATCTCTCCTATGGCTTTCTATTAAGACCTAAATATCCCAGCTCCTCAACACTTACAAAGCTCTACATGATCTGGCCCCTTCTCACTTCTACATCAGTACCTAGCCATCTTCTCATCTACTCCTGTTGTGCTCTAGGTACAATGGCCCGTAAATCTTCCCTTCACAGCCAAGAGGGATACCAACGTTGGGCCTCGCACTGTTGTCTCCTCTTGCTGAGCGGCTGTCCCTTCTCCTCTTCTTGAGATAAGTTCCTTTTTGTCGTTCAGACCTGGACTTAACTCTCTCCTGACACTGTCATTAGTCTACCAACTGATTTTAATTATTTGCATAGTGTCTAATATCTGCTTTTTGGTTTTTTTTTTTTTTTAAGTAACTCTAGGTACTCAATTGTCAGTCCGTCCCAAGTAGAAGGTAAAATTCAATGACAGCAGGGACTTAGTCTTGTTCATCACCATCTCCAGCGCCGAGGTCAGAACCTGGCATACAGGTGCTCAAATATTTTTTGAACGCTGAATGCAGTTAAAGAGCAAAAATCTATGTTCCCAGCCGCTATCCCCAACTGTGCCTGTCAGCGATGCTAACTAATCGGGGTTGACAAGTGGCTTTCCTTAACTCTGCCGCAAAGTGGGATAAGAGACCCGGCTGGGATGGAGAAAGAAGCGGAACAACTACCGGTCTCCCTCAAAAGCCTAAGGGGGCGGCGGAGGAGGAGACAGCAGAATCCCAATGGAGTCACAGTGTCCAACCGGCGCCCACCTGTCGGAGGAATCCGCGTCGTCGAACTGCCCCGGGACCACCCGGCTCATCAGCAGCCGCCGGTAGTCCATGACGGAAGCGCGCAAAGCCCCGACGCCCGGGAGGCCGTCCGCCCAGCGCTGGAACAGGAACCGCACAGAGACAGCCCTACCCGCGGACCACCAAACCGCCTTTCGGCAGAGGCCCGCCTAGAAAACTACTCAGAAGCCCCTAAGCTAAAAGGGAACGCCACGTGCTAAAGAGGGGATGCACTTTCAACCCGAGGAAGCAAGCTCTCCCCGACCGGAAACGCCCGCCCGACCGGAAGTCTCAGCCCTGCCGGAAGTCCCCCCCACAGCTTCGCCCAAGGGGGCGAGGGGCGGGGACGAGGGCACGGGAGCCCGGCGGGCGGAATACCCGGCCGAGATTGGCTGGCGCGGCGGGCTGACGTCACACAGGTCGTTCCAGCCGCCTGCTTGCCTTCCGCTAGTTTTTAAAGGCCTTGGGTGGGAGAGGCCTAAAAGCGTTCTTCCTCCCGAAAAATCCAGTGCTGAGGGAGGAAGGACGAAATCCTTACCGCGCATCCAAGAAACTATGGACCCTGGAAGTGAGCACACTTTTTAGACTTAAGTTTGGTGCTTTGCTTTGAGGGGGAAATAAGATAAGTGATTTTAGAAAGTTTGTCATACGACTGAAAAAATTTTAAAACAACTAGAATTTGGGGCGGTAACTCCCAATGACTTTTTTAACACCCATCTTAAAACAGCGTTAGACTGCCCTGGAATATCTATCTAAATATCTGTATAAATATTTTTAAAGTGTGGCATAAATCTGGTAAGGACAGAATGAAAATGGAAAGCTTAACTTAAAAAGTAAGCTGACAGACTGTGCGATATGAACAAAGTTCTAAAAGTGTAACTGGAAGTTCTAGACCCATCAAAAAAATTTAAGAAATAAGGCTCTTGCCTTTTTCTGCATTTGGAAAACAAAGATTTTTCAGATTCCCTTCATCCCAGCCCAGGCAGCATTTATGTGTTTGGAAGATGGAAAAGGTGAGCATAAAGTTGGGCCTTTCACTAATCCCAGCTAGCCTGCTTGACTCACTGGCTTTTTTTATACTTCCAGTGATGACGTGATTTTGGAAAAAAAAAAAAAAAATCAAGCCTCGAAAAATTATTCATTAATTCGATAATTCAATAAAATAATCCAGGCAAATGGGTAGTGACTGTAGATTGAGAAGTTTTAATAGAAATAAGTCATTGGACTGCAGGATTCATTCAATCAGTATTGACTCTGTGAGCGACATTACTATTTGCCGTAAGGACTACTGAAAAATCATGCATGGACTCCCCTGGAGGCGTTTATAATCTAAATACTGGGGCACTGGCTGGCTCTGTGGGAAGAGCATGTGACTCTTGATCGTGAGTTCAAGCCGTATGTTGGGTGTAGAGATTATTTAAATAAATAAAACTTAAAAAAAATCTGTAAATACTAACACCCTTGAAAAGGTGGCAAATACTGGGTGCCGGGGTGGCTCAGTTGGTTAAGCGACTGCCTTCGGCTCAGGTCATGATCCTGGAGTCCCGGGATCGAGTCCCGCATCGGGCTCCCTGCTTGGCGGGGAGTCTGCTTCTCCCTCTGACCCTCCTCCCTCTCATGCTCTCTCTATCTCATTCTCTCTCTCTCAAATAAATAAATAAAATCTTTAAAAAAAAAAAGGTGGCAAATATTAAAACAGTAAAATGAATAGCTGCTGAATTGTGATAGAGATTTAGACACAACAACATTGCAGGAATTTTAAACATAGATGAATGGGTAGATAGGAAGATTTCGGGAGAGAACATTTGCCATGTCAGACTGAAGTAGTAAGGAGCATGATCTATTTACAGGGAATTGAGCCGGATCTGACTAGAACAGCGGAATACTGGATAGGTAATGTGGGTCCAGGCTATGGGAGACCTAGAAAGTCAAGCAGAAGAACTTGGACTCCGTGTAATTGGACATCCTTTCCACTCCCATCCCCTGACAGACCTGAGGAAGTCACGAGAGTATGGGCCAGTGTGATGATGTAAGAGGTGGAAAGAAAACATGGGTTGTGAAAAACATTTTTAAAGGAGGAATGGACAGGACTTGGTAACTGGATAGCCCAGATGATGAGGTAGAAGGATACCAAAGGTGTCTCCAAGTTTTCAAATCCAAGTGCCTGAGAGAATAGTGTGGGATAGGAAAGTGGGAGAAAACTGATTTACAACGTTGGATTTGATTTGATAATGACATAATAGAGAGTATCAAGTAAATAGCAACACAGTATTTTGTGGAACCTGATAGTCCTCTGATAATATTTTGTAAATATCTTTTAAGTAACTGAGAGGTCCCTTCATCTTCTGGGTCCCAAGTCTTTTAGGAAATTATTGGATAGTAGCCACATATATATTGACTTGTTTTTGTCCAAATTGGTATTTACTACAACACAAAGTGACCATAGTATACTCAAACTAAAAATTTTTATTTTTCTAATAACCTGACAATGGACATTTAAAAATTTAGGGCAATGAATGTTGCTTTCTTAATGCAAGGAGAGATGGGGGAGGGGAACCCTTTGTTTGCATATACTAATAAACATTAAAATTATGTTGTTTTTTAAAAGAAGCCTTCCATCATTCAACAGTTAGGAACAAGGACTGTCAAAAAGTTTGGTCATCATCTTCAGATCCTGTGCATTTTGAAATGGATGTTTCTCATGAAAAATTAGGAAGCATGTCGGAAGTGGAGGCCGTGAATCTCAGCAGTCTTTCTCAAGACTTCACCCACTCAAATTCTCCCTTCTATATGGAAACCAGCAGTACCACTTCAAACTTGCCTCAGGTGTGCATTGCTTATAAGTTCTAGGAGGTACAGATATATTCAGCTTTCACATTGTCTTCCATACAAAAATCTCCTCAAAAATATGAGGAACAATAAAAGAATTTCCAGTGGAGGCTCAGAGGAGGGGAATACTGGGTTTGGTTTTCCCAGTTCCCTTAGTGTACAAAGAAAGAGAGAATTTTACAAATAGTGTTAAAACTGATCCTTTGTAGCCTCCATGTGAAGTCTTAAGTGTGCAACCAAGGGACATGGCCATGACAACTCAGTGACGGGCAGGAAAAGAGTCCAAGGGACTGGACATTTGATCTAGAGCATATTCTAACATGTCAGCATGCAAATGATTCAAATGTCATTCCTAATGGCATTGACAGACCCTGCATGTAAATGATTTTCTATCTTAAGGAAAATTCCAAGTGCCCTTTCTCACAAAATAAAAGATTATATTGTCCCAAATCATGATGAATGTTGTTCTAAATGGTTCACAATTATTAGCAAGTATGTAAATAATAGGAATGAATTAGGTTGTGCCATATGTAATTTGACTTTGTTCAAAAATGGACAAATATTGGCAGTTTCATGTGGATTAGCCCATAAAATGGCATAACCTATCTAAAGGGCTATTTAGTGATAAGAAAACACATTTTATTTTTAATTCTACCTCAAGGAAGTATGAAAATGAGATATGTTCAGAATTACCTTTAATAAATAAACATTAGCGGTGCTGATGAGCTCAGTCAGAAGAGCATGTGACTCTTGATCTCGGGGTTGTTAAGTTCCAGCCCCAGGTTGGGTTTAGAGATTACTAAAAATAAATAAATAAACTTTAAGAAAGGTATCATTTAAAATAAATAAGTAAACATTAGAAGCAACCTAAATTTTTATCGGTAGGGACCTAGTTAAATTATTTCACAGATTTACAGTGGATATGTAAACCTTAAATATGGTAATACAGATACAGAGTTGACCCCTGAACAATGCGGGGCTTAGAGGTACCGACTCCCCTCACAGTTGAAAGGCTTCATATAACTTTTGAGGCCCCCCAAACCTAAGTACTGATAGCCTACTGTAGAGCGGAAGCCTTAACAATAACATGAATGAACAGTCAATTAACACATGATTTGTGTGTTATATTTATTATATACTGTATTCTTATAATGAAGTAAGCTAGAGAAAAGAAATGTGATTAAGAAAATCATTAGTAGGGGTGCCTGGGTGGCACAGTTAGTTAAGCATCTGACCCAGTTTCAGCTCAGGTCCTGATCTCAGGGTTGTGAGCCCGCCCCAGGCTCAGCCCTGAGCATGGAGTCAGCTTAAGACTTTCTCTCCCTCTCACTCTGCCCCTATCCCCTGCGCTATCTCTCTCTCTCTACCCCCCCTTTCTGTCAAATAAACAATTTTTTTAAAGATTTTGTTTATTTGAGAGAGAGAGTGAGAGGGAGAGCAGGGTTGGGGAGAGAGAAGCAGACTCCCGGCTGAGCAGGGAGGCCAATGCAGGGCTCCATCCCAAGACCCTGAGATGCTTAACCATCTGAGCCACCCAGGTGCCCCTAAACAAATTAAATTTTTTAAAAAAGAAAATCATTAGGATAAAATATATTTACACTATTATACTGTATTTATCAGAAAAATCTATGTGTAAGTGGACTTGGGCAGTTCAAACTCATGTTGTTCAAGGATGAACTATATATTTGTTGATGTAGAAAGATGATCATATAGCTTCTCCCTAGGTAATGGGCTTTTGAGTGTTTTTACTTTCTTTTTTAAAAAATAATGTTAAAGATTCTTTTATAAAATGATAATTTTTATCATTTTCATTTTTTTTTTAATTATTTTATTTATTATTTGACAGAGAGAGACACAGTGAGAGAGGGAACACAAGCAGGGGGAGTAGGAGAGGGAGAAGCAGGCTTCCCCGCGGTGCAGGGAGCCCGATGTGGGGCTCGATCCCAGGACCCTGGGATCACGACCTGAGCCGAAGGCAGACGCTTAACGACTGAGCCACCCAGGCGCCCCCATATTTTCATTTTTTTTTTTAAACTTTTTTTTTAAAGATTTTATTTATTTATTTGAGACAGAGAGAATGAGAGACAGAGAGCATGAGAGGGAGGAGGGTCAGAGGGAGAAGCAGACTCCCTGCCAAGCAGGGAGCCTGATGCGGGACTCGATCCAGGGACTCCAGGATCATGACCTGAGCCGGAGGCAGTCGCTTAACCAACTGAGCCACCCAGGCGCCCCCATATTTTCATTTTAAAAGAAAATTTTGTTATAGTGTTAATCAGGGTCTAACATCTTATGTATCAAATTATAAAGAACGAATTCTTAAATTATGTAAAGAGGTTCTCTTTCTTGGAATTCACTGAGTATTTTGTTCTTTATAAAGAATTTATAGACTAAAGGAACAAAAGGCATATTTTAGTTAAAAACACTATTATCATAGAAGGCTAGAGTTAGAAGTGAGCTCTGTATTTGACAAATAGTGGAGTTCCAAGAAGTTTGTGTAAATATAACATCAATACATGTGAATAATGCTATTTTATTTTTCAAGTATATTATTCTTGATACTTTTAAAATCTCATTAGCAGGAATGGTCTAAATTACCAAGGAGTCTAAAAAAACAAATTGTTGTAAAATATAACTCAGTTTTTCTCATACTTGAGGTACATTCAATAAGTACAACAATGTAAGAAGAAGCATGATTGAATAGAGGTTTGTAACCAGATGACTTTAGTAAGAGATACAAATTTTTTTAGAGCATCCTCTAGGTCTCACATACTTGATACACTATCCATGATTAAACCAATGCTTTCCTCAAACTTTCAAAATACTTTCTTTAATATCTTACTTATACTATTAATTTAGTTCACAAAACCTTTTATCCTAGATAACATTAAGGTAACTTTGAGAATAAGCCCTACATGAATTTTTTTAGATTTCTATCTATTGGAATCATATTTCACCTCATTACTGGAACCCTGGATCTTCACTGTCAAGACCTGAATAACAAGTATCCTCGTAGTTGTTTAGACCAGATTTAGCAAACTTCAAAGGGTGATCAGAGATATATACATTATCATACATCCCTACATTTATAGTAACATGATTTGACTTACCAAAAAACCAAAATATTAAAATAGCAAGATACTTGCTTAATGTCATTTAATATCGTAATTCCATTAGCATGGTTTTACTAAAAAGGAGTTCAGATATACAGTAGGAAAGGGTACCAGAGTACATTCTACCCATGCAACAAAAAGTTACATAGCAATGCATATACATGTTCAGAAGAGGCTTATGATATTTATTTGAAGTATTAATATTAATGCCTTGTTTATTATTAATACAGAATGAAATAAAGAATGCTGAAAGGGAAGATGAGTCTAAATTCACACATTGCGAAAAAATTTATTGCACACTAGATGATTGTTTAGGTGGTGAGTATCTCTTTGTTGGCAATACGCAGAGAGATTTTTGTGTGTGTGTCCTATGATAACAGCAATAATAGTAATAGCCAGGTGCTAATATACACTTTATATGCATGATCACATTTAATCTACAAACAATCCTATGAAATAGGGCTTTTTTTTTTCTTTTTAAATAAGGGTTGTTTTGTCTCTATTTTACAGATGAGAAACATGAGGCTCAGAGAATAGCTTGAGAAGTACAAACCATAAGCAACACATTTGACTCCACTAAAATTTTTAAAAATTTCTATATGACCAAATTATAAACCAGAAAAAAAAAGAACAAGACTCAGACTAAGATACATGCAATATGTACATTGACAACATTAGTATCCAAGGTTAAAACTCCAATAAGAAAGAGACATATATAACTCGATAGAAAAACAGGCAAAGAATATGTATTAGCTTGCTAGAGCTCCCATAACAAAACACTGCAGACCAGGTGACTTCAACAATGGAAATGTATTTTCTCACAGTTCTAGAAGCTGGAAGTCCAAGATCAAGGTGTCAGAAGAGTTGGTTTATCCTGAGACCTCCCAGACAGCCGTTTTCTTGTGTTTTTACATGGCCTTTTCCCTGTGCCTCCCTGGTGTCTTTTCTTCCTATAAGAACACCAGTTATATTGGATTAGGGCCCCAGTTTTATGACTTCATTTAACTTTAATTACCTCTTTAAAGGCCCCATCTCCCAATATAGTTACATCCTAAGGTACTGGGGGGTAAGCCTTCAACACAGGAATTTTGAGGAGATACAATGCAGGCCATAACAGTATCTAATAGGCAGATCACAGAAACCTGCAAGATTATTAAAAAGACCACAAAATTCCATTTCATATGTATCAGTTTAACTTGCCTGGAAGGATGTAGCAGAGCAAAGAAACTTTTTTGCTATTGGTGGAAGTATAAACTGGTGCAACCACTTTGGAGAGTAATTTTGCAATGTCTAGTGAAGTTGAAAATACATATTTTCTATAATCCAGCAATTCCACTTTGAGGTATATACCCAGAACCTAAACAAAAATTCTTAGTGTACATTGAAACATGTATAAGGATGTTCACTGAAGAGTTGTTTTTAATAGCAAAATTAGAAACAAATATCTAACAAAAAGGAAAGAAAGTGTAATCCTTCAGTAAAATTAACTAGATCTACATGTATTTACATGGCTAAATCTGAAAAGCAAAATTTTAAGTGAAATAAAGACTTTCATGTGGATATACATTTATATTTTTATATGTGATATATAGGTTACAAATATAATTTGATTCTAATTACATAAAACTTAAAAACACAGAAAATAATACTATATCTCCACAGTTCACCCAGGGTGCTGCAGGATCTTTTGAAATATTTAGGAAACAGTGATACTTGACGTCTTCTGGACCCCACAAACCAGTAACTTGAGATAGTTCACTATTTCAATGTAAAACCATACTATAACCCTTTCTATAAAATATTTGCAAAGCTGGGTTTTTGGAGGTTGCTATGATAAAAAGCAAGTATTGTATGAAAAGCAATGTGGAGTAGAAAGTGAGGGTTGATGTCATCCTATCTGATTCCAAGATTTGAAACATGTGGTACCCAATAGTGCATCCAAATAGTAAGTTTGGTTGCATAAGAATGATATAAAACATTATGTTTTTCTTTCAGTTTATGTATATTTTTGAACATCTACTAAGTTAGGGCAAATACTTTATTTGAACCTATTTAATAAATGGAACTGTTAGGTATTTCTCTTGGTCTTTTGGTGCTGTGTGTAATTACTGAGACAGTAAGATGTCACAAAATGAGAAATTCTGGGAAGTTGATATCTATTATTTAAGGTACATAAATGAGTAGTAAAAGTAGGAAAATATGGATGGGAAGAATGAATACATACCAGCTTCAGTTCATCAGTAGTTATCTCTGGGAAGGGGGAAAGGAGGGAATTGAGATAGAAGGGAGGCATCATTAATTTTGTAACACTTTCTTTCTTTCCACTTTACTTTATTTGCTTCTGATTTTTAAAAACGTTTTAGGTCTGGATCATTTGTCATGTTGAGAAACAGTATAGCATAGCATTTAGAAATAGTATTCTAGATGGCTAAAATCAACAAGACAGGAAACAACAGGTGTTGGCGAGGATGCAGAGAAAGGGAAACCCTCTTGCACTGTTGATGGGAATGCAAGCTGGTGCAGCCACTCTGGAAAACTGTATGGAGGGTCCTCAAAAAGTTAAAAATAGAACTACCCTATGACCCAGCAATTGCACTTCTAGGTATTTATCCAAAGGATACAAAAGTACTGATTCGAAGGGGCACATGCACCCCAGTGTTTATAGCAGCAATGTCCACAATAGCAAAATTATGGAAAGAGCCTAGATGTCCATTGACAGATGAATGGATAAAGAAGATGTGTATATATACACTGGAATGTTACTCTGCCATCAAAAAGAATGAAATCTTGCCATTTGCAATAATGTGGATGGAGCTAGAGGGTATTATGCTAAGTGAATTAAGTTAGTCAGAGAAAGACAAATATATGATTTCACTCATATGTAGAATTGAAGAAACAAAACAGATGAACATAGGAGAAGGGAAAGAAAAATAAGATAAAAACAGAGAGGGAGGCAAACCGTAAGAGACTCTATAGTTAGGGGAACAAACTGAGGGTTGCTGGAGGGGAGGTGGGGGGGATGGGCTAAATGGGTGATGGGTATTAAGAAAGGTACTTGTTGGGATGAGCATTGGGTGTTGTGTGTAAGTGATGAATCACTACATCTATCCCTGAAACTAATACTACACTATATGTTAACTAACTTGAATTTAAATTTAAGAAAATAAAAAGAAAAGAAACAGTATTCCAGAACTGCAGCTGCACTGCGTACCCACTCTGTGACCTTAGGCAAGTAAACGACTTAATATCTCTTATGTCTCCATTTCCTTATCTGTACAACAGGGATGATAACAATGCCTAGCTCATGAGATTGTGAGATGAAACAAGTTTCTATGTGTTTAGTATTATTCTGTTGTGCTTTTGTAGTCTTTGGAAACATATTGAAAACATTTTAAAATTACAGTATGACAAAGGAGTTTTGAAGATATCTTAGGATTGGTTGCAATGGTATTTGACCAGAATTACTATAACAAGCTTTTTTGTAGCAGTCATGTGAGAACTTCCGGCCCCTGTGTAAAAGTGGTTCTGTTTTGGGTTTTGTTTTGTTTTGTTTTAAAGATTTTATTTATTTATATGACAGAGATAGACAGAGAGAGAGGGAACACAAGCAGGGGGAGTGGGAGAGGGAGAAGCAGGCTTCCCGCTGAGCAGGGAGCCCAATGCGGGGCTCGATCCCAGGACCTGGGATCATGACCTGAGCCGAAGGCAGACGCTTAACGACTGAGCCACCCAGGCGCCCCTAAAAGTGGTTCTGTTTTGTTTGCTAGCACAGTCATGCTGAAATCCACTCAATAAAAAATGCTGTAATTAATATAATTTAAATAGACTCCAGCAGTTTCATAAATGTAAATATAACTGTTAACATACAAGTTTATGGTCAGCTAATTCTTATTTCCATCTTTCTTTTTCTAATGAGATGTCAGCATTGGAAATGATTCACAGGACTTACTAACTCAGCCAGTTGACACCAGCATTTCCCCCTTGAGGCAATTTGAACCCATTTGCAAATTTCATCTGAGAGAAGCATTTAATAATGAAATGATAACATTTCAAAATCTGACAGAAAGCTCACCTTACACGGAGAAACCAGAAATGCAAAGTCATGTGTATAATTATGCAAAAGACACCAATATGAAGGAAGATTCATTTAAGGAAGAAGATCCAGTGGGAACTGGCATGTCCGCAAATGAAGACCAACTTGCTCATGAGTGTGTCACACAATGTTCTAGAAGCCCACCTCTAGTGCACAGCAGTGGAGAGACACTGAAATTCATGGAAATGTCACTGCCTAAAAGTGCTTCCGTGGAGTCTGCGCTCAAACCTAGTCAAACTCAAAGCTTCTTGTATAAGGAAAAGGTACACAGAGATGTTGAAAAACCATTTTACAAAGAGAATAGCTTTAACCTCTTTGATCTGAGAGCCAATGATAAAACAGAGGAGGTAAGATTTTTGATGGTCAGTATAATTTGTAGAGTGTTATATGTGCTTTCCAAAAATATATATATTTATATATATTTATATATATATATGTTTTATATATATAAAATCTGAGACATTTCCAAGTACTGCTAGATAATCTAATCAGCACGAAGGAAATTGCTTCTCTGGGGAAAATGCCTTCTGAGAGCTTAATCAATTTAGAAACAAATTCTTTCTAATAAAATCAAGTCCATATGTGAAGATTAGCTCTCCCGAATGATAATTTCTTTGAGGATCAGGGCTCTGTCTTGCTCATCCTTTTATGTATCTTAGCATCTACCTAGTGCCTTGAATATAATGAATTACGTTTGGTGAATCAAATTGGCTGGAACTCAGTTTACAGTAAGGAAAAGGTTAAGAAGAAGAAGGAGAGAGACATTAGGTCATTTGACAAGAAAATCTTAAAATTTTTCTGGCGAGGGATTACTATTGACAAGCACAAAATATTAATTTTTCTACCAAAGTGAAAATATTAATTTGTCTTTTGACTTATTCTTTCTGGGCACACATGTAGTATCCTAAGAACACTGAAGATGCCAATAGTATAAATCCTATGTACTCTCTGAAAATTTTTATAAACTAACAATTTTAAGAATTGGTATGGGCAAATAGATAATAATCCAGGAATAGCACAAATAGTACTTTTTTATTGTAAGTCTGATGAAAAAAATCTATGACTATTATGTTTCATTTACAAAATGAGCAGTTTTTTTGTTCATTTATTTGGAAGCAGTATGTAAAAGAGAACTTTATTTTCCTATGTTGATTCTGCAAAATGACATTTAAAAAACTTGTTTAATTAGTGTTTCTCAAGATTGCTCCTTCCTATTTCCATTGCATTTAGTCATTTATTCAGCCGATGAATATTTTCAGCAATCTATTATGTGCTAGGCCTTGTACTATGTGTTGGTTATATAATGGTTTAAAAAAATGCAGGTTTTGTCCTCATAAAATAACACATTAGTAGAGGAAATTCACATTAAATAATCACACAAGTAAATGTAAACTTGCAACTATGGTAAGTGCTATGAAGAGTTATATAAAGTGCATGTAAAGTGTATGTTGTGTAATATTACATATAAACTATAAACTGCAAGTATGATAATTGTTGTGAATAAAATGACAGGAATCTTACTGTTCCTGAAGTAGTGGTAATTGAGCTGAGCTCTGAAGGATGAGTTAGGAGTTAATTAAGTTAACTGTGGGTGGGATTAGCATTCCATGCAGAAGTAACATGTGCAAGGACCCTGTGGCTTCAGGGAGCATGGCACCCACTAGGACCTGGCGGGAGCCCAATGTTTTTGGATCAAAGGTGGCAGGTAGTAGATGAGGATGGACAGGTAGCGTGGGTCAGGCATCAAGACCAGACATTGGAATCTTGTAGGCCTTGGTAGGGATAGTTGTCTTTATCCCAGAACAATGGTAAACTGTTAAAATATAGGGGTCTAGTATCTCTAAATTCTAGAAAGTTATACAGCCCACCCCTGCAGTTGTCTTTTATGGGGTTTTCTATTTTTTAAGATTTTATTTATTTATTTATTTATTTATTTATTTATTTATTTATTTATTTATTTGACAGAGAGAGGGAGAGAGAGAGAGAGCACAAGCAGGGGGAGCAGCAGAGGGAGAGGGAGAAGCAGGCTCCCCGCTGAGCAGGGAGCCTGATGCAGGACTCGATCCCAGGACCCTGGGATCATGACCCGAGCCGAAGGCAGATGCTTAACCGACTGAGCCACCCAGGCACCCCCTTTTACAGAGTTTTAAATATCATATTCATTTGAGCATTTTCTTACTACAACTTATTATTCTTTTAAAAAGCCCCCAAAACCTGTATTGTGGGAGAAAATCAATCACAAGGCATGTTCATCTGACATTCTTACATTCACAGGAGTCATAGCCATGAGATAATGATTTAATGAGCAATAAAAGTCTTCATTCGAAAGAGGCCTCACAGACTCTAGGGTAACTGATAAATTTGTTTTAATTCATTTGAAGTCAAAGTACCTCACAGGTGTTCAGAAAATTTCGTATCATAGAAAGTTGGTGAGAGTATCAAAGCTGAGTTTTTCTTCTGAAAAAGTAAATGTGATCCATACCTCTATCATGTATCTATTGCTCTGCTGTGCTATTGGGTGCCATATATACATTTAGCAGTTACTACTTAAGTATGTTTGTCAAGTAAGTATTATTATTGGAAGCAGACATTATCATTGCTCTTTTATAGCTGAGGAAAGCAAACTAGAGATCTAGGATTTAAGGCCAGCTATATATGATTTCAAAACTCACCATCTTTATACTCTTTTTCACACTTATGTACTCTAATTTACAGATCGCAGTGTCTTCAAAAGGGATACAGAGCTTTCGGGATGTTCCTGAGATGCCAGTCTGTCACCATAAGGAGGTCACCGTGCGGGACGTGGACAGGCCAGGGACGGCCTCACCTTGGTCTCCTGCAGGCATTTCTTGGAGTGGTGGAGCATCTCCAGAGGACAGCAAGATGCCCAACCCAAAGCAGAGCTTGGAAAGCTCACAGCCTCTGGAAGAGGACATGGCTTTAAATGAAGTCTTACAGAAATTACAGCACACTAACAAACAGCAGCAGACTCGGATCCAAGACCTGCAGAGTAGCAACAAGTATTTAGAGAAGAAGACTGAAGAACTACAGAAGCAGACTACCAAACAGCAGGTGTTCATGGACATCATAAATAAGCTGAAGGCCAAGATGGAAGAATTAATTGAAGACAAATACAGAGTGATGCTAGAGAAGAGTGACACTGACAGGACGCTGCAGAATTTGCACGAGGTCTTAACTCACACCCAAAAGCATCTTCAGGAAGCTAGGAATGAAAAGGAAACCTTACAGCTGGAGCTCAAGAAGATCAAGGGCAATTACGTTCACCTACAGGAAAGGTACATGACTGAAATGCAACAGAAAGCTAAAACTGTCAGTCAGTGCCTAGAGATGGACAGAACCCTAAGCGAGAAAGAAAAAGAGGTGGAGAAGCTGCAGCAACTCAAGGGGGAGCTGGAAAAGGCCACCACCTCCGCTCTGGATCTGCTGAAAAGGGAGAAAAAGGCCCGAAAACAAGAGTTCCTGTCTTTACATGAGGAATTTCAGAAGCACAAGAAGAAAAACCTGGAAGAAAGACAGAAACTGAAATTGACACTCAAGAAGCTGATCATTCAAGTTACTCATTTGCAGCTCATATCTGATACCGAAAAGGCAGAGAACACCCAACTCCAGCAGCAGGTCACGGAAGTCAAACAGGAAAACGAAAGGCTTCGGCAGCAGGTGGCGAGGAGCCAGGAGCAAAATGATGCCCCCCCTCAGTTTGAGACGCCTTGGTTAATGGAGCACGCCAGGGAAGTGGTAACGGCGGATATCAAAAAGGTATCGGCACAAATTCGGAATCTTGAACGCAGAATTTCATGCATTGCTAACAGTCTGCTGATGCACATTTAGACACCGCACTCATATTTGTTGGCAGAAAGAATTATTAACGAAAAGAAAGAGAATGGAAAATGTACCACAGGTTTGGAGAAGTTTCTCCGGTTCTCGGGTACTCAGGTTAAAGAAGGGCCATTTCTGGCTTCTTGTGACTATTTTGGTAGAGGTGAAAATTAACGTGGGAATTTTCTGGGTACCTCTGATCAATCATCTGAAGCACCACTTGCGAAAGGATCTTTTAGGTGGGGATCTCAATGTTTTCATGCCACATCTGCCTAACAATGAAACTAAATAATGCAATTTCATATTTGGTTTACACGGTCAAACCTATGTTATATCACATATTCATTTTGTGACATTATAAACTTTGTGATTGAGCTGTAATTGACATATAACATAGTTTCAGGTGTGTAGCATGATTTGATATTTGTATATGTTGCAAAATGATCACCACAATAAGTCCAGTTAACATCTGTTAAAAACAACATGAGAGCCTCATATCAATAGGTTTGGAGAGGCTGTAATATGTATTCTCTGCAGTGCAAATGGCTTTCTTGGCAGACAACCTGGAAGTGATCCTTTTCACAAGCCAGAGCATATCTATTTCAGTTTTGTAGGCCTGTCTTAAAATATTTATAGTATAACCTTTTTAATTCTGACTACTTAGAAAGAAGGCTAATCTGAGCTAGGAAAATGTATTTTTATTTTAAAACTCTTATAACTTGAGCTGATTGTGTTCCCTTGAGGATGTCCTTAGAGGACTTTTTTTCAGGAATCCGTAATTAGTACAAGTATTGTTTGCAAGTAAATAGTTATATTATTTTTTAATGATTCTCAGGAAAATATTGTTCTCTTATGTTTAAAAAATTATCTCTGCAATCTTTCCTCCAGAAAGAAATCAGGATTATCTAAACTAGTGCTCCTCAAGAGTGCGCACTTCTAACAAGATTCTGAGTCTCCCCAATGCCCTGGGCTGAGGGTCACACTTTTGAGAACCGCTAACCTAAGCAGAGATGACATTAAGTCAACTTAAGGGTCTGTATTTTGTCTTCCAAAATAGCTGCTAGCCAAATCATGACAAATTTTGTATTGGTAAACTCTGAATGAATTAGTACAACTGTATAGAAGTTTATCACAGTACATTATTTTTTTCTTGAGCTTTCTTTAAAAAAATAAAGAGTAAAGTAAAGTTCTTTGTTTTATCTTGACGAATCAATTTCTTTAATATCCCCCAAATCATCCTTACTCTGCTTTTAGTTTTGCTTTTCATGAATTCTACGTATATTTTCTCAAAAGTGTGGTCTGGTGGGTCTATGAAGTCAAGGTATTTTCATGGGAATAGGAAGATGTTATGACCTTGCCACTCTCATTTTTTTCACAAGTGCTTCCTGTGGAGTATTCTAGAAACTGTGTGTCATTCATTGCTTTTATGTCTGACCAATGTATGAAGCAGATGTGAGAATTCTGCTGTCTTCTATGAAGTCAGCATTGCAGATATTTACAAAAATGTAAACAGTGCCACTCTTTTCACTAATTTTTTCCTTTGGAAAATGTGGTAATTTCATATTAAAATTGTTATTTATATTGACACAAGGGATTTATTGTTATTTGAACGGATTAGTAAGCAAATAATTTTTAAATGTTCTCAGTCGTAATTTCTAATACAATAAGTAGTTGTAGATAGAACCCACATAAAAAAAAGCCTTTTAGGATTCTCAATAATTTTTGAGTCTATAAAGGGGTCCTGAGAATCCAAAGTTTGAGAACCACAGTTCAGAGTTGTTGTTGTTTTTTTAATAAATATTAACATTTAGCTCTTCAAATTTGAGTGCCATGTTTTTAGGGCTTCACAGAGGTTTTTGGGTTTTTTTCCCCTTTTTTCTTGTGTTTTTAAAATTTAAATTCAATTAATTAACATATAATGTATTATTTGTTTCAGGGGTACAGGTCTGTGCTTCATTAGTCTTACATAATACCCAGTGCTCATTACAACACATACCCTCCCAATGTCCATCACCCAGTTACCCCGTCCATTCACCCCCCTCCCCTCCAGCAACCCTCTGTTTGTTTCCCAAGATTAAGAGTCTCCCTCTCTGATTTTGTCTTGTTTCATTTTTTCCTCTCTTCCCCTATGATCCTGTGTCTTGTTTCTTAAATTCCATATATCAATGAAACCATATGATAATTGTCTTTCTCTGATTGACTTATTTTGCTTAGCACAATACCCCCTAGTTCCATCCACATTGTTGCAAATGGCAAGATTTCATTTTTTGATGGCAGAGTAATATTCCATTGTATATATATACTACATCTTCTTTATCCATTCATCTGTCAATGGACATCTGGGCTCTTTCCATAGTTTGGCTATTGTGCATATGGCTGCCATAAACATTGGGGTGCAGGTACCCCTTCGGTTCACTACATATTTATATTTCGGGTAAATATCCAGTAGTGCAATTGCTGAGTCGCAGGGTAGCTCTATTTTCAACTTTTTGAGGAACCTCCATACTGTTTTCCAGAGTGGCTACACCAGCTTGCATTCCCACCGACAGTGTAGGCAGGTTCCCCTTACTCCGCATCCTTGCCAACATCTGTCATTTCCTAACTTGTTAATGTTAGCCATTCTGATGGGTGTGAGGTGGTATCTCATTGAGGTTTTGATTTGGATTTCCCTGATGCCAGGTAATGTTGAGGACTTTTTCATGTGTCTATTGCCCATTTGTATGTCTTCTTTGCAGAAATGTCTATTCATCTCTTTGGCCCATTTCTTGATTGGATTATTTGTTCTTTGGGTGTTAAGTTTGAGAAGTTCTTTATAGATTTTGGATACGACCCCTTTATCTGATAGGTCATTTGCAAACGTCTTCTCCCATTCTGTCAGTTGTCTTTTGGTTTTGTTGACTATTTTCTTTGCTGTGCAAAAGTTGTTTATTTTGGTGAAGTCCCAATAGTTCATTTTTGCCCTTGCTTCCCTTGCCTTTGGTGATGTGTTTAGGAAGAAGTTGCTATGGCTGAGGTTGAAGAGGTTGCTGCCTGTGTTCTCCTCAAGGATTTTGATGGATTCCTGTCACATTTAGGTCTTTCATCCATTTTGAGTCTATTTTTGTGTGTGGTGTAAGGAAATGGTCCAGTTTCATTCTTCTGCATATGGCTGTCCAATTTTCTTAACACCATTTGTTGAAGAGACTGTCTTTTCTCCATTGGATATTCTTTCCTGCTTTGTCAAAGATTAGTTGGCCATAGAGTTGAGGGTCCATTTCTGAGTTCTCTGTTCTGTTCCACTGATCTCTGTGTCTGTTTTTGTGACAGTACCATACTATCTTGATGATGACATCTTTATAACAGAGCTAGAAGTCCAGAATTGTGATGCCACCAGCTTTGGTTTCCTTTTTCAACATTCCTTTGGCTATTCAGGGTCTTTTCTGGTTCCATACAAATTTTGGATTATTTGTTCCAGTTCTTTGAAAAACATTGATGGTATTTTGATAGGGATTGCATTGAATGTGTAGATTGCTCTAGGTAGCATAGATATTTTAACAATATTTGTTCTTCCAATCCATGAGCATGGAACATTTTTCCATTTCTTTGTGTCTTCCTCAGTTTCTTTCATGAGTATTCTATAGTTTTCTGAGTACAGGTTTCTTATCTCTTTGGTTAGAGTTATTCCTAGGGATCTTATGGTTTTGGGTACAATTGTAAATGGGATCGACTCCTTAATTTCTCTTTCTTCTGTCTTGTTGTTGGTGTATAGAAATGCAACTGATTTCTGTGCATTGATTTTATATCCTGCCACTTTACTGAATCCCTGTATATTCGGGGTGGAGTCTTTTGGGTTTTCCGCATAAAGTGTCATATCATCTGCAAAGAGTGAGAGTTTGACTTCTTCTTTGCCGATTTGGATGCCTTTTATTTCTTTTTGTTGTCTGATTGCTAAGGCTAGTACTTCTAGTACTATGTTGAATAGCAGTGTTGATAGTGGACATCCCTGCCATGTTCCTGACCTCAAGGGAAAAGCTCTTAGTTTTTCCCCATTGAGAATGATATTCACTGTGGGTTTTTCATAGATGGCTTTTGTGATATTGAGGTACATTCCCTCTATCCCTACACTATGAAGAGTTTTCATCAAGAAAGGATGCTGTACTTTGTCAAATGCTTTTTCTGCATCTATTGAGAGGATCATATGGTTCTTGTTCTTTCTTTTCTTAATGTATTGTATCACATTGATTGATTTGCGGATGTTGAACCAACCTTGTAGCCCAGGCATAAATCCTACTTGGTCGTGGTGAATAATCCTTTCAATGTACTGTTGGATCCTATTGGCTAGTATTTTGGTGAGAATTTTTGCATTCATGTTCATCAGGGATATTGGTGTGTAATTCTCCTTTTTGGTGGGGTCTTTATTTGGTTTTGGGATCAAGGTAATGCTGGCCTCATAGAACAAGTTTTGAAGCTTTCCTTCCATTTCAATTTTTTGAAACAGCTTCAGAAGAATTGGTATTAATTCTTCTTTAAATGTTTGGTAGAATTCCCCTGGGAAGCCATCTGGCCCTGGGCTCTTGTTTTTTTGGGAGATTTTTAATTACTGCTTCAATTTCCTTGCTGGTTATAGGTCTGTTCAGGTTTTCTATTTCTTCCTGGTTCAGTTTTGGTAGTTTGTACTTCTCTCGGAATGCATCCATTTCTTCCATATTGCCTAATTGTTGGCATATAGTTGCTCATAATACGTTCTTATAATTGTTTGTATTTCTTCAGTGTTGGTTGTGATCTCTTCTCTTTTATTCATGATTTTATTTGGGTCTTTTCTCTTTTCTTTTTGATAAGTCTGGCCAGGGGTTTATCAATTAATTCTTTCAAAGAACCAACTCCTAATTTCATTGATCTGTTCTACTGTTCTTTTGGTTTCTGTTTCATTGATTTCTGCTCTGATCTTTATTATTTCTCTTCTCCTGCTGGGTTTAGGCTTTATTTGCTATTCTTTCTCCAGCTCCTTTAGATGTTAGGTAAGGTTGTATATTTGAGAACTTTCTTGTTTCTTGAGAAAGAATTGTTATGCTATATACTTCCTTCTCAGGACTGCCTTTGCTGCATCCCAGAGATTTTGAACAGTTGTGTTTTCATTTTCATTTGTTTCTGTGGATTTTTAAAATTCTTCTTTAATTTCCTGGTTTACCCATTCATTCTTTAGTAGCTCTTTAGCCTCCATGTCTTTGTATTCTTTCCAAATTTCCTCTTGTGACTGAGTTCCAGTTTCAAAGCACTGTGGTCTGAAAATATACAGGGAATGATCCCAATCTTTTGGTACCAGTTGAGACCTGATTTGTGACCCAGGATGTGATATATTCTGGAGAATGTTCCATGTGCACTTGAGAAGAATGTGTATTCTGTTGCTTTGGGATGGAATGTTCTGAATATATCTGTGAAGTCCATCTGGTCCAGTGTATCATTCAAAGCCCTTATTTCCTTGTTGACCTTCTGCTTAGATGATCTGTCCATTGCAGTGAGAGGGGTGTTAAAGTCCCCTACTATTATTGTATTATTATCAATATGTTTCTTTGATTTTATTATTAATTGGTTTATATAATTGGCTGCTCCATGTTAGGGGCATAAATATTTACAATTGTTAGATCTTCTTGTTGGAAAGATGCTTTATGATACGGTGTCCTTCCTCATCTCTTATTACAGTCTTTGGCTTAAAATCTAATTTGTCTGATATAAGGATTGCCACCCCAGCTTTCTTTTGATGTCCATTAACACGATAAATGGTTGTCCACCCCCTCACTTTTTTTTTTTTAAATGGGATGAAGTTTTTTTTTTTTTTTTTTTTTTTAAGATTTTATTTATTTGCGAGAGAGAGAATGAGAGACAGAGAGCATGAGAGGGAGGAGGGCCAGAGGGAGAAGCAGACTCCCTGCCGAGCAGGGAGCCTGATGCGGGACTCGATCCTGGGACTCCAGGATCATGACCTGAGCCGAAGGCAGTCGCTTAACCAACTGAGCCACCCAGGCGCCCCACCCCCTCACTTTCAATCTGGAGGTGTCTTTGGGTCTAAAATGAGTCTCTTGCAGACAGCATATCAATGGGTCTTGCTTTTTTATCCAATCTGGTACCCTGTGTCTTTTGATTGGGGCATTTAGCCCATTTACATTCAGAGTAACTATTGAAAGATATGAATTTAGTGCCATTGCATTGCCTGTAAAGTGACTGTTACTGTATATAGTCTCTGTTCCTTTCTGGCCTATGTTACTTTTGGGCTCTCTCTTCGGTTAGAGGACCCCTTTTAATATTTTTCGTAGGGCTGGTTTGGTGATCACAAATTCTTTTAGTTTCCGTTTGTCCTGGAAGCTTTTTATCACTCCTTCTATTTTGAATTTTTTCTGGATCAAGTATTCTTGGCTACATATTTTTCTCATTTAGCACCCTTGCTCAGAGTTTTTAAGAGTGGTATTTAATTCGCATTTTACTTAAAGAACAACCCAGGGGCGCCTGGGTGGCTTACTCGTTAAGCGTCTGCCTTTGGCTCAGGTCATGATCCCAGGGTCCTGGGATCGAGCCCATCAGGCTCCCTGCTCTGCCAGAAGCCTCTCCCTCTCCCACTCCCCCTGCTTGTGTTCCTTCTCTCTCTGTGTCTCTCTCTGTCAAATAAATAAAATCTTAAAAAAAAAAAAAAGAACAATCCAGACTCTTTGTCTTTATCCTGACATGTCTGAATTGTGTACACATAGGATGCAAAGACCATGCATTCCAATTTGTTCATGAATTGTTCACCTGGTGAAGAAGAGAGCCTGAGTCCCCCAGATGTGAAAAGAACTTCTCAGCCCGTCTCCAGAATTCACAGTCTTCTGACTCTGATGGTAGGGCTTCTCAAACCCCAGGTAATTAAAAAAAAAAAAAAATCTGTATTTTTTATTGGGGGAGGAAGAAACATCGAGGTTGGACTAAACCAAAGAGCAATCTAAAGCCACAGAGTTTAGTTATGGGAGAAAAAAATGGAAAACCCTTCATTTAGTACTTTTTACATGTCCTGGAAGCTCTATCAGAGCAGTAGTCTTGTTTTCTGGCTCAGTCTGCGCCTAGTGATTGGTAAGTATTCCCATAAGCGAACTGTTTACCCAATCTAAAATTTAGCTTTGGTCAGAGGGAGGGCAGTAGGGAGTTGTGTACATTGGTGGAATGAAGAACGAAGTTGTTGTCAGGTGAGTTCAAATCCTGACTTCATCACCTCCCTGGCTGTGTGACTTGGCCAAGTGACTTTACCTTTATTAGCCTTAGCTTCCTCTTCCTAAGTAGGGGAAATGATACTTGCCACTTCCCTGGGAGGTAACAAGCACTGTATTTAACGAGAGACCATGTTACAGGGCATGGCATTTGCTAGCTTTTCAAATGAGCTAGTTGTCTTTCTTACTCTTCTATTAATGTCCATTTCTCTGATCTTTTTTTTTAATTTATTTCAGAGAGAGAGTGAGCAAGAGAGAGTATGAGCAAGGGGGAGGGGCACAGGGAGAGGGAGAAGCAGACTCCCTGGTGAGCAGGGAGCCCGATACGGGACTCAATCCCAGGACCCAGGGATCATGACCTGAGCCAAAGGCAGACGCTTAACTGACTGAGCCACCCAAGTGCCCCATTTCTTTGATCTTAAGTGCAATCATCTGAGCCAAAATTGGGGGGCATGGCCTGTGATGTTCCTGATCCAACACAATGCTTATTTCTATTGTGGTTAGCTAAAGTTTGTTGAATACTAGCATTTATTTAGTGCTAGAAACTGAGCTGATCATTTTATGCAGAAGATCACAAAGTGGTGGCCCACAGACTATATCCACCTGAAGTTTTGTTTTTACACATGTGAATCTGAATGTGGCACAGACTCTTCTTAGCTACAAACTTTCCCATCCCACTTTGTTCCTTCAAACATTTGCTTACTCACCATAAGCCTTGGCTCCTCACTCCCACCTATGTCACCGGAGGCTGCTCTTCTTTCTGCCTTAATTGCAGCCTGCTGCTTCTCTACCACCGCTCCCAAGGAGGAAATGTGTCCTCAGCCCTCTGGTCGGTGGATGTCATCCCACACCAAACAAATATGTTCGCTTGCTCTGTGCCTCCCACCCCCGCTAGAATGGAAGTCTTCAACATCAGAGACTTGGAACGTTGTATGCCCTGTACCTAATACGGGTTAATCCCTTAATCGGCACTCAGCAAATGTTTGTTGACTTCCCAACCTTTCCTTGAAGTCTTTTAAGTCTACTCTCCCTGCTTCTCATGGGTTATCTCATCCAGTCCTTATACCATTCTTTATATTATCAGGCTTTTTTTTTTTTTAATGGAAAAACTGAAACTAAAATAATAAAATAAAAAATAAAATAAAATAATTAAATTAAATTAAATTAAATTAAATTAAAATAATAAAATAAAATAAAATAAAAAATAAATAAAATAATAAAATAATAATAAAATAAAATCATGGAAAAACAGAGGCTTAGAACAGTCAGGTTTCTTGTCCAAAGTCTCATGTAGGGTGAAACGGCAGAACTCGGATACAACCTTAGGCAGTACAACTCATGCACACATTTTTTTTTTAATTTTTTTATTGTTATGTTAATCCCCATACATTACATCATTAGTTTTAGATGTAGTGTTCCATGATTCATTGTTTGTGCATAACACCCAGTGCTCCATGCAGAACGTGCCCTCCTCAATACCCATCACCAGGCTAACCCATCCTCCCACCCCCCTCCCCTCTAGAACCCTCAGTTTGTTTTTCAGAGTCCATCATCTCTCATGGTTCGTCTCCCCCTCCGATTCCCTCCCTTCATTCTTCCCCTCCTGCTATCTTCTTCTTTTTTTTTTCTTAACATATATTGCATTATTTGTTTCAGAGGTACAGATCTGAGATTCAACAGTCTTGCACAATTCACAGCGCTTACCAGAGCACATACCCTCCCCAGTGTCTATCACCCAGTCACCCCATCCCTCCCACCCCACCCCCCACTCCAGGAACCCTCAGTTTGTTTCCTGAGATTAAGAATTCCTCATATCAGTGAGATCATATGATACATGTCTTTCTCTGTTTGACTTAGTTTGCTCAGCATAATACCCTCCAGTTCCATCCATGTCGTTGCAAATGGCAAGATCTCATTCCTTTTGATGGCTGCATAATATTCCATTGTATATATATACCACCTCTTCTTTATCCATTCATCTGTCAATGGACATCTTGGCTCTTTCCACAGTTTGGCTATTGTGAACATTGCTGCTATAAACATCGGGGTGCACGTACCCCTTCGGATCCCTACATTTGTATCTTTGGGGTAAATACCCAGTAGTGCAATTGCTGGATCATATGGTAGCTCTATTTTCAACTTTTTGAGGAACCTCCATACTGTTTTCCACAGTGGCTGCACCAGCTTGCATTCCCACCAACAGTGTAGGAGGGTTCCCCTTTCTCCGCATCCCCGCCAATATCTGTCATTTCCTGACTTGTTAATTTTAGCCATTCTGACTGGTGTGAGGTGCTATCTCATTGAGGTTGATTTGGATTTCCCTGATGCTGAGTGATATTGAGCACTTTTTCATGTGTCTGTTGGCCATTTAGATGTCTTCTTTGGAAAAATGTCTGTTCATATCTTCTGCCCATTTCTTGATTGGATCATTTGTTCTTTGGGTGTTGGTGTAGATTTTGGATACTAGCCCTTTATCTGATTTGCCATTTGCAAATATCTTCTCCCATTCTGTCGGTTGTCTTCTGGTTTTGTTGACTGTTTCCTTTGCTGCGCAAAAGCTTTTTATCTTGATGAAGTCCCAATAGTTCATTTTTGCCCTTGCTTCCCTCGCCTTTGGTGATGTTTCTAGGAAGAAGTTGCTGCAGCTGAGGTCGAAGAGGTTGCTGCCTGTGTTCTCCTTTAGGATTTTGATGGACTCCTGTCTCATATTGAGGCCTTTCAACCATTTGGAGTCTATTTTTGTGTGTGGTGTAAGGAAATGGTCCAGTTTCATTCTTCTGCATGTGGCTATCCAATTTTCCCAACACCATTTGTTGAAGAGACTCTTTTTTCCATTGGACATTCTTTCCTGCTTTGTCAAAGATGAGTTGACCATAGAGTTGAGGGTCCATTTCTGGGCTCTCTATTCTGTTCCATTGATCTATGTGTCTGTTTTTGTGCCAATACCGTACTGTCTTGATGATGACAGCTTTGTAATAGAGCTTGAAGTCCGGAATTGTGTTGCCGCCCGCTTTGCTTTTCTTTTTCAACATTCCTCTGGCTATTCGGGGTCTTTTCTGGTTCCATACAAATTTTAGGATGATTTGTTCCATTTCTTTGAAAAAAGTGGATGGTCTTTTGATGGGGATTGCATTGAATGTGTAGATTGCTCTAGGTAGCATTGACATCTTCGCAATATTTGTTCTTCCAATCCATGAGCATAGAACGTTTTTTCCATTTCTTTGTGTCTTCCTCAATTTCTTTCATGAGTATTTTATAGTTTTCTGACTACAGATCCTTTGCCTCTTTGGTTAGATTTATTCCTAGGTATCTTATGGTTTTGGGTGCAATTGTAAATGGGATCGACTCCTTAATTTCTCTTTCTTCTGTCTTGTTGTTGGTGTATAGGAATGCCACTGACTTCTGTGCATTGATTTTATATCCTGCCACTTTACTGAATTCCTGTATGAGTTCTAGCAGTTTTGGGGTGGAGTCTTTGGGGTTTTCCACATAAAGTATCATATCTCATGCACACATTTTTGACCCTGAAGTTATGCATACAAATACCTTCATTCTGGGCACCCTTGAGTTATCTAGAGTTTCAGTGTTGTTGAGGATGTCTGATTACTCTGGTGTCAGATATAGAAATTTGGCTGAAGTTTGGATTTGTAAACTGACCAGGCTAGGCTAAGAGAGGGTGTAGGTGTGAATGTGTAAGTATGTATTGTTATTATAGATGAATATTAACTTACCAGAGATCATACTAATCTGTCCCAATAACAACTTATATACAAGTGTGAATCTATAAGAATTCTTTCCACACTATTTATTGGATGTCTTATGAGTAATTGAAGAATTGAGTTCAATATTTTATCTTTTTTGGTTTTTTGTTTTCTGTCCTCTCTTTAGCTTTACTGAAAACTTTTTGTTTTCTGTCCTCCCTTTAGCTTTACTGAAAACTTTTTACTATAGCTTCTCAAACTGTTACTCTTAGGACATCACTACTCCCGTTATTGAACATTTCAAAAAGAGTGAAAAAGTTAGTGATACAATGCTACAAAAATTGAAGCATTTCCATCTTAAAAAGAAAGATTTAGATAAAGAGGTACTGTATTTTTTCTTTATTCTAAAAATTGTATCATTTTTGGTGAAAAAAATAATCAAAGAAAAAGGTGACATAAAAGTATAAAGAAATTCTCCAAATTTGGATTTTTTTGAAGAATTGTTTTTGGCGGGGCACTTGGGTGGTGCAGTTGGTTAAGCACCTGACTCTTGGTTTCCACTCAGGTCATGATCTCAGGGTCATGAAATTGAGACCCGCATCAGGCTTCTTGTTCAGCTCGGAGTTTGCTTGAGATTCTCTCTTCCTCTCTCTCTGCCCCTCCTGCTCATTCTCTCTCTCTTTCTCTAAAATAAAAGGTGATACCAGGTTGTTAATTTGTGCCAGTTTTAATGTGAGAGGAATACAGAAGTGGCAAGTTTATCAGCTAATGGAATAAAAATGTATTCAGATATGGGATCTTGGATCGTAGAAACAAATTCAGTCCTATGTTATGAGGAAATTACTTCTCTGAACTGAGGTGGATAGAATATTTGTTGCAGGTAGTCCAGGGAATCTCTTTGTCTCCTAGTTAACCTGATCAAGGAATAACAGATACACAGAGAAACTACTGTCCTCCATTTCTTAAACCAGCCTTCAAAAATAAGCCCCATTGAGGGTTGGAGCATGATGTTATAGAAATAAAATTTCAGATATTTGTGTTGTTGTTTGAAATACTGGCAGGTGATATGATGTGGTGTCTAATTTGACTCTGTGAAGGGGGATTGGAGGGAGGAGGACATGGTTGGGGGTATAAATGATACAAAACTGGCCAGTAGCCATCAATAGTCGAAGCTGGGTGATAATTACATGGAGGTTCGTTCAGTTTTTGTCTCTATTTTTTTAAATATTAGAAATTGTTGGCATGCCTGGATGGCTCAGTCAGTTTAACGTCCAACTCTTGATTTCAGTTCAGGTCGTGATCTGAGCGTCGTGAGATCGAGCCCCAAGCCCTGCGTAGGGCTCCACACTCAGTGGGGAGTTTGCTTCTCCCTCTCTCTCTCTCTCTCTCAAATAAATAAATAAATCTTTTAAAAAATAAATATTGGCCGGGTGCCTGGGTGGCTCAGTTGGTTAAGCATCTGCCTTTGGCTCAGGTCATGATCTCAGGGTCCTGGGATCGAGTCCCGCATCGGGCTCCCCGCTCTTCAGGGAGTCTGCTTCTCCCTCTGCCCCTCCTCCACTTGTTCTCTCAATCTCTCTCTCTCTCTTTCTCAAATAAATAAAATCTTAAAAATAAATAAATAAATAAATAAATATTGGAAATAGTTCATAATAAAAATAATTCTGTGCATCACACTTTACCTCACTGCTTTTTGGAGAAATTTGAATATTGAATATTAAAATTTATTGTTATTTTCATGAAGGAACAAATGAACAAATAAGAAGTGATTATAAATTACATCTAGGAAAAGTTGGTAGGTTTTTTTTTCTTCTTTAAATAAGAATTCTGAGAGCCTAACTGTAAAAACAACTGAATATTGGGGTAAGCTCCCGGAGATCCCAAGCCTGCACTCAGGTTCCATGATCTGCTAGCACCCGTGGGGCTGCACGTACGGCCAGAGTCGCAACTCGGTGTCATCGTGAGAAGCCACGGGGCAAAGTCAGCATAGGGAAAAGGGGCTTGGGGCATAGTCCAGAGGAAATCAGATTCAAGCTGCCAAGAGCCCCTTCATAGTGGAGTCACACAAGATGCACTTCATTTTCCCAGCAATGAGCTGTGACAATATGTGTGAAATTTTTCCAGGGTCTCATTAGGGACCCAGCACCAGGGTTTTTATTGCGGGCTGCTCACATAGGGATGTCACCCTAGCACGTACTAAAACTCTGGACCCTCCGGAAGGAAAGAGGCGTTCAGTATGAACGACACTCTCTGTACAAAAGGTTAGGCACAACGAGCCATTCAGAGTACAAAATGATGGAACTCCTCCTGCATCCACATTCCCAGATGCTAGTCAGGGGGCAGCATGATGAGCAGGCCTTCCTGAGGACTCTCAGATCTGCCATCTAAACTCCCTTCTGTACAAGAGCTGTAAAAACAGTAGATCTTTGGAGACCAGAGACTAGACAGTGCATGATTCGATGATCTTACTATAAATGTTATTGAATGTACTTTTATCTCTTCTCCTTTTCTGAAATATAAAACTCTTTTTTTCCTCAGTTCCTGGAACATAAAGACAGAATCACAGCTTTTAGAGAGTTAATTGCAAAAGAAAAAGCATTTCAAGATCAGGTTATCAAGGTGAGTTTAACATTTACCGTGTACTGTCTTTAACATGCAAAAATACAATTTCTTTTGGCTTATTTGTTGAAATCCTTCTAGCTCCAAGTTCTACACTTCTATTATTCTAGCCACTGAAGAGCTCTTTGACTGTTAAACTTATAAAGTATTTATTGTCAGATCTCCCAAGGAATGTGAAAGTATTGGAAGTGAGCACAAATATATTTAATCTCAGGTTACAAGTTTGGATTCAGATGAAGCCAAGAATATTAGAGATGTGCCTGTCTTATTGGGAGTCAAACTGAATAAGGACCACAATCTGAACGAAGAGCTTGATTTCTTGGTATGAAAGACCTTTGTTGCTTTGCTAGCATTTTTATACATAGTGCCATTTTATTAACAAGTTTTAGAAACTATCAACCTTCAAAAAATTTGTTCATTAAAATGGTCACACACTGGCACTGTGGCAGTATTATTCAACCATAAAAGTATGGAATTTAAGTTTGCATTTTCAGGTTTTGAAATTTTACATATTGTCCTACCTATTTAGACTAATCAGATTTATTTCTTTCAAAATGCAGAAATCAAAAAATGGGTGCTATTTTTCACAGTGATTGAAACACGTTTATATTTTTGCATATGCTACCACCATTCTTTTTATTTTAAGTTTAATTAATTTTTTTTTTTAGTAATCTCTACACCCTTCATGGGGCTCGATCTCACAGTCCTGGGATCAAGAATTGCATGCTCTTCCGACTGAGCCAGCCAGGCACTCTGCTACCACCATTCTTAATATCAATGTATCAATAGCTGTTTACAACAACTATGATTAAGGAGTACTTTGGGAAATAGTTCACTTTAGATGCCATCTACAGATGAAAGCATCACCACAGAAAAGAGATGGTCATTATGTGACTTAATGGAGATGTTAGCTAATGCTGTGGTGGTGATCATTTTGCAGTTCAGAAGTGTATCAAATCAGCATGCTGGACAGCTTAAACTTACACAGTGTTATATGTCAGTTATATCTTAATAAAGCTGGGAAAAAATAAAGGCAGATAAAACAGGAAAAATATGTTATAAGAAAGTGAAAATGTGATCTTGGTATCTAGGTAGTTACAGAGTTACAATCCAACTGGATCCCACTATAAGAAAAGGTGATTAATTAATGTAATTTAGTTTTTAATAGTAGTTAATTAGAGAAGTCTATCATATTTCTAAATTATTAAAAATTGGCATCCTGCGGCGTCTGAGTGGCTCAGTCGTTAAGCGTCTGCCTCAGTCGTTAAGCGTCTGCCTGATCTCAGGGTCCTGGGATCGAGCCCCACATCGGGCTCCCTGCTCCGCGGAAAGCCTGCTTCTCCCTCTCCCACTCCCCCTGCTTGTGTTCCCTCTCTCGCTGTGTCTCTCTGTCAAATAAATAAATAAAATCTTTTAAAAAAATTGGCATTCTGCAATAAATTCATAGCATAACCATTCAGCTTTGAGAGAGAAGAAAAAGTCCAACATGGTGAGGGCTCACAAGTTTCTTGTAATTCATTATTTTTTAAATTTTAATAAGTAACCATTGACATCTCACAAAAGGCTAAAAATGCTAGTCATTATGGAGGCAGAAAGCCAAATCAAACATTATCTCTGCTTCTAAGAAACCTAGAAAGGAAGATAAAATACATAAATAACTGTTCACAAGGGTTAAAGGGGAAGTTCCTTAGAAAGTGATACAGTGACCAGTGTCTAACAGAGGCGATGTTTGTTGAATGATAAGCTCAGAAGACAAGCAGATACTGTCCAAGTGGGGGAGTCATGGGACACCTCGTGAAGGGATTGGCAGCTGGACTTTGAAAACGAGTAAAATCTGAGCATAGGGAGATGAGAGGAGAGCCCTCAGTCCATTCTGTCGTTCATTAGTAGTTTCTGTGCTTCGGGCGTAAAAGATAACGTGAGTGGACCTTCGTCTTCCCAGCGGTGGGAAGCTTCAGTGAGAAAGAGGACACAACTAGAAGCATGTCAGACACACTATGTCATTTCTAAAATGGGCTGCAGTCTACTTGTACAAACTGTCTCTCAGAGAAACCAAATAACTGATGAGGGAGGCAGAGCTCGTCACTGAAAAGGTAAGCTACTAAAAGCAGAAGAGAAGAGCCATCTTTTGGGAGCAGTTATAATGGCTGCTAAAACCTCACATTTAAGACTGAGGGGGAGCTTTTTTTTGAGAGAGAGAGAAAGAATTGGTGTGTGTTTGGAGGGGTGGTGGAAACAGAAGGAAAGGGAGAGAGAGAATTCCAAGCAGGCTCCACACCCAGCACAGAGCCTGATGCGGAGCTCGATGTGGGGCTCAGTCTCACCACCCTGAGATCATGAACTGAGCCGAAATCAAGAGTCGGACGCTTAACCGACTGAGCCACCCGGGCGCTCCTGAGGGGGAGCTTTTAATGAATGGGTCAAACTGACAAGCACCTGAGCCTGCTAATCAATCTCAAGCCGCTAAAGATGAGACATGCACACCTGTGCCCCCTGATGTGATGCAGGAGGACACACACAGAAGATCTATGAAGTCTTCTCACCAAAACAACCGGATCCGAAAGCAGGCTTCAAGACCAAACTACCGTGACTGTAGATAAAGAGACATATTAGATGACACCATGATAACAAATCCAGAGTGTGGAAGATTCTCATCAGTAAACACATGGCGCAAGAAAAGGGAGGGAGAGGAAAGGGATAACTAGTATAGCCTAAAGGACAGTGGAGACAAGGAACAAATCAACGAAATGCAGTTTGTGACACCTGTGTGGTCCTGATTTGAACAAACCTACTCTAAAAAGGTATTTGTGAGATAGTAGCAGAAAAAGGAACATAGTCTGGGTATTAGATAATATTAAGTTATTGTTAATTTTAATACCATCGATATCATTGTTTTTATTTATTTTTATTTTTTTAAGTTTTATTTAAGTAATCTCTACACCCAATGCGAGGCTCAAACCTAAAACCCCTGAGATCAAGAGTCACATGCTCTTCTGACTGAGCCAGTCAGGCACCTGGATATCATTGTGCTTTTAAAAGCCCTTATCTATTACATATTGAAAAGTATTTATGAGTGAATTAATAGAATGGGTAGGTTTGCTTTATTTTTTTCTCTTAATTTAAATTCAGTTAATTAACATATAATGTATTATTAGTTTCAGAGGTAGAGTTCAGTGATTCATCATTCTTATATATCACTGGGTATTATAATACCCAGTGCTCATTACATCACGTGCCCTCCTTAATATACATCACCTATGATTAAGAGTCTCTTATGGGGCGCCTGGGTGGCTCAGATGGTTAAGCGTCTGCCTTCGGCTGAGGTCATGATCTCAGGGTCCTGGGATCGAGTCCCGCATCGGGCTCCCTGCTCCTTGGGAGCCTGCTTCGCCCTCTGCCTCTCTCTCTCTCTCTGTCTCTCATGAATAAATAAATAAAATCTTTAAAAAAAAAAAAAAAGAGTCTCTTATGGTTTGTCTCCCTCTCTGATTTCACCTTGTTTTATTTTTCCCTCTCTTCCCCTACGATCCTCTGCCTTGTTTATTAAATTCCATGTATCAGTGAAACCATATGATAATTGTCTTTCTCTGACTGACTTATTTTGCTTAGCACAATACTCCCTAGTTCCATCCACATTGTTGCAAATGGCAAGATTTCATTTTTTATGGCTGCATAATATTCCATTATATATATATACCACCTCTTCTTTATCCATTCATCTGTCAATGGACATCTGGGCTCTTTCCATAGTTTGGCTATTGTGGACATTGCTGCTATAAACATTGGGGTGCACATGCCCCTTCAGATCACTACATTCATATCTTTGGGGTAAATACCCAGTAGTGCAATTGCTGAGTCATAGGGTAGCTCTATTTTCAACTTTTTGAGGAACCTCCATACTGTTTTCCAGAGTGGCTGCACCAGCTTGCATTCACACCAACAGTGTAGGAGGGTTCCCCTTTCTCTGCATCCTCACCAACATCTGTTGTTTCCTGACTTGTTAATTTTAGCCATTCTGATGAGTGTGAGGTGGTATCTCATTGTGGTTTTGATTTGTATTTCCCTGATGCCCAGTGATGCGGAGCATGTTTTTCATTTGTCTGTTGGCCATTTGTATGTCTTCTTTGGAGAAATGTCTGTTCATATCTTCTGCCCATTTCTTGAATGGGCTATTTGTTCTTTGGGTGTTAAGTTTGGTAAGTTCTTTATAGATTTTGGATACCAGCCCTTTATCTGATAAGACATTTGCAAATATCTTCTCCCATAGAGTGGGTAGGTTTGCTTTTAAATACTCCAGGGAAATGAAAAGATGGCAGAGTTGGGGAGGCGGGAGGTTGGAGATGGATGAAAAACTGATGGAAAAATATTGATGATTGTTGAAGTTAAGTGATGGGCACACAGAGGTTCATTATACTCCTCGCTCTACTTTTGTATGTGTTTGAAATTTTCTGAAATAAAGAGTTTTGGTTGTGCTCTTTGTTTCTGAAATGCAGAAGCATGTTCCAGAAGGCTCACTTCTCATTCTCTAAGGAACTCTAGGCCAGCAAGACATGGTCTGCTGTGGCTAAGTTTGATGGCTCATATGTCCTCTACTGCTTTGTCATGTGCTTCTCTTGTGGCCCTTCTGACCCCTTGCTTTTGGTTCATCACACTTCTGAACTTCCTGTTGCTCCTTTCACTTCCTGACCTCCTCCAGCTTGAGACAGGGTCCTTGACCCCAGCTTTGCCTACTGCCAGGCTCTAGCACTGTGGGTATTTAACTGTCAAGTGCAAAATGTGTCATGATCCTAGAAGCCTTTGATAAGGTACACCCAAGTCAGGGATTTGATCAGAGGGAACAGACAAGAGTCTAGTTAACAGTGCTGGGGTTTAGGGTTCAGGTTAGGCTAATAGTAATGATTCCTCAAGGTCCTCCTAGAGCCCATCTTCAGTAAAATAGGAATCTTTTTATAAAAATAAAATATATTTAGGGGCATCTGGGTGGCTCAGTCAGTTAAGCGTCTGCCTTCAGCTCAGGTCATGATCCCAGGGTCCTGGGATTGAGCCCCAAGTCGGGCTCCCCCCACTCAGCAGGGAGCCTGCTTCTCCCTTTCCCTCTATAGCTCCCCCTGCTTATACTCTTGCTCTATCAAATAAATAAATAAAATCCTTAAAAAATAAAAATAAAATATTTTTAAATCAGTAATATAGAAGATATCCTTTAACTGTTATTATATAATAGTTATAAAAAAACTGAAATACTATCCTAAAACATACCATATACTTCACTATACTTTACTATATATATATATATATATATATATACATACTTTACTATGTATATATGTATATATATACACACACATATACTTTACTATAGTACTCTATTATGTAAAACATTTATTTAATTTATTATTTTGGTAGTCTTTAAAGTTAGATGTTTATTTCTAGTCAAGGAAATACTCAGAAGGTAGCAGATTATTTTCATATTCATATTCATCTCCTATAATCATAGAATAAGGAAACAAATATGATGCAAGACAGAAAGTTACGACTCTAGGAAGAATGTTCTAAGTGAGCCAAAAGAAAACGATCACAACCCAGTGTATTATGGTTCCTCTGAACTATAAACATACCCACCAGTTCCTGGATTTGGACACAGTATTCCCTTGAGAAAACTTTCTAGTTAGGGGGTCTCTCTGCCACTGAACAGCCTCCTCCTGAGGAAGATTGTGGGCCGACTAGAACTCTAGTCACACAGATGGGATGGCTGTCCAGTCAGGTACAATGCTTGCTCCTCAGTTTCCCCAAGGAGATGTCAACCTTACCATGTTTCCTTGCTCTCTCAAGCACCCTGGGCACTTACGTTATGGAGGGATGCAAAGTCCCCATTGTCATGTCCCAGGACTAGGGTGTGGAGATTTTGGGGCGGCCATTACTGTGCCTACCACACCCTATTCCTCACCTTCCTGGCTTCGATTTTCCTAAATCCTATTCTGACGCTGGTATAAGAAGCAATGTTTGCACTACAGACCCTTGCTGTGGGATCTAACATCAGCCTATTCGCTGACCAACTCGGAGCTTGTTTAAGGGCTCTTCGTCCCTGATGGATTATCTGTGCAGCCGTCTCCTGGTTCTTGGAGTGATGCACAGTAGAAAACACAGCTCACTTCTTGGTCAGATACACATGTCCCCCCACACAGAAGAACCGCTGGTTTTTTATTCTTCTGTTCTATTCCTTGTTTTTGTGTTGGTCATAAATTCATTTCACTGCTTAATAAGGAGTCACGACCTGAGTCATGATTATTCTCAGAAAGCTGCTGTGTGGAACATGCTGGCTTGGCCTTCACAGAATTGCTTTTATGAAGCTGAGGTTGGTGTTATGCCCTCAGCAATCCTAGGAAACCTCTTTCTCCGTTTGTTACAGAGAGATTGTTGTCTCACTTAGTGCCACGGGGATGAGAACTTCCTTTGAGGCCTCAGACCTACTAGGAAAAACTTGTCTTTAGAAACAGGTGTGTTTTTATCACATGAATAATGAAAATCATGTAACTGGCCAGATTGCAGTTTTGTTTTAGCTACCGGGAAGCTCAGTACCAAACACATGGCACTACAGTCAGGCCTTCACCGTCTTCATAGATGCAGATTGTCCTTCACTTGTTCAGTACATTGTGGTTGAATTGTACTTAATTTATATTTTACTCTATGTATTTAATCACCTTTGTGTAAAGAATTGGGAGGTCAATCAATCAATCAGTCAATCAGCCAGCCTTCAGATGTCCCAGTCTCCTAGGCCGTTCATAACAATGATGGATACCTCTACTGTCCTGGTGAAATGTTATTTCTACCTTGACACACTTTCTCTCTAAGTTGACAGTAGCAGAGTGTAAGACAACCCCATATGAGGAAAAAGTATTAATGGAAGCAAAAAAAAAAATTTTTTTTCTTAGGAAACCTGGAATTATGAACTAGATAGAGCCAAATAGCTTGACTGTATTCCCAGGACACTTGTACCCCTCATTATAGAAGGCCTCAGTGATCCTACTAGAGAGGTGTGTGGTAGGTACAGTAATAGCCTCCCAAAGATCTTCATATCCTAGTCCTGGGACATGACAACGGGGACTTTGCATCCCTTGATAAAATAAGAAATCTAGGCACTTATGGCAAAAGGGACTTTGCAGATATGATTATATCAAGTACCTTGAGATATGGAGATAGATTATCCTGAATTATCAGGATGGGCCCAATCTAATCTCCTGCATCCAGCCATGTCAGAGAGAGATACGACTGAAGAATGTAAGAGACACAACATTGCTGGCTTTGAGGATGAGGGAAGGGGACCACAAGCCAAGGAAGGTGGGCAGCCGTCAGAAGCTGGAAAATCTCCCCTAAAGCCTTCAGAAAGGAACACAGCCCTGCTGACACTTAACTTTAGCCAAATGAGGAGACCCCTGTCAGACTTCTAACCTACAGAACTGTAAGATAATAAATTTATGTTGTTGTAAGCCACTAAGTTTGTGGTTATTTCTTACAGCAGCAATAAAAAACTAATACAAAATGTGTTGACCTTATTTTTTTTCAGCGATCTGGATTTCAGTGCCTCATAATATATTAGGGCAGTTAATACATTATTAACTTGGAACTACGTCCATAAATCTAGAACATTGGGGGCCATAGCGGGGACCCAACTTAGGAAATCTTCTGCTGGAGGACCTCATGACTGAACACTGACACCTGGACTGAGGGCCCCTCATCCAGCCCCGGCAGCCAGCTGACTTCTCCACCTCTCACTCCACTTCTCAGTGCTTCGTCCACACAGCGTAGGAAGCAGCTCTCCAAGAGGACTTCTTCCTCTACTCTGGTCAAGTGGACAGGGCCAGACATGGGAACTGTTCCTCTGCCTTACTCAGACCTACCCTTGAAGCCTGCTTCTTCAAGATGATTGTCAAGGCCCATCACCCCGGCTGTGGATCTGCCTCTGTGCTGCATGTGGGCAGACACCACAGGAAAGGGGGTGCTGGGGAGATGGGGGAGCATGCCACTGCACCTTCAGTCAGCCCTCAAGCACCCTGGGGTGAGGAAGTCTTGTTGGACCTTATGTAAGGGCTTTGACGCTATCTTAAAAAGTACTTATTTTAAATATTTCACACCAAACCGTGTAAAAACTAATATAATAAATAGCCATGTACCTACAGCCCAGGTAAAGAAATGAAATGTGAATGTAGTTGAAGCTCTCTGTGTCCCTCTCCAGTTGCATTTTCCTCCCCTCCACCCAGTGGTAACCATGATCCTGAATTTAGTGTTTACCTTTACCATGAATGTCTATATTTCCTGCTTATATATTTATCTTTAAACAACGTGCATATTGTTTTACCTATCTTCTCTCTTGCATCTTATATATCCTTTTCTAAGTTTCCCGCCCTCAATCTTATAACTGCAAGATTCTTTTTTGTGATAGGTGTAACTATAACTTACTCTTTTTCACTCCTGTGTAGTATTTTAACATGTGAATAAATCATAGCTCACACTAGAACATTTCAGATACATCCAGTCTTTGTCCACACACTTTTACAGAGTTGAAATCATACTGTATGTAAACTGTTGAATTTTGTTTCAGTTAACATATCACACATTTTTACATGTTACTATGCTGTCCTTAGAGATTGAATATAGATTGTATATAATTTTCAATGACTGCATAATATTCCATAGAGTGAAAATAAAATAATTTTTTAGCCATTCCCCTTGTTGGATATTTGGGTTCTTTTTACTTTTATCTGGAGAGGTTTTTCCTTTGTGAGTTACTTCCTTAGAATAAATTATCAAAGTGGGATTACTGCTTTTAAAGCTATAAATAAGGGATGCCTAGGTGGCTCAGTCGTTAAGCGTCTGCCTTCGGCTCAGCTCATGATCCCAGGCTCCTGGGGTCGAGTCCCACATCGGGCTCCTTGCTCAGTGAGGAGCCTGCTTCTCCCTCTCCCACTGCTGCTCCCCCTGCTGTGCTCTCTCTCTCTGACAAATAAATAAAAACCTTTAAAAAAAATGCATTTAAAAAAATAAAACTATAGGGGCGCCTGGGTGGCTCAGATGGTTAAGCGTCTGCCTTCGGCTCAGGTCATGATCCCAGCGTCCTGGGATCGAGTCCCGCATCGGGCTCCCTGCTCCTTGGGAGCCTGCTTCTCCCTCTGCCTCTCTCTCTCTGTCTCTCATGAATAAATAAATAAAATCTTTAAAAAATAAAAATAAAAATAAAAATAAATAAATAAAACTATAAATAAGCATGTGGATCTTTATGTACACTATCAAATGAATTTTCAAAAGACTTAAACTTTACCTTGCAGATATCGGTGTGTTTGTGGTACTATTTCACCAAAATCTTCCAGTAATAAATATTATCACTTGAAATTTTTCTAAACAATTGGCCTTTCAATTTATACTTGCAGTAAGATGGAACATTTTTCAGTATATTGCTTTTACCATCGTATCTGTGGGACAGTCTCACCTGTAGATTTTATTATATGCACAGTTTAACAATTGTCATTTAACACAGGTTTTAACACATGCATTATATTTTCAAGGAATAGGAATTGTGATAGAATAAATAATATCCACTACGTGCAGATTCCAAACTGCTTTCCAAGCCAAAGTGTTTTAAATTTGTACAGTACATATTCCTGGGCCTGATACTCATGTAAAGATTCTTTTTCTTCAATTTAGCTTGTCCCCAAATCTGATTTCTCTTCTACCTTCACTTAGTTATGGCGACTGACTGAGGAGGCTAGAGGGGTGGGAGCAGGGGAGGAGTTTCCCAATGAGACCTGAGATCCTCACTGGGGTCAACAGAGGATGCCAAAATCAAAGGACTAAAACTAAACAGGGCCAAAACCATGCCGGAATGTCATGTGAAAGGCCTAAAAGGGAAACCACAAGAATTACTGACCAAATAGGAGGTCGGGGGGCAGTGGCCCAAGGCATAGTATCTATGGATCCAGAAATCTAGGGCCAGGTGCAATAGAGCCCAGGGAAGGCTTTTCTCTGTGAACTGTCTGGTGAATGGGAGTTCTGTCATCTGTTTGACTTATATCTCTTGCCATATTTTTTTTAAACTTTATTTGACAGAGGGTATGCACAAGCAGGGAGAGCAACAGAGGGAGAGGAAGACAAGCAGACTCCCCTCTGAGCAGAGAGCCGGACGCAACTCGGGGCTCGATCCCAGGACCCTGGGATCATGACCTGAGCCGAAGGCAGACGCTTAACAGAGTGAGCCACCCAGGTGCCCCTACTTCCTGCCATTTTAAGCCAAGGGCATAGAAAGTCACTTTACTAATGTTCAGTTTCTCTCCCTTCATTCAAATCTGCTTTCTTTTGGTGGAGACTTGGAGTGGGTTCAGATTTCCTAGCATTTGGCTCTGAAGCATTACAGCATCTCTGAGACATCAAGGGAAAGACACGACATTAAAGGAAAGCTTTCATTAATATTAGTCAAGTAGCCACATTCAAGGTTATTTTGTAATATCTTCCTTTACCAAAGGGAAATGTTGCCACCACCCCATCCTTTAAATTATTACTTAAATATTACTTTACATACTAAAAAGTACTTTTTTGGTATGCTTTCATGAAAATGTTTTAGACTTTTTCAGTGATTTGACTCTAAAACACTGTCTTCTAAAACTTTTCTATTTTGGGATATTTTTTTAAACTTTAAAATTTGAGCTCTTAATGAAAAGACAAGCCACAAACTGGGAGAAAACATTTGAAAAATCACAGAATTGATAGAGAAATTGAATCTAGAATATGTAAAGCACCCTCAAAACTTTGTAATAAGAAAATACCCAATTTAAAAAGTGGGCAAAAGGTGCACCTGGATGGCTCAGCAGCTCAAGCGTCTGACTCTTGATTTTGGTTCTGGTAATGATCTCAGGGTCGTGAGATCCGTGCTCACCTTGGAGTTGGCTTCAGATTCTCTCTCTCCTGCTGCCTCTGCCCCTCCCCCAGTCATGTGCACGTAGTCTCTCAAAATAAATACAATCTTTTTTAAAAAGTGGGCAAAAAGATTTTAACAGATGCTTCACTAAAATGATACATGGATAGCAAACAAGCACATGAAGAGATACTCAGCATCATTGGGATGCAGGTTAAAACAACGAATACCACTACATACCTATTACAGTGTCTTAAAAAGACTGACCATACCAAGGATTGATGAGGACGTGGAGCAACAGCTCTCATACATCGCTGATGGGAATGTAAAATGGTACAGCCACTTTGAAGAACATTTTGGCAGTTTCCTAAAAAGATAAATATATACCATCAGTCTACTATTAGGTATTTACCTAAGAGAAATGAAAGCATATGTTCAGGGGTGCCTGGGTGGCTCAGTCGTTAAGCGTCTGCCTTTGGCTCAGGTTATGATCCCAGAGTCCTGGGATTGAGCCCCACATTGGGCTCCCTGCTTGGCGGGAAGCCTGCTTCTCCCTCTCCCTCTGCCCCTCCCCTACCGTTCGTGCACTCTCTCTCTCTTTCTCTCAAATAAATAAATAAAATATTTTTTAAAAAGAAAGCGTATGTTCATACAAAGACTTATACATGAAGGTCCCTAGCAGCTTTATTTATAATAGCCAAAAACTGAAAGCAACTCCAATGCTGATCAACAGATGAACTGGATAAACAAACTGTGGCACGTCCATATGATGGACTACTACTCAGCAATGAAAAAGGGATGAACTACTGCTACACATGCAATGTAGATGAATCTCAAAATTGTGTGGAACAAGAAGAGCCAGACAAGAGGAAATATTGTTTGCTTCTATTCTCTAAAATTCTAGAAAATACAGACTGATCACCAGTGACAGAAAGCAGATTGGTATTTGCCTGGGGGCTGGCATAGAGTGTGGGAGTCAGGGAAGACAGGCAGTCAGGAGGGAGGAATTACCAAGAGGCAAGAGGAGGGGTAGTGATGGATATGTTTATTATCATGATTGTGGTGATGGTTTCATAGTTGAATACATACGTGAAAATTTACCAAAACATGCTCTTGAAATATGTGCAATTTATCGTGTGTCAGTCATACTCTTAAAGCAGTTAAACTTTACATGCTTCAGCAGAAACTTAAAATTTTGATTCTTTTTCACTGTAATTCAAAAAACTGCTTTACAAGAGCTATTCCTTTATCTCTAAAACAAATATTCCTTAAGAAATATTTTCCTCTTCTTCCTTTAATTTGAGGTCAGCAAATTAAAACATTCAATCCAGGGCACCTGGGTGGCTCAGTTGGTTAAGCGGCTGCCTTCGGGCCAGGTCATGATCCTGGAATCCCAGGATCGAGTCCTGCATCAGGCACCCTGCTCAGCAGGGAGTCTGCTACTCCCTCTGGCCCTCCCCCCTCTCATGCTCTCTCTCTCTCTCTCATTCTCTTTCTCAAATAAATAAATTAAATCTTTTTTAAAAAATTCAATCCAAGGACTTAAAAGGGTTCTTACTTTGATCTTGAAAGCCATTAAAGAAATCCAAAACCTGCCATGAAGTCTATAATGAAAAACAGAAGTGAGAAGCAATTCCATAATGCCTCAGTAAGAGGTCATGAGATATAGGAAGCTCCCGGTGAGGAGTACAGGTGAGGAGAAGCAAAGGACTAGAGTGGGAAAAGCCCTACGCTAATGGATGATAAATATGGATTTTAGTTTTTTCACTTCTAGACATATCCTTTCAAAAATTTTTAGATTCTCTTCACCTTGATTTCATGTGTTAAATCATGTTAATAATAGCTATACTCCCTACCTTAAATAATGTGTGTAGTCAGAAGAGTAGGACCACTAACTTGGTATTGTCCCCATTAATTTAATAAGAGAGTAGGAATAAGGGGCACCTGGGTGGCTCAGTCCGTTGAGGGTCTCTTACTTTCGGCTCAGATCATGATCTTAGACTCGTGAGATCAAGCGTCCCATCAGGTTCTGCTCGTCCCTCTCCCTCTGCTCCTCCCCATGCTCACATGCTCTCTCTCTGTGTCAAATAAATAAATAAATAAAATCTTTTTTTAAAAAAAGTAAGAGGGGCGCCTGGGTGGCTCAATCAGTTAAGCATCTGCCTTCGGCTCGAGTCATGATCCCGGAGTCCTGAGATGGAGCCCCACATCAGGCTCCCTGCTTGGCGGGAAGCCTGCTTCTCCCTTTTCCCCTGCTCCTTCTCTCTCTCTAGCTCTCTCTCTCTCTTTAAAATAAATAAATAAAATCTTTAAGTAAATAAGAATAAGAAAGTTGCTATTTCTGCTGCAAATTTGTTTTGCCATTGCTTCTCCTAGGGGATTTCACTACAGACACATAAGTATATCTAAAACAGAAGATTGATGGCCATTCTTTAACATTGGTATTTTTTTTTATCTTTTTAAGGATTTTATTTATTTATGAGAGAGAGAGCGAGAGAATGAGTGGGGGTGGGGAGAGGCAGATGGAGAAGCAGGCTCCACGCTGAGCAGGGAGCCCAATGTGGGGCTCGATCCCAGGACCCCGGGATCACGACCTGAGCCAAAGGCCGACACTTAACCAACTGAGCCACCCAGGCGCCCCTTAACATTGGTATTTAATGGGGACATTTCTGTCATTTTTCTTCTATAATTGATTTGAAAATTAAGGTAACTGCTAAGGGAATTTGTGAATACCCTTTCCTGATAATTAATCCAAGATGTCACTTTTAGACATAAAATTTTTAATTCTTATTTTTTTTTGCAAATAAACATTGAATCTTAGTCAGAATGTGACATAAGAGCTGAACCTTTTTTTTATAACTTGACATCATTAATGCAAGTTGAGAATATTTATCAAACCTGAAAATGCATCATCAAGTACATCAGTGCTTTACTTCAGAGACAATCAAATATATTTATGCATTGGTTATAAATGGATAGAGCATAAAAAAAAAGAAGGTAGTGAAGATTTGGGCTGATATTTGTATTCACTAACAAGTGTTAAATTATTTGCAAAGCTGTTTCATAATATTAAATTGGAGAGAATTATAACTAATTATAAAATTATAATTTCTGCTTATCTGTTCTAAATGCAGTCTAACTAGGATTAGCATCTATTGATTCACTTATGGTACAACTTGGTTTAAGAGAATCTTGGAATAAAGTTTAGGTCACTGTTCTCATTTGTTCTCAGTATATGGTTTTCATGACAGTTTCCAAGTTAGTATTTTTACTGATGTTTCTCCATAGATTGCAAAATTGGGAAATATTCTAGAGTCAAAAGAAGACCACTGCAACAGACTCATTGAAGAAAATGACAAGTATCAAAGACATTTAGGCAACTTAATAAATAAGGTACAAATTTTCTTATAGAAATCTTTGTCTTTAAAAACGATGCCAGGGTGCCTGGGTGACTCAGTCTGTTAAGCGTCTGCCTTCAGCTCAGGTCATGATCCCGGGGTCGAGTCCCACATCGGGATTCTGCAGGGAGCCTGCTTCACCCTCTGCCTCTGCCTCTCTCTCTCATGAATGAATGAATGAATGAATGAATGAATGAATAAAATCTTTTAAAAATAATAAAAAAAAAATTAAAACTATGCCAAATACTAAAATAATAGAATTTTGGTGCTACAAAGGATCTGAGGAATGATGGAACATATTTATATTGATTCCTTTTACTTCTTTAATGACATTATAAATGCTCCCATTAGCTTTTTTAGCTGACACCTAGCAAAGAACATTGTGTGTATCTTTACCTCTGCCATCAGCAATTTCAGGTCTTAGTATTGCAACTTCCTTTTGAGACTAATTATAAATGTTGCCAACCTAACATTGTAGTTTACCTCCTCAAAGCTGCATTAACTTTAACCAAACAGGCTCTAACCCTCAGTGGATACATCCACCACTTGTGTGGAAGACAACTGGATTATAGTTGACCCACTGAGATTGTCCACTTTCTGACATTTCACTCCTTCATGATGAGTAGGCACTTTATAATTTTATTTCTATTCATATTCCTGATTTCAAACTGTAAGGAAGATGTTTTGCCTACTGTAAAACTACTGGTGGGAGTCACATAATTAAATGTCAGTGTGTAGAGATTTTTTTTTTAAGCAAAAAATAAAAATTCTACAATTTATCAGAGAATAATTTTTAGCTTCTTTTTTCAAGGTTACCTCATATGAAGAAATAATCAAATGTGCTGACCAAAGACTCGAGATATCCCACTCCCAGATTGCATAGTAAGTTGAAAAAGCTTAGTTTTTAATTTTGTAAACATTTACTCATATTTTATTTTGCTCTCTGGCTTGCCAAGTTTCTGTTCTTAGACTCCTAGGAAGAGGAAAATAGTGCAGTTTTTATAAATTAAGACTTTTTTTTTCAGTAAAAGAGTCTGTTTAATGTCTGACTACTTGAATAAGTGGATTTTCATCTTCCTTTCTCAGAGCTCCCTTTGATTTCAGCGAGGAGGGAGGTGATGGAATTAGTGAGAGATATCCAAAAATTTCAGAAGATATTCCATGGTATTCAAGTAAAATAACCTTGCAATGCTTAGACTTTATCCACAAAATGTTTTTGAATTCACACCAAATGAATCATACATGTACGTTTATCAAGAACCAACTAAGCTCTCATTAGAATGAGATTCAGCTTGAAAATACTCCAAAATTTTTAAATTCTGCAAATTTTTTCACTCATTATCCTCATTTCCCATATGCTCTTTCCTCATCCTTCCTGCAGTTTCATTTATACTGTGCTGACTAGCACTAGAGCTTAAGCAAAAGGTCTAATCTTACATAGAAAGATACCCCAAATATGAACTTTCTATAGGGTAACTCACCACAAGATAATTGAAAGACAGTGTGGATATTTGTACCTTGGGAAGTTTGTTTTTGTTTTTCACTATTATTTCTAAGCAAAATGAATGTTAAAACAATTTTCTGGTTTTTCAGACTGACATTGACAAGTTTTAAATTTGGAGGAAGGAGATGTTATTATACACTCAAGAGAAGTAAAATAAGGCTCCTCCTTAACTTATTACCAAGAAAACTCAGCCAATGTTCAATCATCATGGGCTCATAAAATATAAAAATAATGAATAACCTAATATTTCTAAAACAATATCAATCACTCAGGCCCTATTGCTTTGCCCCAGTTATTTTAAAAATTCAAATTGTTTTATTAAACTTGTATTTCAGAAAACTGGCTTACCCAGTTTGTGTTCAAGAAGAGACTTGACATCTGAGTTCTATAAATTGTACTAAAATGGTTATCAACTTTGGCTGCTTATTAGAATTCCCCTGAATGTTTTTTAAAAAACATCCAATGCCCAGACTCTACTCCCCAATCCAATAAGCTAAAATATCACATGGGTTCTGGGCAACAGTGTATTGTCCAGGAGATTAGAATGTCTGGACAGTTAAAGAACCCCTGCCGCAAATCGTGTGAATTGATTTAAGTGATCAGGATTGTCATCTTTTTAATCAAATATAGTCTATTATATTCACGAGGATAGTTTTTAATTACAGTGAATTAGCTTTGATCTTATTAAAAGGTGTAAGCTGCCTCAAAAATTATCGAATACATCATTAGAGAAATGTTTCTTTCAATTGGTCTAGTGTATTCTGTTAAAATTTAGGGGCATTTGAAGGATCTTTCTTCAAATATTTTCACTGGATATTCTGTAAGTTTTCAATTTACATGCCTTGGATCTTAGAAACAGCTGCTTCCTTATAAAAGCCCTGAATGGCATATGACTTTTCTAAAAGACTAAATAAAAGAAGGAACCTGGTGAGGTCCATTTTGTACATGCAGTCAGAGTAATCTTTGTGAAATATTAATCTGATCATGCCCCTTAAAACACTTTTAGTGATTTCTTCCATCGCTCTTATTTTTTTTCTTTCAGTTTTTTATTTAAATTCTAGTTAGTTAACATACAGTGCAATAGCAGTTTCAGGAGTAGAACTTGGTGGTTCATCACTTACATATAACACCCAGTGCTCATCACAACAAGTGCCCTCCTTAATGCCCATGACCCATTTAGTCCATCCCCCCCCACCCAACTCCCCTCCAGCGATCCTCAGTTTGTTCTCTATTGTTAAGAGTCTCTTACAGTTTGTTTCCTTATGATTTCACTCATATGTGGAATTGAAGAAACGAAACAGGTGAACATATGGGAGGGGGATAAAGAAGGGTGGGGGAAACAAACCATCGCTTTTAGATAAAGGCAAAAATTCTTAACATGGCCTACAAGTTTTTTCAAGATACAGTTTCTTCCTGCCTTTCCAACCCCATCTCACCATTCGAATCCCCCCTGCCTTGCTTTCAGCCACACTGGAGATATTATAGCTTCTCAAATGCATCACATTCCCTTTTGCCTCATGGTGGTAGTATAGGCTGTTCTACCTGGAATGCTCAGGCTACCCGCACCCCAGTTATCTCCTACTGTCCCTCAAATCCCCACTCAAATGCCCTTTCCTCAGAGATACATTCACTTTCTTCCCAGTCTGAGTAAAGCAGCTTTTCCACAATGCTGCAGAGATTGAAGTCATCATGCATCTCTCCCCCAAACATTGCTTTCTCTGTTAACACCTGTAGCCAGATCAGTTTCAGATACAGAAATCCCTGCTCCATACATTCCTGGTTCAGGAATACTTTTCTATGAAATTTTAGACTTGTTCTCTCTACCCTACTCCCCATGACATCTATGACAACATCATGGTGAGAGGTGGATCCTCTCACAAAAATATCCCAGTTCAACATATACAGATGGCCAACAGGTATATGAAAAGGTGCTCACATCACTAATCATCATGGAGATGCAAGTCAAAACCACAATGAGAAATCACCCCACAGCTGTTAGAAGGGCTATTATTAACAAGACTAGAAGTAACAAGTGTTGGCTAAGATGTGGAGATGTGCACTGTTGGTGGGAATGTAAATTGGTGCAGCCACTGTGGAAAACAGTATGGAAGTGCCTCAAAAAATTAAAGATACAACTACCATATGATTCAGCAGTTCTACTTCTGGGTATTTATTCGAAGAAAATGAAAACTATCTTGAAAAGGTATATGTACCGCCATGTTCATTACAGCATTATTTACAATAGTCAAGATATGGAAAAAAACCTACGTATCCATCAGTGAATAAATGGATAAAGAAAACATGGTATATGTATGCAATGGAATATGATTCAGCCATAAAAACAAAGGAATGCAGCCATTTGTGACACCATGGATGGACCTTGAGGGCATCATTCATTCATTTATTTATTTATTTATTTATTTATTTATTTATTTATTTATTTTTTAAAGATTTTATTTATTTGAGAGAGAGAGAGAATGAGAGAGAGCACATGAGAAGGGGGAGGGTCAGAGGGAGAAGCAGACTCCCTGCCGAGCAGGAAGCCCGATGCGGGACTCGATCCAGGGACTCCAGGATCATGACCTGAGCCGAAGGCAGTCGCCTAACCAACGGAGCCACCCAGGCGCCCGAGGGCATCATTTAAATGAAATGAGTCAGAGAGAGAAAGACAAATACCATCTGATCTCCTTTATATGTGGGATCTAAAACACAAAACAAAACAAGTTCATAGATACAGAGAATAGATTAGTGGTTGGTGTGGGGTTGGGGAGGGTCAGTGAAATGGGTAAAGGGGGTCAAAGGTACAAACTTCCAGTTATAAAATAAGTCCTTGGGATGTAATGTACAGCATAGTGACTATAGTTAATAATATTGTGTTGCGTATTTGAAAGTTGCTAAGAGAGTAAATATTAAAATTTCTCATCACAAGAAAGGAATTTTTTGTAACTATATGGTAACAGATGGTAACTAGACTTACTGTGGTGATCATTTCACAATATATACAAATACTAAAACATGTTGTACATCTGAAACTAATATAAAATGTTAGTCAATTATACCTCTCTAAAAATTATTTTAAAAACCACAAGTCAGATTGCACTATTTTAAAGTGCTTTAAATCTTTGAATAGCCTCCCCTCCACACTCAATATAAATGCAGACTCCACTACAGCTTCTAAAACCCTACATAATCTTTTTTTTTAAGATTTTACTTATTTATTTGAGAGAGAGAGCATGAGGGGGGGGGAGTCAGAGGGAGAAGCAGACTCCCTGCTGAGCAGGGAGCCCAATGTGGGACTCGATCCTGGGTCTCCAAGATCATGACCTGAGCCAAAGGCAGTTGCTTAACCAAATGAGCCACCCAGGCGCCCAACCCTACATAATCTTACCTTGTACTGTTTCTCTCTAACCTCATTATTCCTTTTAGTTCCTAGAACTTGTCAAGACTGCCCTGTTTCAGGGCATCCACTCTTGCTCTTTCTTCTGCCTGGAATGTTTTCCCCTGAGCTGACATTCTATCCTTCTCGAGCTTTAGTCTCTGTTCAAATGTCACCTCCTCAGAGAAGGCCTTCTACGACCACACTATCTAACATGACCCTTCTTCCAGTTCCTTGCTGTCACAGAAATACATACATACGTACATAATACATACTCAATGAACAGGATAGACAGCAGATTGGTCGCAGAACAAGAAGGAATTAGTGAGTTAGAGGAAAAAAAATCCATACACTGTATCACACAGACACACATGAAATAAAGGTCAAGTGAAACAGTGCTCAGAGTAGAAAAATCCAAAATATCTGAAATTTTAGAAAAAGAATAGAATAGTGGAGAATAAACTATGGAGGATTTTTCAGAATAAGGTTTTAATCTGAAGGGGATAAATGTAAAGAAACCAAGACCTCGCAGTGTTGTTGTGAAACTAAAGAAAACTAGATAAAAGGCTATCTTAAAACCAGGCTTAGAGGGCGCCTGGGTGGCTCAGATGTTAAGCGTCTGCCTTCGGCTCAGGTCATGATCTCAGGGTCCTGGGATCAAGTCCTGCATTGGGTTCCCTGCTCAGTGCAGAGCCTGCTTCTCCCTCTCCCTCTGCCACTCCCTCTGCTTGTGCTCTTCTGTCTATCTCTCTGTCAAATAAATAAATAAAATCTTTATAAAAAAAAACAAAAACAAACCCAGGCTTAGAGAAATGAGGTACCTGCAAATGAAAGCCAGTTTGACTGACAGCTCTCCTGTTGATAGCAACAATAAAAGCCAGAAGAGAATGGAATACCATCTGCAAAGTGCTGATAAGAATCAGTGCCAACTGAGAATGTTTTAGCTACTTGAACTCTTGAAGAAATGCAGATGAGATACAGGAATTTCAGACAAAAACATAGATCATTTACTGACAATAAGACTTTACTATTGGAAACTTCAAAATGAAATGAAAATGGAGAAATGACAACAGGTGCAGCAGAGATTAAAGAGATATAATAAAAACTTTATACTAATGATTTTGAAAAATTAGGTGAAATGCAATTTTTGTAGAAATATTTTTATAGAAAAAAATTTTTTATAAAAGGTTTTTTTAAAGATTTTATTTATTTATTTATTTATTTATTTATTTATTTATTTATTTATTTATTTAAAGAGCTAGCGAGCAGGGGTGAGGGCCTTGACCTGAACTGACTGAGCCACCTAGGTGCCCCTACAAAAAAAATATTTTCAGATTGACTCAGGGAAGAAAGAAAATCGGAATTACCATTAAGCATATTAAAGCAGTTTTTTGATTAATAAAAGAAAGAACAAGAACCATATGATACTCTCAATAGATGTAGAAAAAGCATTTGACAAAGTACAGCATCCTTTCTTGATCAAAAGGGGATAGAGGGCACATACCTTAATATCATAAAAGCCATCTATGAAAAACCCACAGCGAATATCATTCTCAATGGGGAAAAACTGAGAGCCTTTCCCCCTAAGGTCAGGAACATGGCACGGATGTCCACTATCACCACTGCTATTCAACATTGTTATTAGAAGTCCTAGCCACAGCAATCAGACAACAAAAAGAAATAAAAGGCCTCCAAATCGGCAAAGAAGTCAAACTCTCACTCTTTGCAGATGATATGACACTTTATGTGGAAAACCCAAAAGGCTCCACCCCGAAACTGCTAGAACTTATACAGGGATTCAGTAAAGTGGCAGGATATAAAATCAATGCACAAAAATCAGTTGCATTGTATACACCAACAACAAGACAGAAGAAAGAGAAATTAAGGAGTCGATCCAATTTACAATTGTACCCAAAACCATAAGATCCCTAGGAATAAATCTAACCAAAGAGACAAAGAATCTATACTCAGAAAACTATAAAATACTCACACTTTTCCCAAGCATTTAATAAACAGATAAACCCAATCTTAAGCAAATTATTTCAAAAGATAGACAAATAATATAATCTTAACATTAAAACCAGACAAGGACAGCCTGAGAAGTAAATGATAAGCTAATTTCATCATAAATATGCAAAAATTCTAAACAAAACTTATAAACAAACTGAACCCAGCAATGAAAGAAACAATAGTGCATCCTGAGCAAATTAAATTTATCACAGCAATGAAAGGTTCAACGTTAGAAAGTCTATTAAAAATCCACCACATTAAATGATTAAGGGAGAAATTATTTCAGTGGGTTCAGGAATTCTACACCAGTATACATTAAAAGTTTTTTTGTTTTGTTTTGTTTGTTTTTTGGTTTGGTTTCTTTTTTTTTTTTTTTTTTTTTTTGGAGAGCTCATGACAAAAATACAAGTAAGGGAATCTTCTACTTTTTGATTAAGAGTTATGTTCCCATCACCTTCCCCCCAAAAAAAATCAAAGCCAATATAATAATCAACTGAAACACTCCAAGTATGTCATCTAAAAATTAGGAACAAGATGAATAAACCCATGGTTGTTGCCAATTCTATTTAGCAATATCCTAGCAGTCCTCACCAGTGCCATAAGAAGAAAGAAAGAAAAATTGTAGGGTCGCCTGGGTGGCTCAGTCAGTTAAGCATCTGACTCTTGGTTTCAGCTCTAGTGATGATCTCAGGGTTGTGGGACTGAACCCCACTTTGGGCTCCGTGCTCAGCACTGAGTTTGATTGAGATTCTCTCTCCCTCTGCCCCTCCTGTTCATGCTCTCCCTCTCGCAAATAAATAAATCTTTTTAAAAAAAGAAAGAAAAGTTATAAAGATTGGTCTGAAGGTAACAAAATTGTTATTATTTTCCAATGATATAATTACCTACACAGAAAGCCCAAAACAATCTACAGATATATTACTGATATTTTTAGTAAAAATGACAATTAAAAGAAAAAGTTCCAAAGTCAACCGAATTTCTGTACATGACCAACACACTGTAAATAAATGCAAGCTTTAAAACTCTATTTATAATAGCAAACAAAAGTTCCCTACAAAAAATGTGCATGAACTTTGAGAAGATATGTTCGTCCTTATTGGAAGATTAAAGAATAAGTAAGTGGAGCACAATAAAATATCCATGGAGTAATGGGTTGAAAGTTGTAATAAAAAAAAAGTCTCAGTTCATTTCCTGTCCTGGCCTCCCATCTTCTCCAGCCATGCTACCTTGTTATTCTAGGTGATCTTCCACTTCATTGTCTATCCATCATGGACTGTACTATATAGGCTTTAAGGGCACTTATCAGTGTCCTTTACATTAATGTATTCACTATTTACCACCCATAGAGTACCCCCTGAGTCCTCAAAGAATATCTCCAAGGCCATGTCTCTTACAGAGAACACTGGATTCACAGATAACAGTTCCTGCCCTTTCATAGCAACTGTGGTTTCTACCCACGTGAAGTCCCCACAAATGTTTTTCCATGCAAAACCAAATCAGAAGTCACAGAAAATCCCAGAGTGTAAATTCATAACCTTTCTTCCTAATTCCATTATAGTCTGAGTACAGGGTGATCAACAATATTTGCTTGGCTTGAACATGCTATTAAAAGTCCATGGCTTGGGGGAGCCTGGGTGGCTCAGTCGGTTAAGCGTCCAACTCTTGGTTTCGGCTCAGGCCATGATCTCAGGATCATGATATCAAGCCCCGTGTCAGGCTCTGCACTCAGCACAGAGTCTGCTTGAGATTCTCTCTCTCCCTCTCCCACGGCTCCTCCCCCCGCCAAATAAATAAATAAATAAAATCTTAGAATCCATGGTTTAAATACCTTGATCACAGAGAATATAGTGAACAATGGTTCACTGCTCTATTTATAGTCATAATTCCATTGTATTTCTTTGACTTTTTTTCTTTTTTAATGAAAAAGGGTTGGCATGAGAAAAAGGAGAGGTAAAAGTAAAGGGCAGAACAATAATTATGGCATATAGAAAACATGGCTCCCTACAAAATATCCGAGTCCTAATCCCTGAAGCCTGTGAACGCTACCTTATATGGGCAAAAGAAAGGGGGAAGTCAGCTCTATGTGAAGTAATCCTATTAACGTAAGACAACATATTAAAAATTAAAAAGGAAAAAGCATGTGATCAGACAGAAAAAACATTTCACAAAAGCCATTCCTGATACAAACTCCAAACAAACTAGGAATAGAAGGGAACTCATTCAATTATGAGCAGCATCCATAGAAAAAGTACTGTTAAAAATCATACTTAATAATGAGAGACTGAATACTTTTTCAGGATCAGAAATAAGACTTCTATTTACATTGTACTGGAAGTTCTGCCCAATGCAATCAGAAAGAACTAAAAGACATTCAAGTTGAAAATGAACAAGCAAAAATGAATTTGTTTTTTAAATGACATGATCATCTGTGTAGAAAATCTGATGAAATCTACAAAAAGCTACTAGGACTATTAAGAGATTAACAAAGTTGGGGGGCACAAGATCAATATACAAAAATCAATTGTATTTCTGTATACTGAGTCTTCCATAGACATTTGCATTTGAGGTGATGACTCCTGCAAGAGAATTTCCTATCTCTGTGGTGGGCTGAGTAATGGCTTCCCAAAGAGATACAAGTTCAATTCCCTGGAACTTGAGAATGTGCCCTTATCTGGCAAAAGGGACTTGGCAGATGTGATTAAATTAAGGATCTCGAGATGGCAAGATTATCCTGGATTATTCGGGGGAGCCCGAAATGCAGTCATAATTGTTGTTGTAGGAGGGAGGCAGAGAGAAATTTGATGACAAGAAGGCAATGTGATCAAGCAAGCAATCAGGCAGAAAAGGCGATGTGCTGACAGCCAGGCACCAAGGAATTAGGGCTGCAGCCAGACATGATGGAAAAGGCAAGGCAAAGAATACTCCTCCTGAGCCTCTAGAGGGAGCACATCCTTGCTGACACCTTGATTTTAGCCCAGTGCCTCTGATTTCAGACCTCTGACCTCTCAAATAAATATGTGTTGTTCCAAGCCAAGGTTGTAGTAATTTGTTACAGCAGTCACAGGAAAGTAACAAACTGTCCCTGGATGGGAAAGCAAGTTTGGGAAGAGACTATTTTAATTGAATTTGACCTCCTAGAGGCAAAAAGGGAACCTGCTGGTATCTCTCTTGTTGAAAGCCATAAAAGTAAAACACAAGTAAATCTCTAACAGGCATCTGAGTGCTATGATCCTTCCTATGACACTATTACACATTTCCCCATGTTAAAGCAGCTCACAGTTCAGGGGCTGTGTTTTTAACATGTTACACACACCCCCAGGATGATGTTGAGTTTCTTCATGGGGAATCAGGGAACCAGGGATCAGTTCTCTACCCACTGTCTGTGTAAATGAATAGAACATTGAACTGTCACTTTATAGGTTTACTACTGTCTACTTTCCCTCCTCACTACTGGAACCCCTAAAGGGAGAAACTGATTAAATTATTGGAGTTGCTAGGAAAGAATCCCAAATTGTCAGGGTGCCTGGGTGGCTCTGTCGGTTAAGCGGCTGGCTTCGGCTCAGGTCATGATCCCAGGGTCCTGGGATCGAGTCCCACATTGGGCTCCTTGCTGCACGGGAAGTCTGCTCTTTTCTCTCCCTTTCCCTGCTCCCCCTGCTTGTGCTCTCTCTCTGTCAAATAAATAAATAAAATATTAAAAAAAAAAAAAAGAATCCCAAATTGTCGTATGGTGAGGTAGATGGATGAGAGACTTTGACAAAAAGCCAGATTTGCCATTTATATTCATCTTCTCAAATCCTCCAGTGAGTCCAACAAAATATCAGTTTAGAAAAGTCAATTTTAGTCATAAAATTCTATTGTTTCTCCCTCCAGTTTAGAAGAGAGAAATAAACATTTGGAAGACTTAATTAGGCCCGGAGAGAGAGCAAGAAAAAAAACCACAGTAAGTTTTTCTCTTTTTTTCTAAATAATAATGTCTTTAACTTTAAAACATAAGTATATAAATAATACATCTTTTCTCCTTCTTTTAATTTAAGATAAACTATATGCAAGTGCTTGGTATTTTGCCTAGCATAAAATAGTTGCTTCATAAAAGTTTTTTGTAGAACTTGAATTGGAAAGCCAGAATACCTGCCCTCGTGGAACTTACAATCACCGCTAAGGAAGATATCATAAAGATTATGAGCTAAGATTTTTGTCTACAGCAAAACAGCTTATATATGTATTTTATGACCAGATTTTCTTATACTAATGTTAAACTTACCATCCATTATTTCTGTAGATTTGATACTACATGGTATGTGCACAGACCCTATGGGGTTGATTAAGACCATAGCAGGATGTTAAAATGGGGTTCTTCGTGGCCTAGTCCTTGAGGTGTTAATAAAACAGTTGCCAGTTCTTTTTCTTTTTTTTTAAAGATTTTTATTTATTTATTCATGAGAGACAGAGAGAGAGAGAGGCAGAGGGAGAAGCAGGCTCCCAAGGAGCAGAGAGCCCGATGCGGGACTCGATCCCAGGACCCTGGGATCATGACCTGAGCCGAAGGCAGACGCCCAACCATCTGAGCCACCCAGGCGCCCAAACAGTTGCCAGTTCTTAAAGTGAGAGTGAGTTTCCCCTGTGTGCAGAGTTTCTGAAGGAAATTTCAAAGAACCTGTTTCATGACTCATATCTCTTGGCCAGATCCAATATATAAAAAGAGAGTAGGGAAGACTGGAGAAGAAATTTCTTTGAATCTGTCATGTTGTGGACTCCCATTGCCCCCAAATGATTCTACCTCTTTTATCTAAAGCCTGGCGAGAGGGTTTCTAGAAGATCGCCTGGAGAACTTTGATCTGCATTTCCTAAAAGTTGGGAAACAGGGGATCAGTGATGCCCCATGCCTGAGAAAACTAAAGCAAACTGTGGTAGCCCCACAGAGGGGCCTGTTTTCTCTGAGTTTGTCACCAGGACAAAAGATGTGTGTGACAGTTTGTTAAGAACCAAGCAGGAGGGAGTTGAGTTATCTTGGGCTCTGCCCAAAGCCGCCTGGAGGGACACCAGCAGCAAGAGCCTGGAAGGGAATGCCAGATTCTTAGGGGCTGATGAAGGACTATCAAGTGACCACCAGAAGAGAGATGCATCAGCCTCGGTCAAGGGCAACTATAGGACACAGGTCCCTCGCCATGGCAAGCTCCGCAGAGAGAGAATCAGCTTAGCTACTTTCCAAGCTACTTTCCAAGCCCAGAGACTCAGAAGCCACTAAGCCAAGTAAAAATGTCCTATCCCCTTACTTCTTCTCCCTCCTCCTGCAAATGGAGAAGGTGGAGAACCAAGAGAGAGCGGAAATTGACTTCCAGTGGCAGGTGGTGTCCACCAACTACAAGGCTTAGCTTAGAGAAGGGGATGAGAAATCCTACTTTTGAATGACGATTAAAGGATTAATATTTAAGACTGGACATTCTGCTTATTGAATTGAGACTGTATGCATGTTGCACAGTGAGGACTGACCTTATCTTAGAGTAAGCATAAAACCTCACTGGGCCTGTTTCATATTCAGCCAATGGCAAAGGAAAAGCTCCCCTGAGTGAAGAAAGTCTAAAGTAGAAACAGGAGGCAGACATTAAAGTTGCATATTGACTATGTCGTGAGTCATGAATGTTCAGCATACCATTTGCAATACAACTATGTTTTGAAAATTAACCCCCCTTAGCAGATTTATACTAGTATTTGCAAAGTGATAGATTAACTATGAGGGGTTTTATTCCTAATATGAAAGAATATGATCTGATGGCTGGCATATTACAGATGCTCAGTAATTGCTGATTTAAACTAATTATGAATCTTCTCTGAGTTGCTGACAGAAACTGTGGAATATTTTTTCCCAGAATCATTTTAAAATAAGAAAATCAGCATATAAATTCACACATTTCACTAGTCCGGATAGTTGTTTATTGATACCTAGCCAATTATACAATGGATTTGAGGCCCTTTTGTATAGATTTAGACTGGCTTTGAAGTCTGGGGGTGAGCTGGAGCTGAAGATCTCACAAGGCCCTTTCCAGCTGATCAAGGCTGTTTCTTAGAAAACCGGAGACTTACAGGAGCCTTCAGCCACCATCCTCGAAGCTTCCCATGGGCCTCAGTAAATTCAACAATGGGAATGTGCCTTAGACTACCCCTGCACCATCTCAGAATTATGATGCTCCTGGTGCCAGTTGTCTTCAGGAGTGGAAGACTGGGGAAAAAGGAGATAGAAGCGAGCACAGCACGTTAATAGTTTCAGATTTTTTTTGTCTCTAGTTCTTTATCACTTTCAAGGAGCCAGAATCTTATCCCAAAGAAATTCATGAGAATGTTAAAACACAGCAAGACTGTGGCTCAATATGTTTATTCAATTGCAATGAGACTGATCCATATATTACACACACTGAAAAGCTTGATCTTTTAGGGTCTCATAGTTCTATCCTAAGTGGCAATTTCTCCTTGCAACTGAGGGCAAGAATTTATTAAATAATGGTGTCCTTGTTTACTAGGTTCACTGTTTTAGCCCTCCTAGCCACCACCGCCACCACCCTGGTTTTTCACCTCATTCTCTTTCTCTCTCCTACAGGCCCAGAAGATTAGAAAATCATCCAAAGTCCTTGACCATGGTAGGTCATATTGATGATCACTATAAAGAATGTTATATCTCCATGTAATTCCACAGTAGCACAAGATTAAATTTCAGGAATGTTCAGCTTAGCTTTCCTTTCTGTCCTCAGATGAGGCCTCTTCGGCCTCTGATCATCGTACGTCCTGTAACTGGGAAGCCCTCCCTCTGACATTTCCCTTCTATCAGTGTCTTCACTTCATCTCTGCAGCTACTGCTTCATTTCAGGTCCTCATTATTTCTTATGTGGCCTATGACAGTCATCTACTTGGTGTTTCTGCCTCTAGTTTAGTGCCCCTTCCTTCCATTCTCCACCAAGTAGACCATGATCTTTCAGAAGCAAATAGGATGATGCCCCTTCTCTACATAAAACCCTTCAGTGGTTCCCCACTGCGTTCTGGATCAAATGGAGCTCCCTAACACAGCATATAAGGTCCTCTATGAGCTGGCCCTCACCTTCCTCCCCAGTCTTCTCATTCACTGCTTCCTTCTCGCCATCATACACCCAACCATATCTAACCACTTGCCACTTTCCAAACATGCTATTTTTGTGCCTTCCTGTTATTGCCCATACAGCTTCCCCTGCCAGGAATGCTCTCTCTCAATTCCTTGTGTCCCCTTATTTTAGTTCCCACCTCACAAACTTACCTGCCAGCTCAAGCTCCAGCTTGACTAGAACCCTTTTAGTGCAGGGCTTGTCTCATATTCATTATGGTGTGCCCAAGCACCTATCCCATAATAGGTACGAAATAGGAGGCAGTGTTAGACAGACTCAGGACCCAGGACCAATGCTACCCATGCTGGATTAATTCTTAATAGAAGATACAGCCACTGTTGCCCTTGTCCCACCCTGGGCCAAGGGTATGTATTCATGAAAACCCATGGCTTATATGTGGCATAGCCTTGTGGAAGAGGGGTACAATCAAAGGGCATGTCTCTATATGCCCCACTGAGCCCCAGCTGTTCTAATAGTCGAGTTATGAGAATACCTTAATACTACCAATTCTTAGTTATACTGTGCTGATAAGTCACTTCATGAATCACTTAGATTCTTGCTTCTGTTCCTTTTTCTTCATTCTGCCAGCTGGCAACCAAACCAAGGAAGATGAAACTCAACCATCCTTGTTCCTTGTCACGTTCCTTAATGGGAAAAAGGTTAAAACAAACAAAAATATTTATTAAAATATAGTATTGGTATTATCTGAGAAGTTCATCTATCTATAGGTTGTACCCCTTTTCCATGTGTATTTAAGAATTAGCTGTTTATGGAATAAGAACTGCATATGTAAGCAAGAATTCCATATGGAATCAAGAATCAGCTGTTCTGTCACTGAATGCCTGTGTTTCCTAAAAATTAAAGATACATTTTTTTCCTTTCATTTTTAGATGCCAGATGTTTTAGAAGGAAATAGAAATTATTTAAATTAAACAGGACTGAAGATTAAACATTAATCATTTTTGTCAACCAATCCAGGAGCAGAGTCATTATTACTAAGTATAGAACCCAGGTCAATCATACAAATGATACATTAAAATCTATATAAATGATGAAATTTTACATTCCAAAAAATGTGATTACTTTTCTTCTAATTTACTCCCGTGAACAATGAAACATAGTCTACTTTAGCATAAACAGGGAATACAGTGGCTTCTTTTCCAAATGTGTATTTTCATTCACACAGAATAGCACTTCCATATATCAAACCTTTAATGACACATAAAAATAGTAATTTATCTCATTTCAACTTTTTGTTCCCCCTGCAGGACATCCTTTTTCTCTCTAAGCAGGCAAGCTCTTCCTACTACCAACCAAATTTTAAGACACTAATTCTGAAATCCTTTGGAATTAAAACCCAGATGAAAGGAGAGGACTGGTCTGAGATGTAACCCTCATAAATCTATTTTAACACAGTTTTGAGCAATTATTTCTGAATTTAAACAAAGGAACCAGTGACAACTGACTTTGTGAGATGTATCAGAAAAACAAATGTACATACATACATATTATCCTTTGATAAATCCCAGAGGCAGGATGGAGAGGTAGCTGTTTAATCAACTATTGGAAGGGAAGAAATGATTTTAGCTCACTGATACTAGTTTTGCACTTAAATTACTCAGGTAAATACAAGAGGAAAATACAAGGAGAATATATATATCTGGCCTTGAAGGAAGTGCTGAATAAATAAAAGCTATTATTATCATTGTCATTTTTGCTGAGGAATTCTGTAAGACAAATCTTACGTGAATTTTGAAACAGAAAATTTAACTTCGCAAATTCAGCAAATTGCAATACTGTTGAAGACAAATGATGAGAAATGCACAGCCTGTTGCAGTTATCACAGTGCTGTGTTTCAGAAAACTAAGCACTGAAAGTTCTGGAAGTGATTCAAGTTTAAAAAGATACACTATTATTAATAGTTTTAGGGGATCCTCTAAGGAAAATTAAAATATGGTAGGAGAAAGGCAAATATGAACGTAACGACGGCTAATGCAGTTCTGGAATCCGCACATGAATGTGATGAAGCAGTTGGAAAGGAAGGATTAGGAGAGGTTGTCTGCAAACAGGAGCGTGTGCATAAGTGCTATCTTTGCCATGTATATTATTAGACATTTATGATCTTTTTCCCGCAGGTAGTCTCAAAATGAATGTGCCTCCTTTGGTACGTGACTCAAGGATACAGAGTCTAAGCCTGTGCTTTGTTCAATACACATTTAGTGACTTTCAATAAACTATGTGACAGCCTCGGTGTTAGATGCCAAGGACACAATGTAAAATCAGGCAAAAATCATGAGGGACTATATCATCTACCGAGGGAGATAGACTCTGTTCTAGAGTGGGGTGCTGGTGTACCTGCCCAGGGTGGTCTAGAAGCATAGATGAAATGGCCCAGGACTATGTGCGGGGAAACTCAGGGAAGATTTCAACCACAGAGGGTGATACCTGAGCCAGATCTATCGCTGACTGGATATTCCCCAGACAGATGGAAGGGGAAAGCAAGAGCACATTCAAAGCATGGAGGCCCGATAGGCGCTGTGTTATATCCCCTGAACCACAAGTCGTGTCTAAAACCCACGTTTGGGGTGCCTGGGTGGCTCAGTCAGTTAAGGCATCTGCCTTTGGCTCAGGTCATGGTCCCGGGGTCCTGGGATTGAGTCCCACATTGGGCTCCCTGCCCAGTCTGGAGCCTGCTTCTCCCTCTCCCTCTGCCTGCCACTCCCCCTGCATATTCTCTCTCTCTCTCTCTCTCTCTCTTTGACAAATAAATAAAATCTTTAAAAAAAAATAATAAATAAAACCCACGTTCTTCATATAGCAGGAGACGAAGACAATCATGAATAGCATTGATTGCCTTGCCAAATAATGTGAACTTTATCCTCATGAGAAGCTCTGAAAGATTTTAAGTAGAGGATTGATGTGGTCAGATATGCATTTTGAAAGATCACCCTAAAAGTGGTGTAAAGGGTAGGTTGATGATGGGTGATGCCAGAACCAGGAGCACCTGTTGAGATACGGCTACAGTGCTCCAGGCAAGGAAAAGTGATACCAGAAACTAAAATCGTGGCAGTGAAAATAAAGAGGAAGATAAGGATGTCCGGCAATGTCAGAGGTAAAGTGAAAAGGATTTGTTCAAAGCAGGGGTGAGGACTGAGGAACCTGGGAAGCCCAGCAGGGTACTGGGTGTGTTGTCCTAACTGAAGTAGAGAACACAAGAGGGACAGCTGGTTTGCAGGGAAAGATAGCACAAGTGTGAGGTTGCTGTGAAACATCCAGCAGATATTTAAGAAGCCATTAAATACATGCAGAGAAAGATCCAGTGGCCAGGGAAGGGACTAAAGATAAAGGGATGATGGGACACCTGGGTGGCTCAGTTGTTAGGTGTCTGCCTTCGGCTCAGGTCATGGTCCCAGGGTCCTGGGATCGAGTCCCGCATCGGGCTCCCTGCTCGGCGGGAGGCCTGTTCTCCCTCTGCCATTCCCCCTGCTTGTGTTCCCTCTCTTCCTATGTCTCTCTCTATCAAATAAATAAATAAAATCTTTTAAAAATTAAAAAAAAAAAGATAAAGGGATAAGCAGGGTTAATTGATGAGTCAAGGTCTTAGGGGAGGAAACAGAGACTCGATTCACCAGCACCTCATAGGAAGAGGGACACCTCTTCCGCTGAGCCTGGAGGAAAGGAGATCAGGACAGGCATACTCAAGGCAGCCAGGGACTGTGCCGTGGTAAGTGGGAGCTCATGGCTGAAAGCTTCCCTCTCTTCTTGCAGTTGGAGGCTGGAGGGGAGAGGCAAAGGTTTGAAATAGGCACAGCCTCTGCCTTGGAGCAAAGCTTTGGCTCTCACCACAGGATATGACAAGGAGGTACAATTTCCTCTCTGCCTCACAATTTCTGTTTTTATCTTCACTTTGTTCTCCTTCCCTCTAGTTCCTCGCTCCTGTGATTCTGACCCATCGCATCTTCTTCAGGACTTGCCCCATCAATTGTTTTGATTCTCTCCCACCTTTAGTTTGTAACTCGTCACTGAATTCTTGCTCTTGCCCGAAAAAAATTCTGCCTGCAGTCCTCTTCCCCTTTAAAGCTATCGTGGTTGCTCCTTTCAGGCCCTGTTATACCTTCTGAGAAATGATTGACAGTTTACAAAGCACTTGATCTTAACCAACCAGGCATCTCAACTCATAGTGTTTCTGATGAATGTTTTTCCATATTGCCAGTCTCAATATGCCAGTCTCATTTTTAAAGGCTGTATAATATTTCATGGAGTTTGTGTGTGTGTGTGTGTGTGTGTATCATAATTTACTGAATTACATTTTAAGGACATAGTTTCAGATTCTTACTTTGTAGTCCCACATCTATTGCTTTACATGCTCTGGCCCCACACTACTTTGCCCATCTTGTTACCTTTTCTGGGGATGACCTTCCCTGCCCTAACTCAACTAAACTTCCTCCCTTCTCCACCCCCACCAACCAGTTCCTCATATTTAACACATTTGTATCCTTCAAGGCCTAATTTAAATGTCACCCTCATCCTTATCTGAAAGTGTATTTATTTGTGTTTGTTTGTTAAAGGTTTTATTTTTAAGTAATCTCTACACCCAACGTGGGACTCAAACTCACAAACCCAAGATCAAGAGTCACAGGCTCCACTGACTGAGCCAGCCTGGCGCCCCTCCTCTATTTCACCTGAGAGTTTCTAATGGTATTTAGCACACTCTTCTCTAAACTATAGCACATGGAAGACAGTATGCTACAGGAAAAAGAGCCCTCACCACGGAATCATAAGATTTAGGTTCAAGACCCGGCTCCTCTGTAATAGCTGTTGTGAGAACTGAGTTCATAGACACGTTATGTTAAGAACAATTATAGGACTGTGTTAATATTATTGTAAAAATGTAAATATTTTGTATATTATGTCTATCTTTAAAAGGTAGTGATATTTGCCCACAGAAACACAACTCTGTGTATGAGCAAGTGACATATGTAATTCAAACCTAGCAGCTCCACTCTGAAATGTTTACAAAGGACTCTAGGAGTCAGTATGAACTCATGATGGTATCTCAGGGATGAGTTGTGAAACTGAACACAGATCCTCTTGCATTTAGCAAGGCCAAGCTTGCACGAAGAACAATTAGAATATATATATTTTAAGGTTTTTTTTTTTTAAGATTTTATCTATTTATTGGGGGTGAGGGGGAGAGGGAAAGAGAGAATCCCAAGCAGAGTCTGTTCTGAACACAGAGCCCAACGCAGGAATATACAAGTTTCAGGTGCTCTATGCCAGGAGCCAGGGCAGAGACCAGTATATATATTTTCTATTATCTCACAAATAGTTATAAAAACTATAGAGCATAAATATACAAGGAACTGCTACAACTAATATATCTTCTTAAATATACTCTTTCCTGGGGCGCCTGGGTGGTTCAGTTGGTTAAGCTTCTGCCTTCGGCTCAGGTCATGATCCCAGAGTCCTGGGATCAAGTCCCACATCAGGCTCCTTGCTCGGTGGGAGCCTGCTTCTCCCTCTGCCTGCCGCTCCCCCTGCTTGTGACCACCCCCCCGACAAATAAATAAATAAAATCTTTAAACATACTCTTCCTTTTACTGAAGGATGATTTACATACTGTAAAAGTCCTCTGTTGTTAAGTGTAGAACTCAGTGATTTACGAAGTAAATTTAAAGTCATGCGGTAATTACCACAATCTAGTTTTAGAATATTTCCATCACACATACCCCAAATCTTCTCCAGCCTATTTGCAGTCAATCACTGCTTTCTCCCCCCATTTCCTCAGGATTCTGGTCAATCTTGTTCTTGGGGGACATACAAGAGAAGGGGTAGTAGGACAAACTGTGATCAGCTGCTGGGCTTGAGCATGAGGCATTGAGGCTGCTACTTGGTTACTTTTTGGAGTACTTCACTGTTATCTGCCATGATCCATCTAGCTGTTGGAGGGGCCAGCTGGCAAATTAAATTGGAATTTGACAGAGTGGCACACACCTTCCCCTTCCCCTGGGATTGGGTGTGCTTTAATTTACTATCTCTGTTGGGAAGGGGAGTGGTAGTGGCAGTTTGAGAAGCTTCCATCTAGCCATCATAATACTCTTTTTTTCTAAGATTTTATTTATTTATTTGAGAAAGAGAGAGAGAGAGTGTGCATGAATGGGGGAGGGGCTGAGGAAGAGGGAATCTCAAGCAGACTTTACACTGAGCGTGGAGCCTGACTCTGGGGTCGACTTGATCTGAAACCAAGAGTCGGATGCTTAATTGACTGAGCCACCCAGGGGCCTGTCATAATACTCCTGATGGCTCCCTTAGGAACCAATGTAAGGGTTCTTTCAACCACCAAGTATATCCATTCCATTTGTACTTTTAGGGACCAAATATGGGTGGGTCTGACAACCTAAAGGACCCACTGTTGGCTGGACCCAGGCTGGGACTCCATTTATTGCCTGGCTCCCTTATACTTTTACCCTAAAAGGGGGCTGTGTTGACAACTTAGGTCCTGGATATAACATCAGTTTAGAACTTGTGTCCAACAATCCTCCAAAGGTCTGCGTGTTCCCCTTTCCTCAATGCATGATTACTGTGAGCAAATGTCCATAGGTCCCCTTGAAGAAAGATGACGGATTCACTACTGAATTGTGTTTCAGGGCTCCTCATCATAGCACCCTGGCTTCTCTTCAGTTACTGAATTCTGGAATTGAGAATTGGCTCATGCCCAGCTGAGGAGGGGATTGTGGCTTTACTGGGCAACTGCCCTCAGCCTCCTCTTGATCTTTCTTGATTTCTTTAATGGTATAAATTAACACTAAGTTGGTAGTATTATTAATATTGGTAATTATTGCCTCTCTCCAGGTTACTCCTCCTGCCTGTTCTCCACTCCTCTCCCCTGTTCAGACTTTGCAGCTCATGGTGATAACTAAGCCTACCTTGTGTCTGATGGTTAAGGGGTGCCACATGGCCTCCGTTCATTCTCATCCTCTCGTCCTCATTGCAATCAGCCCCGTTCTGTAACAGCATCTCTAACCCTCAGCCTGGGCTCCAGAGGACAGCCACCACTGGTCTCGGGAGAGGCTGGAACCCTTCTCACCTGTGCATTCCTTCTGATTTGGTAGATGGAGTGTTTTCCAGGCCGCCTTACATAGTATATCCATTCCAACAAGCCTACTTTTAGGGGCCAGGTAGAGGAGAAGGAGGGGCCGGTGAAGTGGGAAGAAAACTAGGAGAATAAGGTTGTCACTGAGCCTAGAAAAACAAGTGTGAAAGAAGGGTGGGGGCAGGGCTCAGATGAAGACTTTGTGATTTAGCAAGATGGAGATGTTTTAGCGGTGAAAATAAAAGCCTAGTTGGAATAGGTGGAGAAGAAAATTGAAGGGTGAGATAGTGAAGTTTTACTGTGTCAGAGAGCAATGAGGCTGTTGCTGAAGAGGAACAGGGGCCACAGGGAGTTTTGTTTTTTTAAGATGGGCAATATTACAGTATGTTTGTATGTTGATAGGAACAATGAATTGGAAAAGTAGAAATTTATTATGAGGTAGAGAAGAGAGAGCTATTCTCAGAATCACACGTTTCTGAGCAGGAAATAGGACACAGAGCACAAATGGTGGATGCCCTTTGTGGGCCTATGAACATTTTTTATTGTAACAGAAAGGAAGGCAGAGCCCAAGTGTACAAATGGAGGTAAGTAGCAGGTTTTGTGGACAGTGATCAGGTGACTGCTTTTGTCCATTGGTTCTTTTCAAGGAAATCTGAGCTGGGGAGGTCTGTGAATTGCGCAGAAAGAGAACCAGATGGGAAGAATGCCTGGGAGGCTGGGGAGAGAATATAAGCCCTCCTTCTAAGCGAGGAGCCAGGACTCCTTTGAAAGTCTTCCTTATTTTCTGTCTCTTTTTCCTGTAGTGCCCCCTTTCCATGAGGATTTTCTTTCAGAGGTAAAGGATAGCACAAAGAAACCAATTCTTTTCTTCAGCCCTTGCTAGGTGAAAGAACACTTAAGTCTTTGCTTGCATGCAATAAACACACTCTTTTTTTTTTCTTGACATTTTTTTCATTTCTTATTAAGCCTACAATTAAACTGAGGTCGCAAATTTGTGGAGAAAACATGTCACTTGTAGCAATACAACGACATCAACAAATATTTTCCGAGTTACCACGGAGAGTACTCTTCTGTAACACTGATTCAAAGGCACAAAGATCCCCGGCCTCCAGATGTTTCCAGACAGGACACATAATCAACTATATATATTGTGTGAGAAAGTAACAAGTGCCATGAATGAAGGAGAATAGAAGGAAGGGAATAGAGAGTGTGGGGGAGGGAAGGTTGGAGAGTTGTGATTTTAAATTAGGCAGTGAAGGTAAGTCCCACTAACAAGATAACAGTTGAGCAAAAGTTTAAGGGGCAGGAGGAAGTTCCTCAGCTATGTGGTAATCTGGAGGAATATAACAGAACAAAAACTGGTGCTTAATGATCCCATTTGCCAACGAGGCTGAGGGGAACTCTTAAGTAATCAGAGGAAGAGATGGCTCTGCTTCTACAGATTCCAAGGGAATAAAATGACAAAAGTGGAAAATCAACTGTAGATCTGCCTAAGCCATATAAAGGAGAATAACCGGATGTGGTATATTCCTGGAAAACGAGTATCTTTAGAGAGATAGGTGCAGAGGTGAGAGAGAGGGAGAGCATGGGGAAATATTTGGAAAGACCTAAATAAATTAGATTTTTTTTTTACAGATTTTATTTTTTAAGTAATCTCTACCCCCAACATGGGGCTCAAACTCACAACCCCGAGATCAAGAGTCACATGCTCTACTGACTAAGCCAGCCAGGTGCTTAGTGGATAGATAGATTCTTAATTCCATGAATCAAGGATTGGAACCAACTAAGGGGGAGAGCTTATTATAGGGAGAATGTAGATCATCATAATACAAGGTTTGTGAGCACCCAGATCAGGGTGAGTATTTTACTTCCCTGATCCACAGGCAACTACTTTTTATTTTTATACCAACTGCACAGTCACATATGTTTGTTTTCTGGTTGCATGTTTTTATTTTCCCTAAATTCTGCACCTCAGTCACATCCAGAGTAGGCACATTTTATTTGTCCCTGATGAGCATTTAGCAGCTGGTTATCTAAAATTCAAGTCCCAAATAAAATCCATTAGTAATCATTTGATACCTGGTGTGGCAGTCCCAGTTTAAGCCTAAACTGGATTATCCTTACTGGTTCAGGCTATGTCTAAAGATGTTCTGAGAACTGGGGAGACAGACCTACTAGGAATCTCATTTTGATTATAATGAGAATCCTCCCCACTGGAAGTCAATCCTCTGAAGGGGAAGGAGTCAGTGAGATATCCTTGGTCCAGAAAGGAGAGAAGAGGTGATATTGAGCACTGTATAACATCTATTTTCTGTTACACGGTTCACACTTCCTGGTGTGAGGAGACTGCCGCAAGTTAAATAGAAGGATGCGTTTGTCAAAAAGCCTGTCAGACGTCAGGAACTCAGAAAAGGCCTGATTTGAAACTCACGAAATAGAAAGTTGGGGAGGGACAGTCTTCCCTTGCCAATAGAGCACTCGCCAAGGTTCAGCCACAAAGTCGTGGCCGTGGCCTTGGTGGCTTTAGCACGGCGTGGCCCACAGAAATGGAGGCAGCAGCAGAGTGGCTGCCCCAGCCATGTTAAAAGACCAAAACTGAACCGAGTAAATTCAAAGATCTACTTGGCTTTATTGTGATTCATGAATTGGACAGCATCCCATCTAGCACGTAGAGGGCAGGTCCAAGGAGGAGTTGTTCAAAATGGAAAGATTTATAGGAAGGAGGGTGGGGCAAGAAGTTATTAGCAAAAGAAAAGAAAGGATTGTTTCAGGCACAGTCACCTGCCCCTGAGGGGGAAGAACAGGCTGTCTTGTTAGGTTGATTACCTTGCCTTCTTTTGGAGGTTGGAGAAGGGCCCATGTGACAAGATTCCTTATTGATGCTGATCAGAAAATTCCCGACTGACTGGTTAAGACTCCGTTTCTGGGGGAAGCTGAAACTGCAGTTACGTTGTGTATCAAGTACAGATTTGGTGATCTGGCCTAAGTGATGCCATTTTGGACCTGTGAGTTTTCTTCTTAACAGCGACAGTGGCAGTGACACTGGTGGCCCGGTGGTGTGGCGTGGACCCGAGTTGGTTCAGCCCAGCACTGTCAGGCTGTGATTTTAGCAGACAGAATTAGTGGCAACAGCAGCCACACGCTTCTTATACAGGGTCCCCAGGCCAGTGAGGCCTCGAGCAGAGCCAGTGCAGGAACAGAACAGCAGATGGCTCAGGCCATGGAGCAGGTACTGGAACCAGACTGCCAGGATCTGCCTTTGACTAGCCTTTAAGCCTTTAACCTTTCTGTTTTCTTCTCAGTAAATAATATCCAGCTCATAGGGATTTTTAGAGATTATATAAATTATACATGAAAGCACAGCTCTAAGAGATAGTGATTGACAAAAGTAAGCATGCAATCAAGGTTAGTTTGTTTCATCATCCGTATGATATCTCACACCGGTCCAGCCCAACAGTACTTGGTATTCACACCGTTTAATGGCATGAAATACCAGAGTATTGGTAGCAACCTAAAGTCCAACTAGAAGAGAAGGAAAGTGAAGGACACTGAACAGCCATTGTTGCCTCTATTATATATTTGCCAAATGTTTACAATATGCCAGGCACCGTTCCAGACGATTTATAATTCTGGAATGTCAAGAATTTAAGCATTCACTATTTAACTATGGGGGAGGGTGTGGGCAGATAGGAGCCAAAGTTTTCCACTGTCCATTTTTTAGGCTTTTTGCGTTTTTTGAACAAATATATATGACAAAACATTGTTGCTTTTCAGTGCCACACACGGGTAGTTCATGTCCCTTCTATCACTATTAGTTAAAATTATACAAAGACTACCGCGCCGGGGCACCAGGCGGATCGTCATTCAAATAAAGCAAACTACTTACGACGCTAATTAATTGGGACCTAAGGACGAGCAGGGCGGGGCGAGCAACAAACTGCAGGTGGCCAGCCCGCGACTACTGGCGGAGGCGGACTTTCGCTGGCAGGTCGGAAGCCCCGGGCAGCCGGTCACGTGACTCCCGGGGCTGCCCGCGCTCCCCACCACTCCGAGCCAAGAGGCCACGTTGGCGGCGTTCCTCGGCTAGAGGAGGGGGCGTGGCAAGGGCCCTGCGTGGTGCGTGCCCCGCCCCCTCCGGGAGCCCGGATGAAGAGTAACGCCATTACCGCCGGAGCCGCGGAGAGCACTGGCGGGCGGTGACTGGACACCGGACCGGCGGCGCCATGAGAGTCCTCTCCCGCCTGCTTCTGCTTCTCTTGCTCGCGTTCCCCGCTACCCTCTTGCTCCGCAGCGGCCCTGGAGGTGAGGCGAAGGGGGTGGGCGGCGGGTCTTGGCCGGGAAGGAGACGCCAGCGACAGCCAAGTTTGAAGCTGGAGGCGGCAGCGGCTCCTGGGTCCAGCGTCCGTCCCGCCAGCCTCTGCCCACCCCTTCCCCGACCCACGACTTGTAGTAGGGGGGGTCCCAGCGCGCGCGGGCCGAACCCCGCTGCGGCCTCTGCCCGTTCCACGCGGAGCGCGGGGCAGTGCCGGGCGACCTTGCTTGGTGACCGCCCCTAGCCTTGGGTTTCTCCCCTGTCCCGGGACCCGCGCCTGCAGCTGTGGCCGGAGTTGGTGGGTCCTCGGCTTGGGGAAGAGGGCGAGGGGGCAGTGGGCACAGCTGCACCCTGAGCGCGCTGCAGCCCGTTGTATTTCTTCTGGCCGCCTCCGCTCCACCCCCATCCGCTCTGGGCTGACGTGTCTTTAGCTTCCACGTTGGGAGTCTTTCTTCATTCATTTGCTGAAACCCGTGGTTTCTACACACTTAAACTCTTAGAGCACCTCCGCCCCCCCACCCCCTTTCTGGTCATCTCCCTGTTTATCAGCACCCGACCCCTGTGTGTTACCGGGAGTCTTCATTTCAGAAAAACTCCGCATCTTCGCCTGCATTGTCCCCCCCTATTCCCAGGCCGACTGAGGAATCCTGCCTGTTACTTGAGCCCTCATTTTTCTTCTTCCTTTTTTCTATAACTGTTTTTTTGTTTTGTAGAAGCATCGCATTGCCCTGGGCGGGGGGGGGGGGGGGGGGGAGGGGGGATCGAATTCGACATTATACGCGTATTTCGGTTTATTCTTTTCCAACAGTTAATCTGGTGTGAAAATACCAGAACATTAAAGGTGTGGAAACTTGTCTTTTTGCCCTGGTTCTATTATGAACTTCAGTTTTCTAATCTGTCAAAGTCTGACTAAACGATCACTAGAATTCCTTTCATTCTGTAAGCTTAAGCAAGCTCTGTGGCAAAACGAATGATAGTGACAGGTATCCACGAGTGCTTTTGCAAAGAAAAGTGAAGTGAGACTGGTTTCTTTTTAGTGGTTAGAAAACCAAGTGAGAGAATTAACCAGACCTGTTAATGAATTCATTTGCAGGTTTAAAGAGGGATTCTTTTCCTTTATGAGTTGCTTGCTGGTTTGTTTTTATTTGGCTTTTTAAGGGAAATTTGATAGTTGTACTTATTTAGAATCCAGAATATGTTTTTCAGGTTTGAAAACATTTTCTTTTTTAAGGGAAAAAGAAAAAAGAAACCTGAATTGTATCTAAACCTAACTGGATATCTTTAAACATTTTTTTGTGAGGAATGGTCTTTCTTTCAAAGGATATTTTTTCTTAATATTCCAATTGAGAATTGCTAGACTTTTTAGGCACAAAATTGTTACTGGTTAATATTAATACCTACTGAAATGTAGGGTGAAAAGCCGTTGTACATATTTAGTCTTGAAATTTAAGTCCAACTTAAAATTATGTCAGGGTAGGTATTTTTTTAATTGGTTTTAGAAAATGACTTGTAAATTATGAATGCACTGTCTTTGTTCAGCAAACAGTAGAAGCTGTTTTTTAGTTCATAATGTGTGGCTTAGTGTTCTTTAATGTTTTACATAAATCTTAGCTGGTAAAAACTCAAGGAAGTGGAAAAGGCTTAAAATGCAGAGTCCTTAACATATACTGTTTTTCCTGGGTATTGCAGCATGTACACATGCTTCCTTTCCCACATTTTTTCCCCTCCTGAATTGCCACATCATCATTCTTTCTGAGAAATGTTGGAAGAGTCACTAGAACTTTGAAATTTCTTTTGAGTGTCTTGCCTGAGATTTAATATGACTTATTTAGAGAACTTTTGCCTATAAAATTATAATTTCTTGGCCTTACAGTTACGCTTAATTTTTTTTTTAAAGATTTTATTTATTTATTTGACAGAGAGACAGCGAGAGAGGGAACACGAGAGAGGGAGTGGGAGAGGGAGAAGCAGACTTCCCGTGGAGCAGGGAGCCTGATGCAGGGCACGATCCCAGGACCCCGGGATCACGACCTGAGCCGAAGGCAGATGCTCAACGACTGAGACACCAGGCGCCTCAGTTATGCTTAGTTTTTAAGTGTAGGGGAAATAAAGTACTTAAAACATGTTTGAAGCCATATGCAAAAATAGATGCATGCTTTCAATGCTATCAACCCTGAATTTGGCAGTATAGTTTTTATTTTACCAGATGTGCTTTATGCAAGCTAGTTTTTACCGTGGATGCCATATAAATATTTGTTCCTTGGACTTACATGCTATCAAGTTCTAAGAGTTGGAGCTGTCGTCAACTTTAATAAATGTTTCTTGCCTAGTTATTGGGGTTGCTATTTTCTCAATTTTAGACCTGAGAAGGGATTTTTTTTTTTTTGTATGGTTAATAATAGGATTAAATTTTGGAGCTGCTTTTATTTTTTAATAAGATTTTATTTATTGACAGCACGCACATGTGCACACAAGCGGGTGGAGGGGCAGAGGGAGTGGGAGAAGTAGGCTCCCCTTGGAGCAAGGAGCCCAATGGGGCGGTGGAGGGGGGGTGATGTGGGGCTTGACCCCAGGACCCTAGGACCATGACTGAGCTGAAAGCAGACTCCCAACCGACTGAGCCACCCACGCACCCCTGGAGTGTCTTAGTTTTAAAACAAACTTAAAGTTTTTTATTTGAGCTTCAAGGCATCTTTAGTTTCAGCAGTTCATTTTCCCAACAATTAAGTGCTTTTGAAAATTAAACAGCATTTCCCATTAAAGTTAACATACTGTTGGTAAGACTGTCGATAAGATAAAATCATGAATATTCTAGATGCATTGTAATTTGGTATCTTTCAAGGGAACTGGGAAATTGAATTACTCCAAGGGGAAAAATGTATTGCCTATACCTGGGACTAAAAAAGCACTGGTATGCCAGGGGTAAAGGTTAACTGCTTGTTTTGTATTTTATTGTTAGGCTCATTAGCTACAGCTCAGGATCTTACAGAAGATGAAGAAACGGTGGAAGATTCAATAATTGAAGATGAAGATGATGAAGCAGAGGTGGAAGAAGATGAACCTACAGATTTGGTTAGTGTTCTATAAAATGTAATTCATGTTCATATCATTTCTAGAATTTATCCTTTTTTTTTTTTTTTAAGATTTTATTTATTTGACAGAGAGGGAGAGCACAAGCAGGGGGAGTGGGGGGCAGAGGGAGAGGGAGAAGCAGACTCCCCGCTAAGCAGGGAGCCTGATGCGGGCCTCGATCCCAGGACCCTGGGATCATGACCTTCGCTAAAGACAGACTCTTAACCAACTGAGCCACCCAGGCACCCCTAGAATTCATCTTTTTATAGACAAATTTGATTTTCCAGGTTTGTTACTGTGATCAGTGAATTGAAATTGGGAGAAAGGGGGCAGTGATTGAGGATGGATCGTGGTATTTTCTTGCACATGGAGGGAGACATGAAACAGAACAATTAAAGATCATATGGACATGAGTCTAAGAGGGTACAAAGTGGGAATGGCACTGGATCAGTGTTGATAGATTTGGGATGCATGCTACTTAGCTTTTTGACTTTGAGTAGCTTCTCTCTCTGGATCTTTTTTTCCTTCATTCAGTAAGCAAATATTTACTGGGTCCCTACTATGTGCTAGGCACTTTTCCCAGTGCTGGAGTAAACAAACGAGGTATTTGGTCTCATGGAGTTTCTGTTCTTGGGGCAATATATATGTGTTTTGGTGGCAGAAAGTGAGGAGCAGGCAGTAAACAGTATATAAAATGTGTCCTGTGAAGAGGAAGGGGCTTAGAGAAGATCTCTTAAAAGTCCAGTTCTGAAATTTTTACTATGAAATTACAGTAAAACAGTAAGAATGTTGGGCTAGAATCAAGATCATTTCAGCATGCTTCTAGCTAGTTTTATTTCCTCTCTTGGACTATAATTTATCCTGCACAAATTTTTAAACTCCAGAATCAATCCTCTTCACAGACTTAGCAACACATTGCCTTCAGTGTCAGAAAACGAAGGCCATCAAGTGTGAACTCTATCAAATTTCTACTTCTGAATATATTATTCACTCATCCTTTCTACATTTTCTCCTTTAAAAATAGCTGTCTTTACTCCAGGGCTAGCCCTACCACCTGTGTTCTTGTCCTGATCTCGTCCTGTGGGATTTTATATTATTCTTTCCTTCTGTAACTTCATTGTTCCTTCTCAGTGACTTGATTCTGTTAAGTTATGCATGTGCTTATAATATGCCACTTCCTTATTCCTCCACTTTAAGTTGCTGCATATTTTCTTTTCTTTACCAGCACATATCTTAAAAAGAGTAAGCTCTCCCACTCTACTTACTTCACATTTATACTGTGGTCTGGTCCGAGGTAGTTAGTAAAACTGTTCTTGCTAAGTCACCACTGACCTAATTGCGAAATTCCTGGCCTGTTTTTCATTGTTAACCTGTTCGAACTCTTGTTAGCATTTGCGGAGTACCCCTTCCTTGAGTCTCTTCATGTTGGCTTCTGTCCCCCACCCCTTTAGTTTCCTCTGCCCAGCTGCTGCTGCTTGGTCTCTACTACCTTCTCTCCCTCTGCTTGGCTCTTTAATGTTGATGAAACCCGTGGTTTCAACCAGCACCACCTTTTACCGATGACCTTCAGATCTTGTCTAGCTGTTTACCTTACTGAGCTCCATGCCTTTATTTCCAGCTCTCTGCCGGATAGCACCATCTGGATACTCCATTCATACCTGAAATTTTATATCTTCAAAATGGAATTCAGCTTTTACCGTCCATCCCACCTCCATAAAATATTTTCTGTTTTGATATGGCTGTAGTGATTCAAGCTCTTGCCTTACGACTTCCATTTCTTTTTATCCCACAACCCATTAATCGAATCTTCAGGGTGATTTTTCTTAACCATTTCTCAAGTATACTCTTTCCTCCTTATTACAGCTTATGGTTCCTGCCTTCTTGTCTCTGGCCTCTTCCTATTTGTGGGTCTCTTCTCAAAAGTAGAAATTCACTAACTCTTACTAAATGAAGGGTATCATTAAGGATACTTAATATATAACATCAAACAATTGCACAGTCATCGAACAAATGTCTAAGTGTCTTCTCTTGAGTGTATGAGCTGGGTGTGAAGAATTTTTAAAGTATAAGACAGCCTTTGCCCGTGAGAAGTCTGTCTATTGGGAGAGAGAGTGTTTTATATAAGTGAGAAAAGTGAAATGCCAATAAACAGTGGTGCCCTTAAGCATCTCAATTTATTAAAGACCTGAACACTTCAAGTGTATGAATATCTCTCATTCCTAAGTGATAATCCTTACTGATGCCTATAGAAGTGCTGCACTGAGGATTAAAATTTTTTTAAAGGTAATTTTTTTTTAAAGATTTTATTTATTTATTTGACAGAGAGAATGAGTGGGGGAAAGGGGCAGAGGGAGAGGGAGAAGCAGGCTCCCCACTGAGCAGGGAGCCAGATGTGGGTCTTGATCCCAGGACCCTGGGATCATGACCTGAGCCGAAGGCAGACGCTTAACCAACTGAGCCACCCAGGCACCCCGAGGATTAAAATTTTAAATTAAAATTTGTTCACATTTTGTAACAACTTCATTGAGATATAATTTACATATCATACTGTTAACCTGTTTTAAACATGTAATTCAACAATCCATAGTAAAGGTACCAAGTTGAGCAACTCTGAATTTTAGGACCTTTCCATCATCCCAATATGATCCTGCTCACTTTTTTTTTTAAACCACTTCTTCCAAGTTGTGTGACATCTTCTCACAGGAAAATTGTTCTGTTAATTGGGATAGAAATCTTTTGGGGTGATGACAAGGTGCACTAGAACAGAAGTCGGCAAAATGGCTACAGGCTAAGTCTAGTTGTCCTTATAATTCTACATATTGTCTGTGGCTGCTTTCATACTGACACCTCAGAGTTGAGTAGTTGCCAGAGGGACCCCAGGGTTCCCAAAGCCAAAAATATTTGATATCTGGGTCCTTGGGTTGGTGCTGCTTTCGGAGTATTGTTTCCTTCACACTTGTGGGAGGATGGCGGGCAGGAAGACTAAGTTTGAGACTTTTTCCTGTGAGGTACTATTCCTGGCATTTAAACTAAGGGGGAAAATAAATACTATTTGTTTTAACTGCGAATTAAATGTTCCTTTGAAAGACACTGTTTTTAAACTTTTTTCAGACTTGGCAGATAAAGTTTACCCACCATGCTCTAGAACCTTACAGTTCCAAAATGTGGCTTGAGTACCTGTAGCCTTGGTATTTCCTGGGTGCTTTTAGAAATACAGAATTTCAGGCTTCCCCTAGAACTGCAGAGCTGCATAAAATCCCCAGGGGATTAGTACGTATATTATTCTTTGAGACGCACCACTCTGAAAGTTCTATGTTAACTGATGAGATACCCTGAAATTCATACCACTACTAATCCCAGCGAAGTCTTGGAGAAGAAGTATTTTGTCCCAAATCTAGTGAAGTCATTATTTTTAAATGATGTATTTTCCTCCATAATTATCTTTCTAATGTTTTTGTTAGGCTGAAGATAAAGAGGAAGAAGATGTATCTGGTGAACCTGAAGCTTCACCAAGTGCAGATACAACTATCCTGTTTGTGAAAGGAGAAGGTAATAGAGAAATGTTAGTTTTAACTCAGGCATAGGAATTTTTCAGATGACAAGCTCACTTTTTTGGGGAAGCATTAGTAATGCTTAAGATCTTTATTCATCTTCCTCTTTCTTACATTACAAGTATGGTATAAATACGTATTTCAAAAAAATCCTCTTATATGTGTGATTACCCATATCCATAAGGTAGTATTCCTGGCATTTAAACTAAGGGGGAAATTAAATACTATCTATTTTAATTAGAAGTTAAATGTTCTTTTGGAAGAAACTGTTTTTAAACTTTTTTCAAATTGCCACAGTAAACTGACTCATAATTTGAGTGTAAATATTAGTGAAATATTAAATCTGTATGATTAGGCCTGGATTAGAGCTTAGTTTCATTAAAAGAAAATATGATGCCTTATATTTATGGAGAGCTATAAACAAACACTGTTCTCAATATTTTGTGTGCATTCATTTAATCTTAACAGAAACCGTCTGAGGATAGTTACTGTTAAACTGAGGTTTAGAGAGGTGAAGAACATGTCCAGGGTTACTCATTTGGTAAATAGATTTTGAAGACGGACCCAGATGTGTCTGTCCCAAAGCCTCTGCTAAACTGGGTGTAACTCAGCTCTGTAGGCCACATACAATTATTGAAGACTTTTCTTTTTGAAGTTATTAATTATCTTTGTCTTCTCAAGTTTTGTTTTATTCCCACATATATTCGAATTTTATGCCTACAAAAAGTATGATTTGATTAAGAGATTTTCCCTCCTTTTTTTTATAGCTTCCTCATTGGGTTGTACCTTCAAATTTGTGTTTTGACTGATTGCTTGAAGTGGTATGGGTTACCTCGTTAATTTTTTTCTTTTTTTTAAATATTTTATTTATTTATTTGACAGAGACCGCAAGAGAGGGAACACAGCAGGGGGGGTGGGAGAGGAAGAAGCAGGCTTCTCACTGAGCAGGGCTACCTGAGCCGAAGGCAGACGCTTAACGACTGAGCCATCTGGGTGCCCCTAATTTTTTTTTTTTTCAATACTTTAACAGATACTATGATTTTTAGGTGGATCTCTTAGACTTACCTTTCTGTCATTCTTATCTGCACAGATAACAGATATAAGTTGGAAGTGACTTCAAGAAAGGTAGTCCCACTGCAAGATAATCTTACTGCTAAAAGTACACAACTCTTTCTTAGACCACGCAGCGTGGAAGTATATAGTCTAACATTGAGATGCTCCGTTCAGTTCTGAAGTTAGAATGCTAGAGTACAGACGGGTTTCAGTTTATACACCAACTGTAATCAGTTACTAGTTGGTAACTGGAGTGCACTACTGAAAAAGATTCTGAAACCAAGTCCGCTTGTAGAAAAGGGTACCCAAATCCTTAGTAATGTCTATTTTGTGTGCTTTGAACATTTTGTAATCTTCTGGTTTCTTTTTTTTGTTTGTTTCTTAGATTTTCCAGCGAATAACATTGTGAAGTTCCTAGTAGGCTTTACAAACAAGGGTACAGAAGATTTTATTGTTGAATCCTTAGATGCCTCATTCCGTTATCCTCAGGACTACCAGTTTTATATCCAGAATTTCACAGCTCTTCCTCTGAACACTGTAGTACCACCCCAGAGACAGGCAACTTTTGAATATTCCTTCATTCCTGCAGAGCCCATGGGTGGACGACCCTTTGGTCTAGTCATCAATCTGAACTACAAAGATTTGAATGTAAGGCCCTCTAAACCTTCTTTTTTCTTCTTAAGTTAGATGAGGATAATTGACATTGTTTGATGAATAGTTTTGTATTTATTCATTCAAGTGCCTGTTTATGGTTGGAACTGTGATGGGCAACAGGGAGGCAAAAATAAGTTGCATGTATTTGTCTTCAGGTCTAGAATCCAGTGGGGCAGATAGATACAAACAGGTGATATTCCAGCATAAGTGATACATACTAGAGATGAATGTTAGGGGCTGTAGTAGGAAAGTGGATGTGACTTGAGCTTGAGCCTAAAAGAACAGTAAGCCACACAGTGGAGTCTATTGCTTATTAAGATGTTAAAATATATAGAGTAGTTTGTTTTGTACCTCCATTCATTGCTTGCATTTTGCCCATTTTACTGCTTTTATTTGTAAGTTTTAAGGGCTTTCTGTACTATTTTTCCATAATTTTATATGCTTGTAGATAAAAACATAATCAGATATTTTTAGGATAGAGCAGTGAGGTTTATGGTTTATGAGAACCAAATAGTCTAATATAAGCTTTGTTGTCTTGTGGTTTTTATATATATATATATATAAATATATATGAATATGTATTATTGAATATATATTGAATAATATTAATATATTGAATATATATGAATATATATTATTCATTCATATATATATATATATGAATGAGAGAAGCCCACTAGAATTTTACTGCTGGGAGTTGACCTGTAGGTGCCAACTATTACATCCTTCAGATGAGAACACATCTAAACCATTTCCTTTTCAAAAAGTTTTCAGAGAAGGAAATTTCATCCTCTTTTGGACGCTTACTCAACCTTTTCTTCATGTAGTGTCAACATGTTTACTTATGTTAAGATAAATTTCTCATGCTGCAATTAAGTTTTTTTTTTTAAATTAGTGGGTAGAGTTTTTCATCCTTCAAAATATATTAATCTTCCTCAACTTTATAATTAAGCAGTTTGAATGGTTACATATTTTGTCTTGTTTTCAAGCAGAATTAAACTTAATCCAACAGACACATGTGCAGTTTTAGTACCATTTTGAATGTTAATTTGTATCATCAATGTATTCTGATTCCTGGAATTGTCATTGGAGGAATGCAGGTGCAAAGATTTTGAAGTAAACCTTACATAATTAGAGTTTAGCAATAAGTGACAGTTTTGAGAAGTGCTGCCTTAGTGTGAAGCATCAAACACTGGAAACAGCTATCTGTGTATTGTCCCAGTGATTCTTATATTTGAAAACTGAAGCTGTGTTGAACTGACAAAATTATTCCAAGACCGCAACAGAAAAATATTTTGGTACTGAAAATTGCGTTTATTGTAAATTGATTTCCCAATCCATTGTGAATTTAGAACATGGATTTGACTTCTGTTCAAGTGTAGTTCTTAAATCTGCTACTGCAGCTGCTACTATATATATTTTCATGCTCTTCCCCTTTTTTTGGAGGATTATACACAACAGAAGTTATGGCTTCTAGTTTATGGGTGTTCTGTGGGCTTTGCTTCTTTCTGTGCATTTATCCCCTTTTTATTTTACTTCCCTGGTTTCTCACACATTTCCCCTTCCCTGCCCTCACGAAAGCAGAGGACAACTTTAGCAAAGTTGGAGGCATTTTTTATTTTGTGGAAGAAAGTAATATTATAATGTTGAGTCTCTGACTTTGAGTGAGTGTAATTACATGTGACTTTTTTGAGTCTTACCTAAGTGATTAGAAAGCTGTTTTTTATCTGTTAGGGTAATGGTTTTAAGAAATCTTAAAATCTTTTATTTTTTTCAATGCTGTTGACATTTTTGTGATTTATTTTATTAATAGGGCAATGTATTCCAAGATGCTGTCTTCAATCAAACAGTTACAATTATTGAAAGAGAGGATGGGTTAGATGGAGAAACGTAAGTGAAATCTGCAATATGTAGATCTTGATCTCACAGGGCAGGCCTGGAAGGCTTACTCCTGTCAACATTTGTTTTAATAGTGAAAATGGACCAGACTGTAGATTTTTGTGAAATCCTTTCTATATAAATCCATATTTTAGGTGGTTTTTATAACTATTAATAATGGGAAATGACAAAAATTGTTTAAAAAGATAGTTGGGCACGCCTGGGTGGCTCAGTCGTTAAGCGTCTGCCTTCGGCTCAGGTCATGATCCCCGGGTCCTAGGATCAAGCCCCACATCGGGCTCCCTGCTCAGCGGGAAGCCTGCTTCTCCCTTTCCCACTCCCCCTGCTTGTGTTCCCTCTCTCGCTGTGTCTCTCTCTGTCAAATAAATAAATAAAATCTTTAAAAAAAAATAAAAAGATAGTTAGCTTTCTGAATGTCCCCTCTTTTCTAAATTCTTTTCTACCTCATGCTCATGAGCTGATCACCAGCATCATCTAAGTTATATACCTCTTCAGTTGCTATTAAAAATATAAACTAGATGTTATCTTAAAAACTGTGTTCTTGGTGAATGAGGATGAGTCATTTGTCACTGTATACCTATATGTAATTGACCAAAAGCAATTTTTAAGTCAAATTATGCAAAATATAATATTTGTGGGAGATAAAACAGTGCAATTATTTTAACTGAGCTTGAGTATAATAAATTATAAGGAAATTTTATTCATTTTAGATCATATAATTGCTTTTTTTGACTAATTGTTCTTAAAGATAAAGTAAATCTGTGAAACTTACTATCTAGATTTAAGTTGAATATAAAATATTATCTTCCTTTGTCCCCCAGGTTATTTGGAAAGCGTATATCATGTTAGAATTATAGTTGTAGGGGCACCTGGGTGGCTCAGATGGTTAAGCGTCTGCCTTCGGCTCAGGTCATGATCCCAGAGTCCTGGGATCGAGCCCCACATCGGGCTCCTGGCTCGGCGGGGAGCCTGCTTCTCTCTCTCCCTCTGCCTCTCTCCCTGCTCATGCTTTCTCTCTCTCTCTCTCTCTGTCTCAAATGAATAAATAAAATCTTAAAAAAAATTATAGTTGTGATTATAGCTATGGTATTGTTTGAGTTAGAGCAGAATTACAGTTTTAATTAGTTGTGGTGTTTCTTATGAATTAAAGCCAGTTTTTTCTCCTTTTATATCAGAATCTTTATGTATATGTTCCTTGCTGGTCTTGGGCTCTTGGTTGTTGTTGGCCTTCACCAACTCCTGGAATCTAGAAAGGTAATTCTAGATGAATGACTCTTAGCCATACTTCAAAAGTTGTTACCATGCTAAGTATAATCTAGTTATTTGTGGCTTCTTGCTCTCAACTGTGGGCTTGTGTATTTATACATTTGTTATACCTTTTTAAAATAAAACCTGAAGATGAGACCTTGGATATGTGACTTGGATCTGTTCAGACTTCCATACACAAATGCATTTAGGGTCTTTTGGCTACACCCTCCAGAATGATCTTTACTTTTATATTGTAATTCTAAATCATGCTAGAATTTTTATTCCTTAAACTCAGACATAAGATTTCATTGTTCTACTTACTATACTTTTTCATGGATATGTTATTCAACCTAGAAGCAACACAGCTTTTATATTTGCTTTAATACTCTTAACTCTAGGGATAATTTCCATTTAGCAGTTAAATGAGTCTTTTCATTTGAAAAAAAATAAATTTGGCTGTATTCTATCAAACTTCTGCTTTTTTGTAAGGGTAGTAAAATGGAAACACTGAAGCACCTGTTATAATCATGGTTTCTCTTTCACTGTATCTTTATCTCTGTGTCCTCCCTGCAAAAACAAAAAAAAACAAAAAAAAACAAAAAACGGAACAACCCATATTCCTCTCAATGGAAAGTATAACAAGATTTGTGTCAAATTTTTAAGTACTTGCTCTTTAAAAGAGAAATACTTAGTGCTCAAGTGTTAATTTCCATAACTTACTTTACCTCATTCTCATAATAGCATTTTTGCTATAGATTTATGTATTAGGTATAATGACATCTTCAGTTTTTGTTTTTTTATTTGAATGAAGCCATTTTTAGTTACTTTTCGTGTATTCAGAGTTGTTTTTGGACTGTATACCTAATACTCTTACGTAAATGATTAGGTTTGTTGTTTAAGAGCAAGATTAAGGAAGGAATTGAATCATTTTCTTCCTAGCGGTTTTGCTGCATATACTCCAGGGACAGAGTTTGAGATTGTTAGCTTAAATGAGATTTAAAATTTTTGTTTTATCTATGCCAACAGTGCAGAAATCTACCTGCCTGCATGCAGTGTTTCAGTAATTATCTTGAATTTTGTTGGATGTTAAAATAAATTTATTCTTTGATTTGATTCCCAAAGGGAAAGAAAATCACTATATAAATAGAAGTTCTTAGTTGGTCCACTTAGAACCACCGACCTATGAATTTTTTATAGCAAAGGAAAAGGCCTTTAAAACCTGAAAATGAATCATTGTGAAGATTTATTCCTTATCATTTATTCTTTATAATTGGTGTTAGGCATGATTTTCTCTCTCTAATTAATAAAATACTTAAGTAGGAATATGTTTTGAAGAGGACGTATTTGTTTAAGATATTTAAATTAGGTAGCTTAATATGCTTTTTTAGTTTTATAGTGAACATTATAATAGAACTCCTTTAAAATAATGTTTTTATGCTCTCTTAGCGCAAGAGACCCATACAGAAGGTAGAGATGGGTACATCAAGTCAGAATGATGTTGACATGAGTTGGATTCCTCAGGAAACTTTGAATCAGATCAGTAAGTACTCTTATAAACTTGGCTGGAAAATTTTTCCCTTAAATGGAAATCAAATTAAGTATTTTAGATATAAAAATGCTTGGTCAGTGCTACTTAACACTCATCTTTTCCATTACTTCTGTAGAATCTAGTGTAATATTAATGAACACTTTAAAATTTTATTCTGAGTAGTATTTTTATGCTTTAATTTAGAATGCTTCCAGATCTGCAGTTTTATATACAAATGTGTGAATTCTCTATATTCCTAATCTTTTCTTGTCTCTTTTTTTCTGTTGCTTCAGTGCAGAGTAGAAGAGGTGAGGCAATTAATTTTTTTAATGGTGTTTGCTATATATAGTACTGGATTTTGTATAGCATATGAATACTTTACAGTAAGTTTAATGAGTAATGGAACAGTTTCCTAGCACTGTATTTATTAGAAAAACTACTAACTACCCACTGTAGTTTCAAAGAATAAACCTAAGACATTGCCTCGTGGTTTACCTAACATATATTTTAGTTTCATTATGTATGAGATTAGCTAAAATATTAATCTTTACGAAAGAATGTACTTAGTGCTCAAGTGTTAATTTCCATAACTTACTTTACCTCATTCTCCTAATAGCATTTTTGCTATAGATTTATGTATTAGGTATAAGGACATCTCCAGTTTTTCTTTTTTCTTCTAATTGTAAATGGACTATTTTGTTTTGTTTTAAGATTTATTTACTTTAGAGAGCCAGCAAGCAAGCTAGTGCGGGGAAGGGCAGAGGGAAACAGAATCTCAAGCAGACTCCGTGCTGAGTGTGGAGCCTGATGTGGGGCTTGATCTCAGGATCCGGAGATCTTGACCTGAGCTGAAACCAAGAGTCGGTTACTCAACTGACTGTGCCATCCAGGGGCCCCGTAAATGGACTTTTTAGAAACATTTATTGTAAGAGTAGTATGACCTCATATTACAAACATTAATAAATAGTACAGAAGTGGAAAAGATCACCACCTGGCTCCACTAATTTCATTTTCTTTAAATAATAGGTGTTTGTTATTCTAAGTATTTTCTGTACATTTACCAGCACATATGTCTGTTGTTTGTGAATATTTTGTACACATGGCATCGTGCTGCATATGCTGTTCTGCCTCCCGAGTTTTCATGTCTTGGATTTTTTTTTATGATAGTGACTTACCTCATTTTTTAAATAACTGGATAGTATTTCTTTATATAAATGTGTCGTGATAAGTTAAACCTATTCTGTATTGAAGGATGCTTATTATTTCCAGTTTTTCATTCTTAAAACTATAATGAATGTTTTTATATAAATATTTATGGGATAATTTCTTATTTTTTAATTGAGATAATTGATATATAATATGAGATTCAGATGTACAGTGTAATGATTCAGTATTTGTATATATAGTGAAATCATCACTACAGTAAGTCTAATTAACCATCTGTTACCACACAGTTAAAAATCTTTTATTTTTTTTTTTAAGATTTATTTACTTGAATGCGTGCACACAAGCAGGGGGAGCGGCAGAGGGAGAGGGAGAAGCAGACTCCCCGCTGAGCAGGGTGCCCAACACAGGGCTTGATCACAGGATTCTGGGATCATGACCTGAGCCAAAGGCAGATACTTAACCGACTGGGCCGCCTGGACACCCCAAATCTTTTTTTTTCTTGTAACAACTTTTAAGATCTACTCTCTTTGCAAACTTTCAAATATACAGTACAGTATTAAAAACTATAGACATCATGATATCCATTCACCCCCATGACTTAGTTATTTTATAGCTGGAAGTTTGTACCTTTTGACCTCCTCCTCCCCTTTCACCCACCCCCCTACCTGGGATACATAATTCCTTAAAAGTAAAATAGGTCTGGGGCACCTGGGTGGCTCAGTTGTTAAGCTGCCTTCGGCTCAGGTCATGATCCCAGGGTCCTGGGATCGAGCCCCGCATCAGGCTCCCTGCTCCGCGGGAAGCCTGCTCCTCCCTCTCCCACTCCCCCTGCTTGTGTTTCCTCTCTCGCTGTGTCTCTCTCTGTCAAATAAATAAATAAAATCTTTTTTTTAAAAAAGTAAAATAGGTCTAAGGTTATGTACATTTTTATTTTTATTTTTGTGAAAAGTCCTATTTCCCTTCCAAAAGATAGCTTATGTTCTCAGCAATGTACAATATTGCCTAATTCTTTTCCACTCTCACCAGTCTTTCTCAAGTATTAAGTATTACCAAATGTTTTAATTTGGCAGTATGGTACAAAATGTTGTCTTTCATTTACAATTAAGAATAAGGTTTGGCGGGGCGCCTGGGTGGCTCAGTCGTTAAGCGTCTGCCTTCGGCTCAGGTCATGATCCCAGGGTCCTGGGATCAAGCCCCGCATAGGGCTCTCTGCTTGGCCGGGAGCCTGCTTCTCCCTCTCCCACTCCCCTTGCTTGTGTTCCCTCTCTAGCTGTCTGTCTCTCTCTCTCTGTCAAATAAATAAAATAAAATCTTTAAAAAAAAAAAAAAAAGAATAAGGTTTGGCTTCTTTACACATATATATTGGCCACTTAGTATCTTTCTTGTGAATGGGCTGTTCATGTCCTTTCCAGGGTTACAAAGTGAATTGTTTTCATTATCATTTTCAGGGAGCTTTCTCTATTGAAACATAATTATGGTGTGGCAGTTGCTTTATTAAAAGTGGGTACAAAGCAATAACAGCATAGGAGGGGCCCTCTTCCTGTAGGAGAGAGTAGGGGAGTCATTGATAAAAAGTTGACTTTTGACCAGAGTCTTGAGAAGTTAGGTGAGAAGGAATCTTCAGAGTTTTATGTGCTGTGCTAAGGACTTGGCTTTCCTTCTTGGTAAAAGGCAGCTATCAGTACTTTGAAGCAGAGAAATAACAAATTTCTATTTTTAAAAGAAATTATCATAGTTGTGTGTTGTATGGTTTAGCAAGCAGGAGCTTCTAGAAGTAGGGATACCAGTTAGATGATTTCAATAAAACATCTGAGAAATCCTTAGGGCCTAAGCTAAAGCAGTAGTGACGCGGAGGAAAAGAAACTAGAAAGGTATTTCAGAATTGGAGCAGATTGGGCTTTGGGTAACTTTTTGGATGTTCGAAGGAGAAAGGAGGGAAAAATAATTTTGAGTTTTAGGCATCTGGATGGAAGATGATCCCATTACTGTTAGGGAATATAGGAAGAGTAGCACACATGCATGAGGGGAGAGGAATTGGAACTAGATCTGTTGATCATAAGGAGCCCAGATAAGGATGTCCAGTAAGCATTTGAAAGTTGTATTTAGAGCAGAGGTGAAACAGGATTTGGAGACATTGATGGGGGCACCTGGCTGGCTCAGCCTGTGGAGTGTGCAACTCTTGATCCCAGGGTTGTAAGTTCGAGCCCTGCTTTGGGTGTAGAGATTACTTAAAAATAGAATTAAATTAACAGATTTGGAGACATTGGGACATACAGCGTAGGTGTAGCTGAGGTCCCGTGAAATCATTTACCGTAAAATTTAAATAAATCCTTAAATAATCTTTTCTCTTTAAGGACAAGTGTTCCATATTATCCTGATACTCCTCATAGCAAAATATGGAATTGGGTTGTAGGGTAGACTGTGGTCTCTTTATAATGCATCAAAATTATTTATGCAGTCTGGGGCACCTGGGTGGCTCAGTTGGTTAAGCAACTGCCTTCAGCTCAGGTCATGATCCTGGAGTCCCGGGATCGAGTCCCACATCGGGCTCCCTGTTCGGCACGGAATCTGCTTCTCCCTCTGACCTTCCCCCCTCTCATGCTCTCTCTCTCTTTCTCTAATAAATAAATTAAAAAAAAAAAACTTAAAAAAAAATTATGCAGCCTGCTATGTTTAAAATAAAGGTTCTTCAAAAATAATTAAATTTTAAATGTCTTATACAGAATTGGTTGAAACTTTGAAAAGCATTAAAAGTCACAGTTAAAAAGTAAAGTCACTCTAAGCTGTGGAGCCACACCTCCCAAAGAATTCCTACATGACAAATAGATTGTGGGCGGGGGGGTGGTTTTATAGTATCTTTCTCCCTGACATTGTTGTTCATGAACTTTAAAGCTGAGAATTACTACACTTACAGAGTGTTTGTATTTATGATTGTATTTTCATCGCCAAGTGTCAAGTATTTAGTCTGTCATAACACTGTGCTAGGTTCTGAGTGGGTATAATGAAAAGAATATTACTGTTTTTTCGGGAGTTTACATTTCTACCTGAGGAAGATAAAGCACATTTATGAAATATTTGAGTAATCAGAGATGGTATGTGATATGTGATAGAGTGAATAATACAGACAACTTCTGAATTAGGAAAGAGGACCGTATTAAAATCTAGGGAGGCCTTGTTGAAGGGAAGAATTGAACTTCTGTTGAGCGCCTGCTTGTACCGGGCATTCTCCCTCTGCAAGGTGTGAGGTGCTGTCTTTATTTACTGATGAGAAATTGCTAATGAGGAAATAACTTGCTAAGATTCACAGCTGGATTGTCTCATTCTGAAGCCCATTTGCTTTCCCAGGAAAACTTAAAACTCAAAGATGGATAGAGTTAAAGTCACTAAATGCTTTTTAATGGTACTTGCCGTTCTTGCTCAAAATCTGATTTTGTTTTAGGACCATGTCTTACCACCAAATACAGTTGTATTATTCCTTTTTCCATTTACATGAAACCCCTCATTTTGAAGAAACTTCATAAACAACAGTAAAGTTTCTAAACAGCATTGAGATAATCTGATTTTCCAATTAAGGTGATAAAAGTTTTTATCAAATTCAGGGTTTTGATGCATTGCCCTCTATAGGCTTTTTGAGAGGCATGTTATTTATAAATTGTTACTGGAATTTGAAAATAGCTGGAAGGCAGATAACACTCATACATAATCAGTCCTTTCTCACCATTACTACTTTTAGCAAAGCCTCGGAGCTAAGAGGTCGTAGTTGGAGCCTCATCCTGTGAAATCAAAGGAGTCCTGAGTCCATTTCAGAAATTGGGGGCACAACGAGAGACTCTTAATGATAGAAGACAAACTGAGGGTTGATGGAGGGAGGTGGGTGGGGGATGGGCAGTGGGTGTTGTATGTAAGTAATGAATCACTGAAGTCTACTCCAGAAACCAGGATTGCACTGTATGTTAACTACCTAAAATTTAAATTAAAAAAAATTTTTTTTAACTTGAATAAAATAAATTTTTTAAAATTGGGGGCATAGAAGTTGAGGAAGAAGGGTGTGAAAAAATACATGTGATTAGTAGAAATTTTATTATTTGCCCTTTTTTTTTTTTTTTAAAGTAATCTCTACACCCAACGTGGGGCTCAAACTCACAATCCTGATATCAAGAGTCCCATGCTCTTCTAACTCAGCCAGCCAGGCACTCTGATTATTTGCTCTTTTAGAGTGTAGATTTTTTTTACAGTGACAAGCTACTTCTAAAAAAATTTCAATTTACAAGGAAATAACTCTTTCCTGACAGAAATAACATCACATTTAAAGACTAATGACTTATTTTATTTATTAATAAATAATCACGTTGAAATTTCTTCAGTGGTTTCAGAAATATCCTTTACAACTGGTTTTCACAATATAGGATGATGCATTGCGTCTGGTGGTTCTGTCTTAATTCCCTTTTAATGTATAGCAGCTCAAGAGATTGGCCACTTGACCTGTGGAAAGTGGCTTCTCAAACTTTAATATGTGTACAGATCATTTGAAAATCTTGTTATGGTCCAGGTTGAGATTCCGGTGCTCTTGGCTAGGGCCTAAATGTTGGTGTTTCTAGCAGGCTCCCAGATGATGCCAGTGCTGCTGACCCGTTTATCACCCTGAGGAATGGGACTCGGGGAAAGTCCCATGTTCCAGATTTCTCTGATTGTTTTCTCCTCGTGCCTTTTAGTTAAAATTTCTTCAACTTGGAAGATAAATCTATAGGTTTGATTAGATTGAATCATTTTTGGCTGATAGCATATATCAAAAGTACTTCTCCCTGCATCACATCAGGAAACAGTATCTGATTGTCCCATCATACATGATGCTAAATTGAGCACTAGATTAGGGTAGTAGCCACAGGATCTTCCCGTGTAACCAGGAAAGGGTGGTTGTTTCTGCTTGCAACCTACAAGTTATCTCTGATACTACTTTGGCATCACACAGATACCCAGTTCTGTAAACCATTCACCAGTTGATAATCCTTTCATGAATCAGTAATGTTTCAGAAGTTGTAAGTGATGATTTTTAATTGAAATTTCTTTGATTTTTACTAACTGCCGTTCTTTGATGAAGTAGAGCTCTCCTTCATCAACTGGGACTTTTTGGTTACTTCATGGGAGACAGTTCCTATAGGAAAAGGAGGATAAGTGCTTAATTTTTCCCTTTATTTTCCAGTTTTCAAAGAGTTAGTTTAAAAGCCACCCCAGTGTGACAAACGAGTTTTTTCTAATTTTCTCCTCTGTTTTTTGATTATCATGTATAAACTCAGTTTTTCATAGAATCAGTATATTTTAGTCAGCTGTATTCTTTTTTGATGTTCATATTGTACAGTTTTGACTACTGGTTGCCTTTTTATGCTTGATCTCAACCAAAAGGCTGAGAAGGGTTTACTGATTGCCTTTTTTGAACTGCCTCCAATCTTACCCTTTGGATCTTTGAATGATCCCTTCCTTGCTGGCTCAACAAGATAATCTAGACATTTTGTGCTTGCTCTAAGCATGGAGCAAGCTGTTTCTCCAAGGACTCCTGGATGTTAGAAATGAAAATCTAGACTTTAGGAATGTCATTGATACTGGATGACATTGTTTCTAGGTCCATTCTGTGAACTGAGCTAGACAATACATATTTTTTCAAATCCTGAAATCATACTGATATTTTCAGTTCAATTTTAATAATATTTTTACTTAATTTCGTATGCTTGTATTTTGTTTCTCTTAACACTTGATTCCTTACTGCAGTAGTTCTCAAACTGTGGCACTCACCAGAACCACCTAGCCAGCTTCTTACCCTTGCTAGGCCCCACCCCCTAGAGTTTCTAACCTAGTAGGTTTGGGTTAGGCCCCAGGATTTGCTAATCCATGTTCTCAGGTGATTTTTGAGGCTGCTGGTCCAGACCATACTTTGAGAACCACCCTTTGAACATGATTTTCTTAGAGTAAAGGCGTTGAGCCAAATTGAAGATAATTTAGGAAAAAATAGCCAGCTCTTTCAAAGATAAGACATGTGCTTTGCATATTTGAGGACAGAATGGAGAAAACCAAGAGAAATTTTGAAGATAATGGAGCAGGAGGTATGCATGGTAGTGGAAGTCTCTTGGGCTTCCAGGAATTTTGGAGAGGGGTAGTGTGAGGACAAATAGGTTTCAGGGGCCACTGTTTAATTTGGCAAGAAATTTTTCTTGTCTCCGTCTCACTCATCAGAACGTAAAGGAAGGAGAGGTGGTTTGAAATGATTTGAGCCTGTTACTAATACATTTTTTCCTGATATGTTTTGCATTTCAGATTAGGGTGCTTCCGTTTCCCTCAAGTCTTTTTAACTGTAAATGACAGGTTAAGTGATTTTAATAGAAAATTATAGATCTTTTGTTTAATACTAGTGTTTTAAATGTATACATAAGGCAACCTTAATCAGAAACTTATAAGGATGAAGTCTTTCATGTAATTTGACTTTCTTTTAACTCGGGGATCCATTAGAAAGCTTGCGATTTTTATCTCAATTAAAAAAATCCATCTGATGGCTACTTATATAGTATGACTCTCCCAGGTGTGATAGGAAATGGGATAGATTGTGCAGTCTGAGGGGTGGAGTGAGGGACTAGTTTAAGTTTCTGCTAACATTTTGCCTTTGTCTTTTCTAAAAATGAAAAAAGTTGCAGTTTTTCCACAATTAGGTGGCTTTCTGTAACATCTTTCTTTTAAAAGGGCAGGGTGGGCATTTTCAGATCTGCCCCATGTTGAATCTCATTAACATCATGTTCCAGTGTTTTTTGTTCTTTCAGTTAAGTGATTTCTTTTTTCATATAGTTTAAGCTTTGTTCTTAAAAGCTAAAATATTTTGGCCTTAAATAATATGTTAGGTTTTTTTAAAAATAGTTTTTTAGGGTTTTTGGTGGGGCAAGTGGTAAGAGGGGGGTTGTTTTTTCTTTGGCCCAAAAGCATCGTTACACACATCTGTTACTGTTTTTTGCTGAAGTAAAATGCTGCTTGAGGCCCTTGAGAAATTGGGAGCCATTTTCCCAAAAGCCAAATGACTCTAGAATGCTATCTTACTCTGTTTCTCATTTATCTGCTTCTATCTGCTGTGCTGAGCAGGTGATGGAGGTTTTTAGACTCACTGTTAAGTTAGGCAGAGTTGGCTGCCTTCCTGGAGTCCAATTGGTATGTGTTGAAACAGGCATTGCAGGTCCTCTGCAGCTCTTTTTCATGTATTCTCCTACTTAAAACTCTGCTACAGGTGGTTGAAATTGTTGTGAAGTGCTGATTATACTGACTTCAGTCTGCATAGTAACTGCTACATTCACGCAGATGTCAGTCAATTCTTTTTTTGTTGTTGTTAGAACAACTCAGCAAAATAAAATTCGGTTTATTGTTGGGCAACATTGTTTCACACATACATCAAACAGGCCAAAAAAAATAAACAGCAACTTCATAGACAAAAAAGGAAAAAAAGAAACCTTTTATCTTTGGCCTTTTTAACCATCTCATACAAACCAACTACTTAATAGTACAGCTAAGTACATACACAAAAAAAGTTACTGGAATGCTCGGAATAAGATTGTTTTTTTGTTGTTTTTGCTTTTTTTTTTTTTTTACAAGGTCTTTTTTCTCTTTTGAGATTATAATGAATATGGTCACACCACAAGTAAAGTCAGAAGTAGGATGACTATAGACAGCAAAAAAAAAAAAATGGCTGTTCAATTCTAAAGTAATTTTTGGGGCACCTGGGTGGCCCAGTCAGTTAAGTGTCTGCCTTCGGCTCAGGTCATGATCTCAGGGTCCTGGGATTGAGCCCCATGTCAGGCTTCCTGCTCAGCGGGGAATCTGCTTTTCCCTCTCCCTCTGCTGCTCCCCCTGCATGTGCTCTTGCTCTCTCAAATAATCTTAAAAAAATAAATAATGTACATTTTGAGGAGTGCCTGGGTTGGTTAAACATCTGACTCTTGATCTCAGCTCTGGTCTTGATCTCAGTTTGAGCCCCACGTGGAGCCTACTTAAAGTACTTTTTGAATCCTCAAAGATCATATTCATAGTGTATTGTTTATTTTAAAATATCTAGTAATTGGTCAGTTGCATAAAGGCAGTAGTTTTAGTCTAACCTTTCTGAAATCTGATGAAAGTTGTAGGCTTTCTCCATCAGAAAAATGGTTCTATGCTCAATTTTGGGTGAGTTGAGCCCCCCCCAAACGCATCATTAACTAATCTATCTTAATAAGGTCAGTTTTCATGTGATTTACAGACTCAGTCTTAATATTTCATAGTCACTAACTCTAAAGCATATTTTTAAAAAAATTTAGCTGCTAAATACTCTTGATAAACATTTACTCTATATTTTTAAAATACAGTTATGGTGATCTGGCAATTTTAGAAAATAAAAATTAAGATCTTCTAGGTAAAATTTTTTTTTTTATACCCATTGTTCATGAAATGCTTACAAAATAAACCCCATACTTTTGGTGTTAAATATTTTTTCCAGCCCTTTTTTTTTTTTTTTTTAAAGCTGGAAAACTAATTATAATTTGTAGCTTGTACCACAAAGGGCTTAACTTCCTAATATGTAAAGTGCTCCTAGAAATAAAAAAAGTAGTGGTCAGAGAAGAAGATATCCTTACTGAAAGAAACATAGGTGACTCCTCGTACTGGATAGGAGTAGAAACTCACCACCAATTTAGCTTTTGTTTAATAAAATCCACTAGGAATCTAATGTAAGGAGATAAAAAGAAAAAATTATTCAAAGTAGGCTTGTGTATGCAGGATGGTTTGGTTCTGTCTAAAAATTTCCTTTAACCTGCTGTTCGTTCCAGCTAAATTTATGAAATTGCCAAAAATTATGCAAACTGCATGGCTGCATTTATAAATATTAATTTGTAGCCAGTATAGGTGTTTTTAAGCTGCAAATTTCATACCTTTGACACTATTTCTAAAGCATTTACTTACGCACATATACACATATTAAATTGTAGAATTTAAGATTTTGCTGGTGGCTTCAGGATTCAAGTAACCGAGATTAAACCTTTTCCCACCCTGATCACACAAAGTTTCATTTGAATTGAGTTACTCTTGAAGGATTATTTTAAAGGTTAGTTTAACAACTTATACTAGATAAGAGGCATTTATTACTAGGGTATTTTTTGCATGTGTGGTGTTTTTTTTTTTTTAAACTTAGTGGTAAAGTTGAAGAAAAATGCCTTTTTAAAGGTCTTTTGAATCCATCATATTTACAATAAGCAAGTTAAAACTTTCTCTTTTCTTCCAGATAAAGCTTCACCAAGAAGGTTGCCCAGGAAACGGGCACAGAAGAGATCAGTGGGATCTGATGAGTAAATGTCCCTTTGTGCAACAATTCAGTCTTTACTTAACCTGCCCTAATGTTTTTCGGCCTGATGGGAGTTAGTGCAGAGAAGCCATATCACCATAGAAGGCAACTACTGCTTATGTGTGGACTGAGCCATCAGAGTCTGTGGCGATAATATTACTGAAAATGCACTGCATTCATTTTTCTAAAGTAACAGATTTGGGTTTTTTTAAGCCATTAAAATATATGTGTGTGCGTGTGTATGTCTGTGAGCAGTTGGTGTTACCAGAATCATTGTTGAACTACCTGAAGCCTGCCTTTAGAATACTAAATATAATGCTGTTGTCTCTTTTTGACATTTTCTCATATTTCCCGCAAAACTCAGTATTTGTCCAATATGATGGTCAATGTCCTGCCTTAGACTGTTTTAAAGAAAACAGTTTGTTTCTTTCTTAGAATTCCTCAAATCCATTTGGTGGCGCAAATTAGTATTTTGTTATTGTTGCTGTTTTACAACTAGTATTCTAAAGGCACAAACAGGAGTAGCTGCTTTTTAGCAGTAGAACTGTTTTGGTATTTTGCTGCTGTTTACTATAATGCGCACCTTCAGAAAACTTCCCAAATGAGTCCAAGGACTTTGGGGATTTCTAGCAAGCAAAATTGTGAAGCATGAGAATTCTGATTTTGATATATAAAACCACCTCACCCTCTTTTTCTTTTTTTACCTTTTTTTTTTTTTTAAAGAAACTGGTACATTTGTGGGACCTGAGTTGTGCTATCCATTGTTGTTTTATTTCTGACCCACTTAGTTCTTTTTGTTTTTTTTAAGAGATCATATTTTTTCCTTAATAGTATCTTGCTTGAGAAAAATTGCCTTTGTCTATAGACTTAAGCAAAAAGTCAGTTTATAGGGGCAGAGATATATTACAAGTAATACTAATCTGTAAAAAAAAAAAAAAAAAAAAAAGTTGGCTATTTTTTTAAGTAGTTAACCAATTGGTTTTTATCTAATCTTTTGGGTATTTTGTTCAGAGAAACTTTTTTTAGTTAATCTGAAGAATTCCAAAATTTTAAGTACTTAAGATCTCAGAACCAAAATTAAATTGGACTTCATAAAATCCTGTTAGAGTCACTCTTGTCCTAGTAGTAAATTAAGTTTGGCATTATTGTCAGACTGGATAAAGGGTAAAGTAAAATAGTACAAACAGATAAGAGGCCTTTCCCCTCTGTTTTTAAGCCATATTCTCCCACATATATTTTGTAAAGAAATGGTAAATGAAATTCTAGTGGCTATTTAATTCCTGATCTGTCCTAATACAATGAACTGACCCCTCCCCCCCATGTCTTTATAATCCCCACCCATGCCCACATGAAACCACAGCAAACCAAGACACACAAAAAATCTTACCAAGTTCTTTAAGTATTTAAACATCTGAGCCAAAGCCTATGACAATAGAAGTTATTATTGTATAGTTGTTAATCACTTTGCAAGTAGGGGCTAAGGTGTCAAATTATCTATATTGGTATTGCTGAACTATAAGCATTCTATACCTGTAATATAAAGTGTTTGAGTTTTTAATTGGGCTGTATGATCAGTAGCTTATTTTGAAAAAGCTCTATGAGCTGTAAAAACTGCATGTTTTTTGTTTAATGTAATATAGGAGACCCTCCTATATTCCTTCTCAAGGAATATATTTCAAAACATTGTTTTGTGAATTCCTAAGTTTGTGAAACTATTAGAACATAAGGCAGTGAGGTGTAATTACACAATTTAAATGGTTTCTAGACAGTTGCATGGAGTACTTGTTGGGACTTAGGCACTGGCAAAGCCACACTGAGTTACAGGTGCCGGACCTTCTGACTCCTAAGGAATTTGCCTTACATGCTAGCCTTTCCACTGCTGAGGTTCAAATTAGTGCCTCAGAAATCCTTTGTCACGTTTTATTTTTTAGCATCCATTGGGAACAGTTGAAAACTTAAATCCTCAACTGCCAGGGTCTTCTATAGAATCAGTATGTGTTTAGCAGAAAACTAACTCCGTAATGAATGGAATTCAATTCCACACATGGTTTGTTCAAGCACACTTAATAAGTAGCCTATTTTTTAAATGTCTTTTTTAAATGTAAATATTTGGATGAAGTTTTTAAAGTTTGTTTTGATATATTCATTTGCTACACCAACCATGGTTTCAGAATTCACCTTTTGAGCTAATTGGTTTCAGAATCTGTAAAATGAACCAAGAATCTTGTATATCAAACCTGTCACGCAGACATGTGAGAATAATGTGTTCATAAAGCATGGATCTTGCTTTGGTTGTATAGCTTCATCATTCATTTCACGGTCTTATGTAGTGAGTGACTTTTCAGACTACCCCTGCCCTCTGAAGTGTTGTCTGAGCAGGGTGGTGGGGCGGGAATGGGACCTACAAGATCCTGAGGAAGACAGAAGTCAGAAGAAAAGGAACATAGACTTGATTTTAGTAGTTTTTAAATTTAAGTAAGTTTCAGAAGGTAGTGACTTTGATAGGAGGAAAAGGCAAATTTAGGTCTTAAGAAAAAAAAAACAACAACATTAAAAAGCCACTGCCTTAAAGGTGTATTTGCAGTGCATTAGCCTATAATTGTCTTTGCCTCTGTTGCGGAGTAGTTAATAGTGGTAATGTGACCTTGAAATCTTTGTTTAATGACTTAACATTATTTTGGAGGTACAGTAGTAGGTAAATGTAATATGTCAGTCTCTCATACAGCATTCATCTTTTTTTGGTACAATAATAGCCATACCCTTGGTTGGAAGAAAAAAGAAACTTGGTTAGTGCATTTAAATAATGATGTCATTTTTAATTTTTTTTTTTTTTACCTTGAACTTGGCAGTACACATTGTCTCTCACCAGGATTTTGATAGGTCCTTGGTTTTTCCTTATTTTAGTTCCAAAATTAGATGTTAGCTTAAATTTAAAAATTTAAATCTGTATTTCCAGGTACACTTGAAATAATTTGCCACACTTTTGGACAGCATCATTTATAGCTGTAAAATAATACATTTGTTATAGTTTTACTAAATAAAATCCTACTTTGAACTAATATTTCCAGCTTAGTGAAGAGCAGCCTGACCTCTCAGCCCCTCACTACTAGCATAAAGCGGAATATTCGGATAGTACGAGGCAAGAACAGAACTGACCTGCAAACTTCTCAACAGTTTCTTTAGGCCTCTTAGAGAACTGTACCAGTTAATATTTGTATGATTTTATTCTTTGTTTACACAAAAGCCTAGACTTTCATAGTAATTAATTCTATATGTAATCTGAAGTTCTGGAGTTTTCCCTTTTTCAGACTTGGGAATTATTTCTTGAGGTTCGGGTACCATTTAGCAGCTTTTTTAAAGGCAGTAGAAAAGGAACTCATTTATTAAACATCAGCCATAGATTGTGTTCTCTTGGGCCTTTCCATTCATCTTCTAATAAACCTTCACAGCAACTGAAGGAAGGTGATTCTCACTTTATAGATGGAAAAAACAAAACCTCCTGAATTTAAGTAGCTTATGCAAGGTGTTACATATTGAATTTAGATTCAGAGCTATTTCTAAAACTCCCACATTCTTTCCCCTGCATCATGTTTAAGATGGAAATTTTATGAAACCAAGCATTTGGGCAGCTTAAAAATACTTGGTTTTCCAGAATTCAGCAACTGAAAAGGTCCAATAAACTCAGTACTTAATATACTGTACCTTTACTTGTACTATACAGTAGTATATAAATGCCACTCAACTCCAGAATACTATAAAATAACCCCAAAGAGTCTTCTGAGCTGTTACAAATCGATTTGTGTGTTTGGTGTATACGTATAATTTGAAATTTTTTATATAATTCAGTTATCCACAGTACCCTATTTAATCTTGATAATGACACCTCTTTAAATACCCTTGATTAACAAAATCATGGTCTTCAAAAACATTTTAAGATTGATATGCTAGTTTGGCGGATTTTCAAGTTTTAAAGGGTTGAAGATTCATCTTCATGTTAAAAGATGAGAGTGAAGTACAGTTGACCTCTGAACAACGGGTTTGAACTGCATGGGTCCACTTATACATGGATTTTTTTCAATAAATACAGTTCTGTAAATGTATTTCCTCTTACGATTTTCTTAATCTTTTCTAGCTTTATTGTAGCGATATCGTATATAATACATATACAAAATGTGTGTTAATCAACTATATTATTGGTAATGGTTCTGGTCAACAGTAGGCTATTAGTAGTTACGTTTTTGAGGAGTCAAAAGTTGTATGTGGATTTTTGACTGTGCCAGGATCAGCACCCTGAAGCCCACATTCAAGGGTCAACTGTACTCGTTCTTGGGTTATACAACTACACAAAACCGGGATTGTAGATTAGGCTTCTGTCTTCTTTCTGTTCAAGTGTGGATTTCCCTTAAGAGGCACCGTGGAGCATTAGAAAAGAAAATCCAGTATCCTCTAGAAAACTTGAAGATCAACCCTTACGTAGATTTTTGTTATAGTACCTGTGACGATCTGTCACCTTGTGTGGTATGTCTGTCTCTCTGCGGACCGTGAGTTCTGCATCTTATTTGCATTTTATCCCCAGTTTCTAGCTTGCAGTTTTCATGTGGAAGCCTTATCACAAGTGTTTAAAGAATGAGAAAATGTGGGCCAGTTTTCTTTGTCATTCTTCCATGGGATTGTGTTTAGAAGTGTTCTTGGTGATAACCCAGTATCATTGGCAATTCTGTGAGGTTGAACAAAGACGGTATGGTTTGCTAGCCTTTGGATTGGGAATATAGTCCACCCTGCCCACTAAAGTGTGACCTTGAGAAGGCAGCTCATCTGTGGAGTCTTGATGTGTTCTTTTTAAATTGAGAGATACTTGAAGTGTCCCAAATTGATTGTTACCTACAAACCCTTAATACAGTGTTACTGAATGATTCTTAAATTTAGTTAGCAAACCCAGAAAGAACTAAGGTATGTAATGGACTCCTCTGTGGCTGCCTGGGTTCAAATTCCAGCTCTCTTAGTTAGAGTCAAGTTACATCATCTCATTGACTTCAGTTTTGGGTGCCTACCTTTTAGAGTTGCTAGCCGTTCAGAACTTTGCCTGGCACATCAGAAGCTACGTAAGTGATTGCTACTGCTGTTGTAAAGCTCCATACTGTTGTAACATCCCGGGAAGCATATGAGTGAGAGGTGTACATGGTACTTTTTGGACTTCAACATGGATAGTAGTCAAATTCTGTAGAGGAAAGCTAAATAGTGGTATTTTTTTTAGCTAAAGAGTGAAAGTCTTAAGATGGACATGTAATGTGGCTAGCTCTCTGGATATAATAAGGAACCAGAGCAATAGGGCTGCCAAGGGGGGGTTTTATTGTAACTATTCGAGCCTGCCCATCAGACTGAGAATTACCTTTTTCAGAGCACTTGGGGCGGCTGCCATGTTCTCCAGCGATGGCGCTGCTACTCCAAACAATTTTTAAATTCCTCCCAGAATTTCTTTGAGCTTCACACAGAGCTACCCAAAGAGAATCAGTCTTATTTGTGTATTTTCAGAAATCCATTTGATCATCTATCTTAGATTTGTCAAAATAGGTGCTGAGGTTCTAAAAGCATGTTAGAAAGGAGTGTGGGAAATATTTTCATCAAGCATAGTGTTCACATTGAGCAGGTACATCAAACATCTGCTCTGTGTTCTACCACATACGTTCTTATTCAATCCTCACAACTACCCCAGCTAACCCCATTATCCATGATGCAACCACTTCAAGGAGCCCAGAGGCACCCATGGTGCAGATTTGGTCCATTGCTGCCTCCAGTTTTGTTGGAACAAGACCTGTGAATCCTCGGACAGGGAGCACCTTCACATTCACACACAAAATCTACCTACCTGTGTTCTAGTTGCATCGCTTAGGATTTGCTTGATATTTTCTCTGAGGTAGATACCTTCTTATTTTCTTGTGCTATCACAGCCAAAAGTCAAGATAGGTTTATCAATACTCTGGACAGTGGCTCTTTTAAGAGGACCTGTTGCCATCATCCGAGGTAAAAGATTGAAAGTCGTTGGTCCTCAGTACACATAAAAACAGGACTTCATCCCTTGAACTCTCCTGAGCAGTTCATTATTAGAGTCACGTGTATTTTAAGGTCTTGTATTTAATACCTCAAACTGTTCATAATCGAGTGAGCTTTTCATGGCCGAAAATCATGGTTATGTATCTCCATTCGCCACTGCAAGCTGCCGGCACTCTGTGTCTCCACTCAGCGGGAAACCAGATCTAGAGCAGGCTGTGGTCTGCCTGTCCTGAAGCCGTCTGCAGAGATGGTAGTGGCAGGAGGACCCCGCGCGGTAGTCTGAGAGTGGCCTAGCTTGACTCCCTAGTTGAAGTCCACCTGGGTAACCCACGTCTGGTTTAGACTGAAGCCTCTACCTGGAAGTAATCTCCTTTCGGGAACCACTGGTAAGATCCTGTGACCCTTTGGTCACTAGGGTGACTTCTCACGTGGCTGATGGCCTGATAGTCTGGTTTCAAGGAAAAGTCCTGGATGGGCTGTCTACACAAGGCGTTCAGAGCTGTTACAGGGCCTTCTTCATTGTCATCAATCCTCTCAGATTCTTGAGACTTCTGTCTCCAGATGTGCACCCCCTTTCCCATCGTCCTCACCATCTCTGACTTTTTTCCTTTTGTGCCCACCTATACAAAAACCCTCCTGTCTTAAGTCTTTTACATGATACTCTTGCCCCTCTCACTGCATTCCTGTTTTGTTGTTTTCTCTCCTTGTCAAAGTATCTCAACACTATTGGCTGCTTTTTCTTCACTAGGCTTTCAGTCTTTTAAATTTCTTTCTAATTAGCTTCTGTGCCAAAAACCTGTTCTCGGGATCTCATGGTTCCCTATTTGCCATCCTTCTGCACTCTGAATTCTCTGGCCTTGACTTGTGCAATTAACTCACTGACCACCAGCCCCCTCAAAAGTTCCTCTTCACTTCTGTGATGTTCTTGCCTCCTTTTCTTATCTCCACTGACTAACCCCAAACTCAGGCTCTTTGTCCTTCTCTCTGTGCTCGCATTGGAGAGCTTTATCTGCTAACTGTTTATTACCTTAGTCCTCACTTATTTTCCTGGTGCCATTCTAACTGCCTGTGACTGGTTTTCACTTAAACTTTCTATTGTAACCCCAAACAAACAAGTCACAAATGTTTATTTCCCTCCATAAATCTCCCCAATCTTAACTTCTCACCATTCTCCAGTAACATGGCTCCCATTTGTCCAATATGAAATCTTAAAAAGTCCAAGTACAGTCATTTGCACATAAGCATTTAATAAATTCTTACTAATTTTAGCTCTGCTATGAGTTAAATTAGATTGCAGTTCTCTCCACTTCATAATCTAACAATTTCAGAACTTCAAAGACATCTGAACTCATTCATTATAGGCAAAATACCTTTGGTTCCAGATAATTTTTTTATATTTCCTAATTCATTGCAGGAGGTCTTGGGTTTGCTATTTTAATTCTAGTGCTTTCAAACTTGGAATGTGATTTCTGGCATATTTTCATCAGGTTATTTATGACCGCTTTCTTCCTCAGGCTTTATTTGGTGGCTAAGGATGTTCTCTGGCTGTCATTCAGGACTACTTAATGAAAGTGGGCCTGATTAATCCATAACTTTTTTGTGCGCCTTTGAGAAATGTTCCTGCTCTGTGAGTATCTGGAAATCACAGTTTTTCCAGTTTGGTAAACCCAAGGGTAGTACCCCTCTTCTTTGTTATTTCCATTGGTCTAGCAAAACACACCTAAACCGGTCTGCTGTCCTGTAAAATGCATTTTTAAATCTACATGTCCCGCAGTTAAAGCTGGTCCTGAAAGTATTTGTACACAGAACACCTAAAGTGGTACTGCCTATTATTGCTAGGTCTTAAACGTTAGAAGCACAAAGTGAATCCGAAATACTAAGGAAAAAAAAAAAAAGTAGTACAATATTGATCTTAATTTTCCCCTGGGATTTGTAAAAAGAAAAAAGCCTCACACATTTTCTAAAAGCTTTTAAAATTCTGACATTTCAAGTAAGAAAATCTTGTTTTAGAATAAAGATGATTTAAGATGACTTTTATTTGTGCTGTTTGTCAGCTAGTTGACTTTTCAGGTGATGGTCATAAGACACCCCTCCACCCAATACTCACACACATATTGAGAGTTTGGGTTCCCAGCAATTGTACAGACCGCATATCCTGACCTGAATTTTAAACATTTTTAAACAAGCAGAGAGAGGTGTCTTTGATTTAACTTCCTCATCTATGTTGATGAGTCAGTACCTAGAATTTCCTTTTCAAGATTTTATTGTAAGCGATAGAGCTGAATGTGTTCTTCATAGAAAAAGTATGGAGAGCTCCAAAAAACTTTGGAGATACAGTGTAGCTATGGAATGTTTTTAGTCTTTCCTAAAGGAAAAAATGAATCAAAAAATATTAGGACAGTAAGAACCAGCATTTTTAATTTCTTGTCCACAACGCTTGGAACACTCAGTATTAAATGTCAGATTAGTCCCAAGTCCGAAGAGCAATATATATACAAGATGCTAAAGCAGTTTTTGTGGTACGGTGGTAGATTTTATTTTTCCTTTTCAAAAATGTTCAAAATGCTTCTATTTTATAATGGAGGAAACATGTTAAATTTATCTGAGCCTCCTACAATGAGTATAATAATCACAATGGTTGTGGGCAGCTTCGCTGTAGCTCAGAAAATGAGCCAATTTAAAAACCTTGGATGTATTGTGACTTTACATATTCAGAGAAAATGAAGATTATTGGTGGAAAATCCTTGAGAGTATTTTTCCTTTTTTCCTTAAAGGAACTCCAGCTTCCCATGAGTTGTTTTTTTTAATTGATCAACTACATCTGCAGCTGAGTTTGTGCCAGGCACTGTGTTGAGTGCGGCCCCTCCTGCCCCACCCTTTGCCTCCCAGTCCCTGTGCCCACGTTGACCCAGTGAGTCCAGTCCTGCCCCTCGTCTGGCCTCCAGTCACACTCCCGTGAACATGGAGACCACCGTCGTCCACGGGGATCTGGTCCTCCCCTGCCTCTCACCCCTCCTCTGCTGCTCCCCCTGGCCCCCAGACTTGGCCATGATTCCCTCTACCCAGGTCCCCACCCACACGTGATCCTTGCCTGTCCGTCCTCCCCGATCCACTCCCCTCGTCCGAGGCATCAACTCAAGCATCTGCGCCACAGCAGTTTCTAACTGTCCATCTACCCTCACCACTATCTGAAACTACCTTGTTCTTCCGTTGTCTGTCGCCCCCGTTTGAAGAATTGTATTTACCAGATCACCAAGTCTTAAAATAGTACCTGACACATGACAAATGTTTTAATAAATATGAATTATCATCCCAGCCATACAGTGAAGTAGGTATATCCTCATTTTGTAAACGAGGAACCGGAATACATAAGTAACTTACTAAAAACCTCTCAGCTACTAAGTGACAAAGCTGAGACCAGAGCACAGACATGTCTGTGTCCAGAACCTTCACATGATTCTCCTGTCTCCCCCATGATATGGAAGGTTTCCAGGTGGGAGCCCGGTCACCATTTCCCGAAAACCCAGGAGGAAATAGGTTGAATTGCTGTGCCCGAGTCTTGGTTTCATCTGTACAGACACGACGAGACTTCCAGGCTCATGTGGCAGACAACCACACCTGGAGGGTTCTAGAGAAGAGGCCAGAATGGCCTCTTGCTTGTACATTGCAGCTCCGGCAGGAAGCATTTACCAACACAAAACTCAGGAGACTGGCAAGCAAGTGCCCAAGAGTTGCTGTAAGTGTGGCTCAGGTGAAATCCCGTAGGTGAGTTCTAGAAAAGGAAGCGAAACAATAGGGAAATCACAGTCAGTTCCCAAACTGAGTGAACCGTAACCTTAAATATTTTTTTGTTAAATTTTTTTTTGTATAACTTAGCAAATCATACCAAGTTGAGACAATTCGGTAAGCTATCGTAGATGTTCAAAAGCTGCTCACCAGCCATTACAAGATCACCGTGAGGAAAGACTGAAGAAGATAGAAGTACAAGCCCTGTTCAGGTAGTATTTCATGTCAAGGGACTAGCTGTGTTAAGATCCTTTTAGTTACTAAGTTTGTGATAAGGGAGTAAGTAATTACTTCTGTGTTTTGGGTTTCATAATTTTAAATCAGTAGTACTCTTCTTCTGGAATTCTCCAAATGATAGGAAAACCCTTGAAAGTGTAACCATTATTCCCAGGCCAGCCTTGATACCTGTCTGCATGGGTGTGTTTTGCTGCCCCCTGCTGCTCACAGTTGGTACAGCAGTGAAGGGTTCCTGAGCAGGGCTGCCCGTGGCGTTGCTAGAAAGGTGAAGAAGGACTGGGAAGAAGACAGACTGTTAGGCACTTTTCTCTCCTAAAGCAAACTACTGCTCCAGCCGATGCAACCCAACCAGCCTCTGTACCCCACCCCCCACCCCAAACGAAGCATCAAATTAAAGTGAAAAATACTGCTTTTGCTAAGATGTCAATGAAATGATTCGGATTTTTAAGTTATTTGAATGATCCTGTCAGTGGAACGATGAATGCTGTACAAGACAGCCCTGTGCGTCGTCTGTGGTGCTGGCCAAGCACCCCTCTGCTTCGCCTCCAGCACGCACACACACACACACACACACACGTTCACTTCAGATGAACTAATCAAGTATTTTCACTCGGACATCCGTGCTATTGGTATTCGATTTTTTTTTTAAAGATTTTATCTATTTCACAGAGAGAGACAGCGAGAGAGGGAACACAAGCAGGGGGAGTGGGAGAGGGCGAAGCAGGCTTCCCGCGGAGCAGAGAACCCGATGTGGGACTCAAGGCTCACCCATTTAGTGGCTGGATAACCTTAGACGAGCCACTTAACTGGTCTCAGCCTGCTTCTGTAAAATGGGATAATAGTACTGGAGTTACTAGTTACTAATATTCAATGAATATTTATATAGCCCTCCCTGTATGTCAAGTGTCCAGCTTTTTGCCCAGTGCAAGACTCTCTTCCATAACCCCCTCTACGGACACCTCCGCTGGGCCAGGCACCCACTCCCATCCTTGGACAGCTCAACTATTAGACAATTCTTTCTTCAACCCAAATCAGCCTCCTCGTGGTCTGCGTCCCAGTTCTGCTCTCCAGATGATCTTAGAAAAAAATCTGCTTGCTTTCCCTTATGATAGATAGTCCATGTATTTGAAGAGACTTTCCTTTGTTGAAAGGCATCTTTTATCCAGGTTAAAGTAAAAAGTAATAATAACCACTTCAACCTACCTGGATTTTTTTTTCTAAAATATTCCCATCATTTTTTTTCCCCAAGGGAACACTGTCTTTATTAAGATGATGGGAAACACCTAGCTACTTAAAATCTTATATACTTTATTGAATAAAGTCAAGGTCCAAAATATTTGTGATTAAGGATGGAAATAATTGCCCTTTGTTCTCTCCCTCCAAAATGCATCACTTCAACAGTTATTTGCCCTCAGGCAGCATTCGCGAATGCAATTGCCCAGAAGATTGCAGGGGCGAGGCTCGCTTAAAGCGCAGTGTTCAGGGCGTCGTCCCCAGCGCTTCTGACTCTTGCTCTGGGCTGGGGCCCAGGAATCTGTATTTGGATCATGAGCGTACCCAGTGCTCCCGCATACTGCGGCGTGCCCCAGGAGAGCCAGGGGTCCCACCTGAAGGCGTTGCCTGGTGCAAAGTAATGAGCCCATCTGCCCTGTTGCCTCTGGGAGCCCCTGACTCGCTGAATGGCAGGATGGCATATACTGTACCACAGACAGCGATGCTTTGCCAGGCCCTGCGTGCTCTCCTTCTGCTTGTACGGAGATGGAGCTGCTTCACCTGCCCCTTCCTATCGTTCCTGCCCTCTTGCTGGATGCCCCAGAGGGCGGCTGAAGGCGGCGGTGCCTGACCCTTTGAGCACTTCCTGTGATCCAGGGACTCTTCTAGGCGTTTTACTTGTGTTCACTCGTGTCCTTGCCAGGGCCCCCTGCCCTATGAGAAAGGTTCTAATCCCATCGTGTTACAGCCAAAGAAATGGAGGCAGAGATCGAGAAAGCAAACTGCCCACTGTCACCCAGCTTTCGAGATAGTAAAGCCACCCAGGATTTGGACCCGGGCAGTGTAATGCCCCAGCACCCTGACCTCTTCTGGGGCCGTCAGAGCCACCGGCCAGACATCAGTGTCCCAAAGGCACCTCAAACTCAACACGGGAACTGGTCATTTTCCTCCCTAAACCACTTTCTCCTTCAGTGTGTCCTGTCTCAGTTGGTGCGGTCACTGCCACAGGAAACTCCCTTTGTACAGGTACCCGCCCCCCCACCTCTTACCACTCTCCTCTCAGCTCAGTTCCTGCACTTGACAAGCACAGCTGCCCCACGTGTATGTGTGGGGGGCGGTTACTGGCCACTGCCCACAGTGCTGGGACAGCTCTGACCCAGTGTCCTGCCAGGCTTAGTCCCTTCAAGCCCACCCTCTTGGGCCTCCTGGTCCCGTCGCTCTCCCCTGCTTAAAACCTTGCTACAGTTCCCCACAGCCGGCAGGACCAAGACCCAATCCTCTACTGTTCGCCTACACCTGACCTTTGAATCTGATCGCTCACTAGTCCCGACCTTGAACTTGGACCCCCCCAACCCCCCGGCTGAACTGCCTATTCCCTGTGCAACCACACCCTTGCCACCTCCCGGCCCTCGCCCCAGATGGAGGATGCCAACACCCGGCCCCTTCCTGCTGGCTGAGCGCCCAGCTTAGGGGTAGCCTTTCATTTTGATAGCATTTCAAACAGAGAAAAGCTGCAAAATAGTACAAATTCCCTATGGCCTTAACCCTCACCCTGATCATTACTCGTTAACGTTCCACCACATAGATCTACATACACCCACGTACACTTGCGCTGACCTGTTTGAGAGTGAATTGCAGACATGCCCCTTTGCCCCCGAACACACCGGTGTTTATGTCCTGACTACAAACACACGCTCTTACACAACCAAATGACAGTTATCCAAGTCAGGAAATGTAACCCTGATGCGAGGTTTTCTCATCCACAAGCGACGGTCGGCTTCACGAATTGTGTCAGGGATGCTCGTGGATCATGAGTTACGTTTAGTTGTCACGTCTCCTTAATTTCTTTTAACCTGAAACCTTCCCTCAGTCTTTCTGGACTTTTAAAGCATTCTTAAGGAGTACGGGCTTTGCAGAGTGTCCCCCAGCTAGAGCCCGTGTGCTCTCTCCTTGTGAACAGATTCAGATTCTGCCTTTTTGGCAGGAACGGCACAGAAGTGACGTGGAACCTTCTCAGTGCAGTGAGTCAGGAGGCATCTGCTGCTGCTGGCTTGTCCCACTACTGCCCTGTTGGTACTGATGACTTGGGAAAGGTGGGGTCTTAGTTATTCAACCTCGGCTTTCAGGTCACCTCTTCGAAGGAAGCTTCCTTAGCCTTCCCTACTCCCCGTTCCAGGCACCCACAGTTAGGTCTGGGGTCCCTGTTCAGGGCGACTTGACTGAATCCTGGTGGTGGCGTGCCTGTCCTCTGCTTTCCCCCCACCCCGCGAGCTCCGGGAGAGCAAGGACCACCTCTTGCTCTGGGTCCAGGCCTGGCGCGGTGCAGGTGCTCCACGTACTGCTGAGTGAATGAAAGGATGAGTGAAAGGATCCGGGAGCTGGTTCACTTACAAAGCAAAACGCCCCCAGCTCTCTCCGCATCGGGCTTCGTGGCTTTTATGCGTTACTCGTGGAGCATAGCTAAGTGTTTTATTTCCATGTACGCCGGGTTCTCACCAAAAGCATGGAAGTCTCACTAAATCCCAGTCAAGAGGCACGATGTTTATCCTTCCTTTGGGGGACTCACAGGATGGATCAATTTAAGAAACTCTGAACCCCACGTTTAGATGTTCCTATTTGTTTCTTCCTGGGGGAAGACTGGGCAGCGGGGAGATTCTCTGGGTCTCTGATCGGGTGAAATATTTGGCCTCAAACAAGCAGGAAGCATCTTGTTGGGGGGGAAGGCGGGCGCACAGCCCTGTCACCTCTGTCCAGCCCCTCGCTGCACCGCGGGGAGGGATGTGATCCCAGGGCTGTCCTGAAGCCTCTCAGGAGGTCACTCTCTCCCTTTGTTGTTTCAGACGCAGGAGGAGGGAGACGCACTGATGCTTCATCAACCTCTCCTGTCCCCGTATCCAGGGGCCAGGGCTGCGCACTCTGCCCAGGCTGCTGCAGGAAACCCCCCCGGACGTGTGGGTCCTGGAGACTGGCCATCCTTTCTGCACCGTTTTGCTCTCTGTGACACCTAGGACCGCACCAACCCTGCTCAGCTGGATCGTCCCCCCGGCTCCCGCTGAAAAGTCACGGCCGGGAATGGCTGTGGGGCCAGGGCTTTGTGGCTTCTGACTAACAGCTCTTGGGCGATGTTTCTGGGTGGAGAGATCCTGGTAAATCGGGCCTCCCCTGCCAGCAGGTAGGATGGGGGCGGGGGGACCCGCCAACGAGGACCAGGGGAACTGTACGACCCAAGAAGCCGTAGATTGCTTCAGCTCAGCTTGCTCTTTCCCCATTACATAGATGGTGACCAAGCTCAGGAGACCGGCGGCTCTGGGTGAAGGGAGCTCACCAGCCCCTGGAACAGGATGGTTGCAACACATACCTTAGCAGCTTCCAGTTTCATCTTAGGGAAATGGTCAAAGAGGAGCTGGGCCAGGAGGGGCCTCGCAGGGGGCTGGGCAACCTAGCACGTGTCAGGGCCTCCGGAGCAGGAAGCGCTGAGTGGCGCGCCCCGGGAATGCAAGTCCCCAAGCCTGCTCAGTGAGTGGGGTCCCTCCACCAGCCCCGAGGCCTGCTTTCCGCGTGCTGGCGCTCCTAAGCGGCTCCCCCGGGCTCTTCCATGCTGCTGACACGAATTAAGTTGAATGGCATTGAGTTGAATTGGACTGAAATAAATTGAATTGAAAGGCCTACAAACAAGTACGACTCTCTTGCTGAGTGCCAGGCCCTGGGGGAATTGCAGACTCGTAATACGGTCCCGTCCACGCCAGCCCGGCCTATCGCGGTAATCCTGCGGACTTGCTGCAGGAACACCGCTGGGGCTGGGGGTGAGAAGGGGCAGGGAGGGAACGGGAGACTCCAAGAGGAGATGCTCTTTGAGCTGAGCCTTCAAGTACAGAGCGGGGACTTTGGAGAGAAGAGGATGAAGGCAAGAAGGACGTTACAGACCAGGGAGCCAAGCAGATGGTGTTTAAGGAACAGAAGAGAGAGGGCAAAGAAGCCGATGAAAGCTGTCCAGCGGAGCGAGGACACAGACATCCACGTGCACAGACAGAGTCGCACAGAGAAAATGCCTCGCGATGGCCCAGAACATCCCCCACGCCTAACGCAGAATCCCAGGGAGCTGGCCCAGGTATCTGCATTCTGAACCCAGCGCTACAAGTGAATTCAAAGTTTGAGACTCGCAGTCAGGGGGTGGGGGCTGCGCCTCTGCTAAGTGATCAGTTCCGGTGTCAAGTGGCTAATTGTCACACTTGGAGCAAGTCAGAACCCCCCGGAGGGCCCGTTAACACACGGATGGCTAACCGCAGCCCGAGATCCTGGGCCGGCAGGTCTGGGGTGGGGCCTGGGTATCTGCCTTGTTTGGCATATGTTCCCAGATGGGAGATGGGGGTGCTTCTGGACAGCCAGTCTGAGGAGAGACCCCTCTGACAGTTCTGAGAACTCAGCCAGGCGGAAGGAAGCCCACTGGCCCTTCTGAGGCTCTGAGGAGTCAAGACAGTCGCGAGATTTGGAGAATTCACATCGATCCGATGCGTCTCCTTCTTCTTTTGAAAGATTTATTTATTAGAGAGAAAAAACACGAGCAGGAGGGGCAGAGGGAGAGAGAGGGGGAATCCCAAGCAGACTCCCCAACTAAGCACGGAGCCCGACGCGGGGCTCGATCTCATGACCTGAAATCATGACCTGAGTCGAAATCAAGAGTCAGACACTCAGTAGACTTTGCCACCCAGGCGCCCTTCAGATGCGTCTTCTTATCTGTACTCCCATCCTCAGTTCCCCTGTGACAGAAACTTGCTTGGGCATGTGACAGACACCCCGGCCTCACTGATCCGAGGGTGGGTGAGCCTGAGCAGCCCGACGGTCCCAGCGGGGCATTCTGGGCTCTGGCGCTCAGGGCCGTGCCGTCACCCAAGCTGGCCCTGCGGAGGCCTGCGGCTCTGAGGCCAGCTGGAAGCATTTCCAGGGACCCACGGATGCCTAGATTCCTACGGCCAGAAGAGGTTCAAGTTTCCCCAAGGTCACAGGTAAAATCCCCAGGTGCCCCTTGGAAGGGCCGTCAGGAGCAACTGTGTCAAACCGCTTCCTGTCAGAGATGCCAGATGCCTTATTCAAGGCCACACAGCTCGGGTGATGAGCTTGTCCTTCCGACCTCACTGTCCCCCACAGGGCTCCTGCCATTTAAATGGGCACGGAGGCCGTCAGCCTCCATTTTACTGTGAGGCACCCGGAGTTGAAAACTTTATTTAAAAGATTTATTTATTTATTTTGAGAGAGAGAGAGCACACGCGTGCATCGTGTGAGTGGGGAGCGGTGGGGGGGGCAGAAGGAGAGAGAGAATCTCAAGCAGACTCTCTGCTCCTGCAGAGCCTGCTGTGGGTTCCATCCCAGGACCCCGAGATCATGACCTGAGTCGAAACCAGGAGTCAGACACTCAACCAACTGCGCCCCTCAGGCGCCCCGAAAACCTCATTTAAATGAACCAGTGTTGGGGCGCCTGGGTGGCTCAGTCGGTTAAGCGACTGCCTTCGGCTCAGGTCATGATCCTGGAGTCCCTGGATCGAGTCCCGCGTCGGGCTCCCTGCTCGGCGGGGAGTCTGCTTCTCCCTCTGACCCTCCCCCTCTCATGCTCTCTGTCTCCCATTCTCTCTCTCAGATAAATAAATAAAACCTTAAAAAAAAAAAAAAGATTAAAAAAATGAACCAGTGTTCCCACCCACCCCAAAGAGAACTCAAGTCACAGGCATCTAGTCCTCGGCCAGGGGAATCTCTGGCTTTTCCAAACAAACACAGAAAAGGAGAACACTTTCTTAATTCTCCGAATTCTAAAAAGATACGTTTAATGAGAGGTGAGGGAAAGACAGTGTGACAAAGGCAGACCGAGCTTGGCAAACAGAGGGCCATGTGCTCTGTCACCCATGGGGCCCAGTCTTGGGAACGTGGGCTTTGTGCTCTCCTGTGGCGACCGTCAGGGTAACTATGCTCGTAGGAACACGGTAGGAGCCCTGACACTTCTTGAGAACTTACTGCGTGCCCGACCCTCCGCTGCGTGCTTTGCCAGCAGGAGCCCCTCCACGCCATTTCCTCCCCCCTCCCCAAACCCTGTCGCGACCCGCTTGTCAGTGGTGTCAGGCACACGCAGAAAAGCGATCTGGGGCAGCATATTGGCCTCCTAGGGCTGCTGCAATAAACACCACAGGCTCAAGTTTCTTTGCTCACAGCGCTGGAGGCTGGACGTCCAAGATCAAGGGCCGTCAGGGCTGGTTTCTCCTGAGGCTTCTCTCCTTGGCTTGCGGGTGACTGCCTTCTCCCTGGGTCCTCTCGTGGCCTTCCCTCTGTACACCCCACCCTTCGTGTCCCAGTGTCCAAATTTCCTCTTCTGATAAGGACACCAGTCAGATTGGATTAGGACCCACCCTCAGGGCCTCATTTTACTTCAGCGACCTCTTTAAAGGCCCCATCTCCACACACAGTCACAGTCTGAGGTACTAGGGGGATGCGACTGAACATACGAATCTGAGGGGGGGAGGCAATTCAGCTCATAACGGGCCGTATTTCCTTTACCATAATCTTGAATATATATGTGATTAAGAGCTTTGAATAATGTAAGAAGCTCCATCTCTCAAGCTTAAGCTGCCCTTCTTCACCTCACAATCCAGTTTATCTTCAGATAAATAGGTCATATTTACAGCCTTCAGACTCCTGAAAATATGTGAAGCCCCTTCCATTTTAAGAATTCGAAGCAGCTTCCTGGTGAGCCTCTCCCTAGTATCATTAAAAACTGAATTCTGGGCGCCTGGGTGGCTCAGTTGGTTAAGCGACTGCCTTCGGCTCAGGTCATGATCCTGGAGTCCCTGGATCGAGTCCCGCATCGGGCTCCCTGCTCGGCAGGGAGTCTGCTTCTCCCTCTGACCCTCCTCCCTCTCGTGCTCTCTCTCATTCTCTCTCTCGCAAAAAAAAAAACAAAAAACAAAAAACAAAAAAAACCACTGAATTCTGGGCCCAGAATTTCCCCGCGGTCACCACCGCTGTGGTGTCAGAATATGGAGGATCTTGTCCAACAACGCTCGGGACACAAGAGATCCATGACTCCCATTGGCAGATGTTCCCCGCACACCCGCTGGGCCTCAGGAACCTGTGCCTCCCACGGACGGTTCGGGCGTGGGAAGGAGAAGGGCTCACACCGCCTCCCAGAGAGGTGACGGGAAGTCCGCAGAGACCGCGACCACCGGGAGCTGCCAACAGACGGACTGCACCCCCAACTGCAATCCCACTCCCCGACACAGGGTCCCTGCTCCCTTTGAGAACATGGAAAACCCTAAAACGAATAGATAATAGAGGATTTTGTATAACATGTAGAAAGAGGCATTTAGGTTAATTTAAAGGAACCATGAGTCCTTTTCTCTATAATCAGAAGTAAAATTAAGTCCTCTCACTGCCCCCCCGCCAGCTCTTTGAAATAACTATGGCTCCCATTGTCCGCACCGGGAACCCCTTGAAGGAGCTTTGCTGTCCCCACATAACCCTGGATATGGGAGACTGGGGGGTCTATCTCCATGAAGGCTCATGGAGGTGCTCAAAGAGGCCTGGGGAGTATCATTTTAGGGGGCTTGTACTTATTTGAAGCTCTGTATGCACCTTACATTCTGAGAAACAGGCATGTTATACCCATTTTTGAAGTAAGGCATCAAGGTTCAGAGGATCCCAATCAAATGCAGGTAGCAGGGCTGGGATTTGAACCCAGGGCTGTTTGGTTCCAAATCCCATAAGCTTTTCCAAATCTCATAACCCAGAGATGAGGGGGTCCCAGCCTTCTGCACATCAGAAAGTTCCAGGGAGCTTTTAACATTCCCAGTGTTGGGGCGCCTGGGTGGCTCAGTCCATTGAGCGTCTGTCTTTGGCTCAGGTCACGATCTCAGGGTCCAGTCTGGCTCTGTGCTCAGTGGGGAGCCTGCTTCTCCCTCTCCCTCTCTCACTCACTCTCAAATTTAAAAAATTAAAAAAAAAAAAAAGTAAGATTCCCAGTATTGAGCCCCACCCCCAGAGACTGATTCAACCCACCTGGGGGGGGGGTGCCCGATCACCCAGAGTCTAAACAGTCCCCAGGGAATTCGAATGAGTAGCCAAGGCAGAGAACAACTGCCTTCCAACAAAAGCACGAGGGAAGGTCAAAGCTACAAGATGTGCAGTCCATGAGGTGAGCGGGAAGTCCTTAACTGAACACTTGCATGTCTACCCCGCCTGGGCGAAAACCCCCGTCCTGGCACGGGCCTGCGTGAGAGATGAGGCCAAACCTTCTGTCCCCCCCCTCCCCCCACTGCCCAGACCACACAGCCCCTCAAGACAGCGAATCAGGGCTTGGCTTCCATCTCTGAAAGCACAGCCATGGACTAGCTCACATGTGCGGGGCGCTGGCCTGAATTTTGGAAAGGACACAAAAAAAGACTACTTGTTCCTGTCCTGTTCTTTCCGCCTGGCTGAGGAGGCAGAGCTCAGCTAAAGAAAAAAAAAAAAAGGGTTAAAAAAAAAAAGGACAAATATATTCCATTACATGATAAGAACCGAGCGAGTGATCTTCCCAGAAGGGCTGAGTAGTCTGGGAGGGCCTCCAGGAGGGGGCGAGACTGAGGAGCGGAACCCCATTGGAAGTCGTCAGGGGGCGTGGCCATCCAAGGGCGCGGTGGCGCAGGTGACCCGGTGGGTTGGGGCAGACTTGGGCTGTCACTCTCGCAGCTCCCGGGGCCATCGGAGGCGTGGGGGCAGGGAAGCCGCTGGAGGAAGATTCGCTGCGCGTGTGTACCCGCTTCGCTTGGCCGGAGGGTCCCCTCCGGAGGGCCCTCCAGAGCCACGCGCTGGGCCCGAGTGGCGGGTGGGGCCTGGGCAGGAAAAGACCGCTGTCGCTCTCAAGGGCCCGGTGCTGAGAGCCCGCCCTGAAAGCCCTCGCCGCCACTCACACTCACCAGGGCGGGGGCCGCGCGGGCCCAGGAGGGGACCTGTGGTTTCTCTGCCCGGCGCTAACGTGCTACTTCAAACTCCCCCTTTTCCACCCGCCGGCAGGGCTGGGGGTGGAGCACGCCAGCCCGCCCCCCCACGACCCCTCCGGCTCTGGCCCCGGCGGGGGGAGGCGCCGGCCACCCTCTGCTTCCCCAAGGCGCGTCTTTGGTGCCAACAAGGGCGGCCCCTGGGCCTTCTTCACTGGGTTGCCCCCCCGCCCCCCAGCTTGAGCTCTGCTGCCCTCCCCTCCCTTCCCGTCTCCCTGCACGGGGAGACCTTCCCGAGGCAGCTGGCTTTCTCAAGCTGACTCTGCCTTCAAATACCAGGGGGCTGGCCCTGTTCTGCCTTGCGTCCCTGGCCCTGACCAATCCAGGGTCCAGCGCTGAACCTGCCAGGCCAGTAATCAGATCTGCTCGCCTGGGAATTCAAGAGGTGGCAGGGAGAGACCCAGAGTCCCCAGGGGCGCCCTGCCCCTGCAAGGGCCTGGACTCCCCTGGCCTTAAGCCAGCCGGAGTCCTTTCCTCCTGGTTTGCATTCAAGAGACTCAGCTACTCCTGCTGGTCCTTCCCCACCAGCCCATCTCTCCCTTTTGGGCTCACCTGCCTCCTGGCCTGGACTGGCCTCCAGACTCAGCCCTTCCAGCCCTGGGTGAAGGCAGTCAGCAGCTTGGGTCACCGCACTGAGCGCCCCTGTTCCTGGACACTCGAAGATGGGTAGAGGACCGCGAGACTTGTCTCGAACTGAGCCACATTCTGTGTTGAAAGGCCAAGCAGCATGCTCCGTGCTCACCGGAGTCCCTGCGGATCGGCCCTCCTCCCGGGCGGGCTCTGTCACCTGGTCTCTCCAGGGCTGCTCTGCCCCCCTCCCTGCACGCCCCCACCACCATTCCCACGCCACCCCTGCCCTCCACTTTGCCCTTTGCAAACACTCTCTGGCTTCCTGGAAACAAGGAGGCCTTCTAACCAGAATTTCTCAACTTCCTCCTCTCCCTGGTGGGGTCAGTGGTCTGCATTTTCCTCTCTCCCTGGGTCCCCATCTGTTTTTTAGAGCTAGGTCATCCAGGCTGACTGCACTTTGAATCCCTTCCCTTTGTTGCTCCTCCTGGGCCCTGGTCAACCACTAGTCACTTTCTTGCCTTATCAGTGATACTAACCCCCCACTGCCCCCAAACACAGACTCTTTTCCTTTATCCTTAAGTCTCCCCAGGCCCCTGCCATCCCCTCTGGTGACCGTCTTAGCTCACTCCTTCCCCGGTCCCCAAACCCCCTGTCTTCACACCTGCATCTCCCCTGGGCCCCAGCTCCCGCCCTGGGGCTTCGGCCTCCACCCACCTCCTGCAGGGTGGTGGGAAGAGGCTGGCTACCAACCCTCCCCTTCCGGGACTGGGCATGGTCACCCTCCTTCCCATCTTTTAGGCAGTGATATTCTCACGCCTGCTTCTCTGAGCTTCCCTAGTGCTGTGTCTCTTTCTGGGTCTCTCTCCCTCTCTCTCTTCCTGCCCTCATTTGTGACCCCATTCAGGACCGGAGCTGCAGCTCGTGAATGGGACTTGAATCCGGTCCGGCTCAGACCAGCGGGGAAGACGAAATCCTGGTTGGCTGGCCGGACTAGCAGCTGGGTCTGCTAAGCTGTCGAATACCAGGGTGAGCTGCTGCCGGGGCCACTGTTGCTACCGCCTTGGGGACCCTCGGTGACAACAAAAGCAACGTGAAGAAAGCAGACCGGGGACAGAGGAGGAGACAGGTGAATCGGACTCCAGCCCTTGCGAATCTGGATCTGGCCATGCGTACAGGACCTGCCCCTCGGCTTTTCAGCAGTGGGGGCTGACGCGGTCCCACTTGTGCGTAAGCTGGTCTCGCTGGATTGTTTGTCACTTGCTGTCAAAGTAGGCACCTCAAGCAAGACTGAGGCCACTTGGTCCAGGACCCACCGGGCCGGGTCCTCCTCGTCTGGCCTCCCTGGCTTCATTCCTGGCACCGTGTCCTCTGTCTACCAACAACTCTGACATGCCGACTCCTCCCACTTGAGCGTCCCTCACACGTGGTGGCAGGTTTCATCTCTGCATTGTTTCGGTAATTTCCTCGCTGGCTTCCCTGTCCCCGTTCAACCCTCCGCTCTGCAGCTTGGATGTTTCTAGAGCACAGCCTTGAGGCACCAGCCGGGACGCACAACGGCCTTCCCCAGTCTGCCTTTGACCAGAATCCAGGTCCGTTATCCAAACCCCGCTCACTCCCGCCTTCATTCCCTGTGTGGTTTTCACTGTCCCCACTGTGGGTCAAGGAGCGAGCCCACCTACCGTCAGCCAGTCGCCCACCCCCCTCTGGCGGGCCCCGCAGCCTGCATTCAGGCCTCCCTGCACTGTCCCCGGGCCTCCCTGGCGGCCTCACCCACCGCCAGTCTGCTGAAACCCTCCCAAGTGCCAGTCTGCGGGACGTCTGGGTCCCCAGCCAGAAGAGTCCCCCCTGCCTATGAGCACCCACAGTGCCCTGCGCTCTGGCACCGTTTGACAACACCGTTCTTTTCCCAGGGCCACTTGCCTACATCTTTCCCTCCTAGACTTCTGGAGAGCAGGGTCTGCGTCTCCCTCGCCTTGGGATCCCCTACCAGTACCTGCCCCTCCTGGGTGCTCGCAGGTACTTGCTGAGTGAACGAAGGAATGGCCATGCCCGAGCACGATGCCTCCTGAGTTCCAGCTCCCCTCCCCACCCCCCATTAAATAAGAAATTAAAAAAAAAAAGACAAGACAATGCAGGGGAGGGAGGGATGAATAGGTGGAACGCGGAGGATTTCTCAGGCAGCGAAACTACCCTGGGTGATACCATCATGGTGGGTACATGTCCTTATACCTTCGCCCACACCCACAGAATGTACAACCCCAGGAGTGAGTTTTAGGGTCAAGGATGGACTCTGGGTGATGATGACCAGTCAGGTGGGTTCATCCTCTGTAACAACTTCCAGCTCTGGGATGCCTGGGTGTTAAGCGTCTGCCTTCGGCTCAGGTCAGGATCCCGGGGTCCTGGGATCGCGCCCCGCTTTAGGCTCCCAGCTCGGCGGGAAGCCTGCTTCTCCCTCTCCTGCTGCTCGCCCTGCTCGTGTGCTCTCTCTCTCTGACAAATAAATAAATAAAATCTTAAACCAAAAAAAACACCTTCCAGCTCTGGCTGGGTGTAGATGCTGCGGGAGGCTGGGAGTGTGGGGACAGAGGGCATATGGCAAATCTCTGCACCTTCCTGTTCTGCTGTGAACCTAAAACTGCTCTGAAAAATAGTCTTATTCTAAATTTAGTGATTCATCGTTTACATATCACACCCAGTGTTCGTCATAACAAGTGCTGTCCTTAAAAAAAAAAAAAAAATGAAGTCTTAAAAAAAAAGATAGTATATAACAGGGAAATTGGCATGGTGTAATTCAAATAAAATAATTATTTTTTTAAATATTTCCTTTTGTATTTACTCCCATATCCTCCTCCATCCACTTCTGCTCACACCCTCCCTGGCTTTTGCTTTCACTGTTCCTTTCACGCTGACAGGGCCCCTCTCTCACTCCGGGGCAAAACCTCCCCTTCTCCCTCCTCTCACCTCACAGACCAGCCTCACCTCTCCCCTGCAGCATCCAAACTCTGGCAGTCAGCACTTATCTCAGGTGAAGGACGGCTGGGCTGCCACCCTGGTACCAGGGAGCCGAGAAAGAAAGGCAGGTGGGAATGATCTGGAAGATTCTGGAAGGATATGGGCAAGGCAGGGGCGGGGCAGTTCTGTTGGCTCGTAGGGCCCCTTGTGGGTCCCAGAGCTGGGGCCACACTGCACAAGTCAGAGCTCTGTGCTTTCCCCAAGAGCTCGGGGCAGGGCTTGGCACGGACCTCGTGTGGTGAGCATGGGAAGGCCAACCCACCATTAGCGCTGGCTTGATGGAGCCTCACTGGTTCTGATCATGAGACTCGATGCCACTCTCAGGAGAGCAGCAAATACAACTGTGTGCAGACCAGGACGAGCAACTAAGCCCTGGGCTTGAGGTTAGTGAGGGGGCGGCAGCCCCCAGGAACTCCGTGGCCAGGCCTGAGACACCGAGGGGGCGCTGGGACCCACGGAAACACCCAGGCTGGGTTCTGGACCTCCAAGACGAGAGAATGGAGCAGTGTCCCGTTACCAGCAGGGCCACTAGGCAGTACTTAGGAACTTGGGAGGGATGACCTCTGGGCTGGGGGGCCGAGGCCGGGGCCGCTTCCTGGGAGCGCATCCAGCCCAGTCATACAGCTCAGTGCTCGGAGTTCAGTGCTCTGAGGTGCCATCTTGAAATTCTTTATGATTTTATCTTTGAACTGGGCTTTGGGAGTGAAGTCCGATGGGACAATGGAGCATGTGTTGGGGGCTTGGGGGCTTGGAGGTTTGGCTCATGTGTGGTCCTGCTTTCCTCCGCCTCCTACCCTCCTGGAATGGGGTCTGGGCTGCGTGCCTCCCCCACTTCCCAGGTGGAGGCCTGGGGGCAGACGCGGGGAAGCTCGGTGTGTATGCTCCTCCTGCTGGGGTGCTGGGGTGTGGGTGCGGCTCAGGCGCCTGTGGGCACCTCCCCACGAGGACTCCCCCCTGCCTGACACAGTGCGGCCTTAAATAGCCACTAGGAAACACCATGGAGGGCGCGGGTGGTGGAGAGAAGGAAAAAGGTCCTTTCCTGCTTCTTGAAGCAGGCTCTACATTGTCATTTTGCACCGGATCCCCATCTCAGCCACCAGCCCTGGCTGAGAGAGAAGGAGGTACCAGAAGACAGGGCGGCCCAAGGTTCCAGGCAGGTGAGTCAGGTGGATGTACCTGTTCCCAGGACACGGCGCCAAGGCCGAACCCTGGAACAGCTTCTTAGAGGTTCCCTTCCTGGGGGCTGGGCTATGGCCCCAGGCTGGGCTGGGCTCCCTGTGTCCACACGGGCTGGTGAGGAGCTACACAGGCTAGAAAAAGAGGCCCATTGGGGGTGCTCGAAGGAAGGTTCCAGTGCATTTCCTAGATTTCAAGAGCGCATATTTGCAAACAGTTTGCCTTAATGTGAGCCTGAGGGGCAGCCAGAGCCTGGGACCGTCTTTGATTTCTGGAGCCCTGATTTTCAAACTTTCCTAGGTTTCAGAATCCTCAGGGGATTTGCTAAAAATGCATATGGCTGGGTCCTACCTCCTGAGATCCTGAATCAGTAGGTCGGACATTGATTTTTTTTTTTTAAAGATTTTATTTATTTATTTGAGAGAAAGAGAGAGACAGAGAAACAGCATGAGAGGGGAGAGGGTCAGAGGGAGAAGCAGGCTCCCCGCTGAGCCGGGAGCCCGATGCGGGACTTGATCCCAGGACCCCGGGATCATGACCCGAGCCGAAGGCAGTTGCTTAACCAACTGAGCCACCCAGGCGCCCCGGACATTGAATTTTTAACAAGCAATCCGGAAATTTCTCCTTAGTGGTTGGGTAATGCGGGTGGAGGGACCCACACTGAGGTACCTGGCAGGATGGAGAAGAAAGCATCCGTCCGTCCGTCCGTCCAGGAGGGCCTGCCCCAGCAGACACCTCGTGGTGCAGAGAATAGCCGTCCCCACAGAGCCCGGCCCAAAGGGCCCGACCCTGACCCTACGTCCTGGTGGCGTTTGCTTTTTGGTGAAAGAGCAAGAAGACGTAGAAATGTGTGGAGTGACCGTGAGGACACCGGGATGGCACTCACGTCACATCTGTGTTCCTGGTGTTCAGGGGACAATGCGCACCATCACAAGCACCCCACGACAGCTGCGATCTCTCTTAGGGTTTTTCTGGCGGGTGATGGCATCCTAACAAGGCCAGCAACGAGCTGGCCGGCAGGCAAATCATTTCAGCCCCTGTCTCGGCTCTGAGACGGCAAGGACTGTTTTTCCTCCCCAGCTCCCTGGTGTGGGTGACGACGAGGAGAAAAGCACAGGATCACCGCAGTGTGCACATGGCTGCATAAACACATCCCGGACGAGGAAGGAAAAATAAGTGGGGCCCCCTAAAACGGCAGTATTCAATGAATACAAATAGTATCTAAGCAGCGAGATGACTGCTTTAATTTTTTTCTTCCTGTTGACCTGTGGCTCCCCAATTTTCTGCACTGAGCAGCTATTACTTTGATTTCAAAGCCCCAGCCGGGAGCTGCCCCGGGGGGGACGCGGACAGGGGGCTGGAGAGCAGCCAGCCGCCCCCCTCCTGCCCCCTCCCCCCCCACCTTCTGGGCCCACAGCATCAATTCCTGCCCCGACAGCCAGGCCGGCTCTGGGCAGGGGACAGCGAGGACCAGACGCGTTCTTCCCGCCTTTGGCTGTGGCTTCTTTCCCTAAAAGTAAAACGGGAAAGGATAGCCCGCTGGTTTCTTAGTTAGGACCCTGACATTGGCAGCCTAGAATCCGAGTGGACTGTTCTGTTGTTGCTAAAGAACAACCTTCAATTTTCAGTTTAAAATAAACCCGGTCGCCCTTTCCGGTTCGCGGCCTCCTGGGGAGTTGCTGGGGGGACGGGTGGTGAGGGGGTTGGTGCTGGGAAAGGAAAGGCCCCGGCTGCTTGTCGCCCAGGCTGGGAGCGGGGAGCTGGCTGGCCGGGGCACGCTGGAGTCTTCTTCTTGCTTCTTGGCCCCTTCAGGGAGCCGTGGGCATCCATGAGTAGGACAGAAATGCAGAAACTCCAGAGCAGATTTTGGGGTGGCTTGTGTGTTCAGGCTTATGTGTGAACCCATCACGCAGCGGAAGCAGGGACTGGGGGCACTGAGGCCAGAAGGGTCCAGAATCCAAACACTAAATCCCATCTGGGCTCCGCCTCCCTCCTCCTGAGATGGTTTCTTTCTTTTGAGCGTGAGCCCCCAGCTGTGTCTGCAGTGCAGGGCAGGGCCATCTTCTCGGGGACCCAGCTTCGGGCTCTGGCCAGGCCGCTCACACTTCAGTGTGCACCCAATTCCCCAGGGCTCTTGCTGCCAGGTGGAGGCTGACTCCGGGGTCTGCGGGCCTGAGGGGCTCCTTGTTGCGAGGTAGCGAGGGATCGACCTCATCGCGGGTCTGAGGTCTGCACTCCGCCCCCAACAGGCCCCGGGGGGAGGCAGACCCCAGCCTCCACTGCAGCGGCGGAGGCTGTGAGGGGGGCCCTTCCTAAGGTGCTGTGTGGTGTGAAGGAGGAGCTCGAGGTGCCTCCCTCCCAGCAACTCCCCTGGGGGGACGTCTGCTGCGTACCAAGGCCCGGTGGTGTCCCAGGCCTCTGTGAGGCCTGTGGCGTGGAGTGGCCCGGTGACTGCACCACAGAGCTTTCTGGGCCCATTAGGCTGGTTGGACGAAGTCGGGCCCCCACCGGGCCCCAGTGTTTCCCCAGCCCCGGGCAGCAGAGCAGGGTGGCCCAGGGGCAGGTGGGGGGCCCCCAGGACTCTTTTGGGGCCCTTCCTCTTCCTTCAGTCAAACTCGAGAAGGTCAGGTGGCTGAGAGAGCGAGAGACGTGTGCGCTCTGCGGCCCTGGGCTGACTTGGGACCCTGGGGACTGAGTGTGTGCAGAGCGGGTCAGGGATCGGGCCTGCCCTCCCGAGAGCTCCTTCCCTGCTTGTCCGGCTCCCCTTCCTCCAGGGAGCCAGCAGGGGCTGGAAGCTCGGTCATCCCCCGCAAAACCCTTGGCAGGCTGCTCCCCGCAACATCTGTGGAATGAAGGTGCCCTGCGGACCTTCTGCCCCCTTGCCTCCCCAGCGACCGACGCAGAGGTCTTGTGAGGACTCTCCTGCTACGCTTACTTGGTAGCAGGTGCTGTTCCGAGCTCTTCTAGTCTGCATGGCAATCCCACAAGGTAGGTCATTATTCTTATCCCCTTCTTAGGGATGGGGAAACTGAGGCACGTGGTCATTCACTAGGCCTAAGAGACAGAGCTGGGATTTGCACACCGCCGGCTTGCCCTGCGACCTGGCTCTTGGCCATTTCTCTTCCCTGCCCCTCTGACACGGGGGTTAGACAGCTAGCTGTGTCTTCAGGCAGAGGGACCTGACTTCTGGGACCCCTCCCCCAGGGGCTGGGGGCTCCCCTCCCTGTGCTACCCGGATAAATTCCATGCAGTCAGGCTTGTCCCCCGTCCAGGCTCCCACTTAGCGAGCTCTTGGACACGTGTGTGGATGAAATTCTCTTTCAAACATGAGATGTTCTTTCCACTTCTCTGAGGTCCCTAGAGGGGTCACATTCACAGAGACAGTAAAACGGTGGCTGCCAGGGGCTGGGGGAGGGGAGAGGGGGAGTTGGGGTTTGATCGGGGACCGTTTCAGTCTGGGAGGATGCAACGTGCTGAGGCGGATGGTGGTGGTGTTTGCACGACGATGCGAACGCACTTAATACCCCTGACCCGTATGCTTGGAAACGGAGAAGAAAGTACATTTTCTGTTGTGTTTGATCACACACACAGTAACGCGTGCTCTTCTAGCTTGAGATCCAGGGCAGGAGGCAAGTACTCCTTGATGTCATTTCTGGAGTGGGGGGGGGGGGGAGGGGAGAGGAGACAGTAACAAGTGCCCTGCTTGGACCCCAATCCTCAAGGCACAGAGGGGCTGATGGTCGCCCCGCGGGTCAGGAGCACCGAACTCGGAGTCAAGTGCGTCAAGGTCAAGCCCAGACAGACCCACTGGGCAGAGCCGGTGGGGGATTGGGCCTGCCCTCCGGAGAGCTCCTTCCCTCCTCCAGGACTGGCCAAATCAGATAATCAGATACCATAGGAGGGAGCGACCGGCACCAGGGGCGAGCGACGCGTCCACGTGCATCTGTGACCGCGGACTCAGTCTCTCCCGGGAGAGCCATCGGGACTTGAGGGCATGGCCATTTGCATTAGCGTCCCCTCGGCCTGTCAAAGCTGGTTTTGCTCGGGCAGAGCCCCGGGGCTACAGTCAGAGCTTGACATCCTAAGGCCCCCCTCCCCGTCGGGGAACCGGCCCACCGAGGACAGCTGAGGACCCCGCGTCTGGTGCCCCCGCCTTCCGGCACGGCCTCCTGTTCTTTCCTCGCTCCGGACGGCAGCGTGCCCTGCGGGGTACAGGCAGGAAGGGCGCCGGGCCAGGGGAGCGTGAGCGGTGGGTGTCGGGGTGCCAGGGGCGCGCCCGGAAATCACGCTGGCCAGGAGGCCGCAGTCTTTTTGGGGACCCACCGCAGAAAGACCTGTGTGGTCCTGGTCACAGGGACAGGAGAACCCGCTTCCCAGAAATGGGGTGCTTATGCGGCGTGGACAGAAAGAATTAAGGACTTTTTTTCTTTTTTCTTCATTTCCTCTACCAAGGTTAATTTTCAGGACGGAAGCCCCCTCTTTTACTTTTATTTTTATAATTAATTTTTTAATTTAATTCCAGGACAGTTAATATATAGTGTATGTTAGTTTCAGGTCTACGATGTGGCGATTCAATACTTCCACACATCAGCCAGTGCCCACCACGACAAGTGGGCTCCTCCATCCTCAGCACCCAGCCCCCACCCACCTCCCCTCTGATAACCACCTGTTTGTTCTCCAGAGTGAAGAGTCTGTGTCTTGGTTTGCCTCTCTCACTTTATCCTTTGCTTGTTTCTTAAATTCCACATATGAGTGACATTGTATGGTATTTGTCTTTCTCTGACTGACTTACTTTGCTTAGTATGATACTCTCTAGTTCTATCCATGTTGTTGTAAGTGGAAAGCTTCCTTTATTTATGGCTGAATAATATTCCGATATATCTTCTTTATTGATTCATCTGTCGATGGACACTTGTGAAGCCTCCTCTTTTAAAAGTGAATCCTGGGGGCGCCTGGGTGGCTCAGTCAGTTAAGCGTCTGCCTTCGGCTCGGGTCATGATCCCAGGGTCTTGAGATCGAGCCCCACATCGGGCTCCCTGCTCGGCGGGAAGCCTGCTTCTTCCTCTCCTTCTGCCCCACCCCCCACTCGTGCTCTCTCTCAAATAAATGAGATCTTTATTTAAAAAAAGTGAATTCTGAATGTCTGGACATCACAGCTCAGCTCTGAGCCCATGTGTTCTGGGTGGACTCTCCAAGCTTTGACTTCTCTATAGCTGTGGGATCTGACGGGTCGTCCAATGCTGTCAGCTCCCCTTGAAAATATACCCGGACCCCAACCTTTCTTCAACGTCTCCACCTCACCACTCTGCTCCAAGCCGCTACCACGTAGGGCCTACATCAGTGTGACTGCCTCTTGGTGGCCTCCCTGGGTCCACCCTTGTCCCATCATCCCACAGTCCACATGCTGCCCGCACGCCCCGCTGCCCCACCCCCTGCTCATCCCACCCCAGTCACCGGGCTTCTGCAAGGCCCGGCAGCCTCCCCCAACGCTTTGCTCTCCAGGGGCCCTCCCGGGACACCTGCGTGGGTGACTTCTTGCTGTTTGCTGTCCTGAGACCTCCCTGGTCACCATCCCTCCTGGCCCCACTCCCCCATGGCCTCCTCTTCCCCTCGGACTTTCACTAACTCTGCATCCTCCTCGGCTAGTCTGTGTATTGTCTGCCACTGTTAAAACCCAAGTTCCACATGGAAAGAGATCGGTTTTGTTCCTGCTGTATTCCCCGTGCCCAGGTCAGTGCCGGGCATACAGTGGCTGCCCAGGAAACAACTTTGTTGAATAAACGCATAATCAATGTTCACCGGATCCCGGGAAGGGACGGACAGCTAAAATACTCAGGCCTCAGCCACGTTTGGACAGCTACAAAAGTGAAACTGATTTTATTTTTAAGGATTTTATTTATTTATTTGGGAGAGAGCAATAGAGAGCACAACTGGGGGGCGGGGGTAGCTGCAGAGGGAGAGGGAGAAGCAGGCTTCCTGCTGAGCAGGGAGCCCAACGTGGGGCTCGATCCCAGGACCCCGGGATCGTGACCTGAGCTGAAGGCAGATGCTTAACCGACTGAGCCACCCAGGCGCCCCCGTGAAACTGATAGTAAACTAAATTCCTTTCATTCCCCCGTCCAATAGGGAAAGTAAATGTCCAGGAGAGGGTTGAAACACGAGGAGCTGGGTCTCTGGCTACGACAGCCTTTGGTATATACCTGAATCTCTACCTGTGCTGGACCAGGATTCTTTGAAGACACAACAGAAGAGAAAACCCACACCCAACTTTTTTCCTAATAAACAGACTATGGTTAAGTGAAACTCATTATATAAATTTCTATGGGAGCCAAAAAATAAACTCTGTCAAAAATGTCCAGTCTGCACATGCTAACTCCCTTCCTTTTCCAGAACAGTGGCCTGGAAAACTGGCCACCACCGGGACATGGACTTTGCGGGTCTGTGCAGGGCTCCAGCCAGCGAGGAGCCTGGAGCCAGGCACGTAAGCCTGGAACAGCCTCAGCCCTGGGTGCCGTGTGAGCGAGGGGATGAGGGCACCAGGGGACGCTGGAGATGCGTGTGCAGTGAGCGCTCCCCAGGGGCCAGAGCGGGCGCTCCAGGGCCATGGTGGAGGCAGCCGTCCAGACACGCTCCTGAAGCAACAGGTGCAACTCTTGATAAATCCCACCTTTTCACCTCCTATGTGCCTTCTCCCAAAGCAACCGGACCCAGGGGCTTGTGTTCCACGCACGGCCGTTGGTGGGGGGGTGGGTGGAGGCATTTCCCACAGGGCTGTGCCCTTGGGTCTGTTCTGTCGTGCTCTGCAGGGGATGCCCCTTAGTTCTTCACACGGAGCAGGTGCAACCCAAATCCCACCGGGAAAATGACTCCCCCCACGGTGGTGGGGGAGAGGGGGCTGTAAACGCTGCTCATTGGTGGCCAGTGGCACCCAGCCCCCACGACTGGGGAGGCTCGTCTAGTTATGCTCTGATCATTCCCAAGTTATAAGCAAGTAACTTATTTAATCCAAGTTCAGGACCCCCGGTTAGTATTGCGGCCAGTGTCCTGGGGCTGGTGAGGGAGGGCTGTGTGTGCATGGTGGGGGGGCTTCCCAACAGAGGACCCTGGAAGCCTTACAGACTGGAGCACTGTAACTCGTCTTGCCGTGACCTGGCACTTAGACCGACAGCATGGTTGATGCAGTTGAAGCTCTGTCTACAGTTACTTCGCCTCGAACCCAGCTTCCTCCGGAGATGCTTTTTGAGTCCTGGCTTAGAAGATTCGGCTGTCTACCCATCTGTAACTTTACAATGCCAGACCTCCCCTCTGGTGGGTCTTCCCGCACCCAGGGGCAATGCAACCCCTTCTAAGCGGTAGGAGGAGGAAAAGGCAGAGTGGACGTCCCAGGAGGTGCTGCCCAGAAAACACAAGCCCTGGCTTCGGCAGTTGCCAGAGCAGTAGACTCGTCACCTCCCTAGTCGGGGAGCAGGCATGCGGGTCCCCCCTCCCCGATGCTTCCAGACGTCGGCAGCCTGGGCCCCACGGGCTGTGGTGTGGAGGGTGGACAAGCTGGTGGGATGACAGCAAATCACAGGACGGCTGGCTGCCCGGCAATCTTGCCATTTTTAAAATATAACATTTATTGCTTAGATGGTTTGATACAGAACAGCTTTTCTTCTCATTCTGAATTTGGAAGTACTATACAACTGAATACAAAGAGGAACCAAAAGTACCAAAACCAAACTTGTGATTCTGTTCATGTGGCATAAACCGGTTTTGTACATAACACGTAGCAGCAGTTAAGTTCCCTTTAGAAAAATATGAATTCTACACGTTTATTATTGTTTCCTGTTTAATGCATGGGCTGAAATCACTGGGATCAACTTCCTTCTTGAAGAAAGAGAGGACAGAGACAAAGAGGGTGGAAGAAGGTACGATGCATCTTTTCTGAAACTGGCATCTGACTGTCACGTAGCTTCCCCCGGGGCTGTGTGGAAAACAGCCCCGGGGCTTCTATTTTGTGTTCACAGCCAGGGGTTTCATGTAGTGATTGAATCTCAGCATTGTGTCCATAAATCAAAGAGAAAAACAAGAGAAACACTTGCACCTCAAAAAACTTTTCAGAAGATCCATATATATATATATATGGATATATATATATATATACTTTTTTTTTTTTTTGTAAAAGCCCTGAGAGAAGGAGAAAGAGAATCAAACAAAATGTATAGAAACAAATTAGCTGGACATGCAAACTAAACTATGATTCACCCAGAGTTTAAACAAATCACAAATTTCACAGTTTAATACTGGGGGAGGGGGGAGGGAGAACGACAAACAAGTAATACATTTCTCAACCTCACTAATAAAATGTGGCAAGACCTTATCGACTACGAGGGTACAGATGGAGGCTAAATAAAGCTTTAAATCAATAGTGATTATGGCAAGCTATGGCCCCTGGCCACGCGGCCGGGCCCATTCCTGCTACATCTCACCACGCGCTAAGTCATGGCTTCTCTCCACAGAGTCGCGACATTTAGTGTGGAGAGCTGCAGAGAAAAACAAAACACAAGATACCCCAAGTAATAACAACAACAATAATAACAATAACAATCGTCATAAAAAAAAAATGAAGGGATGCACGAACTGGTTTTTTAACTAAGCAAACCACACTGGGTATATAGTGATAACGGGATCATTGGTTCTGATTTGTATTCATCTAGAGTAAATCAAACCTCGGGTTCAGACATCCCCAATACAGTTAAAAGTCATAGATACCTCAACCTTTTTCCTTTCACATGCAAAGAGATCGTGCGTCGTTATCCCAAAAGAATAGACATCTTTCTTTGAAGTCTGGGCAGTTGGGATTTTGGCCACTAGAAATCGAGAAATCGGTAAGGAAGTGGGGAGAAAAGGGTCTGTGTGTGTGTGTGTTGGTGAGTGTCGGCAGAGGGGGGAGATTCGGGGGGGGCGGAAGGGGCTGGGATGCGGGGAGGAGGGGTGGCCAGGGGAAGGCGAGCGGGTCTGGCCAGTGGAGCAGCACAGGAGGCCCCTGGCAGCGCAAGGCTCGGGTGCCCTAGAGGTCTCGGCTGAGGGACAGGACGCTGAACGCAAGCTCAGCTACAGTAGGGCAATACTTCTTGTCACTGCTGGTGGCTACAGTGAGGGAATTCTATCGCCTGCATGGGATGCTCATGGGGAAAAAAAAAAAAAAAAAAAAAAAATTCCTGCCTTTTCGCACCCAGGGGTTCGGGCTATTTCAGGAACACTAGAAACAGCATGTTCCGCTTCAAGCACCAACCCCAGTCACAGGAAGGTAAATGCACATCTATTTCTCATCTTCCAATCTTGCAGGTGCAGTTTTATTACCAGCAGTAGTTACTTCCTCGCTTTGCAAACAACAGTAGCACAGGCGGGTAAGGCTTGGGCTGGGTTTGGCAGGAAGACCGGTGAGGGGCAGGTCTTCTCGCTGCCTGGCTTTCTCAGAAGCCCCGGGTGCGTGCACCCTTGCTCTCCCCTCTCTGAGCTGCTCTTCGGCCGGCCGTTCAGGAGCCCGGCCCCCGCTGGATTCTGCAGTCACGGAAGAAAGCTTGTCTAAGTACAGTAGAAGAGCTACCACCCGGGAGTGGGGGGGCGGGGAGGCAAGGAAAGCTGCGGGCAGATGCCCACACAGGGACCCGGGGGCAGCCCAGGTCTCCCTGGACAAATATTGCCCATTTGTTTCTGCTGACTGCAGAGACCAGCAAACTGATGAACTAATAATAATAATAATAATAATAATATTAATAATACATATACCAAAAGGGGGGGAATCAGATACAGGACATCTGTGCATGTTCTCCATAGGCTAAAGTTGCCAGCATAACTCTTCTCGGGAAGTTAAGAATGGATGTCTCGACACTTGCACGGTAATACCATGTCTAACGCTGAAAACACGTACGAGGTTGAAGCTCGAATCTTTCTCGGTTTTGGCTGGCACCAAATTGGAAACCTTCATCAACCACACCCCGCCTTACCGAGGACCAAATTACAGCTCCGCCGGTAGCAAACAGAACAAGAAAAAGGTCTATTTGAGAGAAAAAAGAACATCTTATCCATAGTTCCTCTGGTAATTTACACGAAATTCACATCATTTTCTTCCAGTTATTGGCTATGGGTATCCAAGGGCATATTTTTTTTTTCTTCTGTTTCCAGCTCACAGAACATACGTTACTATCACAGATTCGCAAGAACAAGCTCACACACACCAATACAGAAGGTAACGTTAATGCTTAAATGAAAAGGTCCTCTCCAAATAATTCATTAAAATATTTGCTTTGTTTTTCAAAAAGTCATTTTGGGGAAACACAACACCCAGGCTGACACCGAAGGGCTGGTGAGTACTTAAGGCACTGGAAGTGTGCATGCTGCGTCTCCTGCGCAGAGACGTAAGGCTATGGCACCGGGTGAGACGGCCCCCTCCTGCTCGTGTCTCTCATTCTCTCTGTCTCTCTCTCTCTCGCTCCCCTACAGCTGAAGGGCACTGGGGAAACCTCATGAAATACAGATTCAGGACACTCTGCTCTGCTGGCTTTCGTCTGTGTGCTGGTGGGGGGGACACGATGGGCTGTCATTCCATCCCCAGGAGTGGCGAGGCACCGTCCGCGGCCAGGATGGGGTGGGCGGGCCTCTTGCCTTGCAGCTCTGGCAGGTCCTGCCCGACGGCCGCCGGGCTCTCCGGGTCAGGGTCACCCTGAGACGCCTGCTCCTTGGGGCTGCCTGCTGGAGCGGCCTTGGGAGCACTCCTGCCGGCTTCAGCCTGGCCGGCACCCGCCGTCCGCCCTGCCGCCCGCTCCTCCCTGAGGCCGGGATCCTTGGTGGCGTTGGCCAGGCTCTCCTTCCGGCTCCGGGTGACAGCCACGTGGTTGCTGGCCGGTGGAGCTGAGTCGGCCTCGTTTTCCGAGACGGGGTTGTTGCCGCTGTGGGTGGACTCGCTCTCACTGTCCTCCTCACCCCGCTCCTCCTTGTCGCTGTCCTTCCCGTGCTGCTTGGCGTGCCTGGCCTTCTGGTGGACGCGCTGATGGCGAACCAGGCTGTGCTTCAGGGTGAAGGTTCGCTCGCAGGTCTGACACTTGTATGGCCTTTCTCCTGGAGCGACGGGAAGCGACGGGAGAAAGACATCGAGTCTGTTAACAGTAAGGCCACCAGCCTCCAGCTCTCCGTGCTACATGAGAGTAGCGGGGGCCAGGACCGCTGCCCCACCCCCACCCCCGCGCCCCGACTCAGGGGAAACCCTCCTGTTTGTCTGAAGTGGCAAAATAAGGAAGCGGAAATGTAAGGGGCCAGCCTCGGCTTCTCTCCCCCTTCCGTCTCTCCAACTAGGTTGTTCAGACTGATTCAGGCACCGGGGTCCCCAGGTGGAAGCCTCACGGACACCCAGACTGGCCTGAAAAGAACCTCAGGGGAGGACAGCAAAGGGGCCCCTCTCACAGGGACAGGGCGCCATTTCTGCGGCTTGTGCAGGACAGAGGCACCTCCTCAGTCAAAGGCACCAGATACTCTGTGTTCGGATACGGAGCAGCTGGGCCTTTCCCTCCTGCTCACAAACACTGGGCTGAGAGCAGCTGAGAGCATCACCTGCCAGGAGCCCAAGAATCTCTCTCTGCTGGGAGCCAAGCTCGGAGCCCTCCGAATGCCCGCGCGGCGGGGCGAGGAGCGTGCGGGGACGATGTGTGCACCGCGGCTGCCGCAGGAGCAACGCCCAGACCAAGATGTAGGCCCTAGGCGGCTTTTGTTTTTGGAGGGAGCGGGTGGGATAGGTTTAATCTTTCAGCTTTATGAGTACATCCAGGTCCCCTCCTTTCTACCGAACAATGGCCCCTGCCTCAGGGTTTGTAGGTGGCGAGTTCCAGAAGGGGCGAGGACATGCGTGCAACACGGCCACCCTGACATGCCTGCGCAGCTCCTGCTCAGTGACATCAGCTGGGCGGCCGCAGAGCCGGGGAAGGCCAAGCCCCTGGCTGTGCGCACGTGCGGCGGCTGTCCGGCCGGAGCCCAGGTGCCTCCCGCAGAGCACCGCAGAGCACCTGTCCCTACGGCCCGCTGCCCAGGCCACACCCCCAGTCCTGCCCAGGCTCACCACGGGCCCCAAACGCCCACCCCCACGTGCTTCTAGATGCTTCTATGGGACAGGGCAGCCCTCATCCCCATTCTAGAGCTAGGAAGATGGTGGCTCAGAGGACTGCCCAAAAAGCTCTCAAAACGCCCACTGCTGAGGGGCCGCCCCGCCATGACCCCGCCGGGAGGCAGGATGATCCAACCGCTAGGAGAACCACCAGTCAGATTCCTAGTTCCCGCGGCTTCACGGCCCCGCCCCGCGCACGCTCAGACCACCGCCTCGGGCTCACTGCCCGGGGGGGGGGGGCCCTCCTCCAGGCCGCGGTGGCCCGAGGGAGCCCGCGCCGGCGGAGCGGCCCCCCTGCGCCCCTTACCTGTGTGGGACCTCATGTGCCGAGTCAGGTCCTGCAGGGACCAGAACCTCTTGTTGCACACGCTGCACACCTTCTTCCTCTTGTCTGCCTTGCTGGCCGCGCTTCTCGGGGAGTCCGTCTTTGGCTTCTTGTCGTCGTCACTCTTCTCCGAGGACTTCTTCTCGGCCACGCTCTCCCCGTCCGAGGCGCCCTCCGCCTCCTCGCCCGGCTTCTCCCCCGACGCCTCCGACGACGACGAGGCCACCGCTTCCGCCGGCGGCTCCTCCGAGGGCTGGGCCGGCTGCTCCTCCGGCTCGGGCGCGGGGGCCCCAGCGGGGCCGGGCAGCGGGCCCTCGGCCCCTCCTCCGGGGGCGCCCGGGCCGTCCTCCCGGGGCTCCTCGCGGCCATGGGCCTTCCTGTGGCGGCTCAGGGTCCCCTGGAACTTGAAGCTCTTGCCGCAGACGTCGCAGGCGTGCTTCTGGTCCTGCGGGGCGGGGCCCCCGCTGCCCGCCGCGCCCGCGTCGCCCTCGGCGAGCTTGAAGCCCATCAGCCTGCTGGCGAGGTTGAGGTCCAGGCTCTTGTTGCTGACGGTGTCTTCCTCCGGGCCCTCCGCGTCCTCGTCCCTCTCCTCCACACCGCGCTTGTCGTCGTGCTCCTGGCTCTCACCGGCTCCCTGCTCCTCCGCGTCCCCGGGGGGCGCGGCCGCTCCCTGCGGCACGTCCTCCGCGGGGAGCTCCTCCTGGACCTGGCTGGGCTCAGGGGCTCCCTCGGCCGTCGGCTGCTCCTTCTCGCGGGAGGTGAGGTCCAGCACTTCGCCCCCCGCCGCTGGCGTGTCTGCGTCCGACTGGCTATCTGTGGGAGCGAGCACAGGGGCACAGGCTAAGGCCCGACGCCACCCAACTCGCCCCTTCCAAGAGCCCCACTGGGACTCTCGGCCGGACCGGCCCCCAAGCCTGTATGCCAAACCCAGCGAGGATGCCTCTCCCCATCCCCACCCCCTCCTTGTTCCCACTCGCATCCCCGGAAGGCCTGGTGAACCTGGGGTTAGTTCACGAAAGGCAAAAGGAGCCTCCACACACACGCAGGTTGGGGTCAAGGGACCAGCTGCTCTTGCAGCTCTGGCCCTCCCCTTCCACTGCCCCCCCCCCCCCCCAAGCGGTGCCCTCCACTGCCACACACAGGGATGCTCAGGCCCCCAGGAAGGTGTGAGCGACTCAGGGCAGCACAGACAGAAGGATCGGCGAGAGAGGAGAGTTTGTGCATTCCAGAGACTCGCAGCACTAGGGAGGTTGAGGAAGCGGAGCTGTCGAAGTTATTTTTCCAGTGCAAAGAGATATATAAACATGCAACATACACAGGACCACTCCCGGAACTTAGTACAATGAGCGTCTCACAGAAAATGGCCCCAAGCATGTATTCTGTGCTATGGTACACACGCTCCCACCTGCCGGCTAACTCCCAGATAGAGTTCGAGGCGGAGAAGGAGATGCATGCACACCTGTAGGCCTCCCTCGCTGCTGTGAGGTCCCCACGCAGTGAGTGGAAACACCTCCTAGCTCTTCGTTTGTTCCTACCTGTCCACCCTCCGTAGCAAAACCAAATGTGGAAAGTCTACCAGTTTTTAATGACCTTAAGGGATGGCGCCGAGGCAGCACCAATAATGCCGAACTTATCAGGAGCACCGTCTTCTCTGAACTCAGGTTGAAGGAGGACTTAATGACTTTTTCACTATGTGCTAAGACCGTGAAGCTGTCTGCTGAGACCTACTATTTAATTATCGATCCAGTGGCCAATTTATTACTGCAGGGACTCAAATTCCTCCGACAACCGGGCTGACAAAATCCATGGTTTCGTGGCACCCAGGTCAGAGGTACCTCCCTCCTCATGCCAGATCTCTGATTACAGTACCTGAGCCAGTGCATTCTGGCACCTAAGCAGGCCCCTCGCGTATGTGACCAGACATATCACCATGTCCACCTGTGCCCATCAGTCTGAGTCACCTGATCGATTCAGGGAGCTGGTCCTACCCTTGCCACGGTCACACCTGTCTGGGGCTTTTGGCTCACCTACAACCATCTACACTTCCACTGACATCGTTTCATTGGTTTTATTCGGATTGTGCCTTTTAAGACAGGCACTACTTGAGTATCTCAAGAAGTTTCAGAAAGAGACAAATACTTATGGTGTGACTATAAAATGTATCAATAAATGATTTTTATACATTATCCACAAGTTTAAAGAAGATGACTCCTGAAATATACACACCATCTAGGCTTTATTTTACAAAAAAACTGTACACTCGTTTTCTTGAATCATCCCAATAGGGAGCGTCTATTAAATGAATTTTGGTATAAAGTCTTTAAGTATAGAACGCTCAGTTTCTTTAAAAAAAAGACTTGATCTCTGATTACTTCCTATTTGTCCCAGTATATTCTAGGCTGTTTCTCTTCATTACTTAGCTTTATTATTACAGTTTATTATAGCTTTCACCAAAGAACATGGGTTTTCAAGTTCATGGTAGAACATATTTAAGATGATCTTAAAAAAAAATCGTGATGAATTCTGGAACCAAACCGAAGTAAATATGTTAGTCTCAGATTGTTCTCACTCTTGGGCCCTTCCTTAGTTAGCGTGCGTAATGGAGAGCTCACCCTAAATCCTGTGAAAGGCCAACTCACTTCCTCTGGTGAACAAAAGGGGGCTTGGCTATGCTCTACCAAACTTCCACTAGGGGGAGTGTTTTAACAGGGCAGCCTGTGCCCTTGAAGTTGCAGCAACTCCAACTGATTTTTATTAAGTGATCCTTGGCAACAGCGGACTTGGCCTCTTCTCATTTCCTGAATATCCAGCTTCTAACACCAGGTCCTATTTTGATCCCCTCCTTCTTCAACCGCCTACACCTTCAAACGCAGGTAGCAGAACAGATGGCTTTTCTAAGCAATGCCACCTACCTTAAGTGGTAATTCTCTGTCCCTACCGGTCCCCTCATTTGTGATGCTAAACCTAAGAAAACTGCGCGAGGAAGCAGAGATCCTGCGTGCACAAGGAGATAAAAAACCCACAGCTCCTCCTACGGGGAAAGTGAAGACTTTCATATCAGCTCGACGATGAAATATCTACTGCTTCATGGCAATTCCATGTTCCTCAGCTGAAGTGACCAACCACCAATCTAAACACCCAATCGGCCTGGCCAAGGGCACAGCTGGTGAGGAAGCTCCTGTCTGAGTTTCGCCTCCCCAGAGCATTTCCTGTGGTGCCGGGCACGCGGGCTTCTGGCTGGTAAGGGCGGCCACCCGTAAGGAGCAGAATAAAATGTCCACGTTTCTGCTGACTTAGAAAGTCATATGCAGGTGCCCATAAATATGAAGGCTCCCACAGGCATCACCTGAAGAACCACGAGTATCCCCCAAAGACAAAGTGGGCTAGAGAACCTGTCTGCCCACGAGAAAGTGAACAGAGAGCTTTAGTTCCAGGACCGATGTGCCCCCTTTAAGCCCCTGTTAGCATTCCTTGGCTGGGTGGGTGGGTGGGTGCGGGGGAAATCGAGGGTATATTTTCTTTAAAGAACTTATATGATTAAAAAAGTCAGACTTGGGGCGCCTGGGTGGCTCAGTTGGTTAAGCGACTGCCTTCGGCTCAGGTCATGATCCTAGAGTCCCGGGATCGAGTCCCGCATTGGGGGCGGGGGGGGGGGTGGCTCCCAGACAGCACAGCTCCCCACCCCCACCTGAGGGAGAGAAACACAAGGACACAATTACACCCCTGGACAAACGCCTCTGGGGAGAACCTCTCTGGCTTTGAGCAATGGGGACATGTCAAGCTCGGCAGGGAGTCTGCTTCTCCCTCTGACCCTCCTCCCTCTCATGCTCTCTGTCTCTCATTCTCTCTCTCTCAAATAAATAAATAAAATCTTAAAAAAAAAAAAAGTCAGACTTATGTTATAAAACATGTTTAGGGACTTGAACCTGGGCAGATAAACCTAGAAAACCCCTCAAGAGCTTCCTTGGTCATTTCCGGTCTTTTTTTTTTTTTTTATGGTCTTCCTCTAAAGCCTCTTTTAACTTCATGGGAGGGAGCCCCGAAAGCAAGCTTCACCTCACACCCCCGCCATGCTCACTTGGGTTTGCAGCTCTCCTTGAAATCACTGAACTCCACCTCCCTGAACCCTTCGTCCCCCTCTTTCTTACTATGTATGGATTGTGACCACAATGAAACCAAACATTTATTTTCTCTTTGCTGGTTTCACATTACAGCTTTCAGTGAATTTTCTTTTTCCAGAGGCTTTGTCCCTTAAAGAAACCCTACACAACATCCAGGACAGGGCAGAGGTAGGGCTCTGACGGATGTGGCAAAACAGAACTCATGTAACTGCAAATTTAAAAAACAAATACACCCACAATGTAAAATTTGGTGCTGAACTGAAGCTAAGATGTATATTCTGATTAGCTTTGGGCCTCAGGCTCCTACAGCTGTGCACCCCCCACCCCGACCCCCGCCATGTCTGCAGGAGGCCTGGGTTCTGGGCTCATCCACAGGCTCAAGAAGCTGAATGCAAAATGTGCATCCAGCACTTGGTTCTGACTTGCCTGCCACCTTGGGAAACTGACGGCTCCCCTTGACCTCAATTATCCACTGCTTTCCCTCTTTGGGGACCACTATGGGTAGAATCACATAGCTGCTTTCTTAAACCAGGCTTCGAGAAAATGTTCGGGGCTACCAGGTGACACAGCAGTCAGCTCTTAAACATTAAGGAACGATCGTCTGCAGCAAATTCGAGCTCGCCAGCATCGTTGTGGGTTTTCTGGAGATGGAACAGCTGATCTCTGGTTCACGGGGATCCAAGGTTCCGTACCCTTCTCTACCCAAAGATCCCAGCCAATTATGTAGAAATGGAAGCTGGGGGGAGGAGGCGGCAAACTGGCTTACGTTTTTATGCCCTTAGAGGGTTTGATCTTAACCGAAGAGCCTGGCAGTTCAGGGGCTGGCTTGTTTCACTAGGGCTTGGGGGAAGGCATGGGGGAAAAAGCAGAGGGTCTGGATCAATTCCTCTTCCTGGAAATGCTACCCATTCAGATGTACCCCTCTCCCCCTGTAACTTAGATAAGGACAAGGGGGCCGGGGTGGGGGGGGGGGTGGCTCCCAGACAGCACAGCTCCCCACCCCCACCTGAGGGAGAGAAACACAAGGACACAATTACACCCGTGGACAAACGCCTCTGGGGAGAACCTCTCTGGCTTTGAGCAATGGGGACATGTCAAGCTTTTGAGATCTGCAGGACTGAATCCACACCTGTTACTAAGCCATGGCCAACAGTCATGTATGTAGGTAACCTGCAGCAGCCAATTTTCTGATCTGTTTGTGGGGGGTGGGAAGCACAGAACGCCAGCACTTGGGAGATGCCGGATGTACTGAATAGAGGACAGGAGTGAATACAGAAGCTGTAAGGGGGGGAAAAAAGGTGGCAGGAGACGCACTGAGCAGCCGTTAATTGCTCTGTAGGGGCTGGAGGAAGGAAGCGCTATCAGCACATGAGAATAATACCCGGATTCAGGTCAAGCAGAGATGTGATTAAAGAAAGGACATGCAGAGTGCTTTTTCAAACAAGACAAGGTTTTTTACTGGGAAGAGAGTTACTGAAGAGAAAAACACCCCTCCCCACACACCCCTCCCCCTGTGGAGGGCTGGGCATCAGTACTTCCTGAAATACCCTGACATTGGAGGGAGCCCATCCCTGCTCTGTAGGATGCGGCAGAGGCTGGGCTCTGAGAAAACAACACCCCAAGCTAGTGGGGTTTCATATCCTTTTTAGATGTGATCCTACTGCACCCCCAACCGCATCTCCCACCTCCAGAAGGGCCCCCACAGCACAAACAGGGGTCTGCTGGGGGGGGCCACAGATCTGCCCTAGTGGCTCAGGAAAGTGATCTAGGAACACTGTCGGTGATTCCCCAGGCCCCATCCTGCTGCATGCATGCTCCCGGTCCTCGGCAGGGCCCACTTCTATGGACCGCCTGCCGAGTCTGACGGAGAAAGGGGAGAGGCAGCTGGCCGTGCTTGCATGCACGGCTAGGGTTCGCTACCACGCTAGCAGAGCTCTCTCTCGGAGTTGCCCTCCTCTGTCCCTCTCCTCCTCTCCATCACCCGGAAGCACACTACCTGTGCTATCATGGGGTCCAACATCACTCTCTTTTGACTGGGGGATAAGCCCGTTTCTTCTCAGGGAACAGTTGGTAACTCCGTGTTTGCGCAACTGGTGGCGTTCACAGTTAGATTTGGTAGAAAAGAAGGCATCGCATTTTTGACAAGGGAAGGGTTTCTGACCTGAAGCAGGAAAAAAAATATATATTTATCTGGCTTTCTACTGCAATGAAAAAGAAAAAGTCGCTTTCCATTCATTCTCCTGGGATAACTGGCATTTGCTTCCCCACCCCTTCCTTTAAACACACACACACACATTTAAAAAAATACCGGTAACATCAACAACTCAAATGATATCTTCCCTTATCCTGAGTGAAGTGGAATGAAGGTTTTGTCTTCAAAACGCTAAAAGTTAACAATGAAACCAAGACGTTTAAAACAACAGTATTACAATTAAAAATCTTAACAGTAACAAAAAAAGAGCAAGTAAAGGGATTTTAGAGCACAGCAAGGAAACACCTACAGTCGGTCACAAAGAGAAGCCACCTCTTGGTCATTTCTGGCATGGCAAGGACTCCGACGCTGGGAAATCAAACCAGCATCTTGGAGCCCGGGACATCCCTGGGAGCCATTCCCCTCTCCCTGGCCCACAGTGGACCCGAAGCAGGGAAACGCGCCTCCTGTCCGACCCGCTGAGACAGTCCTACGGTGACCTCTGCCCGCGCTCACTGCGGTCCTAGCAGGCTAGACGGAGGCGGCCTGCTCCTTGCATTAAAGGTTCTTTGTTCCCCTTGCTAGTAGTACGTAGTGACCCACACAGGACCGAGTCTGTTAGGGGATCAGGTGCTCCGGGCCCCAGACCTGCCTGTGGAGAGAAGTGGCTGAGTAGGCCCTACCTCCACCCCACTCCACCATGGGGTAACTCCTGAGAGAGGAGTTCCCTGCTCTGCGTTGCCCTGTCTTAACCTTCGATTTTGATCCTTTTTTTCCGTAAAGACAATATGTCAAAACGCAGACTAGGCTCCCCTGTAACTTGTCCTGTGCTTGCGTGGCTGGAGGTGCAGGGAAAGCCAGGGCGAGGAGGGAGGGAGGAGGAAAAAGGGGGGGCGCCAAGGGAAGGGTCGGGTGAGCTGAAGTTCTGGAGAGAGAAGGTGGCGGTAAATCATTTACTCCATCACTGGGTTCTTGTTTCCCCCCAAGTGCTAAGGTCCCGGTTTCTGGTTTTACAGGGGCACAGGCTTTGTATACTAACAAACACAACGGCCGAGCTGCAGCCTGGCCTGTGTGCCTCGTAACCTTGGGATGGCCAAAATCAAACGCCCGTGTCAGGAACTGGCCGCAAAGTCAACCAGCACAACCCCCCTGGAACACCAACCCCGGGGGCCCTTCAGCCTCGGGGGGACGACCCACAGATGCCCGATCTCGTGCAGGTGACCAGCCCAGGCACTCACTGCGAGTAGACTGCCTGGGCCAGGTGCCCGGAGGGGGTGTGGCTCAGCACAAGGGGAAGGGAGCAGGAACACCGTGCACCACACAACTCCAGGGGGTGCCATTCACACCGAGCACGCTGGTGCACAGCCCAGCACCACCAGCATCACTGCCCCACTGAGTTCCAGCATCAGCAGCCATCAAAGTGAGGGCCATCCCTTCCCTGCTGAGCGGCAGGACCCTTTCAGGTGATGCTTCGAAATCAACGGTGGAACTTTCTAAGAATACAGATGCCCGGAACCAGCAAAGACCATGGAATGAGACATCCAGAAGCCCTGCGTGTATGCTCTTAAGGAGCCCCACATGGGACCTACAGGATCAAGTGCAGAGCAGAACCCACCGACTGCTTTCAAGTTTCCCTCCACAAAGCTCAGGGAGTGTTTTCTGCTAAGTTATACAAATGACATTAAAAAATATATATATATATCACGCTTTTGCATGCAGACTGGTTGTGCTTTTTTTGTTCTGTTTTGTTTTTGGCGTACGCTTCAAATTATTCTTGCTTTTCACTAAAAACTGAACATAATCTTTCATAATTATTCAGTCTTTATTTTAAGTATGAAAAATAACATCTTATCGTCCAAGATCAAATATCATAGCATCTCTGAGTCAGGCCAGACTGAGAGGGAGAGACCCGGCTGGGAGTGAAACCAGTCAGAAGCTGAATGATGAGGAACTGTAGGAGTCTTGATTTTAAATACAACCACCAGTTCCTTACTTTTTCCCATTACATGGTTCACTTTGTGATTTTACAGCTGGGTTCGGACAGCCAGGCTCACACCCCACGACGAAGATTCAGATTCTTGTGCTAAATTGAGAAGACCCAATGATGTCAGAAGGTTCTCAAAGTGACAACTAACAGGAACCTCTCAAAGATCCCCCTCTCACTGCGAAAGCCTTACACTTACGCATTCATTCACTCACTTGTTGATTTTGACTGACAGACAAATCTTATACTGTGAAAAGCGGTGTGCTCTCTGGAGTGCATGGACAGAGAAAAACATGAGCCCCTCCAGTATTTTTTCATCAGATGGGTTTCCCCAAAACTTGTTGGCTGGTAACCTACAGGGAATGCATCACACGATTTCATTTATTTGGGTGACTGTCACAAGTCACGGCTCTGCCAGGGGTGTTTCTCAATGTACCTGTAGCCATAAGGAGTGCCCTTTGCACCAAAGACCTACGGCCTCCCTCCACCTCCAACAGGAGCCGTGAAAACCGTCAGCCAGCCAGTTTCCCTTCCAGAGAGCAGACAGGGAAAGAGAGAAACCCTATACTACGTGATGCTATCTGGCAGGCACCCGGGCCATCGGGAGCAGAAGAATGAACAGCAAGAGTAAGTGGGATCACTCCGCTTCCCACCCACAGACGGCTTCCTGCTCTCTGTTGGTGACAGAGGTGCACACAGGGCTGGCTAAGTGAAGATGGCCAAGGCTGCCCCTTCAGAAAGGCAGAAGAAGCCAACCAGCACTGGTGTCCAAAGCACTTTCCATGCGGAGGCCTACACATTGTACCGATTTCAACTCACGCCGGCGGCCTGTGAGCAGCAGGTGGGACAGGCTGAGTGCAGAGGCCCTCAGCCTAGCAAAGAACAGGCGCTAAAACCAACTGGGAGAATCCCAAAATGTCAGAGCTGGGGGCAGGGGAGGTGGGAGGCTCAGTTCATTTTAGGAGAAAAGGGAGGAGAGGAGGAGGAAGGTGAGGAGGAGCAAACACGGGCTGACTGCATTTTCTGTATTCTCTTGGCTTGTGGCCTAAATGAGGGGGAAAAGGGAGGGACAGTGGACTGTCCTCTCCCAAAGGGGCAACACTACTCAGGCAGAAGAGCCAAGGAACCAGGAACCATCCCTGCTCCCCAGGACACAGGCTAGGAGGAGAGTGCAAGGAGGGAGCTCAGCCGTGCACAGAGAGCTCACCAGGGAAGATGAAATAGGACGGCAGACGCCGGCTTCCTCCTGAGCCATGATCCCGAAAACCCGAGCCACGGGCCCCTCGGCCGCAGCAAGCCCCACCGGTCTCCCTAATGCTGCCCCTCCAGGAGACTACATACGGATGTTACGATCCCTCGGTGCATTTGCTAAGAGGTCGGGAGGGGGCGGACTCTTGAGACACAGATGCGGTTTGCCTAACGGCGATCTAAACCCGGACACCGCTCGCTCGAGGCTTTGGGCTGGAACACAGCTGGAGTTTAACACTACTGCCCCCAGCCCCCAAAAAAGAGAAAAAAAGAAAGCCTCTTTTCTGTAGAATGCTTTTTGTTTACGGGGCTGTTTCAGAGGCGTGTTTAACTCCATCTTATTCCAAGGTTTCTGGAGGGAGCACGTCCCAGAGAGCCAGGCAACCAAACACAGCTGGGGGATTCTTCAACAGCAGAGCGTCTACCAGGAAAACACGTCTGTGGGAAGAGCGGGTGGGTCAGTTGGTCTCCCAGGCTCCGTCCAGCTGGGATACGCGATGAATGGAAAATGTCCTAACACGGCACCAGGCGCAGCCAAGTGCTCTATGAAACTATGCAACAGAGGTGAGGCTGAGACAGTCCCTGCGAGCTGAAGCAGAAGGACGGCAAGGAGCTTACAAAGCCCAGGGGGCGCCAGCTTATACGGCGCCTGTGCGTGCGGCTAGGACCGTCCCGCGGCCCTTAGGGCTGATTACTAGGATTCGGGTCCGTAACTGTGTTCCCCTCCTCTCCAACCCCTTGCCAGTCCTCTGCACCGGAACATGGCAGGACATGTCAGGACGGCAGGGGCAGGCACACCCTCTCTTCGTGTCAGCACAGAAGCAGCCACACCCCCCGACCGTGGGGCAGCCGCAGCGAACGTGACCCTGGCTCTGAACTCGGGCTCGACCGCTCATGACCCACCCCCAGAACGACTGGCTGTTACTCATTTCCTTGCTTCAAGATGTGGACAACATCGCCCTCGTGGGACGGTCACGAAGACTAACTCTGGAAGGTCTCTCCACCAACGCCGAGTGCTCCCCTCCAGTCAAGGCCGGCAACCCTCAGCAGGAGGGCACGGCAGTGAGAACACGGTCAGACAGGGCGTCACGGACGGGGCTGCAGGAGACACAGCCACGCAGGGTCTAGGAACGGCTTAGGGAGAAGGGGCAGAACATGTTGATGTTTACGCCCACCCCGCCGTACTCCATCTTCAACAGACCTCCCCCATCTTCCTTGCCTGGTTTCAGAAGCTACGAGACTTTAAACCAACTAGGACATTTTGGCATTCAAAAGCCAGGCGACTGAAAGGATGCATTCACAAGTGGGAACTTCTGGCAGGCACGTGCAAGACATGGGCAGAACCCTGGAAAGCAAGTACCAGCCACTCCGGTCCTCCTAGGGAGACGGTGGTTTGCTAGGAAGAGGAAGTCCGGGAGTAACTGGCCTCACGCTCGGACAATGTGCACGCTCTCTACTAAGCACAGGACTCCCAGCTGCGGGGAGGGTGGGGGGGGCGGCATCAGGGGCGAGCAGAGGGTAGGGCATGGCAAGAGCCATGCTCCTCGTCAGATCCAGCCATCTGCTTTCTGGAAAGTGGTAACAGAAGTACTCACTTCTCCAAAGGCTCTGCAGCTGACAAACAAGTGCCCCCCCCCCCCCCAAAAGGGTAGCAAGAGCCTGCTGTGCGGGGCACCTCCTGTTTACCATGCATTTTCTTTTCTGAACTTCCTTCAGAGAACTGTGGCTTTACTTTGTCAGGCTTACAGGATTTCAAATGAAAATGACAGTGTGAAAATGTAGCATATACTTCACAAATCTAGAAATTCTGTTCAGTAGTGGAGTCCTTGGTGGACAGGCGCTCCTGGCTTGCTGCCACCTGAGTCCTGGATTCGAGGTCCCACCAGCCCAGAGAGAGCACCCCCCACCCCGGCCCACTTGCTCTCCCCTCCCCGTTTCCCAGGGACTGCTCGGCGACCGACCTCCCTCACTAGTAGAACAGCCTGCCATGGGCTCTTGGAAGCTTCTGTGATCACCACCACTTCTGAATGAAGCCTTTCCACCTGGGTACAGAGCGTGGCTCACACCTCATTCCCAGGACCTCCCCCTCGCCAGTCCTAAGCCTTGTAAGCCAGATTTAGCAACTAAAAGCACTTCAGTCTGAATTTCAGATAAATAAATGACAATTCAGTATTTAGTCTATCCCCACTACTGCATGGAAAAATACCTACACTAAAAATTATTTGCTTTTTATCTGAAATTTAAATTTAACTAGCATCCAGGATTTTATCTGGCAATCCTGTATGATATAATTCTCTATTGGGTTTTAGGTCCTACCCATTAGTATTCGGGTAGTAATCTCCAAAAGGCTAAGGCTCTCACCCTATTTACCTTTAGCTCAATGATATAAACCCTGTATAAATATTCAGTAAATTAGAATTAAGAGGAGAGTGTATGGTCATGTGACTATGCAAAGTACCTGGTATAAAATTACTTAAAATGTACCCTCTTCAACTTCTCTTTAAAAATCAACATATAGAAACTAACGCTTGAAAAATACTTGGGGCTATCTTTTTGGCGATTTAAGTCCAAACATTAGACTTAGAATACGATTATACCTGGGTGTTTCTCCGGAACAGCTGTTGATTTTAGTATAAATAAAATTAAAAAAAAAAAAATTCTACCCACTATTTGTCACTGATCTTCCCCATAATTGGGAAGCTGGGATTGCCTTAGCGAAATGAAAGAGAACTGCGAATTTGCAATATTCCCTTTAAGAATATATGGAGTCAAAAGGACTTCACGGAACGTTCAACATATTAAAAGCTGCTCTGCAGAACTGGGGATGCAGTTTTTCCTGCCAAAGCAGCAAGTCCACCGTGGCCGATCCCTTAATAACAACTTCTACTTTTTCCTCACTGCCTCCTGTGGGTCACCTGGTAATCTTACTACATCCTGCTGAAGGGATGAAGTGTATGAAAGTCCATGATCCAACGGGCCCAGGACCCTTCGCACCCCTAAACACCTACGTGTAACACTTGCCTTCACCAGCAGCCCTTCGGGGGCCCAGACAGCGGGAACAGGTGATTTTGGTGACAAGGGTGCACAAGGAAGAACTCTCGGCCCCACCAGGCAAGCCCCCTGCTTCTGAGACTGAGGGAGAAGCTGAAAGTGGGGTCGTGGGGAAAGGGTTCTACGCTTCCAAGCCTGCTCCCCGTCCCGCTCCCCCCGGCTTCCCCGGGCCAGACAGGCCACAGCCTCCCCTCCGGGCAGTAGCACTCCTGGCGTGGCGGGCCCTCTTACCAGTGTGTGTGAGCATGTGCCTCTGGAGGGAGCTGGCCCAGGGGAAGACCCGGGGGCAGTGGGGACAGTTGATCTTCTGCAGGCAGTTGGCGTAGGAGTTCCGCTTGGCCCTCAGCAGCTTGTCTTCAGGAGGGCTGCCCTGCTCTTCGTCACTGGGCCCGTGGGGGTCCGCGGGGGCTCCGGCCACTTCATCCTGAGCGTCATCCTCTGTAGTCTGTAGAAACGGACTGAACTTGTTGGTGTCCGTCGTGGCGAGCATCTTCTCGATGCTGGCAAATTCCCCGCTGGAGTCCAGGTCCACCCCGCCGCTGCTGGAGCGGGGCCGGCTCCTCATGCCCTTTTTCCGGCCCCTCTTCTTGGACAAGCCCACTGGCCCCTGCTCGGTGGGTGACGGCGCCTCCGGGCTGTTGGCAGGAGGGGACGGGTCGCTGGATTCTTTTGGGCTGGTGGTGCTGGCAGGGGCGGCGGCAGCCCTGGGGGCCGCGCTTCCTAAGCTGTCCAGAGCTGTGCTGTTACTGTCAGGGCTCGTGGGCCCCGGGTCGGCCACCTTCGCTTTCAGCAAGGTGGGGGCCGAGGACACAGATGAGATGATCTGGGCGATGGAGGCCAGTGGGGGCAGCTCTTCTGTCACGGGGGGCTTTGGCAAGAGCAGCGGGGGCTTGGGGCGCAGCGGCCGCAACACCGCTGGGCTGCTGATGAGGGTGGGATTGCCCAAGATGGGGGAGCTGTTGACCAGAGCTGACGAGTAGATGGGGACAGCAAGCTGAACAGAGCCCTGCAGGGGCTGAGCGTGGGCTTCCAGAGTGGTGGCTGCGGAGGCCACGGGTTTTTCCAGGATTCCGCTGGGCCCCAAGGTCACTGGCAGGGTAGGGCACGGCGGAGGACAGGGAGATGGCTGCTCGCCGCTCCCTGGTTCCTGCTCAGGCTTCTTGGCTTTGCCGGGAGCAGTCACATCTTTGTCTCCTTTCCTGAAGTTCTTGGGGATGGACAGGTCAATGGGCTCCATGGAGCAGTCATAGGGCGCCGAGGAGGAGGGGCTCAGGAAGGAGGGGACATTCTCCTGCTTCACCTGGACCAGGGCCAGGCCCTTCTGGGAAAAGTCCAGGGGCTCGTTGAAGTCCACCGGGAAGCTGCTGGCGGGCTCCAACTTGACGGAGACGTGGGGAGGCAGAGGCTGGGGGGGGCCCCCGTGAAGAAAGCCGTTCTGCGGCTCCGGGAAGGGGGCCAGGGGTTTACGTTCGCCGAAGGTCCCGCCGCCGTCCTCGACCCTCCCCGAGGCCTCGGCAGCCGCGTGGGCCGGGCTCAGGCCGCCGGCCGCCAGGACATAGCTCTCGATGTCGTGCTCGGGCACGTGCAGGTGCTGCTTCGAGATGTGGTGGACGCAGTTGCGCTTGGCCGAGAAGGCGGCGCTGCACTCCTTGCACTCGAAGGGCTTGCGGCCCTTGGGGCAGCCGCCCAGGCCGCGGCCACAGTGCGTGCGCATGTGCATGCGCAGCGCGCGGTAGTGCTTCAGGTCCTCGCCGCACAGCCGGCACACCGTGTCCGGGGAGCAGAAGGCGTCCACCATCTCGGCAGCGCTGCTGCTCACGTACTCGATGTTCTTCTCGATGTCCTTGCGGGTGGCCTTGAGGTGCTTCTTGCGCAGGTGCCGCTCACAGTTGGCCTTGACGGTGAAGGGGTAGTGGCAGATCTTGCAGATGTAGGGCCGCTCGCCGCTGTGCGTGCGCAGGTGGCGGATGAGCGCGGCCTTGTCGGCGGCGATGTAGTCGCAGATGTTGCACTGGTAGGGCGAGATGCCCAGGTGGGAGCGCACGTGGGCGCGCAGCACCCCGGAGAAGGCGAACACCTGGTTGCAGAAGCGGCAGGGGTAGAGCACCTTGCGCATGGCTGGCGTCTTCTTGCCGCCGGGCCCGGTCATGATGGCCTTGAGGTCCCCCTCCGTTATCTCCTGCTTGATCTTGGCCTCCATGCTCAGGGGCAGCAAGGCCTCGATGATGCTATCTTGCTCCAGCTGCGTCTTCATCTCGGCCTGGCCCGGCAGGTCCACCCGCGGCTGCTGCAGGAAGAGCTGCGCGGCGGTGTCTGGCTGAGCTCCGGCCGGGGACGGCAGCAGGTGGGCACTGGAGGCTGCCTCCATGGGGCCTTTGAGGAGCTTCAGGGGCGGCGGGGGGAGGCTGGGGCTGATGCAGCCCGGGGAGGCCTGCTGGGCATTGAGGAGAGGCGGGGGCGTGGACGCGGCCACCACCGTCCGCGGGGTGACCAGGGGCTTTGGCTTCAGAGGGGGCATATGTTTGAAGATGGCCTGCAGAGGGGCAGCAGGGGCCTTGGAGAGAGGCGGAAGACTGATCTGAGGGGGGGCGGAGGCTGCCATCTTCAGAATCTGCTGGATGTCAGCCAGCTCGATGGCCGACTCGCCAGAGATGGGCTTGACCACAATACTACTGTCGGGCTGGATGATGAAGCCCTTCTGGAAGGGCTGCAGGGACAGGTGCTTCATGCTGTCCTTGGTAGCCGGGAGGACCGTGAGAGAGCCGCCCAAGGAAGCAGCTTCGAAAGGAGACAGACTCAGCATGTTGGTGCAGCCGGGGTCCTGAGGTAGCTGACACTTGAGTGTCTGGAGCTGTATTGCTTGGTTGTCATCGGGCAAGGGCTCCTCGGCAGGGGCAGGCCTGGCGTCTTTGGTGTGCTGCAGGCCCAGCAAGGCCAGGAAGACCTTCTGGTCCAGGGCGTCCCCGGGCAGGGTCTTGGCCTGCAGCCTTTCCCGTCCCTGGTCCGTGGCGACGTGGGTCTGCCTGTGCAGGGCGAGCGAGGAGAGCATGGGGAACGCCTTGTCACACGTATCGCAGACGAAACGGTGCTGCTCGCTGATGCACCTTCGTAGGTTTGTCTCACACCAGGCCTGCATGGAAGCCGGGTAGGCAAGAGCAAGGGAATAGAGAGGATTTAAAAATAATCACTACCCTGAGATGCAGAAGGTATCTGTTGTATAAGCTGCCCCAGTCCCCAGCCTTGGCCTCCCCGCTGCTTGCTAATTCCTGTCCCGGACTGAATCAGGAAAACCCCCCCAAAGCATCTCAAGCGTCATCTTGCTTGATGAATGACATCAATCTCTAGGGTATCTCAGAGAAGCAATGAAATATGGCTAAGTAACAACAGCACAAAGACAGGATTAATTCTCTTTTTAAAAATGGTGTCCTGGAAAACTAATGGGCTGGGGACTTCCTACCACCAGTGGAGAACTGGCTACCCTCGTGATTGTGGGAGAAAGGGCATTGCCTGGGCAGGGGCGTGAGGCAGCGCCACCTAGGGGGAGGGTTATGTGAGTGCATACGTGTGGGTAATATGCATATATGTGTGTGTATACATATGGAATAAGTCATTGAACTTCAGGATTCTGTGCCTCAAGAGTTTCCCTGCTGACATCCTCTATCCCAGTTTTTTAAAAAAAATAGTTTCAAAATGGCTTTGGCAGGTGTTTTGTAGGCAGAGAACAAATATGGTTCAGGTTAATAATGACCCCAAACATTTTTAATAGAAACTACAACATTAGAAATATTTACCTGTAACATGGATATTAAAGAAATATTTAAAAAAATACAAATTCAATTCAGATAGGGCTGGAGTAGGGGTGGTGAGCAATTCACAACCTTAAATCCAAATGCCCCAAGAACAGGCAAAAAGCACAGGTAAGCTAGACACATACTCAAGTTAATAAGAAATTCAACACAAAATAAAAGCCCACCTATCCCTCTCAGTTTAATGACCCAATGAAGATTGAAAGGATCAAGCTGAATTTCAAGAGAAAAGGTTGTGATTAAAAGAAAGACAAAACCCAACTGACAACATTTTAAGGAAGGGAAGCCTCAGGGTGAGGGGGTCTAGTCCAACGACGTGGCCCATGGAGGTGGCTGCTGGGTCCACAGGCCGAGCAAAGTACCTGAGAAATTCGAGGAAACTTCCTACAGGAGAAGTCAGTGAATCCTAAGTCATGGAAGCCAGCAGGGATGGAAGGGTTGTTCTGAATGAAAGGCCTTCCCATGGAGTCCCTGGGAAGTTGTTTGTGGACAAGTGCGTTGTGCCGCAGCAGTCCTCGATGTGTTCGAAAGGTTACGCAGCAAATGTCACATCTGGCAGGAAAAAGGGACAGGATATAAGGGAGCAGCCAAGTCAGAGTTTCCACTTGTCCAGTAGCGCGTTCTAATTTTTTGTTGCTTCATTTCAATTGAAATAAAAATGATAGGACATCAAGAAGCCACTCTGTTCGTGGTTAGCACCAAGAAAACTCTTCATTTTAAAAAAGTTATATTTTACCAATTTCTGGGTATCCTAATCTTTGCAGACAGAACAGGTGTGTCCAGTAAGTTTAGCCGGAAACCTGAAGCCACGGTTGCAGGCTTACTTTGTCTTACCTGAATTATGCAGCATAGAGCGATCATTTCAAAGGTTTTGCTCCCTCCCTTGGCTCAATGGACTCTAATTATCATAAATCTTTAAAAGTCAAATAGCATACATTTGCGCAGAATCTAGAGCATCCCTGGTCTCTAATGGGGATGAAATGATCAGGATGAAATGATAATCAAATTCTCCAAGTGAATTAGTAGCACACGACAGTAACTATGTATTCAATTCTGATATTATTACCATCCATTATCTGAAAGACAACCCTGGCTCCTAGACTAGGAGCAAGGCATCCTGCAGGGGCACAGAGCATGCCCCTGGTAGGCGGGTGGGTATCCTGACTTTCATCTTACAGATGGAAACACCGAAGCTCAAAAACCTTATGCAACGTGGCCGAGGTCACACAGCCAGTACGGAAGCAAAGATAAAATATGAACCCCGTTCGGGGCGCCTGGGTGGCTCAGTCGTTAAGCGTCTGCCTTCGGCTCAGGTCATGATCCCGGGGTCCTGGGATCGAGTCCCACATCGGGCTCCCTGCTCAGCGGGAAGCCTGCTTCTCCCTCTCCCACTCCCCCTGCTTGTATTCCTGTTCTCGCTGTCTCTCTCTGTCATATAAATAAATAAAATCTTTAAAAAAAATAAATATGAACCCCGTTCATCCTCCCGCCCACACCTGTTATGATGCTGTTGCCTTTTCCTTGAAAGACTCCCATGGATGCAGTCCATCTAAAGATCAGCACCCTCCACCTCAGAGATGACCTACACCTTAAGTGTCCTGGGCCACAAAGATGTGAAACAAATGCATTTTATTATTATTATTTACTTATTCTTTTTTAGAGGGGGATGGAGAGAGAGCGAGTGAGAGGGAGGATGGGCAGCAGATGGAGCATGGGGAGCAGGGGGAGGGAGAGGGGGAAAGAGAGAGAGAGGGAGGGAGGGGGGGAGAGGGAGAGGGAGAGAGAGAAAATCTTAAGCAGGTTCCATGCCCAGCACAGAGCCTGACGTGGGGCTCGATCTCACTATCTTGAGATCAGGACCCGAGCTGAAAGTCGAGAGTCAGATGCTTAAGTGACTGAGCCACCGACGTGCCCCCAAATGCATTTTATGATGCTTCCTTTACTCTTTCATACCAGTGTCACCTTCTGGGTCTGCACTGAGAACCATCCTAACGACCATCTGATCATTACAGTATTATCAATATCCCCTAGATCCATACTGGATACAGTGCCCACAGGAGCCACATGTGGCTATTTAAATTAATTAAAATTTCCTCAGTCACATTATTCTCATTTCAACAATGGCCTCAGGTAGTGCAGATCTAACACATTTCTATGTTTCTGTGACTGCAGAAGTTCTATTAGGGCTGTGGGCCTAGCACCTTTCCAAGTATTTGCATGTACAAACGCATCTGCCTCTCACAAAACCCCTAAAGCAGGTGCTAGTGGTGCTCTATAAGGAAGGAACGTGGGTCACCGAGGGGCAGAGCAACCTGCCGGGATTTACACTGCACACACCTTAGCGGAAACCTTCTTAGCTCTGAAATTCTTCTCTGTTAATAAAGAGATAATAAATCACCATGAAGCAGCTGAACTCATTTTCCTCTTGCACTGAAACGAAGTACCAAGTACGTGCAACTTGGCTGTTCTTACCGCGCTGTGGCAGGCCACGGCAAGCAAGGTCCTGCTGTATGTCCACCGCTCCTGTCTCTAGGGCCACCCCAGCCACATCTCGCCATCGAGATTCCTGCCATCGTTCCATTAAATTTGGAATACCGGGTTCCCGCGAGCCGCTCAAAACACAAAACTGCGCCTGAGGGAACGGTGCTTCGGCTCACCAAGTGTGACAAGGGCTCCAGGGAAGGCAGGGTCACGGAGAACCCAGGCTGCCTTTAGGTGCTGACGGTGCTCACGGCCGCGGGCCCACACGGTGCCACTTCCTGCTCCCCCCCCCGCCCGCAATCCCTTGCACGCACGCGGCTCATGTTCAGGGGGGCTGGAGAGTGGCCCCCCAACCACGGGGAACCCTGGCCAAAGCACCCAGAGGACTAGGCCATGAGGAAGCAGCCTGGCCACAGCTGCTCCAGTGTGCCACGCCGTACATGTGGGGGGGCTGTGACCCCTGGGGCCCCACAGCACCTCTGTCCCATCCTGCCATCCTGGAAATGACACTTTCTTCTTCTACCGCGGTGACTCCAGTCTCCTCAGACTCAAGTTCAACAGCACACTCCTCGTCGTCACCACCCCATCACCACCCCAGTGGTCAGCTGGAAGCTCTCCCCTGAGCTGGAGAGAAATGTCTGGACTGGGGACATTTAATGCCAACCAGACATCGGGTGATAGTAAGAAATCACTGTTACTTACTTAAGTTGTGGTAATATTTTGGTTGTGCCTTTTTTTTTTTTTTTTTTGTAAGTCCCTTTCCTTTACAGATACGTAATGAGATGTTGTTAAGTGAAATATGATGCCTGGGACTTGTTTTCAAATTATCTAGGATGGGGGAAGAGATGAAACACCATGGGCTGGGAATTCCTGAAACTGGGGGATGGGTGCATGAGGGTTCATCACACTGTGCTCTTTACTTGTGCAGAAGTTTAACATGATCCTAATACATGTAAAAGAGAGAACCACCTAAAGAAGAAAAAAAAAAGAGAGCAACATCTAGTTACAAATGGCTAATGAGAGTGGGCTGACTTTTCGTCTCTTTTTCTGAGCTTCAACAACATCCAAAGCACTATTTGTGGCAGATGCAGGTGGTGGTGGGGGGGTTCAATTTATTAAAAACCCCAGAAGAGAAGCCCTTACACTGAGTCGGAGCCTCTGGGAAAAAGGTGGAGGGGCCGGGGCGGGAGGGAGGTGTGGAGCCCAGGGCTCAGGAAGGCTCCACAGCTGGGATTTACGTGCAGGCAGAGTGAGCCACACTCGGCGGGCTGGGCAGTCAAGCCTGTGGCCTCATCTGGTGTGGCCTTTGTGAACTGGAGATGGTTCTGATTTTCTCTCTCCCTGCCTCCTCCCCTCTGTCCAGGCTTGGCCAGAAGCAGGTGAGGCTTGGGAAGCCATGGGAAACGGGAGCTGGTCTGTGCCTTCCCTGGAAGGTGAGAACAAGAGGAGGCAACAAAGTCGAGGGCAGGTGCCAAGGGCTGCCACTCGTGGGCACTCTGCACCTGATGTCCACACTTGCTCTTTCCAAATGAAGAGCGAGCACCGACTACATACATTTTGCGCAGGACATATGCAGAGTGTTTTAAATTCATCTTCACCCGCACCGGATGCTGCAATATCACAACAAATACCTGAACTCATTCATCCTAGCAACTCTGTGAGACAGCGCTAGTAAGAGTCAGTGAGTGTGTGATCCACCAGGGGCTGGCCCTGGCTCCCTGCTCAGCTTTCCCTGTGAAGACCACCGCAGCGGAGGGATTCACGGTCAAAGTCAGGTAAAGGGCTCAGGTGTGGTGCGCATTAAAATGAAGTCACGCGGGGCACCTGGGTGGCTCAGTTGGTTAAGCGACTGCCTTCGGCTCGGGTCATGATCCTGGAGTCCCTGGATCGAGTCCTGCATCGGGCTCCCTCCTCAGCAGGGAGTCCGCTTCTCCCTCTCCCGCTCCCCCCGTCTTGTGCTCTCTCTCTCTCACTCTGTCAAATAAATAAATAAAATCTTTAAAAAAAAAAAAATGAAGTCACGCGTCCGTGTACTATTTTATCTGACCTAAAACATATATAGTCGATCCTCATTACTGGCAGATTCCGTATCTGTCAATTTGCCCACTTGCTACAACGTACTTGAAAATCCGCGTCACTACTCGCAGGGTGCCTGAGGACCCGCCCCGAGAGGGGAAAGAGCCGAGTCGCCCGCCGTGCGCGTTCCCGGCTGCAGCCACTCCGCCGTCTTGCCCCAGCCCCTACTGTAAACCCTTACACGGTCCACTTAGTGCCACAGTTCTCGCGTTTCTGTGCTCTTTGTGGGTGGTTCTGTGGTCTGAGATGGGCTCCAAGCACAGCGCCAAAGCGCTGTCTCCCGAGCATCAGCTCGAGGAGCTGGGATGTGCCTGATGGCAGAACGTGCGTGTGTCCCACAAGCTTCGTTCAGGCACGAGTTACGGTGCTGGGGGCTGGGAGTTCCCGGTCCCCGAGTCAGTGCTATTTATTAAGTATGATTTCTTTAAGCAGAAACAAACATAAAACCAGGGTCTGTTATTGATTAGCTGATGAAAAGGCAAGCAGAGGCTCGCAAGCAACTAACCCTGTGTTTCCTCTAGGAGCCACGGTTTAATATTCACTAATTCTGTGTTGGCTGCAATCTTTGAGAACAGAACGACTGGGAGTTAACGGTAAGCGACTGCACATTCACTCCCCAAGGGCTTACGCTGGAGTCTCACTGCACTGAGAGAAGATCCAGGTCTGGGTCACTGCATGGATCATATTCCTAATACAACATCTTTCACTTCCAGGTTTGGACTTTTTTTTTTTTTAAGATTTTATTTATTTGAGCAAGAGAGCACAAGCAAGGGGAGCGGCAGGCAGAGCGAGAAGCAGGCTCCCCGCTGAGCAGGGAGCCCGATGTGGGCCTCGATCCCTGGACCCTGAGATCATGACGTGAGCTGAAGGCAGACACTTAACCGACTGAGGCACCCAGGTGCCCCTGGGAAGAAAAGTTCTCTTATTTTTCTCCTGTACCCTAGAGACCTTTTGAATACCTTTCCTGAGTCTACTGCACTAGTGAACTGTTGGCTATGAATACTCAATGTGAGGGGCGTCACAAGTCGGTTTTCTAAAAGGGAGGACAGGGTCTCATAATATGGCAGTTAGAGCTGACTGCAGCTATCGTAGCCATGAGTTTTTAATGACACCAAGTTTTCTTCACTTCTAACAGGTCTATCCCCCCTTCCATTCTCTCGTTCACCTTCAAGCCCCTCCCGTTTCTGGCATCTAGGACAGTTTCACACATAATAGGTGCTCAGTGAACTCACAGCTGAATTAACCAGCACCAACCACAAGCTCTGTGTCCCCCGTGGAAGGCAGCTGGGGAGCAGTGTGGGATACGCTCGGGGACCAGAGACAGTGGGAGGGGAAGTGGAGGTTGTGCAATCTTGGACAACTTATTTCCTCTGTATTTTGATTGCCTATAGGGCAAAATTTCCCACACAGGCCTGAGACAGGAATTGCTCCCTCCATGACCTCCTTACTATAGTGAGAATTAAGTGACAGGTCCTCAAATCTGTGGACACCCGATATCCCAGGCCTGGGAGAGCTCTTCCCCATCCTCCTCTGAGCCCCTGACTGCTCTCTCCTCTGTAACATGGGGATTGTCAGAGTTACTGTCAGTGACAGAGAATAAAATCCTTGGAAAACTGCAAGGTGCTACTCCAAACTTAACCATGACCGTATATTGCTAGGAACAAAACCATCAGGAATAGCCCATTTCCTGGCCACGACAGCAAACATGAAAACTCAGGGAAAATGAATTTTAATTTCCAAAGGATGTGTTCTCGCTCTTCATTCTCAAGAACTTCACCACTGTCCCCACTGCTTCTGTTTAATCCTTGAGACTCACGGGAGAAATGCATGTTCTTCCTGGTCGCCCTCTGTCCTGCACCACCTGCTTCCCCCCCCCACCACCCCCTGCCACCCCCCCTGCTCCTGGGGCCACAGCTCAGAAGAGAAGTGCATGTCATCCCAGCCTGCACATGCACTCAGAGCCTTCTAATAAAATTTAAATAAGGCCCAGAGCCACAACTTCACGCATCTCCAATTCATGGGATTCAATCGATGCGCTCCTATTTCACTTCTGAAAAGATACAGAATGCCATCTCATAAGCTGCTCAAAAGTGGCAGAGGGGGAAAAAACACACAAAAAAACCCAAAAAACAAACCTGCTTTGAAACCAGAAGCACATCGTGGGGATGGTTAAAAGGAAGAAAATGAAACCCCACAGAAAAACACTGCTTGCCATCTCCCGCTCAGCACCTGTTGGCAGACCTTAAATAAAACCAGTGTGGAAAACCATCACCCAGAAACATGTGGACGGGCCTTTGTCAGCCAGAGACACCCTGGTTCAACCAGCCTTCCCAAGGCCCTGGGAAGAACACTCTGCAACTGTTTCTAAAGAGCTCTTCAGGGACAATGGAGACCATTGTCACTCTGTGGGCGACACTGTTCGCTGCGGGCTCTGATCTGGGGGTGTTTGCTAACCTCCCTTGGGCTTATCAGTCTTCATGAAGACCACAGCCATGGGTCGGGTGGGCCCCAAAACTCTCCCCTCACCCCCCGGCTTGTGGGATGTCTCCATCCTGCCCTGGACGCCACTCCAGGAACTCACGGACTGTACCACTGCAGAACATGCTGAAGGAGCAGGACTGCACTTTGGAAGTCGTAGGACCGCGGAGCGCTGGAGGACGATTTCATCTTGTGTGCGATTCGGACAGTGTGCCAGAGGGAAAGCTTACAAACTCAAGAGATTGCTTTCTGATACCGCGGCAATGCAAGAGGCGGGCAACTTTCCCAAATGGAGAACTTCACTGTCAGTAAGATCAACGCATTTGGGGGAAAGTGTAACTAGGGAATCCTAGTCACAGGATTTAACAGATGCCAATAGAACTCTTCTAAAAACAAAACTTTTTTTCTTTTTACATCACATACTGAAATAAATTACTCTAAGGAAAACAAAAACTCATCAGTGGGAAACACTCTAAAGACAGGTGAGGTTACATATCAAACACAGGGATGAGTGCTAAGATGGACATTCGGCCCATCCTCAACTTACAAACACACACCTGTATATGTGTGAACTCCAAATCACTCTGCTCACAGAAATAGTGTTTCTGGACTCCAAGACAGTTCACCAGAGCCTGGTTCACCCAGAAAACACCTGAATTCCAGCACATGTTAGCAAATGCTTCTCTCAGAAAGAAAACTTAATTGAGAATCCTGGAGATCATACCATTCCCCCCTCCCCACCATGTGACATCCCAGCCTCCCGCAGGGCTGCTCGGTCATGGTGGCTCCTATTACCGGGGCCGGGGCTCTGCAGTTGTGGTAGGGGTGGGTGGGAAGGCAGGAGGTATAGTTTTGGGGCATGCAGTCAGGGCTGTCCTAATAGCAGAAGGCTGAAGCAGCTGTCTGCAGCTTATCTGCTCCCCCCGCCCTCCCCCCACCTCCCTTAGCACCACTTGCACTGTCACCAAAGGGGTATGGGTAGGAGTGAAGCACAGATAGGAGAGGGCCGGGGTGGGGGGTCTTAGGGGAGGGAAATGCTTCCCAGCAGCATGCAGGGGGGTGAGCCAAGTTTCCACTGCGGCCCCTGCGGGCTGGAGGGACACACCACGAACACAGAGAGCCTTCAATATATACACTTTATCCACAGCCCTTCCTGTCCCTTCTCCTGCAGAAATTAAGCAAATAAGCAAAATCACACAGCAGATTGGCCCTAGATTTGACGTGGGCTGGCCTGGTAGAGAGCCCAATTCTCACAGGTGAAGTGACCTGCACGGGTCCTGTAGCCACAGCTCAGCCTCTGCCGCCGGCTGTCACAGGCCCGGGGACAGCGAGGCATGGGCTGGAAGAAGCCAGCAGGTCAAGGAGATAACTCTCCTTCCTTAGCTGAGGGCTCTGTCCTTTCAATTCTCAAAGGACTTGAGTGACAATGAATGATCTTCTCATCCATACCCAGATCCACCACTAGTCTTAAAAAAGACAAAAGTTAAAATTTTAAAGTCATGAATTGAAGATGGACACCTGTGACAATGAGACAGGGCACCATGATACCAGTTCTTTTATAAGCCATGCCCTTGTGAGAAGATGCTACATCCTTCTTACTGATTTCTTCAAAGAAAACTATATAACCCTGATCTGGGGTAGAAATGCGATAAATGCGCTCTTACGGTCTGAGCAGTCTGTGTAGGGGGTGAGGGTCCAAGAGGAAGCCTGATACAAAGCCAGCAGTTTGAAGGCTCATAGGAGAGCGAACAGTTACCCTATCAGGAATAACTGTCACCATCCGGGACACCAGCCCTGAAATAAGGAATGTGTGCCCACCAACCGGAGTGGGTTTTCCAAATAGCCTTCCCAAAGTGCCTACGATGGGAAGGAAGCCTACAAACACACCCAAGACTGAGAGTCAAGCCAAGGTAAATTTGAAGGCAAAGTTACTAGCAATGGGGTTTACCGAAGTGGAAAGCAAGAAGCTTTAAAACAAAAAACAGAAACCTTGCAGCTAAACAGATTTGGGGATTAGCTCCTCCCAGTGCTCACTGCAGTAATACTGTATTCATCTGGTGACCTCAGCTCTCCAGAACAGGAAGAGAACTCTGAAGTCCACAGAAAAGCTTAAGAGCAGGCCGAAGAGATAACCAGCGCCTCCCCACCAGGTGCCTCACCTTTAAGGCAACACCACATCTACCAGGATATGATGGCAGTTAAGGGGCAGGGGACCTCCATCAAGAAAGGGTTTTTATATAAATTATATACATATATATTTTTTCCCCCTATGCTAAACATATTTAATTTTTGAAAGGCCGCTCTGGCAAATTTCAAACATTAGGAAGCATTTCTTTAGAATCTCTGGTTTCCCCAACCATCCAAGGAAAATGATGCGTGGCTCTGCTCTTTAAAGCTAGCCAGTCCTTTCAAGCTTCTAACTATCCAGAGTTCACAGCTGGATAACAAGGATTACAAAATGCGGTAGGTAGGACTCAAACCAAATTTAAATGGTCATTCAGCTTCCCAACCTTTACAAAAGCAGAACTAGATGAAAGGGGTGCTCTATGACAATGAGGACTCAAGGGCAGACTGCTTTCATGTTCTCTTGTCAAATACACAATACCTGGGAGAAGGCCCTGAATGCGACGCCTCAGTTTCCTTGGAATGGGATACCCAGCCGAGGACTGGACTGTCCCCCTTCCTCCTCACCACAGTCCGCAAATGCGTTTTCCAGACAGAGAACCAGCCTCGGCTGGCCCAGGGGCCAGGGACAAGCTAGGCGGCAGGCTGGGATGGAACTGGCCGACTTAACTCCCACTCTGTGACGTCCCAGCTTCTTCTCCAACCCGGGGCACATTCTTAATGGCCAGACACTGGACAGTGGCTCACCTGGGAGCCTTTCCTGCCCCTCACATTCTCTGGGCAGCCAGAGGGCCTGGCCCCTGTCATCAGAACCTGGGAGATACCTTGCCGAGAAAGCTGAGCTCACCCTGGCTACTTCCTTGAGATACTGAATTTCTTGCCCATTACAGTGTTTTAATCGAGAGACTGACATTCCTTTTTTAAAGGGATTTCATGCTTCATTTTTCCCTGCTCTGTCTCCAGAGGCAAAAAGGGGTAAGTGCAAACAACCTCCTCAGAGCCCCACCCGGTTCAGACATTCCTGCCCTGGTGCCCACCCTCCCCACCCTCCCCTCCCATCCCAGCCAGAGAACTGACATCCAACAGCTGCACTAATCTCTCCCAGTTGCTGGGAGCAACAGTGAGGGCCCTGTACCCTGGCCGGTGGCGGGCGGCAGCTTGCCCTCCCCACGCCCAGGAATCTACCAGACTGCACACCGCGTCCCGACACCCTGCCTGGACCGTCCAACCAACCAGTGTGGCGTGAAGTCAGGGCAGATCCGAAGCGCTTCATGGCGGGCAGGCTGGGGTGAGCGCAAAAGCTGGTGGCCGCCTTGGCTCTCAAGAGCCCGAGTTCCAGAGAGGCCCCTCGGGCAGAAGGGAGAAGGGGCATCCTGACAAAGGTGCCTCCAACTTCCAGGGTGGTCTGCCGGGTGGGGGGCATCTGTCCCCCCTCCCCCATCAGCCCCCAGCACCGTTTCAAACCTGCCTCCACCTGGCCAAGACACCGACCCCTGGGACTCTTAAATACAGATGCTGATGACTATTTTTTTATACTCTTTCCTTACATTTAAGTGTGGGACCAATGTCATGCTATGTGAATTAGTCTGAGGGGCTCCCTGCAGGTGATGGGGGTGTGTATGGGGAGGGTGGTGCAGCGAAGGGAGCCAAACATTCCTTGGAACACTTGAGAATCCAGAAGAAAGAAGGTTCTGGCATCTCGCTCCACCACCAGGACGAGGGGGTGGCTTTCAGCCGGGCCTGCACGTCTGTAACAGCATTTACCCCCACTGTGCAGGTGGAGGACAGGCCCACCCCCAGCAGGGAGGGTGTACCTGCCAGAGCTCACTCGTGTTCCCTGAGGACTAATTCCTGACCTAGATTCCAAACAACCTTGCTCAGACCGAGGAGAGCCTCCACCTGGAGGAAACTGTGAAGTACCACCTCGTCCCGTGGAAAACTCAAGGGAAGCTTTACCCTACCCGCTCAGGCTCCCTCTGCTTTGACCACAGGCAACCCATGCACTTCCTGGTCCCGAATTTATCCCCTTCGCCTTGTTTTGTAACTGCCCATTTCCTTGTTTTCTGACTCGAGGGCCCCATCTCCAACATCACTTTTTTTTCCTTCAAGTCTGGTCAAGTGCCGGGCACACCATCAGCACTCAATCATTTGGATGCATTTTAACTGAAATAATTTAAATCTATTACCTGCCCTTCTTGCATCAAGAAGCCACGTGAGACTGGACAATAACTTTTGATAAAGTCTGCCCTCAGCCGCAATGCCAGAGCCACAGTAATCAGAGAGCTGTCACCCCTCCGGGCCCAGCCCCCCATGAGCCCAAGACAAGTCATTCACACCCAAGCCTGGGGGCCTCGCCCGCCAGGCTGCTCGCTGCCCCAGCGCCCTCCCTGCCGCAGGCGGGCTTGTCCGGGCCTGCGCCTGGGTGATGGGCTCTGCACACCTGAACCGTGGCTGGCTCGAACTCAGAAGGGCCACACACCCCGAACTGCAAAGCCTCTGTATACAGCCAGAAATGCAGAACACATCACTGGCAGTTTTTATGCCGATTATGTGTTGACACTGTATTTTGGTATTAGTGCTATAATGAGTGAAAAAGCATGATCAATCTCGCCTATTTCTTTTTACTTTTTAAAACGTGACCACTAGAAAATTTAAAACACTCTGTCCATCACGTCTGATTCCAAATGCTGGCTCTCCGCCAGCCCCCCTTGTGTAGGGGGCTGCGGATTTGCCGCGGGTCACGTCACGGCACAAGCAACGCCCAGCACTGAGGGCTAGAGCTGCTCTAAGCATCTTCCTGCCTTCCTTTTGCTCTGCGCTAACACACGCTTCGTGAACTTGAAACAGGAACGGGGAACAGCCTCGGCATTTACACCAGTTTGGACTTCTCTAACACTTTTTATTAAGGGACAACAGGCACCCTGCCAGCTTTGGGGATTGGGGGGTGGGGCGTGTGTCAGGGCAGGAGAGCGAGAAGCCAACAGCTGTTTTGAGTTACAAACTTTCTGTTTAAACTGGTAGCATCCCACTGTGGTTCTGCTGCCGCTGGGGTTTGCAAATGGAGTCGGTGTCTATTTTAGCTCTGGGTTAACAAGCAGTCTCTCCCACCAGCTACTGTCACAGTTCACTGCCCGGCTGGGCCCTGCTGGCTCCTGCCTGCCCCCACGGCCTCCTCTGATAGCAGGCTATTACGTGCAACAGCAGAGCAGAGAGGAGAAGAGGGAAATTAACTATGTTCTATAATCAAGTCCCTTTGGTTTCCAGATGCAAGCCCCACCCCACATCGCAACAGCCCCCAGACAGGGGACGGCTGGCTCACCCCCACACAGGATGCACTGCGGGCACAGCATCCAGGGGCTCCAGTGGGGTGGAAGGCTGCCAAAAGGGGCTGAGTCCCCAGCAGGCTACAAAGCTCCTCCCGGCGACCCCTCACCAGACAGAAGTCACTATTCCTGAGTGGGCAAGGAAAACAGGCTGGACTTGAGATTCGACTTCCCAGTGCATCTGCCTTGTCACAGCCTTGGGGACATGGCAAGTGAATTACCCATGGAAGTGTGCAGAATGGGACAACCGGTGTCCGACGTACGGCCCATCCCTGCTGCGGAGTAGCAAGCCCAGCCTGTCCCTGGGGCAGGTGCTTGTCTGGGAGGCCCCGCTCCAGCGGTGCCCACACCCTCATCCAGGCCACCACGTAAGAAGGGCACACTTGGGCTTCCTCTCTCACGGCTGTAAGCGCTGTTGTGCAGGCATGCACCAGCTGCCCGAAAATGTCTCGCCAGAGTCAAATTATTTTCCCCATAGGATAGGATTCTCTAGAGGGAGGCAAATGGGTCATTCCTAAGATGGTATCGGATCCCAGACTAAAGTAGGAAGTGAAATAAAACACACAGAGGAGTTCCGAGATGGGCAGCGCGTTCACTCTCCGTAGCGCCCGGTCGCGTGGCTGTTTGGAAGGAACGCGGGGCAGGGGCTGGGGTCCCACGTGCACTTGCTGGCTCTGCCCACGACTCACCACGTGAGGCCTCACCTCTGTTCGCTTGGGTCCTCAGTTGAGAAAGCTATTTCAATATTCACCACCCACCACAAGCCCACATCCTGGGGATGCTGTGGACGTTCACGAAACCATGAACTTCCCGAATCTCTCAGGACTAGAGGGCCTGCAAAAGGAAGAGCCAAGTGCTTTTTCCTGGTGGACAGAAGGACAGCTGTTAAGAGACCAACCCCTAGAATATAAGGCCTGGAAAGGAACACAGGGATTATGTGATCCAGCTCCCCTTCGAGGGTCACAGACAGCCGACCGAGGTCCCATATGAGCAGGAGTTCTGACCAGCAGCCCATACCCTCTCCTACGCGGCCAGTGGGCAATTTCGAGATGGGGGAGTTATGAAAAGACAATTTGTAGCACTTCAATGGCTCAGCAGTTTAAACTCTTCATAAATTCTTTTTTCCCCTAATGGAAAAATGTCAAGCTGATATGATGAAGTATAATGTTATCTGACATGGCTTTAGGTTAATGTACGGTGAGGCTTTTCCCTCGACACAAAAGTCTTCAGCTGGCTCAGACCTCTTCACTCCCCAGTCACAACCCAACACGTGTCCTGAGGGAGGAAAGCTGGTCCATACATCGGCGAGTCCAACAGGTATCCAGACTCCTACTCCCAAGCTGCCTCCCGAAAGCCAGCGCTGTGGTGTGCATGTGCTCGCCCCTGCTCTGGGAGAAGCTTCAGCCGCGCCTTGCAGGACACGACCTTCCGATCATGTCGCTCCCCTGTGGCACCTCGTTCTTCTCAGTGCTTAAAAACCATGGCAGGAGCATTTTAAAAGTGGCAGGTCTGGGGCGCCTGGGTGGCTCAGTCGTTAAGCGTCTGCCTTCGGCTCAGGTCATGATCCCGGGGTCCTGGGATCGAGCCCTGCATCGGGCTCCCTGCTCCGCGGGAAGCCTGCTTCTCCCTCTCCCACTCCCCCTGCTTGTGTTCCCTCTCCCTCTGTCTCTCTCTGTCAAATAAATGAATAGAATCTTTAAAAAAAAAAAAAAAAAGTGGCAAGTCTGCCGCAAACATCCCAAGCCTGTCTGCCACTAAGAACACAGGACTTGCTGCCTGATGAGAAAGCTTTGCGAGAAGATGGGGAAGGAAAGCCGAGGGCGCCCCGTCCGCAGCCCTGCCCTGAGCGCTGCTGGAGAGTCCGAGCACCGTGCACTGTCTCTGCCTGGACAGGGGAAGGCCCAGCAAACCCGGAGTCAGCAACTCAGAACATCAGCTCTCAACGTTCGCCTGTGACGGGCATCACATGGGGCCGAGTGTCCTGCATGAAGTAGAACTCTTCTTACCCCAAAAGGCTTTTTTAGGTTTCTGTGCTACCAGTCCGATCCAGCCGAAACGCTGGTGAGTAGCTGGTATGCCCTTCCGTCCACAACACACATCCGTGAACAGCTAACAATCATCGCTAACAAGCGACACGTCTTGTGCTACAGAAAATGTGCCTGCTGCTCGAAAGCCCCTCGTCATGGGAGAAGCCCTGTGCACGGGGCACTCAGGGCAACTGCTCTGGGGGCCTCGCCAGCAGCGAAAAGGAAGCACAGCGAACCTCGGTGAGCACATCCTGTGGCTCCGGCCACTTTCCTCCTCCTCCTGCCACTTCTCAGCCTGGCTTCCCCGCACCACCCTCCTTTTTCAGCTGCCTGGCTTGTCACCAAACCCAAGGCAAATCCCTTTAGCTCAGTTTGGAGGACCGGGGGGGCGGGGGTTGGGGGGCGGTGAGGATCTGTCCTAAGTCCGAGGACACAGGAATGAAAAAGAGCTTTCCAGAGGACAGGTACGTTCCCTTTCTCCTACCTTAGTGGATTATCTGAGTGGGTCTCCATGTGGGTCTCCAGTCCATACTTGCAAACAAACTCCTTGAAGCATATGGGGCAGTGAAACACTTCATCGACCTTCTCCAAGTCACCCGACTGCCCATCTTCCACCATCTTGGGGGAAAAGAAAAAAGTGAAGTCATGAAGGAGGTCTCCCACACGGGTCTGCTTCAGAAAAGAAGCCAATACTCAATCTGGAAGCCAATACTCAATCTGGATCTACAGGGAGGCCTCCCTCCTAAGGATTAAGGAGGCCACTGACCAGTCTTTTCATCCATGCAACAAATCCTCACCGAATGCTTCCATCCATCCACCTTCAATCCACTCATCCCTTCTAATCCACGCTTATGGAGCACCTAGTATCTGACAGGGACAGAGAATAATAGGAGTCCCTAACACGTAGGAAGCTTCCACTCCAGGTGGAGAAACCAAAAAGCACAGAGCAATGAAATAAGCCCCTCATTTCATGGGGCTCAGTGAGGGGGGCCCACAGAGAAGTGCACACAGGTACGCTTTCCTGCAGACACCTTGCAAAAACAGTGTGGGAAAACACAGGTTAAAAGCTTAGGATGGATGTCTGCCAAGTCCCCAGACTGTGAGTATAAAGACTAGAGGTATTTCTGCCAGGAGTCCCGTGGTTAGG